>NC_044021.1:10000000-12400000 GCF_900496995.4 Aquila chrysaetos chrysaetos
TTCTTTGTTCTTATGCATTTGTGAAAATTCACAAGTTTATTTTTTCTCCCTTCTCCTTACCCAAATTCTTCTATAAAAAGCTGAGCCAGAAGAAAAGTGTATTTTGTCATAAACATCCATTTTAATACTTCTGAAAAGAAATGGTGAGTTGAAAAAAATACTCTCAAGTCTTTGAGCTGTTAGAATGTAATAATGATACCAGGAGGCAAGAAATGGGAGCAAATACACTTTTTGTCCCATCATAGTACATTTTAATTCATTTTTCAGTAAGTCTACAACTCCTTCCTTGAAAAAGTTACTAGTTACATATTTGCTTAATAGCTGGAAATTGTGTAGATGGCTAGCAAGATGTAAAAAGTAGTCTTCATGATACTTACTAGAAAATCTTTGTTTCCTTATTTGGCAAGCCAATGTGAACAATAACTTTCTAGTAAAAGGATTAGGAGAATTAACTTAGTGACAGAAGATCAAGTTCCAACTCAAAAACCTAGATAAAAATATTTAAATTAAGCTTGTAAATTTAGGAAAAGTAGTACTCTGTTTAGTTCTAGAAGAATAAGCCACATCACTGTTGTCTCCCTGGAGTCTGTCAATGGGGAGAGCTAATGGAATCTGAAAACAGTCCAAAGAACATATAGACTGGAAAGATGTTTTATAACAGTGAGCTTTTGGAGTCTGAGTACTTTTCTGTCTGAATTCTTTTCTTTCCCTGAATTTCACTTCCCATCTTATACCTGGAGATGAGGTCTGAGTGCTCAGCTGGAATCCAGAATATTTTGCTGAGAGCAGGCACCTAAAAAGCCAAAGGGAATTGATGGAAAATAGAAGAAATTTGCCACGCCTACCTCTTTGTGCTTTGTCTTCAGCATAAACATTGCATCCTTTCAAATGCCTAGAGTGGGATTTATTTGACTAATGTAATGTGTGTATTGTATATCTCTACAGTATGAGCTAGTCTTTGAAAAGTTTAGTTGTAGTCACTGGTGTTCTCATCTGTGGAATTTAGGACATGATTCTTCACATTCTAAAGCAGGAAATTAAACAAATTGAACCCTAGAAGTGTTTACTGTACTCCCCTGACAAGGAAGGGAAGCAGGACTCTTAGCTCAGATACAGATGCCTACAACACAGGCATTAAAATTTAGTGAAATGAATACCAATCTTTAAAATCATGAAGATGATCCAAATGCCTAGGAAATCTTGCAGTCAGTGAAACACCTGAAGAAGAGGTGTGTATTTGGCCAAAACTCTTTTCTTAAGCTTAATCAGTGATTATTCCACACATGAGCAACTTACTTGAACAGGAGGAAGTTTGCAAAAATATTCCCTGGGTTTTCACCCTAAACTGGGTGATATTAAAACTGGCAGGCAGTAAAAAGGCAAGAATCCTAAAGCCTGACTTTAATCCTTGTTTTGCAGTAGTGAAACGGGTCACGGACTTTTTTTTCCAAAATTATTTTCACTAGTTTTTACACTCATAAACTGAATTGATGAGGCATAGTTCCCAATGTTGGACAAACCTAAATGTTAAAAGTCCTACTGCTTTCAACATGGTGGTGTTTTTAAGCTTCTGCCACAATGGTTGACAATATATACACAATATATACATAAGTATACAAAATAGATGTCATATATCCCATGCTTTCCCAATAAGTGGTAAATGTAGGATCACCAAAGAAGAAATAGGAAATGACACAAGTCATATTGCAATCTGCCAAAATTGTGTTGAATGTTGCACAGCTTATATCCCCTCCACAAAATCCTCAGATCACAGCTGCTGGACTTGCGTTATTTATTTTGTAGAAGAAAGTCTTCTGTTAGTAATATGGTTTGATGTTCACCTGTAAGAAAGAGTGTCACTGAATAGCGTTAAGCATTGGCAAGGCTACACGTGACCCTTCAACTTATGCCTCTATTCCTTGTTCACTGAAGACCAACAGTGATCAGAAGGTGTTTCTATCCAGTGGCAATTTAATGTCTGGACATGTAGATGTCAAGGATATTTTGCTGTAGCTGACTTCAAGGTCAACAAACTTCACAAAAGAGTGACCTGCTTAGTCTAAAGATCAGGGAAACATCAGGCTGTTCTATTGTTGCTTTTTTTTTTTTTTTTTTTTTGAGCAGAGGAAGGGTTTGTTAAGGAAAATACTGATATTTAGGCAATGAATTCTTCTATTCCTGCTGCAATCAGTACATTGTAAGATGAACGCAATCCACTGCAAGAATGAATGCTAAGCGCAGCTGAAAGACTTTGACAATCTCAGTAAATCCCACCAATAGACACTTTTTGCCACCATTTGAAGTATAGTGTTAACAGTTATTTATAACATTACTTGTGTCTATCCTGATACTTCTGTGACTCATTGATTTTTCCTGACCAACTATTTCATACTAGGGGCAGCTGAGTAAGCACAGGAGACGGATTGTGAAATCCCACTTTGGCAGTGAAATGTTTTAGTGAACAGACTAAAAGTGTGAAACTATATGCAGATATTGTTATGATGAATGTATATGCTTGACTTTTCTGGCCTTGAAGGTCCTGTAAGACCTTCACAGTACTTTACTTCACCAAGATGATTAAGGAAAAAAAAACGAAAACAACACACACACACATTTACCATAAAATTCTTAATGAGATATAAATAATCTCAGCTCAAGATACTGTAAAGGACTACTTAGCATTTTGCTTATGATTTTACATAATTCATCTAAATATAGTTAATTGCAGAACAGATTTATTTTTGTTGTGGGTGACATTTTCAGACAGTAGCTTGATCACTTTGTTTCATAATGATATCTCGCATATCTATTTTGGTGTATCTGTAGAACTTGAATCAAGCTACCTTTTTCTATTCATACATTTCAAAGCCTCTGGTATCTCTTCCAGTCCTGACTGTATGATAATAGTGTGTTTATATATATATACACACACATATAACATGACCGGACCAGTACTTATGTCAAATAGCTTTTCAGAATTAATAACACCAGTATTCAGATGGGCTAATCTTTCAACTATGCAAGCAGTGAGTCTTTTTCTTTTCGAACTTCATTCCCTTACAGCATTCCATTCAAAGCTGAAGTCACTGAAGCATATGAGCATGTGCTTAAATATAATTGTTCATTTAGGTCCATTCTTACTCAGCAAATCCTTTAAGGCTGTGCTTAAAGTTAACCAGTATGTTACAGGACTGAGCCCTTTTGCAGCAGATGATGATAAGTTTGTACTTCCTAAGAGTCCTTTTACTACAGAGGCAGATTCACTTAAGAAGAAATGCTCTGATTCAGAGGAGGGAGTGGGGATGTGTCACCATAGCTTATTTTTAAGGCCAACAGAAACCATTGTGATTATTTTCCTTCTGCTTATTTTGAGTTTTAGCTGAACATTTTTTGGATAATATTCAAAAGATGTTTTAGAACTGTTGTCGCAAAACTGAATCAAAGGGCATATTCAGTAATGGATGCTAGGTGTTCTTTGGGAGATTATCCCTTGAACTGCTGTTACTTAGAGGACATAGTAAGGTATACTGTATCTCAGTTTAGTAAAGAGGTCTATATCTTAATTTACTACCTTCCAATGTCAATGCTAAGCTTCTTTAGTGTGGTTTCTTTAAAGGTGTGAGGTATATGTAATAGCACTGTCTGTCATTCCTCATCCCCCTTTTTTTATTACATATTATCCAGTTGAACCCACTAACCAATATCAAGAAAATTTAAAAGAAAGTTGCAAGTCTCAAAGATGTGATTTTCATATTTATTTCATGAAAATACGCAGCTAGAGCAAAGAGAGACTCTGTTAATGTCTCACTGGCTGAAATCCTGTGGGACTCTGGTTCTTAGCAGGCATCAGAACATCCATAGAGGTGTTCAATGTAACTAAGCCTGGTTGCCTCTGAACTTCTCCATTAATTTCTGCTGTTCATGAAATGTATTTCTTCATAGTACCAGTGCTATTTCTGCTGCATGTCTGGGATTCTTACAGGCTAAACTAGTCAAAATTGCCTTCAAAATTACAGCCGGTGTGTTGGACTGTATCATGCAAAGTGCCAAGCCCATCAGTCCCATTGATGGTTCCTTGCTGAACCACATCTTTCATTTATTCTGCTATTATGATCTCTACTCCTAGGGGTCCATCTTTCTATCACAGGCATAGTAAGCATGAATCCATATCGCCTCTAGACACTCCCTCAATATAAAAAGCATAAATCATTTTTTGAGTGGCTGTAAGTGCACAGCTATTAGTCTAAAAACAGAAACCTATTAAAGCTTCATTAAGAAATTCAAGTCAAATATTCCACTGGAAGAGTACTCTATAATAAAATCATATTAATTCCTTTCCTGTGGCATCATTGCTGGCAAAGGTTATGTCTACTGTCTTATTCATGCCAGTTCTACTCTGTTACGTGATTACGGAAATAATGTCTTTTTGGTCAACAGGTCTGCACTGGGAAAAGATAGAGATGCATCTGAGGACAGTGACAAAAATAAAACAGAAATCTTTTTTTTTCTCCCATGATCTACAGCGTATACTGTCTATAAAGATAATGCATAGAAATTACCACAAAAGGAACTAATTCTGTTCTCAGAACTTTGACTGCTGAATGATGGAAAGAAAGGCTGGTAGGGGGAGGAGGGGATGGAAAAATATTTCCAGACGCAGTTAAACTAAAATGTCTGATTTTTTCCCCATAGGGAATGTCTGCCAAACCATCCTTTTCCCGATATTTTGACATCTCTTCGTATATACCCTATATATTTTGCTGGGTAAAAGTTATTGTGTGCTGTGGCTTGTTTGGTTGTGTCCCTGTGCTGAATGGCCAGCTGGCAGCTAATTCACAGAATGACTTTTCAAAGTGACTGGATTTAGGCACTGAATTCTACTTGCCTCCTCCAGCCTGCAAAATTAATTTAGGCCTCTCCATTTCGCTCAGCTGCCAGTCTTCATAAACAGGATAGGGACTTCATGTTTCTGAGATTCCTATTCTTCCATCAAATCTTGTTGAGATTGACCAACGAGTTAAGAAGTAGCTGTCATCTGTGATAGATGAAGACAGGGCACAATCACCTAAGTCTTGTTTCATACGGAAACTGAACTTTAAGAACACGTTAGCTGAAACAGAAATATTTTGTGTTCCACTTTTGTAAATGGAATGTATTTGTCAGTGCTATGATGCAATAAATATGACCTATCACGCAAACTTTAAAGTCACACAGGGTTAAATTGTCCTTGCAAGGAATAGTGTCATGTGAAAGTGAAACAATATATTGGAATAATTACTGAATGTTCCAAACAGTAAATGAAGCTCTTTTAGCACTGGGGAATAAGAAATAACTGCATCTGAATATGATCCTTCATATGTCAATAGGAAAATTTTCCTGTTTTAGAGACAGAAAAAGTCTCAGATACAATAATTTTAGTGAGTAATAATTTATTTATTAGTAATTATTATTGCTTACCACCAATTTAGATGGAATTCTGTCAGAATTCTCATCTATCATGAGGTTTCATCAAAAATAATATTTCTTTTTCACGTTTTTATACTTAAAACAACACGGCATTGCTTTGTGTCAAAATCAAGTACAACTTAACAGGGAAAACTTTACTAATAAATCATTGCTTATCTTCTTAAAGACTATCATAATTTGGCAGGGGGGAAAGCTTATGTACTTGAAAGTCTGTAACTAATGCAACTATCCATTGGGCAGAATAGGAAAACCTATGAGCACATTGATCCCGTGTAAGTCCTGTGTGAATTTTGTATCTCAGACATACTGTAGAGCTCTTAATAAGCAAAATGTAATTTAAATAATGTGAAATGATTAAACTGTGACCCAAAGGTGGCAGAGCTGTTCTTGCAGCCATGTTGGAATCTCAACATGGGAGTCTTAATAGAGATGCTGTCAGAAGCATTATATACTCAGCTTCACACAGGGCATCTTAGTGTTTATTCTGAGTGTGCCTATCATCACAGAGGTTGCAGGTGTGACCATATTTGTATTTGAGCAATAAGCCTCTTTAGAACAGTCATTTTCTGTCTGATAAATGCTTCAGACTTGTGATCTCATCTCCTGACTGTAGCTTGACACCCTGATCCTGTGTGTTAGCTTTTGACACTTTAGTTTCTTCCCACTCCTAGTTCCTGACCTTAATCATCAGGCAGGACCATCTAATCCTTGCCCTTCTTACGTCTGTTCTAACCATCAAACTTTTTGTGTTCCCCAACATGGTATTGTGCAATTTCTCTCAGAAAAAAAATATTTCTGCAGTGTACTTTTATGATGGAAACCTATTTGCAGGCTAAAGATAAAATCACAGTTTTAAAAAGAATTCTGCTGTATTCTTAAATGCTACGGTTGCACTGGCTAAATTGTAACTGAAAAAATGGAATTGAGTCCATAAAAATAAACTATTAAGAGAGATTTAAATCTAAACCCCTACATCTATTAGTCCTGTTTAAGTATTTCTCAGTACCTGTTCACAATATGAGGGAAAAAACTTCTGGAGTTTTGGAGACAGTTAGCAAGCAAAAGATTAATTTTTATTCTGACTAGGTCATAAAATTATTTTTGTTTCTTGTAAAGTTTAAAAAAATGTTTGATCAAGTGGTTTCTCCCAGTGAAAAATATCTTTTGGTAGTACAGATATTAGCTATCTTTGCTCCAGTTTTATCATCTTTCTGAGAAAGGATTCATGCCTGAAAATATTAATAAAATAAGGCTTATCATGAGTAGCTTTTGGGCCATTTGTCATTTCAGTCCCTAGCTTGGGGGGATCTGAGTGACAGACAGTGGGGAGGGGAGGAGTGTCTTATGCTGCCCGTAAGTACTTTTGCAGGTGACTGCATTTATTACTGGAACTAAGATTTTGTATTAAAAGATAGCCTTACATTAAAAGTTGTGATGGATAGATTTCGTCTTTACTTTGGGGGATTTATTTATTTATTTATTTATGGTCTTATATATTTGTATAATATGCAAAAAAGCATAACTGGCCAGTTCATCCTATATAGGCAACGGGGAAATTGCACATTCCTTTGGAACCAACTAGGTTCTTTCAGGGAGAGAAACATTTTACTGAATGGAGCAGGAGAATAAAATACTCAGAGCAAAAAGCTGATATCCTGACACCAAAGAATATCATGTTGAATGAAGCAGGGAGTAAACAGTCAGGCCAGAGGGGTCCAGAGTGAAAAAATCCTTCAACTCCCAACAGGTTGCTACAGCAGAGAGAGCCTGGAAGTGAGGACATGCCCTGACAGTACACAATGGGTGGGGAGACAGTTGTGTATGAATCCTTTTTATTCAGATTTTTTTTTATCTCTAGTCAAATTGAGTTTCCTCTCCTTAAAAAGTTATTCTGTTTTATTTTCTAACAATGCATGTTTTCTGAATTTTAAAGCTTTTCTAATTTTCTGGTGTGCTCACCATAAGGAAAAGGAATAGGCCAGTCTCTTCCAAAATACTGACTCAAGCATTTTCACATCAGCTGTTAGTAACTCATTACTTTATGCTAACTGGTATTGGAAGAACAGCCAATATTCCAAGTGAAGCACCAAGAGAGAACACAAAAAAGATGCTCTTAAGCCTCTTCTTCCCTTTCACCCCCTGCCCTTTGCAAGCAAGGATGATGGCATTTAACCTGAATAGTCAGGTTAAAAATGGCCAAAGCATGGAAAGGGTACACACTATAAGTTGTAGAATTCCACAGGTCTAAGTAGTGAGGTGGTAGTGGCAGTAACCACACACTTCTGCCTCTGTCTCTGAAGGTGCATGGGGTGGCTGAATAGACTGCTTCACATATGAAGGGGGAAGATTAGTGAAGAGTTTCTTTCTAGTAGAATTGAACATTTTTTTATTATTTTTCTGTTCCCTTTCCTCCTTTTGGGTGGCTCTGTGACAGTAAATAAGAAAGATCTGCATAGAGACTATAGACATTGGGCCTCTTAAATCATCTTTGAAAAATTAGATTTGGGAATCTAAATCTAATACGTGTTACAAAGAAGTATGCAGCTATTCTTAAATGACTTTTGTTTCCAGATTTTCCAAGGTATTAAGGCATCTAAAAATGCTAAGGCAGGGGTGGGGGCTATTCAGAGTTTGATTTGTATCCATCTCATGGGATTCAGTGTCTAATGTTTATGTATTTTTTTCAGTCCTAACCTCCATGGAATTTGGATTCCAGGTAAATGAGGCATCTGGTGATTTGTAATAATCTATCCAGTTCGGGGGAGAGGGGGCAGGGTATGTGGAGGGGGCGTTAAGTGCTGTATGCAAGTAAAACTTGGAATTTAACATAATCATTATTTGACATAATTAGATTTTCCAGTAACCATGAATTAGCTGACAGCGGGTCATGTTTAATTGAATATTTTAAAATGAGTATACTTTAGCATTTTATTGGCTAATGCCACTATATTTAAGTGCCTGTCAGTATTTTCATTATGAACCATATTTTGGAAAATGAAGTTTAATTAAACAGTATCTCTACTGTTCTAAATTTTGTCAGGCTGAGAGCTGGCATACAGGCTAGATAGAAACTATTTCACAACATAATTATGGCCTCAAAGGAATTGAAGCAAGCAGACAGGACGTTCACCCAAGTTCTCAAAGTACATCTGTTAAGAGCAAAATCTAAAGAAGCCAAAGTGAATGAAGGAAGTTTTGGGGGTCTGTTGGTTTTGGGGTTTTTTTTTGTCATGTAACTTAATAAAAGTGCAGTATAATGAGTTGGGAGGTCAACAGGGTTTAAAAAGCAAAAGCAAAATTATATTGTCTGAGGAGGAAGGAGAAGGTATTAGAGCAGAGATCTTCTCCTGTTCCCCAGAAACAGCAGGTCTATTAAGTAACGTAAAATCTACGCAGTCAGCACTTTATGAGCACGTACAATCAAAGTGTAAAATTCATAAAGAAGTCACACAGGAGAAGTGGCATATAAATTTTGTTGCAAATATATCTTCAGGGATTTGTGGAGTCACTTAATAACCTCTGATATACTGATAACTCTTGCAATAGAAGAGGAGAGGGCCAATTTTAAACTTTGGAGGTTATATTTTAGCTGTATTGTCAGCCATTTGTTCCTGGAAAAGAAGGAGGTTCCCAGTGTATGCAAGGTGGAAACAAAACCTGCTGAAATTATGAAAGAAGATGCTATTCTGTAGTTGTGCTATACAGCAGATCGATGTCCAATCCTGGAAGCTAAGTAGAAAGTTCATTTATATTCATCCAGGAGCAGGATTGAAATTCCAGTGCTAGTAAACGAGGCATGTCCACCTTCAGTTCCATATCCACCTTCAGTACCATTTCCAAAACATATAATACTTGCTCAAGTTATTCTACAGTGGCTCTAAAAGAACAGTACAGTACTGAAGACTACTGCATTACAGATGTTTCATCAGTGCAGATGCTAGAAGACTTGTGAATTGGTAAGATACATGGAGAACTAAAGGTGAATTATTTCAGTATATGGTATGAAATCTGCCAAACAAGGATATTAAAATAGATGGTATGAATATGTCCAAGAAAGATTTTTAGTAGGAACATATTAACTGAAAAAGGCCGTGACTGAATAGGTGTAAAGGACAGCTGTATGTGTGGGGGGGTGGGGGGATTGTTTTGGTTTCTTTAAGAGAGAAGGGCAGAGAAAGGGTACAGGTTTACAGAGAATACAGAGAATAGCGTGTGGTTGTGTTTTATTAAAAAAAAAATTCACGCTCAATTGTGACAATAAAATTACTTTGAAAGAGCATAGGATTGGATCAAAAAAAAAAAACCATTTAGCAACAGTATGTATATTTCTGACACAGCATATGTTTGACTTGTCACTTCAAATCTGTTAAAAAAAAAATTCCAGGGTAATTTTAACTTGTCATTTGTTCTGCCAGATTTTCTATTGCCTGTCTGTAGTTCTAGTGATGTGCCTGATTGGGCTGTCCATACTTCGCTGAAAGATTTTTGTTGTTGTTGTTGCTCCTGCTTGTATTTGGTTTACACGGGAAGGCGTTGGTAGTGGGGGGGCTGCAGGGGTGGCTTCTGTGAGAAGATACCAGAAGCTGCCCCCATGTCGGACACCGCCAGTTCCAGCAGGCTCCAAGACGGACCCGTCACTGGCAAAAGCTGAGCCAAGTGGTGACATTGGTAGCACCTTTGTGATACCATATTTAAGAAAAAAGGTAAAAAATGCTGTGCAACTGCAGCTGGGAGAGAGGAATGAGAATATGTGAGAGAAACAACTCACTAAGGTCAGTGAAGAAGGAGGGGGACAAGGTGCTCCAGGTGCTGGAGCAGAGATTAACCTGCACTCCATGGTAAAGACCATGGTGAGACAGGCTGTCCCCCTGCAGCCCAGGGAGGTCCACAGTGGAGCAGATATCCACCAGGCAGCCTGTGAAGGACTCCATACTGGAGCACGTGGATGTGCCCTGAAGGAAGCTGCAGCCCATGGAGAGCCCAAGCCAGAGCACATTTGCCGGCAGGACCTGTGGTCGCATGGGTAATGTATGCTGGAATAGCCCATTCCCGAAGGACTGTACCTGTGGAAAGGATGAATGCTGGAGCTGTTCTTGAAAAACTGAAGCCTGTGGGAAGGACCCACATTGGAGAAGTTCATGAAGAACTGTCTTGCATGGGTGGGACCCCACACTGGAGCAGGGGAAGAGTTTGAGGAGGAAGGAGTGGCAGAGACAGAGCATTATGAACTGACTGCAAGCCCCATTCCCTATCCCCCTGCACCGCTCAGAGCAGAGGAGGTAGAAGAGCCAGGAGTGACGTTGAGCCTGGGGAGAAGGCGGGGGATGGCGGGGGGAGGGAGGGAGGAGGTGGGTTTAGATTTATTCTTATTTCTCATTATCCTACTCTGATTTGATTTGCAATAAATTAAATTAGTTTCCCCAAGTCAAGTCTGTTTTGCCTGTGACGGTAACTGGTGAGTGATCTCCCCGTCCTTTTCTCAACCCCTGAGCTTTTCTCCCCTTGATCTGTTGAGGAAGGGAAATGATAGAGCAGCTTGGTGGGCACCTGGCCTCCAGCCAAAGTTAACCCACCACATTTCCTTCCACAATCCCTTTGTCATCTCATTGACCTGAAGTTGCAGTTTCCAGCTGTCCCCAGCTGTGTAAGGATCTGTAGGAGAACTCATTACCCCTTCCTTGTATGCTCACTAGATTCAGGCCTACCCATGGTTGCTGCTAATTTTTAGTAGATTCTTCTAGTCCTTGCACAAGAAGTGGGTTTCCTTCGTCCATATTTTGCAAAAATCTTAGCTGGACAAAAGCTTTCTTTTCCCTTGATCTCAGTCACTTCTCCTTAAAGCATAATGATGCCACTACTCAAGGCTACACCACTTATCTCTGCAGCCCTGAGGTTCATCAATGGTCTTGTAATTGGGGCAAAGTAAGAGTGAAAAACTGGAAAACATAGGCACTGTGTACCCTGCCAAGTCTTTGGGAATTAATAATCGTGAAATAGGGAATTATCAGTAACCAAAAGTCACCTGAATTGGGATTGATGGTGTTGGGCACGTGCAGAGGCTCTGGCTTGACTTCCCATTGCAGCTGGGATGCCCCACAGATGTAAGGCTTGCTTTGCTGGGGCTTTGTCCATCCCTACTGCTCATGGCCAGACTGGCCTAAGCAGTCACCAACTGGCAGGCCTGTTGCCTGAAATGTGGAGTCCTGGTCCTCAACTGAACAGCAATGAGTAATGGTAGCTGCAGGCATTGGAGGTCTCCTTCTGACGACAGTCACCCCTTTTAGTGCACAGTGATTTTGTGTAGTCAGGCAACTGCACAGCCAGATACAAGGTGAGCTTGACACAGACCTCCATGAAAACTGCTTTTCTCACCTTCCTGCTTTTGGTTTGCCTGTATGTGTTGTATGACCCACTGCCACCAGTTCCCTCCTTTCAGAGACTCAGCCATTACATAGGATGGGAGTCAACAGATTTGCTGCTTTGATTCACCTACTTCTGACAGAAATCAGAAAATCAATAGTTGGCAGCCAGGTCCTCCTCCTGTTTCTTCTCTGTACCTTATCTTTCTGAACACAGGTCATAATGATATTGTTCCCAATGCAGGGAACTTGCAGGAATCTACATCACCAGCATCTACAGGAGCTTCTTTAGACTAGCTAACAAGGAAAAGATTCAGTCTACTTCATCACATAGTCTGCAGATGTCATCCAGGAAAAGGAGAAATGTTGTTAGTGATATAACAACCTGTTCATGGCCTCATGCTTTTACTAGGGTAATAACTGACCTTGGAGGTGCTGCCTGGCTACCTAAAGTAGTTGCACATAAATATATCTGCAGTGGGTTATGGGTTGCATGAATGAAGTTGAGTAGAAGACAGATTGCAATCCAGCCACTGTATCTAACAATATAGTCACTGCTCTATGTGCTGCAACTAATTTGATAAAAATCCATAAATGCAGTCCAAGTAGACAAAATTCCTGTTTTCAGGTGATCTGAAAATATCCAGATCTGATATTCCTTAATGTCTGACTGCAGCCAAAGCTGGTGGATTCTAGAAAGGAAGGTTCAACAAATGGTGAAGTCCAGAATAAATGAGTTCAGTGATCCGGAGAACAGAATGGAAGAGAATTTTCTTGTGAAGAAATCAGGTAACTTTGCTGTGGTTTTGTGACTTATTTACTAGCTAGTATTTTTTTTTTCCTTTGTGACTTGAGCAGTCAGAGTTTATGACCAAATTGGATTGTCACGGCTCACCCACTATTCAATTGTTATAATTCATAAATCTGAATGGGATGTCTGGTAAGCATTCTTTTTTTTTTTGTGACTGAATGGAAGAAACTTTCGTAAGTAAGAAAAATAGGAGCAGGAAAGCATGGATAAACTGTAAGAATTAATATATATTAAGGAATAACACTTGTAGTTTTTCAATAATTCAAAAAAATCCTGCACTGGTATTCAGTAGAGGAAAAATGAATTACATTATTCAGATTCAGCTTAATATAAATTCCGATATTTTTAAAAGGTTAGTTCCTGAACCCTAAGAACTGGGTCCAGTCTGCATATTGGGCCTTCTGTTCCCTTCAGAAGGGAGTCCCTTATGTCAATGACCTGCCTTTTTTCCTTACGGAAACAGTCTTGACACAGGGCATAGACTAACTTAAGCTCGGAGACACCTCCAAGCTAGATGAACCACCATCCTTGTTACTGTTCAGTTCCACTTGCAGAGCCTCATACCTGTCATACAAGGGCACCGGTGAAAGTCGGGCGGTTACAGAGGAGACGCACTGCTGCGCCGGGCAGGAACTTGTTACCATTGACCCTTATCCCTTAAATCACTGTGTTCAGCCAGGCAGAGAGAGGACTGTGAATCCTCCGTATCATGAGTCCTGTCTGCCTGCTGGGCCTGTCCCAGGGAAGGCAGGGTGCGGATCCAGCAGTCTGTCTCTCTCTCAGAGTCCCTGATACGCCTCAACCCACTCAGCTCCTCCTGGAGCTCCGTCACTCAGCAGAGGAGTTCCTCTCCCCGGGCCTGCAGTTCCCACAGGGGTGCTCCCTGCTGCCGCCCAGTACTGGTGTGAGAGCAGGGCACAGCCTGCAGCCCGACACACGGGTGGCAGCGTGTTCCTGCCGGAGCTCTGTGTGGGCAGCTGCGTCAGTTTTGGCTGGTGCAGAGCTTAGAGAGGCCGTGGCCTTCTGACGGGTGGAAACCATTGCTCCCCGGTTGAGCCGGCAGAGCTGCAGCGTCCTTCCTGTGCACCCTGCTGCGCCAACTGCCGCACCATGCTCTTGCTGATGCACCATGCCCTGTTTGCCTGCTGTATTTGCTGGCGCTCCCCAGGGGCTTCTTTTATACATTGGGGGGGGGCTTACCTGCTGTGGCTCCTGGCCCTGCCCAGGTCCCGCCAGCCTCTGTGGTGCAAGCTGCAGGTTCCCAGTGGGTCTTTCCGCTCCCTGGATGTTCCCCCAGTTTAGGAAACCCCCTGGGCACTGTGCTGCAGTGCTCTGCTGCAGATGCTCCCAGCTAGTTTATTCATCACTCCTGAAGTGCTTGACAATATCCATTGGGGCTGACTTCTATTAGAAGAGAAAAAGAAAAAAATAATTTAAAAATCTGTATCAAATCCATGGGTCTTCTCTGTCAAACTGGCATCCTATAAAAAACACCTGATGAAGTAATAATTTATTTGAGCCAACAGGTTGACTTTATTAGATTTTTCCAGAATACTTTAAAGTACTCAGCACATCACACTTCATCTAAGGTAACAGAACAATTTCACTCAAAAGAAAATTGGGGCAGGCCTTTTTCATCTCACCATTCTGTTTATTAAGTGGCCTAAAATCTGTAATGTGCATTGCCCAGCCCTGGTAGAAAACAACTACACTTGCTTTCAGAAATGGAGAGAGGGTTTCTCAGTAGTATAAACCATTGCAGTTCTTCAAATGTAGTTCTCTAGATATACCAGTTGAACTAATTAGCACTCTCTGTAGGCTGGTATTTGAGATTACTCTTAGAGTTCACACTTGCCGAAGTCACTGTTTTACTGAAAATTATTTGAAGCAGCTTTAGACCAACCAGCTTTGGTGGGTTTGCCTTGGCCAATAGCCAAACTCTCATCCATCTGTTCAGTTACCCCCACCCAGCCTCCCAAGGGATGGGGTGGAAAACAAGAAAGAAGAGGAAGGATAAAGCTTGTGGGTTGAGATAAAGACAGGGAGATCCCTTACTAATTACAATCACAGGCAAAACAGATTTGACTTGGGGAGAATTCATTTATTGTCAATTAAAAGAGAGTTGCATGGGAAGAAGGCAAATATGAAAACACTTCGCCCCCTTCCTTCTTCCCAGGCTCACCTTCACCCCTTCGCTCCGGACTCTCCCTCGACCTCCTCTCCCCCGAGGGGCGCAGGGGGACGGGTGTGTGGGGGCAGCCCCCGGCGGCTCCCCGCTGCCGCTCCTGCCTCCTCCGGCTGTTCCCTGCTCCAGCCTGGGGCCTTCCCCGGGGCTGCAGGGAAACCCCTGCCCCAGCGGGGGGGGGGTCTCTCCCGGGGCCGCAGGGCCATCTCTGCCGGGGAGGGGGGCCCGGAGCACCTCCTGCCCTCCTCCCGCTCTCCCCTCGGGGCTGGCAGGGCTGTTTCTCACCCCGTTTCCCTCAGCCCTTTTGCCCTTTCTTCCCCAGGCTTTCTTTCCCCGAGGCTGAGGGGCTCAGCTGTGCCCGGCGGTGGGGCCGCTGGAGCCGGCGGGAACCGGCGGGAACCGGCTGGGTCCGGCCCGGGGCAGCCCCGCCTCTCCCCTCACAGCCGCCGCCGACCCTGCAGAGCCGCCCGCGCACCTGCACCCGGACACCTGCACCCCACACAGGACTCTATCCTGTAAGCATTTATTTTACTTTCTGCTCACAGGGATGTTTGTATGTACGTGGAGGGTTGTGTAGCTGTTAGTACCTGTACTGCGCTGAACTTCTTACAGTAGAGCTAAAACCATGCTCCTGTTCTGTGAAGCCTACAAGATTATTCTAGATGAGGTGCAGATACAGAAAGGAGTTGGAAAAGGATAATTGGGGGTTATTTACATAGCTTCATTATATGTATATTTTCACTATAATTTTGCTTGGAGGTGTTTTTTTTCTTATGTTTTTGTTTTTCTTGTTGACCGTGAAGGTGGTTGGTGGGCTTGGGATAAGTTTAAAGAAGAACAGTTTTAAACATAATCAGAATGATAGGGGACCATGAAAATCATTTAATTTGACCTTTGTATGGCACAGACGCATTGCACTGCAGTAATAATGGCATGATGGCTTAGGAGGCAGTGATCTGTAACTTGTGTGGCCTTTGGTACGTGATGGGGAGAGGCTGTATACCCCTGCAGTAGCCTTGTCTCTTCCTGCAAGTTGTCCCTAAAACGATTCCAGCATGAAGTCCTCAAATCGAAGTAGGCAGGACTTGAGTATACTAGGACTTCGAAAAAGTAAAATTTAGCTGGGCCATGACTGGCTTTATTTGGAGGAAGATTACCTTAAGCAAATAAGATGGGTTTGCTCCTAAATGAAAGGATCCTCATGGGTCCCCTTCAGTAACATGACTCACCTACCACAGTTCATTAGCTCATCCTCACCTTCTTTAAGTTTTTGTAAACTGAGCTTAGACAGAGGGTCTTTTAAACACTAAAAGATCTCACATATACTCACACAATGCCTCAGCTCTTACTTGCTGCTGAACTTTGGGCCTGTTTTTCAAAGCAAACAGCTTCCTATTTCGCCCCCACCTCCTTTCCCCAGGAAAAACTAAACATGATCAGAAAGAATCGGGAATAATGACGGAAGCTCAAGATACCTGAGGCCGAGGAAGAGATCCTCTAAAATAAGAGAGAAGCCTCAGTTGTTCTCTTCTGATTCTGAAACTAATCATAACAGTTCAAACCTAATCCCATAGTTGGTAGGGTGGGGGCCTTTGTTCAAAATGTGACATTTGATTTCTTAACAATTTCACTGTCATTTTGAGTTAAAGAAAATTTCACCTGCATAAAGTGTACTGAAGCCTCTCTGACATTTATTTACTCTTTATGCAAGAAAAAAAGAAATTCATCAGGGGACTGTAACAAAAGACAGTGTTGCAACAGCTTTCTCTGAAATGAATAGGACGAGATAGCTTTTACAGGATTGTACCTTGTTTGCTTTTTTTTTTCTTTTTAAACTGTATTCTGGATCTCTTGTCAAGTAAAATAATATAAGATTATTCTGAGAAGCGCTCTATTTTTTTTTTTTAATTTGAATTCAAGTGGGAAAACCTCTAACAACTTTAAATTACACCATACCAGGCCAGAGCCCTGATCTTTAAATGAAGTGCTTATAAAAATTTAAAGTGCTCTAGTAATTTTAAACCAGTGTATGCTGCAATGCCCAGAACCCTGATCGCTTCCAAATTTTACTTCCAATAAATTTAAATTGCTTTGTGCAATGCAGAGTGATTTAAAATTATTGGAGTGCTTTAAATTCCATACTGAAGTGCCTATAAAATTTGAAGTCCTCCAATAATTTTAAATCACTCTGCATGTTGTACTGCAATTTGACCCTATTTGGAAACAAAAGTCCAAGCATCCTATGCTTTAATTTGTAATGATAAGCAACATTAGAAAATGGCAGTTAAGGATTTACATGAAACATGCCACTTCTCAGTGAATTAACTGAAATAAAGATATCAAATATAATGAGGAAGTATTCCAAGAAAAAAGTTATGCTTCTTTTGAAGATAATAGGATAACAACATTATTGTTTTGAGAGAATGCGCTACTACTGTAGCACAAATAAAGTGGTATGTGGAGCGTGAGATTAGGGAAGTTTGTGAATATACAAATTAGTCACCTTTGTCACAACTGTAAATAGTATAGATGACTGCTATTCCATAAGCTGACAATATGCAAAGTACTGAGCATGAGCACACCTACAAGATGTGTCAAGGCAACACATCCAGATGCCACCTGGAATGTGTTATATATCAGTGAAGCCAAATTCTACTCTTAATACTTTCAGTGTACATTCAGAGAGCTTTCTTCACTCTAGGATTCACTTTAAAAAACACTTAATAATCTTACAAGATGATGTGTCTCTTCCAAGACAGTATCTGCGCAGGATAGTTTCCTGTCTTACGTATCTTGAACAGGTTTTAGTCATCTAAGGAGCCAGGAAATAAATAAAAATAATAACAAAGTTACAGAGACTCAGTATTAATGTTTTGGCATATTGTATCTATTACTTCTTACACGGGTAACACTTTCCAAAAGCATACAGTGTTAGCTTAGCCTTCTTCAAGGGAATTTCTAAGAAGGGAGGTGTTGTGGTTTAACCCAGCAGGCAGTTAAACCCCACACAGCCGTTTGCTCACTCCCCCACAGTGGGATGGGGGAGAGAATCGGAAAAAAGGTAAAACTCATGGGTTGAGATAAAGACAGTTTAATAGGACAGGAAAGAAAGGCAAATAATGGTAAGAGAATATACAAAACAAGTGTTTTACAATGCAGCTGCTCACCACCTGCTGACCGATGCCGAGCCAGTCCCCAGGCAACTCCCCCCAGTTTTATTGTTCAGCATGACGTCATATGGTACAGAATACCCCTTTGGCCAGTTTGGGTCAGCTGTCCTGGCTGTGTCCACTCCCAACTTCTTGTGCACCCCCAGCCTCCTTGCTGGCAGGGCAGTATGAGAAGCTGAAAAGTCCTTGACTTAGTGTAAGCACTGCTCAGCAACAACTAAAACATCAGTGTGTTATCAATATTATTCTCATCCTCAATCCAAAACACAGCACTGTACCAGCTACTAGGAAGAAAATCAATGCTATCCAAGCTAAAACCAGGACAGGAGGTTGTTCTTTGTGGAGAGAATGTTGATTATTTGCATTAATATTCTTTGAGTGATAAAAATCTTGTGGCTTTGTTCTGAATTCAGATTTTTTTGCAATCAGAAACAGGTAGCAAAATCCATTGAATGGAGAAAAAAATGATATCAAATAGAATTAAAGTACATTTTTATGCAAAACAGGAGGCAAAATGGCTGCAGTCATTTGAATCCATTGAGGATACTATTATTTTAAGACCCACAATGAGGTAGCTCAGTCTTTACATTCTAATCTACTCCTATGTACTATGTACTTTTTATTTTGTGCACCAAGCAAAACACTCTAAAGTAATAGAATAAATGGCAGTTGTCAGCTCAACCTCAGAGAATTCATTAGGGGAATTAACTTTTTGTTTATAGGCATAACTTCACCTAAAATTGACACTGAAAGTATAATAGAGATATATCACAGCTACTTGGGACCACGCCATGGGCCTGAGGAAAAATTCAGAATCCTTTTGCAACTGTGGAAGGAATTTTGCATAAGCAAAATGGAAACATCAGCAGAAAATGGAAAATTAGCGTCATTTTAGTGGAATAGGTAAAATCAATATATTATCCCAAGAAATTCTATGGGCACTTTTGAGAATTGCACTTGAGCAAATCAGAGTGCCGTGACATAAATAGAGGTCAAAGGACAAGTTATTTTTGGCTAGAGAGGGCTAAGAAGGCTTTCTTACCCATGCCCTACCTTCAGGCTAGCTGTTCTTGATAGTGAGATGACAATTGTCTTTGCCATGTCTTAGATTTAAATGACAGTAAGCCTTGTTCCATCCCAGATACAGTTCATTTCATTTGTTGGCAACCTCAGAAATTATTTGTACCTAGGCTAAGAGACTGAATTTCTGGGATAAGACAAAGCCAGACAGGTGACAAAGTACATCTCTTGGAAGCATAAGAGCCATCTATGACCCTAGCTGCTGCTTTTTACTCCTTCATGCCTTCTCAGGTGTGGTGCACAAAGTCCTGAACTAGATAGAAGAACTGCTCCCAGGTAAGTAAGAACAGTGGTATTTTTTTCAAAGCTGCCACTACTACTGAGAGAAATGTCAGTTAAGTGTACCCTTTCTTTTGTTCCAGAGTAAATTTTCTACCACTAGAAAAATTCAGCTCCAAGTGGAAGGGCTACTGGCATTTGTTGTTTAACTGTCTAAGAACATTTTTAATGAAACAGAGAAGCAAATCTGGCATATAATCACATTACCTAAGAGTGAATAAAGATCACTAAATACACTAAAACTTTCTTTTTTGTGTGATTTTGCTTAGCAGAGAGATCATATTTATTACTTCCTGCATATAAACTGATTCTAGCAGACAGCTAAGCAACACACAGCTGCTTTCTTACTCCCCCCCACCAGTGGGACAGGGGGAAAGAATAGGAAGAGCAAAAGCAAAAAAACCTCATGGATCAAGGTAAAAATAGTTTTATAAGGAAAGAGGAAGAAAAAAAAACAACAAAAAAACCCAAGTGATGCAAAGGCAGTCAGTCACTCACCACCTCTGACAAGTGGACTGATGCCCAGCCTGTCTTTGAGCAATGGCTACCTACCCAACATTCCCCGCTCCCGTCCTCCACCCCGAGGTTTTATTGCTGAGCATGAAAGTATATGGCATGGAATATCCCTTTGGTCAACCTTGGTCAGCTGTCCAGTTGCATCCCCTCCCTTACTCACTCACTCACTCACTAGGAGGGGGCAGAGTGGGAAAAAGAGAAAGTCTTGCTGCTGTGCAAGCACTGCTCAGCATTAGCCAAAACACTGCTGTGCTGTCAACACTGGTTTAGTGACAAATCCAAAACACAGCACCATAAGGACTGCTATTAAGAAAATTAACTCCATCCCAGCCAGACCTAGTACAGTGTTGTAAAAATCTTTTCCTACCTGTTGCAGTCAGACCTCTGCCGCAATCTACCTCTTGAAGGCATGGGGTTCTGAGTCGGAGGCATAAAGTGAGGTTTAGTAGGGTAAGGCACTGATTAATTAGACAGCAATTACACCACCATGCGAGTGGGGCCTCTTGTACTTCTAGTCCAAATTCCTTATAACCTGCCCAGTCGGTATCACTCAGTTCCCACAGAAGTATCTTTAACCTGGCGTCCCAAGTCAGGGCAGATCACCAAGGCGCGGGCCAGCCGTTACTCAGCAGTGCTTGAACTGGGCTCTCAGGGAGTGGTTTATACGCCCTGCCTCGGGGGGTTCTGTTGTCACCGCCCAGCGGCGTCATGATGCTGTTGCTGAGCAAGCTCAGGCCCAGCACAATGAAAGGTCAGACCCCCAACCAACACACTGCTACTCACTCTGGATCATCTCCCCACACTACCTTCTTGCACTTGAGTCTTTTCTGTCTGATATAAGTTATAATGGGTGATGAATCAAATTGTGTTATTTGTCCCAAAAGTAAGATTTTTTATGGCTCAGTTATATTAACCATTTCTTTCTGTGCTTCATAAATAAAAGCAGTGCTCTGTAACTCATTCTTCTAAGGTTTGCTTTGCTGTGTTGGTAAATTAGAAAACATTCAAAAAGTGAACAAAATGTTAGGGACATGTGGCATAAAGAAAAATAGTGAAAAATGCTGCAGCACATATCGGTCTTGTGTTCCCTGAAATGCTAGTTTAGTTCTGTACATGGCAGCATAAGAGCAGAGATGAATGAAGAAAATACCTGGAAACATGGAAACACATTCAAATGAAGAAAGATTTAAAACATACGGTATTTAGGTAATGGGGACATGGAAATGAGAAAATGTAAATCCCCAAAGAATGGCTAAGAGCAGAGTTTTAAATGGGGTCTACTCATCAAAATTATTTCAGCCCAATTCTCAGCTGGCATCTCAGCTGTTTATCCTCCCACTGGTGCAGCCATTGGATAGGTAACAAATGTTGAAGCTTAGGAAGGGAGAGCTGATCATTCTTATTTCTTCAAAAGCGTAGCTGTTGCTGGCTTCTTTCAAAACTCATATTTCTGCTATTTGGTGATTTTCTTAGGATAAAGGCTGGAGAAATTTCTAGTCTTTGGACGTGTTGAAACACAATAGATTTCTTTATACGGGATTCTCCTTTACCAGCTTCCATGAGCAGGTCTGATGGAAGGCGGCTAAATGGCACTCTTGCGCTTCCTCTGTGCACGTTGAGGAATTAAGAGCCTGGGGAATAACATACAGCTGCAGCTGCCTGATCCCAAAGCACATCCCTGTGCAGTTCTTCCCAAATTTCTGCCATTCTACACTGAAGGCTTCACACCAGATAGTGGAGGTGGTATTTAGAGAGGAGACATTTATATGTGTTAATAAGTGGTATTAAGAGGGTAGGAGGAGGAAAGGCATTTATGTCCCTGCATTTTCATAGTACAAAACTGGGATTGCACTTAATCAACTTTAAAGTGTCTGATTTAAAGTTAAGGGAGTGATGCTTTCCTGAACCACACAAGGAATCTGAAAAATTAATTGCACAAAATGTCAGACAATTTGACATGTTGGAGGGCTTTAAAAAAGGTTGGACGGGAGTGAATGAAAAAACCCATCCAAGTTATGCCATGGCATTAACAATGAGTAAATCTCACAGGTTTTGGCCAAGACAGAGCCATCCTCTCTCTGAATGTAAGAAGCCCACTGAGAGAGGGCAGAGGAAGGAGACACTGATTTAAATAATAATTTGGGGGAAGACTGTGATGATGTCTTGCATCTCCCATGAGTCACCTGCTATCAGATACTGTTGGGGAAAAGTCTTAAACTACATATGCCACTGATGGTCCCACTCTAGCATCATCACCAGTCTTTTATCTTTTGTGTCATTTTTAGGAATTTACTTTACTATTACTAGCAGATATACAGCACCTGAAGCTACTCAGTATTTAGTGGTCACGCTAAGCATATTTCATTCTCTTGCTCTCTTTTTCTCCTATACACAAGAGATGCAGAGAGATTAGTGATACAAGCACCATCTTACTTTTCCCATTTCTTGCAACATTCCTCCTTCACCCTTCTCCCCAGCTGTATATTCAATCAACATTCATCTCTCTAGAAGTACTAAGATAAGCCTAAGTATACTAATATATATTTAATTTTGTTTGCTCTAAATTAGTTTGCTTATAGAGTAATTCTAAACCTTGTCCACCTTGCTTTGATGTTGACTTTTGTGTTTACCATTTCCCTATTTTGTTTCATGAGCAACTTTAAATGTTAAAGCTGTATGGAGTAGTAGTAAAAAGCAGTGGAGAGCTTCCTTAAATCCCAGAGTTGAACAACTTTTCTAAAATTCTCAGAAATACTTTTTTTTTCTGTCTCTCAGTTACACTTTTATTTATCATCATGCTATACCCTGGATCTAAATTGTCCAAGGTTTAATCAGCAGCCTGTCATGGGGAATTCTATGAAAAGCCATTTGAAAAAATATATATCCTAATAAGTTACATCTTGAGCACATAATAGTGACAGAACGTTAACAACTTCTGTTATACAGCTTTTCAGAAACTCCAGTTTTGCTGTTAACACGGGATCCTGCCTTAAATCAAACCCTGATTATTATTCCACATCTTTTGACTGCTAGTGTAGACTTCATTATTGTGTGTGTGCAAAAAGTTTTATGGCAAATTCTTGCTTTTAGGACCCTGTTTGTCTAGAAATTTCATAGCAGCATAGTGCAGACATATTCAGCATTTTAAGTAGCAGTCATTGGATCCGTCAGTTATTCCTGGCTGTCTCTTCAAAATGCTTTACTTTTTAAATGGACTTAATTTTCAAAAACTGAGCTTTCTAAGGGCTGTTTGCTCAAATACTGAGATTTGTTAAAAAGTAAGGATAGGAATTAGCCTGTTTGGATATTTTGTTTGGTTTTCGTGGTGGTTTGTTTTGTTTTTCTTTAAGGGTTTGCTGAGTACATTAACTGTCTTGCCATTCTTTATGTTTAGCATGATGCAGCACAAGGTAATGAACATAACAAGACAAAAAGACTTTAAATATGGTCAAAGTTTATTTCATAACAAATTCTACCCACTTAGAATTATTCTTAAACCTGACATTTTGATGGAATTATTCTTAAACCTGACATTTTGGTGAACTACACTCACAACAGATTATGTCTTCTGTTATCCAAAAATATCTCAGTGGCTCGAGTCCCAGCAGCTATATTCCTGCTTGACTAAGCAATATTTTTATGGTTACCACAGGTCATACGGGGCTAAAAGCAGTCATTTGGTCTTTCTTTCCATCACTGAATAGGGATGTATGTTCTTGCATCACTTTATCTGTCCGTCAGTCTAAAGCTGTAGTTGAACTTTGTATAACCTTCAAGTTGCAGATAACTCTAATTATAGGGGGTTTTATTTTGTACAATGGGTGAGAGTTTTATATTTAAATTGCATAAGTATGATTTGTATGATCACACCAAATAGCACCACTTGTTGCTAGGTGAAAATCTACACTGGCAAGAGCAAGAACAAAAAGTATCGTGCTGTTGACGTTTGGCCAAGAGTAAGCAATACTCCTGAACAAATTTAGAGGGAAACAATAGTTGAAATGAGATTAAATAGAAAAGTAGATCATGACAAACTAACTTCTAATTTTTTTTGTTGTTGTTTCTTTGGCATGGGGGAGGTGTTGGGTGGGGTTTTTTGTTAAATAAGTGTAGTGATTTTTGTAGACAAAATAAATGTGTCTTTCTCCCAGCTGGTCAAAAGCACTTGGTACAGTACTACAAGGTAAATTAGTAGACTTAGATAAGAGGAAATTAGTAAAGGGATTGTGAAAAGGGTATCCCATTAACTAAAAGGAAAACAGCATCAACATTAGCCTCAGTGTAAGGCTAGGTGGATAATGGGATTTTTCATAGTTAAGTAGTGAACTATTTTCAGCTGTCATGTGACACAAAAAGTAAATTATGGACATTCTTAATAAGGAGAATGTTGAAATAACATTTAAAACCACCTGCTTTCTGAAAACTAGAATAATCAAAATAGGTTTTAAAGCTAATAGCAGAGGATGCAGTGTTATACATCACTGAAATAATGGAAATCTGCATTAAGCTAGAAGTACGTCAGTAGAAATGGCTGAGGAAGAGAGACTTCTATGCACTAGTTTATTGCAGAATGATGTGAACTGCCAATATATTGTAGCTGATAATATCATCATCTTTTCTCAACAGAGAGAAATACTAGTACAATTGAACAAGGGTTTAGTAAAACATCATTTGGAATTCTGTGCATAATTCTGACCACTCACTTCTAAAGAATTAGAATTCAACCCAAAACAAGTAGAGTGAATCAGGAATTTGGAGAGCTTATCATAGGGACAAAGACTAGAAGAACTTTATTCCTCTTAAGCTTTTAATTTGCTAGGATAGGGGATGGGATTGCTTTCTATACCCATATTCAGGCCAAATTATTCAACAGATACAATCTACTTTAGTTAAATCTTATATTAGCACAAGAATATCCATACCCCAAAATAATCTTCTTTCTGTCTGAAGATTAATTCTTTCTGCACTGATCTATGGAAACACCTAAACATTTCCTTGTGCTAGGACAACTCAAAGCTTATTAGTATCAATAGTTAACCTATATAGTTTTGCATATTGTCTTTTATTCATAAGCACTACATTCACTCACAATGTGTAACTAACATGGCTATGTGCTGAAAGTCCAAATATTAAAAGAATGGCATAAAAAAGACATGTAAGGAAATATTTAATTAAAAATATTTTTCTTTCATACTAGTTATTTTTACATTAATAAGGCAGTCCAAAATCTCTAAGACAATCTCCTTTTACTGTATTTTACTGTATTTTTAATGCTCAAAACATTGTTGGAGTTTCTCAGTATAGATGCAATTTTATTTAAAAATAAAGCCACAAGGGAATTTCAATAAAAATATTCTGCTTTGACTACACTGGGAGAATAGTTTCCAGCTGTCATTCTTAAAATTTATGTTCAGCGTAAATGATCAAATGAGCATTTTTGTGCCTTTTTTTGCTTTTACAACCAGGCTTCTGCCTCCTTCTACCCATTTGCTGCATTGTCATGTCTTAAGAAAGTACTGAGAAAGCTAGAAAAGAACTAAGACAACATAGACAGATTCAGGAGGGAACTGGGGATGGCAATCAGTAGAAAAAAATGAAAATGACAGGCTTGAGGATGAAAATAGGATTAAAAAGGAAAGGACAAAACTAAGGTGATCAGTGAAGATCTCTGAATTTAACTGTGTACTTCAAATTGGACTAACCTGATCTTTTGGTGTCTTACAATCTAGTATTCTGTTTCTACCATAAAGCAGACATTTAGGTATGTGACAACATAGGTATTGGGACATTTGTTGAGGACTTGAATATGTATATTTGTGTGTATGAGATCTACCATTTTAATTTTGGCTTATATCTGTTGAATAATTTGGACAGCTTTCTACAAAATTTAATGAAACAGAATGGCAAAATTCTGCATTTCACTGACATACAGTTATGATTTCCTTTCTGTCACTCTGGAATTTTTAGGATGCTGGTATAACTGGTAAGGCTATGAGAAATTCATTGGTTTTGATTACAGTGAAATTTAGTTAAACTGATTTCAAAAAGCTTTGCTACATAAAAGGGTAAGTTTTCAAACTAAAGTACTAAGGAAGGCATCCTAATCTATTAAATATTATTTTATTCCATAGCCCATAGAATTTTCCCATAGGCCTGTTATATGATACTGGACTCCTCAGAACATGCATGTGTCTTAACACAGCAGAGGAAACTATTGCTTGTTTCAGCATTATGACATCAGTGGAGAAGATGAAGTCTCTATCTGTGTTCTGCTGCTTGAAAAGGAAAAGAGAAAGAAAAAGAAAGCTAAATATGAGTCATTGGAAATTGTGAAGAGAATGCCTATGTGCAAGTAGGTGCTAAAGGAAGGTTAAATGGCTTGCACTTGTGAGGTGCTGTGTTTCAGGTGGGTTGTTTTTGATAAGCTAGAATTGGTTGGAGATGTTCAAGTAGTTGGATAAGACTCCTAGAAGTTTATTACCCAGTTTCAAGATTACAAAGGTACTTTAGTGCTTTACCAAAGTACGTTAGTATCCTTTTGTCTATGAAGAAAGAGCTGGGGGAGGCACTTAAGCTACAGCTGAGTGCAAATACCTGTAGTTCCCTTCATTTCTAGTTATAAGACTGTCTGCTTAGTGTACTTTTGGTTGTATATTGAATGTCTCAGTATTGAAAAACCTTAACATGTAGAAACACTCATAGCATCTGTTTACCTCTGAGAATCTTAATAGAGCTGTTATCCAAATTACCTTCTTGAGTAACCTGACAGATCATGTGAGCTATTCTGGAAAAGTGAGCTAGTTTAGACTTTCCTGGAAAATAAGTTTGACCACAGTATTTGGTCTTCTTGAAATAATCTTGAAGAACTTTCACTGCCTGTTTAGAACCTTGCTTGTACTTGTGTCTGGACGGAGTAACACCAGGCTCAAGTACAGACTGGGAGACAAGCAGCTGGAGAGCAGGCCTGCAGAAAGGGATCTGGGGGTGCTGGTTGACAGCAGGCTCAATATGAGGCCCTGGCAGCCAAGAGGGCAAACCCCATCCTGGGGTGTATCAAACACAGCATAAACAGCCGGTCAGAAAGGGTGATTATTCTGTATTCAGCGTTGGTGTGGCTTCACCTTGAATACTGTGTGCAGTTCTGGGCCCCACAATTTAAGGACATGAAGGTCCTTGATTGTGTCCAGAGGAGGGCAACAAAGCTGGTGAAAGGGCTGGAAGGAGTGTCCTATGAGGAGCAGCTAAGGACTTTGGGCTTGTCTAGTTTGGAGAAAAGGAGGCTGAGAGGCGACCTCATTGCTCTCTACAGCTTCCTGAGGAGGGGAAGGGGAGAGGGAGGTGCTGAGCTCTTCTCTCTGGTATCCACTGATAGGCCACATGGGAATGGTTCAAAGCTGTGCCAGAGGATGTTAAGACTATATATTAGGAAGCATTTCGTTACCAAGAGGGTGGCCAAACACTGGAACAGGCTTCCTAGAGAGGTGGTCGATGCTCCATGACTGTCAGTTTTTAAGAGGCATTTGGACAATGCCCTTAACAACATGCTTTAACTTTTGGACAGTCCTGAATTGGTCAGGCAGTTGGACTAGATGATCACTGTAGGTCCCTTCCAGCTGAAATATTCTATTCTATTCTATTCTATTCTATTCTATTCTATTCTTATTTTTCTTACCCTGTCTTGGCTGGGGGGCAGATAACTACTTGTGAACATTTTTTTCTTCCATTCTAGTGTAAGATATGGATAAAGCAGAGCAGGGAAATTCACAGAACCAGATGCTGGTCTCCACCGTGGCAGACATCACCAAATGCTACTTTTTAGCACCGAGTAGCATAGTCCCACACATCTGAGGCAGATGCCTGATAGAATGGCTCCACTCTGTTGTGTTGGAATGGTTTGAAGAGAAGTTTCCTTACAGCTACCTGTCCATGGAAAACTTAAGACATGAAAGTTACCGTCTGAGAGAGAAAGAACAGCACTGGGTTATAATAGCCTGTTTGTCTCTGTGACTAGTCAAAACAAAAAATAAACAGATGGTAGTCTTACCAAAATTTGACAAGATAAGGGTTCATACATTGAGGTATACAGCTGAAAGGCCACCTAAGAAAATGTCTTACTACCTTTTTGCTGTTAGTATTAATTGTTTGTACCTCAGTTTTGATACCCTACTGTGAGGTTTAGCAAGTGGTGATGTATCAAATGTGAAAACTTATCTGATGGGTTAATAGATACATCATCATTGATCTCAAATTTAAAACTCAGTTTTGTAACTTTACAGACATAAGCTATGTTAAGTAGGCGTTGGCTGTTTTTTCATTTACCATAAGCTACGTTTTGTGCATGTACAGAAAATGGGGGAAGGAGAATTCAAACACTGTTTTAATTGGCTGTTAGGTAACATTCTTGCATACTGGTGGAACTATATTTCTTGTAATTGTATGTTGTACTTGAAATTTCAGTCTTGAGCTTTATATCAAGAAATACGCATTTGTATTTTACCTGCATAATGTCTCTTGAAGGATTTGGCAGGGAAACTTAATGCCCTTCTGTCATTATTTCATACCAACTATCTCTCAATATTGATTTATGCATCCATTAGTAATTAAAAAAAAGATTTTGGATGGAAAAAGTCATTTGGAGGATCAGCTTTGCATTGCTAGAAATATTTTTTCCAGTATATGCAGATTATTTCAAAAGTAATAAATAACCGCTTCACAATGCAATTAAAAGAATGATTTGTCAGTCAAAGCAACCAAGTACAAAATAACAACAAAAATGTCATGAAATATTAGGGGGAAGAGGAGCTTTGAAACTTTTTGACAAATATATTTTTTTTCCAATTCTCCATGAATTATTGCAAAGCAGCCCCTCAAAAAAACCCCAAAAACTTAAAACATTACTTGCTGTCATCACCACTTCGTTTTCCACATATTATTAAAAGCAATTGCATTGCATACATGAAAAAGAAAGATGTGACTGTAATTCAGTGACATAATTCTATGTCAAAATTCCAAAGTTCCATTAAGAAACAATTCTGTCTTCCCTGTCCTCTTTACTTGTCTATCAGAGCACTTCCATTGAAATTAGAGTCTTACTATGTACTGTTCAGTGTATTTTGCAGTACTTTCTACTGTTCTGTATTTATTACTGCACCAAAAATAACTTGAAAAGACATGTTGTCTTGCTTGTTTTCAGCATGACTGTCCATGTAAATATTGCAAAGTATGCAATGGTCTTTAAGTAGTGCAGGTAACATAACTGATTGAACTTGATCCTAAAAGCAGCGAACTTCAGCTGCTCATCACAGCGTGGCTTCTTTTTTCTTTTTTTTGCCCCTTCATATCAGTACAAAGTGACCCTAAACTAGCAGAACACCCAACTTGACAGGATTATTTGAGATAGTGCTGTGGTATTAGTTCTTACATCACTCAGCTTGTCAGCAGCCAGCATCACAAGTCATGACCAGAAGATGATGGAGATGAAGAAAAGAGCAGGTAACAAACTCTTCTGTGCCATGGTGGCAGTCAGTTTCTGTAATGCTCCCCTGAGGTGTTCAACAGCTGGCACAGCTGGAAGTACCCTCAGTCTATTGTACATTACACTAGGTGGCTAAACCAGCATGTGTCCCATCTATGATTATCTAGGGGCTGGGGGTTAAAGCTCTCTGTGTCTGTTTTTACTGATTCATAGCTGGGAGCTGAAGCAAAAAATTCTCTCATTTTTAAGTTTGCATTATTGCTGTTAGAATTAAATGCATATGCAGACCTGAACAAAAAATAGAAATCCTCTAGAAGAAAATAATTTTGTATGTTTTAATTTGAAATAGGAAAATATATATTTTAAAAAATAATGAAGCACAAAGTACAGGAAACAATTTCAAAACACAAAAATCTATACACTGCACCAGTTTGGGACCAAACTGCATCCATGATGTAGTAGCATATTTGAAATAAGCCTGTGCTAAATTTCTTTTCCAGAATTAAGCCAAAGGCTATAGAAAAATGTCAGCCATTCAGTTCTATCAAAATAGTGATCAAACTGACTGCCATTGCAATGCAGTACTAGTCATGCTGTTGCACAGTACAGGACAGGAGAAGATGATTGAGAGCTGGTGATGTATGTGAACCACTGCAATATCGGTTGGCAAAAGCTGGCTGTACCACATTTCAGGGAAAGAAACATTGGGCAAGTTAAAGTTATGCCACTGAGCAGCCTATGAAATAACTTAAACACAGAAGTTTTCTCAGTGCCTCCATCAGGAAACGTAAAAGTATTAAAGTATTTAAATACATATTTAACTTCATAGTGTATACTAAGCTATTAAGGGGCATGAAGCCTGTAGTCAATACAGTATCTGTATTTTTTAGAAGAAAAAATAAAAAACAAAAAAGAAATAAGAAATCTGGGACTATGCTGCAGAACGTCCTCTCCTCTATTTGGGCTGACCTGGTAACAAGCTAATGCTAAAAAGAGCTAAGGTTTTCAATGGCAGATCTCTGTTAACCTTTATTGGGACCATGAAAACATGAGTGCCCTCAAGAAAACTATTAAGCTAAACAGGTGAGAGGAGTTACAGCTGTTTTATACGGCTAGCCAATTATCCTTTCACAGCCATAATTTTCTTGCCATATATTAGAACTTGGTTAACTCCTTGAAATAGATCATGCATTATGTTGTAGCAGGAATCTGTCTTCCATCCAAAAATACTTGACAGAAAAAGCCTCAAAAGACAGATATGAGTCCTTTAGTGTTGCAACACTAGGAAGCAGCCACAGGTATATTATTAAGCTGCTGAGAAAGACTGTGAGTTGATATTGATCTAAATGAAGGAGACCACAGCTTTACCTAGCAGATCCTGAATAGCCAAAGAGAGGGGGCAAACACCGATACTAGCTGAGAGGGTCAGTGCAAGACATATGTTTATATCCTGTAGGATTCTCTCTGATATCTCACACAATCCTAGCCCTAGAAAGAACTCAGAACAGACCTTGTTCACCTTTCATTATAGAAACTGTGGAAAAACAACGTAATATGAAGAGGAAAAATACTAGCAGACCTCTTGAAACCTAGAAAAAGGTCCCCCAGCAGAGCTGTGGGAAGGGAAGGCTCAAAACAGGCGCCAGGAAAGAGCAGGCAGGTAGAGGATTCCAGATATCTTTGCAGTGAAGTAACTCCCCACCCTCTGATGACATTTGAGCCAGGCATTAATCTTTTCTAATGCAGAGTAATGGGAGTGAAGAGAAGCATGTTCTGCTGATACGTGTCTTCCCAGTTTTTAACACGATACCTTGTAAAGGAAAAATATTTCATAACAAGTGCGTGGAGGGTCTTAATTATCTTACATATCTGGATGAACTATTAAATCCAGACCTCAGTTTAGCTCTTGCAAATATATTAGTCTTTCACAAATCTAAGAAAAGATGCTGATCTAAAATCCAGTGGTGCTGCCGGAGACAATTCCGTTTCCTTACCTAATGTATTTTTTGGCATGGAAATTATCTTCTTTCCTTGTTAAACTACTAGAATAATAAATGAAAGAGAAGTCATGTTTCCGTTCACAATGTGGGTATGTTTCCTGATTAGCTGAAGCTAATCCTTAACTTTAAACCTGAACTTTTAAAAAGTGAAAATTTAAGAATGTCAAATAGGCAGTAAAGACTATTTTACAGATGTCTTTTGAAGTGCTGTTTGTAAATACAGTCACCCTATAAAATGCTGTCAATTTGGGAACTACCTATATAGCCCTTTGTCACAACCTGTGCTGGCAGACCAGGGAGTTGTGGCGAGTTCGGAATTCCCTTAGGCTAAATTAAGGTGAAACAACACCAAATGATCAGTTAAACATTTTATTTATGGCAGAAGCAGCCAAAACTTGGAAGGCGTAACAGTAGGTAGCGGGGTTTCTTACAACAAGAATTAGCATGAAACTACTTCAGTAAACCGTTTAACACGTGGTAACAACATATGTAGCAATTCAGGGAAGAAAATAAGGAAAGCCCTCCTGTTAATTCACGAAGTTCAGAGCAGAACCCCTTGCTTTCTATACTCCTTCTCAGAGAGGAGCCTAGGGGCAGCTAGATCCACTCCTAGTCGCAGACTTGGTCAACAGTTTCGTGTCTAAAGGGATGAGGTGGAGGGGTTATGGAAAAAAAGAGAGAGAGAACAGAGAAGAAAAAGAGAAACACTTCACCGGTCCTGGGTCCAGCATTGGTCCAGCCAGTCTCGAGGTCCAGTTCTGGAGGGTGCGCAAGCACCTGGGGCTTCAGTTTGTGTCCTTTTATCATCTCCTTGCCCCTCCTTCTAGCAGGCACTCAAACTCATTTGGCTAATTAGGTGTCATGTGCGGTTTGTGCTTTCAGAACCTTCAGGAAATGGGTCGGTGGGCTTGGGGGTCATTTGGGGGGGTAGCTTCTCCCTCCCTGCAGACATGACCATTGTTTGATGTTTGGCCATACATGGTGAGCTGCCCTGCTCAGTCTATCAGAACACAGAACCACGCATCCTCCAGCATGCCCTCCACATCCTGATGCTGGCCAGCTTCTTCACCTGTGGTTCACTTTTATGCAGAACTTGCCCCACCACAATGTTTGAGACATTAATTCCTTCAGTCCCTCACATGTGGTGTTGCTGTGTAGAACTTACATCTTGTTGCAGTACCTTGCAAGCAAGTTCTGTTCCTTCCCTCAACTGAAAAATCCAGGCCCCAGTCTCTGTCCATCACGATGGGTGTTTGAGACATTAACTCTATCCAGTCTCTCACACCCTTATGTTTTTGACAGCACTTTTGGGTACCATTTTTTTTTCTTATAAAGACGGTAGCTTTAAATTACTGAACACTGCAAACTGTGGAATATGTGCTTGATTTCCACAAGCAGGTAGTTACAAGGTTAACCATGATTTCTGTGGAGGGTTGACATTGGCTAATTGCCAGATGCTGACCCAGCTGCTCTCACTCCCCTTTCTCAACTGGACAGGGGAGAAAAGGTGGAAAAGCTCAGGGGTTGACATAAAGACAGGGAGATCCCTTACTAATTACAATCACAGGCAAAACAGATTTGACTTGGGGAGAATTCATTTACTGTCAATTAAAAGAGAGTTGCATGGGAAGAAGCAAAGGCAAATATGAAAACACTTCGCCCCCTTCCTTCTTCCCAGGCTCACCTTCACCCCTTCGCTCCGGACTCTCCCTCGACCTCCTCTCCCCCGAGGGGCGCAGGGGGACGGGTGTGTGGGGGCAGCCCCCGGCGGCTCCCCGCTGCCGCTCCTGCCTCCTCCGGCTGTTCCCTGCTCCAGCCTGGGGCCTTCCCCGGGGCTGCAGGGAAACCCCTGCCCCAGCGGGGGGGGGGTCTCTCCCGGGGCCGCAGGGCCATCTCTGCCGGGGAGGGGGGCCCGGAGCACCTCCTGCCCTCCTCCCGCTCTCCCCTCGGGGCTGGCAGGGCTGTTTCTCACCCCGTTTCCCTCAGCCCTTTTGCCCTTTCTTCCCCAGGCTTTCTTTCCCCGAGGCTGAGGGGCTCAGCTGTGCCCGGCGGTGGGGCCGCTGGAGCCGGCGGGAACCGGCGGGAACCGGCGGGAACCGGCTGGGTCCGGCCCGGGGCAGCCCCGCCTCTCCCCTCACAGCCGCCGCCGACCCTGCAGAGCCGCCCGCCACCGCTGCTGCCGCTGCTGCTGCCGGCGCCTGCGCACCTGCAACGGGTACTGTTTCTTGGGTGTGATTTTTAAGTGTGTATTCAAATTGCCCTCCTCAGCGTTTCTTTTTCTTTGTAATTCTGTGGTCAGGAGACTTATGGCAGGAAGAAAGAGAGTTAAATGCAGGCTCTGAGCCTTCTAATTTCTGCCCTTTCTGAACTGTTGCATACAAAAAATTCTAGTGGTGTCTATCTCACAAAGTTCATAAAACTCGAAATTAACTGGTGCTATTTGGAGGTTTCAGTGGTAGTTCTTTAAACCTAATGAGTTACCTGGCTTTATTTATTATGAATAACACCTTCCTATAAAAAAAAAAGATTAATGTATTTACCTATGATGCTTCTGATAAATCCTGGTTTCTGTATTTCCCAAAAGAAAAAAAAAAGGGGGAAATTAATTGGAATAACAGGGCTTGTCTTCTTCAGTGTCAATTTTTTTTTTTTAAAGTACTGTACTTTGGCGTCGCTTATAAATTGTGAAAAGAAGCAGGAATTTTATAATGAAGTTTCAGTATTTAGTTGCTATTGAAGAGGAAGTCTGACAATGCTAGCACTTCGCAAAGGCATAGAACTTCCCACTTCTCATAGCACTGTGCAACTATTATAAGGAAAAGGTACTGGATTTTGATGAAAAGGTGAATAAAATAATGCCTGTAATGTCTTTGAATAGGGATATTGTCATGTGTCACCTCTATAAAGCTGTTGCAAACAAATGTTTTGGATTGTTAATGATTAGACAGTTCTGAATAATAAAACAGATTGGTGCAGCTCCCTTGCAAATAACTCAAGAGTTGAAGGTTGTGATGTTTGCTATCTGAATATTAATCACATATTGATTTCTTTTTTTTTTTAATAATACACTTGGATCTAACATATGACTGATATCATGACACTATAAGCATTCTCAGTATACCCATGCCTCTTACAGGTGTTTGTGTTAATAACTTAGGATCTAAGCCTGCATCACCTTTTCAGTTAGATATCTGTATTCACTTGAGCAGCTCCATTGCAATCAATTGTTACTGACCTTTTTCTGCCACCATCTGGCTTACATGACAGCAGTTCAAATTTTTGGGGTGTGATTCTCTAGTTTAATTTCCATTTTGGACCCTGAAACTGCGTACAGTTTTTCATGGCTTGATGTTTTTCATGTGGGAGTACTGTGCAGGATTAATGCTCAGGTCTTCTAGAGTTCACTGGAATTATGCTGACTTTTGGTGAAGAAACTGGGGGGGTTTGTCATTCTAAATAACAGCCTTTGAAACAAAAATGAGTTAGGAGGCTTTATAAAGGGAAAAGAAACTTTGATTAAATATATTTTTGTGGCAAAGATATTAGTACATTTTGATGATCGACGTTACTAATACACCAAGAAAATATTAATGTCATGATTTCTTAACATAATTATAATTAACAAGAACAGGATAGTGCAGAATATGTTACTGCAAACTAATTAGGCAGAAAATGAATAATCTGGGAATTCAGGAGACATAACAATTAGCACAAGAAACACAGAAATTACCATGTTAGAAAAAAGCACTGTGACCCCTCTGACATCTTTGTCCTGTTCCCACACTCCATCTCTGTTTTACAAAGACTATACAATGGAAAAACTATTTCCAGGGGGTTGGCTTTTTGTACCAACATAACTGACCAAACTTTTATTTACTATCCTTGTGGATCAGACCAGAAGTCAGCCTTTGTCATCACCCTGGATCTTTTTAGAAAAGATAAATTCATGGCAAGCATTGAACTGATGGTTTCTCAGGAAGCTCTCAGGTTCCAGCATTCATCAATTTGCAGACTTACTAAGTTATATGTTGCCTTAGAACCAAAGATCCTATACTTGAAAAATTGTCTGATATCCTTTTTAACACATTTCTATCATCTGGTCCCACCACATCCTTTGGCAATTTGTTCCACAAATCCTGTGCGTGTGAAAAGAGAATTAAAAAACCCAAACAGTTTTAGCTTGTTTCAGATTTTTTAACTTTTGACTTCTATTGGTGTTGTCTTTTTTTTTTTTTTAATCAATGCAAGATTTAAATCATTATTTCCTATTTGTGTTCTCTGTGCCACCCCTGATTTTATGGATATTTATGAAATCTTTAGTGATCTCTACTTCTGTCCTTACCAATCTCAATCTTTTTTTCTCCAAAGCTAAATAGAGCAGGACTCTTCAGTGATTCCCGTATAGAAGCTATTCCTTACATCCAAGAACATATGCTGATTTTTTTTCCTATGCTCCGCACCACCCACCCCCCCCAAGTTTCTTTATGTCTAACATAACTATTAGGTAAACTGTAATTAAATCATACAATGCTTATAGTGCTAATGCAGGATATGGACAAACTAAAATAATTTCCTTGTTCCTCCCAATGCTTCCTACATTGTGAAATGTTTGAAAATGTTTTTTCCATGGTAGATCCACTGTTAGTGAAACTTCAATTTACTCTATTAAACAGCTGTGAATTTCCCATCTGCTTATGCCTAGCTTATTTCCTTTGTATCAACAAGCATTAAGGGATCAGCTGCTTTTTGGAATATACATTACTAAGCATAGCTTGCATAATACTGTTTCTTTAAAATAGCTGTACTGCTAAAAGAGAATAGAGGAACCACTATTTCGAACTATTGTTCAGAAAAGCAATATTGTCAGGTGTTTGATTGCTAACAAATACGGTAACTATCCATTGTACCTAGGATAGAGACCTAGATGGAGTACCAGACTTGCATGCTTAAGCATAAAGAACTCTGTATCCCCGCAACTCCCCAACAGTGTTTTGAATGACAGAGTATCAGGAGAGAATATGTCCATGGAAGAAAGCAGATGGCTCTTGGGGTATTAGGCCTCACTGGAAAGGCAGACTTGGCAGCTCTAAGCAAATTTTTTTTAATGTATGTTGCTTTCCTAAAACTGTAATGCTTGAGTAGGATGAAGATAGAATTGATTGTGTTAACAACATGAAGGTATTGAATAGGACCTGGATTAAAAGCCACCAACTGTGCCTTTTTATGGAAGAAGAACTAGATGAGAAGCTTTGGATCTGTTTTTGGTTTTGCAGTCAAATGTGTGTTCTTTTGTTCTTTTTTTTTTTTTCCTCTTTTTTTCTTTTGTTGCTTTTTAACACTTACTAGTCATACAGGAGAAAGAAGAGCAAAGATTCAGAATGTTGTTTTTCCCGTAGAGTTTTCATAGCCCAACTTGTCAGGGAGAGTCATTATGGCACACAACAAACTTGTCCCAATGTCTGTCTGTTTATAAAAAAATTTGCTTCTTACTGTAGCAAGGTAAAAAAAAAAAAAAAAAAAAAAAAAGGCGTGGTTTGGCTAGCTCCATCCTTCCTAGCTGAAAAATTGGACTTTTCGTGCAATTGAAAGATAGAATTCACTCGAGTATTTCAGCATTTATTTAAGTTGCTCAGGAGTAACCTGAATCCAGATGCCAGTCTGATTTTAACTCCCTGCTTTAACCTAGATACCATGTCTTTCAGGCTAATGTTCTCATAGGAATAAAGGGTAGGAATGTAAAGGACAGATAATGACAGCCCCCATCAGAAAAGATACTCCTTCAAGTCCTTCAGTGCTTGTGTTCTGATGTCTCAGAAGTCCAACACACACACAAGAAAGCAGCAATAAGGAAGTGTAGAGAGAGATTTTGGTAGAACTGAGCCTTAAAGAACCACTAGGTAACAGCAGTCAACAGACCAGTCCCATAAGTCCTATTGTTTCTGATCTATGAATTTTTACAAAAAATAAAACCCTACAAAGTTATCAATAATAAAATAACTAAAATTAATCTTAAATAAATCTATTAGGATTTCCTAAATGCTGTATAGTAACAATAGTGTACAGATTTATAGCAGTTACCTAATTAATCTTGTTGGAAGATAAGAATCTTCGATCCAAAACTCTTCTGTTTGAGACACTGCTTGTTAACCTATTTAATTTTAAAATAACAATCAGACTTAGTTATCTTTGCAGATATTGTGCAACTAACAATCTGAAAAAGGTTCATGGCCAAACTATATAGGTAGAAGTTTGGGGGTCTCTCCCCCGCACGATATACTTAGCTGCCTAGCACTTCAGTAGTTCTATTGTTTGTACAATAACGTTTTTGCAAAACATATTTTAAAAGTATCACTGTTCCAAAAAAATATAAACCATTTAAGGGATCAGTATTTATCCTGCTTTAAAATCTTAATCTTAAATAATTTCAGATTTTAAAAGCTAGTACAAAATTAGCTGTTATAAATTGCATGCCATGCTTTTGGTAATGTTCCGAGGATGGATGAGCTATATTCATAAAGCAAGAGACTCCTCTAAAATCAAGAAACATTGCTTGTTTGAATCCCTGCCCAAATTTTGTGTTTGGATGTGTTTTTCCCTAATTACATTGCAGTACCTCAGAGCAGCTATGTATAAACAGGGAATATTTTCAAATCTGACTCAATATTCATTCTTTTAAAAATGTAGAATAATAGGGTTGTAGTGAGAGGATTGTTTAGTGAACATTATAATAATAAAAAAGCTATTCTCACTTCTAGAACTCATTTAGAAATTAATAGTAGAAAAGCAGTTTACATCATACCATTCTATGATTATTAAAAATATTTTAAACTTAACTTTTTTTTTATTTCTTAAAATTGAAACTTGGGCAGCTGAAAGTTAGGTGCTAGGTTTTGAGACTAGTACCTAAAAAAGCTCAGGCATAGGCACAAGCAATGCTCTTCTGAACCAAACTACTAATTTGTGCTGGCTGGTGCTTCACAGTGAAACTCAAGAAACCCTGCAAGAGACAATTAAGACATAACACTTCCAGACAAAATTTCCTCCCAACTCTTGACAGTTAGAGGTCAGTCTGGCTTAAAATATGGGGATTTATATCTTTCTCTTGGGTCCATTACTTTGTACATGGTTAGAGAGCTGAAAATCAAAGTTAAAATTCATTGGAGCTGCTATGTGGGATCAGTTAGAATTCTTAATTATGTTGGCCTGGATCCACAAAAAGATCCACAGAATGTAGGTGCTTAAGGCTAAGTCTCATGCGCCGTTCAACATTTAGGTGCCTTAAGGTCAGTTGCTGCAAATCAAGCTAGTAAAGTTCCCTCAGGAATATTTCTTCTGCCGTGATATTTGGTGGGTTTCATTATTGGGTTGAGCATCTTGTCATCCTGTATCTCAGACAGAGCTTACAGAGCTTGGTTCTAAAGCTCCAGACAGAATTTGTGGCTCAAACTACATAAAAGGACAGATTATCATAAAATTTTTAGAAATAATAATCTCTTCTATACCTAGTCCTGCCACTGAAAGCAATAATACATCTGCAGGTATTGCAAGTGTATGATAAGTTCTATGAGAGGTCTACTTAGAATCACTATAAAGAAATAAGGAAAAAATTGGTGTTCAGCAAATTGTTCCCTGTAGAAAAGTTACCTGTTGTGTTTGGATAAGAAAAGATTTGAGATCAGGTACTCCACTGGCTTGAATGGGCAGAGTTCCATTTCACTTCAGGCGGGCATTGCAGTTTTGGCTTAGATTAGGCAAAATCCAGGGTTTTACAAATGTTTAAAAGTACATTTCTTACAAAAGTCATTTACTCTGTCATTATGCCCTTCAGTAGCCTAGCTGATAAGAAATTGAACACATTTTAGAGAAACAGATTCGAACAGGTTGAAATGGTACTACCCTTCTAGATATTACAGTGATTCGACATTGCAAATTCTTAAAGTAATAAAATAATCATAGAAGAAGAAATTTCGTTCCCTTTTTCTTTTTATTAAATGAAAAGTTCCGTAGAAGTCCAGTAAGTCTTTGACCTGTGGCAGAATGGGGGAGAGTGGGCACTGCTGGAAAGATAAATTGTAGCTTGTAGCATAGCCTTATCCTAAGAGGTTCCTTTTCTTAAGTAATATATTACTTACAGATCTAGACATAAGCACAACATTTATCTTCTGCTCTGTGGGGGAGCAGGATGGATTGCTTCTGCATTACTTTTATCATGATCTTGTAGTAGGTATACCTTTAGTAAAATAATTTCGATTTCCTGGGGTAGTGGATTGCGGGCTGTGGGAAGTACTAAAGCATGTAAGAAAAGGCATATGGGGGTACTGATAAACTAATGAAGGGGGAGGAGCATGCAGAAAAATGGTTTCACAAGTGGCGGAATTTTGAACATCTCTGTGGATATGTATTGTCTGATGCCTATAACGAAAATTAAGGTCATACTCTGCTCTTAACTTGAGTTCTCTCTCTTCTCTCTGGCTTCCTGTTTCTACAAACCTCATAAGAAACATGTATCTTTGAGATTATTTCTCCTTTGCAAAATTTCATTGAATTCAGCAAACAGTCTCAAAGTTGGAGGGAAACATTCAAACAAGAGTTTTGGTGTTTGGGGTGGAAGTGTGTGAATAAAGCTAATATTATAAAGTTTTGCTTCCTTTGAGTAGTCCTGTATTTCTTCTAACAGAAAAGACAAAGGACAATAAAGACATCCTCATTGCAGTTACGAAGGAAAAGGCTTGGGTTTAAAAAGTAGCAGTTACTGAGCCGTATGTAGTTTTGAAGGATATGATAGGTATGTATTTTAAAGTATTATATTAAATCATACAGGAGTTCCCATGTCCTATATGTTTCAGCATTGTTTTTGTTTTTTTTTTTTTTTTAAATTCAAACATACTTTATGAAACCCAGATAGCTTTGCATAAAAGTCCAAGTATAATCCTGGTAATAACTATCCACAAGTATTTGCATCCTTTGTCAACCTGTTGCTTAGTCTTTCAGTGGATGTTGTTTCTGTGTCTTTAAAATTTATTTCAGCTCTGTGATAGCATAGCAATAATAGGAAAGAAAGCAGGTAGCAGTCTGAGGGGGTAGATGAGAGCAGATGCCTGTAGTGTTGTATGTGGCAGCATAACCTTCCCCATCCCCAGGATTGTGCTCCCTCTGATCCCAGGCCAAGGTCTCGTATGATGCAGCTGCATAACCTTGGCTTGGACCAAGGATAAACCGTAGAGATGAACCACAGAAGAAAAGAACAGTAAAACTGTAGACTGAAGTTAGTTTGTTGAGAGGGGCTTACATAGCCGGTCAAGGACTGAAGATGGGGAAAAAAAATCACTGACGTAGAAACATATGGAATTAAAAGGAAAAACAGGGAGTTGGAAGGTGGTAACTAAGCAATGCCACGGAGCTGTTTCAGGGAGTGGGGGAAGTTGCCCCTTCCTTACCTCATTGAGGACTGCTTGCATGTCTTAAAAGCGTGGTACCTACAACGGCATACTCATGCTTAGTCTAGTTCATTGTTATTCCTTGCGATCTTTTTGTGTGTGTTACCCACTATTCAGTGTCTTTATAACTGCTTTGTACTTTTCTGCTATGTATATTTTGCAGTATACTTGTCCACATCAAAAGGTACCCAGAGTCAATGAGGCAGCAAGTGAGTGGATTTCATGTCAAAATTTACAATTGCATTGTCGATCACTGTTGATCCCAGTCGAGAACTGGGAAGATCTTGCAATTAGAAATGCTCATTTTCTCTTCTGCTTTTTATTTAAATCATCCTTGCTAATGTCTGGTGTGAACATTTTTCACAAACACATTTGCAGTTTATAATATGCAAAAACAAATAGCACTTTGGTTTTGCTCCTTCATTAAGGTAGTTAAAGACTTAACAACTCAAATTTTCACTTAAACTGTATTTTGTACCTGAAATCTTAACTGGCATTCAGTTGAAGAAGCAAAAATGTAACCATGCAAATTGTTCTTTGAAAAAAGTCTGTTTCTTTATAGCTGTAACACCAAAATAAGCACCAATTTAGACCTCTGGTTTGTGCAAAAATCTTCTCAATCTAAAAAAAGTAAGAATCGGATGTATGAAATGAAGCTATGTGCAATAGACTACTTCATGAAAATTCCAGCTCAAGACTTGCATGCGTCAGTGTTTTGGGAATAAAGCCATCCTGGATATTGTAAACTTAAGAGGTCTGAAAGCTTGAGATACTGACCAGATAAAGCATTCCAATTTTTAGATACTTATCGTGATGAAATTACTTTTGAGGTCCTTCCCCTTATCACTCATCTTCTCTATTTGCTTTAAGGAGATGTGCTGCAAATCAGAATAATTTATTTATTTAATATTTATTAGCTTGTGGTCTTGCTGAATGTTATATTAAAGGCACTACTATGAATGTGAATAGCAAATTAGTACCCCTTCAAATCTGATATGAATAGGATGCTGACAATTTTCTTCAAATAAACCATGAATTTTAAAACAAAACTCAAGATGGTTTAATAGAAGAGTGTTGCTAACTTAATATTTTGATCATCCAGATAGCATATATTTCAGACAGTTGACTATCTTTACATGTACAGCATTAACAATAAGAAAAAAAAGAGGCTTTCTACATCAAAGCATTTTGGAAAAACTAGGAAATATCATGTTTAAATAAGATGGTAGTGTTACGGAATCCCAAAATAAATCTGCCACTAAACTATTATTCATTGGGTTTATTATTGTTACATGTTTAAGATCTGCATTATCTAAAACTTCCTGTCAGTTGCACAGACTACATGATTTCAAAGAATGCCTTGATCTTGATATGCAAGAAAATTATAGGTGACAATTCCCTTGAATTTTAAGCAGCAATCTTTCTCTGAAATTTTTGCAAGAAATAAAGCATATGCAATGTTAATTCTTTAACAAAGAATACTGATCATAAAAAAATAAACATTTTTATGAAGAGAGATTCCAGAGGAATCAATTACTAAAGTGATTGATTAGACGTTCAAGTTCAAAGGTTTCTTGAATTTTGTTTTAATGGGGATTTCAAAAAAGAAAAATAAAGCTCCATCTAAACCACCATCTTATATAATAGAGAAGGTAAATATTACACATCGTTTGTAAATACCTCAGCAGACACTTGCAGACAACTTTTTGAGACAGTATAGGATTCCATGAGCAATTTTGTTTATTATCCATCCTGTGTTCTTGTAAAATGGAGCATTTATGAAATTAATTTCTTTGTTATGCTAAGATCATATGGAATCCTAATATATTTGTTAATAAAAATTGTCTTCATGATAAATACTTATCAGTGGCCATCTTTATTAAAAAAAAATAGGGACCTAGGAGGATTTACAAAAGTTCTGGAATGCTCTCAAAATATATAGGCAATATATATATCAGCTTATGTAATACAGACACTTTAGAGTCAGGAGCCAGGTTTCACCAGAGCTTGGTAAACTAGCACAGTTAACTTCTGAAAAAGAGAAGACTCAAAATCAGTAGGTCAGACCAAATATGATGAAGAGTTTATACATGTTTCTCCAGGCTGTTATGGGTGAGAAGGGTCTTTCTAGTGGGAAGTGGAATGGAGGACTTGCAAAAGAGAAATGCCTTCATTTGAAAATGAAGCAGTATTATTTTACTGCTCTCGACATATATTCATGGGTAGCTAAATACCCTGAGTGCCTAGAAGCAAACAAATGGTACATAAAATGAGAATACTCAACCCTCTGCCATTTTAAATACAATAACCATTTAATTGATGGTACACAATGGAACAAAGGAAAAACTCTTTCTTTCGGGCCACAGTTCAATCTTTCACTGGCTGTTGGGTATGAGTTAGAAATGGCCACTCTAAACAATGTTACCAGGCAGCTAACAGGAGGTTTCTTTGTCGCCCCAAAACATCTAAGGCAGTTTTATTTTTTAATAAGAGGGGCATTTCCCTATCAAAAGTATCTTGATTATGTACTCTTATATAGTTTTGAAATTAATTGCTTTATACTGTCATTAGGATAACACAGTGACTCATTCAGTGCCTATCAGATGTTTAGGGCATACATTTTTCTGATTGTATTTTTTTCCCAAGTTTATGAAGAAATATGAGTGCTATCAAAAAGTCATGTCATAGTTAAACATGGTTCTCTTTCAAAAAAAAAAGGTGGAGGACAGAAGCAGAATGTTCTTAATAACTAAGGAGCTTTGATAGAACTATACAAAAATATAACACAAATTTCTGCATTTAGACACAGGTAGGAAATCCAGTGAGTGTTTCATCAGGTATCTTCTTTTTTAATGTATGTTTGTAAATTGTAACTTACAAAATCAGAACTCTAATGAAGTGTGTGTGGGGGGGTATTCAGTTACTTTATTCACTAGCATTATTATCTACCAGAATTTTCTGATTTAAAATGTCTAAATTTAAAGGTCAATTTGTTAAGCTTAGCAAATTTTCAACGTGTTAAATAAATGTTAGTAATCTCCCTATCTGTGTGTTTGTGGAGGGTTTGCTTTTAGCTTGGTGAATTTGACATTTGCATGGTTTGAAACATGTTGAAAGTTCCTGAATACTAGAAAGTCTACTGATATTTCTGAGCCTTCCCAGTTTCCTCTGAGTGTCTGCTGTGCACTTAGGTTGACATATAGTTCATGATTTCAGGATCAGAACTGGGGTCCATTGGTTATAGTAATAACCTTGATTTATCAGTGTTGTGCTGGAACCTGAATTTTTCTTTTTACTTGTTTTTCAGAAGGGAAGGAGTGGGAACACAAGCCATTTTCCTACTTGTCTACTGTTGGACAGTAGATTTTATTATTATTTTGGTAGTAGTACCGTACATTATCCCTATAAAATAATTAGGTTTTTTTCTCTGAAATAGGCTGTTGGCTTATCCCAGTCATTTCCTCATCACAGCAAAAGGCTTACCACATGCTTCAGAAGTGGCACAGTGATATTTTGCACTTCCTAATACTTCACAGTCACTGTAAACTTGTTTCAAGAGAAGAAATCATTCTGAAGAGCAGCTTCCTTTAAGTTTGCCTATATATTTCGAGTACTTTCTACTTTTATACTTTTCAGTTGTAAAGCATGTGTCTTACAAAACCAGAAATAATTAGATTTTTTTTTATCCTCTGCTTTTGAACAATAAAAGTGGAAGGACAGTGAAATTAGTCATAAATTATCAAGCTTTGAGGTTGAAAGTCTATATAAATGTGGAATTATATACCAATATCCTTTCCTGAGTGTGGTGAGCTATAAAGCAAGGAGATACGTTGATCACAGAAACACCAACATAGGAAATTATTCACAAGTACCTATTATATTTGAATCTCACTCTAAGTTCTAATCCAAAGTTAGTTCCAAATTTAGAAACTCTGTGAAGAGCACAGTAGTAGCAAAATGTACTTTTCCAGTTTTACCATTACCTTTAATGCTGTATATAGCTATGAAGCTCTGACAACTGTTTCCTGGAAGCTTATATATTTGTGTGTAATTTTTACTAGTCACTTTGATAGGGTAGTTGTGTGGCTCTTAACAGATGAAAAACTGATGTTACTTGGTTCCTTGCCTGTCTCTTCTCGAGGAATCCCTCTGGCAGAAATGCAAAAATACTAATCTTCTGAGATAGAAGAAGAAGATATTGGGGGCAAGATAAGATGAAATACCATATTACAGGTCTGATTAAGTGTGTATTTATGAATATCAGTTAAATTATTTAAAGCCTGCTTGGCAGGACTACAGGCACTATGGAAAGGCCAAAGGCAAGCTATGCATTGTATATTTGTACATGTTTAGGAAAAACACAGACTGTCATCTTTGTATGGTTTCTTTCAGAATATGGAGGGGAAAAAAAAAAAAAAAAAGGAAGAGTCTGTGTGTGAGGTTTATGTTTTGCCTCTTCAGGACTTTGTGATTTTCACTTGAAAAAGGAGGATAATAGAGGTGAGTGTCAGGATGTGTGGAGGAGGTTGGCACACCTGAGAACAGGATAAGGAAAGGGTAGGGGTATAGCAGGAATATCTGCAGGGTAGGATGTATGAGCTGCTACAACAAGAGGGATTAGACAATTGCTATGGCAGTCCAGCCACGGTGGGAGGGAGGATGGCTGTAGAAGAGCACCTGGGAGGAGGTACCACTCCATCTAATAACTGTCTCGAATTGGAGCCCAAGGTCGTGGGTGGCTCACGCACACTGAACTGCTACACAAACGTCCCCGTGTGCACACTGCTATTTCTTTGTGCTTTCAGAAATAGTGTAGTCCTGCCATGCTTCTGCTCTTTGCTTTCTCGTAGCTAGGTCACAGGGCCTTATCTTGTCTATGAAAAAAAGTCACTGTTTTTTGGATCAGATCAAGTCTAGCTAAAATAAGACAAGGTCAACTGAGCTAGAACTATTGCACACTCATTATGATGGGAAGGAACAAAAGGAGGAGTATATAAACTCTGACCCTGACTGCTTTATTTCTTCTTGTAGATTGTTCTGTAGAGCTCTTTCGTGTGAGTGGCTCATCCAGTACTTGAAAACGTCACCTTTCACACTTAGTTAGAGAGGAATTTCTTCAGGCTGTTGTGTATACAGGATTTACTGAGGAGTCTGTTTTCTACAACTTACAGTAATGCACAGTGGGAAGTAGGAAAAGAGAAAAAGTTTACTTATTTGTGTTGTGAAATACAAAGCAGGGAGAACTGTCACTTTCGTACTGGCTGGTATAACTAAAGCTGTGGTTTCTATTTAATCTTGGAGTCTTTTTTTTTTTTTTTTTTCCCCCTTCTTTTTTCTCCTCTCCTTTTTTTCATGAATGTAATTTCTAGCAATTGCCAGTCTAAAGATACCGAAAAGCCGGTCGAAGAAACTCTCTAAGACTCGTTTTGGAGTTTTAGAAAGCAGGCATTCTTTATTGCAGCTCTGGATGCACGGGGGATAATTCCACCTAGCATGCATGCCACAGCTTTAGCACTAACAGGTTATACAGAATAACTAATTGCATATTAATCAGATTAGTATACATATACATAAAAATAATTGCAACTGATTATCTTAGTACTGCCTACATCCGATCATGCGCAATGAAGGATCCATTTGAGTTGAAGGGCTGCTTTTGCGACCACCAACCCATTTGAAGTTCTTGCTGGCTGTCCTTGAAGTCTTTATTCTTGCCCTTGTTCTTTGATCTTGAAGCTTAACGCAGTTTCAATCACATGTGGTCAGTTTCAACATTGTTCTCATCTAGCGTACAGGAACATCTAGTCATAAGAGCAAAGAACTGCAAAACTGAATAATTACTAGTTAATCACTTGACTAGACTTTGTAATTATCTCCCCGGTTATCCTTTGTCTATTGTTTCAACCATAATGTTAATATATGATCATTTATCAAATCTCACTTGCACAGTCACCTAGCAGCAAACCAGTTTTCATAGAACGTACAAAATATTAAAACCATAAAAGTTTGAACAAACCATACGAAATGTATGGACATATGCTATCACTAATTATTTCATTTTTACTCCCAGGAAAAACTATCATTTTTTTACTGTAAACCAGTTTGCCGTGAGGTGGGCTGGGGAGCACTTGAGAAAGGTTTTGGAGTCATAAACAATGCCTTTCTATCATGACTACAGAGTCAGGAAGAAAATATGGAAATGGTGTGTTAATCTGTGCTTTGATCTGCAAAATCAGAGAGGCTGCAAGATACCAGATTTGTTTTCATTGTAAAGGAAATTGGATTACAGTCTGGTGATTCAGTTCTGCCGAAGAAGGCTTCCTTTTCTTTGCAACTCTATGGGCACTAGACCCTAGGTTTTTGTGACAGTCTGTGCAGGGCATGTAGTTCTGTTCTAAAGGCTGACAATTTATTTTTAATTTTGTCTTCATAAACTTCCTCATTTCTGCTAAGCAGAACAATTTACATTGAAGTGTCTCTCAGATTTTCCAATTGCATGTCTCCTTTGGAGATTCCCACGCAGCATTGTGTTTCTTTATAGAAATGGGAGTGGTAAATGCATCATTCCCTGGTAATGTGAGTCCATACGCTGGTACAAATTCCACACCTAGGCTGAAAGCCACTATTATGCCTTGGGAGATAGTAAAATAGAAATATAAACAGAGATTAAAAGGTCCAGTGCCTCAGTTCCTCCCTGAAATCTGCATCTCTTTTTGTCTCTAGTAAAGATTGTTCAAGACTCAGCACAGTAGTGCACAGCATATGCCTGGAAAGCTGTAATTTCTGTATGACATGCAGTAAACCTAATCATCACTCTTGTTTCACTTGAGGTCAGGCTATTTTAAGGTGCAGCTCAAATTTCACTCCTGCTCTGACCTCACTTGAGCTCATCTCATGTTACAGTTTCTAGGATTCCTATTGTCAATGGGATTGCATTGGTCATTCCATTTTATGCCAATACAAATATGATCTATATGCTGATAATGTGTGGGAAAGACAGGGTCATTGTGACGCACATGCATAAAAATCTCAGTTGTCGAAAGTCCTTATGAAATATATCTTCTATTCAAATTGTGAGCCAGAACTCTGACCCAGAAGCTGGGTTAAAGCACTCAAAGGCATAGGAACAGAAAAATCTCTGTGTTTTTCTTGAGGTTCTGCTTCAGTACTTGCAGTTCAGTACTGCTCACTACTCAGCCACAAGACATTAATAAAAGTCTTGTACAAAGGGAGCGTTACGTGTTCCTTAGTATGGTTCATAGGGGTTAAGCTTTATATCGCTGCAAAGGCCAATCTTTTGAGAAACTTGTTTGCTCAGTGTCATACAAAATTTTTTTTCTGGGCTACAAGGGAATTTTGTATGTCAGTGGCCTAAATATATGACATTGTATAAGACTTTGGCAAGCTAATTGCTTATTACAGAGGAATTTAAAATGAGTGTTTAATGAAAGAACACTGCCTGCTTAAATATCAGCTTATGGCATTGTAAATCAAGGTTACTGTGCTTAGGTCATGCAAGATTAGGAACTATAAAAGTGACCCTCTATCTCAGTGAAATAATAATTTTAATTTTAAATGGTTTTAATTGAAGTGTGGGTTATGGACTGGAAGAATTAAGGGCTTTTATTTCAAACCTGTATTTTCGACGGCTTGCCTTCAAGCCTCATAGCACTGTGGAGGAAGGGGGAAGTTACATGAACATACAGATAAAAACCTGAGCAGCCTGGTGACCCCACAGCTGACCTTGCTTTGAGCAGGAGGTTGGTGAAGAGACCTCCTAAGGTGCCTTCCAGCCTGAATTATTCAGTCTTTCTGTAATTCTATAATATCAAATAACATCCAGAAACAATACTCAAATGAAAGCTGAAATCTTTCAGTGATATTCTTTCAACATATACTTTTAATTTACCTGAAAACATAATTTTTTATGTGTAACATTTTTTTTCTCAGTCCCGGTAGTAGGGTAATGTGTATATTCATACAGATAATATTTATGTCTTCTGACTTGATGACAAAGCATTTAGAGATAGGAAAACCTGCAATCATTCCAAAAAAAGATGCGTCCCAGGAACGCATTACATCACTAAGCTCATGGCTAATCCCCCAAATCCATCTTTAAAGGTTATATTTAAAATCTGAGCTGCATAGAAACTTGTATCTTCTGGGATGCTGCTTCTCCAAATGAAGTTAATTTTTTTTTTCCCAGTTTATATTACACTAACATTAAAAATAAATAAACAAACAAAAAAGAAAAAAAAAACATGTTTGGGAAATTGAAATTGCTTTGCTACTTCTTGCCATGCTGCACTGGTTCTGGTGATGACAAAGGGAAATAAGTAGATTCTATGCTGCTCACATCTAGGATTACTATGCACTTTACACAGGCCCAAAATTAATCCTAGAACTGAGTAAATATAGCAAGTAAAAGAAATAATAAATGGGAAATCCTATGCTGCAGTATTTTTTCTAGTTCTTAATCTCCACAAATAAACATTCAGCTTTTAATTTGTTTTGAGTGTTTTATCCATTTAGACAAATAATACTTAGTTTAAGAAGCAGCAACAGAAAGATGGTCACGTGGTGGGGGTGGTGTCCAGCTCTTCCTGCAGATTTTGGAAAAAGTAAACAGTTGTGCTTATCCCTTTATAGGTATATCCCTAGACAGAAAGTCTGCAATAGTATTCTGCCAGATGGACAAGGTACATCAATACTTTATTAGAAATTACAGTCAAAATACAGGTAGACAAACCTGGGCTAATACTGATCTAGATAAAAATGGATTACAATACCAGCAGAGTGACTAGTTGTTGGTAACGCCATGCCTGTGTAAAGATAGTATGGTTTGCGTTTGAGGGCCCAGTCCTGCGTCCCTAATGCTGAGTTACCACACAGAGTTATAGTACCTCCTACGAGTACCTCCTACGAGCTTACTTCAGAGATTTCTTTGTGATGACTACAGTAGGAGGAAAAAGGTAGTGTTTTAGAGGCAAAAGGAGTATTTGCATCACTTTTTTCTTTGTAGTATATAACTTTATGACAATAGCTAGCACGTCAGTACCATCACATTAGCTGTCTTAGTGTTTTTTAAAACTCTTCAATGAAATCAAGAGTAGTTTCAAAGCTACCCCTTGCATTTTGTCACTATAAAAGTTTTCTGAGATAATAAAATTAAATTTAAAGGGGAAATATCTGTGTACAAGGAAAAAAAAAACTATGAATACTATTTTTCCTCTTTTACTTCTAATTTAAGTGATATTTCAAACATAGGGAGAACTCTTTGAATAGTAATATAATTTATATGATTTTAAAGATTTTTCTGGTTCATATTCTGTGACCATATTTTAAATATCATGCAGCTGCAGATACCTCTGCTAAATTTTCTTTTTCAAGGATGACTTATCAACGATAAAGGAAAGATGCTTCCTTCCTCTGCCTCAATATTTTTTTAAAAAAACAAAACAACCCAACCCTAAAATATCCTCCTTCCACTCCAAAGTCAAGTAAATCCAACAGATCTTGCAGAGCTGACTAAATTCCATCTAGACCTGAATTTCAAAGAAGACCTCTTTTGCTATAATATACAAAACAGGTTTCCCTAAGCGAAAGAGGAGTTTTGAAATTAATCCAACAGTGGATCTCAATTTCCTTCACTATTTCTTTCTAGGTTGTAAGTCTGTGTGAAGATAGAGGCATTAAAAATAATCTCCAGAATCCTGAACTAAAAGGAAAAGAGAGCAAGCACAAAACATAGACAGTATACTGATAAACAATGTACACGAGGGTTGTCTTTCCTGTACCATTTTCATCACTCCTTGTGCCCTACCTCCCTATCTCAATGAACCAGAAAAGCATGTATGAAGTATGTTTGAGACTGAAAGTTATTGCCAGTTACCGGGTAAAGAAGGAAAATAGCAGGCAACAAGAGAGAGCAGGATGACATGATTTGAAAAACAATCAATCACAAGTAGAAATGTTCAGAGGAGTATGGAAATTAGCTTGAGCAAGTGATAGCAAATGCCAAATGCTGCATTAAAAAAGCACACACACCCCAAAAAACCAACTCACTGCATGTTCAATGGTTATTAGCCAATGTGTTTTTTCCTACTTGTGATTCCAGATTAATTTTTGCCAGAACCAAAAAACGTAACCGATTAATGATTTTGGTATCATTACTCCAACCAGTTTTACTGATTATAAGTAGGGCTACATTAACTGATAAATTAGACACGCTGTTTATTAGACCATTTACCCTGACTTTAAATTAAAGAAAATGAGAACTAGATAATTTTCTAAGCTGAGTATATAAACTCGGGGGAGTTGGCCAGGAGGAGCAGATCGCTGCTTGGGAACTAACTGGGCATCGGTTGGTGAGTGGTGAGCAGTTGCATTGTGCATCACTTGTTCTGTGTATTCCAATCCTTTTATTAGTATTGTCATTGTATTATTGTTATTATTATCATTATTAGTTTCTTCTGTTCTGTTCTACTAAACTGTTCTTATCTCAACCCACGAGTTTTACCTTTTTTTTTCCGATTCTCTCCCCCATCCCACTGGATGAGGGGGAGTGAGTGAGTGGCTGTGTGGTGCTTAGTTGCTGGCTGGGGTTAAACCACAACATGGGGGAGAATAGAAACTTCTGTAGAACTTAACAGAATTCTGTGATACTCTATAGGGTGACAGTATAAAGGATAATGAAAATTTGGTATACTGACATAAGATGTAGGTTAAATACACCACCTTCTAGTGATTGATGTAAAAACACATGGAACCTTACTAAAGTTTACATTATGGCAATATTAACGGCAATGAAAGTCCTTTCTTGGACATAATTTAATTGCTCTCAGCTACATTTTTTTTGTAATCCTGTCCATTCCATTATTATTAATATGTGTACTTTACAGAGGGTGGGAAAGTATTGTTCGTTTTTGCAAGCAATTTTTCATAAAGCTTTCACCTTCACCTCAGCTGCACAGCAGTCCTTTGCCATTACTTAGCGCAGGTTTCTATAAGCTGTAAAGTCTGTGGCATATTTTTATAACCATCTTTCAAGAGCTTCCTTGAAAAAGAAGGAAGGAATTGAAGGTGGAAAAATTTTGCAGTCCAGCATAATAAATGAAGATATATGTTGTACACATATCTATCTGTTTTGTCTATTGACTAAACTGAATACAGACAATGGCATTCATCTGTTTGAATGTGGAGCTAATCCCACCCTAAACGCAGCAGTAAGAAATAAGGCAGCTTCTCTGGGTTAGTTAACAGAAATAAACTAGTATTCTCAGACACAGTGGCCTGTCCCTGACCCCACACACCATTTAGCCACTTAAAAGGGTGATTGACACTTAACTGCCTCTTTCGGTTTACTATATACTGCCCATTAAACAATGATGTACTTAGATAAGGTGTCTAGCTTCAGTATTTTACACCTGGCTACTAGTGGATAATTTTGCTTCTGTATCTAGAGGTTTCTTCTAAACAAAAGCACTCCTGGAGAACACTGCCCCAAGCTGGACAACCAGGTTCTTTTACAAATGAGTTTCCTAAACTATTTTTGCTCCACATTTGCATGTGTAAAATGGAAATAACAGCACAACCTTTTTTCAACAGTTTGAATTGTCAGTTTATATAATACGACATTTGTCCTAAAACTGTCTTTTAGAGTGTGCAGGTCAAGTGTCCATCACCTGAGGTCTGTAATTCCTGATAGGGCCTTGCAAATTTTATAAAGTATGAAGAATAACTAGCTGTAGTTTACATATTATATATGAGGAAATTTTTCTGGCAAGAAAAATTGAGTATAGTCTGCACTAGCTCCAAAGTGCCAATTAAATGCAGTCACACATAGGAAGTCCCAGATAGTCCTGAATATTCAGAATATAGCAAGGTCTAGAATCTTGGCCGCTTAGAGATTATGAGGAGTGATCATACAGCTATGAGATATTTTTGAGAGATTAAGTTTTTGCTTTGCTACAGGGATTCCTGTGTGAACTAGGGGAAGGAAGTCTGCTAATGTGAGGTCTGTACAAAGGGTTCTGGCAGCAGTTGGATACCAAAACAACCCTTTTTGTACTTGTGTTCTTCAGACCTGGGCTCAGCTCCTGCTTAGCCTTGGAGGAACTGAGCCACCCAACATACTGAGCTTTTCTCAGTGACTTCTGTAGACAGGTCAGTTTCCAGGATTTGAAGACTTCCAGGTGTTTAGACCAAGCAGTAATAAGAATAATGATTTAAATTAGAGTACAATAATTACCTGTTAATTACAGTGAACTTGTCTAAAGAAAGAAAATGTCAATAGAGGACCAGGAAAAAAAAGATCTGTGAGAAATTACACAGAGGTAGTATAAACATGCAAGGAAGGGGGAAACCTGATACACAACATGAAAGATGAGAGAAAATTACTAGAAAGGGAAGGAGATATCATAGGAAAGAATTTTCTATCACAACATGCAAATCTTCTCTGGCAAAATGCAAAGTGGAAGAGACACATCAATTGAATCGCCTTGAAGATATATACAAAGCAAATCAGATACAGGAACAATAAATATGTAATATAGCTTATTTAAATATGCTGCCAACAAACAACCCTTCCCTTGTCCACCTTTAACTTATCATATATTTATGGTTAGTGTTTTTTATTATTTTGTCTTCCTCAAAGAGTTCTAATGTGCATTATTGAAAGTGCATAGAAAAGCTAAATAATAAAGTTAAATTTTATAGTACCAAAATATCTGACTTGAAGCCTAAAAATGTTTAATTGGAGAAAGCACAATCCAAGTGTTACCTTAGCAGAGTCCAGAGTATGATGCTTATCTAAGTATTCATTGTCATTGTGAAACTTCTGCTCATAAAGGAAATGATCCTTTCCCTATGAGCTAGATCAGGAGGGAGTAGTTTCTTTTACCTGTCTGGATGCAGAATCCCAGAGAAGAAGATGAGATGTTGGTTCTGATTTTCTTTGTAGCTTGGAAAAGAAATTATAATGTTAAATGCTTCTAAACATTTTCATCAAAGCTTTTTACAAAGGAGATCCAAATTGTTTGTTTCATTCTCTTTCTGTAAAAATGAAACATGGAAAGCCTAAGAGACTTACTTTTCACAAACACTTTGAAGCCTGGGGTTAGAGTTGGGAGCCAAGCCAGCTGTATACTCTTCTTAGCTGGCTCCCTGACATGTTGGGTACCAAAGATGTACTAATGGTCTTCAACTTAATGATATGAGATGCACTGAATTGAAGGCAGTATATTTGAAATGTTAGATATGTTAACAGTGAATTTCTGGTAATTGAAGTATCACTGTGAAATCTTCCTTTTCCACTTCTTACTGAACTGTGCTTTTGCTGCAAATATTCTGTATAAATGTCTTGTCTTATTTTTCTTTGTATTGGGACCATTATAAATTGTTTTTTCTCTAATAGGGGATTGACAGAGATCACAACCTCTGAAGCCTTTCTGTGAAGCATTTTATTCATTAAATTGTTATTATTAATGCAGTCAAGCTGTTATTACTAATAAAAGGTTAGTATTCACACAGTACACCCACTTACTCTCACCTCCCCAGATGGAGCTGCAGTTGGGGACGAAGCCCAACTGTTCCCTCTGGAGCAGGGGGACATGCCAATGTCACTTGGCTTTTAGGCAGGAGTTTTTGCAGTCCTTCAGAGGGGTGTTTGTTTCATCAGGTGTTCATGTAACACTGTAATCTTCCTCTGCACAAAGCAGCTATTCCACTCTTGGATGTGGCCCGAGTTACACAACCTCTTGTTGATGCCGAGTGTGTTCTAGTGGCTTTGTACAAATTCAGCAAACTCGTGGTGTCCTGACTTTATCAGTTCTTGCAGATCAGCAGGACTCCTGGTTGCCAGATCTTGTCTGTGAGCTTGTACACACTCTCTACTCAGCATGTACATTTCCTCTTTTCATCCTTTTGTTTTCTGGTAAATATTTCTCCATCCAAACCTATTGAAACTTACGAAAGTTACTCATACAAACTGACATAAAAGGGGCCATTCTGACAGGATCAATCCTACATCTTTCTAGTCGTTTTGCCTGGTTTTTTTTCTAAACTTCAAAAATAATTGACTTATCAAATTTCGTAAGACTGTTCTTCAGTTCAGAGTAGTTCTGTCAGGGTACTTAGTAGATTTTTTAAGTTCCCTTCTAACTCAGTTAGATTTCTTTCTTGCTTCCCACTCCTGCATGACTCTAAATAATTCCTCCAAGATTTAGATGTAAATATCCTTCAAATATTACTCACTTTCTTCCTAGATGTCTCTTACTTTTAACAAAGCCAATGAATATACACTTCATTCTTTCAAATTTCATAATATTCCCTGTAATCTCACTTTTTTAGTATATCTCTTCATGTTTTAAGTAACTGCAAAACCATGAAGTATCAGCAGTGAACAGAAAATGGTAGGTGGCACACCAAAAATCATTTAGTCACTATCTGATACCATTCTGTCTCTTGACATAACTTATCTGCCTCTCTCTGCTCCCCTTTAATGCTCAAATTTGTAACTTTCTCTTCTGTTTTGATACTGTGCATTTTTTTTTTCCAGGTTTCCATCATCTCTTTCAACACATATTGTTTCAGTGCCTTGTGTATTAGTGTTAAGTACTGTGGGATGTAAATAGAAGTTGGCCACTGCATGGGGAGATCCTGCATAATAAGACTGCAAGCAGCAGTCGCAGCATGGAGGTCTAGTGTGTTACTAAACCCATCAGGGAACAATTAAAAGATCAAGATTCCCTATATCCTAGAAACACATCAAATAAAACTTTGTATCTCTGGAATGCCCAATAAGCAATTAGGTTGATTTATATAAACTAATTGCAGTTTACCTTTAGTCTGTAGTTCACAAAGTGTCGTTAATATTAGCATTTGCTGGAATTCGGAGAATTTGAACAGCTTTATGATAGCTAAAACAAAATCATTGTTGCTAAAGAGAAGTAAGCTGAGCATTTTTAAAGAAATGAGTAAAATGTATTCACTGCTCAAAAAATTAATATCTGTTCAAGCAAATTTGGAATAACAGTTTAATGTGTTTGGAATATGTCTATCATCAAGGCTTTAGCAGCCATACATTGCAAAAATATGGCAGATATAAAATGTAGTTATTGTTCTTACCCTTCAGATAATTAAAAAATACGATTCTCAGAAAAGAGCTCGCTGTGAGGACAGTCATTGCGAGCTCTCAGGATATTTATCAAACAATAACATCTCATATTCAAGCACCTCAACACTCTTGCTGTTAGGTACCTTTTAAAAATAACAAGATCCTGCAGTTGTTGGAGGCACTAGAACTTGGAAATCTATTACGTGGGGAAGCTGCAGGGTGAAAAAAAGTGGAGGCATGATAAATGTAATGGCTTTGAAGCAGTAATAGATTTTTATTTGCCCAGTTATATTGACAGACAGAAAGAAACCAATGTAAAACTGTCACATTTGAGTTTCGTATTGTTAGGAAACCTTTAATTTGGATTTTCTTTTTTTCCTTTAAAAATTGCTGCTTGAAAACTGAGTAGTCTTGTAAGTAGCAAAACTGTTAACCTTCAAAAGCTGAAGCCTGTTCACATAGAGGAATAGTTCGGACACTAGCATTTGACATGTTAATTGACAAACAGTAGTGACATTACAGATTCATCTTCAGTGTCATTCTCTGCTCTAGTAAATTGTCATCGTTCCCTTGAAATCAGTGTCAACTGAGTTTTCATATTCCTTCAGTCCTTGACAACTTTGTGAAAAGTACAAATCTGGTATTTTAACTTGAAAAAAGACTGCACAGACATGATGCCTAAGTCAGAAACCCTCTAAAAAGCACAGTAACTTGGGGGATCTGGCATTTATTACAAAAGTGAACCATGGTAATGACTGTGAGGGTGTTTTTCCTATTTTAAAAGTTGAACCAGAACCATTAAATATTTCTCTGTGGTAATTAAAAATTCAGATAAACAAAATTTCCCACAGTTTCTCTATTACGCAACATCTGAAAATATCTACCCAGGTTCTGGTGGAAAAAGAAATTATTAGCAATTTCTTTGGATTTAAGATTTGCTCTGATTTTATAGTCATAAACATTGGGCTTTTTAGGTAAAGTTTAATTGCTAACTCAGAATTCGTAATATGTACATATCATCTGGACTTGATTTTGCAATGTGATTAGAAAAAATAACTTTTAGGCTGTTTGATACTGTCATCTTCTGATATTTTTTTTTTCTCCATACGTAATAGCTATGAATTTTTCACTGTAATGGGTGATATAAAATCCTGTCTCTGGTGAGGTCAATAGTAGTCATTAAAAGCGAGCTTTTTACCTCCTTTATTCATCTGTTCCTAAAAAGAATTTTATGCTGAAATTAAATTAGCTTCCTGCAGTTTGAGCAAATGTCTCTGATTGCATCTACACATTCCTCCCATGTTCAACCTTGTGCCAGATAGGATCTCATCATGTGTAATTTGATTTTAACAGGTCCAGATTAGCTCTGACAATTGGGATTCCACATTCAGGCATCCTGTAGACAGAATACAGGTTTGTGCTCAAGTTAGCAAAGCAATCTTGCCTTAAAATTTTCCTGTGCTGTAGAAGGCCCAGTCTTGGATTCCTTCACTACAGATTTAAGGAGACAAAATCAGCTGCAAAAAATTAATTTATGGTTTGGCAAGAAATTCCATCTAAACAGTTACTATGTTGTCCTATGCCGTTCTTGCACAAAGTATAGCTATTCCATGATCCTTGATTTTACAAGAGAGTTCTATTTTACTTAAAGCATTGAATACTTCATTGTGTACCTTAGAAGAAAAAAGGAAGTCGTTTTTAAGCTTTCAAAAAATCTTTTACAAAACCATGTAAATGTCTGACAGCTCTGAACATTAACTTTGTAAAGTTAAAGTTAACATTTTGTTCAATACCATAAATCTGTATGGGTTTTGCGTGTCATCTAAAATCTGTACATACCTAAACCATATACATACCTAAACTCTACACAGAGGCTGCACATACAGCCTGCTCTAGTAAATGTCATTGTACTATAGGCTCAAGAATAGTCTGATCAAAAGAATAAGTTTCCTAAAATAGTGCTAGTAGCATGGCTTTCTATTGGGGGATTGGGCCTATTTTTATCTGGTGTGGAAATCATGACTAAATTTTCTCTCTGGATGGGTGGCATGTTTTGAAAAATGTCTATTTAGAAATTTTAAGTATCAAGTGAATTAGATTACTTAGAAACTTTATGTGAAATCACACCAAGCCAGCTCATGAAAATCTCTTAACTTCTATAGCAAAATAATTTGATAATTACTATCTTACTTTTAGTGTATGTACAGGACCTGGTGTAGTGGGTTGACCCTGGCTGGATGCCAGGTGCCCACCAAAGCTGTGTTCTAACTCTCCCTCCTCAGCTGGACAGGGGAGAGAAAATAAGATGAAAGTCTCATGGGTCGAGACAAGGACAGGGAGAGATCACTCACCAGTTATCATCATGGGCAAAACAGACTTGACTTGGGGAAAATACATTTAATTTATTACCAATCAAAATTGGAGTAGGGTAATGAGAAATAAAAACTAAATCTTAAAACACCTTCTCCCCACCCCTCCGTTCTTCCTGGGCTCAACTCCACTCCCAATTTTCTCTACCTCCTTCGCCCGATCGGCACAGGGGGATGGGGAATGGGGGTTGGGGTCAGCTCGCCACACCTCGTCCCTGCCGCTCCTTCCTCCTCAGGGGCAGGACTCCTCACACTCTTCCCCTGCTCCAGCGTGGGGTCCCTCCCACGGGAGGCACTTAGTTCTCCACAAACTTCTCCAACGTGAATCCTTCCCGTGGGCTGCAGTTCTTCACAAACTGCTCCAGCGTGGGTCACCCGTGGGGTCAGAAGTCCTCCCAGGAGCCTGCTCCAGCATGGGCTTCCCACAGGGTCACAGCCTCCTTCTTAAATATGTTATCACAGAGATGCTACCACCATTGTTGATGGGCTTGGCCTTGGCCAGCGGTGGGTCTCTCTTGGAGCCGGCTGGCATTGGCTCTGTCAGACATGGGGGGAGCTTCTGGCATCTTCTCACAGAAGCCACCCCTATAAGCCCCCTGCTCCCAAAACCTTGCCACGCAAATCTAACACGCTTGGCTAGGACAGAGTTATTTTTCTTCATAGCAGCTCATATGGTGCTGTGTTTTAGATTTTTGACCAAACCAGTACTGAGAACACACTAATGTTCTAGCTTTTGCTAAACAGCATCAAGGCCTTCTCTGTTTCTATCTCTGCCCCTCCAGTGATTACATTGGGGGGTGCACAATAGGTTGGGAGGGGACACAACCAGGAAGATGACCCGAACTAACCAAAGAGATATTCCATACATTTATAATGCCATGCTCAGCAATAAAAGGGAAAAGAAGGGGGTTTAGGAGGAAGACCGATGCCCAACCAGTTCAGATACAAAGTCAACTGTGTATCTCACAGTATATGTAAGTTAGTGTGTTCTTCTTCCCTTCACTCTTGAATTATGGTGATTTATCTCATCCTTATAGTATGTTAATGATGAACGGACCTGGTAAGTGCTGCCCTGTAAGTTCACTAAGTCTTTGCATCATATCGTGATACCTGAATTGTGTGACAATTTGGCTGTTCAGTAGCACATTTAGGTTTCTAAAAAATTAGACTAAATAGCATATAACCTTTATGCACAAGAATTTTAACAGTATCTTTGATACATGTATATATATTTATGGTTAGACTTGATGATCTTAAAGGTCTTTTCCAACCTAAATGATTCTGTGATTCTATATATAAAGAAGAAAATGTGTGCTTAAAATAATATCTTATTTTGCTTCCTGTAAGCTTCATAGTGTTTTCAAAGCTATTTTTGGCTAATAAAACTCATTAATTTACAATTTTCAATCTGTCCTCTTGTTTACCATAAAAAGCAACTGATCTAAGAACAGAGACATTTCATAAACAAATAGTTGGGGGGTTTTTTTGTGTAATTTTTCTCATAGACACCCTCTTCCCAGCACAAACAGTGAACATTTCCAAATCTAATGTAAGGAGGCAGGGGTTAAAAAATACCTGTCTGTGTCTCCCCCTCTTCCTCTCCCTTTTCATCTCCCTCTCCCTAAAAAATACCTCTCTGTCCTTCTCCCTCCTCTCCTCTCCCCTTAATTGAGATGTCAGTTTCTACTTACACCCATATGCAATGTGCCTTCCATGAGTTAATCAAATTACAAATAAGAATATTCCCATCTCTTTCCTGTCATTTCTACCTGGTTTGGTATACTTTTGTTCCTTCACAGAAAATAATTTCTCCTCTCTCTCTCATCCCTAAGCAACAGAATGCTCAGAATGCTTTTGTTCTTTTTTTAATAGAAACAGTAGTATTTTGTTTGGAGGCCAGAAGTCTGCTCTGTTGATAATTACAGTCTCACCCTCTTTCAATTACAAAACCCTGCTCTACTGTATTATGGGACAGCACAAGTACCGGAAGACACGCTTGAAATTTTAAAGTCAAGAGCATTGCCAGAAATCTCAGACAGGAATATTTATACATTAATTATCCTACTACATTAAAAAAAAAAAAAAAAAAATCCTGATTTTTAAGGTAAAATACATCCAAATTCTTAAAGCCTACTTTGATTTCAGGACTTTTTTTTTTTGGTCCCAGTTAACATAATATAATACAGAAATGTAAATTTTGGAGAAGAACAGTAACCAGGACTTTTAACAATAACTGTAAGACATGAAGGATAACATAAAAGTATAAAATTGAAACAGAATTGATGACTTCTAGTTCCAAAAGCAGATATAGGAAGTGAACCGAAATTCTCATACTGATTGTTCATATCCACAATGAATTACTCCTTTAGCAGTTTCTGTGGTTTAACTGCAAAATCTAAATAGAGTCCTGTAAATAATTAATTTGCCTTTATTTGCTTTACATTAAACAGGAGATCTGAGTTTTGAGAGTAGGCAAAAACTACTGAGAGGACAAGAGTTGTGGGAAAAGTTAATTAAAAGATTAGTGATATTGTCAGAAGGAGGGATATACGCAACACATTGGGATAATTATATAATAAATGTGTATAATAGAAAAGAATATGGTGGCACTCGGGATGAGGAGCTAATAAGGCAGATAAACAGCAGAGACTAGAAGATTTAAAACAGAAGTACTGGAGAAATGAGTGCAGGAACTCTACAATTGGAAGGTTGATAGGTAACTCAGCTTTGCCTTTAGGTTGGTGATAAGAATAACTCTGTCACTGATGATATAAATTCATTGATGTTTCATAAAAGAAGTAAGATAGAGGCTAACCAAAAATAACTGCTGTAAGTTAAGCTGTAAGTAATAAATCTATATGGTCAGAGGGAAGATGAAAGATAAATAAATACACAGTATTCTGTATTCCACACATAAACAGAGATTGTGATATTGTAAGTGTGGTTCATTCATGTCAACTAGGTGTAGAAAATAATGCTCACATTCATTTGTATGGACAAATAAAGATGATTGCAGTGTACTGAAATCTCATCTAAATATATACTGCAGCACTGTAGTACAGGAAGGTTAATGGCTTAGAGCCAAGGTGTAATAAAGTGGCTCTTCCCATATGAGCTGCAACCAATTTTTCTTCACTCAATGAATAATGGAGAAACAAATGGCAACAGAGGCAAAATCAACTCTGTGTCATATGAATAAAGTTGAAAAATACAACTTTTACTTTGATTCTGCATAAGCTGCACTGACATCAGATAAATATTTCATAACAAGGTAAGATTTAGTCCATGAAATACATATTAGTGTAACTAAATGGGACACAGCTTGTCCAAGTGAAATTTTCATTGTACTGTAGACTTTAAAAATATAATAAAAATCAAGAAAGTCTCAGGCATCTTGTACGTTCTTGTCTGTGTGTAAGATTGTTAGCCCTCTGGAGTATGTGGCCTTTCTATTGTAATATTTAAATATAGAGAATTACAATAAACTCATTATTTATAATCCGTTCTTCCTCAGGATACACTGGAGATGCTTTGAACTAGGTTCTACAAGAAAATCTATATGTATCTTTGGAAAAGATAATCAAGACCGTATATTTCATATCAATTATGGGAAGAGGTGGATCTTAGGTTGTAATTAAAAACAAGAAAGAAACCCACAGAAAACCCCACCCAAACCCAAACAATATAATGGTTTCCATTCCACTCTGTTCAGGAATTTAGCTAGAAAGAGGATATCCTCCATAGTAATAGCTTCAGTCATCTGAACTGCAGTAGCCACTAACAGTAGAAATGCTAAGTGAGATTAATAGAAGCACACATACCTATGCCTATCCTATTTGTTTGAAGCTAGGTTATATTATGAGAAGAAATGTTATGGTAAGAACAATTTCTTGCCTTCTGAGAGGCAAATAACATGGATTCATCCCAGAATTCTAGGGCAACTTAAATATGACATCACAGAGCTATTAATAAGCGTGTTTAACCCATTAACTATTTTGGCTTTGGTACTAAAGGAAAGAAAGGAATCAAATAAGACAGCAGCTTCCATTTGAATGGCTCAGGATGAGTATCAGATCTTAAGAGGCAAGAGTAAAGTGCAAGAATTTACCAATTTATGAATAAATACCACAAAACAAGGAAGAATATGAAGATGGAAATCATACCTCACAAATCCACTAGAGTTGTTTGAAGGATTCAGTGTGCCCTAGGGCTAGAGGATCTCACTGATGTAATGCATCTAAATTTTCAAGAAGATTTTGATAGTGTCCTTCACCAAAGGATCATAAAGAAGCTGATTTATTCATGGGATAAAAAAGGAAATTGCTTCATATACTGCAAACTGGTTAAAAAGATAGGGAAATTGTTAGCATTAAACTGTCACTCCTCATGGGGGAGCATCCCAAAGAATGCATTTTTTGTGCAGAGGAAGATTGCACTTTTTAAACAGATACAGGTTTATCTGCAAAGTGCTTTGATTTGTGTCATGGAGTAAGTCTTGGAGTCCATACAACTGTTTATTTTGGATGAAACCAGAGTGGAGAATATATTTCAGGAGCATATCTAATATGCTCTGGCCACAAGGGCATTCAGACTAGACTAGAGCTAGTCCCAAATACAAAACCACTTGAAATGTATAGCATTGGTATCACATCTTCGGTATGAACCGTTTTGCTCTACAGATCCATTCTTACTGGTCTGTCCTACCTGATAGTGTAGACATAACAAGGAGATCTGTGATTGGACCAGTATTATGCAATATATTCACAAATGATCAGGAAAAAGGAGTGAATATTAAGAAGACAAGTTTGTTGTTGCTCCCAGTATCAACAAATACTCCCAATAATCAAAACATACTGATTTTGAAGAGCTGCAGAAAGATCTTCTGTTACTGTGTGCCTGAAGAGTAAAATGGCAAATGAAATTCAATGTTACTGCATGTAAATTAATGCACTTGGGGAAAAACAACAGGTTTAAAACACTGCCAATATTGAATGAGGACCAAGCAACAAATATATTTGAGGTTACTAAGGCAACCTTATGGAAGTGGCTGTGAATGTTACAGAAAAAGAGTCAAGGAAGAAAACTGAATCAACAATAAAAATGTTGAAAACGACTGATGGTGGAAGAAAACGAAAACCAGAGGATAAATCAAAGCTAAACGAATCCTGAAGTTACCTAGACAAGAGAAAAATAAAAGATCCACTGTGTATGTCAGGGATCATGAGAGAGGAAAAAGAGTCTAACAGGCAAATATGTTCAAAGTTTCAAGTTCTATTCTGATAGATTTTTAAACTGCAAATTGGTGTTTCTACATCAAACAGGTGGGATGCAAACCATAGAAAGGAAATAATTGATAGCTAGAGTCTTCTGAGGATCTATATAAAGATAATGAACTATTACATGTTATTGACTGGTCAGGAGAAGAGAACCACCAGCATTAAAATTTAAAATTGCACTTTTAATTAAAAGGGTCAGGAAAAAAAACACAAAACCCCAACACATATGATAATAACTCAAGGTAACTTTTTAAATGGTACTTCCTACATTTAATGTGTTCATGTATTTAGGAAACTGGACCATGCACTAACATCAAGAAGTGTTGCTTGGAAGTAGTTTGCGAACTGTTGAACAATTTCTTTGTTATTACGTGTAAGGAAGGTCAAGCTGAAGTCACTTTAGAATTTAAAGGAAAATGGGACAAGAGTTACCAACTCTTTCTGTGGGAAAAAAGAAAATCTTTCTGTGGGAAACTGTGGAAGATGTACCTACTTCCATGGCCAAGTATGACTGGAAGGAGAAAAAGAATTGGAGAAGATTTAGAAAAGTTTTTTTATTCTACAAATATTGAGTTATTTGAAAAGTAAAACCATTAACAATAAAATTGCAATGAATGAGCAGAAGAAAAGATTGTGCTAATAGGGCCTCTATTCACAGCAGAGAGCACCTTTATTTTTTTTAATATGCAGTTATAAAGAAAGTGAGCACCTGTGAAATACAAGGATCCACAATACGAATCCATACATCTTAAACTCTGCATGTACTTCTCATCAAACATATGCTGATGGTTCCACAGATTGTGGAAGGACTTTTTTGTGGTGACAGACGGCTTGTCTGTCGGTGACAGCTTGTAAGACTTATCTTCTTGTGTTCATTACATTTCTTTAGTGCCTTTCATGGTGAATGTCTTGTTTGTCTGCTTTTTGATATTGTTAATATATAAACTTTACTCTAATAAATGGTCTTTATGTTCAACCTCCCACATTGTGACACTAATACTAGACAACTGAAGATTTGCTCAGAGCAAGCCCTTATAATGGTTCATTAGCCTATTGCTCTGCCATGCACTGTCTCTTAATTAGATATGGATCCACCACTCACCACAGAAAATGGCTTGGGACACTCTGACATGCAGAACAGCTATTCAGATACAGCAGAACAGGGAAAGGAAACAAAAATGTTGCAGGGTGGAATCAGAAGGGACTTATGGAATAGAATTCATCAGCGTGAAAAAGTAACAGATGAGGGGGCAATAGAATAAGGCCTACACAGAGATGAATGGTATTAAGATGATAAATAGAGAATGATTAATCACAAGAAGTCCACTCAGTGAAATTATCAGTTAGCAAGCTTAAAAGAGAAATAAGAATTTTTCTACACTATCTATAATTATAGGTATAAATTACTTCAAAATAGATAAGTTATCAGTGCCTGTTAAATGCAGCATTCCAAATGCAGTCTCTAGTTCTGAAATCCCTGATGACCTGTAGCTGTGAAAAATACACCAGTGAAAAATACACCAGTGCAAGGACAATTCTGTACTTGCTGTGTTCCCATCTTCTTCCCTACCGCCCTCCCCTGGATAAGGAAAAATTGAATGGATGGCCCATTTGTCCTGACACAGTGTGGTAATTTATAAAATCTTCTATATGTCTTATATAATTATGTCAGAATGTGAATATGATGCCCAATAATAGCTGATAGGATCATTTCCATAGTAAGTTTGCTGCCAGCCATTTTGAAGAGTTTTTAACAGAAAACGCACAGTGCGTTGATTAATGTATATATGTAATTAACCAGAGTAGAAGCAGAATCATGTAATTAATTACTTTATTCCTTTGATTTAACATCTTTAAAAGTCAAATGCATTCTGGAAAAAAGTTGACAGAATTCACAAGATAATATTTTGGATACTATCCACTGAAACCACTGAAAATGTTAATCCAGATGACATTTGGATGAGTAAAATGAAACCTGATTGGATTTAGTGAGGCTATTCTTGTGACAAAGCTTTACTCCTATTAGCAGCTGAGGTGGTTTTCTTCTTATTCATTATACTGTTCCTATGAGTGCCTGTTTGACTTTCACGCTGTTGATGTAAATGAACCCTTTCATTGATGATGATAATATAGTAGAGCAGCAATATGTGTGTATAATTGTACTCTTTAAAAGTACCTTTTAAATTTAAATCCAAGCTGCAATTATTTTAGATATGCAAATGATCAAATTGAGGGTAATGCTACAAGAGAAATTCATAACAGGTTCAAATCAGAATAGAAATGGCTATCTCTGCCTTAGGCTTATTGAAGGCGTCCTGATAGAATCCAAATTCATACCAAGCTGACAAAAAGAAATAACACCTTGTAAGCTTTATGTCCTCCCGTCAGAGTCCAATACCCTCTGTCCAGGTTCTTTCAGAGAAACCCTCCTCCACATGAAGAGGGCTTAACCTGTAATACTAAATTTACTTACCATTATATGGGATTTTGATTTAACAGAGTGATATAAGCAATGTACTGAAATCACAATACAAGGATGACATAGCGATTGCAATATACAGTTGAATCACAGTACAAATATCATTCCCATTACTGGTCTCTCTACAGGCTCACCATCATGATGCTGGGCATCCCCAGTCACTAGGAAGGAATAATAAGTTGAAGCCAGCTCAAGTCCATTGCTCTCTTCAAAGTTCATGTTGCTTGTTCAGTTTTTATACCCTATGTTAGACTAAGCCATGTTTACACTTTTCCCATGCTGGTCTGTCCAACTCAGGAAGAAGGTAGTCTCTGTTAATTAGCTCTTGGAAGGCCATTTACATAACCAGTTGACGCACTCAACTGATACAAACAGTTGATCCACTGATAGTCATTTATCTAAAGCAAAGGCCGCTCACTCCTCCCCTTGGTATTGAGTTAAGTTTGGCTTTCTTTGCAACAGTCAGTCATTCCCTACGTTCTTCCCTGATCTTCCAAGTACAGTGCTGTTGCCCGTCTCTTCTGAGCCATCTTCCATTGCAGGGGTTTGTTGATCGATCAGTCCTCCTTATGCTTTTTGGAAAAGAGCCAGTTCCTATATACAAAATCTTGAATTTGTCTTGCCACATCTCTTTTTTTTTTTTTTTTTTTTGCTTTGGGAGTAATTTGTTTTTACTTACAAACAAAAATTCAGAGCAATTCTTGGGTGTATTTTAGTTCACATCAGAACTGATTTTCTGAAACAAATTGCCCAGTCACTCCCACATGCTGTGTTTCAGTTAGTTTCACAGAACAGTCTTAGAGCTTGTGAATTTGTTTGCTTCAAGATTAAACTAAAACTAGAAGATGCAAGGGTGCGCTTAATGCTTAACACCCACTCATGGGCATTCAGTCCATAAGATCAGACAGGTGCTAAAACTCTGCAAAACACATACAATGTAGAGGTCAGGTCCTCGGCATGAGGTGTTTCACTTTGCAAATTTGCTCTTATTCCACTCTAAAGAGGCTTCCATTGTCTTCCTGGGAGTACAGAAATTCTCTTCTGCATTAGAGGGGTCCTCAAGGCATTACATTTTGGCACATCTAGCTCACAAAAAGTGTTTTGTAAGAGTTGTTGTTTCATTGATCTTTGTTTGAACATTTTGTTCAATAATGGCTGCATGAGATGATCTAGAGATGATAATTTCCTAACTTTGCACATTGAAGACATATCTATTTTGATATGTCAGCTTTGATTACAGCATACATAGACATGCCTGAACTGGTTAGCTCAAAAACTGGCAGAAGCCCATTTGGGAATCATAAGCTTCCTCTGAAAAGTCCATACTCTATTTTGAATCCTTTGTTGTTTTGACTTTCTTGCTGTCATTACCCATGGTAAACATAATGATACTTTATGTAGCCTGCAGTACTGCTTTCCAGTTACAGTGTCACTTTCCAGTTGCAATGTCCTTTTATTCCTATTTTCCCCATGCTCAGATGAGATCGTTTCCTGGGCACTAATACAAGTGATACACTTTATAAGACACTTATATGTGAGTAGCATATTGGGATATTGTAACAAATAACAATCAAGGCTCTGTAAGACATCTGATAAAAATGAGGCATTGTCCCTAATGTCTTTCAGGTAAAGGACAATGAGTACTGTGTATTTTTGTTGAGAAAGAACAGAAACAATCTTTCATAAATACTTAGTGTTGGGGGGGGTTGTTGTTTGTTTGTTGGTTTAATATTCAGTAAAGCTATAACAGTCTTGGTCTTATTAAAGTAAAAGTTGCAGCAGCTTAAAATATTATTGCATTATGAAATTATGATATTTGGAGACTGATTGTTTTTATATAATTATTGCAGTAAAGATGCTTGAAATGACAGCATTCTCACTCTATTCTACAGTCTTTTTTCCCCTCATTTCTTCTGTTGGCTCTCTTTCTATGTTAGGAGATCAGTATTAAACTAGGGGACTGCAGAGGATGGTGAAAACCTTTGCATATCAAATGAAATTAGAAAATAAGTTTAATTAGGAAAAGAAGAATTACAATCCACTGTATTTCATGTACAATCAGGCAAGGTCTTAATTCGGATTTAAAGGTGAGAGTTCCAATAAGGAGCTGCCTCCATAATGATCTTGATTCATTCACTATTGGCATAAAATATGTTAATAGCTTGTGCAAATATATACATGTATAGATGGGTGTTTTATATCCTGACTTTTAACTTGAAGTATTTATTTTCAGTTAAGTTTTGATTAAAAAAAAAATCTTTTCTTAGTATTTGTTGTGAAGTTTGTCTTGGGGAAGGTAATGCGTCCTAGAGAAGATGGTATTTTCAGTCAGTGATCTAAGTATTTAGGGCATCTCTTTTGAAAAGTATCCCAAACAGACTCACTTTCATAGTGGAACATGGTGCCCAGGGAGTGTTGTTGATATGTCTCTTCATCTCCTTGCGAAAATAATGTATCTATTCCTCTTGGACCAAACTTAGGTCTCATGAGACTTTGTATTTTTGTCTTGTTCTTTGGAATTATTTAACTTGTCTTTATTAGGGTTGAGAAGATATGAGGAAAGTGAGCTAGCTACTGTAACAGCAAGAGAGAGTTTGGATTGCAGAATTTGCAAGAATGATCAAAGATAAAACTCACTTCCAGATAGATTGTTCTAATTTCAGCCCCATGATAGAAGATTTAAATGAAACCACTTAGAAATAGCATGATACTGGTGCCTTAATATAAAACTGTCAATAAACAGGAAGGTATCAGAGGTGCCAGAACAAGTATCTGCCAGGTTCTTAGTGATTTACCATCATCAGACTTCACCAATGGATGGAGGTGTTGATCTCTTCTGCAGCTATGCATTTTCAGAAGTGTTATGCATTATCACAATGGTTTTTTTAAGAAAAACATTTATTTCATTGCCTTCAGTTACTCATATTTCTCAGTACTCACCATCCTCCTCTCCACACTTCTTGGTCTTTGGCAATATAGTTATTAAGGTTACGAGGTGCTATTTCATGCATCTCCGGATTGTATAGTAATAGTTGCACTGTTTCATTGTGGATGAATATGGCTCTGATACAATTAATAAGATTACCTGTGTTACAACCATATCATTAAAAATATCCCAAATGTGCGTACCCAACTTTCAGCAACACCTTGTAAAACAAGTGATCTAATTTGCAATATCAGTATTTTTTACCCTTGAAAGATGTTTTTTCTAAGGAAAGCTGAATTAAAGTATTAGTTCAGCTTGTCATAATAATTGTAATAATTATCAAGTATTGTATGTTCTGAAGTGCTGTCCAGGAGTCTTACAAATTCTAAGAAACATTTCCTCTGAGAATTAGAGAAGATAATACAGTTTATTTTATCCTCAATTCAGCTTTGAGTTGTCATATTTTTTCTTTTTTTTTAAGATTAAGAAGATTTAAATTAGTAGTAATACTAATGAGTCACATTTTTGTAGACAAAACGAATACTGTTTCTTCCTGTGAAGTTGGGAGTTGTCATGAACATGATGCAATTGCATGAAATAAAGAGTAAACAAATAATATGAAGGTTAAGGCTCCTACTGATAGTAATACACATAGTTAATTTTAGCACAGAGTTTGATCAATTCAAGGGAAAAAATGATCCCTCTAAGGAGAGTCTCTGTAAGATTTAAGCATTTCTTTGAGTACTTTAGCTGGAGTAAATTGTACCCTTCATGAAAACATTCCAAAATTCTTCCTTTAAATTGGATGTGGAAGTTCCTCTCACTAAGCAGACTTGTTTTGTAAATAAATACCATTATATGTATATTGAGAAGGAACGGTGCAAAAAAACCAAACACAGTTTTCAGTCAAACTTCGATTGTAGCCTAGTTCAGAGTTTCAGGAGAAGTTCCTTATGGCACTGTCACTTTGACATAGAAGGAAAATCTAGACAATTTATTGTGAGAGACAGGGAGTAGGAAGGTGCATATCTATATGACATGTACCAACCATCTGAGCGGAGCTAATGTAAATAGGAGGTAACAAGATTCCCTTTGTTGTGTCTAATCAGAAGAATTTAGTGTCTACATTTCTAATATTTCAGTTTGTGAGTTTAAAAAAAAGAAAAATAAAGTAGCTCTTTCCTCCTGTAGTTTCAATTTGAAATTCAGCATTTTTTTGGCTAGGTCCACAGATTTATAAATTGCTTAGAATTTCAACTTTGGCTTCTCATTCAGAGTTTCTTTACAAAGAGCTTAATTTTGCATAGTACTAAACACTTTTTGAAATTTTTTAATGATCTCAAATTAGTGTTCCAAATGCCAGTTGAGGTCCTTAGAAAATTTTAGCTGAGATGGTGATATGATTTCAGTGTTAGATGGAATGTTTTATTATTAACTTCTAGTATCATATTGCTTGTATAAATACTTCTGATGGAAAATCTCTTTCTAAGGATTTAGTATTACTAATTTAAAATACGCTGGATCTTTCCTTCCCTATAATTGAGTAATTATATGTGAAATAATTATTTGCAAAATAAATTATTATCAGATCTGACAGAGCTGTTGTTGGTATCGCTGTTTCTCATTTGTTCATTTTTACTTAATTTTGTACAAACAGGTTTGTTCAGTCAGTTTGAAATATTCTGGGCCAAACTGAACAGTAAGACTTAAGGCTAAAATCTACCTGTAGGCAAAAGTTGTGAATTAAATGTGATTAACATAGGACTTAAATATTTATAGAAGAATGAGGTATATGACTTTCAGCTAGAGACAGTTAGACCCTAAATGGAAGATACTATCCATAAACAACTGGTGTGAATGTTCCTGTCTTAAATGATATTTATTGACAGAACAGAGGACCTGAAGCTTGCAGCTGACCAAGTTTATTTCCTTGCAAGTTATGGCCCTATCATCTATAATTCAGGTTGCAGAGAGAGGCACTACCATGCCAAAAGTTACAGAGTGACAATACCCAGTTGTCCAACCAAAGACTGCCACTGGCACAACAGAAGCACGGAGCAAATCTGCCAAGCCTTGTTAGGCTCTCAGGATGTGCATTCATTAGTGTTTGAACTGGGTTTGGGAGAGCTCTAGTGAAGTGAATATCCCATTTCTTTCCATTTGCTGTGCCGTGGTTCTCATTGTGTCATAGTCTCACGGTGTATGAACAGGATTTCTTCAGGGTGAAACTAAGCTGGAAAATGAACTCCAGGACTCTGCCAAATGCACTGTCACTTCCAATGGGCATTTAGTCCATGGGACCAGGCTAGGGTAGTCCAAAGCATCAAAAAAACCCCCAAACAGTTAAGCCAATGAGCCTTGAAATATGCCTAGACATGAATCTGGTATTTTGCATCAGCACTTTCTCTCCACAGATTTGTTGATCCATGCTATTTGCTAATGTAGACATAGTTTAAGATTGCTAACAGATTAATCAGCAGTCAGAACAGATAAGTCTGCTTCTCCTCTTGTACTCATCTGAATAGCTGCAATTTACGTGTCTTTAGAATAGGTGTAAATGAAAACTCAGCCACTTGTTTTTGTGTTCCTCCGTATGCCAGTCTTCATCATACCATTTCGTCCAGATTAAGTCTAAACTAGCTGGATTCCATCCAGATCACTTTCTCTGTCAGAAATTAGGAAGAGAGAGAAGCAGTTCTGTCAGAGACTGTTGAAAGTTAAAGTAAAGGAAATGTCATTTGTATTTGTGCAAACTTCTAGTGCTGCAGCAAAAATCCCTATCCTGTGGTACTGTTCCAAAATGTTCAACAAAAACTTTTTATTTTCAAAGAAATACATAATTCAAATAAGGTTTTTGATTGTACTGTCTATCTAGAGAAGAAAACTTGAGTCAGACTCTGGAGTCCCACAAAATCATCCAAGGGTAGCTACAATTTAATCAGGGATCGATCCTTCTGGATGTTAGTACCTCATTTAGATGAATGGAATAATTCATATTTGTAAGTGATGTTTCAGGCTGCCTGTAAACCGAGACTCACTTTACTGTAACAGTGGTGCTCAGTTCACATTTGCTAATTTATTCTCAGAACCACGCAATGCAGGAAAATATGTGTGTGTGTGTGCATTTGTATGTGCTTTTGTATGTGCCTGTACCTGTACACGTGTGTGTCTATGCAGAGATACTGATGCAATCAGAAGCCTTTTGCCCAGATGTGAAGGGTAGGACAGAAGAGAGGGTGGGAAGGAGTTTGCAGTCAATGTGCCATAATGCAGCTATTTCACTTTGATCCCTTTGATCCCTTTGCCTGTTAACTTAATATACAGTAGTTAGACATCATAATTAGTAGTGTCTAATCTTACAAAATTTTTGTCATAAAATTACTTCACACCATCCAAGACTTTGCTAGGTTTCTTGAATGTAGAACTATGAAATTGCTATTAAACAAAAAGAAGGAAAATAAAAATGGAAGTATGTATGACTCCCTTGACTTCAGTTTTTGAAAGTATATTTTCCTTTGTAATGCAAAAACTACGGTTTCAGGGTTTTTTTATAAAAAATTGAGATTTAAGTAGTTTTAATTTCAGGATTTGATTTCAAATCATAAATCAAAAACTGCTCTGGTTCTGCTGTCAGTTTGGAAAAATAAATGATAACAGTATGAAAAAAGCAAAGAACAGAAAATATGCATGAGAACAAGGTTCCCCTAGTATATCAAAGTATGTGCCCATTTTATGTGACTGAATAAAAATATTAAATATATTGTTAGCATATACTATAATGCAAAACTTTGGGAAAAAAGACTATAAATAAGTGGTGTGAGATTTTATGTCACGTTATCTATTGCTGAAACTCTCAGATTTTAAAGGAGTTATAGCAGTATAGTTTTTTAGTTTATGTACTGTTTGTTTCATCTGTAAGCTATGAATCTTACATAATGCTAAATTCATGCTTGATTTGTTTGGGTTTGGGGTTTGCGGGGAACTTATTTGTGTTCCATATATAACACTATTGAAATCAATGTGAATATAATTTTACTTGTATTTAGCCATACGTATTTGTACCTCAGCTCAGCGTGAGTGATCCCTGCTTACTGCATAGTTTCATTTTCTTTCTCACACTACTGTCTGCTAGCAAGGCAGCTTACAGAAACTCTGCATGGCAAGCCTCTTTCTCTGCTCTTGCATTTCAGGGACCAACTGTATCCTTATGCAGTTACAGTAGTATATGTGCTTATGCTTTTATGTTCCTTGTAATCAGTATGCAGCAAGGTCTGCAACTGAGGTGCCTGTCAGGGGAAGCTGCCAGGAAGACTTTGCTGAGAAGATGGAGGTGCCTGAAGGACTTTTAAATACATAAGGGTCTGAAGGACCCTCAGATGCTTCTCACTAGCCACAGCATTGCAATAGTTCTACTCTTTGTCCCTTCTCTTCGTTGCCTCTGTCCAAAGGACTAGGACTTTCTGGCTCATTTCAGTCACCATCGGCAAAATACTGTCTGTGCACCAAGAAACTTTTATTCCTTTTAGCTGTCCTACCTTCAATCATAGCTTCAAACATTAGGAGAATTCTGGTCTCAACTGTATTTTCAGAAAAATATATTCACAAAAGCAAACTTACTGACTTCTGGTGATTGTATTGAGCCAGTAGCTCATATGGTACCAAAGGTGCTACAAAACCCCTGCTAGTAATTTATGAACCAAAGCCATTTCTGCCCTTGTGGCATAAATAGAGCTGTGTGCGCTGTGGGTAGAATATTGCTGTTACAGAGTATAAAGTTACCATTCCATCACAGTCTTTCACGACTCAGATTTCACTTATCTTTAAATAGAAGATCCAAACCTGAGATATAAAACTATTATCCATCATAAAATATCGCTAATACTGAAGAGCATCCTCAAGCATTTCACTGAATTTTATACTGAGGTGAAGAAAAGGAACTGTTTAAGAGTTGTGTAATTGATATTAAAAGGTTCTTCAAGATACATAAAAATTACACCTGAACTGAAACCATTTATTAAAGGAGATGAGTAAAACTACTGAGGAGTGCTGCTGGTTTTCCCCTGGATATCACTACAGGCCTTCTTAAAATATTACACAAGTACTAATTTGTTTGCCTTTCAGGTCTGTGATAATTTGTCAGTGAAGTGAGTTTCCAGAGAAAATGGAAAATAGGCATAAGTGAAAAGAGAAGAGTAATGAGATTTGCCTTCTAAAAAAAAATTTAAAAAAAATAAAAAGGAATTTGAAGAAAAGTCTCAGAACATATGGTCTGGAGGCACAGGCAGAATTGCAATAAAGAGGAAAGTGCATGAGACTCCGGAAAGGACAGACATTTATGAGCAAATCCCATAAGTCTTTCACACCAATAATCTGAAAGCCACTCCAATAAAATGTGATACCTGTATAAGCCATGAGGCAGTCAGGAAAAATAATAATTGAACAGAAACGTAACCTGCAGTAAAAATCAAAATAAGCAAATAGCGCAGGTAAAGAAAAGAAAGATGCTATACTAAACTCTCATATCTATGTAATGGAATGTTTGCATTTCAAACTGCTGTTAAAAAGCATATAAAGCAAGATATATATGAAAATTTACAAACTCTTATTACTGGAAAAGTAGCAGTGGTAAAAATGTTGTCTCATCAAATTTCCTGGAAGAACCATGTAAAAATATTACACAGATGAGTTAAGAAACTGAAGTTACTTCAGAAGAGCCTTAACATCAGTCATCTAAAAATATGAAATTGCAACTCATTATACATAGGTAGAATCTTAGAATATAATAAATACATGTAAAAAGACACTAAATGTGAAAATACAAATGTGTATATATATAAGTAAAAGGGCAAACACTGGCATACATTTCACACAGAAAAGTTCAGTAGACTAGACAATAGAAACGTATCTTGAGAAATACTTATTTGGTACGACAATGGTAGTCAATTTGTTTTTCCAGTTGTAGCAGGACATAGGAAAATATAACATAACATAGCATAATATAATTTAATATATATTTCTTTTCTGAATTTTACATTATCCCTTAAGTTTAAACATCTACTTTTCAGGGTATTAAAATAGAAGAAAGTATAGCTAGTACTTTTAAATAACTTTTTTAGTAAAGTATGATACGACAAAAATGAAGTAAACCCAACAATTAAAATTTTCAGGCTTACTGGAACAAAAATAATATGTATTACTGAGTTGGGTTTGGTGAATTTTTCCCTCTGAAATAGTTCCTACAAAAACATCTTGAAATGTTTGAAAGTTCTCACTACAGCATTTTCAGCATAATGGACTTTTCATTTTTAAATGTAGATAATAACAAAAAAGTAAACATGAAAATAAACCATTTTGAAACCATCTTTACAATGGACTCAGCAAAATGTTTTCAGTTTTTGAATGTATAGAATCTACCAAATTTCCCCTAACTCTATTTAGGATGGTATTTAATTTCTTCATCTTCCAAATTCTATTTCCTATCATATTTTCAATTAGCAATTCTAGGTAACAAACAGAATTTCTTCTAATATCAGTTATCCACATTGCTTCTGTCAAAGTGAACTCACTAGCCCAACAGTTCCTATTTTAACTATAATTTCACTGATGCTGATAAGCATCACAAACAAGTTAGTAATTAAGAATTTCAAATATTAGTGTGTGATTTTGACCCCATGCGCTTATAGGAACTGTGAGATTACAAATGTTGAATCTGATGAAATACCAAAAAATTATTATTGTTCTTCAGCAGAGTATCTTACATTGCTCAGAGAGACTATATAGCAAAATACAATTCATCTATGCTTAGAAGAAATTATATCTTGTATAAAGCTTTCTTGGGAGTGAAAATCAGGAGAGTTCATTTCAAGATCTTGTTTGCCTTTAAATGGAACTTTTATCAAACTGGAGGAGAACACAAATGAACCGAATGAGCAGTGAAGCTCTGATGAGCAGTGACACTTCAATGAACAATGACATATCTCACTGTCTCAGTATTAAAATACACAAAGTATCATTCAAGCCCCTCTTCCTGTGACAGTTTCTTTCCCCCTTCCATCAGTGTCTGAGAGAAGCAGATGACTGCCATCGATGCTGCCTACAGCCACAGTCCAGGACAGAAGCTGTGAACTTCTGTGAGCTTTGCCATAGGTGCTACACAAATAGAGTCTGAATGATTTGATTGAGAACAGTCTCCTGGCTGTGTTTCTCTAGACAGGATGAAATTCATTCAGTACTACCTTTGATAAGTGAAGAAGCAGGTAAATAAAGAACTAACCAACAGCACAAAAATAATCAAGACAGAGGAATTGTCTTGGTTTAGAAATAATTGTGGTTTGTTGACCAAAAAGATGACTTTTTGATTTATCAGACATTCCAAATGGATAAATATCTCCTAGATACTCCTCCATGAACTGAAACTGAAAAGATGTTGTGCCCTTCTTGAACTGAAATGCCAGGGGTAAGGAAGAGAGAGAGCACTTTGCAGATGCTAGTATGTGTTAATTGCTGTTTTACAGGCTTTTAATGGATTAGTTACCTTTCAGAGGTTCAGAACACAATAATGATATTGAAATACTTCTGTAAGCAATCACCAGCCTCCCAGTTGGTTCTATGAACAAAGGACATATTCCCACATTTCTCAGTAACACTCAGCAAGAACTCAGGACAAAAATATTTTCACATTATGTCCAACAACCCTAAGCTCATTGAAATTTGCAGTGAGTAAGGGATGACTCTGATCAAAATACAACATTTGCTTTAGGTAACAAGACACTCTGCAGAGAGGTGTGACATTTAAAAAAGCAATTAAGGGAGGTTTGCAAAGAACTTTGATATGGCACAACTGATGGCTGTACTCTCTGAATACCTGGGTTAATCTAACTAGGACAGAGACCTAGAGCCACAGCGGAATGAAACTGGAAAATATTTTGATGATGACATCATTTTTTTTTTCCAATTATTTATACTGAGTAACTGGTTCCTTGCAAAAAATCCATGCATTCACCAAAGAGAGCCTTGGAACTGATCTCACAGCGCATAATCAGGACATCCTTATGTCTCATTCAGCATTTGAAATAAACAGAAAGAACTAGATTTCTATATGGATTCTACCTTTTAAGATAATTTTAAGATAATATCATATAAAAATGTGAAAATTTTGGAACATTATGTAAGCAAAGATCATTTAAGGTAGAATTAATTCAGGACTTTTATTCCATTGCTGAAATCCTAGTAGCATGTCTCCATCAATTTGCTGTGATTTTTAGACATCTGCATTACCCTGGCCTATACTAAGTAGGTGAAGCAACTGGTAAAATTCAAGGGTAGCTGGTTAAAACTTTCCTAATATTAAAGGACAGACAAAAAAAGAAAAAAAGAAAAGAAAAGGAAAAAAAGAAAATATGAGAGAGACATTTAACTAATTACCTGAAATGAGCAAGCTATTTAATGTTTTATTATGCCTTAAAAATTGAAAGCTTTCACTTTTGAGAACATCGTATTTCTGCATAATAAAAAACATATAAACCACTTCACAAAATTATGCTTTTTTTTTTTTTCATAAAAGCTTCCTTCTTTTAATAAAGAAAAGGAGGTTTCATCATATTTTGAAGACTACACCCCTTCATTCATGATACAAAGGTTTTGTACCATCTGATTCTTCCTTACACTAGTGACATATATGTGTTCTGAATCTCTGAGTACGGATCTGCAGAGTTACAAGTCCATTGTTTTGAATTAAGTGGCTTGGGGACTGATTTAAATCATGAATTAATTGTAGATTTTTTTTTTTTTTTTTTTTTTTTAAACATTAAACTAAAGGAAGGGTAACATGACTCTGGCTAATAAATGGAAATGTGAATTCTGGAAACCTCAGCTGAGACAAAGAATGTGACTCTGCTCAGTTCAAAAGCAGCAAAGCACTGTGGCTGCTCCAAGGCTGGTCTCAGGCTGCTTTAGGCAGCAAGTGCAGTAGGAACCAATAGGGCTTCAGCTAGTGTTGAATTTGTCCCACCAGGCTCTATTATTCGAGTGTCAATGGCTCAGTAATCTTTATGCTCCTGCTTTTATAAAAGCAGAAATAGTGAGCAATCCAGAAGAAAGTCACTGAACAAAATATTAGCCATGGTACTGGTGCTTTACAAAGAACTATTTGTATGTATTTGGATCAACAATTGACTATATTTCAAAGACAAGGGTGCTCAAATGACCTTTTAAAACAGCTTCACTGTCAAAGCATCTGACTGGGACATAGAGATAAGTGTAGGATTTCCTCTTATTATTTTGTTATGAAAGAGAAAGTGAGAGGGGAAGGAAGATGAAAACCAACTATAAACACACAAAATGAGGATCAAAGTAATTTTTTTTTTCCTTGGGAAGCAATTCTGTTTACTTCCTGCTTCTGTCCAATCACATAAGTTTGTGAATAAAAATACTATTATTGGTATTAGCACATTATTATTTTATAGATACATTTTAAATTTCCAAACAGATTGTTTCAAATTACATCTGTCCATAGCCATGATGTACATAAGTCACAGAGACAAGGCACATCTCTGAAGGCCTGCTTCCTGGTCCTTAGAAAATAAAAGAAACCCAAATCAGTCACAAGAAAACAAAGAAAAGAGCTGGCAGCAAGGCCACAGGACTGCACTTCACAAGCCTTAGGTAAGTGCTTGGAGAACACAAGTATCTACATTGAATTTAATGGAATCTGATGCTTTCAGCCTTAATATTATCAAAGTCTAATGTAGCCTGCCAACTGAAAGTATTTTCATTAACTGTTCCTAAGAAATGAAGAATTTTTGAGTTGTGTTATTGCTATCAAAGACTATACATTTTAAACTGTCTTTTCCTTTATTCTTCAAATTATTCTGTTAAAGACTTGAGATCTTAGCAGCTTTTGGCTCTTTTTTTTACCCTTTCTTAAATGCTTTGAAATTTTCTGTTTTATGTGGGGAAGAGCAACACCAAACTATTTTAGCAACTTCTGTGTGTCTTTGCTAGTCTGTGGTTGGTGTCCTTGGCTCCATGAGTCATCATGCAGACACCAGGCACTGGTCTAAACCTGGAGTGTCTAGGAGGAATCCTTGGTAGCCTCAGTTATGGGTCTTCCACAAGCCCTGAAGAAAGTGCAAAATACTTTGTCTTCCTTTGAACTCAGTAAACCAGCCCATGATGGCTTAGGAAGATGAGACGGATGGATGAGGAGAAATGATAAGAGTCTCTCCCTGGCAGTATCTGCAGACTATGATGCCAATATGGAACTCTGGACAAGTTTCCAGAGGAGTTTGGAGGAGTCCAAAGCTCCTTAGGTTTTAAATACCCACAGTAGAGTCTCAGTGTCAAAGAGTAGCTAAACAGGGACATTCAGATTTTCTTCTTGTGTAAAAAAGTAGGTGAACTTTGTTAATGAACTGTTCTATCTAGCTATCTATCTATCTTATCTATCTCTCTGTCTATCTCAGTGGGAATTATCCTCAGAGATTCTGCCATTTTATGCTTGTGTCTTGCCAGGTGGGCCTGATACTTAAATCTATAAAAATTAGATTTTATATATATTTGGAGAAAACAAAAATACTGAAGGTAGGAATCTTTGCACATTCTGGATTGGCTCTTGCCTTGTGTGTCAAAATAGATAATTTATTTTGTCTAGTTTCTCTTAAAATCTAATCATGTTAAGTCTTCAGTTAGACTGTTTCATTTTATTTTGCTGTGACTAGCTTTAAAATCTCTGCTGGAGAGAATCACATGGTATAATTCCTGTGCTTTCCTCACCATTTAGTCCTGAATTATAAATAAATCATGTACCACAAGCACCAAACTACATATTATAATTGTGGTATTGGCTTTGATGGGGATTCCAATAAGACAGGAAATATAAATTATCTCCTCTTACATCTTTAGTCCCATATTCTTTGTATCTTTATGCTAATTAACGATAAACTCACTTGTATCTGTCTGTCCACCTGGATCTGGATCTGTACCAACATTCCTTTTTCTAGGCTTTGAATTATTGATTTCTTGTTACTCTAAATTACCTTTAAAAAGGACTCTAATTTTGTCTTCTAATGACTTGTTATTAAAAAAAGTAGTTACTACACATCTCTTCACCACTCAGCAGTGTGTCTCTTGACAAGAATAGTAAATGCAACTCTGACATTTACTAGTGGTAGTCCAGATTTACTTTGTAGTAGGAAGAATTATTCTGAATGACTTTAATAGACTATAAGGCTCTTTTGCACACTGGGGAATAAGCTCTAATTTAAAGCACAAACTCCCCTCTCCCTTGTCTTGTCAATTCTGGTATGTCTGTAAGATGAGCTAAATTTCATCACAACAAAAGCTGTTTGGTTGTTGGGGGAAGAAAGGTTCCTGCCCCCAAAGACTACATGCGATATTATCTATTTCTTTTTTTACCCTTTACTTTTTTGGCTGGGGAAGGCTCTTCCCTGATTAGTTACTGGTAAAAAATGGTCCTGTCAATTTTTTACCTGATTTGTTTCCTGTGCATAATCAGAGTCTTACCTGTTTGCATTTTGCTTTACATTTTTCTTGTTAGCACAAAAGAGACAAAACAGTTACCCTCAGGAGTATTGGTATCGGCATTTCAAAGGCAAGTGCAGATTTTGCTTTCCCTTAGCACTGATGGAATCTCACAAATCCAGTGCAGCAGCACAAAGCACATTTCTGTTTTCAGTTTCTTTCTTCTTTCCCCCCCCCCTTCTTTTTTTTTTCCTTGTCTAATGTTTGTTTTGTTTTGTTTGGATTTTTTAAGTTGTTTCTGTTTAGAAGTGAATATGCTAAGCCAAGAATCATTGAACTCCAATATGCCATTGTTTTAAAGCTATTTTTTTACACTTTAAGTTCACATCAGAAAATCTCTGTATTTGCTCTGTAAATTCTGAAGTGGGTAGATTTTTCCTGTCTGAATTTAAAGACTGATTGCATTGAACTGGATATTTTTGAGGAGTTTAAAAATCAAATCTGTGAATTTTAGGGGTAATAAAGACACAGAGATTGCCTTGTTAAGATCTTTGGGGTCAAATAATTGGTATTTGGAACAAGCCTTGAGTATTTGGTACTTTTTCCAAGGAAGTTCAGTACTGAGAAGCGAACATCCTTATTAATACATTCCCCAACTTTCCCATGCCATTTTGATCTAGGATTTTCAAAAGCAATAAAAAATGGCTTGCTTTTATTCTTGATTGAAATGGATATTTGCAGGTTCATTCCTGATCTTGCTGAATTAGGCAAGTGTGATACCCACTCGTCATCCCAGAACTTCATCTTCGTGCCAGCTTTCCCATATTTTTTTAGAGCATAAGGGGAAAGGCTAGGATTTTTATCATTGACCTCATATCCTGGTTTCAGCTGGGATAGAGTTAATTGTCTTCTAGTAGCTGGTATGGTGCTGTGTTTTGAGTTCAGTGTGCGAAGAATGTTGATAACACACTGATGTTTTCAGTTGTTGCTCAATAGTGTTTAGTCTAAAGTCAAGGATTTTTCAACTTCTCATGCCCAGCCAGCGAGAAAGCTGGAGGGGCACAAGAAGTTGGCACAGGACACAGCCAGGGCAGCTGACCCAAACTGGCCAACAGGGTATTCCAGACCATGTGACGTCCCATCCAGTATAGGAACTGGGAAGTGGGGGCGGGGAATCGCCGCTCGGGGACTAGCGGGGTGTCAGTTGGCGGGTGGTGAGCAGTTGCACTGCGCCTCATTTGTACATTCCAATCCTTTCATTATTGCTGTTGTCATTTTATTAGTGTTATCATTATCATTATTAGTTTCTTCTCTTCTGTTCTATTAAACTGTTCTTATCTCAACCCATGAGTTTTACTTCTTTTCCCGATTTTCTCCCCCATCCCTCTGGGTGGAGGGGAGTGAGTGAGTGGCTGCATGGTGCTTAGTTGCTGGCTGGGGTTAAACCACGACACCTTATTAGGGCCAAAATGTAATAATTAGGCTTCTGGATGTTTCTTGACACTGGAATGCCTCTGAAAAGAAAATTCTTCCTCCTTCTCTTCTCCTTTTCTTTTAAATTGCACATCTATATTAATGAGGGTGATGCATGGGCATGACTATATTGTTAAGCTTATAAACTGGACAAGCAAAATAGATTTGCTGGTTCCCCATTATGTTCTCTTAAGCATTAAATGTATGAGATGAAAAATAGAGCTATTGGCTATAACAGCAGGAATCTAAAACTTTTGTGCTTCTTGGATAACCTCCAGAAAGACTTGGTTGATGTTGATACAGTTTGGGAAATCATGACTAGCATCTTCATATGCTTTTCTCAAACTCTTTTTACCATGGTTGGGGATATCTTTTCTAGACCTAGTTCCTGCAGCTGAGATATAAGCACACTTCTGTTCACATTCTTTGTGTATGTGTTATTAGGACTGTGTGGTTAAATATAATTGTCTAATACTTTTTGCAAGGGCCAGCTTCATTTAATAGGTTTATTTAAAAGGCAATAATAATAAAGAGGAAAGTCAGAAAAGCAAATACAATGAGCCTGTTATCTAAAGCATGTCAGAAAATGGAGAGCAGAGAGCGAGCATGGGAAAGCAGTGGGAGAAAATGGGTTTTCTTTGAAATTTTTCAATACACTCTCTACAACAAAGATTTGAACAAGTAGGCTTCACTGAAACTGATCCATGCATGTTGCTGTTATTTGGCGACTGTTTCTGCCAATACAACTGAAAACATTTATTAGCAATGGCATTCAAGTAGATGGCAGATCAAGCCACGGCCATTCAAATACAGCAGAAGACTTGTCTCTTTCTCAGCAGGTGAAAGATGGGGAATAGAGGCAAAAGAAAGATCTGTAAGATACCAGCATATACAATATGCTTACTGCATTACTGACCATGAAATGCACTCCCAAGTGTAACTTCTAATTGATGGTGCTAAAAATAAGGCCGTATTGTTCTTCTGTTTGTAAATACACACAAATCAACTTATGTTTAGTGCTTCTTCTGTGCATTTATTACCAGCAAACCAGCATTTGCAGTTGTCAAGGTACAACCAAGTCTTCAGAATGAAACTAAGGAGAAATAACTAGTGACTGCTGTCCTGCTTATTCAAGGAGTGTATTCCACAGGAAATAAAAGTATATAGTGAGGCTGTTGCAGGATGGTATAACCTCAGTAGGGTATATGTTGCATACACTGCTTTATTCCCTTTCTTTAGCTTCTGTGACTTAGGTACCACATAAGAATGAATATTGGGTTGATAAGATGTCCAAAAAATGCCTATTTTATACAATGCTTTTATTTAACTGTCTTCTAATTTCTGAAACATAATGGCTGATAGTCATTAATTATGAAGAGAAAGCTATGTTCCTTTTTCAGTTACGATGTGTTCTTTGATGTGCAGTTCACTGGATGCATTATCAAATGCTAAGATGCATATTTTCTTGTCAAGATGTAGCTCTTGCCTAAAAGAGAAACTTTAAAATAGAATCAATAGCACTTTATTTTTTATTTTTTGGATAAATTTTATAAATATCTATCATACACTGGTAGAAAATACATTTCCAGTTTTTATTTCATTGACAACACATTGCTCATACAAATGTCACTGTATAGACTACTGTGGATTTACTCCTGCCTTATCTGAGTGTGTGTAATATGTGAATCAGCTCTGACAATTCTAGTATACAGGTATAATTTTTCCTTCAATTTTTCTTTCCAAATAAAGGGCAAGTGAGATTTAATTTCACGTTTGAGAACATTTGAAATAGCCAAACAGCAATGAATAGGCAACAGTGAAGGAATTACCTTTTAAATTATAGTAACGGGCTGCAAAATGACCTTGTAAAATGTCACCTACATGTTCCACATTATTTATTTCTCATCAGAGATTTTGTACCAGAAGGTTTCTGCTCATAAGGCAAACAAGATTTGTGTTAGAGCAAGATCAATCTGCTCTACCTTGAAATCTCATGGTATACAGTACTATAGAAAGAACTACAATGGTTGTTTTTTTGTTTTTGTTTTTAATCAAAAGCTGAGTAAATATAACAGTGACTAATCTCTGTTATAAGTATTATTATATTTTAACATTTGGTGTCTGAGGTGCAAGGAGGATATATAAAAAAGATTTGTAAGTGTGTTGAAGTGAAACAAGATGTGTTCTACTGTATCTACCCTAAACACTACTTTTAGACCAAATTCATAAATGACAATAGCAACTGTTTCAGTTAAACTAGAACCTTCAAGAATACTCAGTTATTTTTATATACCAGGCTCATGGGTTTATTTCCATATAATATCTATCTTTAAATTATTTCAGGGACTGTCACAAAACCTCATAACATTAAGAAAAATATCAGCATGGCATCTCCATGACAGCCTTAGAGTGAATATTTTTTAATATAACGGCTGACACAGTTTATATGGAGCTCATGATAAACCAGTGGCATACCCGGTGAGTTCTCCATGGGCAGAAAAGTGCCTGACTGAGGATTACATTACTGTTTGGGAAACACAGCTCAGCATCCTAGTATACTCCTATACTTTCAGCACTATATTCTGTTGCTACTTTTGTACAACTTTTTATGAGGTAGATTAGTATATTTTGTAGTACTGTCAACGTGCTAATAGCTTCCATCATTGTATTTTGTCTTTCAGACTCAACTTTTGAAGAATATATATATATTTATTTCAATACTTAAAAGGCAATCACTAATATCCCAGGCATATATCAACAATACTTTTCCTTTTTCTGGTTTTTTTTCCCTCCAGCTGTGGCTGGTTATGGGACAACCATTTCTGATCACTGGGATGTCAGCTTTGACAACAATAACCAAGAATATCCACTTACCAACCTAATATGTTTACAGGCACAGCTCTACAAGACCCAAGAAGCAGTTGTAATATAGCCTTTTTTCTCAGAACAGCTAATCAGTGCAAGTAAAGAGCCAATCTGGCATACCTTTTCTGGTGAAGAGTTAGTTCAGGCATCACTAGACAGAACCATGGCTCTCAATGCAGATAGTCTCTAAAGCAATTTTTTTGCAAATTACTTTCTGTCACTCTCAACTATGGAGAATGAAAGTATATTTTAGTGGACTACTTCTTTGCCACAGCCACTGCACAGAGCTGCATTTTGTGATCACAGCTTCCCTTGGGCAATTTGCTTACCTTGCAACAAGCTTCTGATCATGACATTAGAAAATTCAAGGTTTGTTTTTTTGGCTAAGCATAAAGGCATAGGTGTTAAAGATCTGTTTTTTTTTCTTGTCATACAGATGCTCCTTTTACATCAAATAGTACTTGACTTCAGAATGACTATAGCAATCCTTCAAGAACCAAAGCACTGCCAAATAGTCTCAAGCATGCAGGACACTAAATCATGTTGTACAGGAGCAACATTCAGCAGTACAAATATCAGCTCTAGGTGGTCTTGTCAGGCTCCTTTTTTTGGAAGTGATTCAATTTTATCTATACCTTCTACTTTTACTGGAAACTTTCCTGTGTCTTACGATTTTTTTAAGATAAAGTGAAAGGTGTCCATATCATCAAGAAACTTCAACATACCAAGAAAAAGGCAAGGAGCCCACTTACAATCTATGGCAGATTGCTGCATATTTCACAAAGAGTACCTGAATGGCAAGTGCCCATCAATTGCTTACAATTGCAGTAGAACCCCAGTTCTCTTAAAACACAGGCAACACACTGAAAAATCAGTATGTACACCAGTGAGCAAAATAGTGTGTGAAGTTTTATTTTAGCCTTTGATTTAATGTGAGCTTTGGACCCATACTGATGAGCCATGTATCTTAATATATTTCTATTTATTGTCTTCTTTGAGATGTCGAAGCTCTTCATGAACAGTTACTGAATGTAAAAGAGATAAATAGATATATTCTAAGTGTATGTTCCAAATTTGTATCTATAGGGGAAGAACAAGCTGGGAGGTTTGACATAAATGCAGCTTTCAAATTATTCTGGTTCCAATTTTAATCTTTATCAGTAATGCGACAAGAAACAATTCTGGTACATTCCCTGCACCTCTTTAAAGAAAAAGAGGGGACACACACAGACATGTATTTTAAGGTGGTTTTTTTTCCAGCTGTATAGTTAAGATGAGTGCCTATTAGGAAACATAATTGGGAAAAAAAGTCTTTCTACGTAGCTGGAATTAAAGTTTCTTTTGACTGGAAGTGTCCAAAAGCAGAAGGATCTGATTATCATGGAACATGCATTAGCTAGAATCCTGAAAAACACATGTTACAAATTTGGCCAGCCGCTGGTTTGGGGTTACTGTTTAGTTTATTACAAGTGAAAATAGTTCTTCTGCTGGGGAGAGATGCAGCTTAGGCAAGGCTGACACATGCTGATGTGATGGTAGAACAGTAAGCTTTTCTAGCCCTGACTGTTGTGGTTGAACCAGCGTAAGAGTGACCAAGCACAGTTAATCTGACAGATCTGAGGAGACAGGACCATCTATTGTGCTATTGAGCTCATACTGAGGGATGGATTGTGATGAGAACTTTGTGACAGTACTCTTTTTCACTTGGCTTAATTGCAGCAAGGCCAATATGTCAGACCACAGAATAAACAATATATAAACCAAAACTGCTGAAAGTTGCCTCCCTTATTAGGAAAATAAAGGGCCTTTACAACAGTATCATCATTTTTCTTAAAGTCCTACATAGTATGGATGCTCTCTATGGCTTATCTAGCTGATTGCTCACCTCTTCTCTGTCCTCCTTACACACACACAAATATGTGTGTATGTGAGAAAATGAAGAGATAAATGAAATAAAGAGGAAAAATTCACATTCCAAAAATTACTGGATTTTTTTTCCAGCTGTATAGTTCAGATGAGTGCATACTGGGAAACATAATAAGGGAAAAAAGTCTTTCCACATAGCTGGAGTTGGGGGTTTTTTGTACATTGGTATAATCTGTGAAATAGATGTATTGACTTAAAGGTATAATGGTTTTGCTTTTTTTTTTTTTTTAACTAATGGATGTAACAGAGATTTATCACTCATTTTAAAATTTGAAAGCTGAGGCTTTGGAACAATGGACATGTCCGTTTGTTCGTCCCTTGCTGGTTCTTTAAATCTATTCTTCAGAAGAGAGCATAAGCAGGAGCTGCACAGGGCTTGTTCTGGTGTTTTGTATTAGGCTGAATTTCACCACAGGAGATTTTTATCAGTGCAACAAAACTAAGGGAGGAAAAAAAAGGTGTTATGGAGGAGAGGGGAAGAACCTTACCTAGCCACTATTAGTCTACAGTCATGCTGTCATATGTCAGATAGAAAAGGTGATTATAAACCTACCTTTTAGCATTTTGAAGTAAGTAGGAGAAAATTTGCCAACATTTTTACAAAAGAGTTATCATCTTGATTGAAATCAGCTAACTACAAGTTAGTAATGTTAAATGCCAGGGGGTTGTTTAGTTTTGTTTTTAATCAATCTGTGTTAGATAATGGCCTCATTATACTACGTTAATCAGTTAGATTTTACTATCTGCCACCCCAGGTCCTTTTTTTTAATGATGCTTCCAGATGGAGGTACCTTTTCATGCACAATCCATTGCTTCCTATTGCCAACAGGAGAGGGTCCTTTCTTCCCCTGTCCTCTGAGCTAGGTCCTGCATCCTCCCTCACTCCTGCTCTCGTGCTCATTAGAGCCTTCTGGACCAATTCAATTCAGTAAGCCAACAAAAGTTATCTTTTCTTTTCCTCCTGAGTTTATTACCAGAACTGATGCAAGGTGCAAATGATGAGGAGTATGTGCTTGGAAAAAAGGTCAGATAAGGGAGCAGGAGAGCCCCTTCTCAGAAGCAGTTATATTGGCTCAACTTTTCTCATGAAACCACATCCACAAACAGGGAAACAAACTTCCCACCGCTTTTGTAAGTGTCGACACATTGCATCACATCACACAAAGGGCTAGTCCCATCATACTTAACAACAGTGTGTGTCCTGTAAAAAAGTAAGGGACATTTTGGGCTAGCACCAATCAAAGGCCAGTCATGCATTCAAGGATTTTCTTCCTACAAATCATTAGTGGTTTTGTTGTTCATGACAATAGACACTTGACTATTCCTGAAGTGTGAATGGAAAAAAATTATCTAACTCCCAAAAAACTTAATGTGAAACACAGAACCAGTAGCAACTTCTCTTCCAAGAGTCAGAAGGAACAAGGAAAAAGGTCTGAAGATTTGCCACATAAGCAGCACTTTCCCTACAGTGGATATTCAACTTCCATGAGTGCAAACTTAAAGTCAGTAGAATTAAATGGTAAGCCGTGCACAAGCTCTGATGTCAGAGCAACATGTTGGATCAACGAAAAAGTGTAAGTGGGCTATTAATTTTAATTTAAAATATATTTGCAGTCACAACATCGTCAAATTTCTAGGATAGAGAAGGGAAACTGCTGAGGAGTAAAAAATACAAAATAATATAGGAGATTAACTGCCAAGCATTAGCTTGATATCATTAGGGGGGATAAAACTACAGGTTGGGATTTGCAGATTTACCTTACTGAAGAAGGTGGGTTAAATAAGATGTTTTATTTAATCCACCATATCCAGTTTTACAAACTGTACTATGTAATTCCAAAATTCCTGCTTCCTTTTTCTCCCATACTAGAACTGTGATCAGAAAATAGATGGGAGAAGATAAACTTGTAGCACAACTCTGCTAATCCTTAGGAATTGTGACTTTTTTACGTATCTTTTGGGCAGGAATCCAGATCAAACTGAGAACATAAGGTTATAGTTAGCAGTCTCTTACGTCAGCCCTCCAGGAAAGAAACCATCCCACGCTACTGTTGTCCTCTGAGTTATTGGTAGGACCTACCCAGGTCATCAGCCTTGGGGTAGGAATAGAGGAATAAGACAGGAGCAAAGGGCCACCTATCCCAAAATGGAATTCGCCTTTCAGTTGAGCAGTTGTGCTGCTGTCTAGCAGGAGGGAAGCAAGGCTGCTGTGAGTGGAAAAGAAAGGAGAGCGTTTCCTTCAGATCTAGGGATAATAATGGGTAAAGAAAACCTTTTTTTCCATCCTGGTGCAAAGAATCAGTCCCTTACTATCTCAGAAGAACATTTTCCTGCTTTTCTGAGTCTGCTCCAGCACTCTGCAGCTGACAGTGGGCTATCATGTCTCAATAAGAAAAAGAATGAAAGGAACAGAGACTGGTGGGAGATGAGGGTGGGGGTGTGGTTGCACCCAGATATATTGTTCATCCCAAGCTCCAAAAAGCTCTCAGTAGTGCTGGGAGGAGGTGAATGTGAATTATAGTTTACTGTTTTTTCTAAAAAAAACCAGCAGGCAAAGAAAGAAACAGAATAATTTCTTGGCGTACATGTTGACTATGTATATTTTATTGAATATTTTGCATAATAATAATAACTTTAGGATTTAGCTGAAATGTAAGAGATAAGTATCTTGTTTTGAATACTCTAAAAACATACAGCAAGAGATAGTGCTTTCTTCACAGAGCTATGAACTTAAACAGAGGGGATGTACAAAGGAAATGCAATTCCTATTTTAAAGGCAGGGCATGAGACATGGTGAATTAATTAATTTGCTCATGGTCACTCAGAAAGTCAGTGGCAGGGCTTAGAAAGAAAATTAACTCTCCTTTCAGGTTCTGGTTCCCTTTTAAGAAGTGTATTTATTTTTTTCTTTATTTAAAGCTGTATTAAAAGATAACTATCACTAGAAAGGTGTAATATAAGGAAAGGTTTGGGAAGTGACCTAGGTAGATTAATATTAATGGCTTTGCTGAAGAACTGAAGTGCCAAGAGTGTCAGAATGCTTATTATTATAGAAATATCTTACACTATTAAGTCTTTCTTTTTAAACCTTAGCTATTATTAAAAAATTGAATACAGGGAACTCTGCTAAACGTAGAAGCACAGATGCATGCCAGGCCAAAATCTGCTTCCATTAACTACCAGCCACATGCCAGTGTCTCCTTGTTCATCAGAATGACATCACAGAGATAGGAAGTGAACAAGTTCAATCACTTGCACATCATTAGTTCAGTAATAGTTTTCTTTAAAGGTGCCTTTAAGAAGCTCTTAATTTAATGTCATACCAAGCACTATCCATCAATGTGTCCCTGATCACATGAAAAATTGGGTTTCTTGCATACAGTGCACCAAACAAAAGGCAGTCCAGATTTTACATTTAAAAATGAGTAGTGTGACAGCAGTAATCATTATCTCGTCCACATTGATCTGTGTGCTGGCAAAGACTTCCTATTAAGTCCTGAAGAGAGGCTGGCAGCTTCTATGGCTATGAAGCTCCCTGAGAGTGGGGCAATGAAGTAAGCTAAAAACTTGTTTTAAAAAATTAAATGGTCTCTCGAAACCCTGTAGGGTTTTGTTGCTTGCTCACGACAGAAAGTGTATTATGCGAGAGATTTGTGTGCGTCCTTATACTGCACAGAGAGATGACGATAGCATAGAAATAGAGGCCATAACGAATTCAAAACAATACTGATCCAATTATTAATATTTTTATCTTCAGACCAGATATGAACTATATATCTGCACAGTACATCACTAATGAAATGCAGCCTCCTCTGGGATGGAAGCTCTTAGTTAGCTGATAGGCACAGCACGCTGCCAGAAAGAAAGGGGAGAGAAAATGTAGTTTTAGTACATCATGGAAAGCCCCTGCTGCTAAGGAAAGTGCAATGGCATCTTTAGGAGCCAAGCCACTCTCAAAGTAGGGTAAATTGGGAGTAACTATCAGAAATTCAATGGAATAATGATAGTAGTGAGAGAAAATAATCAGGCAACTATGTCCATCAAGAGCAGACAAGGCCTCCTCTTCTGCCCACTGCCATTTCCTACTCTCAGTTTTCATTTGCTAACAACAACAAAAAAGATTCCTTTCCAGACTGCGAGGTTATTGTATGTCTACATCAAGCAATGGAACAGAATGCAAAGATGCTTAATCCAAGTAAAGATCAAAATTGCTAAATTCCCATAAAATACAATGCAAACTTGCTAGTTTGGATCTGGAAGAAACATCATCATGCTGTGAATCAGTGCTGTGAACAAGTTAAAAAGCACTGAGCCTGGGAGAGGCTTATTAGTTTGATTGCAGCACATGCTTACTTACTGTACTGCACCTGGACTCAAGCTGGCTCAGATTTACCTGGTTTATGGGTCTTAGTATCATCTTCCCTTTACTCTTGGTTTCAGCATTGCAATAGGGAGACTAAGCTTGCACCTGCCTGCATTAATCTGTTTGTGACTAAATGTGTCTTTAAACAGTACTCCCTGTATTCACTCTCAAAGCTAGTAGCAAGTACTGCTGTGAAATTAAGTGAGAACACCAGGAATTCCTAATTTAATTAAGAAACTAGTGGACTCTGGATCTGGTGGGAAAAAGCAGTCATGTTCAGTTTGGGAAAAAAAACACCAAAACTTGGAAATCTAATTTCTTGATGAGCCTACATTTATTTTAAAAACAAATAAATATAATGGCACAGAAAACCTAGTAGTTTTTAGATAGATTTTTTTGTTGTTGATAATGAAGGGAAATGGCCAGTTCAGCTATTCTAATGAATGACTTTTGGTTTGATTTTTCATTGATTTTTTTATTTTTTGATTTGTTGAATATGTATAGCCATAAGAAAGTGCAGCAAACAGTATATTTATGCATGTTTCCCATAGATGATGCTAACTACCAACTCTCTAAGTCTCTTGAGTAACAACATTTTGTTCAAATTCTAGTGAAATGCTATGTTCTTTTTGAATGCAAGGGCAAGCTGAGGATATTTCGGGGGGGGAGCGGGTTAAAGAATGTACAAAGTTTCTTTTTCTTAATCATTTCTTAAAACCTATACAGTTCATAAAATAAGAAAAACCTGTGAAATTTTTTCTTGATAATCTGGTAGGATTGTATAGCTTCAAAATATAAAAATCTTCATTATATTCCCTAGTATGGATGAGATATTTTCACCAGTAAGTGGGTCTTAGTTATTAGATGCTGCAATGGCCTCAGTACTCTACTGATAACTGAAATTAAAATTTCTTCTGTGTTGATTTTATTAGGGGGTGCTGAATCCAGTAGCCCATTCCAGGTGAGGCTGCAACAGCTCCCTGTATGCTGATCCAACCAGTAGCAAGGCTGAGGATGTATTCCCAATGGGAACATATACAAACTCACCTATACAAACACATATAAACATACATACATGGCTGCCTACTTCATAGACAGACACACTCAGCACTCACACAAACAAAACCAGCACCACTGGCCTCATCCTGTTCCCCTCTCTGGCTGATCAGGACGAAGGTCCACTAGTGGGAAATACACATATATGCCTGTATACATATGTACAGTGTGGATCCGTCCAGCAGCTGGGCTTAGACATTTAGCCCTCCCATGAGCTACCCCTGGATCCGAATCTCCTTGGTTGCTGGCACCTGGATATGCGAGCCCCTAGGGCCACAGTCCCACTCACAGGCACATGCACCAGATTTCCCCAGTAGCTGGTCCTGGATCAGTTGTCTCAACCCTAGAGAGGGAGGGAGAGAGAGGTGCACACACATGCACGCATACACAGAGGTCTCACACCTAGAGATCCCCAGACCCCACGGTCTCTCTGGGGAAGAACAGGGGACTGGGACTCCCACATCCCCCAATATCCAGCTCCTCCTGTGCTCTTGCCCTTAGAGACACACTTGACCCCCAAACAGAATCTCAGAATCATAGAATGGTTGAAGCTAGAAGGCACCTCTGGAGGTCATCTGGTCCAACTCTCCCACTCAAGCAGGGCCATCTAGAGCCAGTTGCCCAGGACCATGTCCATATGACTTTTGAATATCTCCAAGGATGGAGACTCCACAGCTTCTATGGGCAACCTGTGCCAGTGCTCAGTCACCCTCACAGTGAAAAAGTGATTCCTGATGTTGAGATGTCAGCTCCTGTGTTTCAGTTTCTGTCTATTACCTCTGGTCCTGTCACTGGGCACCACTGAAAAAAGTCTGGTTCCATCCTCTTTGCGCCCTCCCTTCAGGTATTTGTATACATTGATAAGCTTCCCTTGAGCCTTCTCCAGGCTGAGTGTTCCCAGCTCTCTCAGCCTTTCCTCATAGCAGAGATGCTTCAGTCCATCATCTTTGTGGCTCTTCACTGGACTCTGCGGTATGTCCATGTCTCTCTTGTCCTGGGGAGCCCTAAACTGAACACAGTACTACAGGTGTCATCTCAACAGTGTTGAGTAGAGGGGAAGGATCCCCTCCCTCGCCGTGCTGGCAATACTTTGCCCAACGCAGCCCAGGATGCCATTTGCCTTCTTGGCTGCAAGGGCACATTGCTGGTTCATGATAAACTTAGTGTTCACCAGTGGCCTCCCAGGCCATCTCTTCATCTTCTTGGCCTTGTTGAACATCATGAGGTTCACATGGGCCCACCTCTCAAGCCTGTCAAGGTCCCTCTGGATGGCATCCCTTCCCTCCAGCATGTCAACCGCACAACACAGCTTGGTGTCATCAGCAAACTTGCTGAGGGTGCACTCAACCCCACTGTCCATGTTGCCAACAAATATGTTAAACAGCGCTGGTCCCAATACCAGCCCCTGAGGAACGCCACTCGTCACTGGTCTCCCCCTGGACATCGAGCCGTTGACTGCAACTCTCTTGAGTGCAACCATGCAGCCAACTCTTTATTCATCAAGTGGTCCATCGTCAAATCCACGTCTCTCCAACTTAGAGACGAGGATGTTGTGTGGGATAGTGTCAAATGCTTTGCACAAGTCCAGGTAGATGACATTAGTTGCTCTTCCCTTATCCACTGACACTGTAACCCCATTGTAGAAGGCCACCAAATTTGTCAGGCATGATTTGCCCTTAGTGAAGCCATGTTGGCTGTCACCAATCACCTCCTTATTTTCCATGTGCTTTAGCATAGTTTCCAGGAGGATCTGCTCCATGATCTTGTCAGGCACAGAGGTGAGACTGACTGGCCTGTGGTTCCCTAGGTCTTTCTTTTTTCCCTTTTTAAAAATGGGGGTTATGTTTCCCCTTTTCCAGTCAGTGGGAACTTCCCCGGACTGCCACAGCTTCTCAAATATGATGGATAGTGGCTTAGCCACTTCATCCACCAGTTCCCTCAGGACCCACGGATGCATCTCATCAGGTCCTATGGACTTGTGTACCTTCAGGTTCCTTAGATGGTTTCGAACCTGATCTTCTCCTACAGTGGGCGGTTCTTTATTCTCCCAGTCCCTGCCTTTGCCTTCTGCGACTTGGGCAGTGTGGCTGGAGCACTTGCTGGTGAAGACTGAGGCAAAAAGTTGTTGAGTACCTCAGCCTTCTCCATGTCCCAGGTAACCAGGTCTCCCGTTTCCTTCCAGAGAGGGCCCACATTTTCCCTAGTCTTCCTTTTACCACTGATGTACCTATAGAAGCTTTTCTTGTTGCCCTTGACATCCCTGGCCAGATTTAACTCTATCAGGGCTTTATCTTTCCTAACCTGATCCCAGCCTGCTTGGACAGTTTCTCTGTATTCCCCCCAGGCTGCCTGTCCTTGCTTCCACCCTCTGTAGGCTTCCTTTTTGTGTTTGAGTTTGTCCAGGAGCTCCTTGTTCATCCATGCAGGCCTCCTGGTGTTTTTGCCTGACTTCCTCTTTGTTGGGATGCATCACTCTTGAGCTTGGAGGAAGCGATCCTTGAATATTAACTAGATTTCTTGGCCCCTTTTCCCTCCAGGGCTGTATCCCATGGTACTCTACCAAGCAGATCCCTGAAGAGGCCAAACTCTGCTCTCCTGAAGTCCAAGGTAGCGAGCTTGCTGTGTGCCCTCCTCACTGCCCTAAGGATCTTGAACTCTACCATTTTATGGTCACTGCAGCCAAGGCCGCCCTTGAGCTTCACATTCCCCACCAGCCCCTCCTTGTTGGTGAGAGCAAGGTCCAGCATAGCACCTCTTCTCATTGGCTCCTCCATCACTTGGAGAAGAAATTTATCATCAATGCACTCCAGGAACCTCCTGGACTGCTTATGCCCTGCTGTGTTGTCCCTCCAACAGATATCAGGGTGGTTGAAGTCCCCCATGAGGACCAGGGCTTGTGAACATGAGGCTGCTCCTATCTGTCTATAGAGCACCTCATCCACTCAGTCTTCCATTCAGGTGGCCTGTAGCAGACCCCCACTATAATGTCACCTGTCCCTGCTCTCCCTTTAACCCTGACCCATAAGCTCTCGGTTGGCTCCTCATCCATCCCCAGGCGGAGCTCCATGCACTCCGGCTGGTCTTTGACATAGAGGGCAACACCCCCTCCTCATCTCCCTTGCCTGTCCTTCCTACAGAGCCTGTATCCTTCCATTCCAACACTCCAGTCATAGAAGCCATCCCACCATGTCTCTGTAATGCCAATAAGATCATAGCCCTGCAGGTGTGCGAACATCTCTAACTCCTCTTGTTTATTCCCCGTATTATGCGCATTTGCATAGAGGCATTTAAGTTGGGCCCCCGATGAACCTGATTTACTGGCTGGAGTGGCTGGAATTCCTTTGGGCTGTTCTTCAGGTGCTCTCCTGCTGACTGGTGATCCCTCTCCAGGCTCTGGGCATCTATTCCTGGCACTGGCATCAAACTGGTAGGAGGGGAATGGATTAAGGTTCCCCTCCCCTGGCAACTTCATTAATATATGTGACTGCATGTATGCTTAGCCACAGAAATCCAGGTGGCACTTCACCACTGAAGATTTGTAGCCTCAAGGAATGCTGAGGCATTTTAAAGTACAGATGGACTTTTTTCTTTTTTTTTTTTTTTTTTTTTTTTTTTAAGGAAGGCTTGCTGTTTTCTTTAATCATTCCAGCTATTCTTTGAAGATTTTTTCAGTAATTTGGACTGTTTAAATTACTGGACTTAATGGGTGAAATTTATCTGTTGTTATTTCTGGCAGGATTAAAAGAAACAGCTAGAACATCAGCAGAACTCTTAAGAATAAAAGCAAAGGAAAAGGAAAACATGTGATTACTTTCTGTTAAAAAAGAAAATGTAAATATTCAAAATAGATGGAAAGATGCCATTTTACAATATGATACACAAGGTTTGACTACATGTCCATCATTCTGTTGTAGAAGGAAGCAATGGGAGATATATAACACCTCAAAGTCTCAGTCTCAGCGAAGGGTTTTGCTTTACTGAATTCAATGAAGTTTTGCAGTGTTACAGCTACTGAGTTTCTAATCAGGAGTAGTTATGAATTTTTAGGTGATGTTTTTCTCTGGATGAAATTGATTTATGTAAACTGAAAACAGAAAAGGATCAATTGACAAAACTCATGGTTTGCTTTGTCTTAGAGAAATTATCAAACCATTATATTTTTACATTTCAAACTAAGAAATTATTTTACCTGAGCTCAGCGTCTTGAGAATTTTTAGCTAATTATTGTAGAATGAAAAGAATTAATACTGAAATGAAGATCTAGAAGTTGTTTGAATGATCTAATGTATTAATTTTTCTAGATTATCTAGATTTTTACTTTCTACCCTTACAGAAAATTTGAAGCTCAAAAGAATTCCCAAACATGGAAAACACACTTTATGCTCAGCTATTGATTAATGGCAATCCTGGAGGGAATATAGAATGTTAAAAGCAAAGCATAGGAGAGTTAGAATATAATATTTTTCAGTTCTTATGAATTCATAAATAGAGACATATATCAAATTCAAGTCAGCCAAAGTCAACAGAAAGACTCTAATTAACATTAATATGCTTTGGATCAGATCCTAGCTCCTTAGAAGACGATGTTGATAAAATAGGCCTAAGATGGCAATATGTTATCTTCTGAAGCTTCATGTTATTTATGAGGACAAGAAACATGTTTTTTCAGATTTTGATTAAGTTTCTTCTTTACTTTCTGAGCTTCCAAAACCAAAGATAATAAATTAAAAGATGATACATTTTTAAAAATACCGGTGAAGCCAATCTTAATAAAGATTAATGAAAAGCTTTTCTTCTTGTAGACCAAGCCTTGGATATTTTAACCTGTTGAAGTTTAGAATTGTTTTTGGATGTGCGTAGATTTCTCAATGGAACTATGTAGTTTATTGTACTTGTAGGACCACAAATGAGTCTTTTTTAGCTAGATAAGGGGAAAATGCAATGGGGAGTTCTCTTTTCAGATGTAATATGTTTCGAATTTTCACTTCTCATTTATACATTTATTTCTCTTTAAAGTAGATATGAGCTAAAGTATCATAATTTGTGTTAAATTATCCTGAGAAAATAATGATTTGCTTCAAAAATGAACCCAATCCCCCTCTCCCTCACTTCTCCACAAATTCCTAATGATCCTGTTACATTGCTCTTGTACTTCAAAAAGCGTGAAATTTCACAATGTTGAGTGCAAAATCAGAGTTGGTTTAGCTGAGCCTTAGTCTGAGGTTTCTTTATTTGCCTTAGATAGAGTAATTATTTGTAGAGCAACATGTGCATCATAGAAACCATATATATTAGTCCCTTGTAGACCGGTATATGCCCAGTCAAAGCATGCACTTCTAGATCTGGTTTTAAATGCAAATTCCATTATATGAACATAAAATATGTACCACGTCGCGTCCCAGAGTTGGAGCGACTCAGGTTCGTGGATTTCCTTTGTCAGAATTAAGGTGAAACGACACCAGGGGAGTTCAAACAACAATCAACATTTATTCAACCTAGATAACCTTGCCCAAGTACAAGTGAACTTATCAATATGAACCTTGCAACATGTCATTAAGACGCTGTTTGAGAAGAGAAGGGAAGTATAGAAAAATGAAATGGAAAAAGGAACATGAAACTGTGTCAGAAGGAGAGCCCTCCCGTTGAGTCACGAGGTTCAGAGCAGACCCCCTTGCTTTCTGGACTCCTTCTCAGAGAGGAGCCCAGGGGCGGCTAGATCCACTCCTAGTCTCAGACTTGGTCAACGGTTTATGTTTAAAAGGATGAGGTGTAGGGACTGTGGAAAAGAGAGAAGAAAAAGAGGGAGGGAGAGAAAGAGACAAAGAAAGAAAGAAAGAGAGAAGGAAAGGGTTTCACCAGTCCTGGGTCCAGCGTTGGTCCAGCCAGCGTAGAGATCCAGTTCCGGAGGGCGCGCGCTGAGAACTCGTTCTCCCTTCTTTTATAGCGTGCTAGTCGATGGTCTCGACATGCGCAGTCCCATTCCTGGGGTTCTCTGGAATCGGTCGGAGAGCTTTGGGGGGGGGTTCATCGCAGAGTTGCCTCTCTTTTTCTGCTGGCATGACCGCTTAAGATAGAAGCACAGTCCCATCCTCCATGGGGCCTCCTCCTCCAGGCGCATATGCTGTGCTCCTTCTCCTGGTCACTTAAGATAAGGATTTGTGGCTTTGGAGAAGCGCGGTCCCACCCTCCGGGGGGCCCTCTCCTCCGGCCACATTGTCCTGTTCACAAAACTCCAGCATTTTTACAGAGGCCGTTTTCTCCACCAAAGTTCTTTAACGAATGTTTGAGACATTGACTATAATTTGTCCGACTGTCACATACCATATTGAAGGACATTTTGTTACTCATTTTAACTTCTCAAATAATTTCAAAATGGTCAAGGAAAAGATAGATTTCAATCAGTAAAGATGTCAGTATAGAGCTCTTATTAAACAAGTCTTGTCTCTATAGGCAAAGAGGATTTAATTTTCTGTTAACATATGAGAAAAAAAAAAAATAGAATTGTAGAATCATAAAATGGTTTGGGTTAGAAGGGACCTTTAAAGGTCACCTAGTCCAACACGCCCTGCAGTGAGCAGGGACACCTTCCACTAAACCATGTTGCTCAGAGCCCCATCCAACCTGATCTTGAATGTTTCCAGGGATGGGGCATCTACCACCTCTCTGGGCAACCTGTTCCAGTGTTTCACCACTATCATCGTAAAAATTTTCTTCCTGATATCTAGTCTAAATCTGCCCTCTTCTAGTTTAAAACCATGACCCCCTTGTCCTATTGCAACAGGCCCTAGTAAAGAGTTTGTCCGCATCTTTCTTATAAGCCCCCTTTAAGTCTTGAAAGGCCGCAATAAGGTCTCCCCAGAGCCTTCTCTTCTCCATGCTGAACAAGCCCAACTCTCTCAGCCTTTCCTCATAGGAGAGGTGTTCCATCCCTCTCGTCATTTTTGTGGCTGCCTTCTGGACCTGCTCCCACAGGTCCATGTCTTTCCTGTACTGAGGACTCCAGAGCTGGACACAGTACTCCAGGTGGGGTCTCACCAGAGCAGAGTAGAGGGGCAGAATCACCTCCCTCGACCTGCTGGCCACACTTCTTTTGATACAGCCCAGGATATGGTTGGCTTTCTGGGCTGCGAGCGCACGTCGCCGGCTCATGTCCAGCTTTCCATCCACCAGTACCCCCAAGTCCTTCTCCTCAGGGCTGCTCTCAATCCCTTCATCCCCCAGCCTGTATTGATACTGGGGGTTGCCCTGACCCAGGTCCAGGACCTTGCACTTGGCCTTGTTGAATCTCATGAGGGTCACATGGGCCCACTTCTGGAGCTTGTCCAGGTCCCTCTGGATGGCATCCCATCCCTCAGGTATGTCAACCACACCACTCAGCTTGGTGTCATCTGCAAATTTGCTGAGGGTGCATTCGATCCCACTGTCATTGGTGAAGATATTAAACAGTACTGGTCCCAATACGGACCCCTGAGGGACAACACTCATCACTGATCTCCATCTGGACATTGAGCCATTGACCACTACCCTCTGGATGTGACCATCCAGCCAATTCCTTATCCACCGAACAGTCCATCCGTCAAATCCATATCTGTCCAACCCTACACAAGTGGGCAACATCCCTATACTCTTCCCAGGATACCTGTCCCTGCTTCCAGTGCCTGTGTATTTCCTTATTGCCTTTCAGTTTGACTAGCAGGTCTCAACTCGTCCATGCCGGTCTCTTGCCTCCCTTTCCTGATTTCTTACACATGGAAAGTGTCCTTAAAGATCTGCCAGCTCTGTTCTGCTCCCTTGTCCCTGAGGGCAATTTCCCAGGGGGTCCCACTGACTAATTCCTTAAACAGCTGGAAGTGTGCCTTCCTAAAATTCAGGGTCCTGGCTTTACTCTTCACCTGACCCATATCCCTCAGGACTGCGAACTCCACCAGTGCACAAATTAGAATAATTAAAAGCTAATTTAAGATATGCAGTAAAAAAATGCTTTACATTTATATGACATTTACATGCAATTTTATTCCTAAAATTGTGATTTCTTTAAAAAGTGGTAAAAATAAGACTATTTGTGAAGGTCTTAGTTGAACAGTGTGGTTAAAGTTAATGTCTATATATTATGTGGCACATGGTGCTTGATATTGCAGTGTTACAGCCTTATTCTTTGTTCTACACAACTCTATGATCACATGATAGCTAAATAAAAATTCCAACTCAGAATGTATGGCATCATACAGTACATGGATCTGTGGCTCTGAGTAGAAGTAGAGTTTAAACAAGGAACTGTATGAATTCCTCTCTTACAATATGAATAGTATCTAAATGCAAGTTCAGTTTATAATAGCAACGTTCAGAAATACAAGAGTGTACCATTTGCTGTCTTATCAGATATTCTATCTGTCTGAAATTATCTGCAAAGCAGACAGTATCATAAAGACAGTCTAGACTCTTCCCTGATAAAGAAGCTGCATTGTGGTTATATGAGAGTGGCCATAATCTTCCTAATTAGTCCCATGTTCTCTGGCTTTTCTTTCTTTTTAATTTCTTTTTTTTTTTTTTGGTTAAACAGAAATCAGAGTAATCCTACTGAAATCAAGGTAGCCACTGCTTTACTTTGAGAACACTCCAGATATTCCACATGGAGGAAGGGACGTATGAGTTTCCCTATGCAAAACATAGTGTATCAGTACCTCCTTTCTGAAAATACGTGTATGTTAGTGGCTGGCTAACAAAGGTATTTAGCCATGTATCTCCAGTTACAACCTTCTGTGCTGAGCTCCTCCACTGTTAATGTACAGTAAGTTGTATCAGGTACCAGTACAACTGTGTTTCCCAAGTTAAAAAAAAAAAAAATACGAGCTGTGGGTTGACCATGCAAAAAAGTTATTTTGAAAGACTATATATACCAAGGCTATGAAATGGCAAATTTGCAGTTGCTTATTACAGTGTTTTCTCCCCATCTTCCAAGATGATCAACTTGAAATGCTCATTCTACCTTTTTTTCCAAATAACATTATTTCATTCATATCACAGTAATGACAGAATTCAGGTTTCTAGCACAACTGTATAGCTAGCATTTTCTAAGTCTCTATTTTACATGGAAAAAAACCTCTGCCTTTGAATCTTTTGGAAAGGAATTTATCTTTATTAAAAAAAACCCAAAACACAAACAAGCAAAAAAGCATGGCTAACTTGAATTGCATATATATAGCCCACTGAATTTAATCCTTTAGTAATGATTATTTTTTAGTATATGTTTAGGAGGGGCCCTGCTGAATATGTTACAGTGGCACACTCATTCTTACTCAGTTTTGAGCATCTTTCTTCTTTGTTGCAAGTAGAGCTTAGCCAAGAGATGCATCAGTTCTACTGGCAGAAAAAAAGTTCCTTCAAAGTTCAAATAAATTGTGTTTGAGCCTGTGCATTAGTATGGTCCTGAGCACATGGCACTCTGGAAGCAAAACCCATGAGTATAAATGTACATCTGTTAGAATTGCCCACCTGTTTGCATGAAAATCATGGGCAGAAAAAATTGCCTACCAGTAATTTCCAGCTCCTTTGTCAATGTTTTCCTCTGAGATAGTCCTTAATTCCAACTGAAGTTTTATTAGTGTTTATTTCAATCCAAGAAACTTCTGTTCATTTGTAGATGGAGATCTGAAGGGTTTAAATACTCTCCAGGCTCCCTGCCAGCAGATAACTGTGGGTGGAAAAGGTAGATCGACTCAAAAAGTAAACTGTTTCAGCCCACTGAGAGAGACGCTTGGAGCTTGATAATAAAGACAGCAGGATTATATCCTGCCTTTTCTTCAGGGATGGAGTATTGCAGTTTCCTGTTGATTAATTCTCTAAATCTTTTGCTTTCATGTTCAGTCTTGCCACAGTCTTTGCTAGCTTCTCCACTGTTCTTTTGAGTGGGAAGTTTGATTCCCAGAAGCAACAAGATTGGTTTTCATACTGATGAAGAAAAGTCTGAAATTCTCATTGTACAAAAATGCAGAATTTGAGGTCTTCGTTTTGTGAGCAAGTTCAGGGTCACCTCCTACAGCACATGTTTATATTCTCTGGTATAAGCCCTGCAGAAGAATAAAAAAACTGCCCAGAGAAAGGATATTGAGGTGAAGAGTCCTTACATTCTCAATGTTCAGTAGAAAAATCTCTATGAGGCAGCAATGGTATTTGATTTTCATGGAGAAATTTTCTTCTTATCCAAAGAGAAATCATTTCAAAACTGCAGAGTTCATAGAGGATTTCAATAGAATTAATTTTGGCTCAGTAAATTAAAAATTCACAGTACTTTCCACCCCTCAGGGTGATTTTTAAGAAAATGTTAAAGTATAAATAATGATCTTATCCTGAAGTTATTGTATTTGTTCTGGAAAGGTCACCTGAATAAATTTAAGTATCCAATCAATAGCTTTGTTAATTTGCCAGTAGATATGAAAATGAATGTTAGCTATAATAGTAATTTGCTTATTCATCCAAAATTATTTGATTTTCATTTCCGGACCATTTCATATGCTTTCTCACCATTTGATGTTGTGTTGTCATTCTGCTGTAGATGGAAGGTGGTCCTCATGACTGTGGTTGAATTCATTTATATGGAATGCAATTAAAGAGATTTTTGTTTGTTCCGACCTACTTCAGGCTCAGGACCTGGTGAAATGTGCAGTGTGATTTACAGCAACCTTTTGCTATACTGGGGGAAATGTAGCCTGCATTTCTAGATAGCCTGAAGGGCTGCCTCCTGGAGAACAATTGCCCTGAGACTGCACACAGATTCAAGAACACAACACTGAATGACATTGCTCTGTGCAATAAAACTTATTTGCTGCTAGTTAGGAATATAAACAATAGAAAAATCAAACTTTCAAGAAATTATCAAAGTACTAAATTCCATCAGAATATCGAAGACTTCATTTCTGATTTGTTTTCCTGGTTGAAATATTTCAAGCTTCTGGATTTATCAATACATTAAATATATGCATAACATTATCAACATTTCATTTTATGTCGTATTGATACATCATACAAAATGAAGAGTATTTTATATCTGGTTTGGAATCAGGGAAACCAAGATATTTTTTTGGCACAAATGAGACAAAACATTTTTTCAATTAAAAAAAACCATTTTTTTCTACTTTAATCTCATCAGTAGAACTAACTTCAATAGTGATAATAAAATCAAGTGCAAAATAAGCACACATATGCACATGGGCTATTATACTTTTACTGTCTTCTATTCAAAGACATCTGCTTTCCAGTGATGAATAACAATATTTCAAAAATACAACATGGAAAGCTAAATCACTTTATCAGTAACTGTACATTTATTTTTTATTATTTCAGGCAATGTGTATTACAGGTGTGAATTTGTGTAGGCTGAGTTTTACTTCAAATGAAAAGAGCTTGCTGCCAAGCAACTTTTCACTTTTTGATTATTCAGAGTGTGAAAATTCTCATTTTATGGAAGTTCTTCAGTCAGGAAACTGCTCAGAATAAAATAGTAAAGGTTATTGTCTGATGTCTTGGGAAAATGAAAAAAAAAGGTATTTGTTTCTTATTACACAACATATATAAGAAGGGATACTTTGAAACTACATTAATATCTGTAAGGTAATAGATGATCTTTGAACAAACGGTGCTGTAGAAAGCAATATATTACTTGTATATATATATATATATAAAAGCATTAAAAGATGAGCAGAAGCTAGGAGAGTTGAACTTGCAGTGTTTCCTTCAAATTATCCTCAAAAATCAGGAAATAATGCATTAAAATGTTTCTGACTTCCTAAATCTGTGGTACCTAGTTATCAATACAGGCAAATATTCATCAGACTGAGAGAGAATTATTTCTGTAGAATTCTGTTAGTGCCTTTTTCCTCTGCCTGGTCAACTCTGGAGCAATATCATTAGTTGGGAACCAAAATGCATGCTGATAGAACTACTAAAAAAAATACCAGTTTATGAAATGATGTTCCGCATCTTCCATTCGTCATTCCTTTTTTTTTCTATTTAATATTCTGTGCAGCCTAGTCTTACAGAGTAAGATGGGAAATCAAATATAACATTATTCCCATTTCACATTTGCCAGCTATATGAGAATGCCTTTCAGTGATAGATATGAAGGATGACCTACCCTAGGTACGTAAGTAAAAAACAGTTCAGGCGTGCTATACATACATGTATATAAAACCAAACACATTTTCTGCAAAGTCAGATGTAAACTTTAAACTTCTCCATGTTCTCAAAAATGGCAGGCACAGGCCATAAATGGTTAGGTAAGCATATTATAGCATCACATTGATATAATGTGTATTATAACCCACACTGGGTAAAGTGATTCAGATTGTGATTGCTAGGAATTTTGGAGTAATTTATTTAGAGAGAAAGTTGCAATATTTGTATCTACATCTGAGTTTGTAGTCTAATCAAGATAATGGGTGGTCACTTCTGAATTTTTTGCTTCCCTCCCCTCTGATCAGAATATTTAAAATAAAGATGTCAGATAGTTTCCTGTTACAAAAGGAAGAGTGTTTGTATGCTTAAAAACAAAACTGAATGTTTTGTGGAGATTTTATATTTCTGTGCTACCAGTGTAAAAGCTTCTTTTTTTGTTTGTGAGAAATTTTTTGAGCAATAATATTTATTATGTATCAGGAATATAAATGGAAGGAACTAGAAACAGCCCTCAGACTGAAAACAGCAGTGTTTTTCTCTCACATAACTTAACATCCCATGTATTACTTTTAAGTGTGGAAGTGTTGTCCTTCCACATGGGCTTCCTATTTTAAGGTGAAGGTACTTAGAAATTACACGCACTTGTGAAGAGTCATGAAGGTACATGCCAAAAACACCATTCTGAAGACAAGGGGAAAAAATTACATCAAAAAGTCAGGATGTGCCTATATCCAGGAACAAGCCTTTGTGTTTGCTGGTAGATTTCTGCTTGGTCTTTAAATAAAATTGCTTGTAAGCTTTACAGTACTTTAGAAGATTTTCTTTGTGATATAGGCACTTTGATATGGCTAGTGCAAGGTCTAACTATTCTTGTAGGTTGTACTGCCTCCTTTTCTATCCCCCTAAACTCAACTTGCATCACATGGGATAAAGAAATACTCTTTTTTCCTTATTTCTTTGCTAGAGGAGGCCATTCTTTTGAAGATTATTTCTAAAACTGTGCCAGTCTATGTTGAATTTCAATGCTACTGTAGGTAGTTTGAATCCAGCTTTCCTGGATGCATAGAGAAGGAATTACAGACTCATAAACGACCGGCAGGGTGATTTTTGTATGTATATCAGAGTGTCTGGAGTAGCGCATACAGCAGAACAGCAAAGAGCTCTTTTGCCTGTACTGTACAGGTGCTACGGAAGGCTGTGAGCAGGTGAGAGAGGGACCCAGCTAGCTCCATTGGGCAGAACTGGCAGAATACCAATAACTTTAGCCATAAAGGCTAGGGTCAGTTGCTTTCCACCCTTATTTTCCCAAGCTTAGTACCAAATAGAAGTCAAAGATGATGCTGGTTGAAGAACTGAGTTCTAACAGTTGATGACATTGAATGTAGATGGCTGTATACTACAACAGTTTAATTTGTATTGTGTATGTCTGGAATATGTTGCCCAGAGAGGTGGTAGATGCCCCATCCCTGGAAACTTTCAAGGTCAGGTTGGACAGGGCTCTGAGTAACCTGATCTAGTTGAAGATGTCCCTGCTCATTGCAGGGGGATTGGACTAGATGACCTTTAAAGGTCCCTTCCAACCCAAACTATTCTATGATTCCATATCCACTATCCCGACTCTTAATATCAATATTCTTTAAGTACAACACTGGGTCATATTCTGCCATTATTTGCACACAAGCACAAAATCAGAAGTTATTGCAGAAAGGTAAGTAAACATATATCACTGAAGATCTTATCCTTAGAACACGCAACTGCAGTGAATTGCATCTTTTCCCCATTCTGGTGGTTTTGCACTTCCTCAGCAACACAGAATATGCTGGACCCAGCCAGCCAAAGCAGGAATCTAAAGGGTGGAATAGTTCTCCTGCATCCTATCCTACTAGTTTCTCACAGTCATACCATTGTCCAAAGAGAAGTTCTGCAGAGAAAACAGAGAATGATACTGAGTTGCAACAGTCCTTGGATGGCATAAAGCTCACAGAAAAACAATGGGTAAAGATTTGCTTTACACTTTAATGGTGAGTAATTTTAGCAGGTTTCTTTATCTTTTAGGAGCAGAAGAAATACCCTTTTTAAAGTGTGGAGTCTGACTCTGGAAATCACGTGACTGTCAGGCTGAGGTTAAGTGTCTTATACTTTGTTATTTCTTAAGTCTTTTAGGCTGGGGGGGTGGGTCATGTTTAATGCCACTTAATTCCTTTTCATCTAAGTTTTTGTTTATGGAATATAATTCATATGTCTACAGAACTGTGTAATTAGTCAGAGACTCAGTAAAGAGCCTTTTGAAAAAATGGTCCTTAGCCCTTCACTTTCATGAGCACCAAAATTCAATCAAAAACTATTTTTAAAGTGAGTAAAAGCTACAGTGGCAAATCTATTAAAATATGTTTAATCATTAACTTCTTTGATTTAACATCTGTCTAAAACATAACATCAAAACTTGAATAATTTATCATGTAATTGCATAAAAGCTCAAGTAATGTAAGGCATTAATTAAAAATGTATATGAAATTCAGAAGAAGAAAGTTGAGGAGGAACTATTTGATTACTCACTCGGTAGGATGGCTATAGTTACTTTGAAACAGTAATCTACTGTATTACAAATCACAAATGCTTAACTGTGAAAAACACTGTAAACCCCTTAGGTTTATCTGATGATTTTCAGAAAGTGCATTAGTTATAGATTACTTCAGATTCTATAGTTAGATGTATAGATATGCCAGTTCCCCAAGGAATTATTCTTTTTCACTTTTATAACCTATTAGCCTTACTGACTGTTCAAACTGCTATGTAAACATGAGACAAGATTAAGGTTTTCAGAACTTTCTGAACCTTGTTTCATAAATGTACAGACTTCAGGAGCAGGTCTCAGGTTTTCTTCTCAGGCTCATATTTGGTCAGCCACAGAAGAATTATTATAGCCATAAAATCAACTCTAATGTTAAATATATTATGGGAAGGAACAATAAACAGTTATTATATCAACCATATTATCTCTCCAAATAATCAATTAACTTTTACAACTTATGCAAACTAGAGAAGTTTTAAGTTCAGGTTTCTTCTTTCATAGTCAGCTAATAGTATTTGAAAGTAGTTAGTTATTTAAAACTGACATTTGTGCCAAACTGCCTTTAGAATTAGAAAAATTGGCTCAGAAAGAGTATCCAGATGGATACAAACATAAGCACAGATTTTAATTTAAACAGGTTTGTCTGCTGAAAAAAAAAGGGGGGGGGGGGGGGCCTGCTAAGCGCTCTTTTTAAGATTCCCACCAAAGCCTAGTCTCATGAATCATGCACTGAGATCTACCTGTGTAAATGAGTACTTATGAAAGCAGGCCCTAACTTTTGCCTGTATTTCAAGAAATATAAAGCACAAATCACCATAGTTTGGGGTGCTTTCTGAAAAAATATTTAGAAACTATTACAGAGTTTTATACAGAGCATTATGATACAGAGCATAGTTATTATTTAGACTATCATTGATAAATTTCCTGAAATCCAGAATTACCTGAGAAAATAATAGATTTAAGATTAGTTTTCTCTTCTCTTTTCTGCTTTTTTCTTTTTTTATATTTTTTAAATGGATTCTTTCTTCTGTTTCTGCTGACTGCTGTTTGAGTCTTTTCCTGCCTGCTGAGAGGATGGGATATATTTCTTCTACTTTAAGACTGTGCTATTGTCAATCCATCCCCTTCTGAGAATGAGATTACTGTTCCCAGTGTTCTCAATCTGACACTGCTAGAGAAGAAAATGATCAGAATTATCACAAACAGAAGTAAAATAGAAGATACGTTTAAGAAAAATAATATGGAATTGATATGATAGTAACAATCAGGAACATTAATGACACTTTTAGGTTTGGATAGCTCACAAAAGACTTGAAAAGATCAATTGCCAACTGTTTTGAAAATACACTTGGAAATATGTACATTTGTAACATCAAAATATTTTAAAAACCAGAGGGTGCCCAGACTTCAGCTAAGCGACCACAGTTTAGAAAATACCTGGGTAAAACTTTCAAAAAGCTAAGAGAGCTGTCTTTTAGTAGCAGGTTTAATAGAACCCATTTTTTTCGTCCAAGTGGAATGTTTGAAAGATCCAAACTCAGATCTTGCATTGCAAATAGAAATTACCTAAGATGCCCAGAAACCTACTCAGCTAGCTTTACCCTTATGTTCTGCTCTTTTGGTTTCTTGTTTATTTCCCTTTTACCTCTAAAAATGTACTACACTTTTGTAAAAAAAACAGCTGTGGTGCTTCTGTGAGCTGTGTGGATCACAGTTAGGAAGGCTTAGAGTGTTTTTTATCATACTAATTACTAATACTGCCCTACAAAGAGGGTGCAGTGACTCATCTGAAAGGAGCATGAAGTTATTTCACCTTTCATTCACTGTTTAAGCTCTTAAAGAGAAAAAATGAAATGGAAGAAGCATACCTATTTTGACAAGGATGTAAACAAGAAATGCAATTAATAAACCAGTTCTAATACACATATATTTATGTGTGGCTGTGCACTCAAGTGCACAACCACAGTCCTGTACATGTACATAGACATATTCACAACTAGTTTATAAATACATGTATTGAAGTAACATTTCTATTTTGTAAGGAAAAGGCTTTATGACTTGAAATTAAATGACTTTATGTTACAAATTGTAAAGAAAAAAAGAAAAAAAATAACAACAATTTCCCACTGAAACGGATCTGGTAGGTTTTTGTGTGGAGAGAGAGAAAATGGGAAAGAAATGTTTTGGTTGTCTGTCTTAGTGGTTGTGCCCACACAGTACAGGGATGAGTACAAGCAACCAAAAGGATAAATTTCTTTTTTTGGTAGCAGTGCCAGCTAAACATACATGAAACTACAGGCTGAGTCTGAGGTGATTTTAAAACTACATTTTCTTATACTGAAGAGACTGTTTGAACTGGAAGATTTACAGGGTACTCTGGAATCCGAATTTTCAGTATCTCTTGTTGGCCCTGTTCTACTTCCTAGATTGGAATATTAATAGGAAGAGAGATTAGCTCCTATTGCTTCACTTCCCAGATGAATATACGAAGCACCAAGATGCCAGACAAAGGCAAAACATTCTGTCGTGGTTTAACCCCAGCCAGCAACTAAGCACCACGCAGCTGCTCAATCAATTCCCCCCCACCCAGTGGGACGGGGGAGAAAATCGGGAAAAGAAGTAAAACTCGCGGGTCGAGATAAGAATGGTTTAATAGAACAGAAAAGAAGAAACCAATAATGATAATGATAACACTAATAAAATAACAGTAATAATAAAAGGATTGGAATATACAAATGATGCACAATGCAATTGCTCACCACCTGCCGATCTATGCCCAGTTAGTTGCTAGGCAGCGATCCCCCCACTCCCACTCTCCCCAGTTTATATACTGGACATGACATCACATGGTATGGAATACCCCTTTGGCCAGTTTGGGTCAGCTGTCCTGGCTGTGTCCCCTCCCAAGTTCTTGTGCCCATAACAACTGTCAATCACCATTTGGTCAATCTCTACCATAGTAACCATCTTTGGGTAATTGTGCGTTGTCCAGGTCATAATAAATCATCTCTAGCATGGCTAATTCCCTCAGGTATTGGATACCTCTCTCCATGGTGGTCCACTTGCCTGATTGACATATAACATCTTCCCCCATACAGCGATCAAACCCGCGACCTTGGGGTTATCACTGCCATTTTGATTTTGAAACTCAAGAGAATTTGTCTCATGGACTTGTAAAAGGTTCAATTCATGTTCTGGTAACAGATTATTCAACCTCAACGAAAAAAAGAAAGAAAAGAAAAAGAGAGACTTTCCCCTCCAGAGGGTCAAATAGCTCAAAGACACTGTTTGCAGTCAGGCACATGGCTAACTCTTGGCTATGCGACTTCTTTTGAGGAGATCACTTAGTCTTTGATTCAACTGTAAATGCTTGCAAAAAGACTATGAACGTCCACTGGCAGCAGAGTATCATAGAGCACTGTACATAGTCCCAGTGCGTGATGTCTATCCATAGTCCTGAGATTTCATGTTGTGTGATAGAAATTTCAGTCCATAAATAATTAATTTCTGAAAAAAAAAAACAAACAAGTAGGATAGGCAGTGATTAAAGGGACAGTCATAAACTCAGTAAAAATAACCATTTAAATAATAATATAAACCTATCAGAGCATTAGTTTTGGGGTTTTGAGAGAAGTTAGATATTACCTAAATCAAATGTACAATTAGCTACTTCTGCTTATTATCACTAAGTAGTTTGCTGGATTGCCTTCCTGCTTCATGTTGTATTAGTCCAAGATTAAAAAAGGTCATATGACTATATCTTTAAATTAATGCTAAAAGCAAAAATAACCTTGTTCCACTCTTTCATGGTTGTGCTATGGAAAAGCAACTTCATTCTTTCTGTGAATCTTTCCTGCTTACCTTTTGTTTTCTGCAAGCCAGTGAACATGGCTCTTCACCCCACTTCCCTTCAGATACAACAACAGCAGCAGCAACAAGACACACACAAAAAAAAAAAAAGGAGAGAGACATTTGACAGAAAGGTTTTTCCCTTTCCTTAACAAAAAGAAGTAAACATATTAATGGAAGCATTTAGTTTGTTTCAATGACAAATTTGAAAGAAATTATTTTTTTCTCAGAAACATTTGTCCTGATAACAACTTATCCCTCTGTAGCCTGCTTTGCAAAGCAAAATGTTTTATCAGAATCTAGCTTTACTTTAATCCTCTTTCCTTTATTTACAATTCCTTTCTCTACAAATATGCCAGCAACTATTGTAAAAATAACAAGACCCTTAAGATCTTATGACTAGAGCATAACATGGCCTTGGACATTCTGTTTCAGACCACTTGTTGCTTAGCAGCTTGGTAGAAAGATATGCAGGTCTCCTTCTTTCCCCCACAATCTTTTCATCCAGCATTGGATTAGTTTACCTCTTCCAGCATTAAAGACCTGAGGTTATAGGACTTGACCTGTAATTCAAAATAGGCCATTAAATACCACCTCATAACTCTACAGTCACACTGTATTTTCCTTCCCAGGTTCTGAGATCTTCCCTGAAGTTAAGCTTTCATCTGTGCCATTATGTGATTGTAGACAATTTTAAAGAAAAAAAATCAAATTTTACATTTAGCTTAACATCACTGCAGCAGTGTGTGTTGGCTTGAACTTGGTCAGCTGCCAGACACCCACCCAGCTGCTCTCCACTCCCCATCCTCAACAGGACAGGGGGAGAAAATAAGATCAAAAGGCTCATGGGTCAAGATAAAGACAGAGAGATCACTTACCAATAACTGTCACAGGCAAAACAGACTTGATTTGGGGAAAATTTTTTCAATTCCTTGCCAATCAAAATAGGTTTGGATAGTGAGAAACAAATACAAATTAAAACACCACCTACCCTCCCACTCCCCTTCTTCCCAGGCTCAACTTCACTCCTTCATTCCCAACAGCTCTACCTCCTCCCCCCCAAGCAGCACAAACTAAACAAAATTAAACATGCAAATACTTGTGTTTTGGGGTTTTAAAAATATTTTCCAATGTGAAATACTGTCTGAATGAGAACAAAGTAAGTCTTCTGGTGTATTTAAAGTCAACTGGTGCTAGTGTTTGTTTTATGGCTGTGATGACTCCTGAGCTGACCAGAGCTCAGAGGTAAACCTGCTTTTCCTTTACCCATTTGAGAAACTCAAAACACCAGGGACTTCTGACTTCTGGAGACTGGCTTTTTTATTAGAACAGAAACTGCAATTAAAAACTTTTCGAAATTTGAAAAAGAATCCTCAGAATGAGACGAGATGTAAGTAGAAATACAATAAGCAACCTTTTTCTCACACTACATCTTTTCAGAATGGGTCCTTTTTTCAAAGTTTCACTCAGTCAGCAGCTGAGTGAACCTTACTGGTTCCAGCAAACTCTTCATCCTCAGGTATCCTCAGGCATACCAGAAAGTACTTCTTTCTGTTGTCTTTGAAGCCTGAAACTCTGTCTGCTTTTTGCTCTTCTCAGTAGGCTGATTTTCTCTTTTACTACTTGCCCCACTCCAAATTACAGAAGTACTTCCCTCCAAACATGTCTAGTTTAGCTGCAAGGAAAGGCAGTTTCCTCTCCCTCCAAAGGCTTCCACCACAGCTCACGTACAGTATCCAAGACAATGCAAACAGCCAGATGTGCTTCCTTGCTGCCTTGCAGTGCAAACAGTGATTGTGAATAAACGTACTGAACAATTCAACACAGATCCATAAAATCACTTGTTCCAACAAAGACACTTCAAATAATACAAGTGTTTGAACATATTAAGCTGTTTTTTCATTCTCTTAAATAAACAATGGTTTAAAACTCTAATCTGGACAACAGATTTAGTCCATTCTCACAGTTTGGTTAAGAAAAGTGCAATCTAAATGTCACTCAAGGAACCACCAGTGACAACAGTGGAAATGTCGTCTTCTGGCATGCTGGGATTTTCAAAGCGGATTTCAAAACCAAGGGTTTATTTATTAATTTCAGCTCCTTCAAATTCCATTTTTAGGCAACTGGAGAGGATCAATAGATCACATAGTAAAGTTAATCCAGAAGATGCTATTTTAAATACAACAAGCTTAATGAAACTGTAACATTTTAGTCTTGGAGATAAAACTGTGCAACTTCGTGTGTCAGGCACATTGGATATAGTTGAAGTGACACCTACTTCTCAGACATCTGTAATGGCAAAAGATTGATTATGTGAAATATACCCAGATGATCCCAGCAGGCAAACCATGCTGCAGAGGAAGAAAAAAAAATAAAAATATTTTTTTGGCTGTGGTGGTTGGTTTTTTTGGCCAATATAACCAGGGGATTGGGGAGAGGTGAGGTTTGCTTTCTGATTCTCATCAGCTGATCAATTTGACTTTAAGCAAGATTCACCACCAAGCACTGAAGTAAGGAACATTATGTGATATCATTTTGTCCCCTCTCCTGTAGTCAATTCATGAGATTTCAGGTTTAAATTAAATACAGCAAAATAAATCTGGTCAATTGCAAATCAAGAAGACACATCTGTCCTAATATCTGTAGCTGATCACAGGAAGATCTTAATCATGAACCACTGTCAAAACCAAGTGGTATACAATCACCTTGCCTGTATTTTTTCATAGCAGTTGTCTAATTTCAACCTTTGTGTATTGTTACACCTTTGCCTGAAAACAGTGAAAAGTCTCAACTATTTAGATATGAGAATAGAAGCACAGAGACAAAGCACCCTTCAGTCTTTACAGTAAGCTTCATGTATTTATCCCTTCACAATATATTCTTGAATCTTTTTCATTGACTGTTTGACATTCTCCAGGATTTTCCTAAAACAGCCACAGAACTGGGCATAGTCTATCCTACCAATGCTATGTAGAAATACAAGATTACTTTTTTCTCTTTTGCTAGGAAGTTTCTTTTGGATATGTCAACCTTCTTTGGTGAAAAGACTGTGGTGAAGGAAAGAACTACAAAAAATTAATGAAGTCTAAACGTATACTTTTTATGCCTGATGCTCATATAGGCTACACATTCTCATTTCTTGCTAATCTCTATGGCAACCTTTTGCAGATTCAGTAGTCACAGAGGAAGGACTGGTAGAGTACTTAAAAATAAACCCAAATCCACACCCAAAACCCCAAAGCTGAAGTATATTTCACCTGAATGCATTTCCTGTGTTGAGAATAAGCACAGGATTTTGATGAATAAATTAAACTTGGAGAGCTCTGTTTGTCCTCAGGTTTTCCATACATACTTTGCATTCTGCTTTTCATCTCATTGTAGAATCCCTGTTTTTCACACTGAATTTAAAATCATATCTTTTTGAGATAAATTAATCTGTAAAATAATCAGTGGATAATTTTAGGACCTCAATGGGACTATTCACATGCTGAAAATTAGGTAGGTACTTAGATTGCTTGTTGAATTAGAGCTCAGATCTCTACAGGTATAATTTTTGCATACCAGTTCACTGAAGCAGCAAGATAAGAGTTCTAGTGCTCATGGTAGAGACATTATCCTTTTATTCAGGTGGCAAGTAAAAGCTTTATGTAGTATGTTTATCAGTCCAACGGCAACTCTCAGAGAAGCTCAGCCAGTGTTCAGAGAAACCAGGGAAAACTTTAAATCATAAAGAAATTAGATTTGCGCTGGGATTTGAGCTGGTCCCTCTGAACAATTTTGTACTGCACCCTGTTTGGAGGCCTGCTACCATGTTCAGAGCTAGTCTACATATCTTTCCACTAAACCCTGTACGTGTGTTCTATAGATCTCCTTTAAAAAATGTATTCTGTGTACAGCCTACCTTTACCATCATCCTAATTGGTTCTAACACTTACTAATTGTTTATGAGAAGTTAAATCCCCCCTTTTCTTCTTCCCTCTCCTTTTTCTGTCCGTCAGCATCAAAAGTTCCTGTAATTAACTATCTCTAAAGTGGTTTCGGGTTTAACCCCTCCCCCTGACCCCAAGACTTAAGAGTGTGTATACACCTTTTTAATCCTCCATCTACTTCTGTTCCTATTAGGTTTTGGCAAGTGAGGTTCTATCATAATTAGTGCAAAAACACCTACAGATGTTTGGGAAAAAAAGTGGAACTATTTTCATTGTGCAAATGTAGTTTTATAAAAACTAAAAATGAGAAAAATGAGAAAAAAACCATAAAATTTTAAGTAAAAGAATGGGTTTTTTTCCCCCAAACCTTTTTGTGAATCTTTTCTAAACATTGCATTCCAAAATGAAATATATTCAAAATGTGCCTATGTGGGAAGTTCCAAGTGTGTTCAGTTTCTGTACAGATCTGAAAACGTCAACTTTCTAATTCTCTTAAAAATAAAATCATCATCTCTTGTTGCTTTTATCTTAACTGCTGAACTCTCTGCTGTTCCCTTATGGAAGCACAATAGTTTCTGTGGTACTTGACCTCCCAAATGCCATTTCCCTTCTTTTCTCCTTCCCCTTTCTCTGCTCTGCACTTTATCTCAGTCTCTTAAGACCTCCCTCTTGATTTCCCCATTCTCTCTGTCATTAAAAATAACCACTGAAGCTCACTGTGCCAGTCTCTTTCTTATTGCTTCTGCTCTTTCCTCATTTCTTTTCTATGTAGCTACTTTACTATCTTTACTGATTTTTTTTTTTTTTCATTCATTGCCACTTACGTATGAGTTCATTTCATTCCACCTCATTAGACTTCCAAAAGGTCAACATAAAATATTGGAATGGGTATACGTATCTGCTTTTGGTAATTCTAATGAGTGTGTGACCACGGTATTTAGATACAGATTGGTGTACAGTATTACATTAAGCAATAGATATTCTTCCCCTTAAATGCTTCTCAAAAGCTTAACTAATCTCCACTTGGGAAAAGCCTCAGTTACTCCTTACACTTTATTCACATGAAAGACGGCTAATCTAGCTTTAAATTCTCTATAAATCATGCTCTATATTCAAAATAAAGTAAACTGTCAAAGAGGTTTTAAAGCAACAGTGTAAGAGATTGAGAGTTTCACATTAATGAAGATTCACTCCTTTTTTTTTAAGGAGGGGGGGGAGGTGGAGAAGTTAAATTAGAAACCACTATAGCTTTCTATCAGGAAAAAAGACAGGGAAATTGCTGCAATTAAAATCTCATGAATTTTTGTTAATAAACCCACCTCTTTTGTCTATTCCAATGTGATGGCAAATCCCAGAAACTATGAAGCAATTAGCAAGGTAATGTGACTGACATCAGAAAAAGCTGGTTAATACTAGCTTGAGAAATAACACATTTGCATCAGGAGGTGAAAGACTCAAGGTTTTTGAAGTACAGCTGAAACAAAGAATGTTAAAAATGCTTTTAAATTATTCCAGTTCAATGATATGAGATGTTTTAAATATATAAACAGGCAGAATAACCCAACTCAGTTGCAGAATAAATAATGACCATAAAACAGCTCCTAATGTGTAGATGAAAATGTGCGGTAGGAACTAATCCACACTTAATAATAATTAACAACAGTTAATTAAAGGTATACATGACTGGATTTAGGAGTCTAATTATCCAGTTACCTGATTTGATGAAACATCTAGGTAATTTGGTAGGTAACTGTCCCATTTTCCATTATGATTAATTATGGGTGTAAAAATGTTATTAAATGCTAATTTAGTTTATCTCATCAGAATGTAGGTTATGTCCCTCATGTATCTGTACTTATGTTGTTATAGTTCATTCACTTGGTTTATAATGTGGATAACTTATTCAATTCAACAGTATTTGAAAAATGAATCAAATGGTGATTAAAGTGTTTGAAATGCTAATTAAAGTGGTGAGTCTGCCCTCCATCTTCCACATACTTATACACAACTTAATGATGCATTCAGTTTCTTTGATTTCAATAAGGTCATTCATGGTAGAAAAGGTAGAGTTGTAAATATTTACAAAACTGAAATCTAGATATGGAAGCCAAGTAAAATTTGCATTCTGACAGGAAAGAGAAATGCAGAGAAGAAATCTGCTAGCAAGGAATTACATCTACGTTCACTGTTTCATAAAGGGTTGGGATTCATCCTCCAAAAGAAGACAGTTTTGCTGTGTTGAGGCTTAGGTGGTCAAAAGCAATGTTCACATGTGAAAATCTCCGAAAAATATATTTTAAAAATACATAGCAAAAAATTACAGAAAATTATTTAATAACCCATTCACCAGCTATCATATAGATAGAGAGTATTTAATGCTGCCAGATTTGTTTGCTTTGGCTTTCTTGAGGGAGTAAAATTACACCTCCAGAAAAGAAGAGCTTTGATTAGAGGACATAAAAAAATACTACAGATTAAGTTGAGGAGTTCTTCACAAAAAAACTACCTACTTGCTGAAATAGCACCTTCATCTTCTTTAGATATGTCACAAAAGCCCAAAATTCTTTTTTAATACACAAAATTGCCTATAAATATTTTATAGGAATGTATCTCAGCCTACTGGTGACTTGCTATACTTATGCTAAAAGGTATTCAAATACCTTTGTATCCTGAAGTTTACATGTGTTTAAAGAATTTTGGTTGCATATATGTACTTTGAGAAAGACGACCTTCAGAATACATTCATCAGTAAGCCTTCAAAGGTCCTTGTGTCCCATAGTCTTTTCTTTTTTTTTTTTTAACCATTTCTCTTCATACTTACTGTTCACATTTTATCTGTTTTGAATAGACTAAAGTTTCTGTTTGCCAACTCAAAAATTATATCTGCACAGTCACCTCTTCAGTAAACCTTCCCAGCAAGTAAATATGGGATCACTAGAGTGTAAAGTGAAAGGGAACAAATGAGGACTGCAAGCATATATTCACTAAATATTTTTTTTTTAAATTAATTTTTTTTTTGATGGTCTGACACTGGAGAGTCGGAAGCCCAGGAACACCTACCTCTGTATTGTCTTCAGATCTACCTAGAAGCCATCAGTTGACTTCCACTAAAACCGCATTACCTAGGGTTCTCAGTTCCCTGTAAAGAAAGAGAGTTCCATTGGTAAGACATGGGTTGATGTGGTTTGCCGTAGGAAACAGAGAACACTTCGCATGAAGCTAATCTAGATTAGTTTCAGGATTAACTGATCTGGACTTCTAGAATTTTTGTTGAATATGGAAATAGCTCCATTTTGAGGTAACATCTACTTTGTTACTTGAAAGAATGGCCTGGAGTGAAAGAGAGTTTCATGTGATGCTATTGGCAGAATGAAACAGGCTAAGACCTCTGAATCTGTGATAGACTTTTATCCTCTGTACCTCTATTAGGAGTAGTAACCCATCATTACTAGTTAGGTAACTCATCATTGAGCTGTTACCTGTGGTAGTGGTTAAATCATTGGGTACTCATTCCTTTCTGGTAGATGGTTGTGCAAATTTCAGTGGGAAGAACACACAGAGATACACGTACTTCTGTGAAAAGTTAACCCTTGAACAGTATTAATGGGTGTTAAAGTCATCAGATCAATTCCCAGTAGCAAATTACAAGCAGCATGTTGTTGGGTAGAAACCCAAGTTGTAGTAACTGATAACTCATTGTTAGATTGTGTTGGGTTTTTTTAATGACTGATAACCCAAATTGATACAGCATGTGTGTACAAGATTGGGCTCTAGAAACTCTTAATTCTAATCAAAGCTTAGATATTGTCCAGATAAAATTGCTTGAAGTGGCAAAGGTGGGAAAAATGAAGGAACTGTAACCCTTTTTATTTTTACGTCAATGAATGATAATTTATCATAATTAAGACTGGAAGTTTGTGTTCCTTTGTTTCCTAGATTGTTTTACTCTTTTCTTGTTGTTCTCAAATCTAAAAATTCAAATCCCCATCTAGCTTAAAAGATGCTTTAACAACCAGAAAGCTCACGAAATAGCACAAGAAAAGTTTGAAAATGTTCTTTGAAGTCAACTGATGATAGGGGTTTTTTTGCTATGTTTTTTTTTTTTTTTTTCCTCCTTATACCTGACAGCTGACAGAAGTGAGTTGCTTATTAGTTAGGCTTAAAACTTCTTGGCTGTAAATATTTACATAAGCCCCATAATTAATGTTTTGATGAAACTGTCTCTTTTAAAAACTTCAGCATGTCTTCAAGTTGTGTATATTTTCTGAGATACCTAGTAAGGGTGATATACACAAGGTCAACTCTAGCCCACTGCATTTAAACTCACTGAGTTCTATGTCATCACTAGAGAAAGGCTCCCTCAGAATATGACTCTGAGTATAAGGTAAGTTACAATCACTCTCTCTGCTTTCACTACAGGTGAACCAGGTTAGAAGGGGATAGAGCAAGATAGCTCATATGAATAGCTCTTAAATTTCAGGCACTCAAAAGAGTATTGCTAGTCTTCTTTAATTTAGATATTGAAATTATTTACAAGATGACATAGTTCTTTGGGATGCTTTTATGTTTTTAAATAGTTAAAGCAATTCAGTAATACAAATGGCTTATTCATTCATGAAACTGTGCCCTCGGCTTTCAAAAAATATCATCTAATCAGGGCATTGAGACAAGGGGAGTCAAAAGAATCTCAGTAGACATAATAAAGGGGAATGAAAGATGATGTTTAGCGCTTACATTGTTGAAATTAGCTGACATAGAGACAGTCCTTGATAAGAAGAGCTGGTCCTGAGAACCAGCCAATAAGGTAAAGACAGTTCCTGATAAGAAGCAGGAGCAGGCCCCAAGAGCCAGCTAAGACTGGTCTTGCGGCTTGGGTGAATACCAAGAAATCACTGACCCTGCGCAAGAAGAAAGGTTACTAGCGGTGACGAAGAGGAGTCATCTATCTTCATCTCTGCGACCACCAGACGACCACCATAAAGAGGCACTGCGCAAGCGCAGTTGAGAGGAGACTATGGAAATGACCTCTCGGAGCTAATTTTAATATGAAGCGGGGACAGACAGGTCATGCATATGTATAGGCGTATTGTGAATATGTAACACTTGACTGTATAAACTTGAAGCGAACTGCCGAGTCGGGCGCGCACGACTTTGGTGGGACTACCCCCCCGTGCTGCCCAGCGCTGAATGAACATACCTACTTTACAATCTCACTGATTGTGGAGTCCGTTTCCGCACGTCAGCATTACCTTTTTTTCCCCAAGTGAAATTATGCAGCAGTATTCTAAAAATTTGGATGAAATTATGGGTGCATAAAAGTTAAATGAGGGGTTTGACACTGAATTCCCAGTGGATCAGGAATTTGTTCTAAAGGACCCATATTAGTTAATACGTACTTACTGTGAACTGCATGTGCTGTTTTGTGGTGGGTTGACCGTGGCTGGCTGCCAAACAACTGCCCAGCAACTCTCTCATTCCCTTTCCTCAACAGGACAGGGGGAGAAAAGAGGGTGAAAAAGCTCATAGGTCAAGATAAAGATCCCTTACCAATAACCGCCACAGGCAAAACAGACTTGAGAAAAGTTAGTTTAATTTATTGCCAATTAAAACAAGAAATTAAAACAACATCGTCTCTCTGCCTCCCCCCCCCCCCCCCCCCCCCCTTTTTCCCACAGGGTCAACTTCACTCCTTCATTCCCAACTCCTCCTCTCCCCCGAGGGGCGCAGGGGGACGGGTGTGTGGGGGCAGCCCCCGGCAGCTCCCCGCTGCCGCTCCTGCCTCCTCCGGCTGTTCCCTGCTCCAGCCTGGGGCCTTCCCCGGGGCTGCAGGGAAACCCCTGCCCCAGCGGGGGGGGGGTCTCTCCCGGGGCCGCAGGGCCATCTCTGCCGGGGAGGGGGGCCCGGAGCACCTCCTGCCCTCCTCCCGCTCTCCCCTCGGGGCTGGCAGGGCTGTTTCTCACCCCGTTTCCCTCAGCCCTTTTGCCCTTTCTTCCCCAGGCTTTCTTTCCCCGAGGCTGAGGGGCTCAGCTGTGCCCGGCGGTGGGGCCGCTGGAGCCGGCGGGAACCGGCGGGAACCGGCTGGGTCCGGCCCGGGGCAGCCCCGCCTCTCCCCTCACAGCCGCCGCCGACCCTGCAGAGCCGCCCGCGCACCTGCACCCGGTTAACGGTTAGACACAGTTATATTTTGTAATTTTTCCTCTGTAAGCTTTGTTTAATCTGTACAAGCTATTTCATAGAAGTGGTAGGCACTTTCAAATTACAGTGAAAGCCTAGTCCACTAGAAACGTTTTGCTCATGGTAATTTGTGCCTTAGATTTCCAGGGCTGTATATTTTAAACCTGGATCTTGCTTGATTTCAGTATGGTTCCAGGCTCACAAAAAGGAAGAAGTAAAGATTTAGAGACCGGTCCGATTGACTCCAACATCCCAGAAGATACTCTATTCTTAAACAATCAGTGTATAAATACGTAGAGAATAAAAAGAGAGGAGAAAAAAAAAAATCCTAATTCCTTCCTTTGTCAGGAGAGTTTGCCTACTGAATGGTAGGGTGCCGCGATTGAGAGACGGAGACCCGGCTTGATGCAAGTCAGGATCTATTTTATTGATTACAACAGTCGTTTTTATATCTTTAGACAAACAATGAGCAGTATGTGTCTTGAGTTGATTGGTACAACAGCTAATTACCTAATACATATTACAAAAGCTGAGCTCATGATTGGTTAGCAATTAAACAACAAGATTTATTACTACCTCTCCTTTCTTTCGGCCCCTTCCGCGTATCCCTTGGCCACTGCATCCTGTTATTGTGCAACTGACAAGGGCTCGCTGGCCTTGTTCCTTATCGGTACAGAGCCTTTTACGCTGAGTTGTTCATACCTTGTGCAACTCTCGGCTTGCAAGGTCTAGCACATCCTTCCTTATCAGTTGAAACTCACTAGGAGTCCTTTTAAGAGAGATTAAGTTACCCCCGTCAGTAGGGAGGCAATAAACAGGACTCAATATACTTGAGTTGAGGAGGCCTTGCCATTTTCCTGTTAAAGTGCTATCACATACAAACAGGGAAACACAGGAAATACGTTTTTGTTAAACTGCAGTTCTCAATCTCCAGGAGAATCACAAACGGTTGTAAAAATTGTAAATAAATTATTAAAATTAAAATGAAATTGTTATAAAAAAGTAAAAGGTAAACCAAAACAAAAGTAAGAAAATAGGACTTATGCTGGCTACTTGTTGGCAGCAGTTCATTTTTTCAGTGTGCCAACAGCCTGTTCTTGCTGTCTCTTTTTGCTCCTCAGCTCTGGGAGACCTGAGCTCCAGCCAAAGTTTAAAGTGGGTTAGCTTTTCCCCATTCCCAGATGCTATGGGAAAAATCAGCCGGCAATAGATAGCCAAAAAGGTGTTTTCATCTGTAAGAAGTCTGGGAAACACTGATATACAAGAAATCACAGCTGATTGAAAAACTCAGAGTATAATTGTATCTGGTTCCTTATGAAAACTGAGGGGCTTGGGAATAGATTGTGGTACCTGGGGTCTCTCCTTAGCCTAGTTGTAATCAGTTCATTAACGTCTCAGGTAATGGAAAACACACTGAATGTGCTGGAAACACCAGTGTGGGAAGCGCTGCGAATATGGTGGAGGACTATATGGGAATTCATAGCAGATTTCTTCATTTCTTCCATGATTAAAGGTGCAAAGTTGCTGAACTAAGAAAAATGAATTCACTGCATAAATGGAAGGTGACAATCTAAGAGGCACACCAGAGGAAGATTTGGGGGTTGAATTGAATCACAATCTGAGTATAAGACAATAGGAGTGATGTATAAAAAAAGACAAATTTCATCCAGTATGTATTAATGTATGAATTATATGTGAGAAACCAGGATATCTATTCTACTCTACTGATCAAGGAGTTATAAAATCTCATTTGAGGTTCTGTATGCAGTCGAGGAACCAGGTTTTCAGAAAGCTAAAACAAGTGAGAATTATCGGCATCTTAGAAAACATTATATATTAAGAAAGTTAGTCCCTGAATTTACTCAGTTTAGGATCAGATGTTAGTAGTCTTTTTTTTTTTTTTTTTTAAATGAGAAAGTTAGAGGGGCAGATATGATGGGAGTCTTGTGACTTTTCTTTCAACTGGGAATGCAGTGAGGGGAAATATATTTTCTTGCAAAAATCTAGATTTGATATTGGAAAAAATGTTTCTATTGTAAGGATAACAGAATACCAGGAAAAGCTACCTAGCACCTGGTTTTGGCATCTCCTTCAAAGTAATATTTCAATGAGACATTAAAAAAAAGAAAAAGTCTCATAAACACCTGCTTATACTCTGTCCTGTATTAGCTCAGGTGTTCTGGACTAGAAGTTTTCTTGAACTGCTTCCCACATCTGCAGTGCTGTGCAAGAAGGTACAGATCTTAATGGTCAAACATGGACGTGACTTGAATAAAGATGCTTTTTTGAAATTGTCTGGGCAGGGAGGGAAGTCAATTAAAATAAGGACACCCTTTCCCCACCCAAACAGGAAAACCCAGAAGAAATATGTAGGTTATATCTTTATTGAGTTCAACCTATAGAAAAACAGATTCAATCCCCAAGATCCTTAAACCCATCCTAAAATTTTGACTGTTGTTTCAGAAGTTAAGTCCTGAAGAGTCGCTGCTCATCCAGGATTTAACAAAGCATTACTGTAACTTTAGTGTAGATAAATGATTCTTTTTTCCCCTCTTAGAATTGTCAATTTCATTTGAAAGAAATACCAGACAGCCTAAAGGTAGGCAGACCTTTTACTTGATGGCTCTTCAATCTAATCACTGTCCATGAGGCCACTTGTGTTCAGTGGTCTTATTACACCTTTTATCTTACTGTTATTATTGTATCTTGTTACCTCTAAAGACTTCATGAGGCTTAAGTTACTGCTGAACAAATACTTAAATGCTGCTATGCCATAGGCCAATTAAATATGATTAAATTAAAAGCTCCTTTCTGTTGTTATAACAATGCAAATTCATTACTGTAGTAAGTAGTCTTCTTGCAGTATGTGAACTAAGTTCCAGCCCAAAAGGATAATAGTTCTTTGAAAGAAAGATTTGCAACAATCCCATAACCATGTTTAAAACAGTGTTGTCTTTGTTTCTTTTGGAACAGTTATTTTGCTTGAATGGAGCACTGGTTATCTTATCCGTTAAGGTATGCCCATATGCCATCATTGGTTAGCTATAAAACCAAATGATAGAAGAGGAGTTTTGCAATTATATTGCCCAGATATGATAAGACATTAACAGTAGTACAGTGATGATGGGGAGCTAGGAAAATGCAGAATACAGGGCTGAATTCAATAAGACGACCCCTCCATATGCAAAAATAGAAACAGCATTAAAGGAGAAAGTCCCTCGATTGTCTGTAGTTGAGCTTAAATTATGTCACTGTCAAAACATAGAGAACAGTCAGAAGTAAGAAGCATTTTTTTTTGCTTGATTTTTATCTTGTTAATGACCTTAGCTTCATACAAAATGTTGCAGGGAACTACCAGTAATAACAGAAAGCTCTATGCTATAGTCTCTGTCCTTCGAGTACCATTCACTTCGGCCAAAAATGTTAATTAATTTGAAAATACTAAGATTATTATTGATTCAGTAGTAATCTGTGAAAGATACCACTGTCAAATTCAAAAAATCCATTTTAATTTTGTTAATGTTCCTGTTATTGTCTCTACTCCACTGCACCTCTTCTAAGGATTAAAATCTTCCTTCAAAACAGATATCAGGTTACAAGTAGTAAGATTTTAAAACTTGTATATGAGTTTATTTAAAAAAAAAAAAAATCTTGAGGGTTTTTTTTTTTTTTTTTTTTTTCCCTTGAGCATCAAGAGGTGAAAGGCTAACCTTCTGAATTCCATATTCTGGGCCTTCTGGAAAGTGAGATAAGTGACGCTTTTGCTATCAGTTCAGGCATTGCAGTCTACTTTCTTTGGCCTTCCTTGATATGTACACTTACCTGCTGCAACCACAGAGCAGCTGCAGGAGGTTGTGATATTGTGCCAATATGTTTGTGTTCTTCCCAAACAACTGTCTGCTACATTTTCAAAGTATATCAATTACTCAATATCCATGGATATAATTGCACCCCCTGTGGTCATGCCTACACTAGCTTGGGTACTGACAGCACTGCGGTAGCAGTGAAGACAATTCTGGCAGCCAGATTACTGGACTTGCATCTTCAACAGTCTTGTATAGGCACTAGCAAACTCAGGTTGCTGCAGTTTAATTGCTTTTGGCACTTCAAATAGCTGAATGAAGTCTAGATTGATGCTATGTATATGTGCATCCATCTCTACTCTGATGTCACACACTGCCCCATCTAAATATTCGTGATAGCGGTATACACTGGACATTTTTAACTTGATGAGAATTTTTAATTTTAGAAATATGGGGGCATTGCTTGCTAGAGAAAAGCTATAGTTTCTCTCATTACACCCTCATGAGCTGGAGAAGTACTTTTAAGGACTTTTAAGTGTAAACATTTCAGAGGAAGAGGTAGGGTGCAGAAGTGTGACTGATTGACCAGGGATCAGCTGAGAAGTTTTTAGGAGAACAGCCTCTCCAGAATCAAAGAAGAAAGTTGTGATCATTAGGTTATCTACATTCTTCTTGATTGTTTGCTTGTTTCAGTAAATGATTTCTTATATTATAATATCAGAACCCTGTAGATCTGTGATTGATTTTTTTTCTTTTGCTACTTTCACTTATGACATAACATCTACTGATGCTTTCCTCTGGATAAAGAAAAATGTTTGTGAGAAAGAGCTTTGGGATTCATTCTCATATTTTTAGAGCTAAGCAGCAAAATGATTTAATAAAGATTTGCCAGATAAACTTGATTGCTTCTTTGATAGAATTATAAAATTAGCGGATGAAAGAAAAGCATAATATGATATGCATTTCCAATTAATTAAGGAAAACATTTGATACTGCATTCTATAAAAGCTCTTCTCTCAAAATTAATTTAAATTGGCTTGAATATGAATGTTATCATGTGGAATAACCATTGGTGGAAGATAGTAAACAAAGGGAAGTGATAAGCTTCAAAATAGTGACTTAGGAGGAAAAGACTGCTGGTTTACTGCCAGAGAAGGAGGTCAGGTTATATTCTGTTCCTCTACTAATGACTTAGAAGAGAGAAAGAACAGCACATTAATTAATTTGCAAAAGGTACTAATTTGGGAGGAACTATAAAGGCTAAAGTGCTATGAGGTGTACTTCTGCACTTTAATGCAGAAGATGAACTTGAATACTAAACAAAAGCTGAAAAATATCAACAAACGGATTTTATGTAAGATTTTCCAAAACCCAATTTTTGTGAGGTAAGCTGCAGTTCAGCAAAATTCTTATGCACATTCTAAGCTCTCATTGACTTCAGCAAGTGTTAATCATAAGCTCACATGTTGCGTGGAATAATGAAGCAGTTAAGCACAGATTTAAGATTAGGCTTAAGTTATTTGCTGATGTAAATTCTATAAAGCACAAATGAAACCTAAAAATAAAAGTATAAGAATATTAGAAAGATGTAAATGTGATCCTGCATTAATAAGCTTTGTGCTGTATGGCCTAGGTTACTACCTGAAAATAGGATTAAGGAGAATGAGGAAAGAAACCATAATTTCATTTACCATTATATGAATCACAAGTAAACCTTTGTGTCCTCAGACATACTCCTGATGCATCTCCCCTCTTCCCCCTTTTTCTTAAAATATAACACACTATTTAATTAAATAACTGCTTGAGAAAGTGAATTTGTTAGTGCAAGGGATGACGTTTAAGAAATCATACTCTGTTGAAATCAATGGTAAAACTCCCACAAAATCTAAAAAGGATTAGAATTTCACCAGAACATGGGGATGGCATGCTCCTGCGCAGACCTCCACCTCACGCTGTAACCTTTGCCACGTCAGAAGCAAGATAGTATAGGAGTTTCATTCTGATCTATCATGAAAAAGAAATTGCATGACCTAAAAGAACTTCCTCTTATGGGCTGGAGATGGGGTGGGGGGTCAAGAAGGGGTAAAAATAATTTGAAAGACTATGAGCACTTCTAAGGTATGCCTCCACCTTCAAAGTATCTGTTTGAATTAACAAAACAAAAAAAGAAAACCACCGCAAAAAAAGTGGGGAAGCCTACCAAGACTATGCTCGTGGCCATGTAGCTTTTTTCTCCAGCTTCTACCTGAAAGGGTCCCAGAAGGGACTGCATGCTATTGTACTAGAATCAGAATAAAGACAACCAGGGAGCACATTTGAGGTGCAAATAATTCACAAAAGAACAGCTGTGTGCAGCAATGCTTGCCCGCTGTGGATCAGCACACGAAGCTGATGTTCATGTTGTGCTCTCGTACGTGGAACAAGATGAACACTGTGAATCCCTTCCCTACCTGACACTGCTTACATGCAGCCACAAATCACTTCTCGACTGAAATCAGTTTTGCAGGAGGGATGCCTCTAGATTAATTTTTTATTTGCAGCAAAGCTGGATACAAGGGAGAATACAAACCTGTAAATTAATTATTTTGTGGCTGGAAAGGCAGGAAGGCTTCTAACAAATTAAATTTTCAAAATACTTCCAGCTTGTCACCCAAGTAGGTTGGGGTGCACTTGGAGTCCAATTGAAAAATGGAGGTAGATATCATCACTGAGTATATAAATCAGCAGGAATGTGAATGTTAGCCAGAAGAGCTGAGCAACTACAGAACTAGACTTTGTGTGAGCAACATGCCCAGCTAGCTTCAATTTCACACATGCAATGTCCTTGGGATAGGTATTTAGCATCTGACAATTGAGTGCCTCCTCAACCATGGCCAGACCTAATTTATTATTAAAGGGAAATGAAAGGACAGAGATTTTATTGAGAACAGAACAATCCTTTAACTAACATTATACTTTTTTTTGCAAAGAGAAGATTGCATGGTCAGAATCAGACTTGAAAAATGGTGTGAATGCAATGCTGGGATATTTGCCGTGGATTCCCAGCAGAAGAAGATTTGTGCTAAGGGTGCTAACCGAATCTTAGGGGAACAGTGGTGTCACTAAACAGAGGTTTATAAAGGATAGAGAAAATACACATATCCTTCACCAATTTCTTTCTGGTTTTAGAGGCTTTAGGGAAAAGTTAAGGCAGTCCACACCTGTCAGAGCTGGGCAATTTCCAGTACCAAAATGGGATAGAGAGAGAAGTGCAGAAGCAGAGGATAATGGAGGTGGGGAGGATCAGCTGTAGCCTTCATAGTATCTAATTCATTTATCCTCTTCACTGATAAATTCACAATGTCCACAGTGAGAGAAGTCCTTTTATAGCATCAGTCGGCAAAGTTCAGTGAGCGATGATAGCACCTGTTCATTCATCAGGTTACTCAGATCATAAAGTAGAATATGAAAATGCTGTTGGAAGCTGGCAAGGAGCTCACATGGACAAAGCTAAGCCTATGAAAATTTATTTCTAGAATAGTTTTATCTTAGGACAAGACATCAATACCTTGAGTATTCATTTAAATTCTTAAAATGTGGAAGAATTTACTTATCTGTAGGTGAGAGCAGGGGAAATTCTCTCAAGAAACTGATTTTTGTGATGCTTTGGCTACTGAGTGACAACAACTTCCAGGACCAGGAAGGGATTCAGCAAGCAAAGGCTCAGTTAGGATTTGGGAGTTTACACATACAAAGGTTATTCTCTTTCTGAGTATCAATTTAAGGATAATTAAAGGAAGAAGGTATAAATTTATAGACAGTCTAGTCTGGCTATTTGCTCACATGAATAGAAGTTACTTTAAAAAAAAATAAATTTATGATGTCCAAGAGTATGTATTGTTAAGGTTTCATTAGTGTAATGGGAAGAGAATTCAGTGTATTATATATGCTTGAATAATCTGGCTTGTCTTGTTTTCAGAATCACATGTATGAGTTGTAGAAACCGATATGTGAACAAAGTGCTATGCTTTTGGTTTGGTGGTGCATGCCCAGCTTTTTCTGCACATTCACTGCTGAATCTCAGTAGTGTATTAATAGGTTCATACAAAGAGACATGGTATGAAGAACTATACCCGAGTGATTCACGAGGACTGGTGCTTAGATGTATATGCTCTCAGAAGCAGGCAAAGCTACATTTCACTGGCAGAAAGATCAAGTAGGACGCAAGTAGGATGGATGCATAATTGTACAGCTTACTAAGTTTTTGAAAGAGTTTAGTTAATCATTAGGAAACAGATTTAGAGCGGATCTAGGGCATCTTACCAGCAGGAGCTGACTGAAAGGTAGTAGAATTCTGGAGCAGACGATATTGTAGGCAGCTACCAACTCTTTATTGCTCACAGAAATCAAAAAATTATGAATCCTTTGTAACCAAAAGTACTGATAGCTACCAAAAAGTATTGGCACTGATGTGTAAGCATTCCCTGTGGTGTAAAATTCTCCCACAAAGGAGCAGTTTTGTATTTTATCTCATGCTCTGGAATGAACTGTTATGGAATTGGTACCTGTAGCAAACAATGGAAAGGCTGGGGGAAGAAGGAAATGAGTGTTTTACCAGTGCTTTCTGGTGGCAAGTATCCAGGACAAGTGGTTTCTTTTCTAGGACGTTCAGTTACCTGGTAGGCTAAAGGAATTTTGGGAGAGGTGTTTGCAAAGGAAGCTACAGCAGGGCAGGGGTCAAGGTTCCTGATGACAGGTACAGCAACTGTAAGATGCTAGTAGTGGTTAGGTATGCACTGTGGCAACAAATGGCTGGTGACCCAGTAACAGCTGGAAGTGATGATGGAAACAGAACAACTTGCTCCATCGTTCCTGAATTGTTCCCAAATGGGACAAAGAAACAAAGTTCCAGCCTCAGTGAGCCACCACCTTCACATCTTGCCCACCCTACAGTGGTTCTCCACCTGTAATAACAGAGTGCAGCACTTCCATACTCCATGCTGAGCACCACGTGGGTTTTTGCAGGATTAACACCTCAGAAATCTAGGAAGCCGTAATGAATAAAGCAATGTCATGGTCACAGTTGCAGAAAGCTAACATTGAGTACGCAATGTGATATTGAAACAAAAATAGCTAATACAACTGGGGCTAAATTCTCACAGGTGTCTTGCCACAGGTCTATTTTCTGTACAGCTGCAGTGTGACTGTATTCAGAATGCTGCATTAAATGTAGTGTACCTCGTTGCCAGAAAAATATTGAAGATATTTCAGAGAAGAGGTTTATAAACAATTAGGGAGGTGGAGGGATCATTTAGGAGGAAAGATTGGAAGAGTTAGATAGGCATAGATTGGATGGCTGACAGAAGTCCACTAACATGTGAAAGGTAAGAAAACACCGGAAGACAGAGATTATTTAGGATGTTAAATGGAATAATAGCATATGATATGTCCCAATCTAAGTTCCATTATTCCTAGATACACCATATTTTACTAGACTAAATAATTCCCTTGAGAGTGATGTCTATTAGGCTGTCACAGGAGTGGCTTGTGCAGCAAGGTTAGCTTATAAATTGCAGTACTTTTCAGAGATACGACAATACATTTTCTTACAGAGCAGAACTTCAACAACAAATACAAACCACAAGACTTGTCAGGCTCTGCAGCAGCAGCTTTTGCCCTGGCACTTCCTTCTCTTTCACCTTCTTTTGGACATTTTTTTGTTTTGCTGTCTGGTCTTGACAAACTGTTGGCTCCCTTGGTTCTCTGCCTCTCCAGCTGGCAAACCTGGAGCAATTATGCTCTGTCTTCCTGGACCAATTGCTATCCCCACCAACCAGTAGCTATTTCTCACAAGCATAAATAAGTATTTGGATAGCAAAGAGAAACCATAGAGAATGTAGCTACAAACAACCAGATGCAGAAGGGACACCAGGAGACAGGACAAATGTGTGTACATCTCATTTTTTGCATCCATTTATGCAATATATAACAGCCTTTTAATTTGGAGCAGACCATTCTGTGATGTGGGCTTTCAATTTTGTTTGCAAATTAACAAATTACAAATGGGGTAAAAGCCCCATTTCTAAAACTAAATAAAACAAAATACTTGCAAATGAGCAAGATTATATCCTATTTACTTTTCTGTTTAATTATTTCATGTTTCTGGTCCTCTCTTCTGTTTTCCTTATTCTCCCAAGCAGCTCCTACACTACACTATTCCACAGAAGCTGAAAAGTATTTGAGTTTCACATCCTATTTTGTCTTGGTTACTCACACCTGCAGATTTGTCTAGTGATCTCTGTTTAATGACACTCACTTGTACTGCTTTAAAATCATGAAGTTTCAGAAAAAAATATTATTCTTCAGCTAAGTTTTCTATAGTTAATCTCCCTATTGCTTTGTGTGTGTGAATATGTGTACACACAGACACATGCACACATATGATTTCCTCTATTAAATGGCATTTGCATCTTATTGCAGTGCATACTTGAAGAGCAGTGTAGCAGTGAGCAAATAAATCAATATGAGGCTCTCTAACTCTTTAACAATACAGTATAGGATGTGTGCTTGAATGCCTTATATCTTAATCAAGTTTTCTTTCAGGGTCAGCAGACAGACACTCTGTTTCTGTAAATGTCTTGGTATATCTTTATGGATACGCTGTCCATAAGCAATTTTTATAAGTTTTATCTTCTTGTCTTGTTTGTAAGTTGGAAAAAAATAGATAGCAGAAATAAAACGAGACTTTTCAGAGAGAAAACTATAAAATTAATGGACCTGTATAATCCATTCAAGACAGCAAGACAATATGGCACAACTTTTATACCTGTTACACTGAAAAATTACAACTGACCCTTACGATCTTCCTAGAGGACATGTAACAAAAAGTTTGAGAGAAATATTTGATAGTTTAAACATATACAATGTTTAAACTACTGGGGAAGGGCACAAATATGAATGTTATACCTTCAGATATTATAATTCTTTTGGTTACACTTGGACTTAAATCCACCTAGCAAGTGGATCCCCCAGAAAAAAGATCTGTATACATGTTTCATTGCATGTATATGTGTTGAAAATATACAGATCTGGGCCTTTATATCTTTTTGGAGATCAGAATAGTTTGAGGGGCCATAAAGTAAATAAGAGGAGATTTCAAGTTTGTTGCTCAAAAAACCTCACCAAAACCACAGCTCCCTCCCCCAAATCTCCAGTTGCTTTCATAATGGAATGGTAATACCTTACCTGAAATATATAGGCATCATGCATCTGGTGATGTGAAACTTACGCTTCAGCCTTTGCCTGGTCTGTGCTCTAGAAATAATGCAGAAGCATGCAATGGTTCTGGAAGCATTTTAAGTTATTTTATGCCAGAATTACACATATGAAGGAAAAAAGTCCTGTCTCCCTAATCCTGGTCTGATGGGGTCAGGAAGAGCATTGGACTGTTGCATGTGGCGGCAGTTTCAAACTACCCTTTCCTGAAATATTTGTGGAGCTTCGATGTTAGTCTACTAGTGGCACTGACATATGAATTAGTAGTGTCCTGGCCCACGTTATTCATCTCAGCATCTGACTTTTGTGATGGAGTTTGCTCATGTCAGCAGATTGTATTTGATGAACTGACTAGTTTATATCCATTGCTATTCTCAAATACATTTTGTTTCCTCCCTTATTTGTTCTCTGTCAAGAGCTGGTAGAAAGTTTTATGCCTTAATATCATTGATACATTTGTGCAAGGATCACTGCTTTGTGTTATGAAGTGGTAGGCTGTTGCCAATGCCACCAGACCTGCAGCGGTCACTGATAGATGATACCAGGATGCTTGAGTCGTCAATCCATGTGTTCTACTTGCTCACCTGAGAAGGCACCTGCTCCATTCTCTGTGGCCCTTGTGACGATGGGAGCAGGTCTGGCACTTGTGGTGTGGTCAGAAAAACAGGTCTGTTTCTTTGTCCTGCTCCAGTGGCAGTGGTTGTGCCCAAGGCTGCCGACAGGTACTCCCAGACAGGACCAGTGCATGACTTGCATACCTTGTTATTCTTTTTCTTATTTCCTGACATTAATTTTCACCACCTTTGTACCTCTCTTTCTCCACCCGAGTCTCTGCCTAGCTAAGCAACCTGCTCTATTTACTCTTTTCTCCATCTTTCCCAGTTTTGTTGCAACTGTACACAAACTTGGTGTTTATGATACTGTTGCCTACGTAATCTCAGCCCTATATGGAACCGGCCTTGCAAGACTCTGCTCCTAGAAATTTTCCTAGTGCTCCTCTCCAGCTATCTGTGAGGTTTGGTCACTTGTCCCATAGCTCCCCTTTAACCACCTGTGACACCCAGCCATCCCTCATGGCACTATCCGTAACTTTATTCAGCTTCTCATGCTGTTTTCTGTCATGTCCAGCAGTTTCTCATGCCATGTCTTGTCTTCCATGTCAGTTAGCTGAACCTCTCTTAAAGTAGTCATTTACCTGCAGCCGTAACACTTTGAACTACGTGTTATTAGAGAGTTTATGTATTTAAACTTGTAGGAACTCAGAGGTGGTGGAGGAACTGCATTTATAGTGTATGAACAGATTGTTTATTAGATGGGTAGTTGATGATGTTGCCTATGGTTGCCTACTGAGCAAATTGTATTATTTCAAAAGCATCATTACATATCAAAGGACAGCTTTTCATGAATAGCTAAGTCATAAGATGATGCCTTTATTAAACTTCTTTTCACAATTAAATGTTAGAGGAAAGCCCCAAGACTTTACAACATTGTTGGTACCTCTTTTTCTAATAGAGTGCAATGGGGAGCATACTGGGAAGTACAGGTTACTGAGTGCCATAAGTTTAGGCATTTACAAAGGCATGGGGCAGCAAAGCACCTCCAAGCTGCAGGAGGTAGCTGGAAGCGTGTCCAGCTGGTGGAAAGATGCCTGTCTTGGGAAGCATCAGTGATAGCCAGCTGGAAAGCAAGAGGAAAAATAAGAAGAGGGCCTGAAATTCAAGGGTCTCTCTGAACATGTGGCAATTATACACACTCTTAAAAAAGACTGATTGGATTGCTGCAATGAGATGTGACAACTGTGTAACCTCCACCAATTCTTATTATCCTTTAGAAAACAGAACTGTCTTTTACTACCATCATTTATATTTTGTCAGAAGTGATTCACTGTTATGAAAACAGCATGAATGCTTAAAATAGAGCATAAGAAATGGTGATTTCTGAAATCATACTAGAGGTACAGCGCCCAGAAGCATTTTCTTTTCTCTATTATCAGGCATCACGGTGGTGTCTTTTCCCTTTAGTACAATGCATATCACTTGTTCACTTTGGTTAAAAGTGAAAGAACTCAAGTCTTTATTATCCTTAGCAGTGGGCTGGTAGAAATATGTCTCAATGAATTTTTTATAAATCTAAACTGTAGTACAATATCTAATGAAGATGTTGCACTTTGCAAGAAGCAGCTACTGCACAAAGCATTCAGAATCCTTGCAAATTATGATCCCTAGAAAAGTGTAATTCTGATTAACACTTTTCCTCACATTGATCAGGGTGTCGGAAGCGGTGAAAAAAAATGGATGTACAATCACTCACTAATGTAAAAAGACAGCAAAATTCAATGTTTCCGTTTAGGAATAAGACTGATCTAGAGATACCTGATCAAAGAATTTTCAGAAGAAAAAGGTGGTTTACCTAAAATTAAAAAGTCACATGGAACAACTTTTGATTGTGTTAGCAATAGGAGTCAAAACAAAGAACTGCATTTCAGATTCTTATAACTAAATTATTATTTTTAATTATGCAAATGCATTCAATTTGATTGTGTTTATAATAAAGTGTTGTGGTTTAACCCCAGCCAGCAACTAAGCACCACAGAGCCGCTCACTCACACCCCCAGCAGTGGGATGGAGGAGAGAATCAGAGGTGTAAAAGTAAGAAAACTTGTGGGTTGAGATAAAAATAATTAATAATTAAAATAATAGCAACAACAACAGCAATAGTAATAATAACAAAATTGTAAGGAAAAAGCAGGGGAAAGGGGGAAGAGAGGGAGAAAAATAAAAATATATAGGGCTACATGGAAAAAAACTTCTTCAGACACCAGTATCTTATCTTCCATCTGACTGAGCTGCATAGAACCTCACAGGAGTACCAGGACTCTTTGTTAGTTCTGGAAAGTAAGGTTTGTTCATAAATCCTGTCCCTTAAAAGAAAATCAGGCTGGAGACTCCCAGATAACTATTCCTTAGGTCAAAGGCTCATGGCAAGAAAATAGGTCTGACTGAAATGATACTTCTCCCCCTGCAATAAAAAAAAAGGAAACAAAATAAAATGAGAAGATGGTAAGAAGATTAAATCATTTACTGATATCTTGGTTAAATTTAGCTATTTAGAAGAATTTAGAGATTTCTTGAGGTTCATTTCAGAAATACAGATAGCATACGGGAAGATGAGTGTATGTTTTATGTAAATAGATGATTTACAATCTTTGGGAGACAGACATAGAACTTGGCAACTTTTTTATTAATTGAAAAATAGTTCCAGAAGGTCTTAAATTAGGTCACATGTATCCTTGGTTTGGTCTTAAAAAAAAGAACAGAAAGTTTTGAAAATTTCAAAGCATTCTATTTGGAATTATTGTAACAGAGTGGTTTATTTTAGAATTTTTTAAGTCTTTCATTTTTAAAATAAATCGTTTTTCATTTTGAGAGAGAATATATGCTTATTTAAGATTGGCATTTTTTAAACAATAAAGAGGGATTAGTTAGTCACACTCTTCAGGTCAAATAAAATATTTTGGTGTGACCTTAAACATTTTAAAAACACTTTTGATAACAATGTTTTGGTTTGGTCCAAACTAATTTATTTTCTGACGTTTATTTAAATTGCCCATTGGAATTAAAAATCCACTATTCTCTAAACTTGTGCTGCAACACTAGCAATGAAGAAAACATCTGATAGGGTTTGAAATACATCTGCAGTGTAAGTTTAAGTAGGTTTAGAGATTTTAAATATTTGATTTCATGCTTCAAAGCCATGGCAGAGATTCTTGTTTTCACACATTCTTTCATTCGTCAGATATACGTATCCTATCTTGTCATCAGTACTTTTTGCAGATTCTTAGAATCTTTATTGATAATCACATGCAGATGCAGAAAGTATATAGCAGAGTGCAGAAACTGACAGACTGCATAACATACTTCTCTAGATGGATAGCATACGCTGTTTGTCATTAACCAAAATAGCTGTGTTCCTTGACACATGATGAACCATGAGGAAGGTGTAGAACTCTTTCTATATTTCATAGTCAGAAATGCCCTCTTTAACATGAACAGCCTTTTGTTTTTTATTGTGGAGTAACAATTCCCCAAACAGGATAACAATTAGTAACTGACTTGAATAGTGTTACATGCAGGTAGAATCCAGATATACAAAATTAAAATGAAATTTTTAAAGTGTAAATTTGCTTGAGCTAAACTGCTGACAGTATTCATGTACATGAAAGAGTATTTATATTTTTCTTTTTCGTTTACTTTAATTTCTTTTTGCAAGAGCTGAAGAGTTGTATTTTAATTGCACAGAATTACATTCTCAGAATTTTAAGAACTGTAAAACAAAACTTTTAAGTATCAGAAAAGCAGAGTTACGTGTGAGATATACAGATTCTAGAGACAAAGACCAGGAGTAAAGCATTTAAGTATTTGAGTTGAAAGCCTATTTAGAGATTTCCCTAAAATAATATATGTCCAAGCTTCCCATGTATTTATTGTCCTGTCATCCCATCTCAGCGAAAGTCTGGAGCTCTTGACTTTCCACTCAATTTTTTATCACAGGCTTTATGCTAAAGAAAAATTAAAAAGTGCTAGCCACGTTGAAGTCAAGTCTTTGAAGGAGGAAGGGGAGTAGATACTACAGGAGCAAGACTACACTTACCAGCTAGATAGGAATGATATGGATGGAATTATGGCCTAGTTTTTAGATTTTAATTGGGAACTAGGTATTAAAATAACTAAAATGTTAAAGTAAGTAGTGCCAACCTTTGCTGGACAATCTGAACATGAAAGACCATTATGAACATTGCTGGCTTTTTGGAAAGTGACAGTTGCCCTTATTAAATTAAAAGTCTTTGTAGATCTGGTATTGTTTGGATGACATGCATAGCTGTGATATGACTGTGTTATTGCCTAATAACAGCAAAGCAGGTATGGGTAAAAGCTGTTCTTACTTCAAGCACATCAGTAGAAAATCTACCAGACAAAATAAAAACATGACAGTTGATTTCCTTGTGTAACAATGTTTCTCTAACCCATGATTTTGGCTGGTTTGACGTTCTCCAAAGAGTGGGAGAGGGAAGTTGTCCTCCATCAGGCACAGCACTGGAAGCAATCTATGAAAACGTAAAGAACTGTCTTGAAATCGACAGCTCCCCATAGAGTGAGTTTACCTGAGACTGCTTAATGTCATTCCTCTCGGGTTCCTCTCAGCACACAGTTCTGAAGAACCTGTGAATTTAGTGAAGTAAGATTTTCCAGAGAAAAGATAAAACTGTCAAGTTTGTATTAACAGCTAGTTATGAAGGTGGAATCAAATTGGTTTAGCTCATATTATAGGTAGGTCCAAATACAGGGTTTTGGCAGAGGATTAATTAAGGTCTTGATTTAGCAAAATATTTAAACAGATGATGAAGTGCATTACTTTCATTAAGAAATGTGTGTTTTGATGAATATGAACATCCCGTTGCAAGTACTTAGGTAAAATAGAATAAAGTATCTCTTTCTGAGCTTCATGATGATGGATCTTCAATGCTTATACCTGGGCAGGCAAATTTAATGTTAACCTGTGTATATCTGTTCAACTGTGTGCATTCTGCCCATATTATGGATATAACTCATGTTTACACAACTCCAGATTTCACAATCCACAGACTGAATGACATTCAGTTTGGCTGCAGTGGGACAGGAATTTAAACACTGTTTGTGGTATCACAGACAAATGCCTGAACTTACAAAGCATCTGCCTCTAATTGTTAGGGAAATTCACCTTCTGTCTTTTAAACAAGGCCTGGAGGGATTGCAGCAGTGATGTAGCACTTCTTTTCCTCCTCATTTGTTCCTATCTGTCCATGTCTCAGACAGACCAAGTACCGAGTAGCCCATTTAGACAAGTATAACCTAACATTATAAGGTGCTAGTGCTCAACTGGTGGCTGAAGCTCAGTGGTTTCCATTAAAATATTAAGGCAGTTTTGAATTGAATCCCCTAAAGGGAACATGCTATATCCCTACACGCATGTTCTCTCATCAGATAGCAGTGACAAAAGCTGAAATTTTAATTAAGAATTTAAGTGAGCAAAAAATCTATACAAGTGTCTGTTGTATATCTTTATTAATCCAATGGCATTTTTAGGAGTATTATTTTGCAAGAATGCTTAGGTAAAAATCAGTAATATATATTTCTCATTGTTTTTAAAAAATATATGGCCTTTTTTCCCCGCCGTGTGTGAGAATCTAATATTAAACCTGAAATATATATTGCATTACTTTCTTTCCCCCTGCTGTTTTGGAAAAAATAATGGTATGCATGGGCATTACTTTTCATGGTAAAATGTTTAGGTTTTGCTCTTAAACATATTTTACCCTGTAAAAATGTGCATTTTGTATTAAAATGAAATAAACCTATTGTATTTATGTATTCTGAACCATTAACTCTCTCTCACATTGCTGTTTATAAATATATTTTTACTGTTATTTTTGCTTATACATCTCCAATCCTCCAAGCAGTATCTACACTTAAGTAACTCAAATTCTTTTAATTACAACTTAACTGTAGAGACATACAGTTAAAGAATCTATGCGTACAACTTTTAGGGACAATAAAACAAGTTTGGTTAAAACTGAAATATTCTCCTGCAGCTTCACTTAAAACTAAAGGGTTACTATTACAAAGCACATGAAATGTGTGGCTAACACTTGAAAAATTGATAAGTTTTATTTTACACATTTCTATGTTTCCTGGCTTTCTGGAACAGGAAGCTGCATTAATGCACTGCTGTGAGAAAGTACATTTGGCATTTTCAACCCTAGAAACTTGTAGTTTCAGGATACTTGTAGGAAAATGTTCTTCAGAGAAATTCCAACCAATTTCATCCACTCATATCGTTATTTTAACAAACTCTGCAAAGATAAAGAAATTACACCCGCAAGCCATGCTGACAAATATTTTGCTAGTTTTATAATCTTGCAATTTGAATCAAGAATACAATCTCATCAGTGTTTTAAAATGTAAGATAAAAGTAATTGCAAACTGAGGTAGAATAACAATAACAGTAATGTACAAAACAACAGACAAATTTTAAAAGCAACACTTTAAATGTTATTAGAAAACTCTTTTCTTATTCCAAGTTCAACTATTGCCTTTTTTTGCTTTGGTAGAATTTTCTACTCTCTCCCCATACTTTATACGTGCTAGCATTCATCTAGAATCAGAGATTCACTCTTAAATCTGTTACTTATTACAGTTGGACAGAACTATTTTATTATGTATGGTTAATTCTACTTGTCAGGGCCCTGAGGCCACTGACACTGCCCAGCCTTCTCTGGGGCCTTCCTCCAGTCCTACCCATGGCCCAGGACACCATTTCAGCCCCCCCCCAGGGCTGTCAATCCTTACCCCAAGCCCAGACACCAGCCACCCTTGACGGACCTCAGGTGCACACTTGTAGTCGTGTCCCCAGCCCCGTCTCTGTCCCCATGTCCAGCTGCTGGATGTACCCTGACCCTGGTGCATCGCTTGCCCTGCCTGGGGCTGTCGACAGACCCCATTGCAGGACCCGGCTCTGCTCAACGTGGTCAGACCCTGAGAGACAGTGCCTGTTGGAGAGAGGGTACTGGCTGCCCTAGGGTCACCTTGGCTCCCAGTTCCCTGTCCCTTAGGGAGCAAGCAGCCCTTGCTGCACCCTGACACCACATTTTTCCTATTTCTAAGCTGGTTTTCCTACCTTTCTCAGAGATAAGTTATTTTGTTGTTCTTTCATTTGTTTTCCTCAAACTAGGTATATTACCCTTTCTGAAATGAATCTCAATGAAAAAAAAAAAACCCAACACCAACCAAAACAAACCCACCCCACTAAAAGTATGACGGACTGGGAGTGGTCTGGAAAAAAATTTCCTCTAATCTGAAAAAAGGTGACCTACTGCTTCCAAAGGCCTAAGACTGTCAACAGCAGGAGAGGTAGTCTGTGTCATAAAGTGTGATAAATCCTATTTATATAGGATGTATAAAGCCTCTACTCTAGTAGAGCCCTGGGGAGTGGAAAACATTCGTGCATATTGGTCTGTGTGAAGTCCATTGGCTTTTTTTTTTTTAAATAATTATATGAAAACTTTCCTTTTTACCTTAAGAAATAGGTTACCAAATGGGTACCAAAGCTACAAACTCAGTAGTACTGCAGGTACAGATGGGATGTACTCCTCTACTCTACAGCAGGTGCTTCACCATCCATTTAGCTGCTGAGGGCTGTTCACTCATACTTCTGCATTTTGCTGCCAGTGCACTCTGGGATAGAAAACATTCAACCAAGAAGTAATTCTGTCTGAAGGTCTCCTCTCAGAATCTAGCACTGCAGAAAAAAACCACTGCAAACAAGAAGTTACATTTTCTTTTTCACTGACATTTTTCTCCATGGAAGTGTTTAAAACTAAATCCACTACAGAGTAGTAGTTTTTCTTTTGTTTTAAAGGTTTTTTTTCTATTATCTAAACCATTAAATGCCGATATATAACATTTGAACTTAATCTGTCTCCTTCTCATTCCCTAGTGATGGATAATTGCTCATTTGTAAATTACTAGCTAACTATGCGTGCAATCTGTTACATGGTAAGAAACAAGCATAAATGCATTCTGTTATTAGTAATTATGAGTTTAATTTAATTTCTTTTTGGCTTTTTTTTACCTAAGGCATTTATTTTTAAATGTGTTGGAAAGAAGTCTAAAAAAATAGCTCTTGATTTGGGAATGTGGTTTATTAAATGTAGTAATAGCCTGCACTAATTACCATGGGATGAATTATATTAACTATTTTAAGTCTAGAAGATATGACTGCTATGTGAATTTGATTAATAGAAGAGCCTGTGGGGACAGTTCATGGGGCGGCTTCTTCAGGATATTTAACAATCTTGTCTTACTGCAGCAAATCAACCTGCATCATCTATGAAGTCCTGTAAGCACTGGCAGAGAGGAAAGTTAAGCACATGTTTAGGTGCTTTGTTGGACTGTGACCAAAGTACTTAGCTCTGGCTATGTTTTAAAGGTCAAGGAAAACAATTGGGGATATACATTCACCCCCATTTACTTGGATGCATTATCTGGTCTTCAGTAATAATTAGAATCCTACCCCCCCGTGTCCCCTCCCGTGTCCCCCCCAAAAAATATCTAAAACAAATAAACAAACCAACTCAGAAACCCAACCAAACCAAAAAATCCCCACCTCCGACCTAGCTTCTGACCTGCTCTCAATATCTCCTCACAGAGATCAGCACAATGGCAATGCCATAATACCTTCACAGGCAGACGTGTGGAGCTTATGATAGTTTCAGTACTACTATCCTGTTTAACATCAGGGTAAATCAGAGCCCTTCAGAAAAACAGTATGTTGTCTAGGTTCCCTATAAAATCAGTAGCTTGCCAACTAAAAATTATAATCAGATTTCTTGGAATGTTTGAATCAAGGAACAGTTTAAATATGTTTCAATACCTTCAGTTATTACTGCAACAGAAAATTGTCAGGGCTTGTTACTTACCGGATAACATCACTGATATCTTTTCAAGTGACAGGATATTTTTTACTATGAGCCAATCTGTGCATCATTAAGCACATGAAAAGCTTTTATTAATTAATAAAGGTAGCAATAATCTGCTTTACTTGACATTAGTGGAAGAAATAAGTAGGAGAATGTCATTAAAATCCAGGTCCAGCTGATGTCAATCTCCAGAGCATTACTCATTTAAATGAAGTTAGTATTTTATTTCTAGGCCAAATTCAGCAATGAATTTAAGTACTAGCAGTTCCATTTAGGATTTGTGCTCAAATATCTTTCTAGACTGAGGAGTAGAAAAGTTTACAAATCTGAAAATATATAACAATTTGAAAGAGAAGTTGTTTAGGCTAAATAATTTTTAAGTGTCATTATTTTAAAGGAAAACTATTATTATTATGAACTGTTATTTTAAAGTCTAAATGCTTTTTGCAAGAAATGTAGACTATATAAACCCATATACCAAAACCAACACACTGTTTGATATCATCAAATGCATTTCATGCCTTTATAAAACTAATCAGCCAAAATCAAACCCAGACTAATAACAATAACAACAGACCAAAAAAACTTTTTTAGCAATACAGTTTAAAACCTTAGTATGATTAAAATAATCTCATAATCTGTCATCTTTCCTATTTTAGAAATAAATTCTATTATGATATCAAGCATTTATTGTAAGGGAAACAACAACTGAACACCATTGTTATAGTGGCGTAATATGGTTGAGTAATAAGAGCCTGCTTGGACCATGTCTCCAAAACATCAACTTGCTTACTCTTAAGAGGCTTTTTTCACGACAAAAAAACCAGGCTGCAAAATCCAGTTAACTTGAAAAATCAGATTGGTTGATGTGAAGAATCTTTTCCCTGGCTGCTTTAGACACTCTCTCAGAGTACATTTTCTACCCCAGAAATGATTAAACACACAAAAAATCATCTGAACTTCTCTGTGTGACAGAAAGGAAGAAAGAAGAGAAAAATCCATAAAGAATCTGATCGAATTGTGTGATGATTTCAGACTTGTACTGGTTCTGGCTGGGGTGGAGTTAATTTTCTTCACAGTAGCTAGTAGGGGCTGTGTTTTGGATTTGTGCTGAAAACAGTGTTGATAATTCAGGGATGTTTTGGTTACTGCTGAGCAGTGCTTGCACAGAGTCAAGGGCTGTTCTGCTTCTCACCCCACCCCACCAGCGAGGAGGCTGGGGGGGCACAAGCAGTTGGGAGGGGACACAGCCGGGACAGCTGTCCCCAACTGACCCAAGGGATATTCCAGACCATATGACGTCATGCTCAGTATATAAAGCTGGGGGAAGAAGAAGGAAGGGGGGGACATTTGGAGTGATGGCATTTGTCTTCCCAAGTAACCGTTATGCCTGATGGAGCCCTGCTTTCCTGGAGATGGCTGAACACCTGCCTGCCCATGGGAAGCGGTGAATTAATTCCTTGTTTTGCTTTGCTTGCATGCACAGCTTTTGCTTTACCTATTAAACTGTCTTTATCTCAACCCACGGGTTTTCTCACTTTTACTCCTCCAATTCTCTCCCCCATCCCACTGGGGGGGGAGTGAGCGAGTGGCTGTATGGGGCTTAGTTGCTGGCTGGGGTTAAACCATGACAAGACTGTAATAAAAAGGCGGTCTTTACACAACAAAAATAATCTAGATTAACAGGTACATGTGCAAAGAACCTTTGCCTGTCTTCCAAGCAGAATAGCTCTATCAAATTCTGAAAGCAGTATGCATACAGGCATATCGACATTTTTAATTGGGTCAGTAGATAGAAATGCAATTACTTAGAGTGAAGGAAGAAGAAGAAAATTGTGAGGTGATTGGTCAGATGCCAAGGCAGTGTTTATCTTCCATCCAAATAGACTACTTTGCTTCAATTCTGTGAGTAATACAATATGAAGAAAATGGTTTATAGAGGGAGGAACATGGCATGAGTGTTTATTGAAGTGATGTAACATGTAAAAAACATGCATTTATCTGAACATTGTATCAAAAGAGAAAAGTTTGATGGCTAGAGTAGGCTAGGCTGGGTGGATGTTGATGGATGCTTATCTCCCACAGCAGCTGGCACTCAGGGTTGGCTGTTCTTTAAACCTGTATTTTAAATCTGTTTAGGTGGAGTCGGTCGAAATGGCCAGGTGGATCTGACACCACCTCCCAGTGAAAGTGGAGGAAACAGCCCCGTTCTGCCCTCACTTGCTATCTTTCCCCCTTCCACTCCTGCACAGGCTTTGGTACTTATAACCTAAAGTCAAGCTAGTCAGTTTATTAAACCAGCAAAAATTAACCCAGCAAAGAAAAGTGATTATTTTGTTGGTTGGCATACTGACAGGATTCAGTACAGGGTAATCCATATACCAGAGGTGTTGCAAAGGAAATGGCAGAACTATGTGGTTTGAAACTGGAAATTATTTCCACAGAGAATATGGGTCCTGGCCACTCTGGCTTACTCAGGAACCAATGGTAGGAAGATGTGAAAAGGAGAGGTAGTTTTTTTCAAATTTAGTGAAACCATTTGGTTTGTTCAGATACTCATGACAACCAGGTCATCATCTTATATCTTTGAGGATGGAATAGGATTTTAGCAGTTATTTTAAGGGGAAAAAACTACCACAAAAGAAAGACACCCCCCCCCCAACCCAATTAATTTGCTGAAATACTTTTTCAAAAAATAATTTTGACAGATGAAAAAAATGTCCTGGCAATTTTCACAAAGCCAGGATGCCCAGGACTCTAAATAATTTAATATTTTGAGCATTTACTTAGTGAAAGATTTGATACTAATCCTGTCTCTCTGAGGCTATTTGAATGTGTATATGTAGATAGATATAGGTTACATAGATATCAATGGAGAGAGAGAGATAGCTATGTCTTTTTAAGACCATACTTTACACATCCAACTCTCAGATGTGCAGAGTTAGTGGGAGACAAACTTCTCTCATGCCATCTTTTGCTGTTTAGAAATACTTTTATATACCTGAATATTTTTCCACTCTAAATGAAATTGCTTTCATGTTTTACTCTTCGTTTTTATTGTTGTATCTGAGTGTTGGTTTGGGTTTGGTTTGTTGTTTGGTTTTTTTTTTCTAGGGAGAAAAATGCAGTCTGTCTCTTCTGCTTATTCCTTTACCTAAGGATTTTTTTAAGATTCGTCTCTGATCTCCGTCATGTACTCTCAAACTGCAGCAGACATCTCACAACCCTAATAGGCTTTACTTTGTGGCCTGATTGACAAATATCAAGAGCTTGAAGGAATCAGTGGGGCTATGTGGGCATCTAAGCAGATCATTGTGCTGTGCTGTCATCCCTGCAGTGCCATTATCACTGAACCCTTGCAGTGGGAAGGGACCTCAGGAGGTCTCTGGTCTACTTTCCTTCTCAAAGCTTGATCAAGACTGAATTCACACCAAGTTTGTCAGGGATTTATCTAGTCAGACTTTGAAAATCTCGAAGGATGAAGGCTGCACAGCCTCCTTGGGAAAACTTTTCCAATGCTTGAATATTTTCACAATGGAGATAACTTCCTTATATCTGATCGGAACCTCCCCTCATTCCACTTAAGCCTGCTGCACCTTGTACTCTCACCGGGCACCATGGTGGTAGCCCAGCTCTGTGTTCTTGCTAACCCCGTCTTGGGCATGGGCAGGCTGCTGTCAGGTCCTCTCAAAGTCATCTCATCCCCAGGCTGAACGGGGCCCAGTCCCTCAGCATCTCCTCATAGAGCAAGTGCTCCAGACCCAACCAGCTTGGGGGCCTTCTGCTGAACTCGTTCCAGTTTTTCAGTCTTTCTGCTGGCGGGGGCTCAAAACTGAATGCAGTATTTAAATGTACTCTTGAGAATGTTGAACAGGGGGGAATAATCCTTCACCTCCATCTCCTGCCTGTGGTCTTATTGATACCTATTGGTATGATAATTATTTGAATGGTCATCTGAAATATTTTATCCAACATACTGGTCCTGGTTGCAGCTGGGATAGAGTTAACTGTCTTCCTAGCAGCTGGTATGGTGCTATGTTTTGAGTTCAGTGTGTGAAGAATGTTGATAACACACTGATGTTTTCAGTTGTTGCTCAGTAGTGTTTAGTCTAAAGTCAAGGGTTTTTCAGCTTCTCACGCCCAGCCAGCGAGAAAGCTGGAACGGCACAAGAAGTTGGCACAGGACACAGCCAGGGCAGCTGACCCAAACTGGCCAACGGGGTATTCCAGACCATGTGACGTCCCATCTAGTATAGGAACTGGGAAGTGGGGGCAGGGGATCGCCGCTCGGGGACTAGCTGGGTGTCAGTCGGCGGGTGGTGAGCAATTACACTGTGCATCATTTGTACATTCCAATCCTTTCATTATTGCTGTTGTCATTTTATTAGTGTTATCATTATCATTATTAGTTTCTTCTTTTCTGTTCTATTAAACTGTTCTTATCTCAACCCACGAGTTTTACTTCTTTTCCTGATTTTCTCCCCCATCCCACTGGGTGGGGGGGAGTGAGTGAGCAGCTGCATGGTGCTTAGTTGCTGGCTGGGGTTAAACCACGACAATACTACAATGTCTTGTTTTGTATTTTCTTCCTATATCTATACACTAGGTCAGGTTTGGGTTTTTTTTCAAATTTTTTCATCATAACCCAAAATAGCATGCCCTTATTTTGCCATTAATCCAAACTACAGGTTGAAATCAGTCAATACTCTTGAAAAGAGATTTGATCTCACCCTCTTCTGAGGTAAAAACCATCCTTATGCTTCATTCTTATATATATTGTCATTGTCTGATCATAAGATGATGCTATTATGGATAGCTTATGGGAATAACATAGAAAGAAGGACTGATGCTCACACAATACTGTGATAATTTTCTATGACATATTTCACCCCTAAGCATCTCAAAGGGCTTTACAAATTGATTTATATTCTGCACACAAGGATAATTTCATCCATCCATGTTTATTAGCTGTGCAGCAGCACTTCAGTTTAGGACAGGAATTAAAGGCCATATCCAGCCCAAAATGCAAGGTGAATGTACTCATAAAACATCCCTCACAACAGTTAACACTTCAAACTGCTTCCTTTCAGCAATGTACCTACAAAAAGGCATCATTCCTAAAATATTGGGCTATTGAAGGATTTACTGTCCAGATGCAAAAATGAAATTCAATTTACCCTCACTGTGTTTACAAAAATAGTTTTAGCTAGACTATATATATGCAATGAGGGAGTTTGGATACTTTTTTTGCAGCTTGTAATTGCAATCATTTTAAAATGCATGTGTCTGTTTCTTTGTTTTTCCTGGTCAACTTTCATTTCCTGATCAATTTTCACAATGTTGTGATGTGATAGGATTGATTTTCTTGGGAATATACATCAGTTAAAATTATGTTTTTCCAGTGGGATTCATCTGAGGATTTTAGAGTAATATTTGTCTAGCTGGATGAAAGATTCCAGAAAATAATCATTCAGATATTTATCCAGTTTCAACACAGTACTTGTTCAAAAACATGTTCCATCACTTATTTTTCCTTCTGTGAATTTGTTAACACAGTTCTTTTTTTCTTTTGCCTAAGATACATGTTGAATGACTAGTCATTGGTAGGAGTTTTTGTTGGTTTGTGGGTTGTTTTTTTTTACTTGGATTCATCTATAGATTGTATTGAATTGTTGATAAACTCATAATGCGTATCCTTTCAGAACTTTTTAATCTACATAAGAACTCTCCAACTTCTTCACAAATACATGGGGTTTTTTCTGAAATAGATGCCAGACAAGTATGATATATTTCAAGAAGTTCAGGTTGCATTAATTCAAAACAGATTTTCCAAGTGACTTTTTTTCCTAGTATCTTGGAGACAGGCTCTGCTAGGTAGAAGAAGCTGTGCTCCTGAACTCTTTAATCATATATGCACCCAGGAAGCTTTATCCTAGAATGGTCAAGACATCACATGGGGACTGCATCAGTCATTAGGCCATTATTATTTTGATGTATATTATTTCTGATGCCCAAAGCTCACACAATAGTAGGAAGCACAGCGTACCTGCTATCTGAGGACTGATGAGTAGTGCAGCTTAGTAGGGATCACTGCTTTGTTGACTTTGGTTTAGCTTCTCATTAATTGAATTTTTCCCCATACAGGAGTATGTCTACAGGGAAAATTCTCTTGTGAATTTCTATAGATAAATCTGTAGAGAAAATAAGTTTATAGGCAAGATTTTTGAGTGACCTTTAGATATTAATATTAATTTGCCAGCAATATGAAGAAATGGAATAATCCACAATTTAAGAGTTTTTTGGGGTGTGGTGGGGGCTAATCTGTGAAAAAATCTTAGAAGTCAAAGGCTTAGTCTTTGTCTAAATCAGTCAATGACTTAGAAGTCAAAGAAAGTTATCCACCGTTTACACATTCAGCACAGCTGTTAATTCTGTTCTCTGCTTCATCACATAAGGAGCCACATGTAACAGTTCCTTGGCTGCTGTAGCAACAATTTTGAGAAAGATTTCTGGGACAAAGCATCCAAGTAACTCCTCCTCCCAAAGCTCTTCCATGAGCACTCATCACTTCTCTAACTGTGGCCTGTGTGGTTCTTTGCTAGATGAATACTTCATATTTGATGACAAAGGCTTGGCCCAAGTTAACCCAAATATGGATGCCTCCCTGTTTCCTGCTCCATCATTTTTTCATATCTATCTCAGCAATTTATTTTTACTGAATTTCTTTTTTGGTGGAAGTTTTGAATAACAAAAAGTATATTACTGCCCTTGTCAACCACATGAGTAATACTCCATTCTTCTGATGTTTCCTTAATGATGGCTACCTTACAGGATTCATTTTCAGTAACCTCTTAATCTATGTAAAATAGATTACCTATATTACAGAATCATTTAGGTTGGAAAAAACCTTTAAGATCATCGAGTCCAACCATTAACGTAGCACTGCCAAGTTCACCACTAAACCATGTCCCTAAGCGCCACATCTACATGCCTTTTAAATACCTCCAGGGATGGTGACTCAACCACTTCCCTGGGCAGCCTGTTCCAATGCTTGACTACCCTTTCAATGAAGAAATTTTTCGTAATATCCAATTTAAACCTCCCCTGGCGCAACTTGAAGCCATTTCCTCTCATCATATCACTAGTTACTTGATAGAAGAGACCAGCACTCACCTCACTACAACCTCCTTTCAGGTAGCTGTAGGGAGCGATAAGGTCTCCCCTCAGCCTCCCTTCCTCCAGGCTAAACAACCCCAGTTCCTTCAGCTGCTCCTCATAAGACTTGTGCTCTAGACCCTTCACCAGCTTTGTTGCCCTTCTTTGGACACACTCCAGCACCTCAATGTCTTTCTTAATTACATCTTAATCAGAACTTCATGCAACCCCAAATCCCTATAAGTCTATTACATCTAGACAGACCACTTAACCCATTACACTATTTATCTTATCTTTTCTAAGGCTACCCTGCGCTACTTTCTAAAGCTTTTTGACTAATTTAATTTTTAAAAAATAGTTTAAGTGGGCTTTGAAATATCACCTATTATCCTGTTGGACACTTGTGAGCTTGTTATTCAGGCCTTGTGTATCAAATTGCTTGTCTTTTGTAAATATTGACTAACTTCACAGTGAATAGTTATTTTCTTTTTTTTTTTTATAATATTATCATTCATTTATTGCAATTATGGTACAGAAATACTTAGCAAAAATGTATTAGTTGAATACTCTTTTATTTTAATCCACTTTTGTAACATACCATCTTCACCTTGTGCAATGGCTTTCCTAAGATTTGCATAGTTCGTGAGGTAATTTCAGAAATACACTTAAAATGGCAAACAACCTGACATGCTAGGGGTCCTTACCAGTTTTGTGAACCCTGTATGTCATCCTTGATATCTATGGTTGGTGACATCTATTTTTTACTCTTTATCTCTTTAAAATTCATTCTTGATTGCTATTGTCATTTTATCACTCAGTTTGGGTGGATTGTGTTACAATCTTGTCAAATTGTTGTTTGTTTGTATTACAGAACTTGGTTTCCATTCTCTATTCTATCTAATTTGGGTTTTTTAAGTCAATGCTTCTTAGAGATTTTCTCAGCTTCAGCAAAAACCATTCATAAGAATGACTGTATATATGCATAATATATATATTACTGAATGGAACTGTCCTTTATTCACCAGCACTAAGCATGATCAAATAGCAGCCCTGAATCCCTCTCAGCAAGCATAAACTTTAAATCCAGTGGCAAATTATTATCATGGTGACCTCAGAACAACAGGTCTGGACAATTTTTATGTTTTCAGATTTTTTTATTGTTCAAAGAAAGCATTACAGCTACTGCTGATAACACTTTCACTTCCATTTTATTTTTTTCTTGAGGAAAGTAGAGTGTAGTCTCATTTTTCCAAACATTTATGTTCTGATGTTACTTTGTTAACTTCAGCTGAGTTCTCACTTGCTCCTTTGATTATAAAATAGAAAATAATTTCTATGTGTCTACTTCAGAACATATTTTCTTGGGTTGTTCCCATATTTTGATGGAACCCACAAAGGTAAATCAGAGGTAAGAGGAACAATCAGTTTTATTCACTGACTCATATTTTGACTGCTGTGTGAACCACAGATGGCATAACAAAGACTAGCACTGAACTATTACTTTGTATTGTCTTTCAAGATAACTTTGAAGAATGTTTCTGAAAATCCTTGGGATGAGGAGCTGTGCATCAACATCAGTGTTTATTTTTATCTCATTTTTTTTCTTTTTTTTTGTAATGTAGATACTGAGATTTGCTTGAGAAAACAAAAAGTGACCTGTGCTCTTAATGCAATTTGAGATTCTGCATTGCTTCCTGAAAGACTGCTACAGATCTTCTCTGCGTACACAGATAAAATCAGAGTTACCGAATGGTTTCTTGTCAGTGATAAAGAAAGGACCTGTAGTTTCTATTCCCAAGGGGTATCATTAGGGACCTTAAGAATTCAGGGAAGAGCAAAACAACATGAGTGTTATGGGCTCCATTATATGCTTTGACAGGATAATATTTGTGTCACACAATCCCTTCTGATACCTGACAGTCTGGGTTTAATAAAGGAAAATACCTGTTTCTTAAAAGTTAGATGTAGAAACAGAAGCTTGGTTCTGAAGGGCCAACGTTTACCTCATGCAGTCAGTAGCTCTGAAATTATACTTTAATTACAGTCAAGTTACTATTCTTAGTCTACAAAGCAGAATCTTTCTTGCTTATGTATTTGTGAAGTAGACTTCATACATAGACAGCTGACTAAAATAAGGGCAATTTCAGTTGCTGGTGTTGTCAGCAAGGCTTGTAAACAGACGACACGAAGCTGCAGCTCAGAACAGGAGTGCACAGCACTGCTGAGTTGTGCAAGATACAAGAATGCAACTGCCTGAGTTCTAGTTTAATCTGCCCATAGTGGTAATACGCCATCATTATGGACCTGCCAGAGGCTATTTAGTAGTTAAGATCTTGGATAGAGATCTAATGTGAAAAATAGTTTCTGAAACAGGTCTGGGCTGCTTAACACCATGTTGGAGTATAACAATAGTTCAGAGGAAAGACAGTCCCTGCATTCCTCGTACTAGATCCAAGGACAAACTCTTGGCTCTTCTGGAAGCCAAAGCCAGTTTTGTTATTGATTTCAGTTGGAGCAGGACTTCAATCCAGCAAAAAATAGCATAAGTTAATCAAGTTTTGTGTATGATCACAATACAAGGTGTGTATGACTGTGCTGCAATTGTTCCTGGCATGCTAGGACACAGTATCTGAAAAAAATAGCATGATGTTTAAAAAGAACCTTTTTTCTTAACAATCAGTTTTCACAGGATTAAGGCAGCCAAGCAAACAATAATGTATTGAATCTAATTCATTATCTCCCATAAATTTTGTTTTGATGTTTTATCCAACATTGCTTTTCTTTGGATTCATAAGAACTGTTTTGAGTTTATAGAGTTGCAGTGGGGAGCAAGGTGTTATGAATTTAATTGGATGGTTTTATAAAGCTGGGCAAAGTACAGCGATTAGAAGTAACAAACCCATGACAGTTCATAATTAAAAAGAAAACATTAATAAATGACCATTCTTACCTGAAGAATATTGGTTACCTCTCTAAATATCTGAGCTTTCTGACTCAGCATGCTGTTGATATAAGGAAAAAAAAAAAAAATTAAAAAAAAAAAAATTAACTCCCCCTTCAATTTCCCTGTAATGCCAAAGCCCTGTATAGCTTTGGACAAAAAGTGCTAATGAAAGGAAGGCCAAGAGTATGCAAACACTTTCCATATAAATTCAGCAGTCAATTTCACCAAACTTTTCATAGCAGTAAATCCTTTATCTGCAAGAAAGGTTAAGGCTGATCTGACACTTCATATTCTATACTTATCACTCACAAATTAAATTCCTGAAGAAATTTTTTTACAAAATCCCTTATGGCAAATATTATTATCACAGAGATACAAACATAGTAAATATAAGTGGGTTTCTAGTCTGCCCTATAAAGGAAAGCAGATAGGCAGTTCTCTAACAGAGAACTATGCTATCGTTGAACGTTCAGAGCTACTTTCCACTTTGTAATATCAGCAAACACTGACACAATTCCATAAACCACTAAGCTAAAAATAATGTCCATGTGCACTACATAAAAGTGTCTTATCAATTTTATTTTAATCATAGATGCATTAAATTCTTTTCCTAATCACTGTCAATAGTGGTGGTACCAAATATAAATACAGTAATGATTTTTAAAAGAAACTGCATGTTACCACCAAGACAGCTGTGCTTATTAATCAGCTTCCCATCAACCCACCCCAAAAACACCCTATACAAGCAAGTTAAATTACAATCAGGCTATCTGAAAACAGTCACTATAAATAATCCCTTTCAATTAATCTCTTTTTAAACTATAATACAACGTGTCCCAACTAAAAACATTTTGATGAGTGTACCAGTATTTCTCATTTCTCAACCTTTGACACTTTAATAGGCTTACTTTGCTATGAATAAATCACAGGACTTTCTTTAGAAGGGATATCAAGCAAAAATAGAACTGATTACGCCTGTATAAAAGTCTCAGCCCCCAGAAATGGTCAAAATAAGTGCATTTGGAGGGGATGGATATGGGTAGACAGAAATTTTGACTTTGGAACATAGTTAACATCAGGAGTAATTTGATTAAGGACATAATTTTACTTTAACTTCTTGAAAATGTCTGGAGTTATTTTAAAGATAATTACTTGTATATTGTTTCAAATGGGTTTCCACTGTCTGCAGTGGAGCACAGCTATACTTCATGTAAGTGTAAGGGTAGGTAGCATAGGTACCTAAAGCAGCCCAGCTGCTGCAGAATGGCACCTGGTGTAAGCTGATTTATTTTGCTTTTCAGAGTGATGGGACATAATCATAGAAGAGTCACTTTCTTCAGTGTTGACTACAGAATTTTACTGCCATAAGGAAAAAAAAGAAGTGCTATTCCCAGTGCCACCCTGTTATACTTTCTCTTATATCCTTGTATCTTCCAGCTGCTCACTGTAAAGTACCTCTCCATTGTGAATCAAAGCCAAAATGTATAATCATCCTGGACAATTCAGCAACTTTGCTACTTACCCAGGCTATTTGTCTTTTGTTTTGATGAGTTATTTATCTGACCTATTACATTTATGAAGCTTTTATTAGTCTTTGGGACTCCCCTCAAAAAATTAGTTACAATTATGAAGTTGGTTCTTGAAGCAATGTTGGTCTAAGACTGTACATTGAAATTCAGCTAGTCTCAGAGCTAAATCAAATTTCTTGTTTCTTTTGTACAAGCAAAATTTGCTGGTGTCAAGTATGTAGGCTGTCTGTGCAGAAAAAGGCTCAGTAGCAACATCTGTTCTCTCATAGTTCTCTCATTCAGTTTTATTAGAATTTTCTCAGAGATTTAATGTGGGGAATTGTTGGGCGTTATTCAGACAGTTAAAAAAAGAGTTGAGGGTTACATCTGTCTAGTTGTCCTTAAGGTTGGCAGCAATATTCTTCCAGCAGTTCACCTAGTCTTCTGAACTGGGCTTAACCCGTACATGTGTCACTAGCATGTCTCATACGTGGAGTCCTTTCATTATCAATTTTTCTCAGTAATTTCTCTTGGTCTCTCAGCCACTCTTTTCATTTTGGATGCTAGATGTTGGAAGTATATGTTTGAAATCACAGCACATCACAAAAACAGCCAAAGCAGTCAACTGTGTCTTGCTGTTACTGAATATTTCTTCTGAAATGCCCAATGAGAAAGAAAATGTCTTTTAACTTTTCAATTTTTTAATAACCTCTTGACTTGCAGTTCCAAAGAGAAATAAAAATTCTACAGAACTACAGAGTAGTCTGAGGTAACCAAAAAGGTACATTTCTTTTTCTTTATGAAAGTCAAAGACTATTCTTTATCGCTGTTTGTCAAATAATGTTGTGAGTACGTGAGGTTCTTTGGGTCACTTTTGCAGTCTATGTGCTCCTATCCTGTGTTTTCCACCCACTGATTGCTGGGTTGTGCTCCAAGACTTTGTGAATTGCCAGTGTTTCTCCCAGTTTCAATATGTCTTTGTGTAGGATCATAACAAGATTGCTTCCTCAGCTATGCCAAATCTATTTTAAGAATGGGATGAAACTTTTCGTAAGAGTTTAAACTCTGTGTAACTTTTATATTTGGGTGAAGCTGTGTGGTGGGTTGACACTGACTGGACACCAGGTGCCTACCAAACCACTCTATCACTCCCCCTCTCAGCTGGACAGGGGAGAGAAAATATAACAAAAAGCCTGTGGGTCGAGATAAGGACAGGGAGAGATCACTTGCCAATTACCATCACAGGCAAAACAGACTCGATTTGGGGACAATTAATTTAATTTATTACCAATAAAATCAAAGTAAGATAATGAGAAAATAAAACCAACTCTTAAAACATCTTCCCCCCACCCCTCCCTTCTTCCCAGGTTTAATTTTACTCCAGATTTTCTCTACCTCCTCCCCCCAAGTGGTGCAGGGGAGTCGGGGAATGGGGGTTGCAGTCAGTTCGTCACACATTGTCTCTGCCACTCCTTCCTCCTCAGGGGAAGACTCCTCACACTCTTCCCCTGCTCCAGCGTGGGTCCCTTCCATGGGCCATAGTCCTTCAGGCACAGCCTGCTCCAGTATGGGTCCCCCACGGGGTCACAAGTCCTGCCAGAAAACCTGCTCCAGCACAGGCTCCTCTCTCCACAGGGCCACAGGTCCTGCCAGAAGCCTGCTCCAGCATGGGCTTCCCACAGGGTCACAGCCTCCTTTGGGCATCCCCCTGCTTTGGTGTGGGGTCCTCCCTGGGCTGCAGGTGGATATGCGCTCCACCGTGGACCTCCCTGGGCTGCAGGAGGACAGCCTGCCTCACCATGGTCTTCCCCATGGGCTGCAGGGGAATCTCTGCTCCGGCGCCTGGAGCACCTCCTCCTCCTCCTTCTGCACTGACCTGGGGGTCTGCAGGGTTGTTTCTCTTGCATATTCTCACTCCTCTCTCTGGCTGCCGTTTCTGTTGTACGGGTTGTTTTTTTCCTCTTCTTAAATATGTTATCCCAGAGGCACTACCACCATCACTGATGGTGGATCCACCTTTGCCAGCAGCGGGTGCATCTTGGAGCTGGCTGGCATTGGCTCTATGAGACATGGGGGAAGCTTCTAGCAGCTTCTCACAGAAGCCAACCCTGTAGCCCCCCCCCCACTAACAAAACCTTGCCACGCAAACCCAATACAAGCTGTAACAGTATCTCATGAGTACTCTTGTAATTTGTTCTCATTTAAAGTTAGCAGCAAAATGGTACCAAGATATTTTTTTCTGATATCAGTACAGTAAAAATACTAGATTACAGCAATTAATCCAAGAGCTCTTCACATGAATATTCTGTAACATCTTTGGGTAAGCTCTGGGTCAGGCTTCCTTGACATTTTGGGATCTTCATAATTTAAAGTTTTTACAGCCAGGTCAGGTTTTACAGCCAGGTTGAAATAATTTATGTATATGTTGGACTGGAGTATGGGCTAGAGGATGTATGAAGTTTCTTCCAATCCTATGACACATACACAAACAAATTTTAATATCAAAGGCAAATCCTCCTCTACACCATTACTGACTGTTAGTGCTTTTGGTTTTGGTGTTGCTTTTGGTTTGTAATTAGCATGACTTTACGCAGCTTCTAATACCAAAGAAAACTGTCACATGACTATACATCTGCAAAGTATGTTTTCTCAATGTTGAGTGTCCCTGGCCCAAGCTGTAAACCTTGGAACAATAATCTGTGAACTTCAGTTCATTATCACTTCACTGGAAGGAGCAGTTCAGCGAGAGTAAAACTGCTGGTAATTGCTGAAATGCCTGTGGACTTCAAAACATCACAGCACTCTGGATAAGCTGCTGAATAATTTCATCAGCCAAGCAAGGGAAACATAACTCCAAACAGTAATTTTAAGGCTCCTTTCTTAGGACTTTTATTATCCACGAAGTAGTCATAGAACAGAAGCAAATGAACTGAGAAACACTAAGCAACATATTTCCTGGAGGTATCCTTGGAACCATTCAGGAAGGACAGAACTCACTCTTCTTCTTCTTCCTACTTTGACCTGAATTCCACTTTCTTATATTCTCAGGCAGATGGGAATATGTAACTCTTGTCAGGTTGCTGTGCTACTGCTTTATGATATATTAACATAAAAGATAAAAACAGAGTGGATTCTGTAGAGCTAATCATGATCTGCCAAATTCAGAGCATAAAATAGAATGCAAGTCTGTTCCTTCTGCAAGAGTGTACTGGTGAGACCATAGCATCTTGAAGAAACTGGGAATAGAAACCATCAGAGATGGATAAAAAATGATTCACCTTCATCTCTGTAGCATTAATACTTTTTTTTGTTTTGGGTTCTCTTTTGGGTGTGGGGTTTTTTGTTTAGTTCTTTTTTAAATTAGCATATAAATTCAATTTGCCACTGGGATCTGTGAAAAGGTCTTGCAGAAAGTCATATCAGGTACTATTTCCTTATCCTTTGTCTGATGAATGGTTTGAATCTCAGCATGTGTCAAAATACAGCCTTGCGAGGCTTGCAAACTCAGCAAGATTGAGATAGAACACATTATCCCTGACTTGCAAATGCTCACTATTATTGTTTTTTTTGCTGTTGCTATTCCTGTTATTATTGTTATTACTGTTCTTTTCCTCTCCTATAGTTTCTTATTTCCCATACCTCCTGCTGAGGAGGTGATGGATCATCTGCCTCTGAAGACAACAGCAGTGCTATGCAAAAGAGCTTAGCCTGTGGGGGGCTGCAAGGGTTCTATCAGGTACCTCGAATTCTACAGTCATGATCCTCCATTCCCAAAATGCTGTTTTCACTAACTTCTCCCATTGTGCATTTCAGAAATAATTAAACATTTGAAATACATTTATGTAAGACCTGAGTTCAAACTCATTACTTGCTCAGAGGAGAAAAAGCTGGTTTTGTTGTCTTCGTGAGGAAAGACAATTTTTACTTCGTCACTACAAGACAGTGATCCAGCTAAAAGATGAAGCAAAATCGCTAGTAACTGTAGTAACTCAGCTGACTAACTATAGTAATTCAGTTGGTTATATTTGTTCCCATTTTCACCTTTTTAAATTAAAAAAAAAAAAAGATTAAATTAAATGCATTGAAAGACATTGTGGGTTTTGTTTACTATTATTAGTATCAAATTTCAGATAGGAGAAAGCATTGTGATTTTGTTTCCAGGGTGACACACTTACAGACAGCTACAATCTGGAGCAAGTTTGGAAATCTTTCCAGAAAGTTATTAGGTTAGGTAATTATTAGGTTATTAGGTAGTTTTCGACAACCAGGAAGACAGAACTGGATAATACCCTACCATCCAAAATAATGTAACTGCATGTAATAGAAGTATAGACTAGAAGGGTCTGCAGACTACAGACTAAATTCACTTTTTGCAATGAACCTACAACATGTAGTAAAAGATCAAAATTCATAACTCTAACGCACTGTAGGAAGAAGAGACAAAATAACATGGATGTTGCCAATATCCCAGGTTCTTGCAATGATATGATATTTGGCAAATAAAACTCCTAGATGATCTCAAAAAGTGGAACAAGTCCCGTGCCACAGAGCATAAAAATGTGTCATGAATTTTAGCTCATAGGGGTTAGATATTAAATTCAGTTTATTCATTATCAGTGTATGTTTCTGTATATTATTACAGGATCTATCTAATTATGTACTTAGGTTATTCTTTAACTTTTACCTCAATAATATTTTGTCAGCTTTCATTTGGCTAGGCTAAACAAACAAAGTCTTTCCATATTTCTTTATGAGGTAGCTAAATCATTCCCCTACTTAACCGTGGGAACCATCTCCCTCCAAAATAACTGTTTAATGAGCACCTTGTATGTATTTTCCTATCCTTATCAATAAATAATACATAATTCACTACATGCTTGGATAACATTGATCTGCATCACACTGGTGACCAGTTGATCAATACATCCCTGCCCCTCTCAAAGCTAAGGAAGGTCGCTTTCACTTTACTATAGTTCTTTTGGGGCTAATATTATATATCATACAATTATCCAACAGCATAAGCTTTTAAGAGTTCTTGAACTAGATTCTGCTAGCAGTTGCCAAGCTATGTGATATTGTATTGGAAATAAATACAAGTCAGTAAAATATGTGACATATATGGGTACAGCAAGGGATTAAAAACAACAACAAAAAAACCCCCAAAACCCCAAACAGATTTTTCCTTATGAAATCCATTAATTTAAAGCTATTCTTGAATTACTTTAAAATAAACCATTAGTATTTATTAGCAATAATAGAACATAGTTCTGAAAGGACATCACAAAGACAGGCAAGAATCATTAACCTGTATTTGATGGTAAAGGAAAATGAGACTAGGAGAAAACAATTATTTGTCCAGCTTTATAAAGCACATTCGTGCTGAAATTGGGCACATAATACAAGAACCTGGAAGATTCTTCCTCTGTGTAAAAATGTCCTCAAGGGTGGTATTACAGAACACTCACAACTTGTAATGCAATGTAACTGATACTCCGGTGTTAGGACTATTGCTGAATTAGGCAACATTCAGTTTTAAATATCTGTGCAGCCTTCTGTGATGCCTGAGAAATCAATTCCTCTCTGCCTCAGTTTCCCATCTGAAAATAATGACTGGAATCACTTCTGTTTATGGTTCCAGGATAAAACAGAGGACACATTTGAGACTGGGTCTCTAATGTACTTTGCACTGCAGAAACACATGACATATGACTGGTTAACACAGTGCTCCATGGAAACCATTGTACCTGTGTTTCAAACTGTCATTCAGTTCTGTAGCCAAGGCTCTCTGGACAGCTTTTGCCTCTTGTACTATGTAGTTATAACCCTCTTCTTAGGTTTTCTGATTTTATAAAACTGGCCTTTTTTATTAAAAATTTAACTTTTCTATAGAAAGCAGTCTTCCTGACTGCTTTCCATCAAAAAATGAGTTTTGATAGAAAATATGTAGGACGGCAGCTGTCAATTCAAAATCCTTTTAAGAATTATCCTTCTTTCAGTCTTAATGCCAAAATTAACTCCATTTCAATAAAGCAGATCTTGTATGTAGCGTTCCACAATTCAATTAATTTTGTATAAGTTCATAGGCATTCTTACAAATTCCTATCTTGAGAGAGAGGGTACTAATTAACTCTTTCTTGCCAGCCTCTGAATGGGAAGCTGTAATAATCTCCTCTGAAATTTTCATTATTCCCCAAGCTATAGCTAACATGTCAATTTTATGTACAGGTACTTCAAGGATTTAAAACAAAAGTGTGAAGTATGCTTGAGGCCAAGTCTTTTCATTCTAATCCTCTGCTTGAGATATTTAATTAATTAATTAATTAATTAAGTCAAACTGAGAAATCAACTTGGTCATTGTTTAGCCAGAAAAATAAATTCACGTTTACTGATTTTTCACATATTGTTTTCCAGGGGAATAAAAGACAGCAAATGTTAAAGCAAAGGGAAAATATATTTGACAGCCTGCTAGTCTTTATTCTGAGTTTTTGTTTTCCCAAGTGAATCACCATAAAATTACTTAAGCAGGTGTTTCTGTAACTCTCATGATGTAGGAAGACAGTATATTGAATACCCTGCACATTTCTATTTGTTAGGTGACTTACTGATGCAAAACAATTGACTTCATTTTGTCACTCAATCATAGTGACTGCTCAAGTAACAATGAAGAATTTTGTTGTTACTGCTCTCTGTGTTTCATGAAAACACTTGTAGCAAACTCATAGTCAAGGTTCAGTTAGTCCTGTGGCATTTATCAGTTAAAATGAAGCTTTAGTCTCATTTGTGAAGTTTTAAATAAACATTGATCATAAGCAAAGTAGTAGGGGAACCATTAGGATAAAATTTGAATTTCTGATTGTTTAGAGTAGTTCAGGGACTGATGCAGAATCTACTGGAACTAATAAACTGACTCCCATTGATATAATGGTCTCTAGAATAGACACTGACAACAATTAAATTTCATCTCTTCTTAAATTCTCCAGATGTTAAATGATGTAGAAGATGCATAATTTATAAATGACTTCATTTTAATATTTCAACTGTAGGTAGTTTAAATCTACAAAGTTAAGGGAAATTCCTGGTTACAGTGATGTTTATGTCATCTCCCTGCTAATCCCTGTATTTTACAAAAGACTGCTCTTATCTCAAAAGGTATAATGGAGGTCATATACATTAAGTAATACTTCTTTATTTATTAGAAATATGGACATGAAAACTAGTAGGATTAATTTTCAAATTAGAGAAGCAAAAAGAAGTTAAAGCTATGATTTCATTTCTTAACACTGATTAGCTGCTATTCAGGTAACACTTGTAATAATGAGAAATAGTAACTTTTACAGTTGTTATTTTAATGCATATAAAATTTGTTCAGGTGAATTCAGATGCAGAACTGTGTAACTCTTAGCTATGCTTAAAATAATACATTTTGTGATTTACACAATACAGAGTGTTTGAAGAAACACCAGGGTTGAGGCTAAGAAGCACCATCATTTTTATTTTGGGAGGAGGATTCAGAGCTGTAGTCTCTAACACCTCGTGTAATTCTGAGTGCGCACACAGCAGTGCGGCCACAACAGAGTATCTGGAGGCTATCCCCTTCTGACCCCTTCTTCCTGAGGTAGATTTGCACATGGCTTTAACTGAGCTCTGGCATAACCCATATACAATAATTTTCATTAGCAAGTGTGGGGGGTTTCTCTTTACCCTTAGAAAGTGATCTTTATTGTTCCGTAAAAAATCAAGGAACACATAATGGTCATGATTCAGTCTGGAATCTGACTGCAATGCTTCACAAATTAAACCAAATTAGTCATGGATAGATTTTGAAGTCTTTTGTGGAAATCACATATTATTAGTTGCATTTTTGCTAAAGCAATTTATAAACAAACTGAGATTAGCTTTGCATAAGAAAAAGGTAGCCACTCTTAAAATTTACTCTCTTCATAGGGTTACTTTAAAAAATCAAAATGCAATATTGTTGAAATATTTCTTTCTTTTGGTCTTGTTTACATTATTTACATTAGTAGAACATGTGGTAGAAAGAAAAAATATTACTGTTCATTTACATTTGTTTCTTGTAAATGAAAAGAAACAAACAGCCTATATTTTATTCTTGATAGTGACATCATTTCAAAGCAAAACCTAAACTGATTTAATGATAGCAGCAAGTGTTTTCAAGAAGTAAATTGTGACTCAGAAATACAAAATACCGTGAGATCAAAGTCTCAGAAGGACCTTGGAACCTCCTGGTTCATTTAACTAGAAGAAAAGTGATTCTCAGTGTCCCATAGAAGTGCAACTCATAAACATAGTTTGAAAGCCCAAATGTTTTCTCAGTGTGTAGAATTTTACATCATAACTTCCATTAAAAACGCTGTCCTGCTGGTAATTTCTGAAATAGGGAATAAGGACTGTGTTTGTGAGAGGCACAGGTTACACAGATGGGGAATCAATATATTAGGCTCAAATATGAGTCTTTCTGTTTGTACAATTCTGTCCTTTGAAATACAGTTTTACTGATTGTGAAAAGTTTACTAGTTTTCCTATCAAGAAAGGGAGGATTGAGTAATTAAAGTGAGCCTGAATAGATCCATGTTGCCACACCCTCTGGGTGTGCCAGGGCTGAGGAAAAGATTTCAAAGGAAAAACTGAGCTCAAATGGGAGTATGGTCTGTGAGGTTTATAGATCTCTAGGAGGGATCCTGATGAAGAATAGTGTCAGTCTTAGGCATCAAAATCCATAAGAAGGATGTGAATTAGATTATCTGTTTAATCCTTAACTATTACCTAAGGAGCCTGCTGGTATTTGATCAGTGGGTACTGTGATAAACTTCAGCCAGTTGAACGCTCCTGAAGGAAGGAAGGAGGTCTATAGATTCAGTTATAACTAGCTGTTTATTTCCCTCCTTCTCTCCACCTTTTTCTTGTGTTTCTATAGAGAATTAAATTTGGGGGAGATAGCAGGCATCATTCTTGCCCTATGAAGAATGTAATATGGGAACTAATTTATAAAGAGGGGGAAGACATAGTAAAAGGAATTAGGGTTGGTTTTTGGTTTTTTTCTGTTAGCATCGCTGGATGCCTATACAGATATAAAGAAGTTAAGAAAATGTTAGTCAGAAAAGACTTAAGATTTCCCACAAGTAATTATAACAGGCAGTTGTCTAAAATATGCAGTCAACCAGTGACCATCTATATGTGAAATAAATGGCCTGGAGCACTTCCATGAGGCGATGATGACATTTCTGCAATGTCCACAATTTGTGGAAAGTCTCACTTTACCCCTTTTGGTCCAATATAGCTCAGCAATGTAGACCGAACAGAGACTTCAAGGTATATCTTGCTGCATTTGAAAGGGGGTTGTTGTGGAACACCAGCATGCCGGGCAGTGACCTCTTTCATTGTTTCTATTTCAGCTGCTGCTGCTTTCACATAAAAAGGTATCTCAAAAGTACTTCCCTGTGGGTCACGGCCAGAGGCTGGAAGAATGGTGATTGCACAGGTGGCACTGGTGAAATCCAGGACTGAAGCTGCAGTGCCCTCAAGGTAAGAGTTCTCATATAGATTTGGGGGATAAAATAAAGCCTGGTTGGGAATTTGGGATGTGACTGGATACTGTGCAGAGATGAGTTGATTGATACTGTGTCAGCAGGGAATTTCAGTTGTCATTGGGGCAGCCCATGGAAGTTGTCCTTGATGGATAAGTTCACTCTCTTGCATACTTAATATCCTAGCCTGAGAATAACTCAGGAAAGTCTTGAGGCAGGTGTGGAAGGGCAATCCCAGGTTCACAGGGCTCATGCCATAGCCAAGGAAATTACTGTGGAGAAAAGAGAGAGAAGAGAAAGGAGATAATGAAGAAAAACATTCTCGATAACAAGAGATAAGATCACTCAGTCTTCTAAAAAGAAGAGGATCCAAGACTTGGAAACACCCTATGAAGAAAAGCTAACATTTGAAACAAACATCACAACAGAGCTTTTCTCTTAGATTTTTCTAATTTTGCATTTTTTCTAATTTCAGCATATTACTTATGCTTTTAACAATATTGAAACAAATATCTAATAAGATCATATTTAAAATCAGTATTTTAAAGAAATTTTCATTCAATGTTTGGTAAACATTCAGGGTCATTTTATAAAATAAAGCTTCAGAATTTTTTTGAGGAAAGAAATTTCATTTTTAGCCAACTCTTTTAAGAATATGAAATAATTAGAAGGACAATATTAGCCATTTCTCCTTTAAAGCATTAAAATGAAATCCATTTGTAAATAATTTAGCCATACAGTAGAATATCTGTAAGAAGGTTCCTCTAACCCTCCTCCTAAACATGCACAAACAGGCAGAGAAGGGAAATTGTTACAGAAAATATTATTTCTAGTTGTGGTATAGAAATCAGCAGATATGAATGAAAGATCACCAGGCTCAGTCAACAGGTCAGATTCAGAAATCCAGATTCTTGACACCTTGTTTATCAATAGCTTTTGGGGGATTTTGTTTTGTTTTGTTTTGTTACTGGGGTTTTTTTTAAGTGAAGTTCCATATTTATTATAATCAATACAGGTAAATATATAAATTTTATTCGTTATCCATAATCGTCCTAAAAGGAACAGCATATCTGGGCTGCTACAAAAGGTATTTCATTAAATCTTTGCATTGATATTACCATACGTAGACTTCAGCGTAACGGAGAAAATAAACTTCCTGTAATGTCATTAATTGTTATGATTTATGTTAACATTGTTTCTCTCAATGGAATATATTTTCTGCCACTGCATTTAACAGCTAATTAGTGTTTCAAAGGGCACAACGAAGCCTGAGTAATGTGAATAATAATTATTTAAAGAGGAAGAAGGTTCATTTTTTTACTAAAATATAACCTCCTATTTATAAACTCAGGAACAAATGTAGGTTGTCAGCTTCCCAATTGTAAAATCAAAAATACTAGAAGGTTTTAAAAGGTCATAAGAGAATTAATCTGCAAAGACAATTGACTGCTTTTTATACCAGTACACAAATACTTCCTTAAGCAAGGAATAAGAATTACAAGAAAGCTCCCTTACTCTTACTGGGTCTCTTTCATATTGCACATATTACTGCTGCAATTTTCTGCTTTTTTATGCCTCCAAGATTACTGTTTCTTCTGTACATGACAGAAGTTGACAGTAATGGGAAATACATGTAAATTCTCCTGAGCTCTACCTGCAAGAATGCAGTGGCTGCCTTTTTACTGGCTTTATCTGGAATTGGACAGATGAGCTGATGTTGGCAAAAGATAGCAAGACAAAGATATTATTTTAATTTAAAATAAAACATATAGAAATATGTCACTTGATACTCAAAGACAAGGAGACTAGCTCAACTGCTACCTAGCACGCAAAGTCCAGTGAGATGAACCAGAAGGAAGAAGAATTAACCCAACAATTACAGTTGTAAAATTCCTATTAAAAAGGCAGCTGAACTCATTATTACGCACTTGATTATATGTCCTGCTAATCCCCAGTCTTTCTAGCTGTCACGTTACTGAACCTCTCCCTGTGGCTTGACCTTTCTGTCAGGACTATGCAGACATTGCTGTTGATTTGGACATGTGCAATAGATCTGGTGCTTCCCTGCAGTGCCAGCTTTGCTGTATGTCACCAGATCAGCTGTGCTGTGCCTACCTCCAGCTAGTCGGCTGCTAGGCATCTGGCTGCATTTGAGAAGAGCCAGGAGCAGGCCCACAGGTGAATGAATTGGCTTGGTGATCTGCAAATGGGCCATTGCTTTAGGGTAGGAAACACTAACACAAGTAAAAAATACAAATGAAAATAGGAAGTTGCTGTGTTTTCTTAGCCATTTAAACACTTCATATATGAACTGTAATACATTATTCCCATTGTATTCATCTGAAAACAAATGTTACAATACCCTGGTTCATCTGGAAGAAACCTAAAATCTTCAGTGCATAAATATACCGCGCTTCACTAAAAAGGATGCTAAAAGTAGTTTTAAGTAACATGTCTTTAAACAAGTCCATTAGTTAATTTTGTAACTTCAGAGTAACACTTTCAAATGTTTTATCATTTTCTTCTTCCCTGATAAGTTATATAAAGGAAACAGTATTTTTTTCTTAAATACAGTGCTTCACATAAGCTGAAGAACCTATCTTCTGAAGAGTTCAACCTGAGTATTCTCATTTGAAAGAAGACTAATAACTTTACCTTAATAACACTGGGGATATACACAGTAGTAGGAGATAAAAGTACTTCAGCTGATTTTTTAAAAAAACTGATTACATCCTTCTGAATATTGTGTTTCATTCTCCTGTTTAAAAATGGAAAAATATATACCTTCATCACAAATGTGTTGTGAGATAAAGTTTGGTGAGCTACGTACAAATACAGAACACTATAAATTGTATCAGTGTTATTATTATAAACATATGCCTAGATTTCTTTCCAAAGCATTCACTTTATTACATAGAAAATTAGTTCTATTTTATTACGTATGGGATTTTAGCAGTAAGAACATACCTCATCTTCTCAAACTACACTTAGAAACCAATATTCCCCATTTATTCATCTCCATGCTGATATACTTGGCTAACGTCTCCTCAAAGATCTCCAGATGAACATTTGGCCATGCTTTAGTTTAAGTCTGATGCTAAGTCTCAAAATACCAAACCAAAATACTGCATCACTGACAATTTCAGATCACATAAACAGTTACTGATGAGATAGAGAATGATCCTTTCTCCAGAAAAAAAGCAGTCCTTATATTCATTTATCCATAAACTTTAAAACAGATTGAACAGACCTCTGGGTAACAGATAAACTTTTCTCTGTACCCCTACTCACTCTCTGCTCTCAGCAAGTCTGGAAACAGACAGAGACTTGATCATTTGATTCCAACTCTTTGACTATACCTGTGAGTAGTCCTTGTTATAAGATAACATAAGAAATAATATATGATAACCATTAGAGAAATGTGGGTGTGAGAAAAAGATAAGGTGGGGTTTTCTGCAGCTAAAAGAAGAAATAGCCTAGTTCCAAAGCAGTGAATAGACAGCATTTTAACCTTAGATCAAGATAAAATAAGATTATATGGAGTAACCTTTTACAAATTAAAGTAATTTTTATAATAGCAACTAACACCATGAAAAAAGGTTCTGGACCTGAAACCTCTTCCACTAATTCTGTTCATATAGGGGACTCATTTGGAGAGACTTCAAGCTTCCGTTAAAACGTCATCTCTGAAATTATGAAAGAATTTCTGTTCTAATGGGTTAATTCCCATTTGGTTTTGAGTATCTACTCTTTCTTATTACATTTACTTGTGATCTTACTTAGCATCCCCATCATACTCAGCAGCTGCATACATTTTGTATCATTGTATGATACTAATTTTCTTTTTCATATCTGTATGGCATTGTTCTCTTCCTTATTTGTTGGATTACATTAGTGGTCCTAATGCTTTTTAGCTGCTGAGGCTGTCTCATCTGCCTCCCACCCCAGAGAGCTACTGCCTAGGTTGGGATACAGCTCGCTGCAGTCCATACCTCCTCTTCCACTTTATACTTCCAGGCTTGGTGTCCCCAGGGACACCTCTTCGACTACACATTCAAAGTAATGTTGTTTTCCTCTGTTGAGGCCTCGTGTCCACAGGCCAGGTTTCTTCAGCTCTGGTGGTTTCAGTTAAGATTTGGGACTCGGAAATATTTGGGAATAAAAATTAGAGTTTGGGACGAGTCACATTTTGATAAACTCTTCACCCCCCATTTTGGACTGGCTTTTCTGTGCCTACCATTTATACCCCTTCTTCGCCTGCTCCCTGGCTTGTTGCAGTAAGGTTTTATCTGAAAAAGCAGGTTGAAATGCTTGTGCATTCATAAGAAAGAGGAATATCACACTTTTAGTGAAACTCTGAAACAGGCTCTGTTCAGTTTTGATTGCGGGGGAAGGAAAATTATCCTCAGTGTATATACATAATGTAATCAATGAAGTGAAAACAGCGGTCACCATAAAATGTTTTGTATATTTCTTTGATTTGAAATATAAAGGTTTGCCTATGCAGACAAGTTAGTGAAAATTAATGAATATAAATCAGAGCATAAATTTACAGTGCTCTCAATACTGACTGCCCGTCTGAAAAATTCTGCTACCTACTACAAGTGTCTTTTCCATGAGGCCATTTACTCCACTTGCAAAGTATGGCATAATACCCCATGAGTACAGAGCACTGAGTGTTTGCAGGTGAAGTTAATAAGTGATGACTGTGCTATAAATTTACACCCTAGATTGCTGCAAATGATCTTCTCTATGTAGGAAAATCCTTAGAGAGGCAGTATGATTGTCCATTATCATCCATGGTTTCAAAACGTGTTAAGGGCTGTCATTCAAGAATTATATATGCCAAGTTTAAATTAATTAGATACAAGGCAAAGAAAATGACTGCTTTGACAAAGAGAGCATGATGAGTGACCTTTCTAAGTGGAAACAAAATTGTTTAATTGAATGTTTCAGTAAAGGGTGGTGATTTTTTTTTTCCTGTCAAATCACTGGAGTTATAGAGCAGTTTCAGAAGGCTACACGGTGTGTGGATGAGGTGTCATTTCCTGGTATTTTAAAAATCTAACTTTGTTCCTGTATTTCTGAAAACACCAAAATGGGTGAGGTGTGATTGATTGATTAGTTTTTCTTTTTCTTTTTTTTTAAGTAATTTGGTTACATAATTTGACATTTGGTTCAGAAGGCTAAGAAGTATTTAAAAGTGAAAGAGTATCCGATTTTAAATATAGGTAGAGAAATGGTTTAAGGTAAAAATAGTTATTTGCTTGGTGAATCTGAGGTTTTTTTCCTGGATTTTTCATTTGCTAATGCTTTGCTCTGCATCAGACATACAGATGTTTGTCCTTTGCCAGCAGACAAAAGGGACAGAGACAAAACTGTTCCAGTTGTTCTGTCTGTTCCAACTTTAATATGTTAGTGGTAGTCACAAATATTATTTTTATCCTCTTTCCCAATCCAATTTGAGTCACAAAGTTGTGGTACACCTGCATCATACTGCCGTCCATTGCATTCTCCCTTCGTCACACAACAGGCTTTTGAATATATCCTGAAAGTGTCTCTAGGCAGACAGATGAACCTAACTAAAGCTTCACTGGCTTCCTCGAATACTCTGTGCAGTGTCCGTAGGAGGCTGGAGCCTGAGGCAGAGTCATAGGCACATGTACTTCGGAAACTTTCCTGTAACTTTGAATTTGATTCACCACCAACTCTGTTGGAGAGTGTGTGGTGAGGGAAAAAGGGAAAGAAAAGGCAAAATAACAATCTTTTGTTCTCCATATTGTTCCGAGTTTTTAATGTGATTCAATATTAACAATTATTATAAACTGCAGGGTTTTAATTTTAGAAAATGTTTTCATTCAAAAAACTCTTTTCCTTTCAGACACTGAAAATCTTTATCAGTGTCCTCTGAATGAGAGCTTAAGTTACATCAATACTTCAGTGTTTCATAATGAAGTTACAGAGCAGAATGGTCATGAATAGCACATAGTGCTTCTGCTTTAACCTTATCCCAATTATTTTCCCTGTTTAAGCAATCAATGATTTTCTTTTTCCTTCTGTAGATGTCTCAATACTATTTTAATATGACATTAGTCAGCTGGTGCAGATAATAATCCAATTTTTTCTCCTTCTATAGGGGGAACTGCTTACTTAACTCTTGGTTCTACTTTTTTCACTATTAGCAGTTTTGTTTTGTCAGCAAGTTTAAGCTTTTCAAAGTTGAATTGTCTGCTTGGGTGATTTATGAAGATTATAAATAAAGGCCTAAATACTCAAAGAAATTCCATCTATGATATAACTCCTCCTAACAAGATTATAGTTCTTTTATCCACCTGCATAAACTGCTGTATCTGCTCTGGTGCTAAAGTATGTGTTTTTGAAGCTTATCTGGAACATATTTCTCTGCACAAGGGAGAAACTGATCACTGAAATAACATTTTATATTATAATGTGTTCCATCTGTGCAAAATATGCTTCTGTAGATCAACTGCTCTATGTGCAGGTGAATCTCCATTGAAGTGCAGTAGTCTTCAGAGGCTCCCAGAAATGAAATCTAACTTTTTTTTACCCAGTCTGTGCTGCAAAGGCTGAATGGCAGACAGCATATAAATAGGACTTGAAGAAATAACTTAAAGCTACTGATCATTACCTGACTATTGCTGAGTGAATAAATTGTGTGGTCAGATACTCATCTGGTATCGACAGGTAGAATTACAATGAGAGCTCTTTAGGGAAAACAGTATTTCTTGATGGTAATTTGCTCACAAGTAAACTCTTTTCTGCATGCAAGTGACCCTTTGCAACTCTCTGCTCTGGAAGGCGTTTTTGCTGCTAAAATTATCATATTGTTGCTGTTTCCAAAAACTCCCTCTCCTTAAAAAAAGGGGTGGGCAGCGAACAGGATGCAAACTGTGCTCACTGTTACGTCTGCAGCAACACACTTCTAACTAGACCTTTTCCTTCTGCTCTTCTTCTGTCACATGATGCAATGGATGGGGAAACCCAAATGCCAGGAAAAAGTCTTTGCAGGTCCAGAGGCAAGGACGTTCTGTAAGTCATCAGTACAATCACTGTGATTTGCAACCTGCTTGTTGTTGGGTCTGCCGTCACTTAAAAACAGGGATCTTGGGAGCAGGTCATGGGCTCAATGGTTAGTGTTGATTGGTGCAAATGTAGTTGCCATTTGATTACAATTCTAGAGTGAGGAGGAAGAGGAAGGATAAGTATGATTCAAATATCTCTCAGGTATGTGAATAAAATATAGTAGTATAGAGATACCTCCATTGGATTAAAATTAACTTGTTTCAGTAATGAAAATAACATCCTTTATGGAGCCCTGGATCTAGTTTATAGTACTGCTTGCTTAAAATTAGCTCAGTTATCTCTGAGCTATGCTGCAGGGTCAAAATGTCTTCTAGAGTGACTTTTCAGCAGCACAACAGCTCAGTGTTGTACCAATCATTAAAATCTAGCCTGCAGAAATCACAGATGAAATACATGAAATTATACATAATTATATCACTGCCATTTACTTCCCCTAACTACACTATTTGATCTTCATTCAAACCATCAGCAAGCTGAAAATTTTGGAATTTCTAAGCTGAACTGAAAAGAAAAATAAGTTGTGATATTTCACCTTAGCAAAAAGATAAAAGACTCTGAGGTAATGCTAGGTATTAGGCTAGGAGGTGATCATGCTCCTACGTATCCTACTTCCGATATGAAGCCAAAGACTTTTGATCCACTCAAGGTGTTTCAATTTAATTAAAAAAAAAAGAAAAAGAAAAAGAAGCAGGAAAAATTATTAATTTGAGTAGATTGTGTAAAGGCTAGTACCACTGTATAGCTGTCACACTGAGAAAATTATTATTATAAATCTTGATTATTGGTTAGGAAATAAAAGACCTGTATATTTGTGTTAAATTAGTTTGCCTCTGTTTCTTGCTAGACCTGTAGCTCGGTAGCAAAGAAATACAATTGTATTGGCCATGGTACTATAACAATAAATGTTAATGTAATTTTGACTGAAGTAATTTGTACCAGCAAGAAGAATAATTTCCTAAAATTTTAATGAAGGTAATTAGAGCTTTTAAGTATGAATTAAAGTAAATAAAATAATTAGAAATTATTAAGTGTTAATTGGGCCCTGTATCATCTTAACCTAACCTAATAAATAGCAGTCTTTAAAAATAAACTCAATGCAAATTTACCTCCGTAATTCTTTAAAAAAAATATGATAATCTTCATAAAGTAGTTGTAACTTCATGTGATGGATTTCTGCACTTCCTTATTCAAGCACACAAGAACAAGATTTCTAGCCTAATCTTTCTGAGTTAAGAGTTGAGATATTTATCTGAACTGCACATACCTTGTGAACTCCTGCTCTTCCAATATCCTTCGCAGCAGAAGTGTTCTAAACTTTTTGCAGCTCATAGTGATAAAACTCTCAATACTCCTCTGAGATAACAAAACTTCATGTATTACCTTTGTTGCAGACCTCAGCTGTTCCCTGTTTTTTTGTGGGTCTATTTTAAGGAAAAAAGTTTGGTGAATTTGAAATATGTGGGTTGGGTGTAGAAATTACTTGTGATATTATTAAACCTTACCAGGAAATGGCCTTGGTAAAACCATAATTTGCATGGACAGATCTGTGCATATACCTGAAGTATTATATGAGAAACAATATTTTGCAGAATTGTTCTTGAGATTTCTTACATAAAAAGTCCTATTTTCTTCAGGTTGGAAAGCCTATTCATTTGAAAGTAAAGTGTTTTGTTAGGAAAGAATTAAAAGTTAGGAACAATCAATACTTTCTTTTCCACCTAATGGGAATTTCTACAATTCAGCTATGAGATCTTCTGTATGAACTATCGTTCCCGAGAGTATATTCTGGGACTGGATTATCAGAGCACAGGGTAGATCACTGAATTTGGACTATGAATAAGGAAGAGACACTTTTGTTTCTTCACTCAGCACTTCCAAAATTCATGAACCTCCTTCTTCTGTTTTGAATTTTATTAAGGAGTCCATGAATCAGTTGGGAGTCAGCAAAACATTAGCATTAATGAGTTCATTTCCACACAAATTGGCTCATTATCATGCTGACTTCCAGTGTTTTGTGACAGTCATGAACGCAGTCCTCCTGCAAGGAGTGTTCATTTGCTTGCCTCAGTCAAAATGGGGGGGGGGGGGGGAGGTAAATAGAAAAAAATAATAAAATGGCATACAAATGTACCAGTTCATTGATGCAGCAAACCCTGTGGTTTCTCCGTAGTTAGTTTTAGAGAACTCTAAGTACAGTCTTGGTTTGTTTCATTTGTCAGAAAGCACTAATTCTGCCTGGTAGTTGGTGAAAACTAATACCCAGAACCTGACTTTGCAAATTACATAAAGGAAATCTAATTTCAATTTTGCAGCAAAATATCTGACCCTAATTATTATAATTTCATAGAAGTACACTCAAATGGAAATATATTGTGGGAAAAATATTTTTGTAGTACCCAAATAACCTTCCAACGTTATCTGATGCAGATTTGTTGTTTTACACAATGCCAAATATATTTGTGCCACAGCTATCAGATCAATGATACTGCTGATCATTCGGGCTTTCTCAGAACAAATACTGAATGTCAAGCTGTTGGTAATCTTTTTCAAGTGAGACATTATGTTCATTTCCCTTCAGATCACTGATTTGGTCCTTAATCCATTTGTAACTCACTGTGATTATGCCCAGCAGGTTTATGAACTGTATTACAGTTCTACTCCTGCAGGCTTCTTTTGTCTCAGAGTGCCTGATAGGATAAAGTAGGTATGGTTTATTCCATCATCCCAATCAGACCCTTAATGCAGATGCAGATTAGTCAGCCTGTTTCATTATGTCCTTTCTCCATGTCAGTTCTGGAATGGCGTGAATTCATCCCGTGACCTGAGATTACAATTGTCTCTTTATATCCTTTACCTTCACTGTAGGTCAAGCCTATGGCTATAAGTAGTTCTATTTTTCCAGGGACAAAACTATCACACGACTTCTTCTGGCTAATAAGATTTGCATTAATTACCACCAGCTATAACCATGGCAGCGCAACTGTGCATTAATAACTTCGAAAAATCTGTGTGTCCATAATATACATCACATGCTAATATAATATTCTTTGACATTTCTGTCCTTCCAAAGTCTTCTATCTGTCACAACGTAATAAATCGATATTCTCTAGTACTCATATCTCCAATACGTATTTTTCTTAGAGCGAAGATCTGTGACCTCTGCTACAAAGGATATGAAACTGAATAGAACACAATGGTCTTTTCCGTTCCTTAAATCACTGATAAATATTTATCTGTCAGTTTTAGGCTCCAAATACTTATCAAGTACATATGAAAATACAAGAAGCGATGCTGTACTCATCATTTACTGCCATATTTATTGTTGATGAGCAGTAACACTCCTGTTCCTACAGTGTTATAGGAGTCTCCAAACTGTGTATTTCGAGTTTGCTGCCAATTACCCCAATAACTGATGTAGGTGCACGCATAACACGTGAGAAAACCTAAATGTCTTTCAAACTCCATCCTGTCAGTTAAAAATAGTGAACTCGAATTTCCAATAAAAGATGATGCAATGTTAAATTTTTAAGTAATGATACAAGCTTAGGAATGGATATTTGGGTCAGGTGTTACTGAAAAGAGTATCTGTTATAAAATATTGTCGGACACTCTGATATTACCCAGTTCAGATTTTAAATACCTGTATAACTGTAATGTGTGCTATGAAAGGTTGTGCCATCTAACAATTAACTTATTGCAGGTTTCCACATTTTATTGCTTCAGAAATCCATCAATTTTTCTACTTTATTGAGTTGTTGAGGATTTCTTTTCAGTAATACACCCTGTCTGAAACCTTGGCTCTGATTTGTAATAACCCCTCTTATGTTTATACAAACTGCTAAGGCATTTTGTCCAAGGACATGCTTTGTTCTTCTTGTGGATTAACCTGAACAATTCTTTTTTTTTTGTCCTTTCAGTTCTTTCCCATTACAGGCTGTCGTTCTCTGATACCTTAAAATTTTCCACTAATTCTGTGAATTTGGGTAGCATCCTTGAAGACAGAATCAATGTCTCCCAATATTACGGAACTAGAACTCTCTACTGCATGAGCGTGGGTGGTTTGGGTGTGTTGACCTTTTTGTCAGCAAGTGATTTTTCCATTTCATTGAGTTGCACTGCAGGCTAAAATTTATTTCTGATTAAAAGTAGAACCCACCATGTCCCTGTAATTGTTCTATGATGAATCCTTATGGTCTTTAGCAGGCATGGACTCTTGCACGTTCACCTATAATTTGGGACTTCCATAGCTTAGCTAGAATCATAAAGCACATCTGTTAAAAAATGTTAGATAATGAAGAGAGATTTTCTACAATCTGATTGATAAACAATCCCACAAAATTTGCATTCTTATCTCAGCATCTAACTCGGCTAATTTACAAGGACATCCAGTTGTTGACTTAATTGATAGAGAACCTTATAGCTTCCAGTAATTCTGGGGTTTGGTTCTGTATCTAAATATATATTTAATTTAAATTCCCAATTTGAGACCCATGATCTTAGCTTTTTAAGTTGAATATCATGTTTTCTTTGACAATTGGTTTCAAACAGTCTTATAGCTTAAGAAACTCCTTTTTTCTGTTCCAAGGATACCTACTCTTTGCTGGACTCTGAGCTCCCATCCTTACTAAGAGTAAATCTCATTAGCATTTTATAACAACATCAGCCCAGGAGGCATACTTGTTTCTCTGGATAAATGACTAATTCAGAAGAATATTTTGTAAAATATAATTGTTAAATATGTTTTCTATATACAAAATGCATTATATGCTGGATAGACTGTAACAAGATAGATCAGGTAAGCATGTATATCTGCACATACATAAATTGTTCCGTTCTATATATAACTGATAGAGCATTATTGTAGTTCTCCGTTTATTAGTTCATTAGTGAAGAAAGAAAAGGAAATGTTATTCTTAATAATTGATTTAACATGTTCAAGTCACAAAATTATCAATTCTTCCTCTAAATGTGATTCTGTGGTTTTAGAGCAGGTGAAGTTTTATGCTTGCAAAGATTTGCAATTTGGAGGCTAAGAGCATTGTATTGATTAATAAAGATAAAGAGATAGAGATCTCTGAAGAAGATTCCTCCAAAAATGTGACCTCAGATGATCAAGTATCAGGCCATTCAGGAAAGACAATAGCAGTAACACACAAATCCATCCTGGAATTTTCTTTGGGCAGAATAATCAATAGTTCTAAATGAGTCTCTTATTGCAAAAGGATGTTGAAAAATGTGAAAGATGTTACTGAAAATAAAATGGCTTTTATCTGGTAACAAACTGTTATAAGTTACCTTTCTGACATCATTGTAAGAAACTCTTGTAAAAGTATATAACGAATGTCAGTATATAAATTTGCCAAATAATTAATATGACTCTGCCTTGCGAATGAAAAAAAAAAAATATGTTGTGCAGTAGCTTAATTCAAGCATAAAATTAGATTTTGCAATCAGTAATTATGGCTATATTTAACATTCTACAAAATATCAAGAAACAATGTTTAGTAAGCGCGCTTCATGTAACAGTAACAGGGTCAGTCCAATTCCTGTAGAAAGCTGATGTTCTGTTTATATGCAAATTACAAAGCAGCATATATCCATTTACAGCAGACCAGACATTACAGAGAAATCTATTTGGAATCATCTGTAGATGTGCCAAGCCAGGAAGTGTTGACCCACGCACACTGCACCACGGGATGTGCACGCCACGCCACCCACGCACACTGCACCGTGGGATGCTACAGTCCTAGGGCGTTCCATACCAAGCCTCATCAGCAGAGAAGATGCACTTTGTAGCATGCACTGCAGTCATGCCTACTTTGACGGGAGACAGGGTTAGTGCACTCGGTAGATGCCTTGTGGCCAGTTACTTCCAGTAACACTCTGTAACTGGAGAGCGGCGTGTCCACTTCTTGTTTTGAAATGCACACAGCTGAACGGAGACCTGGCAAACTCTCTGTACAGTCTTGCAATTTCAACATAGCCTAAACTAGAAAATATTCAGACCTTAGTTGTACAGAGACTCTTAAATATGCTCAGGCATATGATATACAGACAGATAAAGTCCACTGAAATGGAAGATTAGATTCTGTGTGTTTTGTAGCATTTTTAGACTTCTCAGCTACACCTGGAAACTTGTATACAACAGTTTCAGTCTATAGCATCCATACAAAAATAAGTACCCCAAATATGGATATGGTGGTGAACTGAACTTAGAAAATAAACATCTATGTAAAAAGAATAATAAAGCAGTTTTAAGGAAAAAAAAAACCCACTGGTGATGCATTTTACAGTGCTACTGTTCGATCATCACCCTTCCATCTCTCCTGTATTACACCTCTGAAGACACTGTCCCCTGATTACTGTTTCACTAATTTTTGTGGATTGTGTAATGTGTGGTTTGCTTTTACAATTAGACTGTTTCAGTGCAAATATGCCACTTCCTGAAGACTTGCAGGTGTATGGACTTACAGAGAAGTGTAGTGGAAAGAATAAAGCTTCATTTGTGGTGTTAATGGACAGAGTTTTCTGGAGAATTCATCCCCTATATACTCAGAAAAATAAGTTACCAAATTTTAAGGAGTCTTCAGAGAAAAAAATGTACATTTAAATTAAAATAAGCCTATACAGATTCTGAACCTTTCAGAAAAAAAGTCTGACTCCTGATCTCTGTCAAACAGGAGTTCTCTGGTCTTGCAAAGTCCAGGCTCCTGGCACTGTTGTTATGCTTTGTAAACAACAACAGGAGGCACATTCAGCATGCACCACTCTTTAGAAAGTCATAATACACCTTGAGCCAATTGAGCTCTGCAGTGTCATAACACAAATTGAGCCAAAGAGCCCCAAGCCTTGAGGAAAAAGTGCCATAACAAATAAGCTGTTTGTCCCACAGGACAAAGCAACAGTGAGAAAGTGGAAATAAGAATCTTGTAAATGTAGAACAGGAAAGCATTGAAACAGTGGGAGACCAATTAATTTTAGAAGGCAACCGATGACATTTTAGAAATAATTAGAAAGAAAATTATGAGAAGGGCAGAAGAAAATTGAAAAAGAGGAAACAAAAAGGGCAAATATATTAAATTAAAAGAGAACTCAAGGAGGAAAAAAAAAGAGTGAAAAAAATGCTTTGAAAACTTGCTAAGGCCTTTTTCTTCCTAAATTATGTAGGATAAGGAGATAAAACACATTCACTCCAGTATCAGCTTAGATAGACTTAAAAGTGGAAAAAAGAAAAAACAAAAAACCCCCACAGATAATGCCATACATAACGCTTTCCAAGAAAAGCAAGTCCTGACAAGAAACAAAAAATGCTGAAGGAACTTTTACTAATTTTATAGCTACATGGCTGCATGAAGCAAGCATAAGCTATGAACTGTGAAACCACTTAGTATAAGCATTTGGAGTGGCCAGGAGCAGTGCAGAGGGAGTGTGTGCGTGTGCGTGCACATGCGGGGGGGTTAGAGAGGCAAATCAGAAAGTGTCAGAGGGCTCACACCTTATCACAAAACTTTTTTTCATGCAGAAGTCATCCTTTCCCCCAACACAGAAAGAGGCAACAACCAAGGATTTTGGATGTCAGTTGACTCCTTTTCTCAAAGCTATTTTCTCCATAGATCTGAAGTGCTGGTCTGTAGCCCATTTTAATAGCTATGACAATGCGGCAATACATGAGTCCTTCAATAAATACACAAGCCCATCCCACTTCTACTGAGATAAGTTGCAGGATGTTGATGGAAGTGCTCTGAGCGTGGGAGATACTGTGGATGAGTCTCCACACTCAGTACAGCTCTGCCCTTCTTTTTTTTTATCAGTGGAAAGAAGGAAAAGGCTTCAGGGAGTTTCCAAGCTCCTAGTAGGCAGTTTTTCATTGATCCTTCCGATGGTGAAGGAGCATCAAATTTGTAACAGCGATCTGAAAAACTCTAGAATACAGCTGTGTCTTATTCAAGGGTTAGGGTGTGATGTTGGTCTCTGCACTCCTGTCACAGTAGCCCTGACTTTATGTGACAAGCTTGTGAATGTTCATCCCACTTATCCCCCTTCCTACTCCCTTGCCCTCCTTCTAGTCTTATCCAAATAGTTCTTCTCTGAATTTTTTCCCATTTGGAAATGTCACCTAAAATTAGTTCCTGCCCTCGTTCTTGCCCTGTTATGTGCTGTGTTTGTGTTGCCTCCTTATAGTCTCATTTCTTCATCTGAGAAGCAGTGTCCTTTTAGACATGTACTGAATCTTTAGTGAAGCCAGTCTGGAATGGAATTGAATACTTTCCCACAGAATATAGAGTAAATTCTAAGGAAAATATGGATGACAGCATTATGGGGAACAGGTCCAAACAGAGAACTTAAAGGAAATTCAATTACAAGTTCAGCCACTGAGTGGTTTGCATGAATATCGCAATGGAGATAACATCTTTTGTGAATGTTTGTAAATGCTCCCTCTCAACCAGGCCTCCTCCCCCCATTTTCCAGTCCTGTGACTGACTTAAGAGAAGACGACTCTCTGACATTAGCAGAGACTTATTTAGCTAGAGGTAATTGATTTAACTTTCATAATAGAATTTCTTTTCACAGGCCCTAGCAGTGGATAAAGTACTCACAGTCCATTCACAGAGAGAATGAGATTCAGAGAGGGGGATTGGGGGGGAAGAATAAATAACATTCTTCAGTCCCTAGCTCACAGTGAAACAGAGAATGAAGCTCTTTGCTAAGGATCCAAGACAGTCTTTATTGGTAACACGGACAATTAAATCCCACCCGGTGGAGGATTCTTTTTCTGTAAAAAAGTCAGGAAGAGAGTTTTGTTTGTATTTTTTTTACCCTCCCCACTTTAACTGGCCAGCTAAATTTTTTCTCTAATACATAAAATTTTGGCCACCTATGGAATAGGGGATACCTGAACAGATGACACAAATTTACGATTGCTAGTTTTTTAGCTTTCTTCTGAAGCATCAGGCAGGGTTTTTAAACTGAAACCAATATCTGGGCTTATCTTAAGAAACTTCCCCCCACTGGAAGAGCAGCAGACAACATTGGTATCTCTCTTCCCACCCTACTTTCTGTCTGTAGATGGCAAAGATGACTTCTATGAAGTCTACAGTGGTTACTTTGGTTCATTAAAATGTTTTGGGGAGACAGATAAACCAGTTGTCTTGTTCTTGTCAGACGCTAGGTCTGTGTGGACACTAGGTCTGTAATGTGTATTAAAAGTAACTTCAGAGAATAAATGTGATAACTTACGGCAAGAGATGATGGCTCGTTCAACCTTTCAATGAGCCAGAGACAGGCTCAGTGGACCAGCTCCCTCTGCAAGATGAAGTGGTCAAGCATGTGGTTTGCACAGTGGTGGAGGCAGGCGTCAAACATATGGTTGGTTTTTCAGAGTGTTTGGGGGAGTTGAGCCCTGCTGTCTAGGTGCAGCAGAAGGGAGGAGGGCTGTGTGGTTTTGCAGTAAGCCCCGTGGCATGTGTCTCCATAGAAAGACATTTCCTACTCCAATGTGATGCCTCTTGCTCCTGGGTGGATTTCCTGCCCTCCCTCAGGAGACAGCACCCATGGAATCGAAGGTCATCAGAATCCCAGCACATCACCAGGGAGCTCTGGGAGACGGCTGGATGAGACAAGCAGAGAACAGTGTCCAACAAAGGAGAACCTTGTACCCTGCAGAGAGCCATGGACAGAGTACAGTCTGCAGCCATCCAAAGGTGAGAGTGGGATGAGATATGTGGGTTTGGAGCTTTGTGCCCCCACCCTCTGCCCCATAGAAGGACACCCAAAGAGAGTGCAGGAATGCAACAGGATGGAGGGAAGATGACCCTGATCACTGTTAGTGCCTGCTAATCCAGGGTGGCCCATCTGCAGGGATGAGTACGAGTTGGAAGTTGCTGCAGATCCCAGGGGATGTGACTTGGATGAAAGGGCAGTCATTCCTTATCATGCAAGTCACCGCACAGAACCCCAGTCAAAGCACCTGCATGCAATCATATTATACTATTGTATTTTATATCTAAATTACTTTTTTCCTGTAATCTCAAAATGTTTTAAGGGTGGACTGTGTCCTTTTTGTGGTCTCTTGCATTTCTTAGTCAATAATCTTGATTCAAGACAGGGTTCATGTTGGCAACCCTCAGCAATGTCCATGAGACTTTCATCCATTTTTTTCCTATTCTGCTGTCTGTTTGTCCCTCTTGTGCTAATAAAAAACCTGAAATGCACCATTCAGGTAATTTTGGATGCCTTCCAGATCCTGAATTTTCAAGTGCTCTATAGCGTATCGAAGGCTTCACATTTTGTAGGAAAACTGAAAGTGCTCTGCCATCCAGCACCTTCCAACTCATGCTCATGAGTCCAGAAATAAAAGCACTGAATTCCAAGCCACTCAGTACAAACATTGAAATCCATTTTGGCACTCAGTTACCTGTTAAATATGACTGCAAATGAAATTAATCTACAGCTAAAAATATCATTTAAAAAAGCGAAATAAGTTGGGTCAAAATTAAAAGGAAAAGGACATTAAAAGAAAGGCATTCATTTTTCCTATTTCTTTTATTAAAGCATTTTCCAAGCCTTTATCCTTCTACTGCACTATTGTCAGACAATACTATGTTTTGTCAGACTCAACTGGAATTTGGACCTTTATATAAATAGAATGTTTCTCTCTGTCTTAACGGAGAGAAAAAATTGAAGATTTACCAGCAAGTCAGAGACAACACCTCATGTGGCTGTTAGATTTAAAGGATGTAATTTTGATTTGCTTTTGCAACAGCAGCTTCCAAGACTGTTGATGACCCTATCAGTGGGTAGCTAATGATGTAGAAAGTGTTCATTTCTGTAAGCTTTTGTTTGATGGCTATTTCAAGACTTTTTTCATCCCCTTTCTCTGGACCCTCATGCTATATTCCCTGGATTTTGTTCTTATGAGCAACCTTTTGTCTGTAGTTTTGCCTGCTCTCAGGAACACCACCTCTCTTGGCCATGGTTAGCCTCCAGATCTTGGTTTGCCTCTGAGCACGACTGGCCTCTCCTCTGAGTTGCCAGTTTGTAAACCTCAACCTTAAATCTGTTCTAGAAGTTCCTTCTCAATAGTTGAAGTATTTTTCTATAATGATATCAATAACTTCACTAGCATATTGACTGTTTCTTTTATATGTTAAGCAGCAGGTACTCAGACACTTTAAGAACCCACTGTAGTGCGGTTTGATTGCTAAAGGTACCTTGAAGGGTCCTGACTTTTAAAAACTTCTGAGCACTAAACTTGTGAAATAAAGTATATTCTTCTCTTCTCTTCTCTTCTCTTCTCTTCTCTTCTCTTCTCTTCTCTTCTCTTCCCTCTCCTCTCCTCTCCTCTCCTCTCCTCAGGACTGCCAGAAACTGAGTTTCTAGATCTTCTATGCTAGATTTTGTGTCCCTAAACTACATGGCAAGAACTAAATTATTAATACTTATGTCTTAATCATTGCAAACCTGAAAAAAAATATTATAAAAGAAATTGTGGATGAATAAAGAGGTTGAATGCTTTTGATTCACATTTCACAAGCTCATTTTAGATACAGCTGAAATTGAATCATCTTTTTGTTAATTTTTTCTCATTAATATTTTAGGGAGAAAATAATTGTTTTGTTTTTCACACAGGGTAAATTCTGCTTTAACATGTGCATCTGAAATTCTCCTGACCCACTGTACTATTTTAACTGGTATTCTACATTGTATGCCACACATAGAAAGAACATGAACTGATTTGGGGTGTGATAAGATGCAAACTCTTCTCTGTGTGAGATGGCCCTGCACTGCCAGAGCTTTGAAGCAGGTCTTCTTGTGTCTCTTCCCTGAAATGAGCACCTCAATACACCAGAAGTACTTTTTTAACTCCAGAGATGGATTTTATGAAATCTCAAGCTGCAGGAAAACCCACACGACTAGGTAAGAAGGCATGTGACACTTTCCTCCTTTATTGTTCCCAGCAACAGCCTTTTTAAAGAACTGCATAAAAGTGTTAATGACAAAGATGAACAACTGCATACCCTTTACAGCATGCCCTATTTTCCCTTTTCTCGTATGGGAAGTTTTGCCCTTGCTTCTTAAATGTGATTTGCTTCTCTGCTTATTTCTACAGAGTATTTCCAAAACAAATTTCTTTATTACTTAATCTGATGTAGACAAGAGAGCAGTTGACATTGCATCTGGCAATTGTATATACAGTAGCAAGAACACATCTGAGTTCACCCGAATGTGCAGACTTGTACTAATGATATTAGTCTGTGTTATAGCATGAACACCAAATATACCATAACTGAATTATGGATTATGGGCAAGCCTCTACACTGTTTGATTCCTGATATAATTCAGTTCTAAAGAGAATGCTTGCAGAGAATGATGCAAAAAAGTAGTATCAATTTACTGCAAAGAGTTTGTCTGCTAAAGACAACTATTTCCACTAATGACTAGATCTTTTATTCAGAAAGACAGCTTGCTTTCTGGAGTCCCCAGTGTTTTTCAGACAATCTAGACAAACAGTTTCTGAATTTCTCACTGTTCATATGAGGCAGTGTTTCCTGCAAAAGCTCAAGCCTTATTGCTTTGTATTTGTGTTTGGTAATTCATCCTCCTCAAGCTTTGTATAAAGCTCCAGTTACTCCTGCTGAGGTTTTCCTGGATTACTGTGCTTCAGACTGGTGCTAGGAAATAGTTTGCAATCAGAGCTTTCAAACAGAGATGTGAAAATGGCATGAGAGAAAACCCTGGGGAGCAGTGACCCTCAGAAAGGGTTTGCTTCTTCTGTTACCCAGAGTCTGTGCAGATTCTCTGGCCCCTTTTTCAGTTGCTGAATTCATAGTGACAGCTATGAATGCAAAGTCAGGCAGTCTATTCACAGCTGTGACATGCTTTGACTATCTTGACTGTATGCCAGTTGAGAAAATACACACTATAAAAGCAAATATTTCTCTGTTGGATAGATACCTGTATCCAAAAAGGGTGTTATGAAGCTGATCTTTGTCAAAAGATTCTTCCAGCGAGAAATTGAAAGGCAGCTGTAGTGTGGCACCCCTCTGGCCAACAGTGAGCATCGCAGGGAAATTCTGATTTCCCGCAGATCTTCCAAATTCCCAGTTTTCTTCTCTGCTTCATAACAGCAAAAGGTTTAGGTGAGTGCTTGCAGCAGGATCACATCCTGCTTGATATCCTTGAAGGAAGGACATTATAGAAATTCTTAACTATTTTTCTAGAGAGGTGAAGCTGCAGGGTTCAAATCCACACATATTTCAGACGTCAGGCTCTGCAGCTAATATTTTGTTCATGTTCAAACTGTACTTGTCTAACATAGTGTTATAACCAAGTATGTTACACTATAGTATTGTTATTGTAAAATCATAGCAGGGGAAGCCAGAGGGGGAGGGAGGGGGCAGAAATCTGTTTAAGAATAGGTCATCCTTGTGGCAAACAATGATTTGGGACACTTCTTAATACATGGGAGATTTTCAGTTTTCTTTAAGAGTATGTACTTATTTTAACCCACTTCTATGTAAACTAATAGTAGCTTTGAAACTGTATCGAAAGGAAGTCATTTCACTGTAGGCATTTGTGACAGAAAATCAGAGACAAGATTTCTTGGCGGGGGGGCAGGGCGGGGAGTCTGTCTTGGTAGAAAAGCAATCCTTGAGTTTTAGTGATAACAAAAAAGAGAAATATTTTTAAAAATACACATGCTGTTTTGAAATGTAAGCAGGGAAGAATCAGTCTTTCATTAGGAATGACAAAATAATACTAAAATTATTAATCAGTTCACCACTATAAATTGAAAATTTTACATTTACAATGAGAAGAGAATATTGCATTGCCCATTCTCTCTTAACCTAGTCCAAGACTTGAAGTAGGCATGATATTAAGGCAATACTTCTCATCAGTGATTTTCATTTTGCTGAAAAAAAAAATTGATGACAATTTTTCTTAAATTTTTTCATCCAGTTCAGATTTTCTTGGGTTGGCTCATTGCTGTGTCTTCTGAAGATAAGATTTATTTTATCTGCTTGAGCTCTCCAGTGATTCAACAAAAACTGCAGAGATTTGTGCTGTTATTGTAAGTGCATGAACTACCAAAAAGCTTTCAGTCATGAAGTCAGACGTAAGACTCTGTGTAGAAAAGTTGCAAAGAATCATCTTCAAATTTGAGCTACTTCACTGCAAGCTTTGGAAAATGTAGTCTTTCTTTATTGAATATTGTTTACCTGTTTTGAAGCAGTTGTTGATTTCTAGACCTTTATGATCTGGGTTTGTATTGGGATTCCTCACATCGCTGAGTGTGAAATGAGGCCTTGATGAATGGCAGCCTGAATGCCTAGCTGCTCCTTTGATTACAGCAGCTGGTGCCACAGTTCCTCCAGCTGTAAAAACCTGATTTGATGATACTTCTTACACTTTGTTTTAAGAGCTTCTGCAATGTCCATGAAAATTCACTTTATTCAAATATTTCTTGCTGCAGGTTTAAAAGCTGAAAATATCTTTTATTTTCTCCCATTGATAATACTTATTGGTACCTGTAACCACTAGTATTGACTACAGTTGGTGGATGTAGGGAGAACGAAATGCTGCTGTAGCTGTCCTTTCTGTTTAAACCTGACGTTACCAAAACTGCAGAAATGCCTTCAGATATAAAGCAAATACGGGATATGGAATTCAGCTCACTTGAATTCATCAGTTTGTGCTAGATGTCTAAATTTAAGCTGGTTATTTAGAATCTTAGAAACAGAGATGGGTACCTCCAGAGAAGTTCTAACACCTAACTGAGAATAGAAAGAATGACTCTTTGGCTGTATCAGTTTTTCCTTCATTGACTACATAGGAAGACTAAGTGGCCATCTTAGACAATATCTAACTTTTAAATGATAAAGTTAGATGAACTTAATCCTACCCTGGCAGACAATATCAAAATCAGTAGGTTGGTTGTTTTATTTTTTTCCCCATATTTCATTAATATAAATGAATATTGACTTTTTTTTTTTTTTTAACTTGAGAAATGTGATATTTTCTGGACACCAGTTACTTTTTAACCAGTATTTTAAGAAGGGACACACAGAACAGAAAACAGGAGCATGGTTTGTATACAGCAGTGATTTACATTGGTATAAAGGCAAATGGCTATAGAATTCTCACTACCACCTCTATAATACAAAATTTTGCATTCTCAGCTAAACTAAGTGAATACTAATAATGACAATGCTAGGTGGAAATGTATCTGGTAAAGACGTATCAAATATGCAGTTAGGAAGAGGATGTATAATTTATTTAATAATATTTTCTAAGCCAAGTGCAACCTTTGAAGAAGTGATGAATATTTCATAATCCACAATAACATCTAACTAAAATCTGTAGCTTGGTTACACAGCTATCATTTTGACTGAAATAAAATAGATTCTTTGTTTTAGATTTAATTCTACTTCAGGTTTCTCTGAAAGCAGCACAGAGCTACATCAATAACAAATCAAGTTATGGTTAAAAATATATGTACTTTCTCCATACCAACAAACTGAATGCATCAGTAATTTTAAAGGTGCCCCCCCCGCAATGTTTTTATTATCCCCAACTGTGAAGAAATTTTGCAGTAAATCTACATACGGAAAGCTATTTACATATTGCTAGACTCAGCCACATCTACAAGGGCGAGGAAACTGTAGTGCTGGATTTCCAGCTCTGTCTTTAATAATGCCCCAGTACTCAGTTCTGTTACGGACAGCTGTGAGCTTGGCACAAGTAGTGAGGATGAAAACTTCATTTCACAAAAAGCTGTGATAAATAATCTGTAAATTTCACCAGTGAAAGACTTCGTCTGTGGTTTTCAATACACTGTGACTCATATTTTCAGTGGAAAGAAATATCTATACCTTAGTGAAATTTTGTCCTGGCTAGGAAACTACCCTAATCAGACCATATTATGCCTAGCTTTTCTAAAGGACAGTGCTTGCAAACTCTGACATCATTTTGTTGATTTTAATGACTTGTAAATTATATTGGCTTATATCCAGGTAGAGTTCCTGAAAGAGTTCTCTGAAATGCTGATGAGCACTACTCGTTTGAGTGGGAAAACTTGAAGTGTTCTGCTCTGCTCTCCCATGCACATGATCAATACCTGAAGACACTAGTTTGAGATTTTAGCTCACTGGGAACACAGAAATTAATTCTAAGGCAGTCACCTGCTAGAAACTTTTGTGAATAGATTCCAGTTCTGAGTTCAAGACTATTTAATGCAGTACATTAAATACATATTCAATGCTTAGTGATACGAGAAAGCCAAATTCACAAAACAGAATTTACAATGTCGAGCTTCAATTTTTTCTTATTTCCAGTGGCAATGGTGGTGAAAAACTGACATAATATGCAAAAGTTGAGTGGAATAAAAAAGAAAGTTTGTTTCAGTGAAGAAGACAAAAAACTGGATCAAAAATACATGCTTCACAACAACTTATATAAAGCAAGTGGGAATAAGAAATTTTTGTAAAAAGATCTTAAAAATAATCATGTTCTTATTTGGCTTGAAATCAGAATTAAACCACCATATTAAAATATGGAATAATTTTCATTGAGTAAATATGTAATTTCATAACAGAGGAAACTGTGCAGGCAAGACTGACTGACTGCACATGGATGCTGACAAATGCACAGGTTAAACAAATTGTACAGAAAATAATGAAAATAGAGTAAACTTTCTGTCACTTTTAATAGTGATACATAGGGACAAAAAATTCAGAGATAAACCGATTTTCACTGTTGATGTTTTCCTTTCCACTTCAATAGGAACTGCAGAATAATTTTCTCACTGAATTTATCTCACCTGTGTCAAATTTAAGCAAATTCAGATTATTACCTTCCACATTTTCCAATATCCTATCCAGTTAATGTGACACAGTTTGCAAGTAATAACCAAAATGCCTGACCTCAAGTGATGTTGTTACTGCTTCTTATTCCATGAGCTGCAGTAAGCTTAATTAAACAGAAGTGTGAAATAACAGTAAGTTGCACTTACTGAGGTGAAGGGCTAGATAATGAGGAAAAACTGGGAGGTTTCTTTGCTTCCAACACTCTGCAATACGTTCCTTACTCTGTGTGAGACAATTGCTGTTTCTCTTACTGGAGAACCATCTAAACCAGGAAACTGGATTCTCCCCCAAATCAGGAAAGATCCAAGTTGGAACACTGAAGTCATAGACATCCTATGTATTTATTTAGTTTATGAGAATTTCAGAACTGGCTATCAGAAAATCAGTTTGTTATCTAGGTGATTAGATGTGTAAATAAAACAGGAAAGGTAGATGTTGTTCACAAACTGCTCCTTTATTACTCCTTCTGTAACAGAAAAGGGATTTTATACATTTCACACATATGACTTTTTTTTTTTAATATATGTTTATCATGTGAATTTTAAGCTTGGGAAGAACTTAATAAATGTTACAAAATTCTGAAGTCTTCCATTTCAAGACAGAGAAATGCTTCTTTGGTAATGCTTTTATACAAAGCACAGCTTTTGAAACTAGTTTTACATTGCCCCTAGTTCCAAATCGGTAGACTTTGGACTTTCATGTTGGTTCTGTGGTAGATATTCTGACATAGGAATTGACTCATGTCTCATTTGAAGTGCTTCACAGCCATGCAACTACCGTTACGACATAAGATGAGGGACAGAACATGCTATGTTTGGCAGTGTTAACTGGGAAGCTGCAATGTAATCAATCAGCCCTCTGCACGCGCTCCATTGTAGCATCTTTGCTAATTATGGGTACTACTCTTTACATGGTAAGAAAATGAAAAACGGTCTGTCAAGTAATATCTACTTGGCTAATGAACAAAATGGAAATTGCATTAATAAGCTATCTGTCTGAAATTTCTGCTTCTTTATTGACAACATATGGCAGATACTTCAAAGGGCAACAGGGAACCTGTGCACACATTTTGTGTTGCCTAAGCTTTGCTTTGAGGTTTAACCGGATTCTTTTACGGGCTACAATATGCTAATCAGAGGGACGGACTGAGGAAAGAAAAAAAATAGGAGGTCACTGAGTGGAAAGATCTGATGAATGACATGTTAGGCCAGCAAGAATCAGTAATAGAGCACAGTATCTAAAAAAGGGGAAATGGGTAAAATGAAACTGAATTTCTGAAGAGAAAATATCACTTTAAAAACAAATTGGGTATTGGCAGTTAAAGTTTCTGTCTGTCATGAAATCTGCACTATGCAACATACTTTCCTATAGTATAAGGATGTGACAATGAATGAATTGTATTTTTGCCAGCTTACTTGCAGACCTGTGGGTTGCTGATATTGACTATCTGAAATTGAGGTGTTGCAGATGGCTGCATGCAGACAAAATACAGGTGCTTTTGCACTGAAAAGTACACAATCTAAATAGCACCTTCTCAATAAAGAAAACATGGTTACGCTCTTCCAGCATAATTTGCACAAAAATTGTTCAACCTTGAATATTTCTTGTGAAGCTTTTTCATTTCAGGATTATGTGCTACTAGAATGGACAGGTATGTGATATGATTCAATCAAAGTAGCTGCAGAACTCTGTACACTTTCTTGATGTCCGAGTAAGAAATCCTTGCTGCTTGTTGAGATGCAGATTTGGATGTCCGCCTAGCATGTACTAGGCACACATAGCTGACAGTTGCTTAGTCACCCAGGTATTTCTCTTAACATTTTTGCCTAGGCTTTTCTTTGCTCATTCAAATGATCAAAAGAATCAGATGAGGGGGGAGAAACTCAGTTAAAATCAGTCTAGCTTTGGAGAAAGCAGACTCAATTCTGTGAGAGACTCTGGACATAACAAGATGGGGTAAATGTAGTAGTAAATTTCATAAAAGGCCTAAATTCTTCCTCTAATACCAGGGGAAAGCTTAGACAGCGTCTGCTGTTAGAGCATTACATTTGCTTAAGATAAGGTAAGTGGCCTCCAGACACATTACAGCCATGTTGCACACCCCCAGAAAGTAAAAATCAAAACTCATGTACTTTTTTACTTCAGAATAATCTTTCTAGATTTAAACTTCAAAAGATAAGAAGAAAGTGTTGATTGCCAACATTTTGAATCTGATTTGGCTGTGAACTTTTAGTGAAAGAGATCTCAGCCCGTAGTCCATACGCACATTCCTACCTCATCGTTAGCAGTTAATCTGGGGTTTATGAACCTATTGAGTGAACTTGATTAGCAAGGAGATCCGATCAAAATCTTCTTTCGTTCCATGGGTTAGTTTTCCATTGCATGATTTGAAATTACCTTCATTGAAGCAACTTATACTTCTGTTGTATAAATGTTTAATGGAATGCAAGACAGCCTTGAGAGCAACCCTGCGGAGAAGGACTTGGGGGTATTAGTGGAAGAAACACTGAATATGAGCTGGCAATGTGTGCTCGCAGCCGAGAAAGCCAACCATATCCTGGGCTGCATCAAAAGCAGCGTGAGTGGCAGGTCGAGGGAGGGGATTCTTCCCCTCTACGCCGCTCTGGTGAGACCCCACCTGGAGTACCGCATCCAGCTCTGGGGCCCCCAGCATAAGAAGGACATGGACCTGCTTGAGCAGGTCCAGAGGAGGGCTGTGAAGATGATCGGGGGCTGGAGCACCTCTCCTATGAAGACAGGCTGAGAGAGTTGGGGTTGCTCAGCCTGGAAAAGAGAAGGCTCTGGGGAGACCTTATAGCAGCCTTCCAGTACCTAAAGGGGCCCTACAGGAAAGATGGGGAGGGATCCTTTAACAGGGAGTGTAGTGATAGGACAAGGGGTAATGGTTTTAAACTGAGAGAGGGTAGATTTAGCTTAGATATAAGGAAGAAATTCTTTACTGTGAGGGTGGTGAGACACTGGCACAGGTTGCCCAGAGAGGTTGTGGATGCCCCGTCCCTGGAATTGTTCAGGGCCAGGTTGGATGGGGCTTTGAGCAACCTGGTCTAGTGGAAGGTGTCCCTGACCATGGCAGGGGGGTTGGAACTAGGTGATCTTTCAGGTCCCTTCCAACCCAAACCATTCTATGATTCTGTGATTCTAAGACAGAACATCCATCCTGGTTAAACAACACAAGATCATTTCTGTGTGTTTATACTGTTTTAATTGAGTTGAATTAAATTAAAAGGACCCTCTCTCAGGACTAGAGGACCTGATCCCACATGTTTATAAAAATCTTCTAAATTATTTTTTTCACACTCTTCTAAGTGCAGTTTTAAGTCACTCACTTGTGCCGTATACCTTTCCCTTTCTAATAGTAGATTCTCACCTGGCAGTGACTGACTCCACCCCATACTGCCTTCCAGTATCCAAATCTCTGAGACAACATCTGCTATTCCCCATCATGCCTTTTGACCCACCTGGTAGATATGAGCTCACGTAGTCTCTTAGTACATTTCCTATACAGCTATCAGGATTGCAGGCCAAAGTCCTCTCAAACTCACAGTTAGCTTTCCATTGGCCACAGTGGAATTTTGATAAAAGAACTGCCACAGAATTTGCTTTGCAGTGTGTTTGCTCTGTCTACTGAGCATTCTGGGTACACCTGAATGAAATTGTAAGGTTCAGCTTAGTTTGTCATAAAATCCCAAACCATAACAACAAACTGTTGAGTATCACAGAAATCTTTTGAAATTTAACTTTCAACAGATTTTGTGCCCTTCATCCTCTTTTTACCTCCAGATTGAAAAAGCTAAAATTTTTTTTTAAATTACTTTTTCCTATTCCCATTGTTTTCCTGATAGCTTTCACTTTTGTAAGAAAAAATCAAACCTAAACAGAAGTTGAAGTCAAACAAAACATTATTTTTCTTTCACTAAAATAAATCTATTTTCTCAATTTGAAAAATAAAACCCAAAACATTTTCAGTTCCTTCTCTTTTTTTTTCCTGTTAGAATTGATAGTAAACTGAGATTTCCATGAGTCACACAGCTCGAGGCTTAAGGCATTTCTTGTGAAGCTTTTATGTTCATTAGGAGATATTAGTTCCCCACTGTATGTTAATCCTTCTCCTGTCATTTCTGTGAAAGAAAATCTCTCATCTTCAGTCTTCCTAGGACAGTATGCTAATCTGTCTATCATCAGCCCGACATACCACATGCTGTACACTTCCAAATGCATTTCTGAGCTAGCTACAGCTGTAGTTAAGACATATGCATTCAGTCAAGAGAGGAAAGGCTTTCTTCTCAAAATACAGTCTTTTTTCTTCAGTTGGAGCCTTTGACCTATTTTACTTTGCTTTGAAGTTTTTTCATTGTTAAGAGTGAATTAAGTATAAAAGGTATATGCATTTACTTCATTTTAGATAAATGTTTAAAAGTGTAAATGTGTTTGGATGTTCAGCTACCTAGATGACTGGCTGCTTTAAAAATACTACAATGAACCAGCAGACTTTGTTGGCAGTAATATCTTTATGCAGCTTGGCCATAAGTTAAGCAAAAATAGCCACTTGACAGCATACTTCAGTTTACCCAGTCCAGTGCATCTCCTGAGGTGTTTTGGAAAAACAAAAATCTGAATAACTGCAAGTCAAGAGATTGGACATTAGCAGAACAAGGTTGCTTGCAAACTATATGAGGTACAGATAACAGAAGATGCAGGTAATAGAACTCTAGGAACAAATCACAGGAAATGGGATCATCAGATTTGTTTGCATTAGAGTCAAGAGACTGCAAGAGTACCTGAAAAAATTCTTGGAAGAAGAGAGGATAGGACATCTAATTGTGTTTTTTTCAAAACTCAAAGGAAGAGTGGAGTGAGCTGTTTGGGGGGGGATGTTCATTTGTTTTGGCAGGTGGAGGGGGAGGCAGGGAAAAAGTTAATTGTTTTTATAAGCCTTTTCATCAGCCTCTTGACATCATGCCTTCAACATTTTGATATTTTCCTCAGATTTTTGAAAAGTCTGCAATTATCACTTTCCATTTCCATACTAGAAATTTATTCAACCTCTAAAAATAGGTTATTTTTATAGAGGCTGCCTGCCTCTACTGGCTATTCCATGAAATCCATCCAGCTATGATTTCTTGTCTAATGGGTATTCTGGGGTGTTTTGTTACATTGATTTCAGAGTTGTGATGGGTTTTAAAAGACTGCTGTTTAAATGCTGTATTTCTCTTCCTGCCCTGTCCCCCCCCCCTGCAAAAATCAGACAAAATCTGGAGGGGGGGAAATTCTCTCAGAAACTCAACCTGGGTGGCCATTCTACTTTTATGTAGCACAGATAAATTTTAGCTTCAAGGTAGGTTGTTCATTTAAATGAAGTATCTTCCCTCAGCTGCCGTTCTGATATTAATGTCTTTTTTCCCTGTCCACCGCTTTTACCTCTTATCAGAAAATACTTTTTTTTCTGTGAAATTCTGTTTTGGGTTTATGTGGCGGGGTTTTGGTAGCGGGGAGAGGGCCACAGGGCCGGCTCCTGTGAGAAGCTGCCAGAAGCTTCCCTAGCTCCAAGCCAGACCCGCCTCTGGCCCAGGCTGAGCCCGTCAGCAACGGCGGTATCGCCTCTGGGAGAACGGATTTCGGAGGGGAACCCCCGGCGAGTCGGGGGGTTGGGATGTGAGAGGAACCCCTCTGCGGGTACCGAGGTCCGTGAGGAGGAGGGGATGCCCCCGCAGCCCGCGGTGAGGCGGCAGGCTGTCCCCCCCAGCCCACGGAGGGGAGCGGGGGAGCAGATGCCCACCTGCAGCCCGGGGAGAGAGGAGCCCACGCCGGAGCAGGGGGGGGGATGCCCCCAAGATGGCCGCCGCTCCGTGGGAAAGCCCGCGCTGGAGCAGGCTGGGACTGAAGGACTGCAGCCCGTGGAAAGGACCCACGCTGGAGCAGTTCATGAAGAACTGTCTCCTGTGAGAGGGACCCCACGCCGGAGCAGGGGACGAGTGAGGAGGAGTCCTCCTCCCCTTGAAGAGGAAGGAGCGGCAGAGACAAGGTGTAGAGAACTGACCCCAACCCCCATTCCCTGTCCCCCTGTGCTGCTCGGGGAGAGGAGGTAGAGAAAACTGGGAGTGGAGTTGTACCCAGGAAGGAGGGAGGAGTGGGGGGGAAGGTGTTTTAAGATTTAGTTTTATTTCCTATTAGTCTGTTTTGATTTGATTGGTAGTAAATTAAATTGATTTGGTTTTTTTTCCCCAAGTCGAGTCTGGTTTTTGCCCATGACCATAATTGGTGAGTGATCCCCTGTCATTGTCTCGACCCATGAGCTTTTCCTTCTATTTTCTCCTCTCGGAGAAAGGCGGGGAGGAGTGAGCAAGCAGCCTCATGGTGCTTTGTTGCTGGCTGGGCTTAAACCACAACAAATTCACAGAATTTTTCAGATCTTGCTGGCAAGCCAAACCTCCAATTCTATTGTAAAGATTAGATGGAAGGCCATATTATTCTCTCTGCTTCAACAAAAATGAATTTTAGTGAGATAGGGTGAAGAAAAAAGCTTCTCTTTTTCTAATCAGCTTAGCTATGGAATACTTTTTAAGGCAACCAAGTGCCAATCTGAGAAGCAAGGGCTGAGTTGTGTGGTTAATTTAAATTTTAAAATGGGTAGAAATCTCCAGGACATAATCAGTGAATTTTGTTCATATGGAAAGGTCTAAACTACTGCCCTCTTCCTTCTTCTGTGCCTCACCGCTGTATCTATGCCATTTCTCTTTGCAGAAATGGCTCTCTCGAATGATCTTAGACTTTAGGTCAAGTTCCTTGCTTGTGGCAGTTCTTCTTCTGAAATACAGGCTGGACTGGGTGCTCCATGTTTTAGAAGCATCTTTGTGGCACAAAGTTTTGCGAAGTGATTTACTGCCCAAGATGATTGCTGTAATGTATGCTTTGTTCACTAATGACTCGGTTGTGTTTTATCCCTGCTTAGTCTCACAAAAAAGGAAATCTCAATCCCCTTATATCCACCTGAAGGCAGAACTGAGATGCACGTTAGAGAGCTGCTAGAGTTACATGAGTGTAAGGGAGCCCTTCCTAATGTTATTTTACAAGAAGAGACTCAGTGAAGGTCTGGTCCCTTTTTCAAAGCAGAGTTGGCAGAACACAGATGGATGGGTCTGGCACACACCAGGAAGTTTGAACCAGTCATTTATCCATGGCATTTTATAAACCTTTGGATGGCAAATAGCATGGTCTTACAAAAACACAGATCCACTGCTGGTGTCCTTGAAGTCAGTAGGGATTTTTGTATGGACTTCAACAAGGCCAAGATTACACCAGTGTTATTTTATGTTTTGGTGTTACTCAAAGGGAAAAAAGTGTTCTTTCGTAAGTGCTTTGTGCTTTCTCCATTATGAAAAAGTAACATGCTGAAAAGAATCTCAGCTCTTATGGCATAAATGAGAAGCAAGCAAGAATGAACAAAAGAAAAGGGAACTGCAATTTTCAGTGTCCTTGTCTTTTCTAAGAAGCAAAACTCTCTCCATACGGTGCTGTCCTTGCTCACTGCAGATAGCTCTTGTTAGCTTTTGTAGCTGGGTATCTTAGAACTTCTTCATGGTGTATTTTATTTCATGTACTTTGTTAGCAAAGCAAGAAGTTTTGTACAAGCTTAGAATACTAAACATATTTTGTAATTAATTTATATACTCACAGTCTGAAAATGAGTGACATTTACAGATCTGATGTGTGTAATACTTTCTTTGGGTGGTAAAGCATCACTTCTCTCTTCTGTTCCTTTTGTCCTGTTTTTCCCTTGAAAATGATTGCTAGAGTCTCATAACTCAGAAGCAAAGAATTTTTCACTATTCTTAGTGTCTTGCAAAACCACTTTTTCTTTGAAAACCTTTGTATTCTATGCAGTAAAGAGTCTAATTCTTTTAAGCTTTCAGATGTGATTTCCCTACCTTGCAGAATATCTTTATATGTTACTTTGTGCCTTTATTTTTTCCTCTCTGCTTTCAGTTATCATGACTTTAGAGTTATTAGAAACCTGCAATTCCTTCTCATACTTTTTTGAAAATAATATCTATCAATAGCATAGTATAAATGTGTGTCTGTAGTGCAAGAAACACCACTAATTTGTAATACAGCTATTAACAGCATCATAAAAAGCCACTTGGAAGAATGAATTTTCTGCATTTTTTCAGAAGGTTTTATTAGTAATTCTCTAGTATGTGGAATTGGGCTTTATATTCTTTAACTAGAAAGCATTATGTTAATAATAAGATTAAAAAGTAGTTACTTCAAAGTCTGTCTTTGAACTTTCCTGCTGCACATACAGTATGAGTTACCCTCTTTAGGTTCCAAAGTAATGTTCAAACTTCATATATTTAATTCCAGTATTTACTCTCAAGTCAAAAATTATTTGAATTGAACTTTATTTAATAGAACGTCTTTTCCCAGAGTCAGGGAGAGAGCAACAAAGGATTTCAGTCATGTCCATTCAACTTCTTCTCCTCTACATTGGGAGAATGGGAGGCTATGTTGACAATGACAGCTGACAGTAAGGGGACTGACAAGTCTATACTGACATTAAAGGTTCTCTCTGGATCCTACAGGCTGTAAGGCACTATTAAGTGGTGTAAGAAACCCTATAGGTATAGGACTGGCACACCTTTTCTACAAGGTAACATTAGAGGATTGCATGTCTTCTTTGTGATCGTTCACACAGTCAGTCATTTAGTTGCTGCTGCTTTTCCTCTGTTCCAGTTCTCTTTCCCAATGACGGAAGTGGCAAGCCAAATGGATGTTCACTGGCTGTGGTTCAACATAGGTAACACAGAAATAAGTCCTGAAAGTGGTTTACTATTATCAAAGGATGTATGAGCACATACGAAGTAAATGGTTCATGCCTCAGTAATTATATGGAAAAGAATATATGGATATATCTCACAGATTTCATTAAACACCAAAGCAGTTTCTCCTTTCCACTTCTTGAGTCCAAACCAGATTCTGAACAGGTGCATTATGTTATGTTTACTACACATAATTGTTTAAATAATTTATATTCCATTTTGTAACACTAGGGAGGTCTTCTGTTGGGAGTTGCTTAAATATAAATAAAGATACATTGTGACATTCTTAGAATCATAGAATCGTAGAATCATTTAGGTTGGAAAAGACCTTTAAGATCATCAAGTCCAACCATCAACCATGCCCATTAAACCATGTCCTGAAGTGCCTTGTCTACACGCTCTTTGAATACCTCCAGGGATGGTGACTCAACCAGTTCCCTGGGCAGCCTGTTCCAATACCTGACAACCCTTTCAGTAAAGAAATTTTTCCTAATATCCAATCTAAACCTCCCTTGCTGCAACTTGAGGCCATTTCCTCTCGTCCTATCTCCAGCCACCTGACAGAAGAGACTGACCCCCACCTCACTGCAACCTCCTTTCAGGTAGCTGTAGAGAGCGATAAGGTCTCCCCTCAGCCTCCTTTTCTCCAGGCTGAACAACCCCAGTTCCTTCAGCCGCTCCTCATAAGACATGTTCTCCAGGCCCCTCACCAACTTGGTTGCCCTTCTTTGGACACACTCCAGCACCTCAATGTCTTTCCTGTAGCGAGGGGCCCAAAACTGAACACAGTATTCGAGGTGTGGCCTCACCAGTGCCAAGTACATGGGGACGATCACCTCCCTGCTCCTGCTGGCCACACTATTTCTGATACAGGCCAAGATGCTGTCGGCCGCCTTGGCCACCTGGGCACACTGCCGGCTCATATCCAGCCGCCTGTCGACCAGCACCCCCAGGTCCTTTTCTGCAGGGCAGCTTTCCAGCTGCTCTTCCCCAAGCCTGTAGTGTTGCATGGGGTTGTTGTGACCCAAGTGCAGGAGCCGGCACTTGGCCTTGTTAAACCTCATGCAGTTGGCCTCAACCCATCAATCCAGCCTGTCCAGATCCCTTAGTAGAGCCTTCCTACCCTTGAGCAGATCAACCCTTCCTCCCAACCTGGTGTCATCTGCAAACTTACTGAGGGTGCACTCGATCCCCTTGTCCAGATCATTGATAAAGATATTAAACAGAACTGGCCCAAATATTTCCTCCTCCCCCTTTTTATAATAAAGGCAATAATCAAGCCTGGGGCAAGTTAGCAGCAATTAGAGCTTACCTTCCTGAGACAAATCTAAATGCACATGAAAATTAGGTGTGGCCCTTAGGTTGTGACAGTTTAACAGTACAGCCCATTATTGTGCTTAGGGGTGGCCTACTTAAAACGCTCATTATTTGTCTTTTCTAACCTGACATTGTGTTTATGTAATTTACTCTTTCTCTGCTGCATGGTTCTGTGGATTCTCATGCTGATTCCATTTTCTTGCCTACAACAACTAATCTTTTAGTTGCCTCAGATGAATTTTCAGTAAATTTCCATAGTACTGTGCATCCATTTCCCCACAGACACTGAAGATCAGTAACAGGTTTGCTGACGGCTGAATTCTGAATAGTGCGTGTAGCAAGTGTTCAAATGGAGTGCCAGTGTAATGCACTACCATGCTGCATACCAGCATGTCCACGCAGGTAAGTATTTTGTCTTATCATCACTGTTTGCATATATATTTACTGAAATAATGTATGCTTTTTATACTGTATGTAACTTGTAAATGGGCTACATGCATCTCTTTATTGTAGTACACTCTGTGTTAACCTTGAATGTTTTGACTGACTTCCCTAAACAGACTGCAAGAACTCTGAGGGTCAGTTTTCCCTCCCTGTCATAGAGGATTCAAAGTGCTTCCCCACTACACACATATATCTTACTAATGAGTCCAGAATTACCTCAGAAGAGATTTACTCCCAAGGTCACTAAACTTTATTTATGCTACCAGTTGTGTCTAGGAACATTACTGCAGTTCTTAAAAAACAACTTAAATTTATTCTCAGTACTCAACGGAGACATCAGCAGTAGCAACCAATGTAACCATCTGTCTAGCTCAGGGTCACTTTTTTGGGGCCCCTTTTTGCCGTGTACTGAAAGACTCTGAAGACTGCTATGTAAAACTTCAAAGTATAAAGCTGTCATTTATCAGATATCACACACAAAAAATAGCTAGCATTAACAAGCCACTAGGCTAAGCACTTACATGCTCATCACCATAAGACATGCAATGTCTTTGCTAGCAGGCAGTAGTTAATCTGATAGGAAAGGGTCAGCATCTGCTGCCTGAAGTGGGGCTTCAGAGTCATGGAGTTGTCATATACTACTGGTTTTGGCTGTAGCATATTGTGCTATTCTATATTGGTTTGGTTTGTGTTTTTTTCCTCTTGAATCCTTGTGTTGATACCTATTCCTAACTCAACAATCTTCTGTCCAGCATATATTGCATGGTGCTACTCAAATGTACTTTCTCACAATTTCTCTAATCACATTACAGTTGCCTCTGAAGCCTTAGCCGTGGTTATGCAGTTGTGCCATACTAAAGTTAGGCCTTGGGTCACAGACAGCTGAACCACAAGACAGGCAATGAGGTTACGTTAATCCCAACTATTAGGAACTCATCTGACTAGCTGTATGAATCCCTTCTCCAGGGTTACCCATCTCTGGCAGCAACACCTATGTGTTGCAGTCTTTTCCTAGAACAGGGCACTGCAGACTAATTTCTCTCCACCTAACTTTTGGGCAGGTTTTTTTCTGTTTGGACCCCTATATCCATTGCACAATGCATGACTAAATCCTCTGAAACAACATTGCACAATGCATGACTAAATCCTCTGAAACAATTTAAATGTCATTTTTAAATATTCCTGATTTGTTTTCTTTCTGCCTACATAATTTGTAATAGCATCAGACCCTCTTAAAAGAAATATGTCTTTTGGGCTTAAATTTTCTGTTCTGTTAAGGGCAAACAGAATTTATGGAAACGCTGATTTTGATGAACTTCCCAACAAGAAAGTTTTTGAAACCTAGATGGGCTTTCTGGTCACTTTCAGAAATAAGGAGAATGATTAAAAGGTCCAGAAAATTGGATCACTTCAAAACAAAAATGTACCTGACACAGTTTCGATGTGGAAGAATGACAGATTTTGCCACCTCAGATTTTCTCACAGAATGAAACTGTCATTCTCCAGCCAGCTCTAGCCTGTAATACTTCACTAGAATAAATTTTTTTTTAATATTGTAAAGATGTATGTTTTCCTCTGGAAAATCTATATAAAACTTTCTGTAAATTCCCTGCATTTCCTTCTATCTTTCTTCCTTTAAAAGTTCGTTTGAAAGACTATCTGTCTCAGGTAATTTATTCCTTCTGTTTTTATAGTGTTTAGGCACCTCCAAACCTAGCATATACACAGCTCTTCCACAAAGAGGAACAGGGAGCCTGAAAGCAGGTGCACAAAATATCTAGAAAGAAATTGCATTGGCTTGGTCCTGTTACACTGTCTCAGCTAGCTGTTATGCAAACCATTGTTAATTCACTATTTCTTTCTACATGCCCATCTGGCTGTCTCCACACTGCTGTGATGTCTCTCTTTACATAGATTAGAAGCTATTCAGAAAAGGACTGTCTTCCAGTTTTTACTACTACACTGGGGATTGACTAAGTCTGAGACATACCCACAAATATGTTAAGCATGAATAATGGTCATATTTAACTAAACCTGCACTTCTGTGGATTGCCGTTACCTCAGATTCTGCTCTGAAGTAGTATTCACAGATGGATTCAGAGATTTGTTTGTCAGGACCTTAACAAGCTGAAGGAACTGGACCACAGGTATCCCATGAACTTCAGCAAACACAAAGGCAAAGACCTGTACCTCAGACAGAACATCTCTGTGAAGTCTGAGGACCCAGATGGTAGGTCGCAGCTATGCAAAAGAGAATTTGAGAGTTTTGGGGGATGAATGGAACATGAAAAAGCAATGTTTCCTTGCAGCAGTGAAGTTTAATCACATATTGGGCTGTAATAACAAGTAAATAGTCATGTGGACAAGGACTGTCATTTCTTCCCTTCATTTAGCACTCATGAAGCTACACTTATTGTTTCTAGCTTTGCATGTGTAGCAGAAGAAAAATGTTGAAAAACTGGAGTGGGCTCAGCAGAGTGCCACCATACCTTAGTATGGTCAGGGGGCTGGAGCAAGTGACATATGAGAAACTTCTATGGGAACTGTATTTGTTTAGCCTGAAAAACAGAAGGCTGTGGATATCTCATTATAGCTTTTCACTACCAAATGGGAGGGCTAGAGGTGGATCCAGAATCTTCTCGGATCCACAGAACAAAAGGAAACGAGGTCAAAAGGCCAGAAGTTACAAAAGGGGAAATTCCACCTGGACATGAGGAAAGAAGTTTTGGCAATGAGAAGCACTGGAAGAGGGGCCCAGAGAGTGTGTGGAACCTTTAACCTTGGAGATTTTCAGAATTCATCTGGATAAGGCCCTGAGCAACCACATCTAAGTTTGAATTTAGTGCTCTTTATGCAAAGGGTTCAACTATTGTCATGGTTTAACCCCAGCCAGCAACTAAGCCCCACACAGCCACTCACTCTTCTCCCTCACAGTGGAATGGGGGAGAGAATCAGAAGAGTAAAAGTGAGAAAACTCATGGGTTGAGATAAAGACAGTTTAATATGTAAAGAAAAAGCCACGCATGCAAGCAAAGCAAATAAAGGAATTAAATTCATTCACCACTTCCCATGGGCAGGCAGGTGTTCAGCCATCTCCAGGAAAGCAGGGCTCCATCACGCCTAATGGTGACTTGGGAAGACAAATGCCATCACTCCGAACATCCCCCCTTCCTTCTTCTTCCCCCACTTTTATTCACTGAGCATGACATCATATGGTCTGGATTATCCCTTGGGTCAGTTGGGGTCAGCTGTCCCGGCTGTGTCCCCTCCCAACTGCTTGTGCCCCCCCAGCCTCCTCGCTGGTGGGGCGGGGTGAGAAGCAGAAAAGGCCTTGGCTCTGTGTAAGCACTGCTCAGCACTAAGAAAACATCTTGACATTATCAACACTGTTTTCAGCACAAATCCAAAACACAGCCCCTACTAGCTACTATGAAGAAAATTAACTCTAGCCCAGCCAAAACCAGCACAACTATACAACATCTAGAGGTGTCTTCCAACCTAAATTATTCTGTGATCCTTATGAGGACTCGGTGACCTGTGATGCCTACCTGTAGTTCCCAATACATATTCCTTAATCACAAGACTTAGCATCATGCATGACCTTCAATGAATTTGTCTAATTCTCAACCATGACACCCATAAAATCATAAAAAAAGAAGACTGGCTAATCTACTTGTGGATTTCAGGAAAACATCCATTTCCTGGGGAAGTATTTTGTGTAGGGCACAAAGTTTCAGGACCAGCCATGGTGGAATAAGGATATACAGTTCAGAGATAGCAGGGTAAATAGAGAAAAAAAAAGGTGGAATAAGGATGGTACGGAAAGTGACCTGTGGACTATGGGAGTTTGAATATCCTCAGAAAATAATTCATAGAGGCCCAGACACAGATGTGTAGGCTTGCTTTTCCAGTCGGATAACACTACAGAGAAGGATAAATTATTTAGTCAGGAGAATTTGCAAGTGATTGAGATTTTATGAACATGAGAAATTAGAGACTAGAAGAAAAAGAGGATCTTGGGAATGCTTAGGGTCTGAATATCTCTGGTTGATGGTATTCCAAAGTAAAAAAATAAATCAGGTTTGGAATGAAACCCCATTCTTTGAACAAACATTTGTGAAGATACATCTAAAATAACTTACCATTTGCTACTGTGAGTGTTAGTTTTGGAAGTCATATGAAGTTAGAAAAAGCACTAATGTAAAAAGAGCCATGGTTCCATGTGGTTGCAAGCCTGATTCTAATACAATTAAAGATGTACATTGTTGTTTTATTAGAATATAAAAAGAATATCACTACCCATTTGATCTCTGTTAGCTCTGAAATCAGTATCTACAATATCTGTTTTATGAACACATGATCTGCCATGGTACTGGAAGGCACTATAACACTGAAGCATCAGCTAATAGCACTTAAAAACCAGTTAATTACTAAAACATTACATTCAGATCCTTGAAGATATCATGTGAAACAAACTCTTTAGTGCTTCTTGAGCACTTAAAAATTTGCAAAGAGTACTTGTTGTGGTTTAACCCTGGTAGGCAGCTAAGCACCACACAACTGCTCACTCACTCCCTCTCAGTGAGATGGGAGAGAGAATCAGAAGGGTAAAAGTGAGAAAACTCGTGGGTTGAGGTAAAGACAGTTTAATAAGTAAAAAAAAAGCACCACCACCACCCCCCAAAAAAAGAAAAACCCAGCACCAAAACCAAGAAAAACAAATGATGCAAAAAAAAAGCATCAAGCCCCAAACAATTGGTCATCACCAGCCAAGCAATGCCCAGCCAGTCCCCGAGCAATGGCAGCCCCAGCAAACTTACCCCCCCCAGCTTTTATTGCTGAGCATGAAGTCATATGGTCTGGAATGACCCTTTGGCCAGTTTGGGTCAGCTGTTCCGGCTGTGTCCCCTCCCAACTTCTTGTGCACTCCCAGTCTCCTTGTTGGCAGGCCAGAGTGAGAAATAGCAAAGGCCTTAACGCTGTGTATGCGCTGTTCAGCAATAACTAAAACATCAGTGTGTTATCAACACTTTTCATCACAAATCCAAAACACAGCACCATGTAAGCTACTATGAAGTAAATTAACTCTAGCCTAGCCAAAAGCAGTACAGTATTCTAACTCACAAAAGCTTTAGAACAAAAAAGTGTTTCTTGCAATAATAATCAGATCATAAATGGAGCAAAACTTCTGAGAAGTCTTTTCTCCTTTGAGTGATTCACTTGGAACATCCCTTTTCTTCTGCTTAAGTCCACCTTTGTAATTTAGCTGTCAGTCTTTATTATTAGACCTGATCTTACAAACATTTCTGTATATTATTAACTCTTTTTTGCATACCGAGCAGTTGCTACTGACATCAGCAAAGTTAAGCCATGCACAAGAATTTGTAGTTACTCAGGGCTAATGTTACTGTAGTAAAGATTTGTGTGATGCACAATGCTTTCAGCTATATGTTCCTTTTAGGAGAGCATGCAGGTGAGCTGGTACCTTCTGGAGGGAAGAGGGCTTGCCAGAGAGGGAAGGTCCTGAAGAGGATCCAGGAGTCAGCAGCCCACCCTGTTCCTGGTCTATCACAGCCAACTTGGCTGCAAGTTCATAATAATTTTTCATTTGTTTTTCTGGTTTTGTTCTGATTGATCTAGTCGCTCTGTGTGTCTCTGCATAAAAGGCTAAATATTCTTTCTACTGTAATAAAACGTGGGGGGGTTGTTGTTGTTGTTTCTTAAGTTTAAGGACATTTTAGTCTTTGGGGAACTTGCTCCAGAGAGTAAGTCTGAGGCATGGCCATCTCAAAGTGCTGACTGCTTCACGGTCCAAGCACAGCCTGAAGGAGCAGTTTCAGAGTTGAGCTGGGTACTTTATTTGTTCTACTGGTGCAATAGTAAGAAAAGTTGCCTATTCTCCTAAACATAGCTGTTATTTTTCTTCAGAGCTGTCCTGACAAACTTCACTAGCTCTTTCAGAAAAACATTAAGAGCCACAGCTCTGGTTTTGTTTCATCCTCTTTTTTTTTATGTTGTTGAAAGGGATTACAGCTATTTTTAAGGCTCTTTTGGCTGCTAGACCTTTCTGCCCTTGACCCAATTCATTTATAATTTTCTTTTTAAAGAAAACAATTTTGATTGCTGCTTACCCTTTCCTAAAGGGTCATGAGTCCTGAGTGTGTAGCCTGGACATCATGCATAGTGTAATGAGAAAGAGTATCTATCTGACGTTCAGTGGTATTTTGCTTTTGTTTGTCTTGTAAGTCTGTGTTTTCAAAAGTAAGCCTAAAATATTTTAGCTATTTTATACATGCCTTGTATTACCTGTTCTTGCTCTGTCTGTATTATTCCCACTCATTAGCCCAAATAATGAAAAGCCATCTATGCTCTATGTTATTTCATTTACTGGGGTGAGAGGGAGCTGTGGAAATCCTCTTGGGATTTTTACTTCATAGAGAAATGGGAAGTGTCTTTTAAGGTCTTAACCTTGAGTTTCCAGCAGATCTATGATTTTTACTGTGATAGATCAGATCTGAGGTAGAGTAAATTTTTTTTATTTATGAGCTGACAATACTTTATCACAATATAAAAGAAGAGAGGGACTTACAAGGTCCTGTATGGCCTTTTTGTTGTGGAAGGGATAACTGAAATTTTGGAGGTTCTAAAAGCAGAAGTAGGGTAAAAGTTTGTATCTGTTTTCTGGATGCATTATTTTCTTCCAAGATGTACAGGGCTTTAAAGGTGGACAGCTGGGTGCTACATTCCCTGTTGTTATAGAAAGCTTTCTCTTAACTGATCTTTTTTTTCTTGCTAGTCTTCTAGTCATATTTGTTGATCTTGAGTCAACAAAGGCCTTAAGCTTGTAAATGGCTGTCAGTGGCTTGTGAAGAACTAAGAAGAGCTTTCAGAGAGGGACTTGAGTGCTTGCTTAAATGTACCCCTGAACTGAAAAAGAAATGCTTCTGAAATTAAAATGACCTGATAGAGTGGAAGGGAAAGCAGGTGGAAAGAACTGATAGCTTTTGGGCAAGGCTGGAGCTGGAAAACTGTTCCTTCATAACCTTGTCATACTCTGTAACTTACAGCTTTTGGGAGTCTGTTGTTATTTCACATTACTGAAAGATATGTCTGATTGTAAAGCCAACTCTTACTTCCTCCCTAGGGCTAGGTAAGAGCATGTTGTATTAATTCAAGTTTCTTTCTTCTAACATTGAAAAACAAAAATATACAATTTACAAATTTCCAAGTAATCCTGTTTTTTGAAAGCATATGGAAAAATCATTAACCGTAGTTAAGGTCATTGTGCTAAAAGACCATGCTGGGTAATAGAGGTGATTACAAGCATCACCAGGAAGACATAAATAGCATTTCATGAGAGATGAGGGGGACAGGAAAGCTGGTGTTCTGCTTTACCATCTGTGGAAGTGGCCTAATGAGGAATGAATGTTGCCTGAGTGATACACTAGTATTTCTCCTCTCTGTTCAGCAGTACTGACTGGTGGCATTATGAACCAAATAGCATGGAGAAATTCTCTGCACCAGATGGCAAGCTCAGCTCCTGCAATTGGTATTTTAAAACAAAGCTGGAAAGAACTTCAAATTCTTTCCTGGTGCTAGTCTGAAAACTTAAATAGTTTGAAAGTGATTATGATAGTATTTGGATGGTGCCAAAGAGGAGCAAGAGCTGACACCACCATCCTGTAGGAATCTTTGCAATAATACAGGGAATACAAGATAGTTTTAAGTAGTTGGGAGTTTAAGGGAATTGGATTTGGAGGTTGTACTTAGGAGAACACAGGGGTGATACGAACAGCTAGTTCAATAATAGTGTATTATTTAACACATACTCGAAATCAAGTTGGTTACACTACTGCAAACCAATGCATTGGCCTAGATAATGAACTAGCTGCTCATCTCATGCCTGTGATTTCCTAAGTACAACATCATTTACAACCATATTTAACACATACTCTAAGTTAAGTTGGTGTCTCTTGCTTCATCATACTGTCTTCTGCAGTTTTTTCAGGCACCCATCAGCTGATATTGTGACTTTACTAGCTGAACTTCCTATTATCAGAAATGTGGCTCGTAATATTTTTATCTTCTTACCCCCTTTTTTTGCCTCTGAAATGCTCCTAGGGATTGTGTCTTTTTTGCTGTTGATAGCTGCTATTAACAGCTCTTCCAAAATTTACATAGAAAGATCATAGAATCATTTAGGTTGGAAAAGACCTTTAAGATCACCCAGTCCAACCATTAACCTAACACTGCCAAGTCCACCACTAAACCATATCCCTAAGCACCACATCTACACGTCTTTTAAATACCTCCAGGGATGGTGACTCAACCACTTCCCTGGGCAGCCTGTTCCAACGCCTGACAACCCTTTCAGTGAAGAAATTTTTCCTAATATCCAATCTAAACCTCCCCTGGCACAACTGGAGGCAGTTTCCTCTCGTCCTATCACTTGTTGCTTGGGAGAAGAGACTGACCCCCACCTCACTACAACCTCCTTTCAGGTAGCCGTAGAGAGCGATAAGGTCTCCCCTCAGCCTCCTTTTCTCCAGGCTGAACAACCCCAGTTCCTTCAGCCGCTCCTCATTAGACTTGTGCTCTAGACCCTTCCCCAGCTTGGTTGCTCTTCTTTGGACACACTCCAGCACCTCAGTGCCTTTCTTGTAGTGAGGGGCCCAAAACTGAACACAGTATTTGAGGTGCGGCCTCACCAGTGCCAAGTACATGGGGATGATCACTTCTCTAGTCCTGCTGGCCACACTATTTCTGATGAAAGCCAGGATGCCATTGACCTTCTTGGCCACCTGGGCAATGAATCTTTTCCCACTATAACACTAATGCTGGCTGACATTTTGCAATGGTAGTAATTATTAATAATTAAAGATGAATGAAGCCCAAAATATTTAAAATCAAGTTTTAGTGTTCTGAAATGTTTATGTACCTTGATTTTTAGACTGAATGCAGTCCGTTTTCTTTGGGAAAAGACACATCTGTTCCAGAAAGTGAACATCTAAAATTAAAGATATTCCACATGCCACCTTGATAGTGGATAAGGGGAACTACAACAAACTACCAGTAATTCACCCTGTTGCATGTGTGCAAAGCAATCAGATTTCCTGTTTTGTGGCATATGGTCACATATCTGTATCTGAAACTGCACAGAAAAATGTGTATCTATCATCACACCCAGTGAAATTGCATTTAATAATTAAAACTTGCCATCTTGCTCCAAGGTGTGCTGCATGCTAGTGTCTACAGCTTACACATGAAGTAAGGGGATCATAAGAATGACAACTTACCTATTTTATTATAGCTGTTATTTCTATTTAAAAGCTTTTGCTTCAACTGCACTCCCACCATTTCTTCTTTCTGGCCTTTGTGCAAGCTGAACTTCAGAACTGACTTTGATAGTTCATGTAGTTAAGCAGTGAATGGCTGACTGTAATGTAGGTCAAGGATGATTAATTTCTTTACTTGTTTTTTTGACTTCAATCACTTTTCCAAGATTAATTACCAGAGTTGGTTATTAGCTAGTTTATTTAAAAAAACAAATCTCTGCAGAGAATGAATAGCCTTATATATTTAAACAGCAGGGTTGCAGATCAAGGAACTTCAAGTCAGTTGTCAGCTCTACCACAGTATTATGCTAATGTGAAGTAGTTAACAAAATAAAATACACTTTATATACAAGCTTAGTGCAACTTCTGCTCTTTCTGGAAGGAATGGTTGACTTACAATAGTAAACCCTTTCTTCTGCCCTTTTATCTTGCATAGGGATTTACTAACTTAATGTAGGGAATTCCATCCTCAGCAGTGGTGAATACTACCGGCTGTGCAGGTAACTCCTGACTTCAGAAGGGCTGAGCTATCCATCATTCTTAATGCTTGCTGATGCATAGTGTACATTTCTGCTCCCTAGCCTCTGACTCTGATCTCATGCTTTCATCTGCTCCTATTTCCTTCCCTGCACATTTCCTAAATAGTAGCTACATGTAGTTCCAGTACCTGCCCACTCACTTTTGGTCTGGTTGGTCTCTAGGAAGTTTTAATAGATCTGTTCGTGGAAGATCTGTGTCTCTGGGTGGTACTGGCAGGATCACACAACCAAGTTCTCTTTTTCACTGCTGGTTGCAGGCCATTTGGGAATTTTAGATGAACTCTGCTTTTGCCATAGACTTCTTCAGGCAAGGGACTTCTATGCGTTCAGCATCAAGTCAAAAATTAATCAGTTAACTTAGTTGTTGTCTCAAGTTGCCTCTGTACTATAAAACCACATTCACACAATTATACTTTGAATCCACAATGTTTTATACAATTTACAGTAGTGATGAGCCTGCCAGATGTGCAAAATATAGCACAGATTTTAAATATTGTAGAGTTTTCTTTTTGGAAGGACTTAATTTTCAAAAGGCAGAAGGAAACAATTGGGCCACTTTATGAGCCATAAGATGGTTGGTTATCCAGAACTTTTAAGAAATTTCAGCAACAGAAGATAAGATAAAATGAGAACTTAAGTAACTCTTCAAGAAGTAGAATACACTATAAATCATCTAAACAATCCTATAAATACATTGACAAACTAGTCTGTATTTGTTGAGTTCCTCCTCTCCCCACCCTTGGTTTACTGCTTTTAGATGTGCCATGCTCCAAAAAAAATGGACAAAACATTGTCCTGTTTTTGATTCACAGTCCTTTTGAAAGAGTCAATAGACATGAGGAATATAGAGCCATTTCTTTGTTACTATCAAGGCTGTTTTGTTTACCTGTGTTATCATATATGTTTAATGCACTTCTAGATCTCTTATAACACTTTCCAGTTCAGAATAAAGGCAGGTTTGGTTCTTGTTGCAGAGTATACAGTAAGAATAAATGATTTTGTTTGAAACTATTTCCTTATAGAAAGTGTTAAGGCTTGGAACTAATTCAGTCAGGCATCATATATGCCTTCTATTTTATAGCAGAGTGTTATTATCTGAGACTAAGATGCAGTAGATAATGCTGCAGTATTTAAACAAGCACTCAGTAGCTGAAATCAGGTCATGCTACTACTGTATAGAAAAGGGAGAAAATCTAGAAGATTTGCAAACAAAACCAAATGCTTTCTCAGTAAAACTACCCTACCTTTTTCTCTATACAATTGAGCCAAAATATATTCAACAAGGCATCCCTCCTAGCATTTAAAAACAGAGCAGGTGACAAAGTATAAATTGGTTGATTAGTTTCAATTAGCAAATGGTCACCAGGTGTCTTGAGCCAATTAAAAGGGAAAGAGTAAGTTAGTATGCTCCTTATGTGGTAAGTTAAAAAGAGAGGTGATTCAAGGTTTTGTTCACTACATATGAAAATTCAAAGAAGAGGTTTGGGGGGTTTTTTATTGTAGTAGAAGCTCTGTTTGAAACATAGTATGGGAGGAAGGCCTGGCCTTCATGAGGTGAGTGAACTGTAGTCAGGAACCAAAAAAGAATGAGACGTTTCCTGCTATGGATACATGGGAAAGGGGTAGTGCAGGCTTGTCCTGGGACTTGACTTTTTATTTGGAGTATAATGTGGTGAAAGTGATACAGTGGATCAGGCATTTATGATGTGAGTGGTGGCTGAGATCCTGAAGAAGGAATAAGAAATTTCAGGAGTGGATCAAAAAGGCTTTCTTGAGGGTAGCTTCAGAAATAGCTTGCATACTTCAGAAAGTATGCAATAGTGTGGCTTTGTGTTGTAGGTACATCTTCTAATATTGAATTGGTTTTGGCTGGTGTTCTGTTAGGCTGTGAACTGATTTTTTAATTTTTTTTTTTTTCTGTTTGAATGATTCTAGGCTGAGAAAAAAAAAATCCATCTTTCTCAGCATGAAATGTTTTTGAAGTTGAGGAAGAAATCTGAAGTTAATGGTTGTAAACTTTTAACTGCTGTTGTACTCCTAAGACAGAATGCAAGCAAGTTTCATGGTCTGTGCTTTTAGTTGTATACTTGCATTAAGAGTTAAATTTGCTGATGTCTGTAACTATAAAACACTTGTGCAAGTACTCAGTCTCACTAATTAACTACTTGTAGGTCTTCATAGATAGGTTCTGTCCAGTGCGTGCTATACTTAATCTGCTCTTTTTTTTCTATATCCGTGTACCCTGATGTCTAAACTTTATCTAAACAAATTCCCAACTGGCTGTATCTGCTGTGCTGTCAGTGTGTTTAGAAATACATGGTTTTAAATGGGAATCTAATAATTAATCTCTACTAAAGGGCTCCATGGCTCTGAACAAATAGCTTGGATCTGGATCGAGAAAAAGACTTGTGCAACTATATACTCCTCAGTGGGTCTCATAGAGGCTAAAGACATAGTGCTTAATTGGATGAGTTTGGATATATTTACTAGCACTTGGACCCTGTTGGTTGTGAGCTACCTTTGTACAACTGGCAATCATAGACACAATATGCTGAAGCCCTTATGTTCTGCCACAGCAGGGTAGCTCCCACAGCTCTGTGCTCAACCCAATATATAGCAGTCTGTCTCTAATGCTGACAGATGCATCCCTAAGGGAACTTGGTTTTAGGAAAATACGTATTTATAGATTATTTATTGGAATATATGGGAATTCCTTAACCCCCTTGACAAAACTTCCTGTCATATCCACACATACTTGATGAAAAATTATTTAAATCAAAGAAAGCAATGACTAATTTTTACTAGGCTAGGTGATAAAATAATTCACTTTTAAAAAAATGTAGTTGTGTGAATACGTTCCTGACATTGTAAAAATATTGTCAATCCTACTGGAGAGCTGATGGGCTTGGTAGAGGTGGGTGAGTAATTCTCTAGGTTATCACTAGCCACAGCTGATATTTCTTCTCTGCCTTTCCTACTCCACTGTCATTTCTACATGTGAAACAGCATACTTCCACTTGAACAAACAAAAGAAACATTAGCTGTATTGGAGGATTACACCATGTGGGAGAGCGCCACTTTGAGGGGGTTATTGTTGTTCTTTTACAGCCCCATCTTTTTTTTTTTAATCACAAATTTAACTTTAGTTCACGTTGTGTTACATTTCCATTACAAACTGATCTACCCTCTTTAGTAAGAACAAACTTCAGCCATTCTTGTTGCACACTCTTATAACGCATTCTTATTTTCTGCAAGTGCATTTTCCCTTTGCTGTTCTTCAGCAAGTTGGTTTCATTCATCTTCATTTAACTCTAGGTAAATCCGAGTTCTTGAGTATTTGTCTCTAATTCATCAAACGCAACAGTTTGTCCAAGAATTACTACTTGAGCTTTGTTTTCAAAGCTTTAAAAGCTGTGGATTCATTCCTTCCAAACACCATTTTGTTGTAGTATTAGTTCTAAAATCCCACGCTGCAAGAACATATTCAAGGGCACATTGCTTGTTGAAGCTCTTGCAAAAATTCATGCATTGATGATTTGTGTGATTTGTCAATCACTTTAAGTAAACAAATCAAAGTTTGTTGTAAATAAATCATCCTAAAATTAGCAATTACTCCTTGGTCTAGCAGTTGCAAAAGTGAGACAGTGTTTGGCAAAAACACAAGTAGAACATTTGGATGCAAATCACAAACATGAGATAGATGCCTTAGTGCATTAACTAGAATCAGCAAGGCTTTAAACATCAGGCTATTCACATAGCAATGCTGCCTAGTATTGTAGCTAAAGCAGTCCATTAAGCAGTCTTTTGTAATTTGGAAATTAAACCAGGCCTTTGTGTTCAATTGCTAGTGAACAGATAAGTGTGTAAGCTTAAGACTTTACCCACCCTTCCATTTTATAGATGGTAAACTAATACAGGACTATACTCAAAGTTACTAGTAGCATTACTGCACAACATTCAAGGCTGTAAAGATCATCCAGCTTTAGTTTTGAAGTTTATATTTCTCAGTGACAAGGGTTCTTTGTGGTACATGTATCCAAAAGTCCTGTCTCATTCATATTGAATTATCTGTTGTCATCTGCAGCCTCTAACCCTATCTTTTAAATAATCAGAGCCTTGTGACTGGCACTTTCTGACTGCACTGTAAAAGGTGCTATGAAAAGAAAGTCTCTCCAAAAGCTTCTCTAATCATCCTTTACTGATTTGAAAATCCTTGGTCATTGAAGTGCTACTATATTGTTGATAGAGTTAAGACTAAACTTTCAATGCTTCTGCCAAATCAAAGTAGAACTTAATAGCACAAAGTTCTACCTTTCATCTGCTATCCATATTGAAGCGTTTTTGTTTTGGTTTGTTTTTTTCTTTAAAAACTAAAGGCTCCTCATATTGTTGGTTACCTTCATGGATAAATCACTATGTTTTGCACTGAAATCCTTCTCCAGTGATTCAGTGCTTACTGTATTGATCTTATGCTAGACTTGGTCACATTATGACAAATGGCAGGAGCTGATGATGTTTCACTGTTCACAGGACTCTGCAGCACTTCCAGTTTTGTTTCTAATAATGGTTATGGCTTTTGTTAGTATTATCTGTTGGGGTTGACACACACTTCTCTTTTCATCATATTTCTGGTTTTAGGAGTGCTTTACACTGAGATACTGCAAAGCAATGACTGTCTCCTGGAATACATACTGTCAACTTGAACACCAAGTATTTAAGTTTGTATTTTACCTGCAGTGTTGTTCACATTCTGACATACATGTCCACCACCATGTTATTGTTATGCTTTACTTTTTACTCTTTCTTTGGAATATTTTTTCCTAAACAGCTCATGTGTGAATTCCTGTCAATACTTGCTATTTTTTTTCATGTGTTAAAAATATTGCTCAGGTGGTAAATCAGCAATAGGAACCATTTCTTGGAAGGGAACCAGCTTTAGGCCTAGTTGGTTTGGCCCAAAAGTGGAATGAACATATAATAATCTACACTGCTGCAGCTGAATTCACACTGACACAGTTCTGTGGTATCAGTCAGTGCCTTGTGGAAAGATGATTTGGAAAGTGTGGGAAGGCACTTTCAATTCCAAAATTATTTATGTTTGCCAAGTCTGTGGTAGCAAAATATTGTGAGAGGTAAATTGAAAACTGAAGATCTTTGAGGGGGGTGAGGGCAGGAAAGGAGCTGGCAGCTGTTAATGTTATCTATGACTTAACTGGTGATTTAAGTAGTAGTTTTGATCTGGTTTTGTGTCCTGAGCTGTGAGAGACGATGCTGGAGTGATTCCTCTCTTCCTTGTCTGTTACCATAACTGGAGGGCCACAACTGGAGTTGCACCTTCTTATTTGTGCTACTTCCTGCCAACGTTCATGGATGTTGGATGTATGCTCTTTATTACTCTTTACATTTCTACCTAGTGCTCAGGGTTACATTCTTATAGGGACCAGTAACACCCATTCATGGTTTTGCTTATGCGGGGAGGGGGGTGGCTTCTACTGCCATCCTGGATTTTTTTTTTTTCATACTACAGCATTATCACACATAAATATATATTGAGTGCAAAATTCAGCTTCATAAAACTTATCTGGTTGGCCACAGAGTTTAGAGGGTTGCTTCCTAAGTTCCCAAATATATTTTAAGCATGTCTAAAAGTGCTTGCTCCTTTATGCAACAGATTACTGGAGTCACTTCAGTGTGTATGAATTAAGAATACATTACCTAAAGAGCCAGACCTGCCAGATCTGATGAGGGCTTAACCATAGCAACATTTTTGCACAAATGAAGGGGGGGAAGGGGGATTCCTGGAAAATACAGCATAATGGCCAATGTAGTGACATGCAAGTCCTTTTGTTGCTCTGGTTCTTAGCACTCTTGTGCTTCTGTTTCCTATCTTTAAAGATGATGGTGATAATCTTGGTGTGAGCCATGTTGTAAAGGGAATAAATACATTACACAAAATGAGTAAATCCATCTGGGGCACTAAGATACTGTTGAGGGCTGTGTGGGAACTGGGGATAAGAGATTTGAATCTTAAGAACTGATACTACAGTTAAGTGAGAAAATACAGGATCTGCTAACATCATACCTTTTGAGGACAAAACTATAGTTTTCTATTGAAAATACATTCTTCAGCCTCCCTTATTCATGGAATTCCCCCACCTGACCAAGGCTATGAATGAGGAAAATATGAATCTTTTCTAATAAGATGTTTAATATAAGCAGTTTTAATAGGACACATCTAAGTCTTGGACACTTCATCTTCATGTCAAATTTTGGAAAATACTGTGAGGATTCTCAGTGAGATATATATTAATAGTTACAGTTTTTCACCTCACTTTGAGTACTGTTTTGCTCATGACTGTACAAACACTTCAGCCAGTGTTTGTATGATGTCTGCTGATCCTTAAGAGCAATCACAGTAAAAAGGAAAGCACTTATACTTGTAATACAACATCCATTCGCATGGCTCTTGCTGACTGCTGTCACTAAAGGGGCTTCTGTGTGAACAGAAATGTTAAAGGTCCTGATCTCGCAGGAACAGTAGGGGATGGGAACAGACACCTTCTTAGAAAACTTAATTCTTCAGGAGGGCTCCAGATATGTAAAAGAGCTTTAGAATCAGTACTGCTAGTACATTTTTAAGTGTTCTTAGAGTATATGCTTTTAACAATTGATAAGGTCATTGTTAGGTGACAGGCCAGCTGATATATTAGCTTTCCTTTGCCAGAAGGCTTAAATTCTGGCAGGAGACTCTGTTGTTTTGTTGGGGTTTTTTGTTGTTGTTGTTGTGGTAGTGTGTCCTGAGGTCCTACAGACTGTTTGAGTGTTGGGAGGTGGTAGGGAGCATCTGATGAGATAGCCACTGCTGCTTTTCTCAGATTCATTCCCAACAGCTAGCAAAAGTTGCTTAGGAGGAAGTAGGATGGGAAAGGATAACTTCTCTGAGGACTGGACGATGCCAAGCAGTTAAATAGGGAAGGGGGGAGGAAGTTAATTGTTACGAGAAAGGACAGTCTAGCTGTTTCTTAGCTACAAAAAAAACCCCACTGCTTTAAATGTATAAAGATGGGATCTTACCAAAGTTCATGAAAGTTAATAGAAGGTATTGGGGAAGGAGGGTTGTGATGTGTTGTATGTGTGCTTTGTGTGGGGGTACTTTGTTTTGTTTTAAACTTCAGTGAGCTTTTAAAGAAATCAAGAAGTATTTTACAACTTTGAAACAAATAGGATTGGGTATAGGTGAAAATCAATTATCTGACTTCAGATAAACGTACAAGTTCCAGACTTTCAGCTGTGAATCTAGACAATTGGCATAGTAGAAGATAATAAGGTCTAGTCAGAGAAGCCTATTTTATCCCAAATAACTTTCTGGATAGCAACCATACCAAAGGGAGGAAGAGTTGGAGGACAGTAACTAGCAGTGTATCCCAAGGAGTAAATGCTAGGTCCAGTCCTGTTCAGTGTTTTCATTAATGATCTGAATGATGGGCAAAGTGTACCCTCAGCCACAGTTAGCAGTCGTAGCCAAAGTTATGACTATACCAATGAAAATTTTCTGATTCTTGTCTCATCCTATCATTTTTGATTGCTTCCTAAATAAAGATTTCATTCTGCAGACAACTTCATTCTGAAGATATTAAAACTTTGTGTTGTCTGTCTCCAAAACTGAAAATGAAAATCCCTAGTTTCTAATTTTTAGAATTAAGAAACCCTACAATGTTATGCCATGGGGTCTAATCTCTAGTGGATTCTTAATAACTTGATAGACCATTTTAGAGGTGCTGATGGCCCATGACACTTAAATAATCCCACTTCAAAGTAAACTGATTAAATAATAGCATGCTTAATTCCAATTAACTAAATTGGAAGAGGCACGGGATTCCTAAGAGCAAACCAGATTCAATGTAACTTTGTGTCATAGGACTGCATTTTACATCCATTCATATTTTTCTGGCAATATACTCTGAGCCTATGTAATTATAACCTTTCTTGACACTGTTTTCTCAAACACTTCTTTCAAAACATTGCTTCCTATGTAAAGAAAAGAAGTAGTCTCTGATAATTATTCCTGAAACAGATAATGTTCTAGACTAGCTAAGCTTACCTGGAATTTGTACAAAAATTCAACTTAAATTATATTGCATAAATAAATATTGGCAGAAATATTCTTCTGATATTTATTTCAATATACTCTGGATATATAGGTTATGACTTGATTTTTGAAGTTTTTAAAGAGTTGCATGAAATCCTCCAAAATGAGCAGACCTTACACAGAGAATAAAGGGCCTTTTGTTAGCTAAATTCTGCAAGTTCACTACAGATGGAGGGAGGAGGGGTTTACAAATTTCTAACAAGCCTTTGGATGAACTTTATGACTTTTTCATGTGAAAATCCTTAGGAAACTGATGTTAAGCCCATTGAAATATTAATTTCCATGTTTTTGTCTAGTTTGCCTTTGACATATCTTCAGCAACATACCCTTGAATCAGTCCTGATGAGTTCAGCTGCAATCAGATCTGACAAGATATTGTGTGCCTGTGTCTGGTTTATATTGCCATTTGTCACGTGTATGCCTCTTTTCCCCACAGAAAATGTGGGCAAGTCTCTAGGAGTCTTCACGCTTTCCATGGCTTTTTTTCTTTTCTTCTTCTTGATTTATGGAACTGCTTAGTCTATGTTAATTTTATAAAATCTTCTTGGATTGAATTGTTCAACATACAGATTGGTGACGTTTTCTTCTGTACTGATGTTTGCATGTTAGTCCTCATCAAAGGTAGCCACATTCTGTAGAAGCAGGAAAAAAATGGAGCCTCTCTTGTGCTTCTGAGAACTTAATGTACAAGAGGTTCTATCTTAAACTCAGGAAATCTTGGGGTGTTAACCATTTTAATTTCAACTGGAATGGAACTAGAAAGGCAACTGCATAGGCACAATGTAATAGAAGTGCTGAGTTTTTAATTGCTGATGTAAAGGGGAAAGGAGGCCTCCCTCTGTTCCATATATAGCTTGCAAGAAATGCATAAAATGAAGTCCAAGGTAATGTTCACGTTTTATTGTTATCGGCAAACTATTACACTGCAAGTATTTTTAATGACCTCTTCATGTACTTATGAAGAGGTATGTCTTGCTATGAAGCTCAGCTGAAATATTAATGGAAACATTTTCACTGAAGATACTTCGAGTTGTCATTTTTTAATTATAGAAAACATTGAATTATAAAAGCTATAACTTTTTTTTCTTGGGTTTGGGGGAGGGAGGGAATAACCCAGCTCTTAAAATGAGTAAATGAAAAATTGTGCTTTCAATACAAGAAGAATAAATAACTGGTTTGCACCTTAAAATGTTAATTACAAAAAACTTTTTCAGTCACTGTTCTGTCAAGAATTGGTCTTCTGAACGCTTTCAGAACTCCCTAATGCAAGCAATATCAAAAAAAAAAAAAAAAAGACTGGAAAAATTCATTCCAACTTCCTTCCTCCTATCTTAACTCAGTGCTTAACCTCGTTCACCAACAGAATGTCTCTTCATATTCTTCGGCTGTTTTATACAAGCTGAAGTGTTATAAACTGTTCAACGGCAAAGATAGGTGAAGACACCCAGCTGTAGGAGGATGGACTTGTTCTGAGCTGCATATGTATGCCTGTAGATTTCCTGAGCTGTGAATGGGGTAGTTTAGATGAAATCATAACTTGCTGCTCATGAGACAGAAGCAGATTAAAGACCGCAAGGTATTCAGGAGGGGCAGTGCAAGAACTAATGGTGAGCCTTGTTCATGTTTAATAGAAATGTAGGAAACCCAGGAAATGGGATATCTGAGCACATTTTGTGTATCCTGCATGAAGCAGGACATGCTCTGCAAGACAGGCTTGAGAGGATGAGGCAGTGCATGTAGAACTTGAGGTCAAATTTGTGGAGGTGGGATCACTTAGTAGGATGGTCAGGGCATTGCTTTAGAGACATCTGCAGTGTGTACTTTGAAGGTGGGCAGTTACCATAAGAAAGCTTCAGAATACTGTTTTGAGGACCAGAAGCTTTGGACATTCCTTGCTTAGCACTTCAGGTTGGTAGTTAGGTTTAAAATGGGGAGAAAAAAAAAAAAAAAAATGTTCATCACTGTCCTCAATCCTAGTTAATATAAAAGCAAGAACACCTTAACTATTTTCTGCTATCAAAATCCTGTCTCCCACATTACATTCAAATACTGGTCATCGTTGTAAGGTGTCTTTAAATCAAACAAAAAAACCCCCACTTTGCAGGCTGATGAAAGTTACTGCATTATGATATACTTGTTTTCATTATGGTTTTTCAAGACTTGCTGTTAGAGTTGATTCCAACTAAGCCATTGCTCTTCCTGGGGCCCTCTGGAGGGGGGGAAAAAAAGTCGTATCATTTGGGGGAGAAAAATAAGAATACTTCTTTTTCTAGAGTAGAAATTGGTGAACTGGCAGACTGATTTAGAGATGCCGAGACATTTTGTTTCTACTTGAATACATAGAGATTAGTCTGAAGATTGAACACAGGTTAGTTTGAAGATAATCTCTGTATCATGGGGATTGTAACTAGAGTTCCTAGTGATCCATTTCCTTTTGTGGGGTGGGGTATCTGGCAAGAGAGATCTCAGTTTTGTGCAGATCCAGTCTCCATTTCCTTAACTGACCACAGAGTTGTTTACAGCTGTGGGGTTTCCAGTGCCAAGCATGTGTCTCATTCCTCATCATCCCATACCTGTACAAGAGGTACACCTATACCTCATCCTGTCTCTACTTGTCAAGGTCTCTGCTGTCATACCAGGCCTCTTCTTCTCTACGCTATGTTATGTTAGTTGTAGAATGAGATATTTGTAAAGAATAAATGTTTGTTACTACTATCTATATAAAGCTGTGATTGTACAATATGAAGACAAAAAGGAGAAGAAATCAGCAATAAACACCTGATTAATTAAAAAAAAACAGTCACAGCTAAGCCAAGTGAAAGAATGCTGCACATAGGTCAAGAAAAGGTCAAACTTAGCAATTGTGACAAAGCTCAGTCCTGAGGCCTTGCAAACTCAGTACGCAGCCTGTGGCCAGTTGCTGGCAATGGCAATACTGTATTACAGGGCTACCCAATTGCAAGATTTAACAGCTGAATGAACAGCCTACCCTTATTACCTTCATTATGGTCCATAAACATGCAGTTGAGAAGTTGGACTCTTCCCAGTGACAAAGAAGGGGCCTAAATGGTGGAGCCTCTCTGGCACAGCTGTTCAAGGTGTAGGCATGGCCTCCTTTGTATATTCCTGCATGGGTCAAAACACAAGGTACCAACCAGAGCACCTAGGCATCTTAAACCGGTTTCTTTTTCTTGAGCTTTCCTGGCAAACAGCTGGGCAACAGTTGCTTTAATTTTTCTCAGTCCTCAGTCTAAAATGTAAATGGCAACCGTGCTAAGGTGCAGGAGCTCAGACTGATCAGATCTGTCTTTAGGAAATGTGGACACCAGATCTGGCTCTGACTTATCTCTCTGTGGATTCAGCGAATCTGCATTATCTTAGCTGGATGTTAAATACGGGTTTGTACTTGTTTTGGCTTTGGTGGTTTGCTTTATGTAAAAGGACCTTTGTAGAGAAACTTGCTGTTACTTGGCCAAATTCTCATTATCTTTAAAAGCAGGAAGTGAGCAGAACTCTACCAATCTGTACAGTGAGGCTTACATCAGTGTGCAAACTCCTCATTGTTTTAAAAGTTTATATTAGGTGAGAGAAGGGAATAAGAATCCTTGGTTCTTTTTAATAAGCAGAAATGTCACAGCTGCAACTTCATGGCAGAATGCCCTCTATTGCAGATAGAGGTCTATCAGTCTATCATACTGAGCTATTTGGATAAACTGCTACGTTGTTAAAACTGGGGCTAATGTTGGTTTTATATCAAATCAGAGCAAAACAATATTATTTAAAAAAAACAAACCCACCTTGCTGCTAAAAAAGCCTTCCAAAAATATATTGCCATACATTTTTTATCATCTCAAACATTCTCCTGTGAAATATCTGATGATAAACAATTTTAAAACAATACACTCATTAGTACAAAATGTATTAAATAAGTGATTCTAATTGCAGTTAGAGATTAGACTTCATGCATGTTTAATTCAAAATGTAAGGATTTAAAAATGCTAATTAGAGATTAGTGAATACTCATGCAGTAATATCTTGGCTAATCTAAGAAATCTATTCAGATCAGATCAACATACAAGAAAAAAAGGAATAAACACAAGGGGAAAAAAAACCCCTATTCTTTGCCACAAAATGAGTTAGCAATCCAGACAGGTTCATTTCAAACTTCATTAGATAGCTATAATACTATTAGATTGCTCGAAGTGATACTTGTACTTTACAGGGCTTCTTAGTAGCCATATACAACTTTTCTAAAGGTGATTTATATTTACAGAAAATGATTTTACATTTAAATATTCTTAAAGTGTACTAGGGGGTTAATGGCTAGTAACTCACTTCACTCAAGCATTCTGCATATAAACACACTTTATAACAGTTTGTTAGCTAAAAACTCCTTATATACATCTTTTTTTAAAGAAGATTCCTCTCAGGAAACAGCCTCTACTGGTGAAAATGGTGGTCATGTAGGGATAATCTCTGAGTTTAGATAGCCATAAGAATATGTATATGGCAGTATATGCTCAGTAAAGAACTATCAGTGTTGTAAATACTCATAATAGTATTCTGAAAATACTTTTTTTTTAATGCAAGATCAAGGCAGTTTAATTAGAGTTCAAATGTAGAATACAAGTAATGTTTGAAAAAGTTGGTAGTTGACTGTGATTCATTTTCTCAGTAGTGCTTTCTTAACGGGAAGGAGCCTGAGATTTATGCCGTGTAATATCTATTGGGAATACTGATGTATGATTAGCATAATCATTCACTCAGTCACCATTGTTCCACGCAAGTTCAGTAGAAAATGCTCCTTAATGTTGCCTGAGTGAATAAGAATACTTTGTTAAGAATGTATGCAGGACAGCAAAAGGTCAGGCCAAGTGTTTCTTCCTTCAACTACTTTTTAAATTTTAACTTTGTCCTTGAACTGTCCGTTCCTGGGTCAACCTTGAATTTCGTCCTGTTCTCTTACTGCGTGTAGCTCACACTTAAGAAACATGGTGAAGTGAGCTGTTGCAGTGCAAAATAAGGTTCTCATTCACTAGTGGTTCTGTGTCTGATACAAACACCTAAGGGAAAGAGCCTAATTGCATTATTCAAGGTAATGCTTCTTTCCTCACATTCTAACAATATTTCTAATGGAGGCTTTACGTGACCAGGTCTCTACATTTTAAAATGAACTCACTTGGGTAACTTGCTAACTAGCAAGTGTTTTCAGTCACAGAACTCTAAAGGCTAAACCAGCCAGGAGAGATGAAGTGATTACTCCCAAATACAGACTTGGGCTTGCTCAGAAGGTGATCTGTCTCCTTTTCAAACTTCCCTATTGTCTTGGGAGACGCTTGTTATAACCACCTTGCAATAAAAGGATATGAGTGCAAATGCTTTTGTGTTTTTCCTGTTTTGGAAGAAAAATAAAAAATTGAAACAGCTCTCTAAAGGTCAGTGTCATTTTTCTTGTGCTTTATAAGATTCTCATTTCATTAGAAGTGGAGATGGCTTTGAATTCAGGATCCCAGCAGCTGCGAATCAGTTAGGGTTAACAATGTAAAAATCTGGGCTGGAGGTGGTGGCAGCGATGGACACTCTGCTGGCTGTTCCCTTCAGAGGTGGGGAATGTAAGTAAGCAACTGACTGGAAAAGCCCTTTTGAAGTTCAGAGCAGTAGTTGAATAATAGAGTTTACAGGAAGGTTTTTTTTTTTCTAGCTAAAGCAGTCACTAGAGCATTACAGAAATCACCCAGGTGCTGTTGCCTTTGTGGGACCGTAAACAGGAGACTACCTGCGAAGGCTTTCTCAGGGGACAGAAATGCAGTTCTTAGGTTTTGTTTTGTGGGTTTGTTTTTGGCTTTGGTTTTTTTGGTTTTTGTTTTGGTTTATTCTTCACATTTGTATTAAGGAACTACTTAATGTTTGGGTAATTTTGAAACTGTCAGGATCCCTACCACCTTGCTAATGGCTGCTGCTAGGGCATTGCTCTGGCAAATATTCTGTAACTGTATGGGTTGTGGACTGAGGGTTATTCAACTGAAAATTTATACTTTGACTAATTGCAAAATTGCCTCTGGACTTTCTAACAGTTCTCAGTGTCTCTTTATCCATTCACTTTTCTACCAGTTCTGTCTGACTTCTGAACAAAGTCTTTATTCCCAGTTTGATGACAACATGTAATTCAGTGAAGAAAGTCCAAATGAGTCATCCTCTGTCATGAGATGCTAACAAAGTAGTGTGGGGCCATAGCTTGGTCAGAGCTTTACAGAATACTTGTATAGACCTCTTTATAATAATAAACTCCCCAAAGGAGACTGAAGAGCTTTCAAAATTAATATAATTCAGCTTAAAAGAGCTATAATACTTTTTAAATGGAGGCAACTCAGTGATTGGGTCAGAGAGAACAGAAATTCAGAAGTCAAATAATCATTTTTATCTGCTCACTGTGCCTTTACAGGTGAGTCACTGTTTTGGGGCTTGGTTTCAGGCTATGCATTAACTTCTTGATCTGCAGTGAAGAATTTCCTTTTAGTGCCTAGAAATTTATCAGTTGCCTCTGAGACATGGCTGTGGATTTTCTAAGTGTTCCTATCTCTCCAGCTCCTTGTGGGTGACACACCCAGCCATCTAAATATCTCTCCCTGTGCATACTCATGTTCCCCTGGAACTTCTCCCTTCTTTCCAAGGGCTCCACTGGGACTCGTATCCCTTCTTAAAGGAATGCAATAGAAATTGAGGTAAAATAATACAGGTAGTACCCGTAGCGCCAACCCAAATTTTACCAGTCAGTAGATTTGTTGTGTAAAAGGCATCTATGTACAGCATCGGATGAATATATTCCAGTTCCTGTTCCTCAGTGTGCTAAAGGGAACTACAGGTATTTACTGAATGTTTTACAAAGGGCTGTTCTTAATGTCAAATACTTGCCATTCACCTTAGCAATTGTGCTAGCCTTGAACAGAATGGAAGGAGAGGAATGAGTTAATACAGCAGGTATACAAGCATTAAGATGTAAACTGCATTTCTTATAACATACAGGTTCAGTTGTCTGGGTAGGTTATGTGAATGATTGTTAGAATCTGTAATCATCAAGGCTGAGTCTGGTTTAGTACTTCTCCTTGCTTACAGAAAAATGAAGCTTGATTTAAGCTAAATTGTTATTTTTAGAATAATGAAACAGTTACTTTTTATCAAACTGTCTTAATACTGCAGGTCTTGTAAGAAAACGCTGTTCACAGCTGATTATTTTCTAGACTTGAGCAGTAGAAGAAAAATAGCCTATTGGTCTTTAAAGTGAAAAAATACTTAAATTATTATAAAGAACAATTTATTAGATTGAATTGTACTATACATGATCTCCATAAACTGCTTTCAACCTCTATTAATTAGTTTTACAGGACACAAGGACTAGAATATTGAAGTTACATACTCGGTGCACTTAATGTTTTCCAGCACCAGCAGGAGCTACAGAACTTGTTTTCCTTGAAGTGTGGGTGACCATGTTTGAATTGACATTTCCTGGGTCTGTGTTCTTCAGTAAGAAATTTTTGGCAAAGATATTAATTGCTATTCTACTGAAAGAATACATAAAAACAGAATTCCAGAATTCCTCAGAGTACAATTTAAGCTTCCATGGTAAGTTTTAGTGGAGTTGCATAATCTCAATTGTCATAGAGCCTTATCTTGTGACAAACTGGTAAACTTTAGGAACACATCTAAACTGAGACTTCTTGCATAGGTAAAGATTGGTTCTGTTAAGTAAAGACTGCAACATTGGGGTAAAATAGTCCTTGGCTTTTCTTGTGTGAAGCACAACAACAAATGCATCTTTGTCTTGAGAGTTTCAAGTTAGAGTACTTCAGTGTTTTGCAATAACTTTTACAGCCTTCATTCATGCTATCAATTCTATAGTATGTTTATGAAGTTAATATTTTGAAACAGAAGTGGAGAAGTAACATGGCTTGCCTGGATTGCAATGGGGAATGCTCTCCATAAAGAGGTTACTGACAGAGAAAGGAAGACATGAACTACAGGACAAGGGAAGGCTGTATGAGGCACAGAGCTGAGCAGATTAGAGTATGCTCTGTTCTGACACTAGACAGTCTCAAAAACATAAGCATAAAGATCCTTACCAAAATGTTTATCACATTTAGTGATTCTAAGTAGAATTTGATACTCGAAAATACATTCTGAGAGATCTATTAACCCACTAAGTGTTTTGCTGAGACCATGGTTGTATTGATGAGAACACTTTTTTCAGTAAAAGAAACCAGAAGCAGGCTTCAGAGAGAAAGTAGCTTATTTAACTGTCTTGGAGTATGTAATGTCAGAATGAAGGAATATGCTGCTAGAATGCTCAAAATATTTGCTTGGCTGCTTATGATAATACCACCTCATTTGGAAGAATTTTTCCTGCTTTCAGGGTTCCTTATTTCTGTTACTTTCGTCACTTTTAGAAGTGTTAAACCATTAAACTGTAAATCTTCATAGAGCTGCAATCTCCTCTGTTTCAATTTAGAAACTAACAGTAGTAAGAGCTGTGAAAATATGGGAAGTGCAAATGGCATTCCCAGTGTTAGAGAAAAAAGTGGAGTGTTTGACTTAAGCTAACTTATATTAGTAAGGACTCGGGAGGCTCTATTACTAATGCTGTGTTAATTTAATGTCAAAGCAGGAAAGGGAATAATTTAGTCACTGTTGTCCTTTTTGCCCTCTACCTGCTAATTCCAGAATCCTATTTTCACTGGACATTTGCAATGATTAAATTTTACTTGAAGTAAAATCCTGGACTGGTACAGGATTCAAGTTGGTCTTCAGTTCTTGTACCAATTGATTTCTTTTGTAGTGTCCATTATTATAGGCTTAAACATGTATTAAGCTAAATATGGACTCAACCCTGTGAATTCAATTCAAAATTTGTGGTTTCATGTTAGTAGGAGCGCTGGTTGGTGGAACTGTAATGCAAGGAAAGTGCTAAGATGAAGTACTTCTAATAACTTACAAATGGATATTCAAGCTACACTAACTGGCAAAGCAACCTTGAGTTGGTTATAAATAAGGCAAACTGTTCTGCTGCTTTTGTGAGACAAGATGCCCTTTTCCCGAACTTCTGTACTGCTAGTCTTGCACATTTGACTCTCTGAAGCTACAGTGAGAGATCATGATGTGAATGGCTCAGCATAATATTTTTTTCTGCCTACTAATGGGAAGTAGTGAATGAATTCTTTATTTTGCATTGTTTGTGCGTGCAGCTTTTGCTTTACCTGTTAAACGGTTCTTTACTTCGAACCCATGAGTCTTCATACTTCTACCCTTCTGATTCTCTTCCCCTTCCCACTGTGGGGGAGTGAGTGGCTGTGTGGTGCTTAGCTGCTTATCAGGTTTAAATCACAACATGGATAAACTGGATAAACGCCTGAGAGGTTGTAGGGACCAAGGAGGAAAAACAGCATTTCTTCATTTAAGGACTTACCTTTCAAAACTGGATCCCTTGAAGTGAGAGCTATTTTAGAATTTTTTTTTTTTTTTTCAGGTGAAGGGTCTTCTCATTTCTAGTCAGGTCTCCTCTTGACCTCTAATTGCAGATGGGGTCAAGCAACTTTCTCTAGTAATCACAAGTTTTGCATGACTGTATGTTTAAAAAAAAAAAAAAAATGAACCAGCTGAAGTTATCTTCTGCACTTTTGTGGTCTCAGACTCTTACCTTTGTGTGAAGTAACTGATGTTCCTTTCTTGGTCATCTTATTGAATGCTGTGCGTTGCAGATTTTGCTGCTGGTCACTACTGTGGATTTATTGACTGTTAATAAGTGCTACTTGCACCTGGCTCTGTGGGATGTCTGAGTTGCTGCAGATGTGAGATGAGTTGCTGGACTCAAGCCAGACTGCAGTGACTCTTGCAAGTGTAAATGATCATACTTCTTTACAGACAAACTTGCATTCATCCAACATGCCTTCAGAGTTGCTTGGTGTTCAGGCTATATGGTAAACCTGTAGTTCACTGTGGAGATGTGCTTGAGTTGTTTCTTTACAGCTTCCCATTTCAAGCACAGTGTATGCAGATCTGTCTGCAAGAGTATGTAGGTATACTATAAGAAGACATAGTCTGTGCATGTCCATAGTTTTGCAAAATATTAATCCCCACAAATGTACCCATTGTCAATATCCACAACAGTTGAATCTTAGATTCTATTATTTCGACCACTGTAACTTTAAAACATAATTTATCCTTCCTGAACACATGTTCAAGTTGTGTGGATGGGAGTAACCGTTTTTAAAGTTTATGCAAGTGCTGCAGCTAAAACTTATTTTGTCACTATGTAAAGAATGGCAATGATGTCTCTGCTTTAAGTCATTAATTAAACAAGTTACAGAACTTGTTTTATGTGTCACTTCAACTCTTTGTACTGACCCAAAATCATTCTTTGTCCCACTGCCCACGTGTCCAGCTACTCACTTCCAGCTACTTCTCAGACAAAGTCTGATCTTTCTTGGACTCCTGAATACGGATGTTAACATCTCTGCCTTCATTATCACTCAAGTTTGCCCTTATGTTCTGCTCAACTATTTCTAGTAAGAGCTTGTTTCCTTATGCTTTTTTTCTGTTCACATTCATGATACTTGTACCGGCTGCGTGTGTGTGTCTGTCTCTGCAGGGCCGGCGGCGGCTGTGAGGGGAGAGGCGGGGCTGCCCCGGGCCGGACCCAGCCGGTTCCCGCCGGTTCCCGCCGGCTCCAGCGGCCCCACCGCCGGGCACAGCTGAGCCCCTCAGCCTCGGGGAAAGAAAGCCTGGGGAAGAAAGGGCAAAAGGGCTGAGGGAAACGGGGTGAGAAACAGCCCTGCCAGCCCCGAGGGGAGAGCGGGAGGAGGGCAGGAGGTGCTCCGGGCCCCCCTCCCCGGCAGAGATGGCCCTGCGGCCCCGGGAGAGACCCCCCCCCGCTGGGGCAGGGGTTTCCCTGCAGCCCCGGGGAAGGCCCCAGGCTGGAGCAGGGAACAGCCGGAGGAGGCAGGAGCGGCAGCGGGGAGCCGCCGGGGGCTGCCCCCACACACCCGTCCCCCTGCGCCCCTCGGGGGAGAGGAGGTCGAGGAGTCGGGGATGGAGGAATGGAGTTGAGCCCGGGAAGAAGGGGAGGGTGGGGAGAAGGTGTTCTAGTTTTTGTCTTTGTTTCTTAACCCAACTCTAACTGGCAAGAATTAAATTTTCCCCAGGTGAAGTCTGTTTTGCTGGTGATGGTAATTAGTAACGGATCTCCCTGTCTTTATCTCAACCCATGACATTTTCCATCTTATTCTTTCCTTTTGTCCTGTTGAGGAGGAGGACTGCAAGCTTGACTGGGAGGGTGTCTGGCAGTTGCCCAAGGTCAACCCACCACAGCACTTGCTGTTTAAAATGGTGTTCTGCTACCTCAAACTTATTATATATCTGCTTCCATTGTAAAAAGGATGAAGAAAAGGTCTTTTTTTGTTTTTTTTTTTAAAGGTAGAACTTCTATTAGAATACTTGTCAATTTTACTTTCCATTCAGATTCATTGACTTGAAAATTGACTAAAGGACTGTAAGCAAAGCACCATATAGTGATTAAAAATAGCAACATATTATTCTGAAGGGCAGATTCTAAAACTAATGCAGGGACCAGTGTAAACTGTAATCTAAGACAACTTCATTAGTCCTTTTTGTAAAGAACTGAACGACCACATGCAAAATGTAGCTTTGTAATAACCTTTGAGTGTAAATGACAACATTAATCTGCAGGTGATGGTAAATTGGAATATGTTATGAGGAAAAAAATTTGGACAAGCCATCGATTATTTTGGTGCTTGTAAGAGGTGAAATTTGCAGTAACTGAAAATACCTATGCTTTATAGGTGTGTACTCTAGGATTTTTTTTTTCTTTTTAAAAAAAGGGCATTTGGAAAGACAGCAGCTATTGTATGCTCTGCCTGTAACTTCTGGCTTCTCTTTCTTCATTGAAGTGTGACAAAGGAATTCTGAAAATGCCTTTTTTTTTTTTTTTTTTTTTTTCCTGCCCATGAGGGAACAGACAGTACAGGAAACATCCCCTACCCAAAGTTTGATGGAGGCTCTAAAAGCTATCACAGAAGACAGCTTTTTATGGGTTGAGAGATTCCTTATGACCTCAAAGTGAGTACAGTGCTATGGCCTATAAAGCAGCTGTAATTGAGACACAGCTTTCAGGGCTCTCTAAATTGTTGGGAACATACAAAATCTTTAGTGGCACCACTACGGTTCAGCTGTTCAACTCTTTAGGTGCGTTTCTGTATCCAGGCTATGAATTCTCTTTTTAGGATGCACTGTATACTCTCTATTTAAGCAATGAAACATCTTGAGTGGATATTCTAGCATCTTAGGGTGATGCTAAATGTAATCATTACCGATATACAGCTTAGTACAGGCTCTGGTACTAATGAGGGTGCTAGGGAAGTGCTTAATCAGCTGCAAATAGATTAAAATCTTGACCTGCCGGTAAATTAATAACTTTTTGCATGATCAGATAATGAAGAGAGCTGTAAAAGCAGAATATGTCGAAGTTTAACTTAAAAAATAAATACATGAACTGCAATAATAGACTTGAGGTTTTATGTGCTGGAGGTCCCAGATTAGACAAGATTTCAGCATTTGCTTGGCTTGGTATTAATTTAGCCGAAGTACCACCAAGTCTTTCAGATGGTAAGATGAAGACATTGGACTCTGTGTGAGGCATAGTATCACTGATTCCAGCTCCAACCAAGATCTCAGCAGGCCAGTAGTCAGCTGTGCAATGACCGATCTTCTGGGAAAGACTACTCTTGTGGGATAGGCAAAAAGAAGTCCTTTCCTAATTTCCATGACTCAGAACTGTAATAGCTAACAGTGACCACTCAAGACGAAGTTGAAAGAGAGCAAGCTGAGAGCAACTCCACCCCTTTTTTTTCTTCCAGGAAAACAGGGTAATTATGATGCTTTTCATTTCTCCAGACGTGAGACTGGAGTGAGCATTGCCTGGCCTGACTTCTAACACAGTTATAGGAAGAAGGAAAAACAACTCCTGGTACCAAAGGTGAGGGCTGGTAGGTCAGAATTAGTAGGGAGAAGTGCTGTGAAGTTTTATTGAAGGTTAATTTGGTGCTGAGAAAGAAGAATTATACGCTTTCTGTACTTTTGCCTCTCTCCCAGGAACAGTAGCTTACCTCTTGCTGACAGTAAATATGTTTCCTCCTTGCTAGCTATTCTCCTTTAGCATAAACAGCCCATACCACATAGGCAGCTTCTATTCATTGTAGGCATTTCAAGGGAGCACTTGAGATCTGTCCCTGTTATGTTGTAGTTACTTAGGGGAAGAAGCTGAGTTACTGATGTTCACCCCTGCCAAAAGGAGTGGGAGGAAGAAGGTGGGTGAGGCAGAAAACAGTGGCAAACATGAGGAAGTACCCATTTGAACAACAGCTGCAATTGTCCCCTCCATCTGGGCTGTGGAGACAGGGAAAGACAGTTTTCAGATCAACCACCAGTAGGAAAGTTGTTCATTTTTTGGAACTTTTCTTAACCAGAAAGTGAATTCTTCTTTATGTAGGGATGTATCTTACAGTTTTTAGAAAATGTTACAGCTGTTGAGACTGGAAGTAGTTTAAAAGAATTTTTAGAAAATGTTACAGCTGTTGAGACTGGAAGTAGTTTAAAAGAATTTATCTGATGACTACCTTATACAGCTTGAAAGCATATATAACAATGTCTTAATTCATGCATCTTGCTTACTAAGAGTCTTCAAACTCAGAATTCAATGAACCCTGCTGATCTGAAACACTGAAAAAAGAAATTATTCTTGGTGTTCGTGGTAAGTGTTTAAATAAAGATCTTATTCACCAGGGATAATTTGGTTTTAGTTTCCTAATTAATATTGCCTTGGCCCTTTTGGAACTTTACTTCTCAAATCAGTCCTGAAAAGAGTTTTGTGTAAATATGAATAGCTTCTAAGTGAAAAGGGTTATAAAATATTTCTTGAAAAAGTATATATTCAGTTTGCAAGGTTCTAATGTGTAACTAGCATATTTCCTTTGGTGTGGCTGTCATAGGGTCCTTAGAGGAATGGAAGGGTAGATGATGACCAAAAAAAAAAAAAAAAAAAAAAGCTTTACTACTAGCTTACACTGATGTAAAAGGTCCCTTTATTATGCAAAGACTTGTTCTCCAGCTTAAAGGGCCACCTCACTCAGTTGTTGGACCCTGCCATTCCTGACCCTTCTTCAAAATGCATCAGATCCACTACAAAATCACTGCTGGGGCTAATGCCCTACATGTGCAGCTCTACTTCTGCATATTACATTTTTAATGGAACTGTATTAAGAGACTTTATGAGAATTAGCTGTGGATTAGAAGTACCTTGATGAAATAAGCTTTATTTAAAAAGTTAACTCTGAATATAGTTATCCATCAGATACATTCCTAGACAGTAATCTTTAAACCCAAGGCAATCTTCAAGGCTTTTTTCTAACTTGTAAACTTCATTCAGCTAAAGATACGAAAACTTTGTCAAACTTAACCTCTTTTTTTCCATTCATATAGCAGCCATTGATCAGGTTTTTTTGGACAACAAAAATTGGAACAATTCTACTGAATGTATGGAGTACACAAAAAATATGCCTAAAATCTAGTGATGTGCTAGTGTAAAGCCATGGAACAGATCAGCCTGATAGATATTTTTATTTGACTGGCTTGGTGGATGATGGAAGGGCTGTGAATGCTGTCTACTGGGACTTTAGTAAAACCTTTGACACAGTTTCCCCACAGTATTCTCCTGGAGAAACTGGCTGCTCATGGCTTTGATGGGTGTATTCTTTGCTAGGTAAAAAACTGGCTGGATGGCCAGGCCCAAAGAGTTGTGAATGGAGTCAAATCCAGTTGGCGGCCAGTCACAAGCGGTGTTCCTCAGGGCTCAGCACTGGGGCCTGTTCTGTTTAATATCTTTAACAATGATCTGGACAAGGGGATCGAGTGCACCATCAATAAGTTTGCAGATGACACCAGGTTGGGCAGGAGTGTTGATCTGCTTGAGAGTAGGAAGGCTCCACAGAAGGATCTGGACAGGCTGGGTCAATGGGCTGAGACCAGTTGTATGAGGTTTAACAAGACCGAGTGCCGGGTCCTGCACTTGGGTCACAACAACCCCATGCAGTGCTACAGGCTTAGGGAAGAGCAGCTGGAAAGCTGCCTGGCAGAAAAGGACCTGGGGGTGCTGGTCGACAGCCGGCTGGATATGAGCCAGCAGTGTGCCCAGGTGGCCAAGAAGGTCAATGGCATCCTGGCTTTCATCAGAAATAGTGTGGCCAGCAGGACTAGAGAAGTGATCATCCCCATGTACTTGGCACTGGTGAGGCTGCACCTCAAATACTGTGTTCAGTTTTGGGCCCCTCACTACAAGAAAGGCACTGAGGTGCTGGAGTGTGTCCAAAGAAGAGCAACCAAGCTGGGGAAGGGTCTAGAGCACAAGTCTAATGAGGAGCGGCTGAAGGAACTGGGGTTGTTCAGCCTGGAGAAAAGGAGGCTGAGGGGAGACCTTATCGCTCTCTACGGCTACCTGAAAGGAGGTTGTAGTGAGGTGGGGGTCAGTCTCTTCTCCCAAGCAACAAGTGATAGGACGAGAGGAAACTGCCTCCAGTTGTGCCAGGGGAGGTTTAGATTGGATATTAGGAAAAATTTCTTCACTGAAAGGGTTGTCAGGCGTTGGAACAGGCTGCCCAGGGAAGTGGTTGAGTCACCATCCCTGGAGGTATTTAAAAGACGTGTAGATGTGGTGCTTAGGGACATGGTTTAGTGGTGGACTTGGCAGCATTAGGTTTACAGTTAGACTCGATTTTACGGATCTTTTCTAACCTAAATGACTCTATTCAAATGTTTATATTATTCTCATAAACTCATAATTCAACATAAAATGGAAATGTCATGCCAGCAAAAAAAGCAGTCTGCTTGGTAGACTCTGATACTGTTATTCATATGTGCAAGATGATTTCTACTAATAGAAAAGATACACGTATATCTGATGGAACTTACTCTATGGAAACACTAACATGATCAGGTGATATGAGGATAAAACTTATTTAATGCTTGATATGTGTTTTATGAAAAAAAATAAGTCCTTTTTGGAAGAATAATGGATAAATTTTTTATTGACATTGACCTTTTATGGCTCTCACTGTCATAATAAGAGAAGACATCTTGCATTTTATAATGATAGGTTATGATACACCACTCTGGATACAGATATATCTTCTGCTCTGGGACTTAGGACCTAGTGTTTACCAAGTAACCCATTTAAGTTAGAGAAGGAAATTTGTAGCAGGTGATGGAATGTGTCCCAGGTATGCTGTCTCCCAGGGTAGTTTCAAGCTAAAAACCTGAGTATGAAACATTGGCTGTATTCAACAGAAAATACAGTACTTGGTTTACTTGCATACTCAACAGTCAGGTCTCTGTAAACATGACTCTCTCAGAAGATAAATGTTGCAATTATCTAATGTTGAAAAGCAGATGGTTTTACCTTTTCTAGGGTTTGGGTTTTTTTAACATTTTTGTGGATGTTTCATATGGAGAATACTCTCAGCTGGGAGAAATACAGTGTGACTTTTGGCTTATAAGGAAATACTTTGGGTAAATCTGTTTTGTGTTTTACTGCTTTCATTCTAAACTTAAGCTGGAACATTTAGATCAAGAACAGAACATGATATTGGGGGTTTTGTTTAATTTCTTTTGGTTTAGTCTTGGAGTTGGGTCATTTAAGGTGGAAAAATAACAGGATAGTAAAGATCAAAAGAATATAGCTTGCTGAAGTCCCTTAACGTATACATCTGTTACTGTTTAAGGCGCTCAAAAGCTCTTGTAAACTATTCTTTCATGTTCTTCTAAGTTGCTGCTTCTGTATGAAATTCATTATCAGCTCCTTTAAAATAAGAACAATTAAAAAAGCAATAAATCTGAGACTTCCTAACTGGAATCCTTGTGAATTATCAGCAGTCTTGTGATCCTGAATTCCAAAATAGTACTGTATATTCTTTGTAGGGGCTCACTGCCTTCTCGTTGATATGAAGTGGCAGAAAAAGTAGGTTGATCTGAAATTTTTTCAGAGGTCACAGGAAGGGTATTTGCAGAAATGTTTCTCTTACATTTCAAATATCACCTTTTTTTCCTTTTCTCCTTTTCCCAGCTTTTCCCTCATTATAACAGAATAATTTCTGATATGCATCTGGTACCTTTTTCTTTTCTTGCGAAGTTATTATAATGCTTCCATTTCTAACCTTCAATTTATGTTCCATTGTGTCCTACTGAAATTATTTCCTATTGCACACATTCCCCAGTTCAGATAGTTTTATTATTGTGCCCTTTTCAATTCACTAAGGACACCTTTATGTTCTGACAGAAACATAGTTCTTCAAAACATAGATGACCTAAATCTTAAGGAGAAATGTAGTATCATTTCCCAAGAAGATTTCTATTTCATTCTGTGATGCTGGAAGATCATTCTTAAGTATCACAGATATGAAATTGTTATGAAATGAATTTCCCATGAAAGTGACCTCTCACCCAGGAGAGATTAAACATTTGCTTTGTATGTATCATCCCTTCTGAGTGAGAATTATACCACAGTGCACTGGGAAAATATATTGGGACATACTATTTTACATTGTACCAGGTTGGAAAAAGGAACACTAAAATGTACCTTAAAATAGATGAAATAATTTCTACTTTTGTTAGTATTTACAAATGTAACATGTTGTGTAAAAATAAGGAACACTTGGAAATCATTTGACTTACAAATATTCAAGATGGCCAAGGCTTTGCAATACCAGTGCAGACAACAAAATTAATAATAAACTTAATTTTGCTTCTTTAGTTGTTCATTATAATAGAGTTCAGTGCTGTGATCATGTGATCATATTTTTCCTCTGCATTTCTGTTTTGGTCCACAGAACAGAGTCCTTTCTCAAATTGGTCTATGTTCAAGTATGGCCCTAAACTGCTTTTCAGATACCACTTGCACCCTGTTTGACAGTGGAGTTGTTGGGGTTTTTTTAGAGTTTTCTGTGATCACAACATCTGGTTCCAAACTAACGTGTTTGCAGTACCATTCCAAAGGGAAAGTCTTGCCATCCCTATGGCATAGGTTGGGATACAACAGGAAATTTAGGTTAGAAATACCCCATAACTGTAGGTGTCTTGCTTCAGTCATGTCTTATTAGTATTATGGTGATTACATAGGTTCAGAACACTGATTCCCTTGAACTCAGCTGAAAGAGGGACTGCTTGAAGTCTAATATATAAAAGTGCTGAAGATCAGATCTCATACCAAGAAGAGGAAGGAACACACAAAACAGGCTGTTCTTGCTGCTCTTTGAACAGAGTCACTGAAACCAGTCACTGAGGATACCCAGTCACTTGCTTTTTGTCTGTGGGAACAGAGGTTGATAATGAGTTAAGTTACTTGACCTATCTGGCAGGTAATCTGATTGATCTACTGCAATACTTTCTTCTTTCAAGAATTAATTTTTTCTTGTGCAGTAAAGTGAAAGTTGTATTCTGGGTTCCCTTTCCTTGCTCCCTATCTAAACTTGTTGCCTTTCAGACTCCATTCCAAGGTTTTCTCTTCTTGCTTTATTGCCTGCTCTTGTTCTAGGCTGACCCTGTAATGACAGAAGTTAATTGACAGTGGAAATTATTTATATTCACAATGATTGTGAGAGTTCTGGCAGGCCTTTCCAGTTCTGCTAGAAGATTTTAAGCCAAAATAAGGTTGCTAGAATTGGTCCTGATCTTCAGGTAGATGAAGTTTCTCATACACCTTTGTTTCTTCCTACTTTTCCCATCCCCTAACATTTCTGCTGTGTTCATGTAATGATCAAAGTGAAACACTTTATCAGTGTTGCAGTGGGGTATCAGAGTGTGTGTAAGAGCATAAGAATTAAGGCAACCTTACAAACAAAAAGAGACTTTCATTGACCAAAGTTTTAGACAAATTTTTATCAGGTTTTCATTTAACTGATATAGGAGAAGGTAACACACTTAAACTGGTGGAGTGAAAAGTTTTAAAAATGTAATAGAGAACTAGGTCACTGTCACAGTTGTACCAGATCAATGCTCTTCAATTAGCAAGCCATAAAATGAAAAGCTTTCTGCTCAAAACACAAATTGACAAAAATGGAAGAAGGGAACATAACGAAAATACTTAGTCATAAATGAAAAATGTTAAATCAGTGCCACAGAGGTGGTCCGTGCATATTTTTCTTTAAAGGAAAAATTCAGTTACTGTGCTGTCTTTCAGTGTTCCTTTGCTTTCTTGAATATCTGCTTTCTCAGAAATTGAAGCTCACTTCTGACCAATAGTGGAGGTCTGGAAAAGTCTCTTTTGCATGAGTGACAGCTTGGAAATCCTACACTCATGAAATACTTACTCCAGTAGATGTTTTTGCTGTCCCTGTTACTTTTTCCTTGTGTTTTGCATAACCACTGTAATTGCATCACAGCTATGTGTATATATAAGAACTTGAAGTAGGTTTAATGTTTTTCAGATGAACTTCAGAGAGATATTTGCACCTCTGGCAATGTCTCTTTTCAGGCATAAATACTTCTTTCTGAGCTGGAAAATAATGAAATCATGTTCTGCTGTTACGTTGAAAACTATTAACAAATCTGATTCTCTTACTGGTCAGAGCACTTGTCTTCTAATCCTTCCATCGCTGGGGAAAGCACTCAAAATGAATGGATTGCCTTTAGACCATTTCCACACTGTCTGTCCCAGTGTGATTGTTCTCCCTTCCTACCCTGTCACTGATGTAAGAGAAGAAAACAAAAGTAATTGCAATTACACTGGTGTTAAAACTGAAAAACTGTGCTCTCAAATACATGATAGAACTTGATCTAGATCTCATAAGCTTGAAAATCTAGGGTGACTGCTGAATTCTTCAGAATAAGTAGTCACAGCAAGACTCTCCTTGAAAAAAAACTAACATGACAGAAACCACTTTTTAAAATTATACCATATCTCTTTACTTCCAAGCAATAGTTTGTTCCCTGATAGTCTGTGCTTCAGAGAAGTAAGTGTTGCTGATTGTCTAAATAATTTTAAATATCTTTTTATAAAGGTGACAAATGTTTTTTTCCTTTGGTTGTAAGTAGAGCAATCTCTTCTACTCCATTCCTTCTCCTATGACAAAGCAAATAAGATGAAAAGTGAGGGTTTTTCTTGGCAGAGTTCTTTCCATTCAATCCACAGATCACAAACACAATCAGACTTATTTTTCCACGTAGGAAAATGTTATCTCTTCTCAGATATATTCAGTTTCTTTATTTTGCTTCTGTTCTTGGCAATATGTCATTCTGACTTTTGTGCATGGTCACTCCTTCGTCTGCAGGCACTGCCTAAATTTTCAAGTCTCCTTTTGCCTTGATCAGCCTTGAAAGTTGGCAGAATATTCAGATTTGGGGAAAAGAAAAAGTTAACTTATATGTCAGTATATGTTTCTAATTTTTTTTTTTAAAGACTTTACATTTTCTTTTAGTATCTTATAGAAAACAGGAAAATGTTCAAATTTAAAGTTTGGGTCATGCAATGCCTTGCAGTAGCTGTTTGAACTGTTGAAAGCACTGTTTTGTGGACACTGATAACTGAATATGCAGCCAGCTTACTCTTCCCAGAGTGAGGAATCAAAGACTTTTGGCTTAAAGGGTGTAAGGTTCTTGGGTAGTGTTTTAAAACATTGCTGGTAATCTGAGGACATTTTCAAGTTTTCCTTCTTCCAGGAAGAAGGGAGGGGTGGGAGGAAGGTGTTTTAAGATTGTTTTTACTTCCTATTACCTTACTCTGATTTTTGATTGGCAATAAATTAAATTATCTTCCCTGAATTGAGTCTGTTTTGCCCCTGATGGCAATTACTGAGTAATCTCCCTGTCCTTATCTTGACCCATGAGCCTTTCATTGTGTTTTTCTCCAGGTGAGGAGGGGGAGTGATAGAGTGGCTTTGTGGGCACGTGGCATCCAGCCAAGGTCAACCCACCACACAGCATTACTGCTGTTTATCTGTACCTTAATGCTCTTTCCCTATGCTGATCCTAATGGAAGCCAGCCCTAAAAGTCAGAGGCATTAGTAACTCTAAATCTCTCATCAACAGGCCAAATGCTTATTTGGTGAGTGGAAGTGGGTGATCTTAGTGGTACGGGAAGCCATTATTTTGGTGTGTGACGAGAAGCTCTTACAGTTTACCTGAAACTACTGTAAAGCTAAGAAGGGGCAGGCAGAGTAACCAGCATGTATAGTGAGTTAAAGGATTTTGGAAAACATCTAGGGCAGCTTTGCATGTAATACTAAATGTATTATTAAGCATGCTGATTGGAGCCTGCTGAGCCCTTTTCACTGAAGACTAGGAAATTAGAGGCTTTCAAGCTGTATTTTGAGAGATACTCTCCAGCTAGACAGGTTCTCTGCCTCCTTAGGGTTTGGATACACCCCACCACCACCTAATCCTAGCAGAGTGCAAGCTGTGAGTAGCAGTGGGCTGCCATGGTGCCCAGTGCGGGCACAAGCTGCCCTGTGCTGGTGGAAACACTTCCAGCTGGCTGGTGATGATGAAGGTGCCAGGGGGTGGGGAAGAAACCCCACTAGGCACCAAAACTTTACCCAGCCCATGTGTACATACACATGCCCAGGCCCTGCATGCTGGCCCTCAGTAGTCTTTGGGGCAGGAGGAAGAGGGAGGGTTAAGTGGGGTGCCGTGTTGTGTCTGCCTCCCCCTCCTGCCCTCCTTGTCTCCACGCCAGAGAAATTTTAATGGCTCGTGTGCATGCCCTGAGTTGAAAACAGGGGTAGCCAGGAGAGGGGATAGTGGAGGCTGGCTGCTCATGTAATTGTGTGCTGGGGAGTCCTGGGGCATCTGCTTCAGTGCCTGACTTTTGGCCAAAGGTTTGTGTGGGTTGGCAGTAAATTAACCAAAATAAAATTTGAGAGCGTCCTGCCTGCAACACCTCCCTGTGACTGGGTTCTATTATGAAGAAATGAGGGACCACTTGTAGAAAAAGTCCATGCTGTGGAAACCTTCACGAAATCCAGAAAAAAGCCTTCTGGATTTCTTCTCATGCTTGCTTTTTCATGCTGTTTGAATTTTGGGGTATTGAAACCTCTGTTCTCAATGTCCAAAAATAAAATGACGAAAAATTGTTAGAAGAATTCCTTTGTAAGGCCTCTTTATTCCTGAACTTAACTTGCTTTTAAGTATCCATAGGCAGGTGGTCAAAGCAAAGTGAGGAGGAGAAAAGTGTGTCAAGAATTACGTTCATCGCTTTGTGTTGAGAGTAACTTGTTTGAATTTAAAAATGATTGTTTTGTTTTTAAGGCTGTTGGTGACATTGAACCTAAAGCAAGGAGACTGGCTAATGGAAGAGGCTATGGAAGTGGAAGTGACAGCAGCTGAAGTGGAAGGAAAAACTGGAAGTGCTGAAAATCATGTGAGTGAGAACACTGGGTAATTTATCTTTTAGAATGCTATGAAAATTGATGGATGCTCAGCTTGATTGTGGAGACTTAGCAATACCTGTCATTTAATACTTTACGCAAGGATAGAAGTTCAGCAAGTTTTGAAAGAATATTGCTTACAAATTGACTAGTCTTCAAAAATGAGCAAAGCTGTAGAACACAGGTCTGAAAGTATTGAGCAAATAGAAGATGGATCCTAATGCTGTGTAGGTTTACTAGTGATAGCTAATGTTATCCTGATACTTATCTTTGGGGGAGAAAAGGTGTTTGAGACAAGCTCCAATGTATGAATGGTTTGTATGTAAACACTAGCATTTTGGTTGCTGTTAGACACCTGTCCTGATTCTGCTGTTGTAATAACTGATGTAGATTACAGCAATCTAAAACAATATTGGGGGATTTAAACAAGAAGATGGTATTTGAGTTGGAAATCAGGAATTTGAGGAACTTTTTGTCAAGGATAATATGGAAATTAGAGAGCATAATTATGGAAGTGCTTATTTTGAGTCTACTCACTTTGAGACATTATTTATCTATTTTTAATTACTTTGTGCTAGTGTTGCTGAATTCAGTTCTATAAGTACTGGAACTATGTGATCTGAAGGCAGGTCATGGCATTGTGCTGTTTTTTCCCTCCACATACAGAATTCTGTTTCAATAAAACTGGGAGGAAAATTTAGTTATGTTAGAAGAAAGACTCTTTTTCTTCTTGATGCATTAATTTAACATTCTAATCACCTTTCAATCGTTTGAAATGCTTATGTTAAGGTAAAAAGGCCCACTAGAAATAAGTGGAATTTGGTGAAATTTGGAGATAGATAATGTATACCTGAAACTTGTTGGTTTTCTTTCTATTTGCTTTTCTTTCTTTTTCCTATTCCTGTTCTGTTCTCTAAGATCAGTAGTGGCAATCACTCTACTGGTATATCCACTATGAGGGGGAGAGTTTGTATTGATCACCAAAATGTGAGGCTATTGATTTGTCAGTTTAGGTTGTTTCTCAAGAAAAATTCCTTACCTTGTAAGGGATTGAGTGAAAGAGATAGGGGAATGAAGTTCAGGTTTATAAACATGGATGGTTAATGTTGTCTTGCGTTTGCTGATTAAGTATATGCAAAATGTGCAGATTTTATTACCAGGTAAAATTCCATATAGACTAAAGGTGATGAGTGCCATTGTTGCCATGTATTTGATTGAGGTGTGAGATGCAGACTTTATTAGAGTATAATTTGGTTAATTCAGAGTATTCCAAAATGTATGTAGCTTGTGAAGAAACTCAAACAGTAATGTAATTATATTTATTCAAGGGAAGCGGTCCACGTTTTCTGAATGCTTTTCATTTGGTAACATACATGTAACTCTATATAATAGAATTCAGAACTATACAATATCAGACACAATGAATGCTATTTTATTTATGGTGTTCATTAGAAGTAAAACAGAATTGTTTTCCTCTGAGGTGCTCCCTGTTTTTGTGAATTTCATTAAGTGGGATTCTTGACACAATTGCTGAAGTAGGTTTGAAAACACCAAATTCATTAGCTGTATAGACAAACATGACTTCTGAGAAAAAAATTCTCCCCCCCCTTATGTTTTGGGCAAACTTCAGGACTGTTAAGATGACCATGGAAACAGGTGAAAGAGAAATGGAGCTGATAACTGACCCCTATTTTCATGATAAGCAGGTGTGTAAGATTCTGTATCTGATAGTCCATGATTTGCTGGACACTGTAAGAGATAATTTTGAAATAATTTTTTAAAGTCAAAGTAAAGTCAAAGTAACTAGCTGTCTTCCCCTCATCCAGTTAGTCATAACAGAAAGTGATAAGGTTAGTCAGATACAGGATGCGTGCTTGGTAAATCTGTGCTGGCTGCTTCTATGTCTTTCATGTGCCTAGAAGTAGCTTTAAGGCTTCTGTGGTCATCTTGGGGATGGCTGTGTGGCTAACTGACTAGTTTCCCACATCCTTCTCCATTACCTTTTATGGGACATAAGATTAGTCTTTTTCTAGTTGCTTTTTCTAGTTCTGAGAGGTTGTCCTGATCACTGAAGTCTTTCCAAGCTGGTGGAACAGCCTCATGATTACTTTAGCCAGGTTACTCTGCACCACTGCATGTTTGGTTAGCTGCTTTGGACCTGTACATGTTCACCTTATTCAAGTAATCCCTGACTCATTTTTCTTCTGATCACACCTTTCTTCCCCAAACTCTGCTACCAAGCACACGGACTTAGGATACCTGGTAGCACAGCTTGCCACTGAAGACCTCCAGGCAAAGGAGGGGCCAAGTACATCAGTCTTTCCTTCATTACTACATTACCCACCCCACTGAGTACTGAGCCAAGGCTTTTCTCGGCTTTTCTTTTGCTGCAGTGTACACTGGTACTTTCCCATTGCCCCTTACGTATCCTTCCAGTTTTAACTCCAGTAAAGCATTGGCCTTTCAAATGCTCCTAGAGTTCTTCTTTGTAATAAATATATCACTGCCTCCACTTCTTGTAGCCTGTCTTCTTGCATTTGAGCTTAGTTGGGGTTCTTTATCCAGCCTGGACACTTTCTGCTACAGCTGCTCATTTTCTTGCACTTTGCTCGTTTGATCCAAAACTTGACTCGCTTTCTTTGATCATCTTTGTGCTTCAAGGAGGCTACCCTTGAAGATCAATCAGACCTCATGAGCTCCTCTGTCCTCTGGGCAATCTTCTACGAAATCCTGCCAGCAGCTTCCTGAATAGACTGAAAGTGTTTTTCTGAAGTGCAGGGTCTTTCTCCTGCTGCTTGCTTCCCTGTCTTTCCTTCCATCTGCAGGTTATAACAGCACAGATTGTCAGTGACTATCACATCCCTAACCAGTTCTTTGTATGTAGTAGAGCACCTTCCTAGTTGGCCTATCCCATACTTTCTTGGAGAAAAGAAAAAAAAAAAAAAAAATCCCCAATGCACTTTTGAAACCTTCTGGATTTCTTGTGCTGCACAGTATTGGTTTCTCGGTAAATATCAGAGCGGTTAAAGTACTCTATGAGAACCAAGACATGTGACTGGAACATCTTTCAACTGTCTGAATAATGCTTTGTTTATCTACTTTTTGGATAGCTGCCACAGTCGTTCATCAACAACATCTCCCTCTGACTTCTCACCGATCCAGTTTCAGACTATCATTCCATAGGAGAGCTCCATGTATTTGTTTTGTTTCTTTATGTAGAATGCAATCATTTGTCTTCCCTTTTTCTTAAAAATCGTGTATCCATCTGTCTCAACTCCACTCGTGAAAACTATCCCATCTTGCCTTTTTCATTTGTTGCCCCATTTTTGTCAGGTATCACATCTGTTCCTTGCCAGCAGTCTGCTCTTTGAAGATCATTGTGTGTTTGTTGAAGCCAAAGCCCTTTGCCAGCTGCAAAGCCATGTGTTGACTGACAGAATGTATTTGTTCCTGCCATAGCCTTTCTTCTTGACTTGATTTGATTGAGACTCTCCCATAGGCCTCTGTCCTCTTCAACTGAGTCCTCAGAGCCATATAATCACCCTTGATCTCAATCTCCCTGAGCAGTACTGTTCATGCCTATGTGGTTGTAACAACGGGCAACGAGGAGCAGCAATTCAAGAGCTAGATGAGTTCCAGCAGTCTTTGCAAGGTTGAGGATCCAGGCCCTGGACAAGCACTAAACCCCCTTGAAAAAGCAAGTTTGATTGGAAGATGGGCTTGTGTGGGAGGCTGCACCTATATCTGCATACTAATAAATGCTTACAGCCATTTTTTTAATTATGTACTAATTCTATCAATTCTAATCAAGCTAAACCAATTATATTCACTGATCTTAGTGAAAATAAACCCATTTACAAAATCTAATTTTTTCTTGCCACTCCTCCCCTAATAGAATCTATTTTCTCCTGCCGTTCTCCTTAAGGAACTGAATGGCCGCTTTCACATGACTGGAGACTTCTCTGATTGGAAAAAATTATATGGACGTTACTTTTGAGGAAAGATGAGTTGCTTCTTAATGTACTCTGTTTATATGCTAGTCTTGCAGACAAAATGACATCTTTGATATTTGAGACCGTTGCTTCAATTTAAGACTCCTAAAATGTAATGGCTGTTCTTCCTTTGGAGTCTTTTACCTTATTGCAGCTTGTATAACAGCATAAAATGCATAGCTTATTTCCTGACACTTCAGCAAATGTGCAGCTTGGCTTAGAAGTTTGGATTAAAAGGTAACTGAGTTTCAGGTCTAATGAATATGAAGGGCCAGTTTTTGTGATTCATATTGGCCCAGACTTCTGTTTGATGTTGGTGGAAGCTTAGGGAGATAAAGGACTGAAATTTTAGACCTGGTGCTGCTTAGCCATCTGCATTTGAATATTTTCCTTTAAATAAGAAGCCCTCCAATCTGTGTGGTAGCAGAATGACTGGACTGAACTTCTCTGCCTATGGAGCTTTGAATTCTCTACATTTGGGAAAATGTCTGGTTCTTTAGCAGCTGAAGTAAAGACTTGGTTTCCTATAATTAGGAATCAGCTTCAGAGTTTTAGCTCTTGATCCTAAGCGGGTGGCTTAAAAGGCGATAAAAGGAAAGAAAGTAGGAAGTCTTTAAAACTAAATTTTTAATGGGAAAGAGTAGAATATTCAAACACTCTGTCCTCATTCTGCAGATTCACTAAATCTTGCTCAGGCTTTTGTGAGCTGACTTAGAAAAGTTTAATCAATTTCCAGAAGCATTTCCATCAGAAAATAAGATATCAAAATAATTATTTCAAGAACTCCATTTATTATTAGCCTGGGTTTTTTTCATTAGGGAAAATGAGGAATAACTATGCTATGCTCTGAAATTGTACTTGTGTCTGGGACTGGGATTTGTCTCACTGTCTCTAAGCAGAAAACGTCCACTTCTCCATTTAACCAGCTGTACAGAACCATTCTGGCAGTCTCCAAACACTGATTTATATTCCAGCTGTACAACATTCCCACTACGAGCTTTGAAAGAAAACTACTGTTGTAACAACTTCTTTTCCTGTTCTTACACTCAGCTACCTCTGTGAGCTGAACCAGATACCCTGTAGATAAGCCAGATCATTTCTGTAATCATGCTACAAGAACCAGCTAGGCTCCCCCATTGTTCACTTACAAATATTGTGAGAAAGAATTATCTATAAAAAGAAACCTGAAATCCACAGATTTACAAATGGGAAGTGAGTGCCAGGACTGATGTGTGTGAAAAGGTAACTGTAAAATGAGTCCTGTTAGCTGTAGGAGTTGAGGGATGAGCCTACTGCTCAGGAGATTGCTAGGAATTTTTTCTGTCTACCCAAAGAATCAATCATCAGCATTTTCTTATAGTGTGCAATAGCTATGTTTTCTTTTTAATTCTAGGTGATTAAAGACTTCAGTCTAGCAAGTTGCTTCTTAATATTCGTAATGTTTTTCTTTCTGGTTGACTTAGCTCTTCCTAGAAGTATGGCAAGGTTGATCCTGGTTTATAGAGCACTGTTATCTGTTACAAACTCTACCCTATAACATGTAGATCATCCCTGCAGTCAGTCGCAAAAGCAAGATGTAAAAGACCTGATACCCATTAATGCGGAGGTAATAATTGGTCTTTAGTGAATAGGTATCAAACTAACTAATGACTAAAAACTGGTTTTATGGGCTACGTCGTTTGTAGTGCTTATTCTTTGCCCTGTAAAAGTACAGAGTACTTCATAGGTAATTCTATGGTTTAATTTTTTGGGATAACATCTGAGTTTTGCTCGTTCATGAAGCTTCCATAGTATGTATGCAAAGTTAAAACTTGATTGGGGGTTTATAGAAGACCTCACTGTCAAGAAGTCCGTTATATACAGTATAGCTAGTGGGACTGTATATTTCATAAGATAATGTTAAGATGCTATATGTCAGTTCTGTGATAGTAAAATGTTTTTTAAAAATTTGCTTTTTTAAAGTAATCATTATGGTGAAATTTGGAGGGAAGTAGGCTTCTGTGTATGGTTGGAAGTAATTTTCAGGTATCCAGGAAGTGGGGAAAAAATGTGCCTTTAGCAGTAAAAAATGCCTCTATATGCTAGTTTATTAGATTGGAGTGTTTCAAGAAGGTCATAATGGTATCTTGCTTATCTATAATGAGGAAGTTTTGAAACCTCATTTAAGACGTTTGGTTATTTGGATACAAAGTTATTGTCAATTTACAGAATTTTAATAAAATATGTCTAAGATTATGTGACCATAATGTTACAAACAGGAATTATTTGGATAGGAGTGAATTGATTATTCAGTGGTGAAAGGCGCTGTTGTAAAGTATATGAATATGTAAGTTAGATAATATAGCTTATAAGAGGTAGATTTAAGAAATAGGTTTTTGGACTTTTTTTCCCCCAGAATAATACCCTTCCATCTTTTTCTGCTATTCCTAGGAGTTTTGTGCAAGGTTTGTTACAGAAAATGCTATCTTGATTTTGAACATTTTCATTATAATATCTCTTAGCCTATAACTTGACATTCATTGTTAATAATTTGACTGTTCAGTGTCACACTTAACGAAAGTAACAGTAATGAAGTACTTAAGCCTTATCTAATATGGCTTCCCCATTGCAGGGGAAGAATGGCAGTCAAAATGTAGGAATTACATTTCCTAATCTAACACATTTACCAATTGGGTGCTGAGGTTTCACCATTGGGTTAAATATACTACCAGATCTGAGAATTCAGTCCTTCCTACGAGATCTATACTTTGATCTTAAGCTTTGAGTGGTGAGTTTAAAATGGCTTGAGATCCAAACATGATTTTTAGTGTTATAAATGTTGTGAAAATTGAAGATTAAAGTGGACAGAATAGCTACTTAATTTTTGAAAAATTGGATTCAGTTTTTGAAATACGGGCTTCAGTTAGCTTATCCTGGGGGTTTTTTTGAGTTGAACGAAGAGTAGACCTCTAGTCTTAATATAGGGAGTGGAGATCCAGGAACCAAGAATGGCAGCAGGAGAGTGAACTAGGAAAGAGAGAACTGTCTTGTTTTGTGGCAAATGTTTGCTAGCTTGTACGCTGTCTGGAAAGCTGGATAGCATTAGAGTTGTCATATTACAGACCAAAAGCTTATATGGAAACTTGTATTTTTCTGTTGAAAAGAGTGGCTATGCCAGGGAGGTGATGTGGCCTAATGAAGGGCTAAATGGTCTAGACATGTTAAAACAGGAGACAGGATGGCTGACTGGAATGACCGTTGGGGAAGCAGACAAAGAGGAGAAACTGTTAGATCCCACTATGCCAATCGCAACTGATAGGGGAAAAAGCTCAGTTAGGTCTGCTGCGAAGTCTTTGCATTTCTTAGGAATGGAAGGAAAACTTTTCAGCTTAAATGCTAGAAAAAAATGTTTCTTCAGGAATTATGTTGGGAAGTTAAATTATCCAATGCAAATGTATAATTTCTCTTAATGCTCTAAACAGATAAAAAAAGTAGGAATTTTCAATCTATGCTGAATGCAGACATATCTTGTGGTACTCTTAATCATGCTGATATCTGAATTATGAATTGTCACAAACTTACATAAACATCAATATGAGAATATATTGAATTATCAAAGCGAAGTCCAAAATATGTCTCCAAAGGGCAGCTAGTCTTCATCTGTATTAAAGTAGATGTGATAAATATTCTTTCCCCTTCCTGAAGGAGAAACTAAGAATGTTTCCAAAACTGCATCTAAGACTTTGTCTTCCTTGACCTGCCCCTCATCTTTTTTACTTAGCTCTAGGCAGAGGAGGAAGAGGGCTTGAACTCTCATGTCATAGCACTTGGGGGGTGTGTGTGTGTGTGTGTGTCTGTTTTGGGTTTTGTTTGTTTGTTTTTAAATAACAGAAGAGCTGAAGAATCACTGAGGAAACCCATTTGAAAGTGAAATTGCTCATGAGAAGTGAGTATCTTGGGAACATGAGCAGGTGCAGCTGTGAGACTAAATGAGTATGAGAGCTTGGATGCAGAGAGAGAAAGAAGTTTCCTCATTCTTACAGCATAATGGAGTGAAATATGTTGGTCAAAATGAAGTCTAGTTGTATCATAATCTTGACTTCATATACTGATAATAAAAGGGCAGTCCCTAGTTCAATCTGCAAGCTAGTCAAGGCCAGAGAAATAATTGAAGTGTGTGCACAAAAATAAGGAGCTGGGCAATGAAAAGAAAACAGACGTACTACTGTGGGATATGAAATCTCATATGAGAAGGATTGCATGTTTCTAAGGCAGTAGACAGACAAAACCTGATAGTATTTATAGGGAAGAATCCATGTGGGGGTAAAATAGTGTTGTTAAAAGAAAATCCTCTTGAAGCAGTGTTTGCGATTTGATTATTATTTTTGTGTGTGTGCGCGCGCGCTAGATTCCCAAAAGCAACCTTAGTTAGACATCTCTGTAGTGTGAGACAGCCTGTTATAATGTAATACCTGTTATTTAAGTCTTCATAAGACTTCCTGTTATATCTGAAAGAATCTGCTGCCAGTCTATAGTTTCCAGATGCCTTTCTAGTTGCAGGAGAAACAAATATGCAAAAGGAACCTGTAGAATGCTTTTCATGGGAAAACATTGTGTTTAATTAAATTCCTAAGCTATCATTCGTACATCTGTTTTATACAAGTACCACAGAATTTGTTGATAGTATTTGCATTGCTTTCAAAGAATGAACTTGTCTTTTTTAAACTGCAGTTTGGAAAGTTTACTTCTGTTCAGTGTAGTGTTGTTCAAAGTCCTCTGAATTGCTATGAAACTAGTTTCATTTTGTGGCTTCTAAAGAACTCAAAAGTCAAGGAAGTTAGACTGGTTTGAGAGTTCATGCGAAGTTTCTCATTACTTTATTTTTAAGCTCTAGGGATCGATCCAGCTGGCATTATGCCTTCAAAGTCTCACTTAGAAGGACCAGGAGGTATTAAAATAACCTATGGACTTTGACTTGCACAATAAAATCACTTAGGTTTAGAAGAGATTTAATATTGAACAGCATTGTCTGATTATAAATCAAATGGGACCATCAGTTTTAACAATTAATGAGATATGAATGTGGAAAAGAGGGAAAGCAGGAAATGTAAACTAACTACTTTGCTGCCAGTCTTAAAAAGAAGAGCACAGTTTAATCAACTTGATTTCTAGAAGGATAAAAGCTAATAATTAATAGGTAATATGATTAAAGGCTAATCACAAAAAAATGCAAATAAACAATAAGTGGAGGAATGCTGTATCTTAATGAGTGCAAGTAGAGCACCCTTACTCTGCTACTTGTAGGGCTCTCGAGGAACTAACCTGCTGTCCTGGGTGTGAAACCCATTAAGATAGGTCATAGGGGGAGGGAGGGGAGTTGATCCCAGAATGCCTTGGAGATTGAAGAGTGTTTAATTGTAAAAGGATATGGGACTCATGATGGGATGCAGAAGGAAGGCCATTTTGGGTTAGTATAATAAATACTGTAGAAAGTTTTAAGGGGATTGTGGGACTGTGAGAGACTTAATATGAGATGATTAGATAAGGACCAAAGGTGGAGAAAGGGAGGGATCAGGGTGATTTGGGGGAACAGGAAAACAGAGAGACAAGAGGAGGCAGGGCAGGAGGGAGAAAGCTGTTCCATGTAAACAGACTTCTGGTCAATAAGTTTGTCTGGTTAAGCACTGTGTCTGATCACCAGAGTCTGTCATATCTGCATGTTAAGTGCTATTCCTGTTTTCCTCAGCGAGAGTCCTCCTGTCTGTTGTTTGTGTGTTGAGGTCTAAATGCTAGTAACTGGAGAGGGTGTGAATGTTTCCCTAGGTAACTTCAGTGCTGTGTGTATGTGTACTTTACCACAAGACAATTAGCTGCTGAGTAGGATAAGAGGCGTGGCAGTGAGGTACTGGAGAGATGGTAGGTTTGAGGGCCAGACAGTGGAGAGACCAGCAGTCTGAGAGTCGGCTATTTGGTTGGCAAGGTGGTCTTTCACCTTCTGGGGCAGACTGTCTGACAGCTTCTGAGAAGACCATAGGTCTAGGCCAGCTGTTGTGGGGCAAGGGACGTTTGTACATAACAAGAGGAGGTCTGAGTAACAGCAAGAGAACTGTGTCTGCAAAACCTGTGGGCTTCTACAGCCAGGTGCTAGCAAGTGGGGAGACCAAAGGATCTGGGGCTAGCTACTGGATAAATTTGGTTTCTAAGGCCACCTACATATATTTATGTATATAGAGAGAGTCAACTAGCAGCATCCATCCTACTCTGTAGAGGAGAAGCGTGGTGAGGCATCTGTGCCATTTGTTTTTGAGTGCTGTCTGTTTTCAGTTCATGTTGGTCTGTGGCTGGTTGCATGTATGCACATGCCTACTGGGCGGGATATATGTTCAGCTGCACAAATGGATGTTATTGCTACAACCTTCCCATTCATAAAATAGACAGTAACGACAATTAGTAGTAGTAAAGAGTAACTGGAAATACAGGAGGAAAAAAACCCCAACAAACAAGTATGGATTACCACAGTTATTAAGTGTAGGGGAATTAAATAGATAGTGAATATATGTTTATTGAATGACAGAAAGCATCCTGATACTGGCTTGTTTTCGGAGATCGTGATACAACACTATCCACTGTAGAAGGGCTTCAGTTCAGTTATAAAGTTAACAAAAAAGAAAGCTTGCATTGGTGCTTCCCCCCCCCCGCCCAATGTTTTCTTTTTTTCTCATACTTCTAGAAATTCTCAGTGACTTTAGTCAATTTAGAAAAGGGAATTCTTCAGTGTAAAACTTTATCCTCCAGATGAATTTGGCCAGGTGGGTCATATGTGAGGTCAGTGATTTTGAAATTTTTTGTTTCGTTCCTTAGTTGCAGCTTTTGCTTCAGGAAATGTTATGTGCTTGTCCTGACTTATGTGAGAACAGAATCAGTCTTATGTTTTAGCTCCTTTCAAGTGCTAGAGAACTTCTAGATGCATAGTAGTTTTATGCCACGGCAAGGATGCAAGTGGAATGGTAAATCTGTTTTCAAACAATTTCCACACCTCAAACTTGTGTTTGTAGTTACTGAAAAAAACAGATGTTGAAATTCCTGGAGCATGAAACTGAGCAAACAGATACATATTATCTTCCGATGTCTAAAAAAACCAATATAACATTAACCTAATTCTTTTAAATTTTTCTGGTTTATAGTTTTAGTTATATCTTCACTCAAAATCAAGTGAACTCCAGTCCAGGGAGGGTATCCATACTGTGGTTTCAGTGAATGTTCATACTGACAGATGACAACAGAAGTTAAAAGATGAAGAAACTGTTCAGTGTGGCCATCTGAAGTAAAAGGAATGCCTCACTAGAGCTTAGTTTTCTTTCTGTGTGAAAGAAACTCTCATGAAAGACAGTTGGGTTGTATCAACAGTGAGTGAATTAGAAAGAGAAAACAAGTTTTTATTTCCCTATTCTGTAACTTTTAAAGTTTCTTACTTACTGTGAGCTAGTGTAGTGTTGAGCAGGATCTCTAAAGGCATTGAAGCCCCAGAACTGAATGGCCACTGCCACTCTTTCTCCTCAAACAAATAGCAAATACTTTTTGAAGTGTTCTGAACTGTACCCATAGTCCTGCACGAAAAGCAATGCAGAAATGCTTTCTGATTTGCTACAGATAACAGATGGTGTGAAAGAAGTCTGTCATACATAATATTCAGCTGCCAAATCTCTTCTTATAAAAGGATTGAATAAATATCCAGTGCAGATGATATTTTATGAAACAGATAATCTCCCCAAAATAGAAATTTTTTACAGCTTTCCATTTCCTGTAAGTATATAAATGTAAACAAAGTAAGAAGAAAGATTTTGAGTCTGTTTTAGGGAGAGAGATATTATGAGCTGTTTTTTTAAGCATTTTTAAATTTTTCTTTAAATTGAGGGGAAAACATGATGCAGATTTAGATGCAACATTGGAACCTTTGAGTTCCATATAGTTCCTTTCATTACTGACCGCTTATCTTTTGACCGTATCTCATAGAACATTGTTTGGGTTTGGTTTTTTGGTTTTTTTTTTTTCCTTACTAGATTCTTACTAGCTTCAATACTTTTTAATGGGGGTTGAGAAGCTTATCAGGACAACCAGATTTCTCCAACTGGAGAATCATGGTGCTGTCACAGTTCATGGCATACAGTGTTTGTGCAGGCTTAAGTTGGGTTTGGTTTGGTTTTTTTTGGGGGGGGGGAGGTTGTTGGAGGTGGGAGTAAGTTTTTTGGTTTGGGTTTTTTTTGCAAATAGAAGGCGAATAATTTTGGAACAGATGGTTAATAGTAATTAGTCACCTGATTCTCTTTTGGTTTATTGGTTCAGAATTTGCATTCTGATTGTTGTGATCAAGGTCTATACTGTGGTGAGAATGATAGGTCTATATGTTCCCAGCAAAACTCTTTCTTTGGAAGAGAGCCCGAATTCTCAGCAGTTATCTAGTGTGTCACTGTCGTGGTTTAACCCCAGCCAGCAACTAAGCACCACACAGCTGCTCACTCCCTTCCCCCCCACCCAGTGGGATGGGGGAGAAAATCGGGAAAAGAAGTAAAACTTGTGGGTTGAGATAAGAACAGTTTAGTAGAGCAGAAGAGAAGAAACTAATAATGATAATGATAACACTAATAAAATGACAATAATAATAGAAGGACTGGAATATACAAGTGATGCACAATGCAATTGCTCACCACCTGGCAATCAAGGCCCAGTTAGTCCCGGAGCAGCAATCCCCCTGCCCCCACTCCCCCCAGTTTATATACTAGACATGACGCCACGTGGTATGGAATACCCCTTTGGCCAGTTTGTGTCAGCTGCCCTGGCTGTGTCCCCTTCCAACTTCTTGTGCCCCTCCAGCCTTCTTGCTGGCTGGGCATCAGAAGCTGAAAAATCCTTGACTTAGTCTAAACATTACTTAGCAACAACTGAAAACATCAGTGTGTTATCAGCATTCTTCTCATACCTAACTCAAAAACACAGCACTATACCAGCTACTAGGAAGACAATTAACTCTATCCCAGCTGAAACAAGGACAGTCACCCTCCACTGCTTCTACCATATCTGTCTCTTGAGTGATAATTAGGAGGTTTCCTCAAATAGTGTAATCAAAACTTGCAGGTTGTGGTTTTTTGGTTGGTTGGTTTTGGTTTGGTTTTGTTTTTTTTTTTCTTCTCCCTCCTTGGTAGATGGGCTTTGCTCAAGTTACAAACTTAGTATCAGGATTTTTTTTTTTTCTTCTTCAATTTAATGCTAAAACATAGGGACTAAGCAAATCCCAGGCTCTGTATTGCTGGTCTCAGGAATTAAAACTCAGATCTTTAGATGTTTTCTCACTTGGGTCTGTGGCCACAGAGTGTTGAATGCAGTCATACTATGCTTGACAAATCTTTAATATTTGACAATTAAAATGCCCTTTGCCAACTGTGTTTAGCACAGTGAGCATCCTGTCCTGTTGAGCAAGCTATGGTTTTATGGTGAAATGACAAGTTTCAGTACTGTTTAAGCACTCAATCAGCTTCAAGATCAACCAGTTTATTTTCTCAATTTTTTCCCCCAAGTTTTCCTCGTATGGAATTATCTGAAGCCAAAGGATGGTTCTTGCAGTACTGTCTTAGTACTATTCTTCTCTGAAGTGAAGACTGCAAGTCTTTGAGATTGAATTTAATACTTGATGCTGTTAGTGGTTTACAGTGATTTGTCCAAATCACCTGTTCTTATTCCTATCCAGATCACCAGGCTTATTCCAGTATAATATAGAACAGTGGAATTTTGTGCTTGTTTCTTGGCTAACTTCAACTTTAGGTCTAACTATCTATATGGCTGAGCTTTGTGAAGGCAAAACTCCTAATGTTGCAGCTAGCACTTCAGTCTCATGGATACAAAAAGAAAAAGTATTTTTGTGTCAGGTTCTGAGTCAGTAAGCTGAAAGACTTAATCATGCTGGAAAAGAAGCAGGAATACTCCTTTGATTTTAAATGAGGAATTGTATGGTAAAATTTGGGGACTGCTCCTTACTAATTCTCCACATTCACAGCTAACCTGAAAGTCGGCTGGAGGCTCAAATATCTAAAAAAGTAAGATTCCTCTTGTCTAGAAGTTAACTGTAACATTTTTGAAAAACAAGAAAAACTTAAATACAGTGCTTTCTCACATCTTGATGGAATATTTGTCACTGATATAAGCATGTTTATTAAATCTACCTCGTGAATCAGTGTGTCATTGGCAGTCCCAACAGGGCATAATTGGCACTAAGGAAATAAACAAATGCTTACAGCTAATAATAGCACTGCCAAAGTCTGATCCTGCTTAACTGAGGATATCCAATGTGAGCACAGCTGGTTGCCGTAGATAGTACAGCATACATTCCAAAAAGCTACTGAAGCAAAAGGTGTGAAAAGCTTTTTACAGTTCTGACTTGCATATTGTACAGAGAATAACTGCAGGATGTGATTAGTGAAAAGGAACTACCTATTCTTAAAAGAGCAATCATTTTCCCACAAGAGTCAGAAAGCTGTATCACGGCATGTGATGCATTATCAGTTTTTCAAAACTCTTGTAGTGAAATTATCTTAATGTTCTTATTCTGTGGGTTTTTTTATACTTCTTGCTATGGTGTGTGCATTCAAATATACTCTCTTGTGAGCTGGATGACAAAACACATCTTTTTAATTCTGGACTAAATTATAACACTCTTGAAGGTTAAAATCACATCTTTGTGCCTAGAGAAGCTGTATCTTAGACTGATCCTTTAACTGAAGCCTCCTATAATTTTTCACTGCAAGTTTGTGCTTTGGCTAGATACAGGTAGTAGACACGTAGGCTGTATTGCTCCATGTTTGTCCCTAGAACGTCCTCCCTCACAGTTTCACAGGGTTCTGTATACTTCATTTTCCTTTTCCAGATTTAAGAGCCAAGTTTTGGTATTTTCAATGAGCTTCTCATTAAGTAAAATAACTCTTCTCTAATGAAGGAGATTAGAATTTGACTCTGTGGGAGCAAAACCACAGTAGTAACCTCAAATGTCGTATTTTTTTGTGTGTGTGTTTGGGGTTTTTTTAGAAAATGACAATGAAGCTTGTGTTATGTAAAAGAGAATATAGACTAAAAATACTGATTTTTAGGTTTTGGTTGGTTTTGTTTTTAAATAGTCTCAGTAATTTTTTAATATTTTATTGAATAAACCTACTTTGAGAGAGGGCTGAGAAATAAATATTTGCTAACTTCTTTTGAAGGATGGAGCAGGGAGGATGTACAGAGCTATTTAAATTATTCAAACTTCTAAATAAGATGCCAGTAATAATTCAGTCATAACTTCTTGATCAATAACTGCAAAGGAGGGAGAAAGTCTCTGCCTTTCATTTAATATTTTTTACATTTCATCTCCATAGATATTGGTAAAATAAAGTGGAAATAATAAAGGCATAGAAACCTTCATCTGATCAAAGTATGTTGCTGTCATTTTTTATTAAGATCACAACTTCCAAAGTGCTAGTGAAATCTGTAAAACCAGCAGAACAACTCCTAAGCCTTAGTCATTTAGTGGGGGTTTTTTTAGCAATAAGAAAACAATATTTATGGACGGATTCAAGGAAAGTATGAATGAAAAAAACATTATTTATGTGGACACATACGAGAGAGCAAGGGCATGTGCAGTGTCCTGTTACTTAATAGAGCACATACATTCTTCAGTCAACATACAGAGGAAAAATAACTTTTAGAGCCTATATTCACAACTGTGGTAAAGCCATGCCTTTTGAAAGGCTTGGTATGGCCAGTTTGGACTATGCAAGAACCTGTGAGATGTTGACTAGTTACAATAATGCAAATCTCATTTGTACTCCTCAAGGTCTTACTTGGAATTTTCCTTTTAGCCTGCCATCACTTGTTCTATTTTTTCTAATGTTTTCTAGAGAAATAAAAACCTGCCTGTGTTGTAGCTCTCCAGAAATGCAATGTTGCGTGGGTTTTTAAGCTCAGCAAGACTGCTATAGATTTGAATGAGTGTAGTATTCTTCCAAAAAGAGAAAATATATGACTGCAGTTTGAAGTCTTGGGACTTGCCACCACTTCATACATGTGATGCTTTGAGATTTGTCCTAGTGAGCTCCTAAATTAAATGCCTCAGTAGGGAGGATCCTCCAGAGAATGGTTTGCCTGGCTGTGGGTTGACCCTCGTCAGCAGCTAAGACCCCAGCCAGTCACTTGCTCCTTCCCTGTCAGTGGGATGGGAGAGAGTATTGGAAGGGCAAAAGCAAGAAAATTCAGGGGTTGAGATAATAACAGTTTAATAGGTGAAGTAAAGCTGTGCGTACAAGCAGAGCAAAATAAGGAGTTTACTCACTACTTCCCACCAGCAGCCAGATGCCCAGCCAGTTGTTGGCAGGGCCATAGCATGCGTAACCATTACTTGGGAAGACAAATGCTGTAACTATATACGTTACCATATCTTCCTCCTTTCGCCAAGCTTTTATGGCTGAGCGCAATGTCATGTGGTATGGAAGTCGTACGGTATTTGTCAGTTTGAGTAAGCTGTCCTGGTTGTGTTCCCTGCCAACTTCTTCAGCACTTCCAGGTTACCTGCTGGGGAGGCATAGTGGGCAGGGGGAGGGGGAAATAACCCTTGACACCGTGCATGCACTGCTCAGCAGTAGCCAAGACACTGGTGTGTTATCAATGCTGGTTTTGTCACAAATCCAAAACACAACATGATGCAGGCTGCTATGAAGAAAACTAACTCCATCTCAGCCAGACCCAGTACACTGGCCTGAGATCAGAATGCACTGCCACTGCTAATTAATTGTTTCTTGATCAGCTAATGCAGAGGGAGAGTGAGATAGAGACACTTCTTAACGGTGATTCCTGAAACCTGAATTGCTCTCTGAAATTGAGTGATTCCCGCCTTTAAAATCTGAGACCCCAGGATGCCTAAGTTGAGCATCCTGGGCCATGCAGTTGGTTAGATAGAATCATGGAGTAATTTGGGTTAGAAGGGACCTTTAAAGGTCATCTAGTCCAACCCTCCCTGCAATGAACAGGGACATCTTCAACTAGATCAGGTTGCTCAAAGCCCCGTCCAAGCTGACCTTCAATGTTTCCAGGGATGGGGCATCTACCACCTTTCTGGGCAACATACTCCCATGTTTCACTACCCTCACTGTAAAAATTTTCTTCCTTATATCTAGTCTAAGTCTACCCTCTTTTAGTTTAAAACCATTACCCCTTGTCCTATCGCAACAGGCCCTACTAAAGAGTTTTGTCTCCATCTTTCTTATAAGCCCCCTTTAAGTATTGAAAGGCTGCAAGAAGGTCTCACTGAGCCTTCTCTTCTCCATGCTGAACAAGCCCAAGTCTCTCAGCCTTTCCTCATAGGAGAGGTGTGCCATCCCTCTCATCATTTTTGCGGCCTTCTTCTGGACCTGCCCCAACAGGTCCATGTCTTTCTTGTACTGAGGACTCCAGAGCTGGACACAGTACTCCAGGTGGGGTCTCACCAGAGCAGAGTAGAGGGGCAGAATCCCCTGCCTCGACCTGCTGGCCACGCTTCTTTTGATACAGCCCAGGATATGGTTGGCTTTCTGGGCTGCAAGTGCACGTTGCCAACTTATGTCCAGCTTTCCATCCACCAGTACCCCCAAGTCCTTCTCCTCAGGGCTGCTCTCAATCCCTTCATCCCCCAGCCTGTATTGATACTGGGGGTTGCCCTGACCCAGGTCCAGGACCTTGCACTTGGCCTTGTCGAACCTCATGAGGTTCACATGGGCCCACTTCTCAAGCTTATCCAGGTCCCTCTGGATGGCATCCCATCCCTCAGGTATGTCAACCACACCACTCAGCTTGGTGTCATCTGCAAACTTGCTGAGGGTGCACTTGATCCCACTGTCTGTGTCATTGGTGAAGATATTAAACAGTACTGGTCCCAATACGGACTGCTGAGGGAAAACCACTTGTCACCGATCTCCATCCGGACATTGAGCCGTTGACCACTACCCTCTGGATGTGACCACCCAACCAACTCCTCATCCACCGAACAGTCCACCCATCAGATCCATATGTCTCCAATTTAGAGAGAAGGATGTTGTGGGGGACCGTGTCAAAGGCCTTTCAGAAGTCCAGATAGATGGCAGCTGTAGCTCTTCCCTTGTCCACTGATGCAGTCACTCCATCATAGAAGGCCACTAGGTTGGTCAGGCAAGACTTGCCCTTGGTGAAGCCATGCTGGCTGTCTTGAATCACCTCCCTGTCCTCCATGTGCCATAGCATAGCTTCTCGGAGGATCTGTTCCGTGATCTTCCCAGGCACAGAAGTGAGGCTGACAGGTTGGTAGTTCCCAGGGTCCCCCTTTCTACCTTCTTTAAAAATGGGTGCAATGTTTCCCTTTATCCAGTCACCAGGGACTTTACCTGAGTGCCATGACTTTTCAAATATCATGGAGATAGTTGTCTTGGCAACTACATCAGCCAGTTCCCTCAGGACTCTGGGATGCATCTCGTCAGGTCCCATAGACTTCTGTATGTTCAGGTGCCTCAGGTGGTCACAAACCTGATCTTCTCTTACAGAGGGAGGGACTTTGCTCCCCCAGTCCTTGTTTTGTGGTCCATCCACTTGAGAGGTGTGGGAAGAGAGGTTGCGAGAGAAGACTGATGTAAAAAAGTTGTTGAGTACCTCAGCCTTCTCCTCATCCACTGTTACCAGTTTGACAGGTTTGCTCACTGGGGGGTATGCTTTCTTTGACCTCCCTCTTCTGGCTGACATACCTATAGAAGCCCTTCTTATTATTCTTTGCATCCCTTGCCAAGTTCAGCTCCAGCTGCACCTTGGCCTTCCTGACCCCATCCCTACACAACCGGGTAGCATCCCTATGCTCTTCCCAGGATACCTGTCCCTGCTTCCACTGCCTGTGCATTTTCTTCTTGCCCTTTAGTTTGACCGGCAGGTCTTGACTCAACTATGCCAGTCTCTTGGCTTCCTTTCTTGACTTCGTACACCTGGGGATGGGGAGCTCTTGCGCTCTGTGGAAAGCGTTCTTAAAGATCTGCCAGCTCTGTTCTGCTCCCTTGTCCCTGAAGGCAGTTTCCCAGGGGGTCCTATTGACTAACTCCTTGAACAGCTGGAATTTTGCTTTCCTAAAACTTAGGGTCCTGACTTTACTCTTCACCTGCCCCATATCGCTCAGGACTGCGAACTCCACCAGTGCATGATATGATCACTGCAGCCCAGGCTGCCTCCAATCTTGACATCACCAATTAGCTCACTTGTGTTGCTGATCAACAGGTCCAGTATGACATCCCCTCTGGTAGAGCTGTCTATTACCTGGCTTAAGAAGTTATCCTCATTGCATTCCAGGAGCCTCCTGGATTGCGTACAGCTTGCCATGCTATTTTTCCAGCCTAGGCTGTTGTAGTTTTGTCATAAAAATAGTGGTTAAAACAGCATCAGTATCATAATGTCTAGTATCTGTGGACTAGGTTAATGAGGTTGTCATGCCAAATTGACTTGAGGCTTAAAAAAGCAAACAGGAAAAAATCAACTTCAAAAGCATTGACTGGTTTTCTAGTACTTTTAGAAGGATATTGCAGAGTTAAGTATTTTGCCTATGGAGAGGAAGATGAGTGTCAAATCGAGCTATACATATAACCAGTCAACTACCATCTCGTTACAGTAGAGATGCTGATAGCGCAATGTCAAAGTGAAACACCAAAAAGTCTCCTGGGACTGTATCTGAAGGTGGTGTATTTTTGTTAGCTCATGTTTTTGTTTGCTTGCTTTTATTATAGCTACTTGTTATAAACAGGATGATCTTACCACATTTATATAGAAGATTATATAAAAGCATACGTTTAAATGCTACTAATGGATTTTGAATCTGCCTTCTGAATAATTTGATCTCTTAATGCTGAAGAAAGAAATATTGACTAATACACCTACCGTCTAATTTTAAATTCATTCTTTTCTCCTTTATCATCTTTCATCTTAGCTGTATCAGTGAGTCAGATCTGCTAATGGTAGACTTCTTCCAAATATGAAAGGAATTACTTGTACAGTTCCTACTATTCCTTTTTTGTTTGAGGATGAGAATGCTGTGGGACAAAATTGTTTGGAAAAAATAATCCCAAAAACCTACAAGCACAAGCTCCTACATGAATTTTCCATTGCATTACTGCTGCCACTACTTCATGACTCACTGTAACTAAATACACAATTGAAGTCTGATTCAATCCTGTACGAAAAGAATATGCTACACAGTAAAGCCATACTAGTTAATTTTGTTACAACAATTACTTTAATTGGCATCTCATTTATGGTTTTAATTTTATGACTTAGTTGTCTGTAAAAAGCTAGTTTGAGTTTGTCATAAGTGAGATTAATTTTAGAGAGATTTCTATATCTTTTTAAGTGAGCTTTACCTAGGGTTTTCAGGTTGGAGAGAAGTTTTAAATCCTTTTTTGTTTTGAACATGCTGTCCACGCTTATTCAAAGCATGTAAGCACATGTGTAATATGAATGATCCTACCATACTTAAGTGAAGCATGTACTGAGACAGAAACTTCACCCAGATTCTGCAAAGTTCAGTAGTGTCTGAGAGACAGGGCCTTCTCTGATATGTCATTGACATCAGTATTAGGTGTCAAAATAAATTGTCTGCCTGTTTGCTTCCTTTGTTAACTTTGTATCACTGCTGGTTTGTATGTACAATAACTATTTTGAATCAATGTTTTTGCATTTGATAAACAGGAAATGTCTTCTTATTTAGTGGACTCGATAATATCCTCTTCCTATAGGTGCATTGTGCTATTGCATAAATAGCCACCCTGAAGCTCTCCACTAGGTGTGGAGGTGGGAGAGTAGAGCTGGTCTGTGATGACTGAGGCAAGGAAGGCTCTGGTCGCCCACCTTTGCCTTTGTTGTGTCCTTCACCGTTGGGCTACCCACCCTGTTCTGCTGCAGGCCTGTGTTTTCTGTGGTCTCCTTGGTGGCTCATATGCCTGAAGAAGCCCTTTGTGTTGCCAGCTGTGTGCCGTTTGCTATTTTTAAAGTTGAGCCGAGCTGTGGCCTTGTGAACTCCGCCTTTGTGAGTTGGAGCAGTTGTGCTGTGTTTCCTCCTTGGAGACCACCTCCGGGGCTTCTGATTTGTGCTTGAGCACTGTTGCTAATTCCTGTGTAGCTTGTGAATTTGTGCCATGGTCTTGTGCGTTCTTGCGCCCTGGGGTAGTTCAGGTGGTGCGCTTCGACGAGGTTGTTCTTGAAGATTGACTGGCTCCTCAGGGCCTCTTTGTCCTTTGGGACAGCCCTGCACAGCATCCATCCTTCCAGTCCCTGAGCAAGCTCAAGCATGCTTTCCTGAAGCCCAGAGTCTGTCTTCTGTTGCTGCCCTCTGGGTCTTAACCTGTACCAACTCCTGGTCCCTGCAGCCAGGTGGTAAGTAGCTCCTGGCTGTGGGGCACTTCCCACCTGCCAAGTGGGTGCAGAACAGAGCACGTGGGTAGCGTGGTGGGTGGCAGTGGCTAACTGGAGCCATGTTCTTGTTGACTGCAGTCAATGAGTTAGTTCACTGTAAGCATTAGTTATTCAGTAGTTTTGATTTATTGGGCAGTATGTTCCTTTGTTAAATGGCCCAAGCTGTCATTGTAAAAACATACAACAGAAACTGTGTGTGTGTAAGTTCTAACACTTGTGTATTTCAGACAAAGAAGTAACATGAATTATTTTTGTTTGTTATGTGAGTATCAGAGCAATGATGAGGTGTTTGGGTTTTTTTTTCTCCTCTTCAGGTGTGGATGCTATCATTCCAAGCATCTTTTGGGCAAGGTGACTGTGACACTGTAGTTAAAATAAACACAGGTGGTGGGGAGAAATCTTGTTGATTTCACATCTCTGGACAGTTTCATCTGCTTTCATTCAGAAAATGTCATTTCTACAGTTATGGACTCTATTTTTTTGTGTTCATTTTTGATAGTCTTACACATTTTTTTATAAAATCAGTTTTCCTAAAATTTTTTGCACAAGGAGTTAGAGTAGGTGTGGGGTTGAGTTTGGGGGGGGTTTTGTTTTGTTTTGTTTAAACTTTGTTAAGTTTAAACTTAAACGAAAGTGAATGTCCTTGCCTTGAGGACAAATCATAAAACTAGGCATGGTTAGAAGATTCAGTTATCTGGGTAGGGGAAGAACAGACCTTAACAGTGTCAGATAAGTATAACACATGTAGTTTATGTAGAGGCATTACGTGTGCCATCCCTCCACGTGTCTTGCCTCATATTTGATAGTGTTCTCAGATTAAAATTGCTAGTGCCCTTACAAAGAGAGAAAGCTAAAATCTTGTCTAATAATAGCTATGCTATTCATTATGAGAGACACCCTTGAGCTAAAAAAGGAACAGTTGAATATATCTAGCAAAATAAAAACTCACACTAAAAATAACATGAAACTGGCTTACACTATGTCCTAGTGATACAATTCAGGTAAGACATATTTTTGATGATACAACCTTTAATAGGATCTGGTTAAGGTATTCTAATCTTTTAGTACTTTCTACTAGAATTCTGTCAACTGAGACTCAAACTGCTTCCTGCTTCTCCTTGTGTTAATCCTTGTGTATATATTAAAACACTGAAACATATGAAGTGCAGCATTACTTTTCTGATACCAAGCTTGCATTTTTTTTCTTGGCAATTTCTGCATTATTGATTATTTATTTTAAAGCAGCTTTTGGACTGTGAGAGATCAATACGGTCATCACTTTTTTTTAAAGGGAGTATAAAATGCGTGGTTTCTTTGTGTGAAGGGAACTTTGTGGCATATGAGAGAGATTGGTGGTAAGAAACATGCTCTGATGGCAGTGCTGTAGTGTGGTCACCCTTGATTCTGTACAGAGTTGCATACTAGGCCACGTTTCTAGCTAGCGTCAGTCTCAAACCTTACTTTTTTCTTGTTCCTATATTGCCAACTATGGGTTGTGAGGTACAAATGAGAATACTTCGCCTGCATAATGAGTAACTGAAGTGTTATTTTTCTGTATGGTATCACCCTTACCACACCATTGTTGCTGTGAAGAGTTAATGCTACCTCTGTTTCCTTTCATTGCCCATTCCTGTGGTACCTTGTAACTCTACTGTGCCTCTGGGGAAGATGAAGATGCTGTCCTCTTCCTGCAGCTAAGGACTTGACACAGAAGCGAGTGACCTTAAGACCAGGCAGAGTATCGGGAATTTAATTCTATTTAGAATCCAAGTCTCACATTTTATCCGACAGCTCCAAAGAGCAGTCCTACTGGATAGCACCGGATACTCATCTCACATGGATCTCCCTCCCCCTACCCAGTGGCTGCAGCAGGATCCTGATTTAAACAAGGCTTTGAAGTAGATCTACCTGGATCTGCAGTGGGCTCCCAAAGAAGACTGAAAAACTTTTAAACTTGGCCAGTTTTTATTCAGATAGAGACTGGAATATTTCTTTTTGCTTGTTTGTTTGCTAGAGAAAACTCAAACTGGGAAGACAAACTTTAAAAACAAGTCTTTTAAAATGCAAGCCTGTCTCCGCCACTATGCAGCCAAGTACTTTGTTTAGTTCCTATTTCATTCTATGAAGTTATCTTCTTCATCTGAGTCTTTGCAGTCTGTGTTGTGCACCTTGCTGCAGTCCCACAGTCTTGAGTGGACTTAGCCTCCCAGCTCCTTGACACTTGAGTGGACTTAGCCTCCCAGCTCCTTGACATCAATCTTCAGCAGAGGTTATACCAGCATTTGACCATAGGAAGGAGTGCATCTTGCACCTATCAGCTAATGTGTTTGGAAATTCATTGTTTTGATGGAAAATATAAATTAATTGCTGAATTTTCATAAATGGTCATTTTATAATATTTTGACTAGAACTTTTGGTCAAAATTCAAATGTGTTTAGGCCTATAAAAACAGCAATTGTGGAAGAATATCCAGGAAGTTCTGCTTCCTGTTTGGACAAAGTGGCCAGGTTTGAAGCTCTGTGTAGTTTAGGTTGGTCACAGGAAAGATGCATGTTATAGTACTCATCTCTTTGGCATCCTCCATTTAGCTGCCTTTTGGGAGATGAAGATAGTACAGCCCTATGGAGGATTAATCCGCTTTTCCTTACAAAAGCAGAATGTTTTAAAAGGGACATTAGTTACGCCTATTCTGAATAGTAACCAGTTTCCCCTTTTTGTTAATGGTACCAGCAAATCTGGAGGAATTGAGACTAGTTACAAAGAATTAAGGCGGCTGAACTGCAGTTAAAGGAAAGTATGGATGTGTCCTTTAAATATTATTCTATGTCACTAATTTAATATCCTGCCAAATCTTCCGGGGGGGGGGGGGGGGGGGGGGGGAATGATCTATAGGGGAAAAAAACCAACCAACCAACACCAAAATCTGAGGTGTAGGAAACAATGTTTTTAATTTCTCAAATAGTAGGAAACAAAACATTAAACATTGCAGATTAATATAAGAATTCTGAGGAAGAAAAATGGCCTATGTAAACTGATATTTGCTCTAGTGTCACAGGAAGCTGTTTAATAAATTGGCAGATATGGTGAGCATCATTACCTAAACTTTTAGCATGTGCAAAAAGTTAAGAGGGGTGATCCAAAATTCATGAAACATCTGTTTCAGGAACAGCAAGACTGAGGCACAGAGATGGTTTTAAAAGCTATTTGACCTATAGTGAAAACTAAATCAAAATTATTATTTCTTACTGTGGAATGAAAACCTCTACATAGGTGCAAAGAAGGGCAACATTTTAAGAAAGGTAGACTTTCTGTATGGGTGAAGAAATATTTTGTGAACTACTGCATCAGAAGTAAATCACCCAGCAAGACGTGGGGTTCCAGACCATCTGAAGGTGGATTCCAAAGGTGAGGAATGGTCACATGAAACCTGAGCGATTCTGGTGAAAACCGAACAAGAGTTTGGCAGGGCACCACTCTGCAGAAACTTGCAGTCTCAGTTGAATCTGCCTTGGTATTTTTGTTACAGTGCTAGCAAAATAAACTGCAAGGATATGCTTTCAAAACAAAACTGCTTTTCAAATCATGTCTACCACTGTGACTTAATTACTGATGCTAATAATGGCTAACCTTCACTGATTTCTTACCTTCTGTTCTAATTCTTGGAAAAAAATTAATTAGAGTCCAACTCACCTCACTTCTCCAACTGATTTGTATTCTCACTATTTGAAAGTGCAGTCATCTTCCCTTTCTTGACCTCAAGAAACCTGACTGGCTTTAAGAAGAGGCAACACCTGCTTAAGAAAATATAAAAAGCTTCATTGGGAAAGTGAAAACTTTGTCAGTTCACAAAAGGGCAGTTAGAGTGAAAAAGGGTTAAAGTGATAGCTTTTTAATGTATCTGGCTATATTGTATCTAGTAAGTAAGCTTTAAGTGGTCAGAGTAGAATGTCATTAAGAAAAAGAAATTAGACTTACTTCTGAATCATAGGGAAAATTAGATTATAGCAGTGTTTGCTGCTGCTGTAGTACAGGTTGCTTGGCACTTTCATTATAACTTTTGGGTTCTGAGGTTTATAGCTTCAGTTTTAATATAACTTCTTTCAGTTAAAGTTTGATATACAAGGTCAGACTCAAAGTCCCAAAATAATTTTGTGATGAGCTAATTTTTTTCCTCATTCATGTTCCAAATGTGTGTATCAGTATCACGTGTATCCATATCTCATCCCTATTTCACACTTAATGGCTTTTAGAACAGCTTTTTTTTTTTTTTTTTTTTTTTTGCTTTCCTTGCAGGAAATCTCTGTATCTGCAAAATCATAGCTGATTTATGGGAAGCTATTTCTCCTGTTGAGGATCTCCACAATATTTTTGATACTCTGAAACTCTTTAGGCTGCTAGTAGCTTGGTTTTAGTAAAGCCTTACAAGGAGACCATTAGTCCTGTCTGTCTTTAGATTTTAGTAGACCAATTCATAGACCTTTATCAACCTGGGAATGGATTAATAATTACGAACATTCTCAGTAGATGTTAGGATAATGGGCCTATCTGCAACCAGGCATGATCTACTCCAACTTATGCTGCTTGCTGGTGGATTAGTTCCTCCAGAGTCTACGGTTTAAGTAGGTAAGTTAAGATTTCATTTGGATGGATTGAAATTTGAGTTCCTCTTGTGGGTTTCAGTTTCCTGTAAATATTCTAGGGGCGTAGTCAATAGATGTTCAGTCATTTGGCTGTCCTACACTTGATGTAGCTGGACTCCAGCCCAAACTAATAAATTCCTTATACTGCATAAGGTGACCTCACTGAGCATTAATGGAGACAAAGTTTACTAATCTATTAATGGGTATTTACTTTTGGAGAAGACAACAGATGTCATATTTTATAGAACATAATGTAGGCCATGCTCAGCAACAGTAGCTCTTTGCAAGCCCCTGTGTTATAGACATTGCTGTCTTTTTGGGTTTTGAGTTTCATTCTGCTTTTCCTAATTAAGCTGATTCTAGTTATGGTTTTTCCTGTCTAATAAACTTAATTTAATTTTAGGAGACAAATGCACTGATTGCTTTATTTCTGTGCCAGACCAGAGACTTGTGAGTTTGGCAGCAATCTTAATCAAAAAGTAACGCAACTTTCATTTGCATTAAAGTCTCCATATGCTGTTTTGGCAATATAAAAGGATCTTCAAACATACTCATTGTCTCGAGACTTCAGCCTATTGTTAGCATACTGGAGCATGACCTTACCAAAACCACAAAGCTTTTCCTCTGCGGCTTGTTGCTGGGATCAGATTGCTAATTCTGTAACAGAGCAGCAACTTGTAGGAGAACTCCCTAGGCCAGAAGTGCAGTACCCTAGCAACTGTTCCTCTTTGCAGGCAACATTCTGTATTTCATTTTTCTGCTTCTCTGTGCTCAACTAACAAAGCTTTTCCAACCTCTTAGCAGTCACTGCAGCAATCCACTGTAATTTACATCCATCAGAGTACGAGTAATCATTGTTAGGAGAGTCCTAGATCTTCAGCAGTGGTGAAGGAGGTTGTAGGAATGAAAGAAAGCCTGCTCGCTAACTCACAGGGTGGCTGTGTTCAAAGCTCTTCCCTTGGAGGTCGATTGAAAGCAGCTTACAGAGCTGAAGGCACGTGCGTGTGTACATGTACTGCTAAGATAAGCAGGCAAAGACTAGGTCCTGGCATTGAGGGTTAGGTAAATGCATGGACTGTGAGAAACTATTGGATGTGACATGAGGCTGCATAACACAGTGAGAAGCTGACATAGGTACTGCCATGAGGAATGACTTGATTTCAGTTATGTAAGGAATGGCTGAGTTTTGGAAATAGTTGGAGGGGAGTATTATGGGACCTTGTGGGAGCGCTGTCTTGCAAGAACAGCAGTAGGTAACTTTACCAGTATTGCCATGGAAGACGAAGGTGACCTAGATAATAGTGTCAGAAATACCACATTTGAATATGGGTGAAGCCAAATTGGGACTGATGGGGTGACAAAGTAGTTAGGGGCAGGTTGGTTGTTTGGGAGGAGACCGTGTTGGAGAAAGGGAAGGACTGGGGAGGGGGTGGGATGTACAAGCCTGAGAAAATGGAGAGAAGATATAAAATGGGCCAGTCACTTGTAAGCAGCTGCTGGTCAGTATATTTGGCTGACAAAGTGTTCAGCAACTGGTCACTTCAGTCTATCCTGTTGTCTTAATAAATCCTGTTCTTAACTGGTTTTCTATGTAAGGTATTGTGTGCATGTGCTGAAAGGTCTGAATGCCAGCCACTGCAGCTGCGTGTGGTAGAAAGGGCTAGCACGGAGGGTGTCTGTGGGTTACAGGGCCTGTAGGTCTATGGCTAGCAACTGGTTTAAGTTTCCCTAGTGAACTGCAATTCTCTTTCTGTGTATGTACATGTAACGTGCTAGCAGATGTCAAATTGGACTCACTGGCAAGTAGAAGGAGACCTGCATCTGGAAAGAGTCAAGGTCTGAAGCTGTGACTGCATAAGGCACCAAGAGTCTGTAAAATGCATATTAGATGGAAACAGAGTCTGTGCTGATATTTGAGACTGTTGTAGGTTAACCCCGGTAGGCAGCTGAGCTGCACAGAGCCGCTTGCTCTCTCTCCTGCAGTGAGACGGAGAAGAGAATTGAAAGGGTAAAAGTGAGAAAACTTGTGGGCTGAGATAAAGACAGTTTAATAATGAAAGCAAAATAAGGAATTCATTCACTGCTTCTCATTGGCAGGCAGATGTTTAGCTATCTCCAGGAAAGCAGGGCTCCATCATAAGTAACAGTTATAGGAAGACAAATGCCGTAACTCTGAATGGTGCCCTTCCTCCTTCCCTGCAGCTTTTATTGCTGAGCATGTCATCATATGGTATGGAATATCTCTTTAGTTAGTTGGGGTCAGCTGTCCCAGCTGTGTCCCCTCCCAACTTCTTGTGCAACCCCAGCCTACTTGCTGGTGGGACAATGTGAAAAACAGAAAAGGCCTGGATGCTGTGTAAGATCTGTTCAGCAATAACTAAAGCTTCCTGATGTTGTCAACATTGGTTTGGTCACAAATCCAAAACACAGCACCATACAAGCTACTATGAAAAATATTAACTCTAGCCCAGCCAAAACCAGTACAGAGACATCATGAATGTAGGTACACTTGTGAATCAACAGGGTGAGGGGTTGTATTTTTTCACAAACGGACTTCAACCCTAATCAGCCGAAGAAGAAACAAGACTTGGTTGTGGTTTTGTTTTAAGTAGATACTGCTGATGTTTAAGTGGGTGTCAGTAAAGGTACTGTCTGTGTGGCTGTCTGTGTCCGTATTTTGAGTGTATTTAAACATACCTCTTTGGAACGGGTGTCCGGTCTTGCTGCTGGCTGGAAAGAGGACAAAAGCAGCCACACCCATGGCACAGGGACAGGAGAGGCCTCCTGGGCCTGAGATTGTGTCACATTGAACATCGGTAGCTAGGGTGGAGGAATTGTCTGGGTCCTGTCATACACTGGATTCAGTGATTTATTTTTTTGCAACACCCTTAACAAGTGGCTCATTGCATTTTTTTTTTTTTTTTTTTTGCTTGCTTATAATCTTTACATTCAATGCTCTGAAATTGGAATTTAGTATTTAGGGGAAACAATACTGCTAATGCTAGCTGTGCCTCTGTTTGTGGATGGCATATCATGGCCTAGGGGCACAAGTTGTTCAATCTATTCTGTTCAGTGTGCTAAAGCAATATTAGCGTTAATGGTTACCAGAGAGGGAAGGAACCTCTTCCTGATCTTGTATTTGCTGCTTGCCTACTTTCAGTAGACCTTTGATCTATAGAAGCCTTTCTTGTTGATCCAGTGAACTGGTGATCTAGTCTTCCTTAAATATTTACTGACTTTCAGACAAACTTTCTGCTGTCCCTTTGACACCAGCTATTGAAAACCTGGAAGTTTTATTGCATGTCACAAAATAAAACCATTGCTTGCCTTACCAGATTTAGTAATTGCGTGTGAAACAAATTCAGCTTTTCTAAATGAAACTTGTGTACAAAATAAGCAATTGTAAAAGTTAAATTCAGACCTGTTGATTTCAGAACAGTGAAAACTAGGTTTTGAAGCTGTTCCAGGAGCTTTGAATAAGGTGCTATCAGTGCTGAAAGTCATTGCAGGAATAGAAAATCCATCAGTTAACCACTCCAGATTGTTTTACTGGATGGCTCTCACTTCTGGGAAAAGTCCATTCAGCTGACCTGGAGCAAAATCCTTTTCACATATTAAAATTTTGTTCTCACTCTTTTTCTAAGCATGTGAACAATCCTCCCTTTCTGTTGCAGCTACACTAAGGCGATGGTACTTGAGTTGCAGGTTTATATTTGGGTTGGTAGTACCTATACAAACTGCAATAATGGTCATGTAACAATATAAATAATGTAACCATTCCCATCTTAGAGTTAATATCTCAGAAAGCTCCATTAGAAGGGTAACTGCTAATAAACCAAGTTAGGTAAGTAGAAAACAAAACTTCTCTGCAAGTAAAAAGGATATGATTGTTGATATGAAAGAGTTCTCACTAGAGGAAAGAAAGAAGTCTTCTAAGCAAATAGCTGTTCCAAATACCTGCAGGGCTTTGCCTTGGTTATTCTTTGCAGTTTGTCTGATTTCAAGACAGGCTTCTAGACACTTTACAAACTGAGCTCCTGAGGTTTCTTTCCCTTCTTATGTTGATGTGCCTTGAGGGCTTACAGTAATGGTGATGTTTCATAGTATGAGTTGGAATATGCTTTCAGAAATGAGTTAATTCAAGTTAGCAAACAGTGTTTAGCTCAGATTTTGAGAATCCTTCTCTCTTGCTCTTGTGACTTTCTGCCCTTTCTATAAAGTGTGATCTTTATGTGTTCATGTAGTGGAATTATGTAATTTTGCTACGGACTAACTAATGCTATTTTCTGATCTTTTCAGCATACATCTGTAGTATGTTGAAGCACTGTTGCCTCTGGAAATTAAGACATGACTTTTGGGGAGGTGGGTTAAGCAGATAAATGCTAATTCTCATTAATTTAACATGTTAGCAATGTAATCCAAAAGATCTGAGTGTATGAAATGGACTTTAGATTTTAAAAAGAAAAAATATTCTTTCTGCATTCAAGACAGACTTGAAATAACTATTATTAGTTAAAACATCTTCTTAACAACCAGAGGTGGTAATATCTGTAATCACTTTTTTGCTGTCCTTAGCTTCTTCAGAAAATCTGTCTAAACATCTATGTAGTAATTTATTTGTGCTACTAATGATTGTTTTTCACTCTGATGTTCTTTATATCTTGGCTTAATCACATTAACTTGTGTAGTGCTATTTTAATGCTCAATTTTTAGGGGACTAAAAGTCATACTCTTTGTGCACCATGTACTTAGTAACTGGTTTGTAATTTAATGAAAGCCAGACCTCCTTTATTCACTGCTCCTATGGTGGAGACCTTTTTTGGTGAAGTCTATTTCATGTTAGACAGTAGGTTCCTTAATCTGTACTGAAGAGGTATGTCACATTCATAAAAGCAGTGTTTGAAATATTGTAAATATCCAAAAGCATTGCTTATTCTCTAATCTCATAGCAGCAGCAACAAGAAAAAAAACACCCAAAACATGTTTAGTATCTGTATAAAATCATACTTTCAGTCCATGTCTGAATAGTATAGAATAACGGTGTCCTCACAGCTGACACTTACTGTGTTTTAAAACACATCCCACTGATGTTCTGATGTAGCACTGAAATTTATTTGTCCTTGCAATTATTTTTAAAGTATAATTTCACGAGCTTACCTCCAAAATTTTATTTATTTAAATTTTGAGAGAGCTGGAGCTAAATAGGAGGTCCTGAAGTAAAAGGAACTGAGACTTTGCCAAAAACAATGGCAGATAAAGAATCAAGAATGAGTTGAGAGTTCACCAGTGGAAAACATTCCTGCCTTCAGCCATGTTCCTGTAGTTTGAGTTCATAGGTTTGAATGGAAGCGTGAGTATCTTGGACATCAAAGTTCTCAGAGAAGTGTTTGGGGTTTTTTTTTTAATTAGTGGTGTGTGAAGGACTTGTTATCTTTTGTTGTACTTGTGCTTATAGTAGCCCTTACAGCAAGAAAGATAGTATCATTGAGTTGATTAACCTAAGAAGGGAGAATTGCAGAGGAGGTAGAAAACAGGAGATAATAAAGAAAAGGGGAGCAAAGTGAGGGAGATGAAAAACTGCTTGGAAAGGGAGAAGCAGAAGAAGAAACAGAGGAAAAGAATGAAGACATGATAGAGCATTGCCTTTAGGAAACCAGTTCTGTTAAACAGTGAGCTTTTATTGGTTGATGTTTGTTAATATAATATGCGTTTTGGCTTGCTCCACCGCTGGTTTTGAAAGTTTTCTAGGTTAGACAAATTTCTGGAACTCTTCTTTCTTATTTAATTAGTGCTGCTTTCCACCAAAAGTCTCCTGGTTTGATTTGTCTAGCTACAAATGTGAATATGTCTCTATTGAGCTTTCAGGTTGAATTAATTTAAGCTAAGATTTCTTCTTAATGTACTTCTTCAGTAAGGTTTTATCTCAAGGTTATAGCTAAATTAACTTCCGTTGAAGGACTTTGTTCACCTAACTTTCTACTTCAAAGCATTATTGGCAAGATTGTCTGTGCAGCACCCCAAATGCTTCCCTAGGGCTCAGAGTGGATTCCCTGTTAGGAACTGGACCATGAGCTCTTCTGTGGAACAGCACAGAAGGCTAAGAGACTCTTAATGGCAAAACCAGTTATCTGTTTTAATGGTGATATAAAGAGACCCTAACTACTATAGGCCTTCAGGGAACTAATCTTATCATTAGAGAGACAGATGAATATTGATGCAGGCTGAGTGGACAGTGGGGAGGCACTTGGGGGAGGGATGAATATCTGAATCACAAAACTATAAAAAAGGACTGCTCAAAACAAAAAAAAAAAAATCACTGAAACAGCTTTTCATCAGAAAGTGCCATGTTGCCAAAATGAACGTATATTTATGGAGTTATGTGGATATATATGGAGATATATTTATGGATGTATGTACATATATATGCACATATATTATGCTTATATAAATATCCAGAAAACTTAAATTTATTTATATATTTCTTCTAATATTGTCAGGGCAATATTAATATTTTATTTGTGTGTATTGCACAATGTTAACAATTTAATATAATTATACATTAAACTGTGAGTTGCATATTACATGATGGCAATGCTTCAAAGCTATCAAAATGTGACAGTAGAATATAGTAATTTTGAGACTTTTTGTGGAATCTTATGGAGACAATTATTCAACTGCTTTTTTAGCAGATAAATTTTCAAATGTCAAAGGTCACCTGTAAAATGAGCTTGTGCTTTCTAGCCACAGCTAAATGAGTTTTGAGTGCTCTGATGTTATTGTCTGTGTTTGGCCTGATGGTTTATTCCCAGGTGATTTAGAGGGGCCCAGGTGTATGATTGTGTTCTGTACTGGAAGACATCTGGAAGTATTTCTGAAAGAAGCAACTTGCAGTTGAACAAGGGAAGGGAAGAAAATGAAGTTTTTTCCATTAGTAATAGATTGCTTCTTTAGGCATTGTTGATTAATCTTTATTTTTTTTTGTTTGTTTTACCCCACTGAAAGCTGGTGTAATTTTTTTTTGGTTTGTTTTTTAAAAACATTTAGCTGGCAGATCAGGTTTTAAAAGGCAGCACATTGCCACAATACTAGCAAGTTGGGTGTTTTAACATGTTAATGATAGATTGAATTATTTTCTGTGCATTAAAAATGTGTTATAAAGAGGATGGAAACTTTGCGAAAGTATGCTTTTGCTTTCATGCTCATTGTGGTGGTGTTCAGAATTTGAGTTAATGGGATTTGAATGTTAATCGCCTCTCAGTAACATGAAAACAAGCAGAGTAAACCAGAAAAGCAGTGCTAAGACAATGGATTGACTTCGTGATTTGTTTCTGTAGGTTTTGGTTGTAAATTAGTGTTCATCACAGACTGCTATAGAGAAACTAACTTTTTAATAAACAGTTTCAGTTAGTTTAAGTCATCTTCCATCCTTGTTCTGCTCCTTTCAGAGCATTCTGAATTAATAAAGAGTATTTTCCTATTAGGTCTGTTCTTGATTTAGGATCTAGTTCAAGAACATCAGGAATGTTTATTTTTGGTGGTATTACATGATTAAGTGTTCTCGTCCTGCAAGTAAAACTATGGAAAATTACTTTATACAAAATCGCAAAATACTGTATTAAATATCTTGTGTATTACTTTGCAAGACTTCTAGGTATTTAATGAAATGATCAATTTCAAGCCACTTTGAATTATGAAGGTTAGGAAGCTGCAATACCTGTATAAATTGAGTCTTTAAGGGAAAAGGAAATAAAAAAAAAAAAAGGCAAGCACTGAGATCAGTAGGTGGTTTCTCAAACATATTTTTTTCCTATTATAATGAATATGAATAAAAAATGTCAGAGCTTTGTGTAAACTTAATTTATAATGGTTTTGGAGAGGGGAAAAGTGCTGGAAATATGGAAAGCTAAATCTTAGAATGTTTACCCTTTCCATTTACATCTTGTTTCTTTTTCTTTTTGTTACAGCAATTGGGTTTTATTTGGAAATGGGTGATAATCCTGCATCCTCCAAAGTCCTTGTGCTAAGGTTTTCAAGTACACTGAATATTTTGGGGGGAGAAAAAGATTTTTCCAGTATAGGGAAGTAAAATCCTTGGTCTACGGATAATCGACTAGGGTGTGACTTCCAGTGTGGCAGCTTTTCAGGATGACAGGCCTGAATTTAAGAGCATTTGTATTGCATTTTAACTTTTTTTTCTTGTACTTTTTTCCTCGTTTCTGTAACACTTGCAGGTTCTGTGGAGTGCAGCAGCGATCTTCTCGTGTTCACCTCCCAACACTTTTTGGTAATTTTTCATCTTTGTGCTTTATGGGTCCTCTGTTTCTTACAGTGTACAGTTTTAAATTTGGGGTAAGGTAAATGAAGTAATAGGACAAATCAGTCTTTTACATGTTTTTCATAGCTCTCCATCCTCCCCTCTCACTCCCTCCCCTCACCTTCTGCCCTCTGCAGCTTGTTTGAGGTGTTAGGTTTCTAGACTAAGTTCTCCTTGCTGCCTCTGTTAACCTACGTGAATGGTCTTGGTCCCCTGGTTATCCAGATTAGCAATGACTTGGTGTGCTATGGATTTCTTGGCTGCACACCTGGGCTTCCTCTGCACGTTCTGCAAACAGAAACAGCATGCAGGGGAGGAGGTTGGTGAACATGGGAGTTGGCTCCGGTATGAATCAGGAGCAGCCTGGAGCCGGGGGCTGTGTTGGAGGCTGTTGGTAGGATTGTGGTTGTCTTGGTCCCTTAATGAGCCACCCACCTTGAAGTGTAGGATTTCATAAGATGAATAAGCAAAGGGTACTGCAGTACAGTATAACAAGCAACACACCTTGTATTGCCACTGGCAGGGAAAAAGAAAACCAACCAACCCCCCCCCCCCCCAAAAAAAAAAAAACCAAAAAACCCCCAAAGCAAAACAAAACCCAAACCCCCTACTCTTGCTCTTTCAGCTTTGGCAGTGCCCATTGGGCATGTGATAATATGCTCATTCCTGAACTGTTGTCTGTGAACATTCAGATGAGTTGACAGTGTACAGATTAGTATAAATGACTATGGAATTGTCGTGGTTTAACCCCAGCTGGCAACTAAGCCCCACACAGCTGCTCACTCACTCCCCCCGGTGGGATGGGGGAGAGAATCAGAAAAGTGCAAAAACTCGTGGGTTGAGATAAAGACAGTTTAATAGGGAAAGCAAAAGCCATGTGTGCAAGCAAAGCAAAACAAGGGATTCATTCATCACTTCCCATGGGCAGGCAGGTGTTCAGTCATCTGCAGGAAAGCAAAACTCCACCATGCATAACGGTTACTTGGGAAGACAAACTCCATCACTCTGAACATCCCCCCCTTCCTTCTTCTTCCCCCAGCTTTATATACTGAGCATGACGTCATATGGTCTGGAATATCCCTTGGGTCAGTTGGGGTCAGCTGTCCCGGCTGTGTCCCCTCCCAACTTCTTGTGCCCCCCCAGCCTCCTCGCTGGTGGGGCGGAGTGAGAAGCAGAAAAGGCCTTGACTCTGTGTGAGCACTGCTCAGCAGTAACGAAAACACCCCTGTGTTATCAACACTGTTTTCAGCACAAATCCCTACTAGCTACTATGAAGAAAATTAATTCTGCTCCAGCCAAAACCAGCACTGGAATTAAAGCTAGGGGAGAAAAGCTGGAAACTTTAGGGTTGGCAGTGCTTCTTGAATGCCAGTGAAGAACTTACCAGGTCTCTAGGTAAAGTGGATGGGACAGTAAAACTTTTTTTTTTTTTGACATATTTTTTGACATTTATTTGATGTATGTAGTTACCTCTTTTTTGCCTAGAAAAAGAGAGTGGCAGCATTATTACAGCTCCCTAGTTGGAGATCCCTTCCTTAGAGCTTCCTCTCTCCCCCCTTTCTTGGGCATGTCTTGGGACAGGTTTTTAGAGTTCATTTTCCTCAAAGCAGCTAAGAATATGCTTTCCTTATGGGTAGTCATAATTAGCTCTGCTTGTTCCTGGCAAAGGACAAATTGTTGATTTACAGACTAAAGTCAGTCCTGTAACACTTAAAACTATCTTCTAAACCATAAATAACTTGTGCTTTGTGAAACCCTTTTTGTGCTGCTAATGGAGGTGTTTGAATGTCATTTGTGTGAGACCCATACACCAGTCTGAAGCTCAAATCTGTTGCACTTCTAGACATTGAATGTAGATAGCATGTGCTTGTTGAGGCTTTGTAGAAGTAATGGTTAAAATGAAGGCTTGTATCCGTGCTGTACAAAGGATATTGTTCACATTCATAGTTACCATTAGGAAGACTAAGTGGTTTAATAATTTTAGTGGTTTAATAATTTTAGTGGTTTAATAATTTTAGTGGTTTAATAATTTTAGTGGTTTAATAATTTTAGTGGTTTAATAATTTTAGTGGTTTAATAATTTTAGTGGTTTAATAATTTTAGTGGTTTCTTCATTGAATAATCTAAGTTTTGGATTAAATAGTTAAAGGTCAGGGTCAAGTTTGTAAATAGTTCTCTCTGAAAAGGCATGAATAAAAATGTAGGAGTGTCAAGCAAACCATTTCTGTTCTACTTTTTGGACTGTAAAATTATTCGGATGCCTTTCTCAGAACTAATAAGAAGAAACTGGCCTTCTTCATAATTTTATATTGTCAGATCCTAATTAAAATACTTCTGCTTGGACAATCCAAACACTCAAGCCAGTGTTTGAATTGCTCAGGAGTCTCCAGTACTTTGCCTTGGAACATCTTTCCCCTTGGCATAACAAGGTGGAGACCCAGCAACAAATTGTGGCTGGAACTTTTAGATGATAGAAATGATGATGAAAAAGTTTCTGATTAAACAAACATATTGCAAAATTTATTTTTTTTTCATCAGTTTTCCAACTTGGTGAATAATTCCTGGACCTCTTCTGAGGTGATCTATTTTTTATTCTAGGAAGTTTTGAATAATAGTAAAATATTTACACTTAGGATAAGAGATGGACTTTGTATTACAGAGAAAATTACTTGCACATAGAGATTTAGCCACTGTGATTGCGCACTTTAACTGAGCTCTGTACGCTGACAGTTGTGCACAGCCTCCTCAAAACTGGAAGGTTATCCTGCAGACTTAACAGGACTTCAGCAGATGCATGAAAACACTTCAAAGTTTGTGTTTGCTTGTGTAATAGTGCAAGGTATGGAAAGCTCAAACCTGTCGACCACAAAACTAGGTATCTGTCTTCTTATTCCTACGGTCCATCTGCCACAGTGCTGTGATAACACAACTATTCTGTCTTTAGACCAAAACTAGTGTATGTTTTGGACTCAAATTCATTTATTTGGGTTTTTTGATGCCCTGAGTTTATAATAAGGCAGTCAAACACTTTTAGCCCCCTTGCCAGTGTAGTGTTTTCAGTGTTCAGATGCAGTGATGGTGGTTTTCTTCTTTATCAGAAATTGTAGTCTCTCTCTCATCAGTGGTTGTTGTTGCCAGCTGTTGACAACCACCAGCTGTTTGTTTTCTATCACCAGCTGTTGCCTACAGGGATGTGCATCTTTCTTCAGAAATGTTCTTACAGTATACTCTGAAATCACATATTTTTTAATAATGCAACTTAGTCTTCCACTTATTTGATTGTTTAAAATATACTATTTGTAAAGAGGCATAGAATAAGAATAGAGGCACAAAAACCTGTCTCTGTATCTGTAAAATACACCAGTGTGAATAACTGTAACTCACCCTTATGCTAGATTGTCCAAACAATGTGCAGAGATGGCTATTTCAATACAAAATTATCTGTATAAAAAGACATGTATGTCTGTATGTGTATATGTGTGTGTGTATATATATATATTTAGACCAAATCTTCCTCCTCCTGTTGAAAAAATTCTCCCCTGCACAGCAAAGCTGTTAAGGAAGGGAGAAAATTAAACTGTAACACTGAAAGCAAGTGCCACACTACTTGAAATAGCCAAGTAAAAACTTTCAGATTTGCAATTATGTGAAGTTGCTTTTTTTTTTTTAATCCTTCTCTGTGCTAATGGATACTGAAAGCTGGTATTTAATGGAGGACTTTTGTTCAAGAAAAAGCTATTTTATTGGAAGTGAAGTTCTTTGAGAAAGTTATTGTATATATTGGCTTTTTATTTTATTTTAACAGACATTTTTAGAGCAATTTGACGAAAATCTGAAGCTTACTAAAAAGCTGCTGCTGGTGTTCTGCAGTTTTGCAGTCTGTGCTTTCTGGAGTTACACTGATATTATTCTCTAGAATGAAGCAACCCAAGGCTTTTGGAGAGCTCAGAAGCTTTAAAACACTTTCCCGGTACACAAAAATTGGCGTTTCTGAACTGAAGTACCGACGAATTTTGTTGACCCCCAGATACTAGCTGAGAACAACAACAGTGGAAGGAATTGGCTCCATAAAAGACTAGGCATTTATCAAACTAGTTGAGAAGAATCTCTTAATCTGATCACTCCATACGGTGAATAAAAGATGTGATACAAAAATGATGTAGCAAATTAGTGTGGAAATGGTGTGAAATGTGTGCAATTGATTATATGACTGTTGAATAAAAAAATAAATGTAAGGGGAAGAAATAGATACTTTAAGTGGGGAAAAAAATATTAAGAGGTTAGTGGAGAATTAACATGCTTGAACAGATAGCTTATTTTATCTGATCTCTAAATCTATTCTCATGAGAAGTTTGGAGGCTTGTTTTCTACAGATGTCTGTGAGTGGGCATAGGTAAATGCTCTTCTTCCTAACAAAGTATCTTAATACAATTAGATATGACTGTACCATGTTATAGGTATGATGTTTATTGACTGCTGTCAATTATTATTGCAGTCAGGCTGTTCCTTCTGACCTTCCACCAGTTGAAAATCCTAGTAGTTTGTCTCATGTCTCAGATTTAGTTAGGGTAATTAAAAGTTAGGTGGCCAGGAATACTATGCTTAGGTATGCTGAAATGTTAACATTAATGATAGGTCAACAGTTTCTTTTCTGTCAAAGTTTCACCTTTGGTCCACATTTTGGATAAAATATGTATTGGATTGTGTGGCAAGGTTTTGGTAGCAGGGGGGCTACAGGGGTGGTTTCTGTGAGAAGCTGCTAGAAGTTTCCCCTAAGTCTGACAGAGCTAATGCCAGCCAGCTCCAAGACAGACCTGCCGCTAGCCAAGGCCAAGCCCATCAGTGATGGTAGTAGCGCCTCTGGGATAACATATTTAAGAAGGGTGAAAAAAACCCTGTGGAAGAACAACAGCGGAGAAAGGAGTGAGAATATGAGAGAAATAGCCCTGAAGACCCCCAGGTCAGTGCAGAAGGAGGGGGAGGAGGTGCTCCAGGCGCCGGAGCAGAGATTCCCCTGCAGCCCATGGGGAAGACCATGGTGAGGCAGGCTGTCCCCCTGCAGCCCAGAGAGGTCCACAGTGGAGCAGATATCCACCTGCAGCCCAGGGAGGACCCCACACCAAAGCAGGGGGATGCCCGAAGGAGGCTGTGACCCCATGGGAAGCCCATGCTGGAGCAGGCTCCTGGCAGGATCTGTGGCCCCTTTGAGAGAGGAGCCCACGCTGGAGCAGGTTTTCTGGCAGGACTTGTGACCCCGTGGGGGACCCACGCTGGAGCAGGCTGTGCCTGAAGGACTGCAGCCCATGGGAAGGGACCTATGCTGGAGCAGTTCTTGAAGAACTGCAGCCTGTGGGAAGGACCCATTCTGGAGAAGTTTGTGGAGGACTGTCTCCCATGGGAGGGACCCCACGCTGGAGCAGGGGAAGAGTGTGAGGAGTCCTCCCCCTGAGGAGGAAGGAGCAGCACAGACAATGTGTGATGAACTGACTGTAACCCCCATTCCCTGTCCCCCTGTGCCACCTGGGGGAAGGAGGTAGAGAACTCCGGATTAAAGTTGAGCCCAGGAAGAAGGGAGGGGTGGGGGGAAGGTGTTTTAAGATTTGGTTTTATTTCTCATTATCCTACTCTGATTTGATTAGCAATAAATTAAATTAATTTTCCCCAAGCTGAGTCTGTTTTACCAATGATGGTAATTGCTGAGTGATCTTCCTGTCCTTATCTCAACACATAAACCTTTCTCTCCCTTGTCCAGTTGAGGAGGGGGAGTGATAGAACAGCTTTGGTGGGCACCTGGTGTCTAGCCCAACAATGTTTTTTGTTGTTGTTTTTTTTTTTCTTTAAAGTCACTTTATGATCTGCAGCTGGCATAGTTTTATAGCAGATGAATGCTTTATTGATGTTGTCTTTAACTTTGAGAAAGCTATGTGGTTTCATTTGATAGACTGGGAACTATACATCTGGTTTTTGTTTCTGTTTTATTTTTCTTTCTGCTGGGGATGTGAGAAGAAGAATCCAGACCATATTATAAAAAATGGGTAAGTAATAGGAGACTGCATATGTACTTCTCTTCCCAGCCTGCAAGGCTTCCTCACAGAATTACCTTGTGTATCTGAAAGGCATGTAGGATAGTACCAAAGAAGTAGAGTTCTGTGAATTGAATAACTGTTTGATGATGTTTCCACAATTGTCATAACTTCAGTTTTCACTGTTCCTGAGAGCACTTTCATCTCTCTTTTCCTGATACAGGGCACTTGTGTGAACTTGTTCAGAGTCTACCAAGGGCAGTAGCATGTGGTCTGTGGCGTCACTGTAATAGGTATTGATAAGAGTAGAGCTGTGGTAAAGTACCACCTCGTTCCGTCTTCCTATCTATGGTGGAAGATATTTAGGTTATGTCGAGATAAGCATTTTCCTTCACTAATTCATCTGCTAAGCATGCAAATCTCAACTGTATAACTCTATGAAGAAGAGCCCTCTGAATTAAAATCTCTTTGTGAGGGTGAAAGCCTGAGAGAACTTGATGCCGTCTGGCTAACTCCAAGGGGCTTTATGTGAATATGCGGAAAAACTTTGAAAGCAAAACACTGTGTCAATAATGTCTGAATTTAGCTAGCACTATCTTATCAAAGGTCCATTTTTATTTCAATGCCTCCTTATAAAAATTTTTTGTACTAAAGTTAAGGAGCAGCAGCAGTAAAACTCCATATGCAAAACTCCTTAGAATTAAAAAACAAGCCTCTGTAATAATATGTCCATGTTAATTTGTTTATATGAGCAGAAAGACTTAGCAGAGAATGAGATATTTTTGTATGCAGCTGTTGATTTAATTTTTTTTAATGCTGTTGTCTACTTGTCTTCTTCCAAGTTTGAACTGCCTGTCCAACTGCAAAAAAACTTGCAGAAGCCCCAACCCAGTTGGCTTGCATATCCTGGAGTTATCAGATGAACTTGCTTTAAACTTCATTTGTGAGTGTTTCATTCTTAACATTAAATTTGTTTTTTCAGCAAAAATTTCTAGTACCTAGGGAAGGTAACTGAAGTTCATATTACATTGTAACCAATCATTTGTTGGGGAGCATGACCTCTGGCCTTCCTATGGGTTTGAGAGTTGATCACCTCTTGCCTGACCCTGTCTCTTTGTCAACATTTAATCCCAGATCTGTGAAAGATCTTGTCAACTGAGTAGTAGAGTGATCTGGAAAGAAAAAAAGCTGTTGCACTTAAGTCTGCACGAGAAAGTGAGACATGTAGGTTCAGTTTCTGGCTCTGCTGAAGATTTTCTGTGTGAAGTTGGGAATAGGTGTTCTGTCTGTCGTCTTTTTCTATCAAAAAGAAGAAAAAGTACTCTGTAATTTAATATTTATCAAGTGCCTAAAGGGCTATGCTGAGAAAGGGAGGTATGTGAAATAGTTCGAACAAATGACTGCAGCAAGCGCGTGTAGGGTTTGTTGGTGGTTTTTGTTTCTGTTGGAATAGAACTCAATGTTTAAACCAAAAAGCATACTCTTGAGAACATGTGCATTATCAGGTAGCTTCAAAACTTCCTATACTTTGGAACTACAGCAGTTCTGACCCTGAGCTGAAGTGCTTGTGAATGCTTTTATTTCAGAGAAGCTGAATAATTAAGCCAGGCAAATTTGTCTTCAGAAATTTGGCACTTCTCTGTCTCCCTTTCCTGAGAGGCTTTAGCTGATGTTTTCAAAGTATGCTTGCTGGTCAGGGACACTACAAAACCCAGTGGCAGTCTCTTAAGACTTACCAGGCAGAGAAGGTAGGATACTTCTTTACTCTCCTTCCACAAGCTGAAATATCAAAGTTTCAGCCTGTATTTCAAAGACTTTACTGTATTTTATTCAATGACTGATTTTGTACATGAATTTCATATATAATATATCAGATGCCAGGCTCTTTGCAGTGATGCATGGCAGGAAAAAAAATACAGTGGGCACAAGTTGATACAAGAGATTCAGATTGTCTATAAATACATTTTCACTCTTAGCACAGTCAAGGAGTGGGAGAGGCTGTGCGGTCTCCATCCTTTAAGGTTAACAAGACCAGACCGGATAAAGCCCTGAGCAATCCGGTCTGACCTCAGAGCTGACCCTGCTTTGGGTGGGAGTTTGGACTAGGGACCTCCTGAGGCTCGCCAGCTTGAATGTGTGATCCATTAAATTCTATAGCATTAAGTTCTTTATTGTTTAGTCTTTTTTGGTTTGGAATAGGTGGAATGTGAAAAATTTGAGGCGGGAAGAGTGGTTTGTTTTATTTGGGTGGGTTTGGTTTTTTTTTTTTTGCTACCTTGCCAGAAGGAAGGTGGTGTATCAGTGGGGCTCAGTTAACATTACGCTGACCTTTTTGGCCCATATTCTCTGATGTTTCTAAAGGTAATATCGCAGCCCCCTTGAGGCTTTTGTACTGCTTTATGATTAGATTTTCACAAACATTGTTCCTTGTGATTAAAGTCTGTAGTGAGACTCCTGGGCATTGCTTCATCAGAGGAAGATAGGCAGGGGGCACAGGGGGCCAGAAACTTTTCATAGGGACACTGGTAAATCCTGAGAGAATTAACAGGAAAAAAAGCCTACTTTTGACAAGCATGTGTATGGAACAGTTTCTGTGTTTCTATATACATCCACCTTCCCCCTTCTTCCAGTTCTCTTCCCCAGTGCAGAGAGAGCCTAGAGCTCACAAAGGACTTAATAGCAGCTGGTAGTATAGGCTTGGTTTAGCCTGACTTCTGCAGCCTGGTACTGAAAATAGAGCAGTACAATGAGCTTTAGACTATCTCCCTATGTTATAGCAGGCCAGATGTCCCTGTCTGGCTGACTGCAACTCCCATACTACTCTGCAAAACATAACATAAAGCCATTCTGGAAAGAGCATAGCTGACTTGTCTTATATTTGCTGAGTGACATTAAAACAAGCATCATGTGATGGAAGATGTGGTCAGGGATGCACATCAGTCCTGCACACTGCAGTAAGTGAGCACTTGTTTTCATGTGAAAGGATAGCATAGACCCAAGTTTTCCACTCCGTAGCGCCTGGAAGCTTGCGTTAAACATGTACAGCTGAGGATAGATTTGACCTCTATCTGCGTGACCGTGAAGCAAGTTTAAAATAGAGAACTGTTCTAGGAGGATGGAGCTCATGTCCAAAACGTGATGTGGTCATAGCTACATTATTTTTCTCCCCTTTCTCCCTTCCTAAGGCTAACTTTGTATAGTTGTTACACAATTGGTATGTATTTTTCATCAAAATTGTCAGACAAAGATAAAGCCTAAGCTTCTCTAAATTCTGTCTTCCTGCCTGGTGAGGAAACAGTGAAGTTGGACTTTACCTGTTGGCTGAAGTAAGGTACAAATTCAGCTTTGACACTTCCTAACAGGGTTGCTTGTTTCCAAATCACAGATAGTTCTGAATCTAGGAGTGAACCAAGGCTCAGTTCAAGCTGCTGCCTGCCTATGTTTTTTAAAGATGGTGTAAATCAATTTTAGCTCTCTATGCACTGCAGCTATGGCTACACAGAAGGTCTCACACTGATCTGATTATTATGCTAGTTGTATGTGACTTTTGTACTACTGACAGTTGCTGTGGATTTTGGAGTAGTTCAGAAAATTCTGCTTCTTACAGCTTTGTGTTATTGCTGTACTAGCTTTTGTTGAACTGTGTGTTACAGGTGGCTCAGCAAGCAAACCTTCCTTCATTGTTTCTTAAGCAAGTATTTGCATTCTACTCTTTGAGGAGAGGAGAAATGAATTTAACTGTCTGGTTCTTAGCTACCTTTTTTCAGTGATATTTTTGTATGAGTAATTGACTATTTTATTCTTATGTAACAGTGTAGAGTTTTCTACCAAAAATGGTAGAGACTGAGAATTGAAGTGTGCAAATAGCTCTTGTTCCACAAGTTTCAACCATCTGGTTGCTTCAAAGAAAACAGGAAAGGAAAGTGCCTTAGGGGGTGAGAAATTAAAATAAAAATATTTCAGAAATAAAATATTAACACTTTAAAATTCAACTTTTATCTTTTCCTCAGTGTTAAGACATCTGGACTTGGAAGGGCTTTATTTTCTGCCTGCATCTGAACTGAACATCATCCATTTGTGTAGTGTGCAGTAAATAGCATAGTGCGGCACAGTTGAAACTTCACAGCAATGACTTTATCCTCTGTGCAGTCGGCAGGTTTTATTCATTTTCTGCCTCTTTCACAACTTGCTGCAGTGATTATGCAAAGTCGTTACAGTCATAACACAAAACAAGGAAAAACATCTTTTTTTTATCTCTATACATTGGATACCAATTTCATCTCACTGCAACATTAAAACCTATACTAACAACAAAGGAATTCATTCTTGGTTTAACAAAATGCTGAAAGTACATTAGTATTTGATGTCTGCATCACACTCTGTTTTCTGTAGTTTTTATCAAGAAGTTTATATCTCTGAAAGCATTTTTTGCCTCATAGCAATAGAAGCCAAATAACGAATAATTTGGTTGGGTCTTAAGATTTACTTAGGATTAAACAATGTATGCACGTGAGTAGCATTTATTAGTATATGCCAGCATTTGCTAAACTTAATGCACAAAAACTTTGGTCTAAAGCACTTAGTGCACACAAAAATCAGCCAGTATCCTAAGGTATTGTAAATCGCTTCGTGAGCTAGATGGATTTGCAGCAACTGAGGACCATGCATAGCTTCTGTATGTAGAAAATTCATTTCTGTGTGTAGGGTAGTATATCTTTGTCAATATCCTAGGCATTCTGAGAAAACTAAAGCCAAAATATCCTCCTGTTGTGGTGTTAATGAACTAATTTGAAACATCTTTATTTCCTATCAGTCTATTAGCACATTTCATATTGGTACAACTATCTCTATCAGGTTCCAGTTAAATATGTTGTTTGACAGCACCATTTTCAGCATATGTATTTTGTATTTAAGCATGTACTGGCAAAGCTGCCTGACATATCCTAAATACTTGCCAATTAAATCAATTTCTGTATAGTTCTGCACACCCAAATTTCCCAAATGTAGGAAAGGATTACTGTTAAACAGAAGCTATATATATAAACTGTTAGTTTCATTTATAAAGACCCCTATATGAATTTGTGATTATGTAATATATATTATTATTGGTCATAAGCAGACATTTCATATTCTAAATAAAAATGCCTCTAGTGTTTTCTTCTGTTACTGCTGTTTTCTTTCCTACAATGAAGGAAAAAAATGACCAGGACACAAAGAATAGTACATTACTTCAAGATGTTACATAGAGTAAAGCAGTTTTCTTTAGTGGTGATAAGTGCATGTCTAAAACTAAGCTAGAATGGCAGATAAAGAAACAGTTATTCCCAGGGTATACATATTTCTTCCATCTGGTGCATTATTTTCCAAACTAACTTCATTTGGCTTTCAAATGTTAGTTAACAGCTGGTCTAAAGGTTTTCATATTTGCTTTGCACATGTTCATCATTCATATGATTTTTAATATTCTCTGTAACATTTAGCTTGTGATTTTATTTCAGTTTGCTCATCCTGATTTTCCAAAACAATGAATAAAACTTAGTTTTTGAATAACTTAGTTCTTTTCAAGATAAATATGTGATGGAATAGAACTTAAGTCAGGAACTAGTCAAAAATCCCCCTGATCTATACAGACTGAGGTTGGAATAAAAGTAGAACTAACAGATAAATCTTAGGAAGAGTTCTGTTATCTGACACTGGTACTTTGGACAACGCACAGATAAACTACGCAAACTAGAACATAATCATAGGATCAAAGAATAAATTAGGTTTAAAGGGACCTTTGGTGGTCCAGCCTCCTCCTCCTCTAAGCAGGACCAACTGTGAATTTGAATCCATCTTAAATAGTGGCACTGTCCACTCAGGTTTTTGAGTATCACCAAGAATGGGAATTCCATAATATCTCTGGATATCTGACCAAATGTTTGACCATTCCTTCAGTGGAGGAGTTGTTGGGTTTGGTTTTTTTCTTGTTGTATGTAATTGGAATTTCCCTTGCTGCAATTTATGGTGCTTGGTTGTTTTTTTGTTTTGTTTTGTTTTGTTTTTCCTTCCCTGCTGTATTCCCCTTTGGAAGAGCTAAGCTTTGTCCTCTCTGTAATCCTCTTTTGCACTCCCAGCCTCACGCTCATTAGGCAGTAGAAGTCTGCAGCTGGTTTTCCACTTTAGCTTCTGTGTCTGAAACTAAACAAACCGAGTTGCCTTAGCCTGTCCTTGTGTCAGGTACTCCAACCCCCAGTCACCTTGATATGTCTTCTGAACTCTCTGCTGTTAGCTGGTGTGTCTCTTGAAAGGGGAGAAAGGGGTGTTCATTCCTAAAAGTCTAAGTAAATGAAAAGTACCACTTCCTGTGACCTGATGGCTATAGTCTGGCAAATGAAGCCCAGTGTGCAGTTATCTTTCATCAGTGGAAAGGCATCCTCCTCAGCTTCTCTACTACGATCCCCAAGTATTTTTTTTTTTTTTTTTTTTTGCAGTCTGAAGTGTTGCAAAGGGTTACTTCCTTGCACATGCAGGATGTTATATTTGCATCTGGAAGTCTGTAAGATTTCTCTTGGTCCATTCTCCCAGTGTATCCACATCCTTCTGAAGAGCCATTTTCCCCTCCAGTCTACTGACCGCTCCCCTAATTTGATACCATCTACAAACCTATTGAGGGCTTATTTCATTCCTTTGGCCAGGTCACTGACGCAGGACTTAAACCATATATATGCCCCAGTATTGACCCTGAGGAAAAACTGATTGCCAGTTTGACTGAGTCACTGGCTGTTGGTCCAGCAAGCCTTTCCTATGCTGTGTAACCCATCCATCCAGTCTGTATTTCTGTGACATGGCTATGAGGCTGCTGTAGAACACTGCTTTGAAAGCCTTGCAGAAGTTTAGGTAAGCAACATTCACTGCTCTCTTCTACTCTACTAGAGTGATTCAGAAAAAGCATCTTTGTATTTTCTTGTGAATTACCTGTTTTCTGTAATTATTAATTTTTGGAACCTTATTCAAGCTGTTCACAATTATGCTTAGACAACCTAAGTTGTGTCTGATTCCTAATTAATCAAGTGGAGTTGTCACAAGTGTGAAATTGCTAACTGACATAAGTTGATACAGGTTAATACAGGCCAGAAAATCATTGGATAAAAAAGGTGAATAGATTCTGGTACATAAGATATATATACCTTTTTATCATAATACTTAAATGAAACTTCTGTATTTGTCTGAACTTAACGAAATGGAATCAAGGTCCTAAATACTGCACCACCAGTTAATACATGACTAGGCCTAATGCATTCTATCAGAAATACTTGTATGTACATTCTGGCATATGAAAATATATATTTGGCATACAAAAATATACAAACTTTTCTTTTTTTTCTTTTACTTTAGTTCTCAGGCATGCAAGACAGGATTTTTTTAAAATACAGGAAGTAACACTTTGTATGAAGTATGTCTCAATGCCAAACATGGATGACACTTAAAATCCCTTTAGAGGAATGCAAGATTGTTGTTTCTGTGTTTTAGTTCTTCAAAGTTTTCCTTTCAAGCACAACTATTTTACATGTTACTTACTGTTTCACACAGTGAGGTCACATAGCAATCAAAGATATATGAACTTTTAAGAAATGTTTCAAAATTTGTAGAAATAACTAGCCAATATATAGTAATGACACTTTATGTATGGTGACAATGCAGTATTCGAGAATCTGACCTTTATAATAATTGAATATGTATATACCACATTAATGTGATCTTTAACACTGTTTGGTGATGTGCATAATATATGGGTGGATCTCAAGCCTTGTCATTACAGAGAACTGATGTCAGATGTTTTCATTTTGGTTTTATTTGAACTAGCTTAACTTGGTAGTCACAATTTTTACTGTTTGGTTTTTTTTTAATTTTTAAAATATATTGAAGGCATGATAATTTCATAAACCTTAAAATGCAACATTTCTGCTTTTGCCTTTTTTTATACTTTTATCTCCCATATCATAATTCTTCCACTCTCTACCCTCTTGTTTCTGGTGTATTTTTTACCTTTACTAATAGAGCTTGTAACCCATGTGAGCAAATTTAATAATCTTAAAAGTTCATTAACTGCATCTGACATTCTAAATTTGAAAGCAAGTGATGAAATTTGGGTGGGTTACATAGGCCCAAATAACGTACTGGGGTAGATGCCAGATACTAATGTCTTATCTTTGTTCCTTAGGTAGATTGTCAGAAAGATTGTCACTGCAAGGTGTGGTGTAACTGGTGTGTCCCAGTGGAGATAGTGTCAGCTATTTATTATTGCCCTTCCTATTTCTGCTAATGAAATTGACCTGCTATTAAAGTCAGGCTGAATAGGGTAGAAACTTAGTTATATCAACAGCAAGGTTCAATCTGACAAAGTTAATAGAGTTTCTTTCTGCAGATTTTACAGAACACAGCATCCCAGATTCTTTCTGCACGGTGGTTTGGGAAAAAGCATTAGAGCAAAATGCTATGTAGTTTCATTAGAGTTTCTAGAAAAACTGCCTTCTCCCAGCAATATTTAGAGAACCAAAATGGACCTGCTTTAACCCATCATAATATAAAAGGATGTTTGTGGTGCTGTACAAAGAACATTCTTGTGCTCTTATAGAGCAAATTATAGCTCTACTCTATATCAAATTAGAATTTCATGTTTTTTCAGTGAAGTGCTGTTCAAGGTGATTAAGGATGTGTAATCTTTCTCAGTATGATATATAAACTCATTCTGCTTTCACTTCATGCCTCCCCTTTATGCTTACACACCAGTAGCAGAACATTAACCTCCATTTTAATTCTACAATGTTAACACGTAGCTCTGTGTAGTGAAGATGGTAAAGAAAATCAAATCATATGCCTCAGGGATTCAGACACTGGCCTGCATGGGGGTCAGGAAGACTCCCCAGCCGCAAACAAGGACATACACTGGATGAATCTTGAAGGTGCTTTGTCTTTTCTTCTGAAGCACCAGCCCCTGCTGTACCTGGAAATAGGATACCATATCAACTGGCAGCAATCAGATACATTCAGAAGGTTTCAAACGTAAAATTTAATCACTGCCTGATCACATCAGAGAAAAACAATTGTCGCCTTCCCTCTCTTTCCCCTTCAATGAGAGGTTGATTTACTAATCATCTAATCAAGTGCAGGACATGGTGTTTGAAATGCCAATAAAACGTTTGTATTTCTGAAGAGGTGGTGAGATTTAAGAATATATTGCAGGAAGTGTCAAAACTGACTTCCACATTAAGTAAAAAACGCATAAACTTTGGAGAGTTATGAATCTGAATGGGATTTCTGAGACCTTCTAAGACAGAGAATATAAAAATAAATAAATGAAAAGCATCTCAAGGGTAGGAGTGGAAATGCAATTCAAGACCTGAATATACGTACGGAGATTAAATCCATGGCCTTGTGGATCAGTTACATGTGTGTAGGAAGTGATCAAGATGCCAGTGGAAAGTGACTCTGGTATTAGAAAAAGTATAGTAAACCTGATTTTTTAATCTTTTTCTTTCTCTTCAATCCTTCACTCTCCTCTGTTTTAGATTTTTCTTCAAATATTTAAATTTTGCTACTAGCTTAATTCGTTAGAGTTTAAAGTGTTCTGAAGGTATTTGGCAGTCCTTAAATCTGGATTATGGAACCCCCGTGTTCAGGACTCCACACACTGTTCCTAATGTATCCAAGCATCACCATGTTTTTTCCACTGTAGCTTCGCAGGCTGATTTGATAATTCAGTCATGTTAAGGATTTATGATGAAAAATTTCTCATTGACCTCTGTGATATTTGGTATACAGCAGGATGCTGTGTTTTGAAAAATACCCAGAAATATTTTTCTAGAATATTGGTGGTTTATATACAGTTTCAAAGGGGATGCACACAAATGTTTAATAACTGTTTCTTCTATAACCTTAACTTTTCTTAAAATTATAAGAAGCTTTTAACTGCATGATCACAGACTAGTTTTGGAATAGTCTCTTCTTAGGCTGGGCAGTTTTAAATTAGTGCACATAAAGTATCCTTATTGCTCAAGGAAAGGCCACAGATGATCTTCACACAACTCAGTTCTGATATAGCAACAGTTATTAATACCCTTTCACATATAGTTCCCCCCTTTATCTTACTGACCTGAGACTGAAGGTTTATTTTAGTTTTCACAACACTTCTGTGAAGTAAGGTGGTTCTTGTTTCTCTGTTCATCCTTTTTGAAACAAGGATAACAAATATCCTTTAAATTTAGGCATCAGGTTGGAGACAAAATACTTTTTTTTTTCTCTGAGTACTTAACATTATATAGAACTTAGTATTTTTGAAGCACAGCTCCAATTAAAAAATTTCAATTTTGATCTTTGAAAACTTTGGACACTGAACTTCTCAAGGAGCACAGATAATTAAGAATGCTAGTGGTGTCTAAACTGTAATGGTTGTAAGAGTTTGAACATAAGCACAATTTGCTATAAAGTAAATAAAGGTGTGATGTTATAGGAAGCCAGCTAATTTGAAGGTGTTGTCTTCCTACAATAAATGTTACATATAATGAAATTTCAGGAATTCTCTTGTGAAATAGTGATAGCACTGTCATGGGTATTTTGTTCCTGGAAACTAATAGCTGTGTTGGTCAAATTTATAAAATCCAAACATAAAAGAGTATTTAATGTAACTTACTCTATCTGCTTATTTTTTGTATATTATTTCAGTTCTGTTTTAAATAGTAATACTTTAAATGTCAAAATTAGCATTATTTGAACCACATATCTTTGTAAACTTATGCTAAATAAGTGGGGATTGCTTGAGGTTTTTTATTTGCTTTTTTTATGGGTGAAAATATTACTATGAATGAGAGAAAGAAGGGACTCTCCAAAGCTATGGAAGTATAACTGTCTGGCTTAATATACCTTTGGCAAACATCATTATTTCTAAGTTTTTACTTGAAATTATGGGTGCCTTGGGCTGTGCAGCTTTTTGTTGGGTTTTGGGTTTTTTCCAGGTAGCCCCACAAGTTTCATTAGTAACATTTTGATGGTGTGAACACATGCTAACTAGCAGGAAACTGTGGTGTGAATTAATGGTCCCTTGGGAATCTGGCAGCTCATTCTCTTACTTAATAAAATTAGAGAGTTGTTCTGACAGCCAGAGACGGACTGCACCAGACTGTGCCAAGGAAAATGAGGTTCTGGGGAGGTGAAAGAATTAAAAGAATTAAAGATAGTCTTTGCATTTTTAGACTGTGAATTCTATTAGTGAGTAATAATAGAAATTATAATGGCTACTTACTGCCTGGACAGCTGCCTCATTTACATCGGTATCACTTTGCTGGCTGCAGTGTCCCATTTACATGAATGTGTAAATGGAAACTCTTAAAAATAACAGTATAACTGGCAGGCCTGATATAGATAGGTTATGAATATTTTCCTCTTATCTTAGATTAGTATAGAATGTCATTGAAAATTGTTTTTGCTGTTACAGATGTTTGAATGAGGCCATAAAAAAAAAAAATCGGTATTGTGATCAGCTGCAGAGGGTAATGCAACTGTAATGACATCCCTTCTTGAAAACAACTTTCTATTTGCCATCTAGCTCTTGCTGTGCCAGCTAGCTCCTGTCTACACTACTAACAATGTGCTAGGAGCCAATTTAACACAGTTTGTATACTTTTCTGCTGGTGTTGACATATGGTTAATAGGTTTATTGAAATGTACTATGAAGATTTGTATACTGAAAAACATTTTTAAGACTAGCAGCAATTGTTGCTTAGTAGCATCCTTGGAGTGAGGTCATGGTGACTCCCCCTGCCTTTGGGTATTTAAGGGGACAAGAGTGCTACAAGGGGCACCCAAACTATTCACGGGTTGGATTACCTGCAGTCCACGTGAGACTTAATCCTGTCTTCCCTGCAGATCAAGTGGGACCTAGAAAGAGAAGGCTTCACATTACTCCCCACACTTAATTCACCTGGCAGCATAGCAAAATCTGCTGGGGAAATGAACTAGATTTAACAGCTGTTGGATCAGGGAACTGAGCTGTCCCACTCTGAATGAGGTAGCTACCTGTAGTCAACAGCAAGGGATTACAGGAAAGTACAGGCTGTATATAAACTCTGCAGGGGTAACGGTATTTCAGCCAGTAGGTTGGACTTTCCTAGTCATGTGCAAGAGTGAAAAACCTGAAGTTCATTATAACGGTTTATATTTATCAAAATGAAAAGCCAAATAAAAAGTTTGTTTTACTGAACTAGGAAAGGCACCAAGGGCAATTTTTTCTACCTGCCCAGAATGCAGACAGATGTGAAGTGTTTCTTGGAGGAACATTTAATCCCGGACTGTGATCCAAGCTGCTTTGGACTATGATGGAAACCTAAGGAGTTACTTCCTAGTTCCTTTACTTCCCTTTTTTGTCTAGAGCTTAGATTTTAACTTGGATCTTCATGTACACAGGTGGCAACTCACTAGGAATATTTCCACTGCGAAAGACACTATTCTGTGTTTGTTGGAGCTGGAAACTGTTCCTACCAAATTTGGTTTATAAAACATAATTTTAAAATGGATTGGGTCCCTGGTGATATAAATCAGCATAAAATCAATTTAAATTAATAGAACTTGTTCATCATTTGTACTTGATCTGGTTCAGTGGGTCAAGTTTTCAGAACAGTGTTTTCTTTTTTTGTGACCTTGCTCTGGCAGTTGATAAAATGTGTATGTGTGTGTGCACAGGAATGTATGTACATATTTACTGGTAGGTGACTCAGGGAAATGGTAGATTGCTGTCTGTGAAGAGTCTCTTTGGCTTGCATAAGACTCTGCTGTCACAGCAGTTGCCCAGATGAAATGCTACAAGTTACAGATTTATAAGTACATAAATCTGTGCTTTACTGTCTTCAGTGTTTATTTTGCAGAATGTCAAAGTTGCACATATAATATGGGTAGGTAGATTTGTGACTACTGAATTTAGGTAGCAAAAGATTGTTCTTGAAGAAAATTGTAATTACATGTAAGTGAAACTGGCTATTTTTACAAGTTTTAAATGTTGGGGTGGGAGGAATGAAGGGAGAAGACATTGTTCAGTATGTATTTGTTTCTTCTAATAGATCTGTTTGTGGCTTTTTTATCTTAAAGTGCTCTCACATCATCTGCATTATATTTGTATTGCACAATTTTGTCTTAGGCTTGTATGTAATTTAGGATGTAGCATTCCATATTTTGTGTAAATCCACTATTACAAATGGATTGAAGAAACATTAATTTTCAGAGCATTGAGAATTTTCTTGGTGTTATTTCAGATTAATGAAGCACATACAACTTCAGCATTTTTTCCAGTAGTCATATGAAGGCTTTATGCTTTCCAAGCAAGTGCTAAAATGGACATTACAAACTTACAAATTAAATCCAATGCTATCAATCACCATTTTTCTTAAAGGAAAGAAAAATCTTTTTCTAAAACCAACATACTTTCCTATCTTCTAAGTAGTATTTGGTAATTATATAAATGTATTAATATATGGTACATATGAATACTTTGTTGTTTTTATAAAATAAATTTTCTCTCATGGGCCATCCTTATATACTATGTTGTTTTATAGTATATTGTTTTTTCACAAATCCCCAAAATACTGACAAGGTACAGTAGTTCCTGAGATAGTTATTTTGTTCCTAACATTCACACATAATGTTACCTGCCACCTTCCTTTTAAAAGTTTGGAATGAAGGGAATGATTTCTGCTATTTAAACTTCAGGGAACAAGAATTTGATCAATATGATGCTGAAAACAGACATTGATACAGCAACTGGTTAGACTGCTGCTTTCATTACAAATGGATTTTGGGTAGGAAGATTCTGGAGAATAAGGCTCAGCAGATGTGATACTAGCAGGCCTATATAAATTTCATCTGGCATTTCTGTTGTCAGTGTGAAGTCCGCTTAAGTGCACAATTTCATGGTTGGCCAGTTACCGTCCTTGGCTGAATTAATTTTCAGTGCTGGTGAAAAAAATTACTGGTTTGCCAGTTGCTGCTCAGAGGTTGTAACTCTTGACAGAAAATACATATTCCATCAGAATCTTAAATTTTTAATCCAGTGTCTGTGTTTATTGATGGAGGTTAAATAATGTTACTGGATCAACAGGCAGCTAATTGCACTTCTATGAGACAGTGAATTGCAAAGTTTCTCTTACTTTGTTTTTCCTTAAGTAAACAGCAAAGAATAAACTCCTTTTCCATTACATTTCTTTATGTATGTAATATATATGTAAGAAAACTCACTAATGATTCTTAAATAGCTCATACAGATGAAAAATTGAGATCCATTTATTTAAAAGTAGTATTTAATTCTTGTGTCCATTGACCTAATGTGATATTAGTGTCTGCTAATGGCCTTGCTGGCTCCATGAGAAGTTCCTGTGGCTATCATCTGGGATTTTGCTGTCCTTTAATCTAAGCTTTTAGTCTTGTGAATGTAGCAGAGGATCATAAGCCCTCTTGTTAAATGTTTGTTTTAGACAATTTTAGCTTGCCATGGAACATAGCTTATGGAAAATCTGATTCCTTAGCATTGGGCTGAAGGGAATTTTTTCCCTTTTATTGTGAAGATGTAATAGACATGATCTTCAGGAAACTAGTAACAGTACTGATCTAAGTTGTTATCTGTCAGCTATCCTGAAGATAGGTTCCCATTCTAGTGTTGTCATCTGTCAAACTTGCAGTTTAGGTAAAGAAAAGGAGAGGAAAAAATACAGGGAATGGAGGACATAAAAAGAGAAACCTTGCATAATATAGATGATCTCCCTCTTCCTCCCTATGTCCCCAGTGTCCCTCTCCTTCTCCCCCCTCCCCAGCAGATAGCTGCTGAATTGGTCTGAGGGGAAAAGAGCTCTCACAGAAATAGCATAGGGGAAAAGTGTCACAGGCCTTGAAGCCCCATCATGTGCTTGGCTCAGGCGCTGACAAAATTGAAGATTTTGTGGCATGCTAACAGCAATACAAAACCTGAGGGAAGATCCACTGTCTCGGGCATTTTAAGTCTTTCCCTAAAGAGTTGCAGTTAGATTTGGATCCAGCCTGCTCCAGAGCATCACAGAACTTTGTTTATATCCTATTGTTAATATGTTCTTTATGTACTCTAATATGAGCTGGTTTTAATTCTGCTTTTTATCCTTTACAGTGCCCTTGGGGAATGATAGTCTGCTTTCTTGTCATAGTTACACTCACATTTCAAACTCTTTATGGAAGGATATCAGTGTTACTAACAGCATATGTGTTTCCAATAGAGTATTATTAGGATTCGAAACACTGGTAAGGGCTTGGCTAGTCCTAAATGCTTACAAAAATCTTATTCAGGTTCCACTCAAAAGGAATTGTGATTAAGTATAGTAGCTTACATTAAGGTAGAGCTTAATTCAGCTTGAAATAATCCAAAACCACCATGTAGTTTCAGGTTCTAAACTGTTTATATTAAAGTTCATGATACTTTTGATGATTAGCCAAAGGAACATCTGGAGACAAGTGCAAAGTGTCAAGTTTCAGAACTCTCTGACTCTATACTGTAATCTTGCCGGACCAGTCCCTCTCTAAATATTTTAGTTCTCTGTTTTAAGTATTTACAGAATGTAAGACATTTATGTCTAGTTCTTATCAGAACAATTTTCAGACCAGTGTTTTCTGGTTTACTTGGAATTTGGCTAGCCCTATTTTTAATTGAAAAAGAAATACAGCCATCACCTTTTAAAAATTATATAATGAAGTTCATTGGCTGCTGTAATTGTATTATTTCTATATAGAGCTGCTAAGGGAATTTTCCATCAAGTATTATCCTTACTCACTTGTACAGCCAAGTTAGACTAAGTCATAGCTTAAACTCATGGAGTTGCGGAGAAAATAACCAGGCAGAATAAGCTGTGATGAAAATTCAGCAGTTATTTTCTGTTTGGTCTAGTTTAAATTTCAGCAGTTTCCTTTCCACAAATGGAAAGACACTTGAGACTTCTAAAATGTGAGGCAATTTAAGTGATTGACTCTTATATCTTACACATTTGTATAACTCGTACCTTTACCTGTTGCTCAGATTGTGTGAAGCTGAGCAATAGTATTGTAGTCCAGGATATGTCTCTGACAGTTTGTGATGAGGAAGAAGTAGAGAACGGCATGGAGAGGCCCCAAGTAACATGAAGAGGAAAGAGGCACTTCCATATTTTTGTGCTAGTGGGATTCTAGTATACAGATCTCTCCCCCCTTTTTGTTACATCACTGATCTGAGAAATATGCTTTTATTTTGTGTATCTTCTGACCAGGCAGTCCTCTCATTACTATTGTCACCTTTTGACAGACTTTCAGTTGCTGACTGTTCTCCAGTGTTAATGCTCCAATTGTGGTAAGCAAATACCTGGACACTTCTTCACCTGTTTGCTCAGGACTGATGTTTTTAAATTTTTGCTCACTTCTTTGAGAAACATTTACTGTGTCTGGCGTATTCTTCATACTAAATATCTACAGCATGAAAGGCAGATAGCAAAGATAAGACTGAAGCTACTTGGTTCCCTTTGCAGTACATTGAGTTGTCTTTTTTTTTTTTTTCTTCCCCATAAAGGCAAATTAGAATATGCTGAGAACTCAGATTCCTGTTAGAGCTGCCAAATTAAGGCAAGCAACAAGACTAGTGTTTCTCCTGATTGCCAGTCCACGAGGAAGACTGACACAGTTCTGCAGACCCATAACTTGTGCCTTCTACAGCAAAGTGTGCCAAATAGGAGAGGTGATGGGAATATGAACCACTGGACCTTCAAAAGTTCAGGTAACTCAAAGAAGCTTAGGATAATCCAGAGGAAACCTTACCAAAACTCTGCTACCTTTGAAGATTGTCTATCATTTAGCCAGAAGGATTTGATATAAAATAGAAGCTTTATCTTCTGGATTTTTTTTTTCCCCTGAGTCATTCATCAAAGTCCAAGTTCAGTTAAGTGACTGTAATTTTGACTTTTTTTTTTTTTTTTAAAGTTTGATGTTAAACCTATTACAGTTTTTTGCCATATTTCCATTTGTATGCCAGGGACAGCTAGAAGAACTTGTAAAGAATGGAAGCTTTCATAGATGTGAACCTCTGTGTCTTCTGTTAAAACTTGAATAGGAGAAAATTAATTTACTTTTTTCCTCCACGTTTTGATAGTCAGATTGGATGAGTAGCTCTTATAGCTTACACTTGAATTAACTGAACCTTTGAAATGGAAATTTGAAAGCAAACCTGTATATTATTTAGGAAATACAAATTCTGTTTTAAAAGTAAGAATATTCCTTTAAGAAGATTGGAATACCTCAGGTTTTAATGGAATGCAGGAAATAGCAATGTATCAAAACGTATGCCAGGGAAAATAAGCATTCCAGCTGTACTACAAATGAGCTATACCATTTGTCTTGGATGGCTGTGGTATACAGGAGGGTTCACTGCATTGTTCAATTCATGCTACTTTATTTTGATCACTTACTCTGATAGGTGACTGGGGGTTTGAGGGCTTTTTATATAAGGAATATAAAATTAATGTCTTGTATGTCTAAAGAATGTTTAAGTTTCCAAAGCAAACCTTTATGCTAAGAAACATCAGTGTAACAATACCTGCACAATCTTAAATTTATAGCTGTTTAATTATAGGGGTATGTGAAAGAGATATTCAACATATGTGTGTGTGTGTGTATGTATATACATATATGTATATATGTTGTGTGTGTGTATGTGTGTGTATATATACATATATGTATATATGTTATGCATACATATATGTATATACATACACACACACACACATATATGCTTCCCTTACAGTAGACTTCTCCCAATCCCTCTTCTCAAGATTCTGAGTGTTCTTGATTCTGGAGAGGATGACTGTAATGTTAATAGTGCTTTAATACAATTACTTGGATGTATTTCCCTCTTTTCAAGTAGTTAGGTCTATTAGCAAAATGAATAGGTTTGTGCTGTGGACACTTCAGCCTCTGGTAACTTAAAAAGAGAAATAAAGTCAAAACAGGGTTAAGCTTCATTTACGCTGGGCCATTGGAATTACCTTGTTACTGCCTAGATTTTCTGATTTTACTGAAGATTAAACCTGTGCTCTGGCATTTTGTTCACTGTGTGGCAGCCTCTGTCACTGTGTGTCACACATCTGTGTGGCAGCCCCTGTCAAATTTTGTAGTAATTCTAACCAATTTGGTCACCTGTTTCAGAAGTTAAATGTGCTACTTATTCTTTGCCTGACAGGCAAGCACCTGCAATTTGTGCACATGTGCAGCATTTCCTTACAAATCTAGGCTAAATAAACATATTGGAAGAAAAGAAGTGACACCTGTAATATCAGTTTGGGGACTGCGAGATCCCAAACATAGACCTCTGCCCCATGATTAGCTGTTGTTTCTATACCTATGGCTTGCCTGTCAGTTCTGTAGCCTGGATGGATGGATGGGTACACATCAGTATGCACACACACACACTCTTCCTGGTTAATTCCCAGCTATGGGGCATGAACTCTGCATGATGTAACCCTCAGCACTGATTCCCCTGAATGTCCAGACTGAAGAACCTGTTGGAGCACCCTGTAACTCCCTCATTGACAATGCCCCTAACTTTCCTTCCCAAAGCTAAGCCCATGGACATTGGCTTCTCTTACTGTGCAGTGGGAAAGCAGCTAGCTCCCCTGATTGCACTGTGCTTTTGCTTTTTTTTTTTTTTTTTTTTTTTTTTTTTTTTTTAATAGGGGTAAGACCCATTTGTTCACCAGCCCCAGTCATTTTCTCCTGATAATGTTCTGATCACTGCAGAAAGGATGGCAGGGCATGTGTCCCTGCTGGTTGAAGTACCAGTACCTTGTGTGTTCTAGTAGGGTGCTAACAGCTGAGTTAACACTGTCATTTATTCTTCTTCTATCCTTAGTCCTTGCTTATCCTTTCCACTACTGGTTTGGTTCTTGTCCCTTCTGCTTTTCAGTTGAGTTGTTTTTTCTTCAGTGTAGCTTGTGTGCTACTGCTGCAATCATGAGACTTTGAACAGAAGGGGAAAAAGTAAAGGTTGGAGATAAATGTGATATAGCATAGCGTAGGGGTCTTTTCCCCAGGTGAAGATAAGGTAGACCTCCTTTATTTAGCCTTCAGTAGAACATTTTACGTGACTGTGTCTTAAATTCGAAGTTACAGGAAGCAATGGAGGTTATTAAGAAGGAGGATAAAGAATTGGCTAATGCAACTATTCACGCTGAAAGAAGAAATACCAAGCAAAGGGAAATCATTAGTGTTTCTCAAGGGTTAGCATTGGGAGTAATTTTCTTAAATGTTTTCATTAATGACCCTTACATTAATAGTAGGGAAACATTTTCAGCATAATCTGCTGACAAAATGAAGTTGGAGGACACAAAGGCAGACTGATATATTATAGAGAGAATGTTTTGCTATTAGATTCTGGATGTGTGACATTAGTTTTTTGTTTTCCTTTCATTGCTCTTATTCCTGTTGTCATTCAGGTTTTTTTTCCATTGAGAGTTCCTAATCTGGAAATGAGTGACTAAGGGAAGGTCTTAGTATGCTGGTGCAGCTATAAACTGTCATTGTGATGCATTTGCAAAAAGGGCAAAATGCAATCCCTTTGATGTATTAGAAGAACTATTTTACTTTTTTTTTTTTTTTTTAAAAAAAAGGAACTAGTGCTATTAAGATCTTGATGAAACAAATTCTGAAACATTATGTTCAAGAAGAAAGAGAAGAGGAAAGACAAACTAAAGGTGGAGCAGCTGCAAGTGCAGAAGAACACTCTCAGAAGAATGGTGAGCCAGCAAATGACCTTGGACTGAAAATGCTTGACTTGTTTACTTTAACAAACTAAAGGCTAAGAAGAGATGTGAGTGAAATTCACAAATATATCAGGCATAAATACTGGAAAGAAAAGAACAATTTAGCTAAAGGGCCATGCTGACACCAAATAAGTGGATATTAGTTTAGCCTGAATAAATATAAATCAGATACTGGAAGATTCCTAGTTGTTTGAGCAAAGAAGTTCTGTAATAGTCCTCCACCAAATACAGTTATACAATTGTTAGGAGGGAAGCCTTGATTTTCTTTCTTTTTCTTTTTTTCTTTCTTTCTTTTTTTTTTTTTTTTAATTAGTGGAGGTCTCTTAGATTATGAAAGGGATTTATATGACACAGTTGTGTTCCACAGCAAGGGACTCTGCTTACGAGCCTGGGAGGTCTGTTCTAATTCAGTGATCTTATGATGGTGGTCTTGCTCTTAGTTTCAGTAGTGAGAATAGACCAAGGAACAGCTGTTTAGGAAGTTTTAGAATGTAGAAAGGGATATGAATTGGAATGTTTAAGTGGTTTAAATACCTGGGAACAGCATTAGACAATAACAATTCAATTTATGTAATAAATTCCTGTGCATATAGATTGACAGTTTCAGAAATACACAAGCCAATTCTGCAAAGAGGGTATAGCATCTTCAATTACTTACACTGCTTTTGAAAATGTTTTTATTGTGACATTCTTGCCCTGTACAGTGGCAGAGGTTCTTGGAGGCCTATAGTATCCTTTAAGCTATTAACTGCAAAAAGTTAAACTGTTTCCAACTCTGAAGCTTCATTGCTAACAATTGTATGTGTGTTCTCTAATTGTGCATGTACTGCTAGCTACTTATCCCTGGCAGGCAGTATTGTGCTTTCAGAGTAACAGCTCTTCTTGCTGTTCACCACACATTGCGTGTATCAAGCTTTGTGTCACTATGCATTGGGTTATCTCTGTCTTACAGAGTCCTTGAGAGACTGTTCAGTTATTAGGCTTTAAGAATGCTGTGCAGCATGGAGAAAGTCATTCCAGGCAATGGTGTAGCTGGAGTGCATCAGGTATGCAGCAGTGGTATTTTGAACCTGACTAAGTCCTTGATCACATGGATTTTTCATCAAAGGAGGAGAGTGCGATGCTGTTGGTTGCGAGGAAAAACAATAGAGAATGTCAGACGCAACTCTGAAGTCAGTCCCAAAGTTTGAAGTCACAGGACAGAGGTTGTATGTGCCTAGATATTGAAAAAGATGGAAATAAGTCTTGGTTGTGTATTTTATTGGCACTTTCCTTCTGAGGGACTCAAGGAACCATCTAAACACAGAAATGAAGCTTCCAGAGCCACTTGTGAGAGTCCTCTCAGTGACTTTATTGACTCTTTCCTTCCGTTACCATTGTTTGTCTTTTCATCTCTCACTGGGCAGGCTTTCTTCTCTCCAGCTCACACCACTGTGCTCCTCACTACTTGCCCTGTATCTGTCACTTTTGCTGCTTCTTGCTTCTGTATCATTATTTTTCTATTCCCTTTGCCCATCTTTATAGACAGCACAGGATGGGTGAAGTTGAGAAGCATTGTAGAAAGTATAAGTAGACCAGGAAGTTTTCTTCAAGGTCTTTGTGCCACAGACAGGATCTTCACAGATGTGTTGACATTGATAGGTGTGGAGTACTAGCAAAGGCCCGCTTCCCTGGCCTAAGATGATACTAGTAACAAGGTAGCTTAGTCAGAAATCCATTGGTTAACATGTTCTGAGCATCCATAACGTCTTGGGTTACTTTAGTGGCAGTACTGGGACATTTTCCGAATGGAACTGGGTTCTTCAACATGCAGAGGTAACATTTTGGTCAGTCTTGAGTTTCATAATATGTATTTTTTCAGTGATATTGTAGGCAATTTATTGTGCAGATGGAGCAAGAGAGGAAGGAGGCATGGAGGCTTAATGATGGTTTGCCAAAAGGAAAGCTCTTTTAGGAGACACATCTTTTCCCCTCTGTTTCCCCGTATTTTTTCCCTTATGCTCTATTCTTGAACTAAGTAAAATTTCACTGCTGTGATACAGAAGGTAAAATGTACCCCTGTTCTGTGCTTATGTTTTCCATTTTAAATATCATAATGATTTCCAAAAATAGTAATGGAGCAAGACAGAGTAAGTATGAAAAAGGGAAGCCCTGGAAAAGCTTGTACTTTTCAGTTTTGAAACAACTGGACTGGATAAAGAGGCAGATGGTACACCAGCAGTTAAAGTAGGCATTATATTTTCTCTCCTAGCTGCCAGTGGCTAGAAAGGAACTACTGTCCTTCATTTGGTCTTGCCATATCCTAGTAATCCTCCAGCATCAACTTTGCATCTTCCTCCTGGTCTTCAGGAGTTTGCAAAAGTCATTCAAACAGTCTTTTATGTTAATTTTTAATTTTATTTGATCTTTTACTTAAGGGAAGCTATAGCTTCTTTGCCCTGCCCAAGGGCAGGGAAAGCTGCTCAGTGCAAAGCCCACATTGTAGTGCATACATTCCAAATCATTACTATTTAATTCTAACAGTTTATGCTTGAGTGCTTAATCTTTTTCGTGAAAATTGGTAACGCTTGTGATTACGTGCTGTGGAATCCCAGTGTATAAACTGTCATCCATTAACTGTGATTTCCCTTATTTCATACCTAGAGGAAGAATGGGAGTAGATGGAAAAACATCCCTATCTGTAACATTGTCATCATTTCTTAGAGTGCAGCAGTGTTAACTGGGGAGACTAAGAATTAAGAGCTTTATTTTCCATATGCTTATTTCATCCTGGCCCAGTCAAGCATCTTGCTGCGGCTGTGTTGGATGCACAGGAGCATCTGCTGAAGCTCAGCCTTGGATAGCTACAGGCACTGCATCTTAAAGCTTCCAGCATGCCTCAGGGGAGAAGGGAGCTGCTTCATCCGTTTCTTCCTCTCTCTTTCCTACTGGTTCCTTCCATCTCCCTGGTGGCAGAGTCAGAATAAATAATTTTTTTTTTTTCCATAAGCATGACCACTCCTTTAATGAGATGGTCGTTAAGGCCTCATGATTAGGCATGAGGCTCCTGAAGTTTCTCTGAGTGTACCCACTTTATAACAAAGTTAAGAATGAAGGATGGAGGCACACCCAAGAGTCCGCTAGATGTTTCTTTGGCCATGTCTGAGGATTGCAGGGTGGCCCGTAATTAATCTCATTCCTCCTGGAATCATTCAGCCTCCTCTTAGGAAAAACCAATTTCTGTTGATCTGTTCCTCCAAAGTAATGCATTTCTGGAGCTTACATGAATATAGGTTAACGGTGCAATGCTTCTCAAACGTTTTGTTTAAAAATTGTGTGCGTATATGTATGTAAACAGAAATTTGCAGATTGCACTGTCAGTATTGCATCAGACTTTGTGACATTCAGATGTGAGTGCTAAATAGTACTTTTTTTTTTTTTTTAAAAAAAGGTATTAAGGGGCCAACCCAGTAGTTGATACAGCTCCAACTGTATCCAACCACTGTATGCTTGAGTCTGAACCAAATTTATTATCAAGTTGTCTCATTTATGTTCCCCATTTATTTCAGAGTCCTCAGACTAAATCAGATTTTAAGACATCTGTTACTTGCTGTGCTACCAATGTGTTTTTGACTTGTTAGATGTTACATGCTGTAGAATTTCCTTTGTTAGGTAGATAAGTAGATACCAGCAACTGTAAAGATCTAAAATGGTTTTGCAGTGTTGGAGATGATAGTTAGCTAGTAAAATAACTATTTCAATTAAAAATTCTATGACAATACAAATTTGCATCTCTTAAGACACTTTTTTTTATGCTTTAGTATACTTGAGTAGAAATGGATACATCATATTTTTTATTTGAAAAAGCATCTTTGTTGCTAGGATCTCATAACCACACATTTAGTCATTGTTTATAAATGAACATTGATTTTCATTATCTATTCAATGTCCTATTTGAGATTCAAACAAAATATTTATATTAATGTGTCAAAATCCCAGTGGACTGAACCTTCAAGACAAACTTGGCCAAAATGCATGATAAGGAACTAAAAGGTCACAGAAACTTGCTAATGTTTTTGTTAAATGAGTACTGTTGTGTAGGTCAAAAAAGTGAGTCAGTTGCATGATTGGCACCAATACAAAGATGAAAGATATTTATTTATACCGGTGATGTGAACCCTCTTTCAGTTATATACAGTCATTTCTGTTCTTTCAAATTTCTGTTTAGCAAACCAGTTAATGGTAGGATGTTTTTACAAGATGGGCAAAGATGAGGCACAAATAAATTTCAGCATGCATACAAGGAGAAGCAGCAGAACGGGTGGGTCAAGGCAGCAGTGTACAGCTTCAGCAAGGAATGTTGCAGCTGAAGCTCCTGCTGGAGAAGTTTTGCAAATGCAATTGCAGTGTGCATGGCATAAGCAGAGACCTGTCAAAACCTCAGAGTGCATGTTCAGAATTTATCAAACCATGTGAAACTTTAAGGTATGTCTTATGATCTTGTATTCAAGCCTAATTCAGATTTAAACTGGATATTTTGGGTGTTGATAGCTGTATAACCATATTGTTGCAGTAATCTGTATCTTCAAATTATCTTAAATACTAGTATTTTCATAAGAATATGTCCTCCTCTGCCCTTGATGGGCAGTGAACCACTGCACACCTAGTGTGTGGAGAGATGTGTGTTGGTGTAATAAAGGTTGTTTCCTGAATTCAGGCCTAAAAGTATTCATAAGACCAAAACACTTCTTATTTTACATTTTAACTGTTTGGTTTTAAATTTAAATTGCTAATATCTCCTAGGAACAGACTTGCAGCTCAGTAGGTCTTGCCAATGGTTTCAACTGGAATTGTTTAGAATAAAGGTTGATACTGTAAATTATTTTTCATTTATCTAAAGGGTTAATAGTATTTTCTCTACTATAGCAAGTTCGTCACTCAATTTATAAAATAAAACTTATTTTAACTTCACTTTTAGACTTATATAGCATAGCAATTATTCTTAGATAAGAGTTATTTAAAACAGACTATGGTGAAGCGTAAACAAAAGTCAGAACACCCTTGGACAAAGATTTAATGTTTATTTTATTTTGTTTGTCCCTTTTGTTTTATGAATAATAATCAGCTATAAAATGTGAGGAAAAGTCAAGAAATAAAAACCCCTTTTTCTTTGCATAATATAGTTGCTTTGTCCTGAGTTATGCATAAGCTATTCTCTTTTGTCTGTTTCTAATATGAATAAATATTTTACTCAAAGATTTAGTATCTCATTTTATTCAAATTCAAAGTTAAAAATTCAGTGTCTGTGTAGGTGTATATATATCTTAAAATTTTAAGTTCCTATCATTTAAAACTGTTAAATTTAAGTCACTGAAAACGTGACATTGTGCAAAGGACATGAAAGATTCAGATATGCAAGTCTGTGGCAAACTACTGAAAAATATAGTCTACTGAAAAATATAGTCTGTGACATACCAAATTTGGAGTATTTTTAAATATGAATAACTAATGTTTAAGCTTTCAGTATTGTTTAGTATAAGAATTCCCATGTAAATGGGACACCAGGGGTTTGCTTTTAAATAAGCTCTAAAAATGTTACAAGATGCTTATTGTTTAAACTTTCTACCAGTCTTTTCTCATAGCAATGGCTAAGAAAAAAAAGAAATTTTGTTCTTATCTTTCTTTTTAAGATTATATCACAGACATCAGGCTTTCTGGAATGTGTCAAATTTTGTAAAGTTGGTTGATTCTCTGTGTTGTTTTTGTGACTTTTACAGTGATTTACTGCAGTGTCAAATGAATTAGGAATTCTGCCATTCTATTAGTGGCATTTTACATCTGTTTTGTTCTTGCAGTGTGCAAGAGAAGGAGCGTACCCATGGGTTCTTAGGTCCCATGGGATATAATTTGAGCTACCTGGTCTTTGAGGTAGAATCCAGTGTTAAGCCCTTGGGCTCAGAGTGAAGTGTGGGATAAAATTAAGACACCTCAAAATGTGATGTATAACAGCTGGAATGCTCATGCAGCAGTCTGTGTAGTCTTCATAGTACCTTTGGAAGACAGGAGAGGGAAATGACTTGTCTGGAGTGGTGGTTGCTGTTACCCTTAAGAGTTATGGTTAGTATGCAGGCCTAGAAAACTGGGCACACAGTTTTGTATCCTCTTTATCTGGAGAAGTTGAAAAATTATGTCTGTCTGTCTATGTGGCATCACAGAAGAAAGGGATTGACCTGTATGTCCTGTAGAAGGTTGTGCTGCAGTGTAGAAAGGCTCAGACAGACAACACACAAAAAAGCACTCCCAGGTTATGCTATGTACTTGTTTTGTTGTCCTTGATTCCTCAGACTTCCTTTATTTTTTACTAATTATTGGTTATGCTGCAAAGATAGTCCTAGGTTGTGATTCCATTTCTCTAAAAATGTTTCCAGCTCTCTAAGGAGTTTTATGTTATCCCTTTAAAAAAATTCCCACAACTTCTCCAAAATGTGCTATCTTCCCCACAAAGTATAGCATAGTATGTAATATTGTTGTTTATAATGTTTTTATCTTACAAATATCTATTACTAATTTCTGGAAAAAAGTAGCATTTCTGGGTAAGTGTTACATACTTACGACTAGCTCATTGCTTCCTGTGTCCTTTCCCATGCATTCTATCCTAGGATTCTAGGTGGTTTCTGAAGCCCTGAATCATCAAAGTGCTTCAGGAGAAACTCTTTCCCCATGTGTTGGGGGCAGGGTTGCATGCGTTCTGGATTTTTTTTCCCCTGTATCCATGCTTAAATATGTACGTAATTTTAAATGGATATCTAATTCCATTCAGCTCAGTTAAACTTATGTTTAGAGTTAAACACATACTTGTGTGTGTTTCTGGACTAGGGTGCAAAGTGGCATTCAAAGTGTTAATATATAATGCTACTTCCAACTGTACAATCTGTCATTTAAATGCTGAAATACAGTGCAAGACCTGCAGAAGTGCATATGGGAGCTTCATGAATAGCAAATGAATCTATTTTGATCCTTGATGGATGTTTCAATGAATAACAAATGAGTTCACAGTGATTGGACACAGAAAGTGTTAGTGATGGGGTTTTTTTTTCCCCTGGCATAATAAAGGAATCGTCTTAAAGTGACGGTATGTGGCAGGCTGTGTTTAGTTGCCTCGGTACCGACTGTTGGGCTGTTGCCTTTTCTTTAACTGTGCTTCATGCTATTTTATAAAGAAACAACCATGTTCTTTAAAGCTCTTTTCTCATTAATGTTTTTTATCTGATAAGAAAGAATTAACCTATATTTGCAATATATATTTTCAATATACATTAAATGTGCATGCATTAAACTACTTTCCAAAGGACTCAATTCAATCAAACCTTATTAGATCTTAAATTATACATTCAGACATGTTGTTTAAAATACTAGGGAGTAATTGTCTTACTATCAACCCCTTGAATAAAACAAAACCAAGGCTGCTTGTTTTAGTTTTCAGAAGAGAAAAAGAGGGTAGAGAGGCATAATTTTGTTCTTTGACCTCAAAGTGTTTCACTAATATAGCAGAAATATAGCTTGGAGTAGTGTCTGAAGATCCTGCAGTCCAGCAGTCAGGTATTTCAGTGCAGCACAGAAGTCTGTGATTGGTATGTAGTGATTCTTATCAGAAACTGTGGTGTTAATTTTTTGTTCTCTCCTTATTGCCAAATAGAATGACTTGGCTAAGTAGCGTATGTGCTTGCTGACAAATTTGCACATACAAATCCTTGCTTACAAACTTTGCTAGATGTTTATGGAAGCTGGTTAGTATACCAGTTTGAAATGTTGATGCTTTTTTAATTCTTTTTGCAGATAGTTCATCTTAATTCTGTTTGTTTAACTTTCTAAGGCTTATTCTTCACAAGCAGTTTGCTGTTGTATTTTCATAATCACTATAAATCAAGAGCTGTTGGGCTTGTTTGCTATTTTTTGAAGGTACATAATAACAAATAGCTTTCAGCTAGTAAGTTGCATGCTATTTTTTTTTTTTTCCCACAGTGGTTACAAACTTACTTGGTTATTTCATTGTTTAAGAAAAAAAAACTGATAATATACCTGAAACTGAACGTATGACCAAGTTCTCTAAAATTGTCAGCAGCAGTGGAGAATGTTATCCTGTTTTCTTCTAGCTGTATTCTTTATATACTCACACAGTAGTTGGAAATTAAATGCTATCTGGTTGCATTAACCAGTGATTCAAGATTAAGTCATTATCTTTGACACATAGACCTAGTGTTAGTTTCAAAATGATCGTTTGCACTAAGGGACAATTTTTGTAAGTCAAAGGTTTTACAGAACTGGGTTGGTCATTTTGCTGTCCAGGTGCAAAATTCAGCTGCAGCAACATTCTTTAATTGCCAAGCAATGGAGAGGAAAACATCTGCTAGTTATGAATATGTTCTGAATTGGTAATCATAACAAAATAATGCCATGCCTGTTCAGCCAAGGAGTAAGGCAGAAGGCTAAAGGCTGTTGCATGTCACTCATGTTCACTGTTGACTTATGACTGCCTGTAAATTCAAGTTACCGATTCTGTCTCAATAAGACACAATATGTAAAATCATTAAAAGGATATAAATTTAAATGTTGGCAGGTGTAACAAAAGCATATGGATATATTTTATGCACTCTTTTTATGAGATCGTGAATTGTCATGCCCCAAATGACCTTTTTCTACAACTAGATAACAAATGTAGTATGATGTGTGTTGCATATACATTAAACACTCATGACCTTTCCAGAGGAGCCAGTTCTACATTATTAGATCTACTGAATTTTGCTTTTGCAAATAGATGGACTGATTATCCTCTTATTATCTTTATGGTACTTAGCTGTATTTCCACTGTAGTCAATGTCATTACACCATATCAAAATTTTTCTGAAAGCAGTCAGTCCCAGTGAGTATAGCAGCAGGTAGCATCAAGGTTCACGTACTGCACTTTCAGACCTTTTTTCTGTCCTGAGAAGACAGATGATGTAATTCCAGTATCCTGAGACCCCCCTCATTCTCCCACATGTTCTGTACCCGTAGCTTGACCATGCTATAGTGCATGAGTACAGCATATGCTGTGTAGCTGGTGTTTTGTGTGTTTCTTCTTTGGTCAGAGGGTATGTACAGACTCAGTGTAGCTTTGATCACAGTCTGGGAGCATAATTTATGTACCTGTATTCTATGCAAATAAAGAGTAAGTCTAACTTAACATTAGTCTTGATTACCTTTCCTGGTTTGGACTCTGAGTTGTCTTCAGCAGGAAAAAGGATGTGAGAGAAGAACCACCAAGACATTTGAAAGTAGTGGTTGTTTAAAATGCCTTTAAACTTGGTGAGTTTTGGCCACTTAGTCTGCATTGGCAGCACAGCTGTGGAGAAGCTCATTTGATACACGCAGGAAACCCAGTCCTCCTTTGACCTTCTCCACTTTTATTGCCATTAATTCACCCAACCATAAGCTCACAAGAGATTTGTTTGCTGTTTTCCACTCAGGGAGAAGATCGGACATTTGTTGCCCCTTTGTGGTATCTCATGCGTCAAGTGCTTCTGCTTTCTTCTACAGTTTAACCATGAGGATTTGCTATGTCCCTGCTTCTGTGCTAACACACAGGTGTCATACTTTGCTGCTTGGAGTCCAGAATTTGTACAGGAGAGCTGTTGTAGTTGAACATAGAGGAATGTCAACAGTCTTGACTATGGCAGTCTGAAGGAATCTGGGCCTGTTGGGAGCAATATTCCTGTTCTTCCATGTTGGGATCACAAAAATCCTTATAGATGGCAGTTTGCATTGTTGACATCTCCAGTTTTCCTTCTTCTCTAACATACTGGAGTATCAAATGAAATAAGAAGCTTCCGGGTATTCTAGTTTACTAGAACTTTCCCTGGTTTCTTTCATTAGCAGGATGGGCATGTTGTATACCTGACATAGCCAAAAGCAGTAAAGATAGGTGTGAGAGACTGAAAGAATTAATGCCTCAAACATTGTGGTGGGGCACGTTCTGCTTAAAGACAAACCCTGCACAGCAAGGAACCAAGGTGAAAAGCCCATCAGCTCAGACATCAGCAACGGGAGGGCGAGGGCGTGCTGGAGGGTGCACAGCTCCTTGTTCTGATAAGCTGTTCTGATACAAAGATCAAACAATGGCCACGTCTGCAGGGAAGGAGAAGTTACTCCACAAAGGATCCCCAAGCCCAAAGGCTCACAAACTGCTCATTAACCTGGCGAGTTCGGGTGCCCGCCCGAAGGAGGAGCAAGGATGATAAAAGGACACAAACTGAAGCCGCAGGTGCGCAAGCCCACCAGAACTGGACCCCTTGGCTGACTGAACCAACGCTGGACCGAGGACTGGTGAAATCTTTCTATCTTCCTTTCTCTCTCTTTCTGTCTTCTTCTCACTTTCCTTTCCCTTTTCCACATTCCCTACACCTCATCTGTTTCAAGACATAAACCATTGACCAAGTCTGAGACTAAGAGTGGATCCAGCCGCCCCTGGGCCCTTCTCTGAGGAGGAGTCTAGAAAGCAAGGGGGTCTGCTCTGAACCTCCTGACTCCACGGGAGGGATCTCCTTATTCCCTGAATTGATGTATATGGTTACATGGTTTACAGAAGTAGTCTTATGCCAATTCCTGTTGTGAGAAACCATGCCATCTACTACCACGCCTCCCCAGTTCAGTTTACTTCTGTCATGGATAAAATCTTTAACTGATTGTTTGGTGTGGTTTCACCTTAATTTAGCCCGAGGGAATTTTGAATTAAACACGACTCCCTGGTCTGTCCAGTCTGGGTCGTGACAATAGGAACTTGTTTCCCATTGGTAACACCAGTATTAAGTGGTTGTCTATATAGCATTATAAACATTTAGTATACTTTCAGTAAGCCTATGTGAAATCTGAGAGCATTTGCTTCACTAAGGTGATCAGATCAAGGAACTTTCTAGTGCCCAGAGAGTCATAAGGAGCAGGGAAAGCTATAAGCAAAATGCAGTGACACAAACCTGGTTGGCATTTTCTCCGTTATCCCTTGTCTATGACAAAAAAAACCTCCAGTCGCTAATTGATAAGCCATTAAGAAACTCCAGGTGTAGCCTTGGAGAGGGCCAACCTGGCCTTTGCAAATGGTAAATTATGTTCATAGTGGGTAAGAGAGCCCAGAATCAGGGCTTAGAGAGGCAGAGGGCCCACACTGGTGTTTGAGGGATCTGTGAATGGGGGTATGCCTGTGAATCTAGAGAGCGAGGGAGGGCATGTGTTTTCTCTAGTGAGCTTCAGTCTCGATAGCCGGGGAGGAGGAAGAGGACTTGGCTCTCTGTACTGAGGTTTTGTGTGACTTCTGGTGGTGTTATATGTGGGTGTTGTTAAAAGGCAGCGCCCTGTGCAGCCGTCTGCGCTAGCGTCCTGTGTGTATGTGCGTCCGGGACACGTGCGCAGCCTTGCTCCTGGCTGAACTGTGCGAAGCAGAAAGCATCACATTGTTTGGCCTGTGACAGACACCTGGCCAGGCGCCGGCGGCTGGGCAGGAGGGATCCCTGGGTCCTGGAGTCTGCTGGAGACAGCACCCGTACCACTTCCCTAAACTCACTCTGGTAAATTCTGTACCAGGTCACTCCCTAATGCAGTTGTAATTCAAGTGTCTGTCACCACTTACAGCTCAATCAAAAATATTTACATTCCTGTGGATGATGTTGTATTATAATGGCAGGAAAACTGAAATGTATTTGATGAGTGAAATGAAAAAAATAAAAGAAAATGAGATACAGTAAAACATAGTTCCATTGAAATTTCTGTGGAAAAGACGAAATTATCTGATTTAAGTTGGTGATTGACACATTTGATAAAATAAGCAGCAGCTCTGCTACATCATAATGCATGCAAGATAAGGAATAGCCAGATGCTCCCAAAATTCAAGCTCTTTTAAATTTATTTTAGTGCTTTAGTGTTTATAGTAGAGGTTTTTAATACAGTGTTGGATAGAAGAATAGTACTAATGTAATTTAACTGTCAGCTGAGTGGTTGTTTATTTAACCCTTTTTGAACAGCTTCCAAGTTTTGAGAGAAAGAATTGTATATTTCTGAAGGGTTATATAAATGTACAAGCTGTTGATACTCAGTTAATTAATACCTTGGAGATGTGGCCTTAACATCTGATAAGTTAAACTCATGACATTACGTTCTGTAGTATGAAAGGGAATGCACTGTACTACATCAGCCTCTGACAATGGATAATTATCAATAGTGCGGATATTTGATCTAGCTATTCAACAAATGCAGCCTTTGTGCATGTTCAAGAGTTCTACATTTCTTGCATGGGTGCACATCTATCTCTGTGTACGCACATGTACGTGTGATTTTAGCTAATAGTTCCTTGTATATAGTTGCTGAGGTTTGGTTTGGATATTTGAAAATCATTAAGTGTTTTTCAGCTACAGATTTTATCTATTTTGTTCCAGTTGCCTGAGTCTGAGTGACTGATCTAACTGGCCAGTATGAAACTTACTGTAATTTTTGAGTGAATATGTAACTCAAAACTAGGTTTGGATAAATATTTGGATGTTTAAGCTTAAAATTCACTGATCTGAGCATTCGTTTCAGTGAGTTTCTAATATTCAAATGTTCACAGGAAGCAAATCTCAGAGTTGGGAACCATGGTCAAGAGAAAAATAGCTTTTCAGATTAAATAAGTATTTGTGAGTGCTTTGGAGTTTGGTTTTTTTTTTTTCCTTGTATCCCAGTTTTTTCTGCTGTCCACTGCTTGTTGAGGCGTGCTGCTTTAACCCAGTTTGCTCTTCCCATTATCACATAGCTGCAGTGTTGCTTTCTTACACCGAGTGAATTATTTACATTGAATGCATTTCACATTTTTTCCAAAAGAATACTGCCAGGCAGAAAAGGTTTTGTAGCTCAGAGCAGTGAAGGGCTGCATCAGGTCTACAGCTGTTTCCTTCAGAAGTCCCTAGTGTCTAGCATAGGGGTGGAAGTTGGATAAACACTAGTTTTAAGAGCCTGTGGGGGAATATCTCTGTAGCTCAGCAGTCTGGTGCTTCCAGACTGCTTCTAGCTTCTTATGGGGCCCACAAGTGTTTTGTATAAAGCCCACAGGCTCCTGTAAGTTAAAGCAACTTTCTGTTCACAAAAGGCTTCTGGGATGAATGTACATGAATATCTATGCAGATAGCTCTGGACAAGATAGTACACAACTTTTGTAAGTTTGTGAAATGAGTTTTGTTTAAATATACTTTCAAGGTTATTTGCCTTGTAGTGGGTTTACTGCGGCCAGCAGCCAAACCCCCACAGCCTCTCGCTCCCTCCCCTCTCCTGTGGGCTGGGGAGAAGGATAGCAAGAAGCCTCATGGATTGAGGTAAAGACAGTTTAATGGGTGAAACGAAAGCTGCACACACAAGCAAAGCAAAGGAGGAATTCGCTCACTGCTTCCCGTTAGCAGGCAGATGTCCAGCCGCCACCTGAGAGACAGGGCCTCAGCATTTGTAAAGGTTGCTTGGGAAAGAAGACAAATGCCATAACCACCACCATCTCCCCTTCTTCCTCTTTTCCTTGAGCTTTTACTGCTGAGCACGATGTCATGTAACATGGAATATGACATCGGTCGATCTGGGTCAGTTGTCCCAGCTGCGTCCCCTCCCAATCTCTTGCCCACCCTCCAGCTACTCACTGAGGGGGCAGAGGGGGAAACGGAAAAAGCCTTGACGCCGTGCAAGCACTGCTCAGCCACAGCCAAAACACTGCTGTGTTACCGAGGCTGCTTTAGTCACGGGTCCAAAGCACAGCACCATATAGGCTGCTGTGAAGAAAGTTACCTCCATCCCAGCCAGACCCAGTACAAATTAAATGATCGGATTTTCATCATTAGAGTCTACTTCCCCTTTGTGATAAGCAATTATATTTTACACGAGGCCTTTGAAATACAAATAGTTCTGGCAGGTAGATACAGCAGGTACACTGCTTTAGTGGAAAAGGTAGTATTCCAGACCATATCTTGGGACTATCATCAGGTGTGTAGTATTTGGATAAGAAAAGGCACTTGTTAAAAACAAGCAAACACTCCTTCCTCACTTTCCACAGAACTAAGGTCAGAAAACCATTGGATAATGCTGACTTTTATTAGTCATCGTACACAATTTTAAGAGGGTTTTTAAATAAAAATAGGTATACGAAGTATTTTATTTTGTGCTTCTGTCCACCTAGATGTACGCATCATTCAGCAACTTATACTTTGTAAAGCCCATAGCTGTGTTAGATAAAGTGTTAAACAGTGTTCTGCGCTTCCTTCACTGTGTTACGGGAGTAACGCAGGTAAAATGCAAACAGTTAAAATACACTTACCATACAGAACAGGCACTGGCACTAATAGTTTGTGCGGGTTGTTCTTTTGTATATGGAAGTTCAGGCCGAACTCTAACTTTTCCTTTGGGCAGTATTTGGATGAAGTTAACTCAGAAACCTTCTTTCATACAAATGAAATGAAACTTCCTATATCCAATTTTGCAACTAGTCATGGGAAAGCCACAAAAATGGGACTATTCTTGACCTGTAGGGAGATGACAAGAATGAATGACTATAGTGTGAATTTACTTTCTGTCATCAGGTTACTCATGTGAAACATTGCCATTTTGAAGCTTGTAGAATTTTTTCTTGTCACTAAGAGAGACTTAAAAGTTTCATTTCATCTTGTTGGCTGGAAAGATTTTTTTAGTGGCTTGTTTCAGCTGAGTAGTTCCAGTTTTATATGGAGAGTCTAGAGCACAGAGTGATACTTTCTTGGCTCCTTAAAAAAGAATACTTACAATATAATTGTAAGCATGCATAAAGAAGGAAGTTTAAAAGTTGGGTTATTTTTCCAAATTTCCTGGAAAGAGGTTTCTGATGTAAAGGTAATACCTTGACTCCAGCAGCATTTAAAAATGTGATCTCTGACATGAAACATCTTAATAGCTTCATGTTACATATAATCACAGTGGTTGTATGTAAAGTGTAATTTGATGGAAATATAAAATATAGATCCTCTGTGCATGTCAAATTCTGGTTTTTGCATAAATTGGCTATACAAGTCATATGCATGTTGGCAATAATAGCACTTATTTAGACACTATAAAATCCTAGAACTCAAGGAATGTGTTGAATCCTTCGAAATACACTTCATAGCCTTTGACAGTTTAAGAAAAAAAAAGTCATATACTTCGTGCCATCAGTTTACACAATTCAGAGATGTTCAGGAAAAGGAGACAACCTTGGAGAGTTTGTAATAACAACAAAAAAAATAATGAAATGCTCAGAAATTATACATAGAAAACTAGATATGGAGATAGTCTAAAAATAGAATACAGTCCAACCAGAAAATGATATTTCACTGGAAGTGAATTTTCAGAGACAGGATAAAGAAGGGCGACAGATACAAGTTGGTTCCTTTTTTCCCTGTCTAAGACCAAATTGGTCCTGACTAAAACATTAAAGGCATAGAGAGATGAAGAAAAGTGGAGGTACAAAGAAAGGCTAACAGTGAAATTAAAAAAGAGAGGAAAAAAACACATTCAACAAGGGAGATAATGGGTTTTACTCCAGTTCTAACATGCAAAAAGGTTACGTGTGTATAGTTGGGAGCAGCTGCTGCAACAGGATTTGTGTCTAAACTTCAACAAATAAGTATTCCTTCCAAAAAGTATTTTGCATTAGATTTGCATTGAAAACAGGAGTTGCCCTTTGGCTAGTCTGCATCTTGTGCATTTTACTTTAAAAGTACATGCCAAAATACTACATGAAAAGCAGTCCAGCTTCTTCTATTTGGTTGTATGGTAGTTGTTTATTAGTCCAATATGGACATGAATGTCTAACTTGTTTGATTTCTGATTTTATAAAAACTTGATTTTGAGAAATCCCTTTCAAGATATTCCTGGTTGTTGTAAGAGTTTAACTTTTAATCCCAAATCAGTAGGTTTTGCAAGGTTTCCGGATTTTTGCAGAAGCTTTTCACCCAGACTTGCAATATATGAGAGAAATTATTATTACTAGCCAGGCTGGCTACGGTGCAAGAGATGTGGCCCTTTACCTGCTCTATTATGTGTAGTTGCCTGGTTCCTATTATAATCCAGAGTAATATAGAGTGTTAACTTTTTTCACAGAAGGTGTTGGCTACACAAAGACTAATGAGAGGGAGGGATTTTCCATTTTTATGTTAATTTTGTGAGCTACAGGTGATGGGGAATTTCTGCTTAGAATAGAAAGTCAATTAAGTAGTCCCCCCAAAATCTTGACTTTTGAAATTCTTTTGCCAATATGCCCTTTTGTTTTTGCATGGGTAGATAAGTCCTATCTGTCTATATTCAGTGCAAAACCTGTGAGCGAGATGTTGTGAGTCATTAACAGTTAACCTGCAAGTGTTATTCTAATTTTTAATCATGAGCAGCTCTGCAACACTCTCATAAAGCTCATTTGCTGGATGCAGTGGGTGGAATTAGTATTGACCTAGTCTACCTGGAGACTACTGAACTTTTAACCTTCTTAAAAATGAATCTTGAGAGCTTCTTATCTTCTTATCTTATTTCTTTATTTAACTTATTATTAAGAGAAGCAGAAGATAGTAATAGCAATAATGATTAAAAAAGTAGACTCAGATGGGAGTTTAAATCTTTGCACAATTCACTATCAGTGACTTATTTCAATGTTCTTTAAGACCTTCCTCAGTGTAAAAAATGTTTCCAGGCATCAGCAGTTGCTGCTGAGTTTGAAACGAAGAGTATGCTGCAAATGAGCAAGAGGTGCAACAAACAATGGAACTGGAATTTCTGAGCAGACCATTAAGTTAGTGGAAGAACAGTACGAAAACATGTGTGGGTATCACCAGAAGGAAATGTCAAAGTTGTGAAAAGCACTTCAGTATCAGAACAGAAAGTGATTCAAACTAATGTATGGACTTTCTATATAATTTAAAAGATATCAAATAATATAATTTAATAACACAATAATGAGTTCTCTCAAGAATGTTGTCATAATCCAAATATTAAATCTGTTTGGACTTGGCTTTTTCACCAACTTTGTGTGGCCATGCTATTGAAAATTAAGTTATTGCTAAGTGCCTTTTGAATTATCATGCAAAGTTTGAGATGTCTTTCTACTACAATCCCACTACATTGTTTACTGAATTCTTTCAATTAAATCCTTGTGGAGAACTACCCTTTTTCACATAAAATGAGTAAATATGGCACTGGTTATTAAAAAAAAAAAATCTAGTAAAAAAAATAGAAATTTTATCACGGCACAGACTGTTGTCTTAGGAGTCTTGTTTGAGGGTTATTTTGTTGCTGTTGATTTCTCAATCCTTTAATGGTATCTGAAATCTGTAGAACAGTTAAAATAAATGAGGCCAAAAATGAAAAACTCGGGGCGCGATTGTTTTGAGCTGAATGATATTTCTGAATACAATACCAACTTACTTTTCTGCATTTGCTATTATAAGTAAAGAAAATGTTTCCTTCCATCAGAAAAACTTAATGATGTTTCTTGTTTTCTGCTGACATAGAGCTAGGACTGCAGTAAAATCAGTGTGACTGGTCACAAAAGAAAAAAGTGTTCATTTGGCCTTTTTAATTGAAAAAAGCATCTTCAGCTTGTGCACAAAGCATTCCTGTGAATTTTTTTACCATCGTGCTCTCATGTTTAAATGTCAGTTGTGTTTAAAAAAAACAAAAAACAAAAAAACAAAAAACAAACAAACAAACAAACAAACAAAAAACCACAAAAAAAAACAGGCAAAGGGAAACGAAGCATTGCAACTGGAGATAGAGGCCAAGATTCCATGTCCATCTGGGCCCAACTGACTCTGGGAAGAAACACACCTTAAACCTAAGGTTCTCCATAAACTCAAAAAAAAAAAAAAAAAAAAAAAAAAAAAAATCAAATGTTTTTTCAAGCTATTTTTGTATGTGTAAGGTCAAGATTAACCATCTTCCTCCTATCAAATGATATTAAATACATGGTGGTATTGTTTGCCCATTCTTGACCCCAAATTATTGGGATTTATCCTACAAATGCTGAACTCTTTTTCACTAATGCTGCTGGGCAAACATAGAGTATGATTCTGAAGTAATTAATCTACTAAAGTTCACCTTAATTTAATGTATTTGTATAGATAATTAGAATACTGGCTCTGTTCATTAACATTTCAAATCTCATTTAAATGTAAATTGTAATATTCTTCTTTTGTGCAAGAGTGGGTAGTTAGTGTCATTCATGAGTAATAAGTAATTTGTTCCTCATTAGCTGTAAGAATAGATAAAGATATAGATCAAATGTGGGTAGCAGATGTAGTTAAAAATGGTTACCTGTCTGGAAGGGGAATTTAAAACAAGCATTCATTGTTTTTCTGTAATTTTACATTTTTAATTTGGTCCTAATTCATAATTCAGAACACTTTCTATTAATTGGCTCTTTGCATTATTCATAATGAGGGTGTGAAAGTACAAAAATGTTTTCTCTGAGTGACTTACGAGATACAGTGTGAAATTTAAAAATATTATTTTCCTATTGGTTCAGATTAAGCCCATTTATAATGCAGAGCTCTACTTACAGATATTCTTCAAAGCACTAGAAGGAATATTCAGAAATAATGAAGACTGGCTCTGTGATATGCTTATTTTAAAAAAATAATCTAATCATCCTATTTTGATTGAAAGATGCCTTGAACTGATTTGGAAGAACAGTTTCTAACTTGTTTCTGAAACTATAGCAAAGTAAATTAGTAATAATAATAATAAAGAAAAAGATCCCAAGTTTCCTTCCTGTTGGTTAGATTTGAAATCAGTCTGTGATAGGAACCTGCCACTTGGGTAGCAGACAAAAAAAAAGTATCTTTCCATTTGTGAAAAGTGGAGAAGGAATAGGAATTTGAAAGCCATTGATGTCACATTGAAGGTCAGTAATAAACTCTTTTCTCTAAATAGTTATAATGTTACTTCTGTCCCATTTTCATTGAGGTTTTTAGCAGAAAGCTAGCAATTATTTTAAGACAATTGCATAAAAAATGAATTTGAAGTGCGCTTGTGAGTGACGGACAAATTAGGGAGGAAACTGATGGAATTTGTAAGTACTAAATCAATGAGTAACCACCCAAACAGTGTTAGCACAGAGCCAGCAAGCGAAAAGAGGGAGAGCTGGAAAAGGGGAAGATTGCTTGGTTAACATCAGTGCTTGAGTAACAAGGTTGTGGTCAAAACTGTAGGAATCAAATGAGAGCTGCTAATAGTCATGGTGAGTTAAACCAGGAAAATGTGTGTGTCTATACAAGTATAAAAAATAATTTTAAAAGCCCTTTACTGTGAAGAAGGTCTACTTCTTTATATTTTTATACATGTACATTTTTGAGTAGACCCTTTATACAGGAAGTATCCATTACACATACCTATGTATGGCTGTAAAATATCTTGTGATTTTAGTAAAAAATGATGATTCTGAACAATTGCCTGTCAGAAGCACATCAGATTGCATTTAAAAGTCATTCAGATGGGATTTTTTGCCTCTCCTATTGGCAGGAGAGTTTCTTATTGCAAGTCCATTTGATAAAAACTTCTTTATAAAATTTGCAACATAAATCTGTTGATGATCTAATCTGTTTGTTCGTGAATGAGTACTATATATTTTAATTCTCTCCTTTGTTTCCTTTGAGCAACCTGGTCTAGTGGAAGGTGTCCCTGCCCATGGCAGGGGGGTTGGAACTAGATGATCTTTAAGGTTCCTTCCAACCCAAACCATTCTATGATTCTATGATCCTTAACCCAATTATTATTGCTCTCAGCTATTAGTTTGGTAAATACTGGAAAGAACAACTTCTTTCAGACAATGCTGTAACAAAAGCTTTCCATTTGTCTGATTATCTTCATAGTCACTCTATGCTTGTGTCAAAGTGAAAATGAAATAATTCTTATATTAAGGATGATCAAGAGATACCACATACAGTTCTCCAGATGAGAAGCCTATCACAAGTGCCTTTCACAATGGCATTTATAGTACATCCTCTCCGCTGGAAATAACTTTTAATATATATCACAGGACAGCATTTTTCTTCAAAGCAAAAAATGATGATGGAAGACCCTTGTAAGGTTACTAAGCATACAGTCGTCTTTTTAATCCTGTTATTTCCATATGGTGAACTTCTAGCTTGTAACTAAAGGTCCTCCTATGAGTCCCTAAATCCAAGACTCTGGGACTGATCTTAAGCCCCATTTCTTTCTTCCAGTTATCATAACCAACTCATTCTTCCTGCTTGATATTCCAGTGTTCCTCCCAATTGATGATTCTTCACAGCCTTCACAAAATGTATTGAAAATAGGGCTAGAAGGAACCTGAAGAGAATATGGGTCTATCCTCTATACAATTCATTTTTTATAAACCTTCAAATATGGAGATCCACCGTATTCCCAGGCAATCTGTCACATTGGTCTGCAAATTTTGTTTTAATGTCTGACTTCATTCTTCTTTGCTATAGTTCCAGTTCATTACTTTCTATTCATCATAGACATGAAGGAAAGATTGCTCCGTCTTTCTTCAATGCAACTCTTGCATATCTGAAAGCTGTAGTAATAGCCACTCTGATCTTTCTTTGTTTTGGCTAAACAAATCTAATTCATTCTTCTTTTCCAGAGTTCATACTGATCTCCACTGAACTCTCTCCAGTCAGTCCACATCCTTCTTGACAATCAGTGCATAGAGCTGAACACTGACTTCCAGCTGGTGCCTTCTCAGCGCTGAGGAAAGTAAATAGAGTAATTGAGTGTCTTACAGGAAGTTTTTCTCTTTATACACCTTAGTATGAAGTTTGCCTTTCTTGTAGCATCACGTCATACTTAAGTAACATTTAGTTTTATGATCCACCATAAACCCAAAGATCTTTTCTGAAGAACTGTCATTCTCATCCTGTATTTGGGTAGAGGATTATTTCTACTTAGGTGTTGTACCTTGCCTTGTCTTTATTGACTCATACTCTTTGCTTTTCTCTCAGACCATTTGTCAGGGGGAAAAATGGGGTTAGGTGATTATGAATGCTGATCTTAATCTTCAGCATGCTTGCAAATTTAATGTGTATAGTGTTTATTTCACCAGCCAAATCATTAATTGAAACATTACACATAACCGGACTCAAGATAGATCCCTTGAGGAATTACACTGAATCCCTACATTACAAGAGGGAGCTACAGGCCATAAAACATAATTGTTCTATCTATATTACGTTTTCTTAATTTGCATATGAGAATGTCATGTGAGGTGGTGTCAAAATCCCTACTTAAAATCATGATATATGCAGTCTCCTAGTTATTATTTTTAAGCAGATCTTTTACCCTATCACACAAAAGGTTGAATACCATTTGACTTTAATGCATCCATATTTGGTTTTAGTTGCTTCTTACCTTTCAAACATTTATTGTTAAACTGATATTTCTCCCATAAGTTTTCCTAAATTTAAAAGCAGGATGCCTTTTCTATAGTTCTGTATTTCTTCTTTTACCTTTTCAAATGTAGGCATTATAATTGCTCTTTTCCAATCTTCTGTAACCCTACTTGTTCCCATTGAATAGGAGAATTTTGTAACTGGTATTTTAAGATTGGGTCAGTGGTTTCTTTTTAATAAATGCATTGATATAGCATAATTAACTCACATTCTTGCAATTTTAGTTTTTCACTAAACAGTAATCTTGAAGAAACTGGAAATCTTTATTTCAGAAGTGACTTTCTTCAGTATTTTTGTAAGTTGCTAATATCAGCTATTGGTAATAAATAAAGCTTCATCCTTCGGAACCCGGTGTAGCACTTACATGTTTACAAAGATTTCCTTAGAGCTTCTTGAGCTCCTACAATCATCATATTCTTGGTACTTGGAAGGCTTTTCCAGATTTGGTCTTGATGGGATCTGTCTGTCACTTGGTCTTTATGTTAATCTTGTTCATCCTTGAGAGGCAATACTTTTTTCCCTTGTCTGTCACTCAGACTTTTCAGATTGGTTTAACTACTTGTAGTTAACTTTTATTGGGAGTTTCCATCTTGGTTTGTGCTTTTTGAACCTCAGTAAAAATGGGGTTTAGTTGTTTGTTCGTTGTCTGATCAAAAAAATAGAAGTTAGCACTTTGAGGGTTGTAATGAGCATCCATGTAAAAATAGAGGCTTTTTCACTTGAGAAACCTGGAGACAGTAATATTACCTAAACAAACTTTATTTAGAGAAGACACCTCGTATTTTATTACTGTGAAGAATAACTGTAAGAAATGGCCTTTTACCAGACACTAAAAATATTTAAAGCCCTGTGAGGCTTAGATGGTTAATTCCGTTGCCTTTGTCTACTCTGTGTTGACGCAATGAAGTCCTCTTATACCTTTAGTAAGAGATGTGGGTTTTGTCATTGTTCTGGATTAAAATCTTAATTTTTTTTAGTAGTGTAAGAAATATCAAGTGTTGATGTTCATTAGATTGCCTTTCTCTGTTCAACATTTCAGTGAAAGTATATGATTTAGTCCAGCAAGCATTTATCGTGGCATATAAACTTCTCTACTTTCAGTTGCCCATTGTATGGGGACAGTAGTGGCGTGGTAGTAATTGTCCTGTTTGCACTAGTTCTTCACCTGCTTGCTTTGAAGCGAAGGAGAATCTTTCAGAAAACTACTTTTCTGAGAGAGTAACTACTAAACAAACATGATACCTAGACTTCTGAGTATACCAGGTAAGAATTTAGGATATCTAGAGAAGCTTAATTTCTTATTAGGAAAGAAATCATTCACATTCACACTTAATGAGTAACATAGTAAAGAAGATTCTAATGACCTCTATTTTCAGCAGGTACAAATGAGAGTAGTTGCCTTGTCTTCAGTGGAGCTGTGTGAATAAATACCAGCTGAGAATTTGGGCCAAGAAGAGTAATTTATCAGATGCAGATTCTGTTTTACAAAGAGAATAAAAGCAAGACCAAGCTTCCTTTTCACATGTAATTCATGTTGCTGAACTACAGCTGATACACAAGTTTGCTGGTCACGGCATTAACTGCATTAACTAGCAGGAACCATAGCATGGGTTTCATTTTGTGTTTTCTTTTTTCAATTTGCCTTTAGTATGTTAGGAGGTAATAATATATAGTCAAGAAAAGGTGGCAGGAGGCCTACATGGATGAACAAGGAACTTCTGACAAAACTCAAAACATCAGATGAAAGCATAGAAGAGATGGAAGAAGAATCTGGGCACAAAGGAGGAATAATACAGACACTGTCTGAATGTGCAGGGATGATGTTAGGAAAGTCAAAGCCCATCTGCAGTTAAATATGGCAAGGGACATGAAGGACAAAAAGAAGAGTTTTTACAATTACATCAGCGGCAAAAACAAAGACTAGGGAAAATGTGGGCATACTGCTAAATGAGGCAGGGGAGTTGAAGACAAAGTACATGGAGAAGGCCAAGGTACTCCAAACATATCAGGAAGGTGATTGGGAGTAGTCAGCTTGGATTTACAAAGGGTAAATCATGTGTGACCAACCTAGTGGCCTTTTACAACAAAATTACTTGTTTGGTGGACAAGAAGAGAACAGTGGACATCATTTATCTTGACTTGAGTAAAGCTGTCTTTCACAACATCCTCATCAACAAACTGATGAAGTACAGTTTAGATAAATGGACAGTGAGTGAGGTAAAATGAAAACTGACCAAAGGTTGTGACCAATGTTGTGAAGTCCAGCTAGAGGCCAGTCACCCACTAGTGGTGTACCCCAGGGGTCAATAGCAAGGCCACTACTGTTTAACATCTTCGTTAAGAACATGGAGAATAAGGTAGAGTTCACCCTCAGCAAGCTTGCAGATGATTTGGAACTTGGAAGAGTGTTTGATACACCAGATGGTTGTGCTGCCATCCAGATGGAGCTCAACAGGCTGGAGAAATGGGTCAACAGGAACTTCGTGAAGTTTAGCAAAGTGATATGCACCTGGGAAAGACTAACACCACACACCAGTGTGGGCTGGGGACCAACCAGCAGGAAAGTAGCTTTGCAGAAAAGGACCTGAGGGTCCTGATGTCATCAGCCTGACTATAATTATCTTGCAGCAAAGGCAGCCAATGGCATACTGTGCTGCCTTAGGAAGAGCGGTGCCAGCAGGTACAAGGGAGCTAATCCTTCCCCTCAGCACTGGTGAGACACATCTGGAGTGCTATGCACAGTTCTGCATCTCCTAGTACAAAGAGGAGCATGAACTTATTAAGGTAAGTATACTGGAGGGCCACAAAGATTATAAAAGGACTTGAGTATCTGTCACATGAAGAGAGGCTGAGAGAGCTGGAACTGTCTAGCCTACAGAAGAGAAAGCTCAGGGGGATTTTATCTATTTGTTTAAATACATTGTTGGGGAGAGTAATGAAGATAGAGACAGCCTCTTCTCAGTGGTGCACAGTTGAAGGACAAGAGGCAATGGCCACAAACTGAAATACAGGAAAATCCTTTTAAGCATAAGAAAAAGCTTTTTTGCTATGAGGGTGTTCAATCACTGGAACAGGTTGCCCAGAGTGGTTGTGGAGTCTCCATCTTTGAAGTTATTCGAAGCCATCTGGACCCGGTCCTAAGCAACCTGTTCTAACTACCCCTGCCTTGAGCTGGGGGACTGCGTTAGGCAATTTCCAGAGGTACCTTCCAACCTCAACAATTCTGTGATGCTGTGAATTTACTGATAAATTCAGCAGTGTACATGATAGTAGGTGGTCAGTGCTAGCCTCTGGTATGGTCCTTGTTCCACAGGACATTTTTTTTTCCTATGGAATAACTTATTTTGAACTATAAAGATAAGTTTTTGTTAGTTTCTTATCCTGAAAGGTCATAAACATTTACAAATGTCACCTGACAATGTTCACTGTGACTAATATTTAAAAGAATTTTTAAATCAAGATTTGGAAAGTATACATGATGTGAATCAGCTTTCCCTCCAGACTAGTTTTTGATGCCTTATTGGATGATTCACAGTGGCTGAGCAAGTGCTTGTGGAACAAATACATCAGCAGCAATCTTGATTCCTTCTTTAATAACAGGGTGTTTTCAGATGAAGATGATCACTCACTGTCCATTTTTTTTGTTGTTTTTTTCCCCCCAAAATTAAACATCCACATTCCAGAAATGTAGATGTAATTTTATTTTATTTTTTTAATGTGAGTGAAAGGTTGCCTTATTAAAACCATTTTATTTGCTGTGTTCAAATAGGGTTAGAAGCTTCTTCAGAATACCCTTCATGTGGGCCGATAACATCCTATTTGCCAATCTGGAATAATTTATCTTTTTTTTTTATGTTTCTCCTATGCAGTGCTGAAATGCAGCTCCACATTTTTAAAAATCAGTAACAGCTAAAGGAGAACAGAGAATACTGGAGAAAGTGTTAGACATACTTTTCATAACTATTTTGCCTTTTACTTCCCCTTTGTGTTCTCCAGAGTATGTGGGTTTCTTCACCTGATTCTGCCTGAATCTTGATGCTCCTTTGGGTTGAGAATTATTCCAAATTTACTTAATAGCTTATGACTGTAGTTACTTAACTGCACTTACCTAGTTTTGAAGACGTCAGGGGAAAATATATTGCCCTGGATCTGACAGCCCAAGAGAGGCAAATCTGCCGCACAGTTCCATGCCCCAGGTCCAACCAGTAGTGAGGCTGAAACTGTGTTCCCAGCAGGCACACACAGGCAGAGTACCTGTATACACCACATATACGCATACATACAGGGCTGTGGCTAGCTCCACAGATTGGTCACATGCCCAGCATTCACATGAATGCAGGCAACAGTCTCATCCTTCTCCTGTCTCTGGCTGAGCAAGGTGGAGGTCTACTACTGAGACTGTATGTACAGCTCTCATCCTACCAGCAGCTGAGCTCAGATACTCAGTCCTCCCCAGTTGCTGCCACCTGGACATATGAGCCCTGGGAGTTGCAGCCCCACTCCATTTGCTGGTGCAAACTAACTCACAGATACACACACGTGCACGCATACTCACACCCACCAAAGCCAGCTGGGGCTCATCTTGTCCCCAGTAGCCAACTGCCTTGTGCTTTCAGCCCTAGAATGACGCAGACACCAACAGGTCTCACTGGCAGCTGGCTGGGACTCTCCTGGTGCCCCCTGATAGCCAGCGTCTCCCATGTTCTTGCCCTTAGAGACACATGCCCCTCCTTGGCCTCCAGGCCACATCACCTAGCACTTGAACTTGCTACAGTTGCTGGCAATATGGGCTCGTGGGGCTCTGACCACTGGTCCCATCCCCATGGCTGGTGCTTGATCACACTCATTCTGGTCTCCAGTCTCTGGCATGCAGGCCTATCAGCCTATGGTCCCAGTCCAGCTGGTAGCACCCAGTCCTTCACTTGTTCCAGTTGCTGATGCTGTGGACACACAGGCCTCTATGACCTGCAGTCCCACCCCAGTTTTTGGCACTAAAACTTACTCATTCTGGTCTCTCCAGTTGCTGACATCACAGATGCATGAGCGACTAGTAGGGCAACTTGTGGTCTGACTCCAGTTACTGCACTCAGACCTTCCAGTACACACATGCACACAGATACAGTCCCTCACCCGGGAAAAGATTTAGAAAGAAACTCAATAAGATAGGACAGATTGCACAGATGAAGTGCAGGATGTGGCTAGACAAGTGTACTGATCATCAAGTTATTTATTTACAGGCAAGCAGCCCTTTTTATCCCGTATCCCTCTATTTTCCCCATACTTGTTCCTCCCCAAATGGCCTAAATCCATCCCTTTCCCTGCCTTCGGTTCCATCTCCAAGCATCCCATAGTAAGTCTTACACAACCTCAAAATGTGTCCCATAGCCCTAGACAGCCGCCCCCCTTCGGCTGGCTTCATGCTTGACTCATCATGGTGGGTTTCACACCTGGACAATGGGGCTGAGGCTCTCCTGGGACACAGCCCTGAGGGGCCTGGCCAGGCTGTCCCATTCTCTGGACCCATTTTGGCTTCCTGCCTGCCAACGTGCGTCCGTGCTCCTCTCCCCTTGTGGAGCTGGGCCTTTGGTGAGCTGATGGCTCCTCTGATGGGCTTCAGAGCAGCCAGGGTGGGCTATTATTTAGGCTTTCCCCACATTGCTGTTGTCTCTCTGGGCTCCTTCGTAGGTGTGCAGATGGACTTTTCTTATGTAATCTAAGAGAAGACACTACGATTTCTTGAGCGTTGTACTTCCACAAAGGCAGAGTTTATTTTTTCACAGCAAGTTTCTAAAAATACTAGCAGCGATTTTTTTATGAGTGTGCATTCAGAGTAATATAGGGGAAGTAAAGAGAAGTTTAACGATGTTAATTGTCTACCTGAGCTTCTGTTCATAATGGGCAAGACATGTCATTTTTAGGTGATACACTTCAATGCTCTCTGTGCTAATATCTTCAAATGCCTTTCAGCCATTTCTGGGTAGGTAGCCAGAAGAAAACCCTGACTTTTGGTACAGTCTCAGCCAAATGAGATACTTGGACAGGTAACACCTGGATCTTGTATATAGTTTCTTGCCTACTATAGGACTGAACAACAATGCACTCTATTTGTACTGTTGAATTAATTATATTCTCTCTTAGTTTGAGCTGCCTTGACATTTTCTGAGGAAGATTCTGAGTTAAATTCATTTTGACAGTTACCTTACCCCTATGTATCTCAGTCAGACTGTCTTTTACCTAAACATCTGACAGCTTCATAGTCTGCCTGCTTTTGCCTGTTGACTGTTTCTCCCTGAGTAGATTAGTGTAATTGTAGCCTATTGGACTCTAATAAGATTAAGAAATGCTTCCATAGCTTTTTCATAGATCTCAGTGATGTCTGAAGCGATGGTGATACTACCAGTGAGGAGTCTTTGAACTCATGTTCCGTATGTTGATTATGCAGCTGCTCGGCCATAACCTAGGAGATGTTATGTTTCTTGGTGTTATCAATTAATATGTATAATATGATTGAAATAACCAGGGAGCTGCTGAAGTCCTGTGTACAGCCCTGCCCCCATCAGTTAATATTTAAAATAGGGAAACAATAACTAGACACGATTTAGGGTTTAGGAATAAACTATCAGACAATGGGTCTTTGTAGATAGGTAGAATGCTTATGTCAGAAAAGATAATGGATTGTGGTCTGATCAACAAACCTTGAAGAACCACTTGGAACTGCCAAGACGGAGTAAGAAGTAGGTAAAAGGTAATTCCTGCAGAGCGAGATTGCGACCACCAACTCACTGACCACCTACTCAAATGATACCACCTATTCAAAAGAAGACAGTGAAGGAAGAAGACAGAGTCTGCGCGCTAATATACATGAGAGGCAAAGAAGAGACAACCAATCATTAAGGGAAATAATAATGAATATATATTACTTAAGTATATAAATGTGGGAATTTTTGAGACAAAGGTGTGCTGTCTTGAGATAGGCACCCATTCATGCACATCAACAAAATTAATTTGAAAATACCTTGACTCTGTGTGCTGTTGGCTTGCATACCGTGTAAACAAATCTGCTTTTAGGACAACATGGGTATTGTCAAAGGACTTACGTAATTTAGAGAGGACAACAGACATATTTATGGAGATTCAACCTGTGAACCTCACACATTTGCAGCAAGTAATATCTTCCCTTTTTGGGTACTTTGAAAAGGTCAGGTATCTTTTGTGTTAAAGGCACACTTTCCTATACAAACCTCTTATGAGGCAAATGGGCAAAATTGAATCATGGTTTAAACTTTAATTGCTCGTATTGCAGGTGCCTTGAGACTTTGATGAAGGTCTTACTGACAAGTAGGTGCATCGTGTGTCAAAATAAAAAGCAGATTGTTATTTTTTTTATTCCCTTCCTGCTATAAGGTGCTTCTTCTGGAAAAGCTTAGTTCAATATTGAGCGAGAGTGCTGTTTTCAGAGAAGAATTTCAGATAAAGAGTAAAGCCTCCACCTTTTATGCTAAGGGGATGAACAGCCACATCTGGTAAGTGAGTTGTAAAATGGGTTGTGCAAAACCCTTGTTTGGTGACTCTCTTCAGTGGTACTTGTATTCTTACATTTGTTGAGACTCTAATCCAACTATTTAATTTGAAGTAACTACACTTTAAAAACTCTGCAACTGAAGAAGTTGTTTCATACCTTAACTACTAGGTATTTATTTTCACTTACCTTTACTCTCCTATAATATTTCTTTTTTTGTTTTGCGGTTTTCTTTAGAAAACCTTTAGAGATGTTAAAAATAACCTTAAAAGCCTGTTAACAGACCTTAATATCTTGGTTGGAAAGGTTAACAAACTGCAGGAGCTCTTTGTTTGTGTAGTGAACATTTAAAATATCCAACATATGGTAAAGGATTGTAACAGACAGCTAACAGGATATTGCAGATACTGAAAAAAAACCCTGCTTAGGGGCCTGGAGCAGGAAAAAACCTCAAGCATTTTCAGCTGAGCTTATTAGCATGTGAAGGAATAACCACATTTCAACATTCAGTTACTTACAGTTATTGCCTTTAAGATGAATTTGAGGAAGTTTCCTTTTCCTTTATGTTGTATAATAAGGCTTATTTTTTCCCCACAACACAAATGTTTTTGCCATTAAAAAAAAAATAAATGTTACTATTAGATCTTCATTTCCTCCTTTTTGCCTGAAGATACTGGCAAGGTCTTTGAAGGACAGAAACATTAATGTCACATGAGCATACTGCCTGAGCCTCAGCCTCTAGAGAAAGGATGTAGATTCATATTTGCCGTGTATTTAACTTTACAGTTTATGCAACATGCAGGTTTCTTTTGAAATAATTGGCATGCTCCCTGCTGAGTTCTAAGATCCTTTGAATTCAGCAGAAAGGTACGTAGCTCATCTGAGTTCAGTATATATTAATTTTGTCCAGTGTTACCTGCAGGAAACATAGAATCTAATTGTGGTTTCTGTTTGTGAGGTAATTGCATTGAAGAACATGTTGGGAACCGCAGCTATATTGAAGCATGAGTAAGAAGCAAAGTTTTTGAAAAGGGGGACTTTGGTGAAAGTGGTTAATTCATCTGCATCTGTGAACCTAAAACAACTGGCACGATGCTTGCCACAATAAATTCATGATACTGCTTTATGCTGTGCAAGCCATGGTAACATTTTAACAGTTTACAGTAGCTTCAGAATTGCCTTGCATAATATTGATATTAGCTTTGAGATGTGTCATTGAAATCAGTGGAAACTTGGTAGTTTATATCTGAAATAAAGCATTTGTGAACAGGGCTTCAAATTCATTGCAACTTTGATGCAGCTGGAATGATGTTTTCCAATAGATATAATCATATTGCAAAAATGATGTAACGTTTGCTGAACAGTGACGTGAGTACAAGCATATGCTTTGCAATACTGGGTAAGAGGAATACTTAACAACTGCAATCAGTAGCAATGGTTTTAAGAGGAAAATTTTTTTTGAAATGCTTAAAGAAGCACTACAATTCCTTAAAGTTATATATACTATGTTTCTCAGTCTAATGGGATTTTTCTGTTGAGGATATAAACTTGGTCATACGAGAAAATACTTCAGACAACAGCAGCCCTGAGGTATGAAGTATTTTAAGGCAACAATACCAAAGTAATTTTGTGCAGAAAAGCAGTCCGAGACATAAAATAGGCCTGCTTATTTTGACTGCCTTCCACTTTGTTAAAATCATCTCCATTTTTGTATAGTGATGGTGAAGACAGTGTAATGAACTACCAAATAAAAAAAAGATAACCCCCCATCCCAAGTGTATGTGGAAGCTACCATGATCTGCCAGTCTTGAAAGCAGAACCCTGGCCTCCTCAGAGATCGACCTGATGCGCAGAGGGCGGGGAAGAAAGGGTTAGCCCCACCACAAATGGTAAGTGATCCATTTGTCCCTGCATGCTGGTTTTAATAAACAGGCTTCTGTCTCTTCTATTAGGAAAGTTTTTGTCTTCCGTTTAACTTCTGTGACTACCTAGTTTGCTTTTGCAGGTGGAGCCTAGCACTTAGCAAGCTTAATACAGAAGAAGCTGTGGTTTAACCTCTGCTGTACTCTGATGTAATGCTTTTTGAAGGTGTCTGACAAGCGGTAGAACTTTTGGAAAAATTTGGGGGGCAACATGTCTTGTCATATACCTATTGCTTTGCTGCAGAAAGCATGAATATACGTAGAATGGATTTTATTTAAAAAGACAGGCTAGGAGGGCCAGGTGGGAGATGAAAAAGGCCAACAATCTGTATCCCTACAAATGGTACGTTTTAGGGAATTTTTCAAATTGAGCCAATCTGCCATAAGTTTATGGTGCTTGTATGATGAGTTGAGTAATTTAAGTAACAATGAAGTGAATGATGTGTTACAACTCAATAGGTGTATTTATCACTTAGGGAATTAGAGATCTCTGGGAGGGGAGCATTTACAGACGGACAAATCAGGCCAGTTTTAAGCTTTAAAACTGAACTTTACTAACTTCTCTCATGAATAACACACTTGCTGCTCATGGCAGTTCTTACACAATATTGATCATCATTACTACATATAAAAAATGTAGTCTTTAAAATACATTTCTAAATGTATTTTACTTCTAAATTAGCTTTGAGTGTGCAATACCATGGAGATGACACTATGTGTTTAGTAATGGTGGCTGCAGGAGTTCTTGATGGTCCTTAGTTGTAGAGATCTGGGTGATCAGGCTTAAGAGCTCTTTGATGAGAGAAGTCAGAAACGAAATGGGCTTGCCTGTTTCTTCTGTCATATGCCAGATGTTTTTATGTTATTGCTGTCCTCCCCAGAAGGGGAGTCTACTTATCTGCTTGTTTGGTTTGCTTTTGTCTTGCCAGTCATTCTTCCAGCATGTTCAGCAGGATGTTCTGCCTAATTGCACTCCCTTTGCTTATCTTGTTTTTGTCTGACAAATTTTGTTACTTGAATGCCTCCTCCTACCTGCAACTGCATCCATCTGCCTTTGCCCCTTTTGCTTACATACTTATCTAAAATTTTGTCTGGCTAGGCAATCACAGTGTTACAAAATACTTACACGCTATTGTTAGCTACACAATTTTAGTATGCTTGTATTCAGGTTTAAGGCAAGTTTATATTAATTATGTCCTGATTAGTACATTTATAATTTAAAGATGCCGCAGGCTTTGGCAATGTATGATTGGAATAAAGCTTTTCCATTTGCAGGAATAAAAGTTCTCTTTAATTAAAAAATATTTGGATACTTACAGTTGTTGTAACCATATTAGATGTTGAACTTTCTGTCATCCTCTAAGCAGGTTATAAGATGGTAGAAGAATTCAGTGTAAAAAAACCCCATGTGCAATATTACAAAATATCAAGAGTATTTTTTCTAACTTATTTTTAAGGCAGAAGGCAGAGGATTTCTATTAGTTGTAAAATAGCCTGATTTTTTTCTAGTCTGGTTACATTTCTGAAGATAATCTTGTTAATGCTAGATATGTCTGTGTGGTTTCTCAAATACAAACATGATATCATAGCATTTTCCTAGTTGTGCTGAGAATTGTCGCATACCCAGTTAACTGTGTTGCACTTAAGATGCTCACAGGTGGTTAATAAATAAATAAATCTCTAATTATATGCATCTGGAATGTCTTCAACAACATCTGCATGGTATATCAACCCTTCCATCATCTAAAATAGTTCCTGAAATTTGTGTGTTGGTGGGTTTCGTTGTTTAATTGTTTATCCTTCAGAAATAAGGACCAAAGTTTTGGAGGGCAGGGTCCTGATTTTGTTTGTCTTTGTTCTGAGTGGTATGTGTCTGTGGATATCCTCACACACATGCACTAGACAGTTTGAAGGCTGGAGTCGTATGATAAATTGCAGAATCACCCAAGACAATTACTTCAACAGCTCCCAAGTACGCAGATCTTCCTTCTCTGTCATCGTATTTCAGTTACAAATTCTTTGTTGGCACAAACAGCTCAAAGCAAAAATTAAGTTTCATATGAGGGTGTTTGCACGGGTACCAAGCAGTCGCTGTTCTTTCTTTTTCTTCACGCTGAACTCTAAGCTTTATCACCTTTTTATTCTAGGTTTGTTTTAATACTCTGAAATTGTTTGTTCTTATTGTGATGAAGGACTGTTTTTGTTGTAGTACTGTGGCTGCCTGGCAGATTGTTTTAGTTGTTCCACCCTTTGGGAATATTAAGAGATGATAGCAAGATAGAAGGTTAGAGAAAACTGTTAGGCGAATTAAATGTTATTATTTCCTCAGCATAAATTACCAGTTGCGTAAAATTACTTTTTGGAGACTAAATAAAAAAATAAATAGTGTTAGTTGGTAGTATAGATCTTTAGGCAAAAGAAAATGTTAATATTAAAGATAGTTACCCTCAGCTGATGCTCTCTGAAAAATACTGAGCTAGCTCCTCAGTATTGTGCATGGGTGCAACCACATCAGCTTCCATGGCCCTGTGTCAGTGAGTGCTCTATAGGATTTTGCATTGTGGTACAGAAGGGAGGTTATGCCGTGCAGCTGCTCCCCCTGCTTTTGTCACAGGGCCTTCATTGCTGCTCAGGAAGCTTTCACATGGAGATGCAAAATTGAGGGAAATTAGTAGGGGTGCTGAGAAGAAGGCTGTATTACTATTTCTGTCTTGTACCTGATCAGTAGAGAATGAGTATTTCAAACAAGTAACTAACTGTTCAGTGGCTGTTTCAAAAGAGCTTAAACAGATATTTAATGGCACTTGGGCAGCTAATTTTTAGGCTTCTTAGGAAAAAAAAAAAAAATCCGTATTAGCTTTTAAGATGGCTGTACTTAAGAGATACTTAAGCCATTAGTATAGGTAATGTGATTATAGCATTGTTTTTTCATCACAGCATGTTTTTTTGGTGGAAACTTCCGTACATACACTTAACACCTGTCAATTTATGACCATCAACATACAGTGGGAAAAGCCATTTCCATGCTTCAAAGTCCCAGCAGATCTTTCATAAAATTTTGGTGTTGTTTTTGGCTTTAGGAATCAAAGCTTTATATTACTAGTTGGATTAAGTTTTTTAAAGGTTGAGTTGCAAAACTGTAATGAACAACACAGCATGTTTAGTCTGATTCAAAGGCTAATGAAGTCAGGAAAATAGCGAAGTAGTGAATCTCAGATGCATTATTTGCTCTTTATACTGTATGGATGATTACATTGCTGAATCGCTCAGCCCAACTTTTTTGTTATGCTAGAACAATGAACTGTTGTAATTGGATTCAATATAGCATCTTGTATCAATGATACATTTTTAAATTGCTGTCCCTTATGCCATGGAACATGCTGGTTTTCACCTCAACACACCCAAGCTTTTGTTTCGGGGGAGTGGGGTTGCTGGCAGTTTTGCCAAGGGTGATGATTTATTGTCTGTAATGCTGAGGAATGTTTGCTGGCTCGTTCTAAGAAGGTCTCAATTCTGTGAATCTGGTAGGTAGCACTGTGTTAGAATTAGTCCTACTCACTGTAATTTTCTGAGGTGAATAAACTTGGCAGAATCCAAGTCTAAACAGATACCTTTTTCTTCTGATTGCAGATGACATCGTATTGGTAGCCACATTCAGAAACCTTACACGACAGAACAAGTGAAGTGTGTGTAGTCTCAGAGTAAGCACCTTTGGTGCTGTCATTCCATGTAACAGAGTGTTTAATGATGTAGTAGCTTCTCTGATGCTTTCTTCCCTTCCTGCTGGACGTAGAAGCCTTTCAGCATGTTTCTTGCATAGAAAAACAGATAGATTCTACTAGGACCAGGGCACGACCAACTCTTAATTCTAGCCGTTCTTGTGCTTGCTGATTGGCATCGGGAAGGCTAAAAAGAGTTGATTCTCCCTGAGGGGAAGGTGTTGACTGAAGCCTTCCAGGAGTTCCTCAGACATAATTCATGCTCCCTTAGGCAAGAATAAGGATGTTATTAAAAAATTCTCTTAACAAACACAGTAAATATTTCTTTGATAACTTAATGTTAGAGAATCATATTCTGTTTTTTTCCCAGTAATCTGTTTAATGACTGATGACAAGAGAAAAAAAATCCAAACAAAACCTTTTCTGCTCAGAGAGCATTTGAATCTTTCTTGATTCTTGACTCAGCTACAGCTGGCACATCCAGAATTTGAATAACCATTCACTAAAGGACAACTGTAGTCTTTTAAGGTCATGTAGGAACATCGAGGTGGGGACAGGCATAGTCTGTGGACATGTATTTTAACGAATAGGTTGCTACAAGGCCAAAGACGTGCAGTGGGGAAGATACATGTGATCTGCTTCTTTTCTGTCTATGGGAGCTTCCAGCAGTGGCTGCTTCATGAGGAATAGCAAAAGTAAGGTTAATTACTAGCAAATAATTTTAATACTATTTAAAGTGAAATGAGCAACTGTGTATGTTCACAAAACAAGTATACTCATGTCCTAAAGTACTGGACGCATAGCCTTCTGTAAACATTGTGGGTAATTACAAGTCCAGATTTAAAAACAAGCTTAACCCTATGCCTAACTAAAAATTTAAATATGAAACTAGAACACCAAACCACTTATTTTATCAGTCTACCTCAGAAACACAAACAAATATTTGAAATTGCAGCATCAAAAAATGAAAGTCAAGTGCTTCAAGTAATAAACAAAGAAAATACTATCTTCCAGCAGAAAATTTTCACCATCATGAAAAGCTCTAATGTGTGTAATGGTAATGCTGCCATCTTTGCAAGACATTTGAATTTATTGCAGAATTTGAAATTGTTCGGTGGACTATCAGTGGTAATAATAAAACCTACTTGTCCTAGGCTCACTAGATCTTAAGGAGAGCAAAGCAGGGACAGGACAGTTGTACTGGCAAAAACTCAGCAGCCCGGTGGCACTTTGCCAGAACTCTCTAATCAGAACCAGCAACACTTCATAAATATGAGGTTAAACAACAGAGAAAAGATTATAGGTTGCAAAGAACAACATGATAAATGTAGCAACCCAATGGGGAAAAAAACCAACTACATAGGTGATGATATAGCTGTAATTTTATTTGCTGAAGATTCAGAAGGTGTTCTTAGATAGAAGATCTCTTAGTATTGCTGTGATGTCCAAGAACAAAATCAGGTGGACACTGATGTAGTCTTTACAGCTGTGTAGAAAAGGCATGACTTAAATAAAAGCAGCTCTGGAAGAAACCAAATCCTCACAGCTTGCTCCTCAGATCTAAAAATAGATTGTTTTAAGCATGTTTACATGGTGGCAAATATAATCTTATCATGTGGAAAATTAACTTTCGTAACATCCTTCTGTAGTTCATCAGATGACTTCATGGATGCTCTTCTTGCATTTAGTCAAATTCAAGTCTTACAATATGCTGCAGTAAGATGGTTGTTCTTCTCAGACCTCCTTAGGAAACTGCAGGGACTGTTTTTGAACCTGTCAAACATTAAAGACCTGAAACATCTTCTGCTGCAGTGAACAGATGGTTATATTCCTTGGGAGCTGCCTTCACAAACTGACTGGCATTTGCTTAGGATAACCTGCATTTTTTTGCACTGCCTACCTAGCACTACATGTAGTACCTGAGCAGGCTAATTTGGGAAGAACCAACAAATCTCATGTGGAACACGTGGCTGTCACACTGCTCTATGAAGGCCTAAATGATGAGCGGAGTTAACTTCTTGAACAACTCGTGGGCTATTGAGGTGTAGAAACAACTGGTGGGCTACTGACATGTGGGAAAACATTTATTGATAGTGAGTGGAATATCCTTTCTTGGTACACTGCGTATATTGGAAGAGTTTTGTGTTTCTTTGTGTTCAGCTTGCATTTTATAATTCTACAGAATGGTGAGAAAGAGGTAAGGATATACAAGTAGGAAGGAAGCATCAACACAATAATAAAGAAAAATATCCTTTTTATTTGAAGAACTGTGGAGCATAGCATAAGCAATCTCACATGTTGGTAGTGGAGCTGAGGAAGGATTTAAAGGGAAAAAAATGACAAATCAAAAAGAGTTGCATTGCGTTTGTTGCATTAGTTAGAATAGAGGTACTGATTTGATTGCTTAAGAAGTCTAAAAATATTCTGTTGTCTAGGGTCAAATACAGTATATTACCATTATTAACAATATATAATCCATTATTGTACCATTATTAGCAATTGTTATGCTGTCTATGTAACAGTTTTTCCCCATTTTTTTGAGGGACATGGGTATCTAATTATTGAAAATAACATAACTGTCACCATAACTTCCCTTTTGTTTATCAGGATAGTATGTTTTGATTGTGTCATTGATCAAACTTGCTTTTTAAGGTCAAAAGAAGCAACATATTTTTCAGAAAATTTATTACATTTCTTAGTTAAACTTAAGATCTTTTTCTTTTTTCTTCTTAGTTTTTTCCTCCCTTTTTTTTTTCCTTCTTTTTTCTTTTTAGTTTTTTCTTCCCTTTTTTTTTTTTTTTTTTTTTTTTTTTTTTTTCCCCTGCCTTTAGTCTGGAGCTGCATCTTCTTTGTGGTATGGTTATAATGTAGTGGGCGAGATTTTTCTTTTGGATTCTGCTGAGTTAATCAGTTGTTACATGGACAGAGATAAAAAAGATCCCACAGAGGTTTAGGGTCATGAGATACAATAACTGGAATGCTTTAAAAAAAAAAAAAAAAACCAAAACACATTGTGTCTACTAACATGGTTTTTTATTTTTCATATTTCAGTTAATGTGGTAACAGAAGAAAAATTATAATCCTGTTATATAGAACAGATGATTTATTCCTGCATGAGAATGTGTAGTTTTGTATAAGAAATTACCAGATAAAAATGACAGATTGCTATCTCTAGTACACACTTAATGTTTTCACTTGACTATTTCTTGCTCCTTGAAAAAATGAGCAGTGGTTTAGTTCCCTGTACACATTTGACTCTTCCTATGTTTTCACTATCATGAAGTGAAGAGTATGATGATTGATCTTTGCCTTCAGTAACTTCCCAAACATCAGCTGACCCTGTTTACACGAACATCCTTTCCATTTTTGTTTTACCAGTGTGTCCTGTTTTATGTTCTTGTACAGTTACAAAGCAGCTTGAAGTAGGTATACCACTTCTAATTATTTGGTTGAAAATATAATTGTATTCTGTAGTCCCTCTTCTGAGAATGCTGTAATTATCCTGGATCATCTAAACATCCAGTAGCCACCATTGCCAAAGACCTGGTTGTGCATTGTATGGAAAATTCAAACTACATACTTCCCTGTAGTATGTTAGGATAAACTAATGGAACAGTTCTCTTCCTGTGCACTTCCCCATGCTATCAGCTCCATCACTACCTGACATCAGTTTCCTTGCATCTCAGACTTTCCAGCATAGTATTCTGATACAGTTGTTCTCTCGCTTTTGCTTTTCCCCACCCACTGAACTTTCTGGAAAAAAAAAAAAAAAAAGCCCACAACCTCCTTCTTCACATATTACAGTCTGTTTAATAAAAAGAAGTGATTGATGATTGTAGAAGTTACAGGAAAAAATCTGTAAGAGGTGATTTCTTCTTGCAAAGCACAGCTCTGCTATACCTTTACTAGGAGGTGTTTGTCTAAAATATGCCTTGCAGTTTCGAATGATGAAGGTAAAGAAGAACATAAATAAAAGCGATTTTTAAATACAGAAACATTGGTAACATTGAGTTATGCTATTAATGAGTTATTGTTGTGTTAGCACCTAGAGCATCCAATTAAAGCAGCAGAGGCTTCTGTTTATCCAACAGTGTTAAACCACAGAAGAAAGCTTCCTGTTGAATTGTGGATTACCTAAGAGCTGTAAAACTACATTAGGAAAGAGATGCGAACAGTAACTCAATCAAGATCATATTGCAAGCACTGAAAGAATAGGAAGTAAAAGACAGATTGAAAAGACAGATTTATTGTCTGAGACAATAAACCAGCATGAATCTTGCCATTTCTTGTAGGATGATCCATTCCAGTACTCTCACCTTTAATATTATTTGTTCAGTATAAATACTGGAGAAGCTATATAGTAAAGAGAAAGGAAAAAGAAAATATTCTGTGGATTCTGCAGTTTCCATAGAATGTACTCTCTGAATTGGCCATGATATTAAAAAAAAAAAAAAAAAAAAAAAGTCAAGTTTCACTACAAAAACTATTGTTTTTCTTGCACCTCTGCAGTTTTATTTTAGAGTTCTTTTTTCTCATCCATCTGCTTATATAAAAAACTGTTTTTGTTAAGGATTGTTGTTTGTCTCCTTGTTTTTCAACCAAGCAATTTTAATTAAAGAAAGATTAACAGTTTTCATGGATTCTTCTCTAGTAGATTTTACATTCTTTTGATGTTTTTCTCATATGACTTGACGCTCAAGCTGCAACATATGCCTGTGAATCCTTTCAGGGCTAATTTGAATGGAAAAATAGAAAATACTTCTAGCTTGAGGGTTAAATTATTGTAAGCAGTGTAACTTTGTTTTGATTGTTTTCAACATGGTTTTGTATTTTTGCAGCTTGTCCAAGATTCAGTTACATTAGACAAGGCTAGTAATGTATTTGAAACAGAATGGTTTTCTTGTTCAAAATGTTAAAAAAAAAATCACAGCATAATTAGTACTAAACATTCTCTGTGTCAATGCTACTTTTCTCCTAGTTGAAAGGCATAAACAAGTTTCTAGTTAACAGGATATTACAAGAAAGTGTTTGCTACTTACTGCTCTGGTCTAATCTGGTAAGCTTCAGTGGATAACTAGGCTGTCCGTGTATCTTTCCTTTCAGGCGCATTTCAGATGTATCTACCCAGATGTTGCTCCCGCTATTTATAACAGGCAGTGTGGTCAGAACTGTGTAGATCAACCTGTTTGCTCAAGTTTGGAAGCGTAACAGGACTCATGCAGCCAGCATGCATCAAAAGTGTGTTTCCAGGTGTACTTTGGAAGATATGCATCTTACAGTATTTGCAGGTAAGTTCCTGAGCCGGTTTCTCCTGCATGATAGGGGACTAAGTGCCAGAACCCACTGCTTCTAATAAAATAGTAGTTACAGCAATGGTTGGTCTGCTTTCCCATGAATGCTGCAAGTCTGGAAAATGCTCCTGATCTGATTTCAAGTCCTCTATAGCTATGTCCACACAACACTATATGGAGTGCCAGGGACTTTGCCCAGCACGCTAGCCTCATAGTCCCAGAGAATCAGAGGTCAAGGACTTAAGTTTTAAATGAGAGTCTGAAAGCAAGGTAAACTAGTTCCATAGGTGAAGCCAGTTGATTTGAAAATGACTTGTTCTTTTACACTTGAAGCCAATTTACAGCACTTTGACAATGCTAAAGGCCATTTAAAACTTACAAAGTGTTTTCCAGTGTAATTCATATAAATGTCAGGCCTGCTATATCTTAGGCGTATAAAAAGGGGCATCCTATTTGTCTTCTTTTCTATCGTCTCTGCTCTGTGTTGCGTTGGAACAGGTCAGCGAGGACTCAGAAACAGGTAGGTGCTCCATGCTAGTTGCATCCTCAGTGAAAATAATTAGTATTTGGGGAGGCCCTAGAAATGGAAGCATGGCTTTGAGATAGCATAGTCTGTTCTGGAATCATTCATTGGTGAATCAGTACGGCCTAAGATGTCTTTCTGAACAGTTTCTTTAAACTTTATAAATTGTGGTCCTTTATACAAAAGATGTTATTTCAAAGCCGGGGGGCTCTTTTCCTTTTCTTCTTTGATGTGGGGTAAGAACTGAAAATTATGTGGAATTATGTTTTACCCATAGTTAGCATTTAGTTCCCATTCTGTAGCAAATACTGAATTAGAAATTGTTTATAATTTGGAACAGAAACAAGTCTTTCCAAAACTTCTTGGAAATGAAAATACTGAGAACAACTTAGGAGCAGTCAATATTTTTTTTAGCTTTCGTTCTTTCATTTCAGTTTTTATTATAATTGTATGCAAAATTATATATATTATATATATATATATAAAAAAAACCAAAAATCAAAAAGCTGAGAACTAAGCTTTTTCGTAGGAAGGCTCACTTCAGGGTTTGTTGCAGGAATGGAGGTTCTTAGACCTAGATTATATAGCTATATAATTTTAAGTACCCTGGGAAAAGACAAAGGACAGAAGCTGCTAGTATATTTGGAAGATGATGCTTTTCCATGCGAAATTTTGATTTCATTGAAATAGTCTATTTCATTGGAACATCATTCCATACAAAAAATTGCTTAGCATTATTATAAATTATATCAGTGTGTATTTGATGCACTTATGTTTCATTAAGACAACGCTAGAAGTGAGGCGTGACCTCTTAGCACGTTTACCAAGACTGTAAATCACTGAATTGCCAATCATATGTTCAAGGTTAACAGCACTGTATATGAAAAGAAAAAAGTTTCCTTCTCTTCAAATTACAGCAATTATATCAGTTTATTCTGTGCTCAGAATAAATTTGACCCATGGAATAAGGTTGCAGGTTAGAATTTTAAGAAGAGCCTAAGGGAACACAGTGCTCAAACCCGCTGTCGTTCAATGACAGTTGGAATACATTTAAAATTCCTGTCTCAATATAGAATTCTTTGTTGCTATGTTTGAGGTATCCAAATTAAAATTCAGTCTGAGATAGTCCTGTTATTAGCTTGGAGGTACATTATTGCACAGAAACACAAAAAAAGGTTGGTGTATGCCCTGGGAAGAGGAGGAGGATTTTTGGGAACTTGCTGACCCCATGTGTCGTTTTTTATCCTGTTTAGTTTATGAACTAACAAAACTAACAAAGGAGTGGAGCATGGAAATAGTCATGTATTCCACTTTGTATTAAAGAAGTGACCCTTCCGGTTGCAATACTGTCATTTATAAAATAAGGCATGTGTGTACTCTCTATTGGACCTGCCATTTGGCTTTACTGATTGCCACTTGCAGTGTTCATTAATCTATCCACCTGACATCATCCTTTTCAAGCAACAGGTCTCCCTAATATTGTTGCTTTTGCTAATGCTTGTCATTGTGCTTTCAGTTTTATGGTGATGACGGGCATTATATGTGTGTGTAGTGCTCTGATAGAGGGCTGCAACCTTGCCATGTGAATGACAGGCTCTTGCCCTGTTTTGATTGGGAATCTGTTGCAGTCATCAGCGTGACAGCTTCCAAAAGCATCAGTGAGTCAACTAGAAATTCACTGATCTTGGCTGGAAATAATATTATCTGGGATAATTTCAGATACCATGCAGATACCTGCTTGCTTTTGCAGGGTATCTGATCTAATAAGCAGTTATGCACATGGATAACTTTACAGATGTGCCCAGTTTGTTTCAATAGGACTACCTATCTGAATAAATAATTCTTGCATGGAAGTACTTGCAGGATTAGGCTTTTGCTTTACATATGTAAGTCTGATTTCAGAAGTATTTGTTAAACTTACATAAGGTCGATTAACTGTTTAGAAAACACAGCATTGTTTTTTGCAAGTATACAGCACTGTAGAAGAGTCTACTGTTTATCCTCTTAATCAGACTCTTTGTGGAAAAAGCTGCATGTTTCTCATGAACTTTTCATTAAAATTGATGCATTTACGTCTGTTCATTTAATTAATCTTTGCCTAACTTTTCCCATGCATTGAATAGGAATAATTAACCTTCGCCTGCTGAGAATGATGCTTAATGATACTCCTTAAAATCGAGAGTGACTTTGTCCCTCTCATATTTACTACCCAGGAGTGTGATGAGTTCTGTAAACTAGAATAAGGCACCTCTCTCTTCATTTAGTTGTTGAAGCTTTCTTGTCTTCCAGTCACTCAAGTTCAAGAAAAAAACAGTAAATCGTTCCTAAGAAACAGCTTTTATCTCTGGCGGTTTTTTAGTGTTTCTTTTCAGTGCAAAGGATAACAGTTGCCTGTCCAGAGGATAGCATAACTATATTTGAGGAGATTGAACATGAATAATACTGATTTTACAAATCAGATGGAAAGTGTGAAGAGATTCATAAACTTAGGGTTATTTTTAATGATGTTATTCCGCTGTGTGTTTTAGTTTGTATACGTAATTTTTTTTCTCCTCACTGCAAATATGCTGGAAGAACTGCCATCCAGGGTCTCAGACAAATTCTAAAGCTGATCATATGAGGACACAACCATCTGTGTCAGCCCATAGAATCGTAGAATCATTTAGATTGGAAAAGACCCTTTAAGGTCATTGGGTCCAACCTAAGTATGATAGTAGCATTGATGAATGCAAGTGAGACAAGATACAGGTGACATAAGGGAGAAGTACTAACTGATAGAAGTGAATAAATGAAATAAGTTTTTGGTAACATCTTTTTTTTATTGTGACACTTAAAGAATGCCTTGTGTATCCATCTTACAATGATATTTAAACAGTTTTATGAGTTTAATTATTCTAATAATATTTGACAGTTTCTGCGTAGCTATGTAAATGTAAACTAACAACTGTTGAAGTTTTAGAAATGTGGATCTTTCAGTGTTTTAAACGTTTTTCAATGTTTAGCTGTTTACATAACACCAGCATTGTATATGCTGGCACATACACCAATCTGCTGGCATTTAAACCTTCAGATTTAATTTTATTAGAAGTTTAATAATTTTATAAGGAAGTAGTATTTATGTTAGCATTATTATTGGTTTATCATTCTTTTCTTTTATTCCTTTCAGTAAACTTTGCAAAAGGCAAAATCATTGTGTTGCATTTGTCTCTGTAATAGTACAGGACTATTCTTTAGCTGTTTCAGTGGAACACTTGACAAATTTTGATGCACCCAATAATTCTGTCCAAGTGGAAGATTTTTTTTCTGTGTGCGTGCAGTCAAAGTCTTAACTCAGGAAAACAGCTCAGAAGTTATATTATACTATGTTATAACATGAAATAAATATAATACACTTATAAACTACTTGGAAAAATATGTGAGTTCATAAAGGGGAAATACATTGGAAAAAATTTTGCCCTCGTTGTAATCAGCAACAGAATTACCAGACAAGGGAATTTTATGATTATTGTTTTAATGCAGGTTTAAATTACTCTAGTTGGATTTGATTTTTAATGTGGGAGTTTGTGTTCATTTGGGATTAGGTTTCTGTAGAGCTTATTCAGGTCAAATACCAGTTGTAGTTATCTTGTACCTCTGAACCTGCTGAGGCCCAGATGTAGGGCACAGTGTGTAATAAAGACTTTAGATTAGAGACACAAGAAAAAGCATTCATGCAAGAAGCAAGTTGCTGTGAGGTTCATTCCTTTAAATAAATGATTGTGGTTTTATCCCCAGTTTCATTATCACTTCCTTGCAATACAGATGATTTTCAAAACTAAGAAGTGTGAAGATACCACATCCTATACAGAACAGAGGATAGTTTGGGTCTGAAACGCTGGCTACATAGGAAGTGCAAACATTGTGGTCTAAATCCTATTCAACTCACACTAGTTAATCTTTTCAAAGCAAGATCTTCCAGTTCTCGACTGATCTTAACAGCATTCATAAATAACCTAGGCTAGCTATTTATTTCTGTGGAATGGAGAGGCACTGGATATGTGATAATGTTCTTACTAGAGCCCTTAAATTCCTTTCCCAACCATGAGCGAAGCTTCCTTTTTTGGTCCTTTATTGGTCTGTGAAGATTCATTTGTACTTTGTGTTGCTTCTGTTTGCCCTGGTTTCTCTGACACTTGCACTGACACAATTTGTTCATGACTCTGATTTTGCTTTTAGCACCTAGTAACAGTTTGTAGCATTGAGTAATGCTCATGAATATGAGTATATTCAGGTGATACTCCTGTAAATACTGATGAATAGGGATCTTGCATTCTGCAGGCAGTGAGCAAGGAAGTGTAGAAATGTATACATTTGACTAACACACTATTAGCTGGTGTAGTATCAGTTATAATCAATAAAAAAGTATGAGCACAATTCATGATACATCATTTGCCTGAGCAAACCAATTGATGATGAATAATAACTTGCAGTTTGCTACTACTTGTCTGTACTTTGTGGAGCAGGTTCTGCTAGTCAGGGTGACACCTTCACCCTTATGGCTCTCATCTGTGGTCCACAATGGTATTTCAGCTGATGCCTGTCTTCAAGCACGTCAGTTCCACTAAGTCACATGCTTAAAATCAGACACACAGTACATAGTTGGATGTGCAAATGGATCCTTCCCTTTTATTCAAATGAGGGCTTGTTCTGAGGCATTATGCTCACAAAGTAATGCGTTGCATAAAGAGAACTGAGGATATATCTTTGGCATGTTCAACATAAATCATTAAAATATGCTTTTGCTGAAATTTAACAGACTATCTTTAAAATATCAGTTGGCAGAAGAACATTGTGTAAAATCATTTGCCCTTTTATAGATATCAAAATGGCCTAAATATTTCCTGTCTTATGTTACAGCCCTTTCAGAACTCACATTGTAGAATGTACAAATGTGTAGATTTATAATGGTTTAAAAATGTCAGCTGTTGTGAACTTCTTATGTCAAGAATATATAGTATGGTCAGACTGCTCAGTTTTAATGTAAAATTTTGCAACAGTAGTTGGCTTTTCAAATGAGGTTTCCTGTGTTCACTTTGCAAGACAGTTCTTGTCTTTGCTTTGGTGAGTATAATAGCTATAAGTTTTCCTCTTGAAGTAATTTATTTTTAATTCAGGGACTACATCAGGTGCAGTTCCTTTGGTTTCACCATTCTTTTGGAAAGCGGAATAAGGCTATACATTTTTGCAAACTGTAATCATGTTTGTTTAATTGTCTTCTTTCTTAAGTGATTTCTGAGTATTCCCCAGCAATAAGCACTGCAAATTTATGAAGTCTTTGCCTCATAATTTTTTATCTTTTCTGTATTATGCAATTGACATGTAGCATTCTGCAGGACATGATAATGATTAACTTCAAAAGAAGTCATCACAATATGGATAGTTTATTGTATCTGAAACTTGAAGAAAAACAACTATAGAAGAGCAAAGGCAAGTTGATACCTCTAGCTTTTGAAATAAGTAGGCATCTAACTTTTACTAGACACTGCCAGAGCTCTTCCATTACTATGCATTTTAAGTTTTTTTTTAAGAGATAATCAGACTTTTTTTTTTTTTTGAGGAAACTTGAGAAAAATGTGTGTACAGTGCAGGTCATTTGTGATGCTTTGGTTTGGGTTTTGGAGAGTTATTCGTTTTGGTTTAGATACAATTTTCAGCTCCATGTACAGGCTGCTTCTACATACAGTATATACACTATGACATATTCTGCAGCAACAAAATGTTCATTTTAGTTAAATGAGCACTTAGGGCAAGAATGGGCAGAATACTAAGAATATACTCGGACTTAGAAATTTGATGGTCGTCAGTTACATCCTTTAGGTCAGCCAGAATTCCAGAATTTTCTTGACTCTTGTCTGTGAAAGCAAGTCATTCTGTAATCTAATGTAGCTTGTATGTTAAAAAAAGACGGAATAAGATACACTGAAAATGGTGTTCTTCTAAGGGTTGGGGTGATAATATGGTGGTGTTGACTGGTTGTGGAAGGAGGTACAGGAGGTTTGGAAACATTTGGAAAAGGTCTTTTGGCTAACATCTAGATGTCTGTGAGGAGATGTCAGAAAGAGTTTCAGCTGTGGCCTTAGGCTAGAATTAATTTCACTTAGCCTGAAACACCAAGATGAGGTTGAAAGTTTCCCTGAGAGTCTTCCACAGGTGGTTCACAGAGCTGGGTGCCTTCACAGGCTGATTTACCTCATTTGCACTCCACCTCACTGGGGCAGGAATATTTCTTTTTCCTCAGATTATATGAGGAGGTTAGGCTGACTCACTGATTGACTTAGTTACCTCCATTCAAAGTTAGAGGAGACTAATCAAGGCCTCCATCATGTGGCCTCTTCTGACTGCAAGAAAGGTTAAAGCTTTCTTGGGTCCCTCAGTCATTTTTACCCATAATGAATCACTGGAGCAGGAGAGAGGATCTTGTTATGTTTTTTACATCTGGGGAGGTCAGGACATAATGGATAAAATCCAGGCAGTAACACAGGTTTCTGAGTGCTTTTTGTAATGTTGCTTTGCTATTTTAGAAAATAACTGGTGTTTTTTCCTGGAGTCTGATTTTCATTGATGTTATGCAGTAATGATTTCAGTGGCTTCAATTTACTCCTTAGTCAAATAACATTAAAAAGATGAATAAATCTGAGGGCTTTTTCAGAAGCAACACACAAACCACAGTTGTATTGTTGGCATTACAATCATTGCAGCTACAGATCCTGAATAAACAGAAGTAAATCTGTGCAATCACTGAAGCCAATGTTGTTGTCTCATGTACACAGTGAAATCCATGTGTCTGGCAAAATGTATTGTCAAGCCTAAAAGCAATCTCATGTGGGGGAATCTGCTTTCAAATAGTTTTTCTTACTTGTGGTAATTGTATATTTATTTTGATCGGTCTCTCACTTCATTATTCTAAAATATATTTTTAGAGCTGTGATATTTATTCTTATTTAAAAATTAAGATTATTTTCAAGATCAATTTAATATTCAGGTCATTTGGGCCTAGATACTTTTTACTGTGGTATGGAAAATGCCTAATTCTGCTGAGTTGCTATGGCTTAGACTCCTAAATTGTTAAATCACTTTGGAAATGTTTTTCCCACAAGTCTGTTCTTTTTGTCTTTTTCTTTTGCTAACTGACAAAATAACCAAATGAGAAAATATCAGGAGACTTAATTCCAAAGTTTAAGCTTTTTGTGGTGCTTCTAGTTGAAATACAATTGATGATTTGTCCCACTGGCCTGAGGCATTAGCTAATTAATCATTACTAGCATTTGTGTAGCAGCACTGGCTTTTCTCTCTTGGTGTGATTAGCTCAGTTGATATTAATAGCCTTCTCAAACATACCAAAATATATATGTTTTCTGCAAAATGGTGATGAAAGACAGCAAATGAACCTATATAAAGGTCAACATTTACCTTTCTATGCTTTTGACTATTTGGGGTACTGGTACAAATACTAGCTTATAGATGTTTCTTTTGTTGTACTTTGGGAGCTGTGTTAATGCCTCAGCCTTTTTTTTTACCAAGATCATTTCCTCTCCCATCTGCAGAGATGCATCTGGGGCCTCCAGAGGCAGTGACGGTCTCCCGTGGGAGTTCCTCCATGGCGTAACAGGTTGTGGTGTCTCTGCTTTAATTCCTTCCAATTATTTCCTTTTGTATCTTCATTATTAAAGCTTGTTCCAATTTAATGACCGGTCAAGAGCTACTGACTTCCTTACCTGTTTTGAAGCACCACGTTCATATAGAACCTCAACTTAGTCACTGTTCACTGTACTTCTGTTATGTGAATGACCCACATTTAAAGGCTAAAAAAGACAGATTACTTTTCCGAGGATTTTCAGTTCTGACATACATGTATGCCTGGGAAACTAAGGTAAATGAAGAACAAGCACAATGTAGTCAAGAAGAAATGATCTGGTAGACACTGAGGATAGTTCCTGTCACAACCAGAAGGACTTTTTAGATCCTAAGAAACAGACTTCATAGCTTTTGATCTCCTACTGTTAAAGAAACAGTACACTGTATCCTCTTTTGGGGAATCCTCAGTGTGTGAAGTTATGAGTAGTCTGGTTAAAATTAGAAGGCGGCCAGAGAAACATCTCTCTCTTAAATTTTGGGGAAATTCAGAGTATCCAATGCTTAAAACCTTTGGAGTAGGCTGAAAAATAAGTAAGTGATTGCCTGGGCAATTCTGTTAGCATCTTGAATTTTCAGATTTTTATATTTTATTTTAAAACCTTAGCCATATTTCTTCCTTTATGAATTTTCAGGGGTGGCACAATATCCATCTGAGCAGTGCTAAGAAATAATAATTACAAACAAAAGAAAACTAAATGGTAAAGGCCTCTGAGTTGCCACGTAGGGAGTCTGTCAGTATATATGTATGTATACTGTCTTTTCATTTTTGCAGTGGTTGACCTTTTCCTACGTGCATCTCATAGGGTGCCTCAACATGGATGAATACTTACAGTTACATATCTAATTCAGTCAGTCAGAAAGAAGCTTCAGTCTGTAAACATTGTAACTGCTAGTATAGCTCTGTCCTGAACTACTGCATCTCTCTGGTGGACTCATTAGGTTGGGCTTAAGACAGATTTCATGCGATTACTCGGCTTCTGGGCCAGTAGTGGAGCTCTTCCAGATGTTGCCATTCTGGAGTTTTGATGTCCCTTGGACTGGCACCCGGCTTTGAGTTGCTGAGTGGTTCAGAGTTTGGCAAACTGTTCCTAGGGGTGGATCTAGATTAGCAATTCAGCTCTGCCAGGGAGCACCCTGCTGAAGTAAATTTCCTGGATGTCCCCACTTCCTGGATGTCCCCACTTCCTGGTCTTCAGCTGGCATCACAGAACCATTTGGGAGTGTTTGAACTGTGTTTGTTTCGTGTGTGAATCTAAAGCAAAAGAGGCACTTCTGGAGTGAGCCTGGTGACCTCCAGCTGCTGGTGAGTGTTCCTTCCCTGCAGCCGGTCTGGAGCTAGTCTGAAGTACCCTTCCCACTCTTCTTCATCCTCCCACCCCCATATCTCTGTAGTATTGATTTTAGGTCCTCAGCACCGTTTCTCCAACACCCCTAGCTCTGTTGTGCTACGCCACTTTGTAATGTAGACACAGCCAAAATTGGAAACTTCTGAGTTATTTTATGTCTTTATTGCCACAAACACGAAGATGTTGAAGAGACTTGGTTAAAGTGGGAAAGAAGTGAATTTGGGAGAAGGCACTGCTGATTATTTAATTGTAGGTTCCAATTTTGCGCCTGGACTTCTCGGCAAGATCTGTTCTTGCTGTGGTAGGGAGCCAGGTGAACGTTGAAATGAGTGCCCTAGCTTTAGGACATAAACTGTAAAGGCTGTGCTGTTTCTTATCAGTGGTTCAGCCATTAGCTTAACTGGGATTTGCATAATTTCTGAAATACAGAGGGTACCTGAGAGTTAAGAGAGTAAGTAGAAAGGACTAGTGGCTGCATACATGTGAAAAGACAATCTCACTGATCTAACTTTTCTGGCTTAATTTGGTCATAATTGGGTTTTGGGGGGAATATCAGCATATGACAGGACTACATGGATGTCTTCTATCATGTTCTCACAAGTACAAACACCTTTTCAGTTCCAGTGACAATGTAATTTTTAGCTTTTATTGTCTAGAAAATGTGATGTTCTGTGAGAAGGAGAGTAATGACAGACTTTAATTTGTGGCTGAAGCTGATACCTGACACAGACTTGCCTAATGGAAACAAGGCATTTTACTGGAAGCTGAGATTTCTGAGAGATGATGGTTTACCTGTGGTCTCTGTTCCAGAACTGGGACATTTGGATAAATTAAGTTAGCCACAGAATGTATCTTGTGGGTTTTGTTGTTGTTTTTTTTTTTTTAATTGTGAGTCCAACAAGCAAGGCCCTAAGTAAAATTATTTCTTGCGCTAGACACTTCAATATTATCACTTTTTTAATATGGTTTCAATATAGCAACAGTAGGCCAAGCCTCAATGTAGTGAATTGTTTATTCATTAGTGTATTTTTAATACTTTATTATTCTGAAGACATGTTCTTATAATCTGGCATGGATCTTTAATATTTATAAAATGTGCCAAAGTGGATGTTAAAAATACATAATTAAAACTAAAACTCAGTTTTGACATATTTTATATTTTCATCTTGACTACCTGTTGCTTTTTTTTCTTCATAGTAACAGAAATGTAATGTTCAGATTGACACTTATTCTAAAAACATACTAACGGGCTTACTCAAATTATGTATAAATATGTGTCAGTCTACATAAATAGATGTAAAACAAAGTGTAAACTGACCGTAATGTTACATATCCAAATTTCAGAAGACAAAACCCTCTGTTCTCGTGTCCTGTAGACTGAAGTGGAGAAGAAACTGAACAGGTTGTCTGGTTTTTTTTTAAATAAATTTTGAATAACTGTGTTTCATTTCACCTGAGTATTGCTGACCTTTAATTATAATCTAGGACTCCTGCAGTGCATTTAAAACAAAACCACTTGTTTTGTTTCCTTTCACTAAGAAAAACCCAAACCAAACCAAAATAAAAACCCTCCCACTTCATAGCATTGTTGTTTTATTCATTCAGAAACTCTCTAAAAATAGCATCTTTTTGGCAGCAGAAAATAAAAAGAGGTTTCTGATATTCCTGATGTTTTCTCATCTTCCTTTGTTTCCAAAGAAAATTAAGATCAGTGTAGTCCACAATTTAATTCAGTAGCTAACTTCAAAGGTCTATATAGCCCTCCATTTTTCCCCAAGCTCCTGGTACCTTTATTTGAAACGTTGCAACATTTCTGTGGTGCTTATCATGTTTTGTTTTGCTTTACAAAACAAAAATAAGTAACAATTCACTGAATCTACAATTTCTTTTTCTCTAATTGTTCAAAGTTTGCAGTCAGCAACTTAAAGAGAAAAGTTGGATGTTGGCATACTGTAAACTCACATTAAAACTTATATTAACGTAAGTACAGTTTGCAGTGGTGTAGTCTTGACAGTTCAGAATGTAGGCAAGGAGGCTGTTGTTAAGAGTTGAGTATCTGAGTTGATCTCAGTAGATCAAAGGCAAGCAAACTTCTCAGTATTTTTGGAACTTAGGAAGTGTGAGGCAGTATCTCAGCTGGCATAAATTGACATGGCTCAGCTTGCAGATCAGAAAGGAACAGAATCATCAGTGCACTTCTGGCACTAAATATGGATGATTTATTTAAATGCATGAAGTCACAGGGAAATGATAGGAAGCAAGTACCACACAGCAAAATCTGAGGTCCTTCACAATGGATTAGACTTGTATGGAAACTCTGGCAATGCGACAAAACCATCCTGGCTCAGTCCCTCACATGGGAGTCACAAAGTCATAATGCCTAGAGCTCTTCTTCTGACAGAGCTGATGAATCACTTGTTATCAGCTCTAAGACTGCAAAGCAGCAGTCAGTAATGAACAGCAGGTATCGAAGTACAAGAGCCATTTGTTTAAGTGAAAGGAATAGGGGCACGATCCAATGAGCTAAACAACCTGTGCACTGTCAGTGGCGGTACACAGATCACCAAGGTGTACTTTTTAAAGAAACGCATTAGTGATTGGGATGTCTACCAGCAACAGATGTGTTATCAGTAATAGCAACTGTGTAATATTCTGGAAATGGATCTCTCAAAGTTTGGTTTTTATTGTCACTTAGTAAATGAGTTTGGTTTTCTTCTTTGCTGAACATTTATTTCCTATGTATACTTTGTGCACTACATTTATACTTTGGCTTAACAGAAGGCTGCCTGGCCACTGGATTGTCATCTTTCAGAAGTACATCATCAGCTGAGACCCCTCATTCCTTCAGAGGAGGAGTATTGAGGTAGTGGCAAAGGTTATCACAGGCAAAAACTGACAGACAAGTTTTTCAGTTGTTTTGGGACTTTTCATAACAGTGACCATGAAAGTCCATTTCACACTTAGGTTACCCCCTGGGAAACTGCCTTCAGGGACAAGGGAGCAGAACAGAGCTGGCAGATCTTTAAGGACGCTTTCCACAGAGCGCAAGAGCTCCCCATCCCCAGGTGTACGAAGTCAAGAAAGGAAGCCAAGAGACTGGCATAGCTGAGTCAAGACCTGCCGGTCAAACTAAAGGGCAAGAAGAAAATGCACAGGCAGTGGAAGCAGGGACAGGTATCCTGGGAAGAGCATAGGGATGCTACCCGGTTGTGTAGGGATGGGGTCAGGAAGGCCAAGGTGCAGCTGGAGCTGAACTTGGCAAGGGATGCAAAGAATAATAAGAAGGGCTTCTATAGGTATGTCAGCCAGAAGAGGGAGGTCAAAGAAAGCATACCCCCCAGTGAGCAAACCTGTCAAACTGGTAACAGTGGATGAGGAGAAGGCTGAGGTACTCAACAACTTTTTTGCATCAGTCTTCTCTCGCAACCTCTCTTCCCACACCTCTCAAGTGGATGGACCACAAAACAAGGACTGGGGGAGCAAAGTCCCTCCCTCTGTAAGAGAAGATCAGGTTTGTGACCACCTGAGGCACCTGAACATACAGAAGTCTATGGGACCTGACGAGATGCATCCCAGAGTCCTGAGGGAACTGGCTGATGTAGTTGCCAAGACAACTATCTCCATGATATTTGAAAAGTCATGGCACTCAGGTAAAGTCCCTGGTGACTGGATAAAGGGAAACATTGCACCCATTTTTAAAGAAGGTAGAAAGGGGGACCCTGGGAACTACCAACCTGTCAGCCTCACCTCTGTGCCTGGGAAGATCACGGAACAGATCCTCCGAGAAGCTATGCTATGGCACATGGAGGACAGGGAGGTGATTCAAGACAGCCAGCATGGCTTCACCAAGGGCAAGTCTTGCCTGACCAACCTAGTGGCCTTCTATGATGGAGTGACTGCATCAGTGGACAAGGGAAGAGCTACAGCTGCCATCTATCTGGACTTCTGAAAGGCCTTTGACACGGTCCCCCACAACATCCTTCTCTCTAAATTGGAGACATATGGATCTGATGGGTGGACTGTTCGGTGGATGAGGAGTTGGTTGGGTGGTCACATCCAGAGGGTAGTGGTCAACGGCTCAATGTCCGGATGGAGATTGGTGACAAGTGGTTTTCCCTCAGCAGTCCGTATTGGGACCAGTACTGTTTAAAATCTTCACCAATGACACAGACAGTGGGATCAAGTGCACCCTCAGCAAGTTTGCAGATGACACCAAGCTGAGTGGTGTGGTTGACATACCTGAGGGATGGGATGCCATCCAGAGGGACCTGGATAAGCTTGAGAAGTGGGCCCATGTGAACCTCATGAGGTTCGACAAGGCCAAGTGCAAGGTCCTGGACCTGGGTCAGGGCAACCCCCAGTATCAATACAGGCTGGGGGATGAAGGGATTGAGAGCAGCCCTGAGGAGAAGGACTTCAGGGTGCTAGTGGATGGAAAGCTGGACATGAGCTGGCAGTATGTTCTCACAGCCCAGAAAGCCAACCATATCCTGGGCTGTATCAAAAGAAGCGTGGCCAGCAGGTCGAGGGAGGTGATTCTGCCCCTCTACTCCGCTCTGGTGGGACCCCACCTGGAGTACTGTGTCCAGCTCTGGAGTCCTCAGTACAAGAAAGACATGGACCTGTTGGGGCAGGTCCAGAAGAAGGCCGCAAAAATGACGAGAGGGATGGCACACCTCTCCTATGAGGAAAGGCTGAGAGAGTTGGGTTGTTCAGCCTGGGGAAGGCTCCAGTGAGACCTTCTTGCAGCCTTTCAATACTTAAAGGGGGCTTATAAGAAAGATGGGGACAGACTTTTTAGTAGGGCCTGTTGGACAAAGGGTAATGGTTTCAAACTAAAAGAAAGTAGATTTAGGCTAGATATAAGGAAGAAAATTTTTATGATGATGGTGGTGAAACACTGGAATATGTTGCCCAGAGAGGTGGTAGATGCCCCATCCCTGGAAACATTGAAGGTCAGCTTGGACGGGGCTTTGAGCAACCTGATCTCGTTGAAGATGTCCCTGTTCATTGCAGGGGGGGTTGGACTAGATGACCTTTAAAGGTCTCTTCCAACCCAAACTATTACATGATTCTATGAAATCATAAAGCACCTTAGATAATCTGGTGTTGTAAAAGCGGAAAGGTGACCTTTGTATATTGCTGTGTACTGTCCAGCACTCTGTAGTAAACAGAGAACTGCAATGAAGTAAGCTGCTGTTTTTTTCTCTCTTTATCAAAGGAAGCTAATGTGTCATTTCTGTCTGGCTTGAGCTGGCAATTTTTCCTTTTTACTACCATAAATAAAGAACTGAAGAATTTTCAAGAAAGCTGGATTCAGCACTTGTTGAAATGAATGGGACTATTTCTATTGACATCTTCAGTGGGCTTTGGATCATGTAAGTCGTTCTTGTCTGACATAACGCATTAGCTTAGTCTTCTGTCTCTCAGTTTTGCTCACTGGTTCCCCTTTTCTCCTTAATACAAAAGTATATCAAGCAGCTGAGAAACCTATTAAAAAGAGTTAATAGGAAAATCATCAAAAGATTGGCAGTTCATTAAGAATGGTGTTTGACAGGTTGGGAATACATATTTTGCATAGCAGGTTAAACTTTCAGGAGGGCAGTTGTTAGTTATTTGGGATGGATTTACTCACAGTGTCTGTCCTAAACTGTACAGGTAGTGATGGCATGTGTTTATTTTTCATGCCTTGAATTCCAGTCTTTCTCTACATAAGCAGTTTCCAGATTTTAGTTCAATTTTGTCTCATAGAGTAGCTTTACTGCAAGCTCAGTCTGGTTGTATTAGATCATGAATGTATTCTGGTTTAGTAGTGGACCAGATGCAGCTACTAAGTTTTGTTAGAGATGCTGATAAAATACATCTTTATTTCATATATGTGTGTCAACTATGGGCCCAATAACAAGATTTGAAGCTCGCCTTCCCAGATCAAAATCCATTTAACCCTGAATAACTAGAGGAATCTTAAATGTAGATTAGGATAGAACTCTGTGTATGTGTGTCTATGAGTGTGTGTTGCTGCACGCCTACACATACTTGTAGATCATTCTGCAAGAACAAATTATAGTTGGAACTTTTGCACACATAATTATGTTGATCATAGATGTTGACTATTAAACTAAGAGCATATTCATCTCCTGAAAGGAAGTTCTAAGTTACAAAACATACACAAGAAGTGTATATGTTGCAGAATATGATTGAGGGTTAGTGTGACATATCAGCAAAAGTTTATGTCTATTTTGGAGTACTTGCCTTCAAGTAGCTGGGATTTCACAGATTGGGAACTAAAAATTGTTGGGCTTCTGCGACCTTGTGTGTCGTATACAAGGTTCTGTTGGCCATTCAAAAGGGGGAAGACAAAATTAAGATAAATTGTGTCTGTAATTCAGGGTTGGGCTGTTTTCTTCCTGAACAAGCTGTAACTGGTAAGTATTAGTTTTCCTGAGTAAGAAGTATATTCACATATAGTTTGAAATAATATGTATAAAATTTATATAATTGTACTGAACTTCTGTATTCTTTGGCAAAATAAAAGTACTAGCACTAGTTACTACATAAAATCTAGCAGGATACTAAAGTGGGATCATTCAATATGGTTGGAACATAGTCTTTCCATTTATATTTTGGTACATTAATTTTTTAAGCATAAATTAACAAGTTGTTTAGTTAGTGGCACTTTTTGAACCTCATTATCAACTTTCTGCTGTGCTCCCACATTAAGACCTCAGGGGCAATCAGGGAATGCTCGGGTAACCGGTGTACATCTAATGTAGTTAGAATTGCAAGAAAAAAAAAACAGAACAAGCAAAGGAAAAGGGTAGAAAAGAGAAATAAAGTTATTCTCATGAATATGTATTTATAAAATATAGTAGGCTGTATCGTGTATGTGAAATTAACACCCAGACAACATAATTTAGTGAATAAATTGTATGGACACTTTGCAGTTACCAGCCAGACAATCCCTCTTTCTTGTCAAAGAAAAGATCAAATTGAGAATGATCAAATGTTGAAATTGTAGCTTATGGACTATGAATACTGCTTTTTGCCATTTTGTCTATCACACCACAGCAGAGTAAGTAGTTCATTCTGACCATAGTGTTTAATACATGTTGTGTGGTTCTGCTTTGGGTATTTTTGTTGCTTCTATTGTGTATAAATAAACGTGGAAGATGTGATACTTTTTTGCAGAGTAGTTGCAGCAACTGATGTTAGAAAGCAGAAGAATAGGAACAGACTGAGGTAATAAGAAAAAATGGATCCAATTTGAAAATGTTTTCATCTCCAAACAAGAGAAATCTTGGTTTTCCTCAGAGGGGATAGATGTACTCCTATTATTGATTGTGATCACAAAAATAATGAGTGTATCTACCTCCACTACTTTGAGGATTATAGGAAATGATTTCAATAAATCAGTAATACTGTTTGTGTTTCAAGAAGCTGAAAATAGTAGTATGTCACTGACAGAATTTTCTTATTTCAAAACATTGTATTATGTGTCGATTAAAAAATAATACTAACCTGACCTGAACAAGATATTCTTAGTCCGGTTGGCTGAAAATCAACATAACCCAGAGTAACTATAACAGAATATTGAATTTTGGAATTCTCTCAGTTCAAGTCTTAATAATGTCATATTGCAATCACAGAATATGAACAGGGCGAACAAAAATGTATAGTTTTGCTGAAGTGTTAAAAATGAAGAATGTTACTGGCATTACTGTAACTCAGATATAATGGTTAGCACTTAAGACACCTAATACCGTAACAGGATAATGGCCTGTAGACAGTTTGCATGGCTAATGTGTTACCAGCACCATTATCTCACGTTAAATAGGCTGATTCATCTATAGCTATAACCATAACTGAAGGATTTTTCTATTTATTTTTGTTGTACCAGCGTCATCAGCTCTGTTCTATTTACAGTCATTCCCAAGTGTGTTAAAGCATAAACAGCCTTAATGCTGTTTTCATAATATTTAAAAAAAAAAAAAAAAAAAAAAGGTTGGCAATGTTTCTTTAGCTACTGTCCCTTGTACCATCTTTAAAACTAAAAAATTTAGGCTTGCTTTGCTTTCATACTAACAGTAACTTCAGCCTTGTGTTCCATCTCTACTTTTAATTCTAACTCAATAATTCTTTGCCGATTGATTGTAATCAAATCTGTACCAGGTAAGCATGCTAGCCATTGGCATACGGTTATTAGTACTGCTAGTGACTTTGTGATAAATTTAGCATCTTGTTTGCTGTGAATTAGTGTTTGTACTGCCTTCACTGCATTGGTTGTATTTGTCCAGTGGTTTACAATGTATCTGACACAAGCTTCCAAATTTCATCAATATTATCTCCTAAACTATTTGTTTACTAACTTTTCTGCATCAGTGCTGTCAACTATTTTTTTTTTTTATTGTTCCTGTCTTCTGACTTTGGCTTTGTAAATGTTGATTGTGCTCAGATCAATGATCAAAGGCCTAGGCATCGATAGAGTATTATGAAAGACTGCATAACTGGGTTAAATAAAATAGAATTTTAAAAAGCAGCCTCTGTGTTTCTGCTCCAGCCTTCCCACACAAAATGATAGATAATAAAACAGTAAGTCAGAAAGAATAATGGCTGCAATGTGTTGAAATGTGTCACATTGACACATTACGAACACATATTGAAATGTATTTCTTTTACAGTATCTGTAAGCCACTGGTCTTGTATATGTGCACATATAAAATCGTACAGCAGCCATACTGCAGTTGTCCACACTTGGCAATTGCATTGATATGATGTCCAGTGTTGGATGTGCCTTTCAGCCTTGGAAACTTTAATGAATGTGTATGCGTGCTTTTGTAGTTATCTGGATACTGGAAAAAAATGTTTCCCTGCTATTATCAGATACTGGCAGTTTGTAACCAAATATATCGTCACTGACCATCAGCGTATGATAGACAATAAGGTGTAATTTGTCTACTAAGATCTGCTCTGGTGAGACCCCACCTGGAGTACTGCGTCCAGCTCTGGAGTCCTCAGCACAGGAAAGACATAGACCTGTTGTAGCGGATCCAGAGGAGGGCCACAAAAATGATCAGAGGACTGGAACACCTCTCCTATAAGGACAGGCTGAGGGAGTTGGGCTTGTTCAGCCTGGAGAAGAGAAGGCTCCAGGGAGACCTTATTGTGGCCTTTCAATACCTAAAGGGGGCTTATGAGAAAGATGGGGACAAACACTTTAGTAGGTCCTGTTGCGATAGGACAAAGGGTAATCGTTTCAAACTAAAACAGGGTAGATTTAGGCTAGATATAAAGAAGAAAATTTCTATGATGATGGTGGTGAAACACTGGAATATGTTGCCCAGAGAGGTGGTAGATGTCCCATCCCTGGAAACATTGAAGGTCAGCTTGGACGGGGCTCTGAGCAACCTGATCTAGTTGAAGATGTCCCTGCTCATTGCAGGGGGGGTCGGACTAGATGACTTTAAAGGTCCCTTCCAACCCAAACTATTCTGTGATCCTGTAATTTGTGGAGAGGATTTGAAAGACACTGACTTAGAGTAGTATGATTTGCCAGCAAGGCATGATAAGATCTTTAGCAGAAAGAGCAAAACTTTTTCGTAACTCAAATCATTGTGTACTGTGCTATTAGCTTAAGGAGTATGCTTGTCAGGCTGGCTAGTTTGAGAGAGATTTGTAGTGAATGCCTGGAAATAACTGTTGCATTCTGTTTCTTTATTAGTGTAGCCAGCACAATATAGGTGATTTACACAGCTTCCTGCAAGCTTGGAATGAAGGTGGAAGGCAAAATACTACTTGGTTTGGGGACCCTTACAAAACTTTTCTCCAAGTTTTCTGTGTCCTCCCAGATAAAAACACTGTATTGGTCCTATCTTTTTAATAAAGTTCCATAAGTTTATTATTACTGTTTCTTCTAGTTTTAGTTTAGCATTATTAACTGCAAATCACTGCAATTTTATAGAACTGTCGAGTGCTTTTAAGAATTAAAAATTAAATGCTACAGCTTAGAAATGTATTGCAGCTCCATTTGTACTCTAGCGAAGAAAAAACTGAGAATATTTTATCCCAGTACCAATCAGAAAATAAATAAGTAAAGCAACACAGAAACACCATCACAGCTGTTAGAGCTGCTCTGTGAGATGCACAACTTAAGCAATCCATCTTACATAATTTAAAATACTGGACCTCAAGCAAGATACTGTGAAAATTCACACCTTGTTTTCTAGAGAAAGGTGAGGTAAATAAGAGAGCAACTTGCTGAGAAAGAAATATGAGCCAAGACACTTGGTGATACTTCCTTCATCTAATGGATTTTAAGGAGACTCAGTGGTATGGAAGGACACTTAGAAACTCTTATTAAAAAAAAATACACATACTTAAGGAAATATTTATGTGTATATATGCATGGGTGTCTCTCTAGATACATCTGTATGTAATTTCATCTATACCTATGAACTGTATTCTAAGGTTATGAAGTCCAGTGGAGAACTTTTACCTTTATATGGTCAAAGTGGTGTTGTCTATGCCCAAAGCTTTTTGTTTCTGTTTAAACTTGCAATTCACTTTTTCTGCTTTGTTGAATAATTGAAGAGAGAACTTTGGATCTTCAATACAATTATATTCAAAACTGTAGCTTTAGTTTTTCTATTTTCTTTCTAGATTTCCTGCTTTTTTCCAGTCAGCTTAATCATCATTTTATATTGCCTTAATATGTTGCCGTTTTACAATACTAATCACCCAGCAGCACAACCAAAATAATAGGTCATGAGATTTGTGCTTCTAAATCAAGAAGTGGAAAATAAGCTAACTTAAATAGTAGGAAATGCTAGCTTAAAAATAAATAAATAAATAAATAAAAGGAAACTTGTATGACATCAACTGACTATATATTAGAGAAAAAAAATCAAGAACTGGATGAAAAATGTTAATACTGCATTTAAAAAAGAAACAAAACGTATAGATAATTGCCAAATGAATAAAAAAAAAACCACTGATTTTTTGCTATTTATGGAAGAGGAAGAAAACGAGGTGATTGTCAAATTGAAATTGTCTGTTCATTTGTTCAACCTTTTTTTTTATCATCTTTGCTCAGATTAATGAAGGAAAACACCTTAATTTTAACACAGTTGGATCCCATCCCTTGTGTTTCACTCTAATTACTTTCTGTGTAGAAGACAGTCAGGAGACTTAAATGGTCTCATAGAGATACTAGTGAAGGCAGCCAGATGGTGACATCTGCTCCAAACTGATACTCGAATTCAGCAGTGAAGCTGTTTCTAAACAATGTATATATTACATTTGGTATGCAAGTTATATGTAGCTTTATATATACAGATATATATAATGAGAACATTTTTATTATGCAATCTAAGATCTGGAGTTTGGATATTAATACTAGATGACATTTTATTTATGACTAGTACAGAAATAAGCCAGTCTTGTTAGTAATCTTGAAGACATAGTTGGCAGCTAGTTGTTAGTGAGAAGTAATGCTCAATTTGCGGAGTAAAGACAGAATAATATGGAAATATAAAGTCTCTCTTTTAACAAGAGGTTTAATTGCCTTTCTAGCCCATTAACACTACTCAAGAATGAAAGGTTGAGCCTTTGGAAACATCTGCACTCAGATACTGAATCCAAACTGCAGGACAAGGAGTAGGTTTTCAAAAGCACCGTGTGGTTGCTTGCCCAGTTTACATTCCTTTCTCAGATATCCCTTCTGCTTTTGAAATTCCCTGCTCAAATAATTTTGAGTTGAGAAAAAATTACACTACTTAAGATCTATGCATAGTAGTGCTTTGTACTTCTTATTTTTCTTCCTGTACAGAATACTTTCTCAGCCCTCCTACATTTAATTCCCTGTGTAGTACCTGAGTAACTCACAATCTTTGACGTATTCATTCTCAGAGTACTAAGGTGAAAGGAGATGGTGCAGAAAGCCATATGATCTCTGAGGTTTGCACAAAAGTCAGTGGAAAAGAAGGAGCTTGAACCTTGATTCCCTGATGTTCAAGTCAGAGTGTTAAATGAACTTTCTTTCCATATTTTATGGAGATTTACTTTGATGATAAGTTATTCCCTAGTCCAGCCCCTATGTTGTTTAAAAATAATTTTATCTTTTTTTTTTTTTTTCCCCATTGGCAAAACCAATGTAATGGCTTAGAAACAGCCCTTCTAAAATCATGCATTGATGGATTGTGTGTAAGGTGTCCAGATGGTAATAGCTTTATATATTGTTTCCAGCTCCTCTGAAAAATTTAAGAAGCTAGAAAAAAAAAAAAAAAAATCTAAAAAATTTCTCATTGAAGTAAGGAACAGCCAGGCCATTTGTTTCCGTGGTTATCATACAAAATACATAATGCATTATGAATTGTTTTGAGAACAAAATTGTGAGGTCTAAACTGGGTCATTTATCATTGACCGAGATATAGTTGATTTACAGAGTTAGGTCATACATAGAGGGGAAACTGTGACCATTTTAAGCATTTAGCTGGCTAGAAAATGCTAACTTTTCTTGGGAGATAGGGAGCAATGTGGGAAATCACTAGTTTGTCAAGAAAAAAAATGTGTGTGTGGATTACAGAAGGGTATACTACTTTCTTTGGATTTTAACAACACATTTGCTAATTTAATTGAGAAAATGCAATCAATGTTGAATTTGAAGTGAGAATTCTGAACTGAGAAATAAGTCCAAACTGGCATGAATAAGTACACTTTTCAGTGGATTGAAAACTCTCTGAAAGAGCATACCCATAAAGGACACTCTCTCTAGCTGTTTGAATACCAGGATTAGCGTGGCACTCCTACATCAATCAGCAGTGTGGGTTAGTCATACCTTAAAGAAGAGCAAACAACACACAGCTGAAAGTTGGTGATATTATCATGGGCTGGACTCCACAGTATGAGTGCACAAGAAAGCTGAAGCGAATAATGTTTGAAAAGGTAGAGAAGAGATTTCTTCCTTACCTTGGGACAGAGTTACACAATGCCAGAGTAAAATAACAGGTCAAGGAAAGAAACCAAATCCATATGGAAAACCAGCTGTCTCCTGTTCTCCAAGCAAGCTTTCAGAAACCTAGCTAAAGATACTGTTACGAAATTTAAAGTAACTTTAGCATGTACAAGACTTTACTATAAAACAGGAAAAGACTGAATTTGAATGACTGTAATGTGAGAATCAATATATTTACTCTAAGTTTTGCCTGATCTGAGCATTCTGTGGAACTTGGGAGGAGTAGGGCAGGGCAGGGAGCGAGGCATCCTCAGTGCGTGTTCCCAGGATGGGCTTAATCTGAATTATGCCTAGGTCTTTGCTTTCTAAAAATTACTGATCTAGAGGCTATTTTTAAAAGGTTAGAAGAAAACAGCACAAGTATCTCTAAATTACACTAAAAATCAGCCCTGTCTTTCAAGCAGCAGAGACATCTGCTGCAGACAGTCTATGGATGTGGAGTATATGGAAGAAGAGTGATGGTGTAAAGAAGTAATTCTGTTCATCCTGAATTTTGTGCACAGAAGAAAGTTTTTGCTTATTCCCTCTTACTGCAAAAGACTGCTGTGAGTACAGCAGCCATCTGATAACACTTATATTCATAGGAAAAGGTATTGCAGTTTCACCCGTTCCTCCCATTTCAATCATACACTGGTTTGTCCAGTAAATTTAAAAAAAAAAAAACCCAAACCAAAACAACCTGCTGGCTATAAGCTCGGGAGGGAGACTGGCTTTATCCTGAAAAGAAAGCCTGGCTCCTGCTGTATTTGCAGAAGTTTCCAGTTTATTTGAATAGTAGAAAAAAAAAAAAAAATAAAATCACAGAATGTGCTGTCTTATTTGGAAGATTTCAGTCCTACAGATGTCAAAAGAACTGCTTCTCTAATTTTACCTTCATTATGAAATGCCTTGAGGCACTAACTGTGCAGCTTCTTCTCTGTTGCCTCACCCACAGCCCTTGCTTCTGTGCTGTGGATCTCTTAAGAAAAAGCTGTGGTGACCTGTAAATAATAGATACGGTTGTTTAGTGCTGAACTGAGGAGAAGTCTTCCTGAATATTGAAAGCGAAGAGAGATTCAAACACATCATTTACCTTGGGTTTTGTGGGGTTTTTTTTATGTAATTTTAAAAACTTAAGGGCCACCTTATTAATCCATCATGTGTGGTATTTTGCAAAGCTTTGCATGCACCTTTCTCAGAAAAGAGGGAACACACATAATTAGCCTTTTCTGGAAGAAAAACCAAACAGTATTCATCAGAACTGGCTTTTGGGTACGTGTCTGTCTTCTCGGGCTGCTCACAGTGGAAGGAGTAAGTTGACAAAGATGGGGGGGGATAGTGAGGAAAGAACAAGAGGAGGATTTGTGCTTTCAGGCCTTGACAATGGGATGCTGGAACAACAGGTGAGTGAACAAAACGGTGTGGAAGTGAATGAAGTCTCTGCAAACAGCTCACTGGCTCTAGTGCAACAAGCTGCGAGCACAAGTGCCAGGTATTCCCAGTCCGACCAATTTCTTCTCTGCCCCCAGGCTCTATCCTCAAAGGCAGGCAGGGGAACGAGGGAACTAATGAAGAAACTAAAGACAGACGGGCAACAATGCGAGCCAAAAAGAATGGCAACATTAGGGAGAAAAGAGGTAGAAACAATAGCTGTGTATGATTGCTTCAGCATAGTGGGTATTTCATCCTGTGAGTGATTGTCTTTACAGACTACAGGAGTCTTGTAATAAGAGTAAAAAAAAAAGACAAATATTGGCATTGAACAATGAGCTAAATTAAACATTTTCTTTTCTTGATCAGTAGCAAAGGTTGTGTTCCCCTTGTTAGGATTTGGGTCATTTTCATTTGGACTACACTGAAATTGATACCAAATGATCTGTGCAACCTAGATATTTTGCTTCTGGTTAGGGAAAGTGACACAAAACTTCAGGAATTGAAGAGAGTATCTGTAGAAATGCTAAGAATTAAATTATTTGTTGTTTGCTTGATATTTTTAATCATCATTCCAGTTTCATAAGATGCTGGATATAACAAATCAATGTTAATGTCTTTTTATAGAATTGATATTTTCCACTAACATATATAACACAATAAATCTCCAAAAAGGTCTTTCATCTGTTCTGACACATTTTTTCCTTTAATGTGTAGCTTTGCCAGAGGAGGACAGAAGAAATATAGTCCTTAAAACAGATGATGTTCTTATTACTCATGTAAACTAGTAATGCTAATGTTGCTGGCAGGGTCCTTAAATCAGAGTATCAGTCTGTTCTTTTCAAGACCATATTTTCAAGCTGAAATAGTCATTGTTGAGATGAGTAATAATTAATACTGATACATTAGGAGGAAATTAGTGTTTGAAATAAACAATAGGAAAAACTGACATGTGAAATGGGAACCAGAGTCTTTTGTTATCTTTGTGATGGGCAGGATGTAGCAGCGTTCTTCACAGAAATAAAGTCACGGGGTCAGAGCCGGGGTAGGAGAGAGTGCGAAGGGCAGAACCCGTGTGCTGCGAGGGAGAGATCTAGTTTGCCAGACTGCAATTTCCGTGGTTACTGAAGCAATGCTGCAGTCGGTGGCCTTGCAGGCGTCTGCGGGCAGGTGTGTAAAGAGGCAGTGGCAGAGACTCGCAGGAATCCCCTCTGCCTGACGGAGGGATTTGTTTAATCTCTAAAGGCGGCTTGCCTATCAGAGAAGGGTTTCCCCCTAAAGCCCCTTCTCCTGTCTCCCACGCGTCATCCCACCTACCTGCTTGCTGGCACGGGGCTGGAGAACACGCACACGCGCACACACAGACTGAACCACCATCAAACTGGGATCCATCCCACGCTGAACCATCACGGGCTCTGTGGCCCTTTGGAAAGGCTGTTTGCCGAAGCACTCTTGTCTGAATGCCCGTTACAAATTGCAGCCTTTCTTCTTGATGCCCCTGAAAGTTTTAGGAAAGAAGAAAGTAGAATGAAAGGAGAGGTCATCCTGAAGGTTTAATTTGGGGACCAGAAGGAGAGAAATAACATTAATTTCCAGAAAAGAAACAGAGACAGGATAAACCATTAGAGAGAGATCAATACCTAATACATTTTAATATAAATTGACTGGAAAGCTAAGTTCTCAACATGGCAGATAAGTTTTAACCCTAAGCTGGAGTAGGAATCTCACTGTTAGTAAAGTAAACCCCCTGTACTAGACAGACCACATTCCTGAATAAGCTTTCCTTGTTGACAGGCCCAGAGTCTCTGGTTATCTTCCACAGCTTTTGAAGAAGGTAAAAACTAACCTCTGGAAAAAAATGCTGAACTCACTCGTGAAGCAATGCTCTCATCTGTGCAGAAGAAACAAACTATCAGCTTGAGGTAGAAAATATATCAGGAAAGACCTGTACAAATGCACGTGTATGCCTCTTCCAGAAACAGTAAAATACATTCCTGTTGTCTAATAAACAGGATAGATCTCTTTAAGTCAAGGAAGGCTTCAAAATTTCCCAAACCTAATCTTTTAGGTTTGGGACAAGTTTAAGCACATATCAGTGATGTCTGTCACAGTACGACACTGGTGTACAGCGTTACGATCCTTGCTGAATTGTATGATCTGCACTGCTGTGTTCATGTTTTGATCAAAACTTCTGTGTTTGAGCGAGGCTGCAGCAGCGTGATCCTGGCCCGGCTCCTTGAGCCATTGTACGAGTACAGTGCCTGGCTGCACTTGCAGGTGCTACTTCCACTCACTTTGGTTTTATGCCTTCATTTCCCGCTGCTAATACCAACAATTTTCCAAAAAAAGTAGCCCCAGGTGATCATAAGTAATCCTTTTAATTGAGAGACAGCTTGTTTCTTTGCTTGGCATATTTGCTCCTGCAAAACCCTTGGCAAAACTCAATTATGAGTTCTGTCCTCTGATGCATTCAGCTTCAAAAGGGACCTGACTGCAGCCTGTCATCATAACAGGCTATGAAACTATGATAGCATGTTTACCCAGACAATTACCATTTTGATCACTAGTTCCTTGTGTCGCAGAGCCTTTCTGTCCTTGGCTTATCGGGGTTGCAGAGTTTCCTTCTTGCAAGGTCTGTGTTGCCATGAACTCAAGGACTAATTGATTCTTTAGAGCTGTTACAGCATGAATAAGTGCATGTACTGACCCTCATTAAATTGCTGATCTCATCTGTTAATTTTCAAAATCAAAGAAGATAGGGTTATGTTGAGTTACCTTTGCCAAGGAAAGTTAAATATGAAAAGGTTATTTATAAAATTAAAGTAAAAACAGGGGAAGTAGAAAAAGGCCACCATGCAGCAAAGTTGCAGTCAAGGAAGCGGTGTTATGACTCAGAGCTAAATTAATGCTTTGCTTCAATTGCATCAGTTATGTTGAACAGAGGAACAAAAAAAGCAATAGCTAAAAAACACTTACATGGACAAGTTAAGGTAAAACTTAGTGCAATTACTGTGCTTAAACTGAAACAGTATAAACCATTCCTCAGAAAGATAAATAAATGGCATGTGAAACTGTGTACATAACTAAGAATTAAAATCTTAAAAACTCACACAAGTCAGGGATAGTACTACCAGACTGCAGAAAGACAAAACCAGATATTTTGTTTAAGGAAAAAAATATTTTAGATATGCCTTTAGAAGTATACAGGACTTTAGAACGATGCTTGAAAGAAAGAATAATTAATGGACTGGAAGTAAATGAGCTGGAAAGTAACATAAGTTTGCCTAAACAGATCGAGTGTAACCTGAGCCATTACTGATAATTGGTGTTCCAGACTTAGAATATCTAATCTTTTGGGAGTGTTGTACAGTGTTTTAGGGCCTCATGTGAAGCTACTAGCAAAGATAAAGAATTTAGGAGTTGGTATAAAAAAATTTTGAAGCAAGCAAAGAAATACTTAATTGCAATTTTGACTTTAGTGACAGGAGAAGTCATAGGCTAGAGAATGGCTGCCTGTAGAAAGGGTTTTTTTTTTTAAGAGATAGCTAAAAAAGTTTTGGTTTTTTCTTTGGTTGAACTAAGTATTTAAATTTATAATATTGGCAGGATAAAGGGTAGATGGGCGCTAACAAAATTTGCTGATGGCAAAACCTGAGCATTGCAAACATAAGGGTAGAACTGGAGTATCATGGAGAGGTGTAGGACCTTGAGAAATCAAGTAATAAAAATGGGAAAGATGCAATAATACAAAGTGCAGCGTCATGCGTTTAGGGACTAATGAGAAGAACATCTGTTATACCATAGCACTTTACAAGCTAGAAATGAAGGGGAGAGGGAATTGCAATGCTTGGTAGTCAATTTCTGAATGTTTTTGAGTTATCATTGTGATGTGACATTGAAATAGCGAACGTAGTTCTAGGCATGTTGGAGAGGCATTTCTGCAGAGAGAGTTTTGATGCTGTTGTGCAAAGCACTGATGAGACCTCTGGAAGACTGTTTAAAATTCTGGCCACCTCCCTTCAGGAGAGATCAATTTCAAACTCAAATTGATGAAGAAAATGTCCACTAGAATAGAAAGAGAATGGAAAGCCCATCCCTTGGGACAACGCTAAAAGAACTTGGCTTGTTTGTCATAGAAAAACAAAAACTGAAAGTGGATATGATTTATTTCTGTGCACTGAGGAAGGGATAAATACTAGAAAGGAAAGAGCTTTTGAAGCTTAAAGGGCAGAACTGACTTAAAAGCAAATGAATATAAACAGGCCATGAGTAAAGTTATTCTGTAAATGTAAAGACGCCTCAGCGGGTATGACTGGAAAATATGACCGGAAAATAGATCTGAAGAGAAATTACCAATGGTTCACCAACAAAATGGAAGGAAGTATCCAGTGCAGTTTGAGTTAAGATGATATGATTTGATTGTCTGTGATTGCACAGGAGTGTAGTCAGTGACCCAAGAAGTCTTATTCCTGTGTTCCTCATTACCCAGGTGATATAAATTGGTGTGAAGCCCCTTGAGCTTTTCTGTGCTAATTAACTGTGCTCCAATACCACACATCTTTCAGCAAATCAGCACTGCATTTTAGGTAATTAAGTTCAGCAAATCTCACTGCAGTGAGTACTGGCATCTGGGAATCTTTCCTTGTGACATTTCTCCTTTTCTCTTAAACTTTTAAAGTATTTTTGAAAAGCCATCTTTCGTCAATATATGTGAGTATCTGAAGAAGAACGTAAGCACATATTCAGAGTGGTTGGTCTCTGTGTATAACATAGAAATAGTTATAGTATGATATCAATGTAGGTGATAAATGCTAAAAATACTGTTCTAAAAAGTTTCACTGTGTATATAGTGTAATTACTTTCGGTCTCATATTTATTACAGACTTCATAAATCTTTGTGATGATTTGTTATGTTTACTTCACAATGGTACTTCTAAATGTGTTACAGGGTTATTTTTACTCCAGTTACACTTGCCAAGAAAAACATTTTAAAATAATGTCACTTTTTATTTTCAGAAATACCAAATTACCTTACAAGCAGCGAGAAAGCTGTGTGCAGTCATAAAAAGTACAAAAGGGAGTTAACACTCAAACCAAGCAAAAGAGGTTCTCATCGTGCTTCTTTTGGAAATTCTGCCATAAGGAACAGGGGTGCCTGATCATTGCATTTCACAAGACAAAGTTGGTCAGAGAATACTGTAATTCTGCCTCTCAGAATAGGATGATAAATATTGCCAGTTGATAGAAACTTATGGGTCTGAGGTTTTACAGCCCAGTGCTGAAGCTGCTGTTTCATCCTAGCGTTAGAAACTGGAAACATAACAAATACTTGTTTCACACATACATGGTTTGGGTCATGAAATTCTCTTTTTCTCCCCATATCAGGCAAAGACAGGAAAGTAGGAGACAGGGCTGAGTCTCTGGGTCCTGCAGTGGGCAACACATTCTGATCCAGGAGACACGCTAGGTAGACAGTGCTTCATCCCATTAATTTCTTTCCTGGTTTGGGGCAGTGACTGCTCTCTTCTATTTCAGGCTCGCTCAGAGTAGTTAGTTTTGCATGCTGCTATGAAGTAAATGGTGAACATTAAATTAAATCCCGGGTTGTGTATGTACTTCACTGCACAGCACGAGGAAGGATGCAGCAGTGAACACAGTAAGCCTGCAAGAAAAGGCACCAAATGGAAAGCGCTGCATGATTTCCCAGCATGCATACCTGCCAGTGGTCTGCTGTGTAACTGTTGATGAAGTAACCAATTTGACACATGCAAAAGTAAAATCAGATTAGAAGCATACAACTCTGAGATGTGAGCTTGCTCAGACAACAAAAAAAGCCTGCTGGTTTTCTAGAATACTCTGATTCAATTGTTAACAGTGAAAATGCACTTATTAAGAGCATTATGATTCCCTCAAAATGCCCAGCTGAGTGAAAGCAGGGCCTGAGCAAAACAATGTGACTGCAGTTTTTTAAAAAAAATCTGCTTTTAGAAATGGGGAAGAATTACACAAGATTTTCTTGGGAAAGGCATGTTGACAGCTGTAAGAAGCCAGATCTTGCTGGTTTTACTAATGTTAATAGTGCTATTAAAATCAGTGTAACTGATTGTGTGAGTAGGGCAATCAGGATTTGGCCCCATACCCCTGCTTTGTAAACACCAGGGTCACAAAGTTAAAAATAATAACTGACTAGCCAATGACATGTTAAAGCCTTAGTAAAATTAACTGTGTTTGGAAGGCTGTTCCTTTAAAATGTAAAACAAATGGCTCAGATGAGATGTGAGACGTGGAGACCAGAGAGAAAATCAATAAACCAGCAAACTATAAATGATGTGGAAATAACTTCTTTATGTTTTCCTGTTTATGTAGTTTATAGTTAGCACCAGTATATAAACGTAACAGCTTTGTGCAAGGGAAGAAAAGTAAATCCAAATCTAGAGAGTGTTGTGATGAGCTACCTTCTCCTCAATGAATTCTCCTTTCTTCTGTGAAACATTAGATTATTTTTAGATACTACTATGTGAAGGTTGGTTAGCAAGTGTTTGGGGTGTTTATTAATTGTTTATTTTCATGTTTTCTACATTATCTGTACATTTCATATTTCATTACCACCACTTTTCCAAAAATAGAGTTCACTGATCCTCGTGAATTTCCATCCACTACTTCTGTTTGTAGGGATGAGAGATATTTTAAAAATATGTACTGAAAATCATTCAAATATGTCAGATTGTTCAGGTTTCTTATAAGAACTTTATGGTGCCTCCAGTTTTTATCTTCTAGAACATACTTTAAACACTCATTCTGCAATCTTCATAATACTGAGGTAGAATACGGAAGTTCAGGTCTATCTTAAAGGCACTGACTAAGTAGGCATGCATTTTTAGTCGTGACTACATAAACCTATATAAACCTACGCTGGGTGTCTGTAAAATGAAATGCCATGGGAGAGTGATACTTAAGAGAATTTCAGAGACCATTCCAGTATATGGCTGCTGATGGGTGACTATGAAAAGCTGTGTTATGGCCAGGAAGATTGCCCCCTTACTTGTAATTTCAGAATAGAAAAAGGTGAGTGGGAAATGGGCAAGCAAGGTAAGTGTATATCACTAGGTGCAGGGCTATAAATGTCTTCTCTCATCCATAGTTTTCTTGATTTTCATCTGTATACAAGAGAATTGCTGTGTACATCATAAATGCGCACAGAGCTCTGAGAAAGACGTGAAGAGGAAGGAAAGGGTTTGGTTGGGAGAAGTGGGGGTTGGACGAAAACGAAATCGAGCATTCAGCTTCTCAGTTGTAAATTGAGGTAGAATGGCCTAGATCTCTCCCAGCTTCCTCCCAGCCCCTTGGTAGAAGGAAATCTAGCTGAGTCTGAGGACAGGTTCATAGGAAGTCTTTGGGAGCTGGCATGCAAGAGCAGTGCAAAATGATGAATGTGAATGGATTGATGCAGAAAAGTTGTTGAGGAGAAGATAAGCAGTAATGCCAGGCCTGTTTACTGAACTGTGATTACCAGTGAGGATGCTGGAGAGTGGGGGCATGGCTATCTGTAGGAATAAAATATGTGTGTGATATTAAAGTGTATTCAGCAGGGTTGTCGCAGGGAGAATGTGCTCCAGGCTGGCAACAGCTCATCCTAGTTTGCTTATTTCTAATCACAGAGGAAAGGGTTTCAGCCACAGCTACAGCACAGGTTTTTGCAGTCTCTAGGTCTCAAGATTTTTGTGGGAAATCTCCAGAGTTAGTCTCTGGTAGGGCCTGGAAGGTTCATAACCTGGCACAGCAAGATTAGGTAGTCAGTGAACCTGCAGAGGGACTCTACATTTATGTTCTGAACCTGTTCATGGAGACTTAGGAATAAGGTAACTGGATGAAAAAATTAATTATGTCAAAATGCAGTGCCTGAATAAGCTGATTAACTAGTCATGACAGAGATTTTATTCTTAAGAGGAGCAGGTAGGGGACTTCTTTTAAGTCTAAAGAATGTGCAAAGTATAGATCAGAAGTAGGAACTTCTGCAGTAAATTTAGCTTACTTCACTAAACTCAGAGCATCTGGCAGCAGACCAAAGTCTTCTCATATTTATTCAGTTTGATAGTTATCGATCTTTGTTTTTCTCCATGTTTTAATTCCATAGAATGACCATAAAGAATTGTATAAGGACAGGTAGAAAGAGATCCTCATTTGGTGAGCTGACTGAAATCAATATAGCCAAGTCTCTGGACATCTGAAGTCCTGGCCCACAGGATCCTTCATCTGAAGTGACATAAGACACTGGTTATAAATCCTATGGTGTTTTTTTCTGATCTCTGATTAAAGTACTATGCAGGTGCTTATGATGTAAATATTCACATTATATTAAAAATCTGTGTTATGAAATTCTGGAGTTCAAATTATGAACAGACAACTCAGTTGCACAGACAGTGGTGAAACTTAAATCAAAAAGGGTTACAAACATAAGAAAAGAGCACATAATTGTAAATACGAGCACACATTTTTACTGACTATTGTTCCTGAAGAAGAGGCAAAAATAACTAAAATGAAAAAGAAACACGAACTCATTTTATACAACAGTAGTGCCAGAAGTGTTGGGATTAGTGGAAAAAGGATGACTGATTTTACAAATAAGCTTAACTTTTGTAGATGTGGTAAGCTGGAAAGTAATTGGAATCTATGGAGTATAGATAACAGAAAATTTTACAGTTGAAGTCCTGACCCTACAGAATGGGAATTTTGCCATGGCTTAATTGGGGCTGACATTTTATACAGTGCTTCATCACTAACAATTCAGGGATCTGATCCACAAGTGATTGCACCACTTGGAGTTTTTCCACTGCTTTCACTGGTCTTTGGATCAGACCCATGCTGCAGATGCATCACTCTTCTGTCTGAGCGATAATTTCACACGTAATTGTCAGAGCTATCAGAAGAGCCTTAGGCAAGGTTGGGAAAGAACATCTATGTCTGGACAGAGACCTTGAGATGTGAGCAGTACAACAATTTTAAAAACCACTACTATAATTTTTCTTGGTCTTAAAATTTGAATAAATGCTAACTCTATTGCTAACTTGTAACAGCCAACTTGGCTAGAAAAAGTAAAACTTTTTCCTGTGCATTGATCCAGCTCAAGAACTTTTGCATCAGCTGTATCCCACATAAATCCTATTAGGCTAAACGTGGAGTATTCCTACTTTCCGTTCATATAGGGAGCATGTGTTATCTATATGCAAGCATCAGTTATAAGAGTTGCTGAGCTAAGCTCAGCTGTTTACTTAAACATGTTGAACATGAAGTATCAGAACAATCCCTTGACCTCCGAGAGGCTTTTCGCCTGTAAACAGTTATGTAGAGCTCAGACATTTGGTGGGATTAGGGCAAGGGTGTTCATTAACTATCAAGACAGAGGCCAGAAGCTCAATTTGACCAAATGAAGAGTATTGCTAGTAAATCTCAGACTTAAAATGTTTGCTCATCCTGTAAAAAAATAAACTACTTCTCTGTGAGCCTGATTGCTGGATTTAGCAATTTGATTCTTTTTAGGACTAGAAAGCAAATGCTGCTACTAGCCAAGAAAAAGTAATGTAACAGCTATTACTGCATACCCAGTCATCATCACTCTCCTAGTATGCTGTGAACACCTGCATTTTTCTGCTGTGACTTCAAACAGATAAAAGATGCCAAAATAGGCTGCTTGGTTTTATGCAACAAAGTGACTTTTAAAATTCATTAACTCTTGTCCTTTCCAATGGAGCTTTTAATGCAGTCACCTTACAATATTTAGTATCAAAATAGAATCCTGCTAGTGTCCTCTAAATAGATTAGTTCACAAAGATAACATCCAAAAAAATCTTTTAGTTGCTGTTGGGGAAAAAATTAATTTAGTTTAATTTCTGGTGTCTCCAAATGCTGTCCATCTCTCTGTAATTGTATAGCATTATCACTATTCACTGTTCTGTCTATTCTTGCATAGAGAATTGAAACATCATTCGAGTTTCCTCTGAGGATGGATTAACAAGATCTGCTGTGACATGACTTGATTAATTAATGAGACTGGAGTATTCTTTGGTCCTTATGTGCTGTTCTTGAACTTCTTAGATGGGAAAATTCTAACCTTCAATATTTTAAAAGCCAACTGGGTAAAGCAAAACTCTTGTATGACCTTCACTAATAATAAAACTGAAAATCCATTATAGAATGTACCTGAATAGTTGTACATATTCAAGGTGATTTAATTTTTTTTTCATATTTGAAGAATGAAAGTGCGCATGGTTAAAGTACAGAGTATAGAAAATACTTCACAGACTGTTTAAAATATAATTAGATACCTCTCTTCTTTCAGCAGTCTTCTACAAAGAAGAATAGCTCTTGTGAATGCTGCATTGCAAAAAGTCATCTCACCCTGTGTACACACCCCTAAGGAAATAGAGAAGGCTCTCAAAGGGCAAATACAAAATGACAGCTAGCATATCCCATCCATTGACCCTGTTTTAGAAACTTCTTGTCCATGATTGAGTACCAGGCTACGTAAAGAAGTGTCGAGAGCCACCTCTGTGATATACACGAGATAGATACACATTTTAATGCCGCCAGGTCTGCCTATCTCACCAAGAGACTGAGATTAGTCTAAGACAACCAAATTCCTTCCATTTTACAGATGACGTGCTAACACTAGAACTGAATCTGAACTCTGAAAATCGACTCCTACTAATAGGATTTTTCTTACAGTATTGTATTGTGAGTAATGTGAAATTAAATTGCCTGAGAGCTGTGGGAATTGTGTCAAAAAATCAAAATCACTGGTAACATGGGGAATCTGTCAGCATTTTTCTTTTCCATAGCTGTTGACAATTCTGGCTAGGTAGAAGGGATTTTAACTGCAAAGGAAACTGAAGAAGTTTCAGAGCAAGGAAGATCGGACTGCAAACAAATGGAAGCAGGCTAGTCAAACATTCACTGACCACAGATCAAAATTCTACATGGCAAAACTTTCTGGAGATTGTGTTGTAGGCAAAGAGCCTTTTTCTCACTTTTTTCAGCTATAGCAGAGAACATTTGTAATAGAAATGATGTTCAGAGTGCTTTAAGCACTGACCTGTTGAGTGGAAAAGAGGTGGAAAGAATAACTTTGTATTCACTGGCTATATTTTGAGTACAATTTGCTTGATTAGATGCATTCTGTCAAAGCCACCCAAATCAGGCACTCTGGAACCGATATGCAGGAGAGCTCCTTGCTTGCAATGCTGGACAGGAGAGAGGTAACCACTAGGCAGCAAGCTGCTCTGAACTACCAGACGCCTGCAGAATTATAGCACTTAGGCTACATCTGGCTGTTACATTAGCTTATGCAGAAGCTTAAACTCTCTGTCCACCTAGCTTGTGAGTTGAATTTGGAACCATCCAACTAGGTACTAGGAAGGGGAGACTGAGTCATAGGAGGGCGGTGGGTGTATGCTTAAGCCCTACCTCTGCGAGCAGTAGAGAGAGAATTGATTTGCATCAGATGGCATACCAGACTTCAGGCTATCTTCAGGCACACCTGACAGAAGTAATAGAGATCTGGGTTTAGAGACCTGATAATGCTGGAAATTGAATTGTTTGTGGAGCTTAGTTGGTTTTGTCATTAAGTCAGCATTTGAGTGGAGGCTCTCAGGTTCTATAGTTTGTATGGTGGTGTTAAGGATGGCAGATGATAGTTTTTCACCTTCTCTTCCCTCCCTGCCCCCATCAAAGAAATCCTTTGTGAACCCAAGCTCATGTGCCTTACTTACTATCTGTAATCTTCTCAATAAATTGTTTCTCAGTATGAAAGTGTAAATGTTAAAAATTTCTTCTGCCATGAAAAGTAGAGTTGAAAATTAGATCTGTTATCTAATCAAACGGGGATCAAAATGACTGTTGCTATTGTATACAAAGAAAGGCAATAACTATGCAATGTACATTTCCTTCTCGGAGATTGTTTGAAAAAAATTAATAAGATTAACATCGTGGATGTCAGCTGGGTTTGCCTTCGCAGATGCCAGACAGCATTAGCAAAAAGAACCAGATGTAAGTTCTTTAGCTAATATCATTAGATCGCTTCCCTCCTACATGCCAACATGAGATTCGTTTTAATGAAATTAGACCTGAACACATCCAACAATCCTAAGTCAGTAGAAGAGCTAGGAAATAATTTATTGTAGGTGACAGAGAACAGCTATAAAATACAAACTACATCTAGTGAGATGGGAAAAATGAATTATTAGCCACTGATGGCCACCAGTACTACTGATCTCAGAAGGATAATGTCACTGGCAGACATAGCATCAGTGGATGAGCGAGTATCGCATGGACGTCTTGAAATGAGTCAGGTTCTTTGTAATATCATGGAAAATCTGAAGTTGCCTTTGCCCGTCTTAATTCTGGAGTATGAGAGTCATGCACACTACTACCTGGTCTCGATATTTCTACTTAAATAAATAGTACCATATCAGGGACACAAATAATCCTACAGAAAATGGTGTTTCACATAGGCTGGACAAGTATTGTTAGAGTTATTCAATAATTCTCTTAAAAACTTTCTTTGAGTCCACTGACGTGTAAGCATTTACATGCAATTTTACTTCCTTGATATGGGTTTGGTTGAATTTGGGGTAAATATTCATTAAAATGTTTCAACCTTATAGAAAATAGGCATGACAGGGCAGCAGCATGATATGAGATACTTTCTTGTATTTTTATGTTGTATTGTGTCTGGCTGAGATGGAGTTAATTTTCCCCATAGCAGCCCTCATAGCACTGTGCATTGTAGTGGTAGTTAGAAAGGTGTTGATAACACACCAGTGTTTTGGCTACTGCTGAGCAGTGCTTGCACAGCATCAAGGCTGTCACCAACATTCTCTCCTCACCAGGGATATTCCATACCATAAGACGTCTGCTCAGCAATAAAAGTTAAGAGAAAGGAGGATGGGGGGGAATTCATTATTATGACATTTGTCTTCCGGAGCAACTGCTAGGCGTACTGAAGCCCCGCTTCCCAGGAAGTGGCCGGACATCGCCTGCTGATGGGAAGTAGAGAATAAATCTTTTGTCTTCCTTTGCTTCCACACACGGTTTTTGCTTTTGCTTTATTAAACTGCCTTTATCTTGACCAACGAGGTTTTTTTCATCTTATTTTCTCCCTCCCTGTCCTACTGAGGAGGGGAGGGATAGAGCAGCTTGGTGGACACCTGGCATTCAGCCAAGGTCAACCCACCACAGTCTTTTTTGGTGGAATGAGGAATTCGAGATAAGGATAGTAATTGGGAGAGTTAACGGGCAAAACATGGACTGAACAATGTTAGAGAGCGGAATGATTGTGTGGAATTCATGTTGTAATTGTGGTGAAGGAACAGAGGTGATTCACAGAGGCAAGGGGTGGAATGTATTGGGTTTGCGTGGCAAGTAGGTAGCGAGGGGGCTAAAGGGATGGCTTCTGTGAGAAGCTGCTAGAAGCTTCCCCTATGTCTGACAGAGCCAATGCCAGCCAGCTCCAAGATGGACCCACTGCTGGCCAAGGCCGAGCCCATCAGTGATAGTGGTAGTGCCTCTGGGAGAACATGTTTAAGAAGGGGGGGAAAACCTGCACAACTGCAGCCGGAGAGAGGAGTGAGGAAATGTGAGAGCAACAACCCTGCAGACCCCCAGGTCAGTGCAGAAGGAGGGGGAGGAGGTGCTCCAGGCGCTGGAGCAGAGATTCCCCTGCAGCCCGTGGGGAAGACCATGGTGAGGCAGGCTGTCCCCCTGCAGCCCAGGGAGGTCCATGGAGGAGCAGATATCCACCTGCAGCCCGTGGAGGACCCCATGCTGGAGCAGGGGGATGCCCGAAGGAGGCTGTGACCCCGTGGGAAGCCCATGCTGGAGCAGGCTTCTGGCAGGACCTGTGGCCCTGTGGAGAGAGGAGCCCACACTGGAGCAGGTTTTCTGGCAGGACTTGTGACCCCGTGGGGGACCCACACTGGAGCAGTCTGTGCCTGAAGGACTGCAGCCCATGGAATGGACCTATGCTGGAGCAGTTTGTGAAGAACTGCAGCCCACGGGAAGGATTCACGTTGGAGAAGTTTGTGGAGAACTAAGTGCCTCCCGTGGGAGGGACCCCACGCTGGAGCAGGGGAAGAGTGTGAGGAGTCCTGCCCCTGAGGAGGAAGGAGCGGCAGAGACGAGGTGTGGCGAGCTGACCCCAACCCCCATTCCCCATCACCCTGCACTGCCAGGGGGAGGAGGTAGAGTGAACCGGGAGTGGGGTTGAGGCGGGAAGGAGGGAGGGGTGCAGGGAAGGTGTTTTAAGATTTGGGTTTATTTTCTCATTATCCTACTCTGATTCAATTGGTAATAAATAAAACTAATTTCCCCAAGTCGAGTCTGTTTTGCCTGTGGCAGTAATCAGTGAGTGATCTCTCCCTGTCCATATTTTGACCCACGAGCCTTTCATTGTATTTTTTCCTCCCCTGTCCAGCTGAGGAGGGGAGTGATAGAGTGGCTTTGGTGGGCACCTGGCATTCAGCCTGGGTCAACCCACCACATAGGTATTGCTCATTTAAAGAGAAAATCCTGCCCTCTTCTTCGAAATGTTTTAAGGATCAAATGTTCTGCGCTAGAGAAGTATTGTTAAATCAGGGATGATCATTTTGTTACCCCATGAAAATCTACCCTGACTTAAAAAAAAATTACAGTTTAGACATGATTACTGGTTTAACTTTTAACTATAAAGTTCTTTAAAGGTTGTGCCTAACCTGCCCGTGCTTACCCTCACGCTCAAAAAGATTTCCATTGAAACTACAGCTGTACAGATCTGTGACTTGTCTGTCTGGTTCTAGTCTTGAACATCTGCATTGAAATCAGTGAACCTCCATCACTTTTACCCTCAGAGGAACTTGCTACTGGACATAAGCAACATGGAAGAAGCAGGCTGGCCCATCTGAGGGTGTCTGGGCGGTCATACAGATAAGCCAGGGAAAAGAAGGTCAAAGCAGATTGAGGTAAGAAAGCTGCAGGAGAGTAAAGGTGGTGATCAGAAACTTGGGGGTGGAGAGATGGAGAAACACAGTAGGAAAAATACATATATAGAGAGAAAAAGAAAGCTTGGACTCAAGTGCAGACAAAGACTGAAATCAGCTGCTAAAGTTGAGATGATAATTGGAGGCTGGGAAGGGGAATAAAGAATTTCCAAGGTGGAGGGGAGATTAGAGATAAAGATCAGGGAAGGAGGAGGCAAATAACTTTTTTATTTTCCTAACTGAAGAGCACCACTTTTTAGAGTGAGAATAGCAGAACCATGAAACCCACAGTTCCCCTGCTCTCAGGAAAAAAAAAAAAAAAAATTGTAAAGCCCCGTGGAAAATAAATACATAAATAACCTATTTTCTCTTACTGCTCAGAGGGGATATCTTGCAGTCAATATCTAAAAATGCCATATTGATCATAGTTTCACATTATCTGCTTCTGTATAAATGTGAGTGCATGATAGCATACTATTTGTGTGCGACTCATTTAGAGCATGGTATGCAGCCTGATCACAGGAGAGGAAGTGATATTAGCCTCGCTTCACAGGGCATAAGAAAAGTCACCAATTGGTTTATATAGAATGTCCACCGGTCTCAAAACTGAACCTCAGGTTAGTTACACAAAAGGTACAGACTATACAGTTGCTCACAACTGTGAAAAGTGTAGTATCAGGATTCTTGATGGATAAGCTGGGCTGATTTTTGCTCACCTCAGGAGATGAGCAGTAAAATGTTACTGCACCAAGCTGTCCACCCAAAATGTCCCTCCCTCAGAGAAGAGTCAGCAGAATAAAACATCTGCTACTGCCTCAGCCATTGCCATTCACAGTGCAATGATTTTGTTTAAATCGCTGAGGAAGCTAGGCTTGCGTTACCATTGTCATCAGTGTGCCCGGGCTGCTGAGATACTGACAGACACTCAGTTCTGCCGAGTCTGTTCTGGGGATGGTAACCTACCGAAAGGCAAAACAAGAAGCTCAGTAGGGTAGGAAGGAAGGCAGAAGCCATAATGGTTTACTGGGTGACTACAATTCAGCAAGGCTGCATTTTCCCTGTTGTTAGATGAGATCTCTGTACCACGGAAAGAGAACGAAGCCAGCTGTCCAGGGCATCCTGAATGTGAGACCACCTTGCAGTCTTCCACCTTCTCCACCGCATACATTGTAGCTTCAGTTCAGGAGCTGAAATGATCTGGGCAAGCGTCCTTCAGGACATAGTGTCCTTCTACCTGATTATGGTCCACATTCAGAGTATGTGTTTTATGATGCAACCTGTTATTATATAGTAGCATAAAATCATGGAGAAAGATGGGACCCTGGAAGGACACCTAATCATCCTCCTGCTCCAAACAGAGGTTTGTTCTTACAGGCATTCAAAGGCAATGAAACTGCAAACTCTGCAGGTACCCATTCCAGTGCTTTGTTATTTAGAAGTGAAGAGGAAACCTGAAGAGTGTTTTCTCTAATGCCTGATCGGGTACTTCCCATAGTTTACTTAGTCCTACCTGTCCACAACACCAGCAATACAATGCTGTCTACTTCTTAATAGCTCCCTTTATATATTTGAAAATATTAGCATTTCCTCCATTAGTCTTCTCTTCCCTAGTTTACATAGCCTGCTTTATTCGATCTTTTCTTACAGGCTTGTCTTGTTTTTTTAGATCTCTGATCAGTTTTGTTTTCCCTTTTGGCCTTTCTTCACTTGATCAAAGGGCAGAAATTGTGCAAGCCAACTTAATTTGGACTGTGGCTAATTTTAAATGCTTACCCTCACAACCATAAAAGAAAGATTTCAGTAGTTGCCAATAATGTAAATAATAATTGCAGGATTAAGCTCTGAAAGTGAATTAAATTCACCACAGTGCTAGTGGACAGCACAAAAAGTATTTACCATTTAACCCCCATTTTACCATCTTAGGTAGCGCATGTGTGTTTCATGGAAAAACAGCTCTGCTCATGTAATTAAAACCAAATTAGGGTTGAAGCAGTTTACTGATTTATTAGCAAAATTTAATTAACTGGCAATCAGTGAACTACATTCAGGACTGGTATCAGTAACGGACCAGATAAACCGTGATGCTAGATACTAACAAACGTTAATAAAGACCTAGAGATTTCTAAGCATCTTTCTGAACATTAAGATTAGTTATAACTAATTTCAAAATGTTCTAATCATGCACGTGCACACGATTAAGTGCATGTTCCCCGCCTGCCTCCAGGCAGTGTATGTTACCAGCACACCCCCTTATACTGGGGAACAGTGGGGGTTCCCCAGCTGCACGCCCCTTCTGTGGCAGATTTGGACGCTCCAGCTCTGTGTACCTTTGCTGCTTCCTACCACCTGGTGACGCAGAAGCTGGTGAGGGGGCACCCCACAAGTGCCCCCCCCACCCCCTGAAGTGCGGGTCCTTGCTCGCCGCACCCCCTGCTCCCTGCCTCAGCTGGGTGCAGGCTGCTCCCGGTGCCCCACGGGGAGGCTGCGCCGTCAGCCCCACGCAGAGATGGAGATGCCCGTGGGGCGGCTGCCAGCAGTGTCAAACCGGGCACTGACTGCGGCTGTTCCCAGCCCAAAGTCTCTTCCCCGTGTTATGATTTTCATGCTGCTTAGATATCTTTTCAAGCTGACCCTATCTTTGTTTCAGAAGTCTCTCTGTAATTCCCAGGTTACCGTTTGATCTGTCTGGTGGCTGTATTCCTCTTTCACGTGATTAGGTTTAGGTAAATGCCTGCTCAGATGGCTTCGTGTTCCATTCGCCCATACCATTTACACTCACGTTCCTATTTTAACAAGTGTTGTTATCCAGGCCATTTGCCGAGGGTGGACCGGGTGAGCACTCCCACATGTGTTTCTGAGTTTCAGACTTACTGATCACTAAATATATATTAGTGGACTAAGGCTTATCTTCTAAATTTGGAAGTTGTTAATTTCTTAATTTTGATTTTACCTCCCCCCCCCAAAGTGGTGCAAAACCAAAGCATCTGTCCTTAATATCCAGCTAAGATGCTTCAAATAACCTCACAGACCCATCTACAAGGAAGAGTCAAATAAAATAATTTAGGATTGCCAAGAAATTAAGGAACAGAATAGTTTGTGGTTTGCTTTTTTTAATAAAAAGACAAAATCTAGGCAAGATAATTTTAAACTCTTAATATATTCCGATATTGAAATGGCTGTGTGCGCTGCTGACCACTGCATGGTTCACTCAAAGTGTAAGAGAATCACCTTAAACAGAGCCTGAGGTGAAACACAATGCTGGTTGTTGAAGCAAAATACGAGATTCACAGCCTGTATCAGTACTAGTCACTGTTAAAGGAGACTTGATTTATTTAGCTCTCAGATCTCTCTCTTTTCAGTCTCAGAACATGTATCATCATCACTAGATAATTAGGCCAGTCTTATCCAAAAAGGAGGATAGGGAAAAGCTAAAAATGATGACAATGAAACATGCAAAGACATTTGAGCAGTTGCCATTACCAAATCAGTAAGAAAAGAAGAAAAAGGAAGAGCAATAATCAGTCTTTTTATCATTTGTCAGTACCTGGAGAATCATCATGTGTAGGCTGCTCATTGTGATTGAAAGTGTGAATGCTAAGGAGTGAACTTTTCTCATATTCTCAGATACTGGAAGGTCACATTGCCCTGTAGGCTACAGAGGGGTAAAATGCTTTGGATTTGTAGTTTAATAATAGAATTTGGTCTGTGACCTTAGTGTCATAAATGATCTGCATATGTCTGTAAGAACAATACATCTACAGTGAAAATGCAATACAACAGCAAAATCTGGAAGTCTTTGAAAAAAGGTCTGAAAAGAACAGTGCTGTTTTGGCTGTGTCATTTAGTCCTGAGACAAATCTCTGCCTTTCCTTCTTCCTGCAAGAGCTCCTTGTAGGGTCCCACATCTTCAGAGCAGGACTGGCGAGGAGGAAGCTAAAAGAACCATGCATTACCATTACGCTGTCTTGGAGAGTTTACAGTATTGAGGACATTAAAGCCCAAGATGAATGGCCTTTTCTTGGATCTCCTCGAAGGCTCTTTGAATAAAGTACTACAAGGAGAACTAACCTTCTGGGGAGTGGGTCTTCAGTGGGTATGCACAGCCAGGAGATCTGAAGCCAGTCTGAAGCTACAGCATTGGTGGCTGATAAAATTGGGAGGGCTGAGTGCTCCATGAACAGATGCAAGGAATTTACATTCAGCTCAAGAGAGAAGATTTGGAGAAATCTACCATTCATTCAGCAATGGATCTCACTGCTCCTTGCTCTTTCCCCAAGAGATTTAACCAAATCTTTTCCAGAGAAATATTTTCCATTGAAAAGCCCTCTTCCACCAGTATTTCCTGGAGGAGAAAGGGACTTGTTGTCCTTCAGTTTGGAATTAGCCCACACAAATCGCATGCTTACTTCAGTAGATGAGTGAGTTTCCTGACACTTGACTAAGTAAACACTAAGTAAAGGTCTTCTGCTCTGTGTGACAAATTAATGATTTCCTAAGCAAGATTATTTCATTAATGTAAATTAATATCAATTTTTTCTTAAGGAAATTTGCCTGAGTACCTAAATCTCAGATATAAAGAGACAATCTTATAAGGTATTGGATATTCTTGGATCCAGCTGGGAATGTTCAGTGCTGATGAAAATCAGTCCAGAAGTTACAGTCTTTGACGATTATTTAGGTATCTCATTACCTAACTATGAGGTTGGTATTTAGATAACTTGCAGCATTAGGATGAAGATAGTTAAATTTTAACATCCCAAGTTAATATTTTTAGTATTAAAATCTTATATTCTAAGCAACAATAGATGAAAAATGCATGTTTTCATATGAACATGTAAAAATTATGTTGGATAGGAATTAAAGGTCTATTAGCATCAAGAATTTATGATTGGCCTGTTTCTTTCAATCATCTTCATTTGAAAAATAGAAATAGTCGTATTTAATACAGCCCTGAAGTTCAGAAAATGTACTAAAGCCACTCAGGATGCATTTGAATTGGCTGTGCAGTCCCTGAGCAGAATCTGAGATTGTTGTTGCTTTGTTTCTTTTTTTTTCAGAGAAAAGTTCTTCATCAAAATGGCACACTGATAGCTTCTCCATCTATCCTAGAGATAGCAAGTAACTATTTTTATTATGTATAGAAATACTAAAATACAGATGGAGACACACACACAAACACACCCCCATTTAGAGAAAAAGGTGAAAGCAATCACTGCACAAGTTCCCAGTGTGAGGACTCTGATAATATATGACAAAACTCAGCTATCTCATGCAGTTGTGTGCATGTGCATGTTTGTGTGTTTTATGGGGAGGGGGAGGCTTTAAACATCAGAGTTTAAGTTGTTGATTTTATTATCTCCCAGAGGAACAAGCGCTCCTGCCCCACCGCTGTGTGGCCTGGACGCCCACTGCAGCATCAGGAATTAGGCGGTCACCTCCTGCAGGGATGGGTCTGAGCCATTTTCTCCAGTTCTTCACACAAACCAGAGCCAGGAACGAAGCTGGCGAAAGGACACTGAAAGATGCTGAAAGGTAACCAGGACAGTTACATGAAGAGTAGCATTGCTTTTTACAGTGTGGATTTGAGACACAGTAAAATCTGGGATAGACCCCACTGAAGTGAGCTGAGATTCTGTCATTGTCCTCCATGGCCTTTGCCTCACCATCCTCAATATTTCGGCATTATGAGCAATTGTTGCTTTAATAGCTTTTGTGTAATTTGCATATAGAAATCTATCCCTTGAGCAGTTTTCTTTCATACTGTAGAATAAAGGTGGTTGGTGGCATGGTCATGGGGTGAATGACAACTCGAGTATATTATACTATAAATAAATAATAGCTGCAATCTTTAAGACAGAAAAATGGCAATTATTACTTAGCCCTGTAGGGTTAGCATTCATTATGTACAGCACCTCAGAACTACTGAATTCTATGGCTAGTAAAGTAGGAAGGGTAAATTACTTCTCAGAAAATTGTTTTATTTAAATGTATATCGCTTTCATTTAAAATACCTTCTTACAAGCTGTCTGCTCTTGGTAAGGGAAAACTCATGCAAGAGGTAAATAGCTGGATAAATGTTATGCAAATGACAACAAAGAACTGTATTTCAACTGTGATTTTTTGTGAATAGATCTTTAGTGATAGTGGGGGAATAGTTAGCTTTTGCAGAGGTAATATAAAATTTATCTTGGCATTGTTCTCCATATCTTGAATTGCTGTGAGTGAGCTTGTCCTATGATATGTGTGAGAGTATCCTGAGAGAAGATAGTAATATCCACTGGCTTGCACACCGATTTCAGAATACTAGTTTCTGTGCACTGCTGTAAATCTAATTAGCCAGAGAATCTTGAACAAATCATTTCACCTCTCTGTGCCCATTTCTCCTCCCACCATTTTTTGTTTTCTCTGCCTAGATTATAAGAGCTTTGCTAGAATATTTATTTATTTAATTATCACATGGGAAGTACCTGCAATAAGCACTCAGCACTCAGCTCAGGTACTGTCTTTGGGCATAAAAAAGAAAATTAAGATCCTGACTGCAAATAACTGTATTTCACCAAGTTCATAAGTGCTTGGTGAAACTGGGCCCTCTTTTCTTTGACTGCTTCCTCCACTGATAGCAGAATAGGTGACTGAGGAAACTCAGTGATTTTTAAAGAAAAACTTTGCTCTTGTTTTCCTCAAATTAGTTGATTTTCAGTGACACTAAAGGAGGGTTATATGCTCAAGTCTCTGAGGGAAGGTGAAATTATAATGTAAGAAGAAATAGCCAGTATATTTACTCAGTCAAGCATGTACAACCTCATCTGCTGTTCTGGGCTTGAAAAATATGTAAATGGAGAGATTGGAAAGGAAGAAGGAGGATGTGGTTAAGCTGAGAGGCGCGTGGTTGAAAGAAGAGTATTTGCAATAATATCAACAAGGTAGATGTCTAATTTTAGACATGTTCATTCTAATCACTCAACATATGTTGTTTGTATATGCAGTCATCCATAAACCTGCCATTTCTCTAGGAATCCCAGGATAGACTCACTATGCTCTAAAAAAATCCCACAAGTCGCATTAGCAGGATAGCCTGGAAAAATCTGGAGGCAATGGTACTGCATTTCAAGTTTTGTATTATATCTATCTGAATGTTATTAACAATATTTTAACATGAGACAAAGCTGAAAAAAAATATAAACCCCACATATTTATAATATTGACAATCCTGGTTTTATCCCCCAAATTCCAAAATTGCAAAGAAAAGAGAGAATTTTACTGTCACAAGAATAGGAAAAAACATTCAAATTCCTTATCCAAACCACTCGCTCTTTCTACCCACACTGCATAGCTGTCTTTCAACAGAGGAATGGCCAGGTGTGTATGTGTTAGAAAAGGATTTTTATGAGAAAGAATACAGGATTACGATCTATTTTGTGTGCTCTTATCTGACTAACGTCATCATAACTAGCTTTCTTTTTTGGTCAATCTCATTACTATTGCATTTTATAATTGAAGTATCCTGAGTACTTTTGCTAAACAGGGAGCAGCCATCATTAAGACAGAGGTATGAGACCTCATTTAGTCTTACTGGTGCAAGCACAAAAGTAGGATTTGACTGTGATTGGTACCAGTTTTATTGTCTTAGAATTTGGTTGTCTAGATATTTCTTGGTGAACACTCAACTGCGGTGTTTAATGGATAGAATAAAATTTTGTGTCAATGCAAAGATATCCTCATCCTTGAACATTCTTGGAAATTCAGGCATGAAGACTATTTTCCATATATATTTTGCCTGGCAAAGTAAGCAGTAACTATCTTTGTGGCATTGCAAAAGTATCATCCTAAACTTTTGTGGAATACTGCTAGTTAATAAAGAGAGGAAAGTCTATCTTTGAGTTATCATTGCATTACCTCCGTCCCTTGCCTTTGGAAAAGCCAGAAGGCAGCTGCTGCTTAATTTGAGCTCTCTTGGGAAACCATGATGTAGTCCACGTAAGGTACATTGTGATTCTTCCTTCTTTTTCCAAATTTGATTGCCCAGTCCTGTAGTGTTCTTTGTAAAGCTCATTGCAAAGGAGAAACCTTTTTCTTGTCTTCTTTTGTTGCCTTATTTCTAGCATAAGAGTCCTTAGAATAGTAATCAAAGTTCTATTCTACATTGAAAACATAGGGTTTAGCCGTGCCAGTGATGGGAAGTAGGTTGTTGATTCAAAAAATCGATCTGACAAATCTGAGATATGTGTCAAATTCCACTGCTTGAGGCAGTAATGAGGAAATGCTGAGGAGAAGCACGTGTCTTAGATTCAAATGAACAAGGAGGGGAAAGGAATGGAAATGGCTTTGTAGTTTAGAGAAGTTCTCTTTTGGATGGGTACAGGTGTTGGTGTACCCTAAATAGGCTGCAGCGTTGGACTGCCTCTATTACTTCCTAACTCTTACCTCATGAATTATTTTTTTGCACAATGATCCATGCACTGTGGACGTGTGTGACAAATCAACTTCAGTTTGCTGAAGTACGTTATTTGGGGAAATCTAAGTATCTAGCACCGTGGGTAGGTAAATTAGGGAAATTGTTCTGTTAGCATTAACCACTGAAATTCCGGCTCAGGTTAAATATAATCACTTAAGTACCTTTTTGAATCAGAGATGCTTGGAGTAAGGGGACCCAGTCTCCCATTTCACAGTCCTCACTCAAGAAAAAGCTTACCAAATCTGCTTGCCCAGATAGGAACTTCCTGGCTGTTAGCTGTAGAAAGCAGGAAATGATAGTATGAATCCTCATAGCTGTATGTTCGCCTTTATGCAACAGTATTTCCTAAAGCCACGATTGCCCCAAGGTGTTTGTACACAACTTTACATAAAGAAACAAAGCAACAGAATCATTCACAGTGCATAAAGCTGACTATGCATGAAGCCTGTGCAGAACGGAGGCCAGAGTGAATTGCTCTGCTGAAGGTGCATCAGTATTTGTGGCTGGTATAAAACAAAACTAATAAAAGAACTTGAAAATATTTTTTCAAAACTTTCTATGCACCATATGGTTTGTAGCTTATTTTATATTTTTCAGAGGCATCATCTTTTTTTTTTTTCCCATGTCTTTGTCTCTAATGTGGAAATCAAAGTTTTATGCAAAAATTTGAAACATTATCAAGGTACCTCCCAAGAGCACCAGTGCTAGAAACTATTTGTCTTGCAGCTCTTACAAAATGTTGTTAGCAAATATTGGACAGTTTTGGCTCACTGATCATTGCCGTTCTAGTCTTCCCTCAGGTTATGCCACTGAGGGTAGAGAATCTTTAATGCTAGTTTTGATAGCAATTTAAAGCACAAGATTTACAATAATGAAAATAAGTTGCAAATCCACATAATATTTTCAGTATTTTTTTTATTTCAAAAAAAGCCAAGATTCTTGTTTAAAGGTCTGTTGCAGAAGAGCCATCTTCCATCTTCTTTCTTTGTTTCTCTGTATTTCAAATGTGCTGATGTATTTCCCACCTTTTCATTAAAAAGAACTTATCCTGTATCCTTACAGAAACATTGGATGGTTCTCAAACAGAGACACTAGAAATTTAATCTATTGTTTTTAATACTGCATTACAGACAAAGGCATTATTATCCTGTGAATAAAATAAGGGAAGTCCCATAATCTGTAGATCAGTTCTTAATTCTATTTTTAAAATTAAATAATTTAGTGTGTGGTCACACTCTCCTTAGACAAATACTGACTGTTGACTGAGACACAGTATATCACTACTAATGAGAAAACATAACAGTAACTGTACACTAAGAACATTGCTAAATAAGAAGAATGTTTCAAAGTATTTTTAAAGAACCATGATTTTTTATCTATATAATCCATATAAGTGAAGAGAAATTATAAAACTGATAAATTCATGCAGTCTTTCCAGGGATAAAAAGGAACTATGTAGATGGTGATACATCTTCTGATAATGCTGGCAAACTCATTAGTGTACTGTGATATCCATTATATAGAACATCATAAAGATGAAAGCTATTAAATGAGAAAATGGTCCTGAATTCTGTCTCAGTAAAGGAACTATGATTTATTACTCAAATTGATATAAGTAAAATGAAGGGTAAGTTGTACTTATGATGCATAGTGGTGAAGTTCTAAGCCTTGCTTAAGTATAAGCCAGCACTCTGCCAGGTGTTTCAATGATAGAGTGACCGTACCATCCAAAAGGTAGTTTCAGCCTTAGCACGTTTGCTGACTGACAGACTTCTACTGAACAGGATAAAAAATGCAAAGAATGGAGGAAGGAAAGTGCTGGTAAATGGGACTGCACGAGTGATGTCAACAACTGCCTGACAGCGTGATATGCAAAGGTTCACCCTTTAAAGAGCCTTAAAAATTGTCAATGCAGTACAAGAGCTGTAAAATCAGAAACTTATAAAGTTAGTTTAGCCTGACAGTATTTCCTCTAATCAGAAAACAGTGTTTTCATCCTTATTTCTTTCATTATTATCCTACTATCTGTACTCTGGAATGATGTATAGTGATTACATATCACCAGCTTCTTACTGTCTTTCTTTTGTTTTGCTTTTGCCATTAGTATCAGGCATCTCTTCTGCTGACTGCCCTTCCTATTGCTCTCTGAGTGACCAGCAGAAAGCATCTGGTACTCAGATTCTTATCTTCTGCTGTGATGTACCGTGCGCCTCTTTTCTGTCATGTCAGATACTTGGAAATTGTGCCTTTCATTTCCTGAGTATTTTCCAAATGCTCGCCATCTCAAGAAATGCAGCAGTAATCTTCAGTAGCTATGCAATACTTGTCACTCAATATGATGTTGCCTTTTCTCAGTATCAGGTCTGGAATTTCAGTAGGTTGTAGAGCCTTGTTCTTTAACCAGTCACTTTCCATTTTGCACACCTTATTATAGTTTATATATATTGCAAATGAGCTGCCAAACCTCACCAGTAGTTGCATACTCTGTGTTTAGGTTTCAGCTGACCTTCTGTCCCCAGGTATATAGACTTTATCCAGCTTGTGATACTAACTTTAAAATCTTCTGGGATTGTTGTTGCACGCTCATTTAAACAAAATTCAGTCTTGCACAGACCCATTTCTTCCCATCATACTTCAATAGGAAAATGATCATTTGTGTCACTTCCTTCTTGTGATCTGACAAATCCTGAAATGCAATTTTTAACTATTTTTTCCCCCCTCCCACAACTGTTCCACTTCTGAATACTTTTGAGTTGTCTGGAGACTTTGATGCAAAGATGCAAAGACTTTTATACATGTTGGTAGGCATCTGTGTGATACTTGGGAGGCTATGTCTTGCTTGCTGTACGTGGAATCCTTTTTGACTGTTCAGTTGTCCCGTTCTCACCTTGCAGTGTCATGAGTCATAGCAGAAGTGTACAGTCATCAGCAGCACTTTTTAAAAAGTGTCATTAGAGGTTTTCTAATGGCTCATTATCAGAGTGCTTATCCATCCCCTTTAATTGTGGAATCATTCCATTTTGAAAAATCCACAGCCAGAAGCTCCTCTAACAGCTGAGTGTTTTCTCCTCTTTAGCTGTCAAGGGTCTAAGCAGCATGGGCTTCTAGCTGCACTTCAGTACTCTACTGAAGCATTCTCACGTTCTTATTAAAGCAGCTTTTCTGTGGAATGGCCTTGGTTAACAGTTCTCTTCACTCTGTCAAATGCCTTCTTGTGGGTTTTTGATCATTTTCCATGCTGTTTCAGTGTGCACACATTCTTTCAAAGACTCACAGACCTCAAAGGGGTAGGAGCAAAGCTGAAGAGAGAATGCATTTTTCTTAGAAACCCTTGGGCAGCTTGTACATTCTTTGGCCTGACCTTGCTCTTAGAGGGCACAATAATCACAAATCTATTGCTAAATATGACAGAACTGCAACCATGCATATGCAGATGGTATATGCGTGTGCATATAGACTGATTTGATTATATGTCTGTCCTGGTTTCGCTGGGACAGAGTTAATTGTCTTCCTAGTAGCTGGTATAGTGCTGTGTTTTTGAGTTAGGTATGAGAAGAATGTTGATAACACACTGATGTTTTCAGTTGTTGCTAAGCAGTGTTTAGACTAAGTCAAGGATTTTTCAGCTTCTGATGCCCAGGCAGCAAGAAGGCTGGAGGGGCACAAGAAGTTGGGAGGGGACACAGCCAGGACAGCTGACCCAAACTGGCCAAAGGGGTATTCCATACCATGTGACATCCATATGTCCAGTATATAAACTGGGGGGAGTTAGCCTGGGGGGGATCGCTGCTCGGGAACTAACTGGGCATCAGCCGGTAAGTGGTCAGCAATTGCGTTGTGCATCACTTGTTTTTTATATTCCATTCCTTTTATTATTATTATTGTCATTTTATTATTGTTGTTACTATCATTATTAGTTTCTTCTGTTCTACTAAACTGTTCTTATCTTAACCCATGAGTTTTACTTTTTTTTCCCCAATTCTCTCCCCCATCCCACTGCGGGGGGGGGGGGGGGGGGGGCAGTGAGTGAATGGCTGAGTCGTGCTTAGTTGCTGGCTGGGGTTAAACCATGACAACATCCTTCTGTCCTCCTCATCCAGGTTCCATACTAGTAAATGGAGTTTTCAAGACCGGTCTCTGCTATGCTCAAACTCTTCCAGATTTGTGGCGGTTCTGTAATACTGCTATTCTATTGTCACATCCCAACTTGCTATAAATGCTTGAATATAGAAAACTGAAATAAGAACAATTTTCAAAGAAAGTTTTCTGGTCTTTGAGTAGGCAGGAAAATGGAAAAAAGAATGAAGCAAAGTGAGAGGATTTTGATCTACAGAATTATCTTTACTTCCAAACAAGCATTTTCTCTACACTGAGGAAAGACGGAAAGTATTATTATATGGAGACTTTTTCTTCTGTTAAGATACTTATATAAAGTATATATAAAAGATTAGTTTCACATCTGTCTTAATTATTTCTTCATATTTGATGCTTTTCTTTTGCAACAGTGATTCTGACTTTTTGTAATCTCAAACTTATCTGTTTTCCTAGAATAATTTTTTTTGTTTGCTTCATTTTCTTTAGCATGTAATTTGAACACAACTTGATGTGATTGACCATTTATGGAAGCAATAGATCTAAGTGAAGCAGTGGCTAGGGAGTATGACACACAAAGTCTATAGAGCAAACCAGGTGGTGCTGAGGACTCATCATCTCTCTGTTCCATGGTTTTTTTCTTTATTCTAGCTCTAGTCCAGTACCGTGGGATAAATGCCCCCTAACAGGTGGATTGCATAAGGGTACCTCCTGGACCTTCTTGTATTGTTTAGTTTCATCCAGAAGGATGAAAGAATGATACATCCAACAGCTTGTGTGGTCTGAGACTTCTCTATAAGGTGCTTTAAAGCACAGTAGGTATTATCAACGGATTCATTTCAAAAGCACACTTCAAATCCTAACTGAAACACTAATGTAGATGCCTCCACTTTGGAAAAAAAAAAACCCAAACCAAAGAAATGGAATTACTGTGTTGCACTATCAGACTGAAAATCCAGATTGGAGTTTGTTATCCATGAAGCTGCCATTGTCAGTGTGGGATCTTATCAAAAGCCACATAAAAGGGAATCAGTCCCCAAGGTGTATATTATGCAACACCACTCTAGGAGTGGGCAGACAGTGGTAAAGCAACCTAGCAGCCTTATTACCAGTTAATAATTTTCAACATGCTTGTCTAGGTAAGAAAATAACACAAAAGGCAATCTACTTGGTGTAGAATTAACAGGACAAAAAATTTCTTGTACTAGTAGACCGAGTTAATATGGATAGAATAACTGTTCTCTGAATCTTACTGTGCCCAGATCACACTATGTATTTTTGCATGCTAATTTCCCTGTGTTCTTGAACAGTCCTGCACCCATCCTGTGATTCAAACCAAAGAATGAACATTTTCCTAACTATTTTGTAGTGTTTATACAAGTGTTGGTAGAAAGCAAAAGAAGTTGGGTTGTGGGAGGGATTACAAAAATGAATAGTTCATGTGAAACTGAACTCTAAGATAGATAGGTTAGAACTGGGTTGGCGTTGTGGGGGGTAAATCACTAAATAAACCACTAGAATCTTTGCTTTTGACTTCAGTTAGTTAGGTTTTGCCAAAAAATTTTGAAATTTCCTTTTGATCACAAAAGTAAAATATAACTCAGGAGACAAAAAAATACTCTTAATAAATTAAAACATTTTGGTTGAAGAAATACCCCCCCCCCCCCCAGAGTTCAGTCAGTTCAGATACAGGCCATGTTTCTTTTTTGTTTGAAAATGATAAATCTCTATCTGTGTATAATAACTGACTTATACTCTGCAGTGCAAGAACATTTTTTTTTTTGTCATCAGATTCCATCTTCCCCTCCTTCCCCAAAGTTACATCATTTCAGTTTTAAGTGCTTTGTCAATATGTGGAGGAACAGCAGGATAAAGCTCTTAAAATTTTACACTTTAAGCACAGAACCATTTGAGGTTTAATGCATATTTCTAACATACAGTAAGGGAACATAATATTCCTCTGGTTCTTAAATAATCCATGTACATTTCTTTTCAGACTGGAGCGCTCTATTAGCTGAACAGAACACCATCATGTCTTCAGGCAACTTGTATTATATATTCAATGACTGTAGTTTAAGCTAAAACATCAAGATTAAGCTCTCCAAAACAGCCTAAGGGATTTAATCTCGTTATATTCAGGATGAAGAATTTAACTGGGATCTGGGTCCCTAACTCCCTTAGGTGTGTTTAAAATACTAGCGAAAATTCCCATTTTATGAAAATCAATTGGAAAAAAAAGTTACCTTAATGGCTCTGAGTTTATTGCCTACGTGGTTTGTAGGTCACATCTGATAAATTGTAACTTGAATTATCTGCTTTTCCTTTAATGTCAGCTAACTATTCAATTGGACTTTTTTGCCATCACTAGGAAACTTTGTGCAAATCAGGCATCCAACAGGTTTACTTGAGATAGAGCTAAACTACAACTCCAACTTAGATACTTTTGCCTTTTGCTGACACTCCTAAAAACACTAGAATATAGATAGGAGAATTTTCATACCTTGGTTTAAATTTAATAGAGGTGATATGTTTAAAATGAAATTGATTTTTAAATGTTAAATGTGCAAATGTCCCTGGAAAGATGATCATGTCTAAAAATCAGATATTCTAATAAGTGAGCAAATGTACAAGAAAGCACCAGTGCTTAGGTTTTTGCTAATGGCACTGCGCAATGTCCTTACAGTAGAGAAGTTTTTAATATATATTGTTATCAGCTAGCCACGAGATTATGGTCTGTATTCTGAAAAGGCTCCTAGGCTGACACATGCTTAATGTTACTTCTCTGAAGGTGAATGGGGACTAGCTGCTCATGTAAGCAAGAGAGGAGACCAAAACCAATCTGCAGCCCCTATACCTGTGGAGGGTGAACCTAGAGAGGTAAACTGTTGAGCAGTGAACAAGCGCATTGCATTTCTTTCATCTGAGCCACCAGCTAGTTCTCTTATCGTAATGACAGCTGCTAAGTCTCCTAGTTTTTCCATCCCTTAACACCTATAGGTTTTACCAACATGTTGTTAAAAATACTCCTCTTGTAAGCAGGAGCTGTTCTGTGGTGGCCAATTCCTAAACTGTATAGACAGATGAGTTTGAAGACCTTTTACTTTTATTAGAAGATAGATTCTGAGCCAAGAAATGTAACATCAACAAAAATATAAAATGCAGAGGAAAACACTTTAAGTAAATATTTGATGAAATCTTACTCATGTAAGAACATCTAGGCAATGGTAAATGTTGACATTATTGTGGAATAGAAGACAGATATTAGCTATTAGATGTAGTTTAGGAATAATCAGTTAGGGCATATCTTGATGCCAAGATAAAATTTAGGTCACTAGATACGCTGTCATTATGTCTGATTTTTTTCCACCGCTGCAATCAGTCTTGAAGATGTTCATACATAAGTAAGCATAGAAGCCTGAACTTTCAGATATACCAGATAGTCCTGTTATGATCTGACAGAATAAAACATATTAAAAGTAAATGTAATTTGTCATCAAAGGCTCAGATACCAAAGTACGGTGTACTGATATTGAAAATTTATGTAGCTTGTATTGCTAAAGGTAATTATCAGAAAATTACACTTCATTTAGTCTGTGTACTGGAAAAAAGCTTTAGGAGACATTTCATTTTGCACTATATCCTTTTAGCAACAAGAGAACTGAGTACAGCTAACCTAACGTCTCCCAAATGATAATAAGTTTTCCAATTTGTATGAATAAAAAATGTGATGAAGTTGTAATAAATGCAATTATCTCTGACTTACAAGCCATTTAATGTATGCTGAGGTCTAATTCAAAGATTTAGATTCCTTTCACTTTTCTTTTTAAGTGAAGTAGTGCTGTTTATTCTAACTATAGAACATTGGTATTTATCCACAATAAAAAAAATAATCAAATAAAACTTGATCAGACATGCAAAATGAGGTGCTCCACTTTTTTTTTTTCTGAATTAGAGAGATTGGCCGGTGATGCTGTTGACATGTCACTTGGGACTTGATCCTGTACAATATTTCTCTGTATTTTCATATAGAGAAGGAACAATTGTGGTGTTATAAATGGAGGCACAGTTTTTATGAGAACACTGATAAGGCCACAGCTTTTATCCTCATGAAATAGTGATCTTCACACAATGAAATTTCTGTTTTAATAATCCATCACACTGTTAACACTGAGAACAGTTGGAATGCTCCATGGTGTTCAACAGGGAGTATTATGGTTCAGCACAAGTGTCCTAAAGGCCAGTTACCCATACGTCTCTCCATTTCTAGGAAGACATGCACTGTGCTGAAGTCCAATCCATTATATCAGTTGTTATGGGTCACCTTCTAACTGATGTCCATTGCTTTGTAGTTTCTGAAGCATCACATGCTTTGTTCGGCTTGCTCTTTTCATTGAGACTGTGTGGTGTAGTGGCTTCCCTCCATTTTAGATCATAGAAACACTAACATGAACACGATTATCTTTAAGCACTTTTAGTGTAACTTCATGTAGCACATTTTTCATGCACTGCAGTCTTATAACTTCTGTTGCGTTAAAGGGTGAAGAAGTTTGGCAGAAAATAAACCCCTTTGCGTTCCAGCTTGTCCTCAGACATCAGAGGGGGTGGGGGTGGCTAGGCTTAGATTCTGAGTGATGCCCAATTCAATGCTGTAAGTCTGGTCGCATTCAATATATATTGAACTATCATGATTACGGATGCACTAATAGCGTAATATACTTTCAATCTAGTCGCGTTCAATGAACTAGAACAGCCAGACTTCAGAAGTGTGGTCGCATTCAACAAACTATCACAGCTAGATTTTAATGAATAGTACAGTTTATTAAAGCAACAGTACAGATTCTTTTGGATTGCAGGTGATAAATACACTGTCTGCAAAGCACATGCAAATAATAATACAGTTGACTACAAGCATACTAAATTATGGAAAAACTCTACAGAGATTTCTAAGTTTCCCAGGGAAGCACTCAGTATAACTGAGTGTTTGAATCTTACCAATAGGCGTCCCTATGGGGGGGGAAGAGAGGTTCAGCCCGCCGACTGATCCCAGAAGCCAGTGATGTCCTCCCAACTTGTCAATGATGGCGTCCTCCCTGACATTTCTCCCCCTCTTAAGCTCCTTTATACTATTTTCCTATTTTTAGGTGGAGCTTGAGTGACTCTAGTCATACATACCTTTATTATGATTGGTATAAAATCTCCTTGCTTTACTTTTAAAGGTATAAGATAGAGAAATTCAGAGCGCATGCTCAGTGAGGGGTGGTCACACCTTGAAGGGGGGTAGCCTTTGGGATGGAGGTGTGTTTTGGTATTATAATGAGATTATAATGAGCAAAGTGCACCCAGAGGACATGATTTTGACAGAAAATGAATAACTGCTGGTTCAGGACTGGCTCAGGGTAACAGCTATGCGGTTTATGAGTTCCATAATATCATCCAGTTCCCATCCCTGTGGTGATATCACAGAGCCTGGCCGCAGTGTTCCTACTCCGCTCCACCCTCTGCGTCGTTTCTCTCAGAGTCAGCGTACCAAGCCCCCCTGGCGTTGCTAACTTCTAAGGTGGCAGGTTATGTTGCTTAGGGAATTATCATGGAACAGATTCCTTGCATATCCACTGCATTCCACCCTGAAGGTTTACCTTCCCTTAAGAGGTAGACATATCAATAAGTCATCTCCAGCAATTATTCCACAAACTTCCTCACATTTTTTTTCTCAGTAGTATAATGGTAAATCTAATGCTGCTGCCCAAAAATACACAGGTGAAAGAGATCCCTTCTGTTCATAGCCTTCTGAGTAGTGCTGCTCATCCTCATGAATAGGTGTAACTTCTGTTGTGAATCTTTTCTGGTCACCTGTTACACTCCTGAATAATTTATTCTGTTCCATAATTCTTAGCATTTACACTTCTTCAACTTACCCCTTTTTCTTCTTTCTTTCCATTTCTAGGTTCCTCTTTACTTAAGAACCTTCATTAGTAGTCACTGGGGGTTATTACAGATGCAAGTCAGAACTACATACCAGCTCTCTTCTCTGAATCTAGGCATCCCTCCACAGGAACCAGGCCAAGCAGGGGCACATGCAGGTAAGATAAGCTCTGAGTGTGCACCTGGGATGCAGGGTCTTGAGGTACATTGCAGAGTGTACCCCTGCTGTGTAAGCTCAGCTTACAGAGAAGTCAAATGTGGAGCTTATGAGGACAATAAGTGTTAAAACTTATTGTTATTGAAAGAAATCTTATGCAGTATAAGGAAGAGAACAGGATGGCTAAAGTCAGGTTACACAGCACTTTTCTGCAGTTTTGATCTCGTGGTGCCTGGAGGAAACAGCATCCCTTCCACCTTGTCCAGAGCAATTATTAAAAAGGCAAAGATAGAGCTTGAATGGAATCCCAAAATGTTTGGTTGGCAAGAAGCGACTAATGGAAATTGCTGAAGATAAGAGCATATTTTCGGTTTTAACTATGTGTTGGATTTACATATCTCCCACAAAATAGCACACCCTTCTGGCAAGAAGTATTTTTCTCCATGGGGGCTGTGTTGATTAAAATACGCTGAGTTTTAGTATTTGTCTTATGAAAATGTCAGACAAGACTGTGTGATATCACATGCTTTTATACTAAAGCTCAGTTGGTAAAGCACTTTTCCAAACATGAAAGACTGAAGCACAAGTCACGTCTTCTGTGGACATCTCTATGGATATCTTTTCCTCCTACGTAATGGTTGAGTTGAATAGTCAAATACTTAAGCTTATGGAATACAATAAGGGTGGGCATATTCTTGTTGAAGTTTTCAGCTTTGCATGAAATAATTAAATATTCATTGAATCAGAAAGAGAATGACTTTACTGGTTAGGGAGGAATAATAAGAATTGCACTCTAGTCCTTTGCTTTGATAATACCTTAATATGAAATTCTTTAATATGAAACCCGTAAGCATTCATTGGAAAAGGAACTGTAACTCAGGTCTCTCCTTCTGTTATGAGGCTAGAGTAATTCTCATTACATCAGTCTATTTACTATCCAATAAATATTTAATTATATATGCATACTGAAAATTTCAGCAAGGCAGAATTAGAAAGCCCATTCCCCATCTTCAAAATACTCTGTAGTTTGTTGGTGAGCACATACACATTAGAGATTCAGGTGACTCATGCAGAAAAAATATTTGAGCTAGTTCCCCGACCTCCTGGGTGCTGAACTCCTGGATTAATCTATAGCTCAAAAGATCTTGCTCAGGTTTCTTCATTCTGTTCCTGTAGTTGCTTCAATGTGTATGCAAAGTATCATGAAGTCCATTTAACTACAAGAACTAGTTGATAGTTGTCAGTGAGGTATGAAGTATGTAGCTACTCCAGATTTACACAATCCATTTGTTAGTACAAACACTGGGAACTGCACTTCATGAACGTGAATGAAAGAGATACTAACCTCAAAAGCTAGTCAGGCTACCTTCAAACAATAGAATAAAGAGTATAAACGTGTATTCTTCCTTTATCTTCCTCTCTTTCACCTTCCCTGCCTGCCCCCACCCAAATGCTTGTTTCAAAGATCTTCTCTGCTAGGTTTCTAAAGATGCAGGTTTTGACGTTAATGGTTTCACCTGAAGGACCGAGGTCTACATTTATGTAGTGGTTAAATGTTTATCCACATTGACTTCTAAAGTTCACTTATTGACAAGATACACAATCAAAAAGAAAGAATGCATATTCCTCCATGCTATGAAGTGCATTTCAGTGAGTTTTTTAAGCATTCATCTTTTGTAACAGCTACATAGCTTGCTCCATTATCTTTAAACAGGCTATGCTTTTACTTGAAGTTAGACAAGAAATTAGGTACTTGGCTCAATCAGGACCATAAATCTTAGAAGAAATTTAGTATTACTGTCATTGGTTAAGCAGTTGATTGTTATCCAACGAGTATTAACTGTGTTTTTTATGCTGATGGTGATGCACTTTATGCAGATAATTAAAGAAGAGCTTCAGTTTTCATTATACGCTTAAGTATCCTCTCTTCTCAATCCAGATTAGATTTAATAGAGCTATTTGCATGCACATTTGATTGATTTGGAGGTTTGGCATGCAAACAAATTGACATTGTTAAAGTTATTGACTGACTTACCCTGTATTTCCTTATTTTATTGACCTATTGAAATATTGTCAGCACTATAACAAGCCTTTTAGCTAAGTGCTAAACTTGAATCAATAAGTTTATTACTGTACTATTCATGGAATGACTAAACAATACAGATCTTAAGGGGTTTTCACTGAATTTATGAATTAGTAGTATAAGTTTTTAAATGACGAATCACTGTTTGAATGTTAAAGCAAACAACAAAATCTTGTTTTTTCACATATATCTAAATATATGGGTAAGACCAAACCAAAATAAAAAAGGCAGTTTTTGTTTGAATTTAACAAACAGAATCAGTTTTATACCAACAATTTACAATTCTCTCAGAAACAATTGTGCAAATCTTGCATGAGAGTAGTTTAAAGAACTGCTCATCCACGTGGCAAGTTCATGGTGCAAAAAGTAATAGGGACATCTGTACATCTCAGCTGTACAAAAAGGTTTTAGCACTGGATTTATTCTGAGGTATGCTAGCGGATGATTTGGGCTCTTGGTTTTTAAGTTATTTCTATTTATGTTTTAATAGGGTAAAATAGTGATGATAAAAAGAAAGGCTTGGATGAACCCTGGGTAGCAAGATTTACAAATTTATCAAAGGAATTTAAATGTTCAGTACTCACTAGTCTCTCTGACTGACATGACAAATACTGTGTCTAAAGATCTTGTACTTGTTGGTATTTTGGGAAGATTATTGCTGATAATAAAAAGTGGACGTTACTGATTGGCATGAAGGTGACAAAAGTGAGATGGTTCCAACCAAAGGAGAACTGAAATAAGGTAATAAGGTGCATAAGGTAATAGAGACATATATCTCACTTTCAATTATTTACATTTTCCAAACTGATTTGTAGAATTCCCTGACAGCGATCCGTCTACTTATCATTCTGTAAAAGGTACATTTATTTCAAGAACAGAAAGTTGTAAACTGTGGGGGGACGTTTCTTTGAACTATTTTACCTAATTATCTTTACAAATAAATTAATTGAATAAAGCATCCCTCTGAACAAATACTGTGAGATGTAGATCTGGAGGTATCTCTGTGGAATATCTCCTTGTTATATCTCCTCAGCAGTGTGTTAAAACAGATTAACATCAAACTTTCAATGACAAATAGCAAACATTTTTTGTTTCATTTCCCCAAAAGCTTTAAAGTTAGGACTTTAAGAAAACATGAAGTTTTTGTCATTGGGTTCAATGAAAGCAGAATTTCATGTATAAATCTGGAAAATAATTCTGAGTATTTAAGAAACCACAAAACAAAAAAGTAGCAGATAAAAAAATCATAGAATCATAGACTAGTCTGGGTTGGAAGGGACCTTTAAAAGTCATCTAGTCCAACCCCTCTGCAATGAGCAGGGACATCTTCAATGAGAGCAGGTTGCTCAGAGCCCTATCTGACCTGACCTTGAATGTTTCCAGGGATGGGGCATCTACCACCTCTCTGGGCAACATATTCCAGTGTTTCACCACCATCATCATAAAAATTTTCTTGTTTATATCTAGTCTAAATCTACCCTCTTTTACTTTGAAACGATTACCCTTTGTCCTATCGCAACAGGACCTGCTAAAGTGTTTGTCCCCATCTTTCTTATAAGCCCCCTTTAAGTATTGAAAGGCCACAATAAGGTCTCCCCGGAGCCTTCTCTTCTCCAGGCTGAACAAGCCCAACTCTCTCAGCCTTTCCTCATAGGAGAGGTGTTCCAGTCCTCTGATCATTTTTGTGGCCCTCCTCTGGACCCGCTCCAACAAGTCCATCTCTGTCTTGTACTGAGGACTCCAGAGCTGGACACAGTACTCCAGGTGGGGTCTCACCAGAGCAGAGTAGAGGGGCAGAATCTCTTCCCTCGACCTGCTGGCCACGCTTCTTTTGATACAGCCCAGGATATGGTTGGCTTTCTGGGCTGCAAGTGCACGTTGCCAACTTATGTCCAGGTTTTCATCCACCAGTACCCCCAAGTCCTTCTCCTCAGGGCTGCTCTCAATCCCTTCATCCCCCAGCCTGTATTGATACTGGGGGTTGCCCTGACCCAGGTGCAGGACCTTGCACTTGGCCTTGTTGAACCTCATGAGGTTCACATAGGCCCACTTCTGGAGCTTTTCCAGGTCAGTAGTTCCCAAGGTCCTCCTTCCTACCCTTTTTAAAAATGGGTGCAATGTTTCCCTTTTTTCAGTCACCAGGGACTTCACCTGACTGCCATGACTTTTCAAATATCACGGAGAGTGGCTTGGCAACTACATCAGCCAATTCCCTCAGGACTCTGGGATGCATCTCATCAGGTCCCATAGACTTCTGTATATTCAGGTGCCTCAGGTGGTCACAAACCTGATCTTCTCTTACAGAGGGAGGGACTTTGCTCCCCCAGTCCTTGTTTTGTGGTCCATCCACTCAAGAGGTGTGGGAAGAGAGGCTGCCAGAGAAGACTGATGCAAAAATTGTTGAATACCTCAGCTTTCTCCTCATCCATTGTTACCAGTTTGACAGGTTTGCTCACTGGGGGGTATGCTTTCTTTGACCTTCCCTTTCTGGCTGACATACCTGTAGAAGCCCTTCTTACTATTCTTTGCATCCCTTGCCAGGTTCAGCTCCAGCTGCACCTTGGCCTTCCTGACCCCATCCCTACACAACCGGGTAGCATCCCTATGCTCTTCCCAGGATACCTGTCCCTGCTTCCACTGCCTGTGCATTTTCTTCTTGCGCTTTAGTTTGACCAGCAGGTCTTGAATCAGCCATGCTGGCCTGTTGTCTTCCTTTCTTGACTTCGTACACCTGGGGATGGGGAGCTCTTGCGCTCTGTGGAAAGCGTCCTTAAAGATCTGCCAGCTCTGTTCTTCTCCCTTGTCCCTGAAGGCAGTTTCCCAGGGGGTCCTATTGACTAATTCCTTGAACAGCTCGAATTTTGCTTTCCTAAAACTCAGGGTCCTGACTTTACTCTGCCTGACCCATATCCCTCAGGACTGTGAACTCCACCAGTGAATGATTCGATCACTGCAGCCCAGGCTGCCTCCAATCTTGACATCACCGATTAGCTCACTTGTGTTGCTGATCAACAGGTCCAGTATGACATCCCCTCTGGTAGGGCTGGCTTAAGAAGTTATCCTCAATGCATTCCAGGAGCCTCCTGGATTGCCTACAGCTTGCCATGCTACTTTTCCAGCAGATGTCGGGGTGATTGAAGTCCCCCAGCAGGACGAGAGCCTGTGAGCACAATGCCTCCTGTAGCTGGAGTAAGAAGGCTTTGTGAATAGGCTCCCCTTGATTGGGTGGCCTGTAGTAGACACCAATTGCAAGGTTCTCTTTGTTGCCTTCATCTCTAATTCCTACCCATCAGCTTTCAACCTGCTCGTGGCTATTCTTCAGAAACAGCTCTTCACACTGGGTCCGTTTCTTGATGTAGAGGGAAACCCCTCCCTGCCTCCTTCCTCACCTGTCCCTTCTGAACAGCCTGTAGCCATCGATAGCCACACTCCAGTCATGGGATTTGTCCCACCAAGTTTCAGTAATGGCAACTAGGTCATAGCTTTCTAGCAGCATGGTGGCTTCCAGCTCCTCCTGTTTGTTGCCCATACTGTGTGCAGTGGTGTAGAGACACTCCAGCTGGGCTGTCAGCTGTGTCACCTTCTTAGAGGAACACCCCTTAATTCCTTTGAGGTATTTCACTGCTGTTTCCCTGTTGGCTTCTATTACCTCAGGAGCCCCTGGCTCATCTCTGTAAGACTTCCAGTGTGCTGCAGTGTACCCAGCTTGTCTCAGAGCAACAGGCTGAGCGCCCTCACTAGCACCCTGTCCCTCTAACCTTGGCATGTCATCCCACAGCTTGTCACGGGCAAGCCTGATATTATCCCCCTCCCCTTCAAGTCTAGTTTAAAGCTCTGTCAGTGAGCCTTGCTATCTCATGAGCAAAGACCCTCTTCCCTCTTTGAGAAAGGTGAATCCCATCTGACACCAGCAGGCCTGGTGCCATGCAGGCCATCCCATTATCGAAAAACACAAAGTTGTGGCAGTGACACCAGCCATGGAGCTAGGTATTAATAGACTGGGACCGTCTGTTTGTTCCAATGTCGCTGTCAGCAACTGGAAAGATAGAGGAAAAAATAACCTGTGCTCCAGACTCCCTTACCAACCATTCCAAGGCCCTGAAGTCTCTTTTCATTGCCCTTGGACTACACGTTGTGGCTTCACCGTCACCCACATGGAAGAGCAATAATGGGTAATAGTCTGAGGGCTGTACCAGGCTAGGGAGTTTCCTAGTGACGTCCTTAACCTGAGCCCCAGGGAGGCAGCAGACTTGCCTAAGAGAAGGGTTGGTCTGGCACATTGGACCCTCTGTTCCCCTCAGAAGGGAGTCGCCTACAACTATAACCCATCTTTTCTTCCTCATGGAGGTGGTCATGATACAGGGAGTAGGCCCTTCTGACCTTGGCAACACCTCTGGTGTAGATGGACTGTCATCCACATCATCCATTGATGGACCTTCCACATCCAAAGCCTCATATTTGTTGTACAGAGTCACCTGGGAAGGCGAGGTGGGTAAGGAGGGGGTTTGCTTTCCACCTCCAGCATGGACTTGCCTCCATTCACTCCTTTCCTTTAAGCTACTGCCTTCAGCCTGGTGTGGGGGATACAGGATCCCCTTGATCTTGTCTGTTTGTTTGTTTGTTTTTCTGGTGGCTATTCCTGTTTCTGTCTCAGAGAGGGCAGAGTGTGGTTCCACCAGTCTATCTCTTTCTCAGATTCCCTGATGCTCCTTAACCTTCCTACTTCCTCTTGTGGCTCTGCCACCGGGCTGAGCAGGTCATCCAGGTGGTCTCACCTCACACAGCTATTCTCACTGCTGCCATCTGTTACCAGTGAAGGGCTCTGGCACAGCCTGCAGCCTGAGACCTAGAAGGCTGCACGTTTTCCTGGGAGCTCTCTCTGGGTTGCCCCATCCATTCTGGTGAGCGCAGAGAACATAGCTTTCTGCTGGGTGGATACCATAGCTAAGCTCCTTCTGGGAGGATGATGACCACCACTTGAACTCACCCCTTGAGCTGGTAGGTTGACTATGCCCTTCCTGCGCGCCCTTCCGTGCGAGCTGCCGCGCAAACTGCCATGCCACTCCCTGGCTGACGTGCCGTGCTCCGTTTGCCCACTCTGTTCGCAGTGCTCCTGGCCGCTGGTGCTCCTGAGGGCTGCTTTTTATAGGTGCGGGGATGGCCGCGGTTGCTCTGGCAATGCCCGGACCTCATCAGCATCTCCTGTGAGAGCTGCTTGCCGGCTCCTGGAGGGTCTCTCCGCTGCCCTGGTGTTTCCATGCCTCAGGAAAACCCTGCTGTGCGCCAAGATCTGCTGCTCCGCTGTGGATCGGGCCAGCTCCAGAGCAGCGCCCCTTGTCCAGGACTGCTTATGAATTCTGGAGAAAAAAAGAAATATACCGAAAGAACGAAAGGTGCGAATACCAAAATATATAGTAGATATAATTTCTTCTCATAGAGGATGTCAAGAGCAAAAATCGTTACAGACAAATGCAATATTGTTTTAGGGAACTAAAGGGTAAATGTTATAAAGGCACTTTTAGGCTTTCTTGCTCTTTGTGCCTCTTGGAAGGCACAAATTCATGAATGAAATTCTGTGCTTCTTCACTCCCTTTCTTTTTCCCTAGAGAGTAGTGAAAACCCCTTTGACGTTAGAAGATCACTTCATATAGGTTATATACAACCTATATGAAAATAGTGAGAGAGTCTTCTTTTGTATCAGTTAGATATTGGTCAAAAACTTACCTGTGCTGGGGGTTTAGTTCTATTAGATGTCTGTCAGATGTGTCATTTAAAACAAAGTGTATAACTAGGTAGAAAAACTGACCAACCAATCTAGGACCCACAGGGGTGGAGGGACAGTAGATTCTTCATAATGAAAAGCACGGTTTCTTTTGTAGTAATTGCTTGAGGAAAAGTAATATTGAATGCTTTTTCTAGTGAAAATAATATAGAAAATGAAGTAGGTTGAAGATACGCCTTCAAATTTGACTAAAACCAGCTGAACATTACCTTAAAATATTGGGCGGGGGGGGAGGAATTGTGTTTGATATGAATGCCATTCTGTGTGATTTCCCATACTTTTAGATAACTGTGTTGATCTTGATAAAAAAAATTAAAATGTATAAAGAGGAAAAGTTATTAAAGGCTAAATTCATAATCTTTACTTGTAATTTCTTCATCTGTCCCTTACAGCTCTTTTCTGCTGCAGAACATGGCTGCTCACACATACTCCAGGACAAGGGCCTGTGCTTTTAAGGCATGTTTAGCAGATATAAATTGCACATCAAATGGCAGTCTTTAACAAGTTAAATAAATCAAGAAAAATAGCTTCTATCAAAACTAATAGTAGTGAGTTGCTGTAAATTCAGTAGTACATGAGAAGAATCAAATAAAATGGGTATTTGTAATGCATTTATCTGCATGATAGTAGACGCCTTTGATTGTAAGGGCTGCTAATCCATTGACTAATGAGCCTCTGAGACAACTTTTTCAAGAAGACAATAATACTTCTTCGTGAACAACCATCTGTTGATTTTTAACTGTCTCTAAAACATTTTTCTCTGTGGAGTAATGCAGAAAAATATAAGAACTGAATTGTTTTTGAAGCTACAGGTTACCTGTGGTGGCTGGATCAAAGGCATATGGGTGCGATTCTTCCTTCATTCTCTTTTCCCAGTGATTTTGCTATTCCAGTACTATTAATAAAAGGGAAGACACATGTTAAATGTGATGAGTTCTTGCCATTATTTTCTTCCTATTGATACTGAAGATAAAATTTTAAAGATGGTCTTGAAAAAGAGAGAAAATTCTGCAATATTCACTAAGAGACAGAGAAAAAACTCTCAAATGTTAATTAAATATTATAATGAAGTAATTTTCTCATGCTTGGATTTATTTTTGTGTTTAATTTCCAGGAACATATCAGCAAGCAAGGTTCCCAAAAGCATACATGTGCCTTTGAAAGTCAAAGGCCAGATGCTCAATATTTATATAAAAAACATTCCAGTGCTATTCATTTAAATGCAACTATAAGAGCTTATATTTATCTGAAGATTTTCCCAGGATTTTACACTCTCAGAGAAAATGTCTTGTGGGGACATTCAGTCAGGGAAAAGAAGCAATTTACTTTGACTTATTGGGTCAATGACAATCAATGGGTGCATCTTGAAGATGTACAGTCTATGAAGCAAAATTTTTTGAAAGATGTTTGTTGAATACATTTGAATAAACAATTCATTAGGGAAAACTATGGTCTGCTCACAAAGTATACAAGCAGAAAAAGAGATTTAATTATCTAATAAATAATTTGCTAGAAATTATTCCTTCTTCTATATTACCATCTAAGATTTCCTTTAAAATTGCTTTTTGTTAACTCATTTCCACATAATTACTAGTCCCATGATGGTACACACTATACTGATTTTTTAAATGGTCTTAAAAAATACTTGAGGTATATACCTTGCATGTGGTACATTTTATCATTAAAATATTTTTCATCTAAATAAAGAAGCTGATGCTGTGGTTCTTTATTGTGAATAGGTTCTATTTAAATATATGCATTTTTCATTTAATGCTCAGGTTTTGTACCCAGTGAATGTATTTGAATGTTGTGTGTTCCTTTTTTTCCAAAAACTCAGTCATAGGTATATATTTTAACCCTGAGCCAGTCAGTGGAGTGTAATACCAGCATCACAGTCTAAAAATAAAATACTTCATATTAAAACAAAGGATAAAGAATCAGGGAAAGAACTTTGGCTGTAGCCACAGACCTTTCACAATAAATGACAAATCAGACTGTAAAATTTTGTGTTGGCCACTTATTGAGTAGACAGCTGGTACAAAATATTCACATAACAGTATCTGTACACCTCCTGTCATCAAATTCCCCCAGGCCAAATATGCTGGATGCTGGCAAAATGATGCCCACACTCATTTTCACTGATAAAAATAAGCATTGTTCAAGAAAATACAAAATTATTTTGAAATTCATTTTTGTAATGATCTAGTGATTTTTAGGCTGCCTCTTCCACTTTCAGAACTATATTTGGATTTTTTTTTTTCTTTTTCTTTTCTTCCAGGTTATGTCATCAAAATGACATTTCTCATTATCTTTGTGATTTTTTATTAATAAGAAGGATCTCTGAGGTTAGCTCATCTTGGTGGAGATGGGAATATAATCTAATATAAAGAGATAATAAGCTGGCTGCACAAATCTGTTTCCTTGCATAATAAGTCTTTCCCTTTTGTGAGGTATAGAGTGATATATTGCCCTCTTAATTGAAGCTCTGGAAGTGTTTACTGACCTAACTTACCTGCTGCAGAACGTAATAGAGGAAAGTTTCAAAAAATATTTATATTGTCTGAGTCATCTGGAAAGCTTAATTAAAGGAAATCCATCAAGCCCACTTCACTCTTCAAAAAGTGATTAAACACACTTTCCACTCTGATAATTATGCTATTCAGACCTTTTAACTGATTAAAGCCCTTTCAAAAATAAATTATAGACAAGATTTACTGTGCTTTCAAGATAAAAAAGAAAGAAAGAAAAAGAAAAAAAAGCCTTCTGAAAACTGGGAAAAATTAGATTAATGTATTTCCAGATAGATGTGGATTGCAGTATTTTTTTCCAGTATTCTGGGGGATGGGATCCACAATACTTGTCTTTAGACATAATTTTATGTCTAGTTTGTATCAGTGCATTGCCATCTACTTTTTTATGCATTTACCTCATATTCATGCTTAAAAGTTCTTATAAGTAAGACCTCAAAAGCCAGGTCACAAAAGAGAAGACGACATGGAGCCTGAAAGAGATTATGAACCTATTTCAGACTCTAATGAAGTCAATGAAAAGCATCTTAGTGACCACAGCAGACTTGGAATCAGTCCCTAACGTAATTGTGAAGTACTATCTAGAAAGCATAAGATTTTAAACTTAAAGTTAAAAAAAGGGTACAGAACATGAAACATCAGGGTGGCTTATGTCTGTCAAAAAACCCAAGATGCATTGTGAAAAGTACCTTATCGTGATATCTTTGCTGACTCATGTTTAAACAGTCTGTAACAGCCCCTGTAAGTCAATAAAGGAATGAAACTGACTGAGCTCCGGGTACGAAGTATGTAATGAGAATGAGACTTTACCAGATAATCAAGGTCAGATCCAATTCTCATCAAAATCAATATGAAATGTATCTGTTACCTTATAATTTCCTTTGTTGAATGATGAGGTCTACAGAGCTGCAACAATAAAGTTTTGCTAATGATATTGGAGACGAGACTGTCAGTTAATGTCTGTGAAGATGGGCGCCACAGTCCTGCAGCTACAGCTGACACACATACATAGTTTCAGAAATCTCTAGACAGGCTTACAAGGATAGAAAAGTAATAGATTAAGTAGAACATTTAAACTTCACAGGAACTAGTTTGATGAATACCAAACTCTGAATGCCAATTATTTACCACTTTTTGTGCTAATTAATCACAGTTTGCCACAGGTTGGTTCTGTGGACCGACAGAGAAAATGATTGTAGGCAAGGACAGTATTTTCCACTCAAATTTGGTTTGGGATCATGCATTAATGTTACTGGAGGAATATCCTCTGAAGGAGAAAGATGATACTACAATATGCCCAGGTGGAAAGAAACAACTTTCACAAACAGTAAGATCCTGCAGTGAAGAGCGCTTGTCTACAATATAAAGCAACGATATGTGGTAACTAGATGACCATTTATTAGAAATAAGAGAAAACATGAACCTACATGGCTGTCTAACTCATAGATATCTCTGAATGTGGCTCAAGAGATTCCTCTTCATGAAATCTCTAAAAATCTAAGGAAACAAGCCCTGATTAGATGAGATTATATTTTCTCTACTTTAAAAAGTTTCTGGATCTCTTTTATGTTCTACTAACTGGTAGAACGTGCTCTGGCCTACTCAAGATCTGTCAGAGAATATGATAAAAACCAAAACATTTGCTCATCTGAACTAAGCAATGCAATATTTGGAGATGCGCCAGTTGAGACTGAGTTTTGGTTTCCTTTTTATTTGTGCTGAAAACACTATGCTCAGGTGAACTGAGCATAGTTATTCCACCACTTGAATGACCTGACAATTTTCCTGAAGTGATGAAATTTAACTGAAGTTGAGAAAGAGGAAGAAGAAGAACTACATTAAAAAAAAAAAAAAAAAAAAAAAAAATCAGGAAACACTTGTTCCAGAACAAAAAGAAGCATATAAGTGCGTAAACACTAAAGCATACTTTGATATTTCCCAAGTGCTCTTTTTCTGTAGTCAGAAAACACGTTGAAGATTGTATTTCCACCCCAGGACTGGTGATCTACAGATAAATTGTCAGCTTTGTTATGCAGAACCTCTATTTACTGGATCATGTATGCTATGATTTTGACTTTGTATCACATTGAAGTAAAGAGATTGTGAAAAAATGTGGGTCACATTTAGCAGATGCTGTCTGCATTTTCATGAATTTTAATGGCAGTGTTGTAAAACAAAATGGCAAGGACCCATTACGCTTTCACAAAAAAAGAAGCAGAAACAAAATTTGAGAGACTTTTTGGACAAAAGTGAATTACAAGCATCTTTCAAAGTTTTGAAGTCACACAGTCCCCTTTCTAATGGCATTTATAATTTTTTTTAAAGTATTTATCATTAATTTGATTTTTTAATTGATCTTTGAAGTAGTTGAGGTCAACTACTCATCTGCTGTCTTTTGATTTATTTTTATAGGTTGAAGGGATCATAACTGCAGTACTGTCGCACATTTGAATTGCTTGTGTAAGCATGTGAAAACTCTCAAGGTGCTAGATGACAGTTCCTGAATATTTATTTGTGTTAGCTTGTCCCTCTTCTTGCTTCAGTAGTCTTCATGTCTGTAGAAGGGGGCTGAGAAAATATATCTGCCTGGATTGAGCCACCGGTTATGAGAGTGTGTTGTTCATATGTATGTACACATGTGTTTACACACCTAATTGGAATTAGTGCTCACACTTAGTGGGAAATTTTACTTTTACAATATAAAAATATTTCCTTCATAGGAACAGTGAGTCCCTCAGCTAAGAGATGGGCACATTATTGTTGTCTCAAATTACGGATACTAAAATAAGCACTGTCTGGTACACACTGTGTAACAAGGGGCACTTGCAGAATGAAAGCTGGACAAAAGTAGGAGTGTGGAGTAGGCAGAAAAAAGGGATGAGGTATGAGACTCCTTATTGCCTTTGATTCTTCCATATCTGGGCTACAGTCCCTCTGCTTCTCCCTTGCTCACCGTTGAGTGCTATAGGGATTAGTGAAGCATAGAAACCTGTCACTGATATTGGATACAATAATGTGGCTGGAGACTCATAATTGCAGTTGTAGTCTTCAGTGGAAGCTGGCAACAGCAATGATATTTTCCCAGGCTTGTTTTTCTCTGACTCATTGATATTAGTATTGTTAACTAGGAGCAGCACAATTTCAAAGTAGATGAGAGGGAAAAGTCTAGTGGTCTAGAAATATGTTCTAGTGGTTATAGCATACTTTTGAAAGTGCAGAGAGGAGAGTTTCTCTTCTCCTAGGTACATGTCCCCATTTTCTAAAAGGGCAGGGGATGCTAGGGAGAGGAGGAAGGCAAAATATATTTGAAAGGAATTATATATGTCATAAATGCTAGCAGCTAGTGGACATGGCATTTGGCTTTCTAGTGCTCTCAAGACTGGCAAGATTCTCTTGCTATCAGAATCATACTTAGGAAACTTAAAAATATACCTCTCATTCAAAATGCTGCCAAGAATTAGACACCCTAGTCATTCAGGTCTTAATGACAGATGTTTTTGTCTGTGTAAAGATGACAACATCTCGCTTGAAATCCAGGCAAACGTGTGGGTTTTTTAACCATGTTCCTGAGTGTCAAAGTTTCATTAATGTCTTGAAATCCTATTCTACAGACAGAAAGTTAAACTTTTAGAAGAAACAAATCAACAGTATAGCTGTTCGCAAATTAGTTTTGCTGCATTATCCCTGATAAAGCATATTGCTCAGTGGTATATCTTGAAAAGTATTACATGTTTGTCTTTAAGCTTTTTAAAAACATCAGCTTTCTTTCCTCTTCTCTTTCTGTCCTTTGCTGTACTTTTCCAAATATCTTTGCAGTTTTCTTTGCTGTCTCAGTGCACACCAATGCAACATCAATTTGATGTTATTATCAAAGCCTTGGAAATAAAAGCTGCAGCAAGCTGTTCACTGGAGATTTGATCTCTGACAAATAAGCTTGTGTCAGTGCATCTAAAAAAACCTGAGTCCATACCTCTGTTTTCTTCCCAATAGGGTCTTGGCAGGGATGCAATTAAAAAAAGAAAATCAATCTGTGCTTTGCTGTCTGATTTCTGAAGAATGGCACTGAGCTGCCAGGGCGTGAAGATGTGGTATTGTAAATACAGAGAAGCCCTCGTGAATTCCGCTTTCTTCACTGGTCTCTAAATGAGTCTGATTTATTAAAGCATTAGAATGAGAAGGAGGAAAGGCTGAGAGAAAGGGCAGTGGATTTTTTTTAGCTGACTTCTGATAATTCAAAGCATATTGTGTATTGTTTCAAAAGTACACCATAAAAAAAATACTTACGCCCACCAGGGATCACTTATTTTCTGATTTGCAGAAGGGCTGAACATCCATCACTAGGTAGAAAGCCTTAGGAGTTGCAGAATGTATGACAATCAAACCTTTTAAGTTGTTGTTTTTTTTTTCTCTTCCGAATGTGAGTTTTGGAACACAAGCATCAAAAATGTTGGTCTGAAATTGATTTTGAGGTTCTTGCATGAGGCCAATTGTGAGATTCCCAAACCTGTGAAGTACTTTTGGTCCCAGTGCAGCAAACATTCTCATATCCACATCATATAACTTTTACCTTTTCAGTACTCCTACTGAGGTCACTGACACTACTTACCTTGGGAAACTTACTTACACAAATGTTCAAGTTTCTGTAGGATGATGACTTTTGATTGCATAAGAATTAATTCTACAGTCATCTACTAGTTTCAGTGCAGAAAATCAGAACCATCAACAAGCTATACTAACTATACAGCTGAATTTCCTAATGGACATATTGGAATTTAAAAATGACCATTTTTCAATTTCTTAAAAAAAAAACCCAAACTCACAAGACTATTTTTAACAGCACCAGCTAATGACCCATAATTCACTCTTGGGGCTGCTCCTGCTTCGACTCCCTGAGTATCTCTGTGTTCAGAATCAAGACTTTGCAGGCTGGGCCCATTGCTACAAGTTTAAAGGGAAGTAACATGCTTACTAAGCATACATATTTGCTTTTCAAGTGGATAAACAGTTTGCTAAGTTTAGTGTTGTAAGACTCTGAAATAAAACATATAATGGTGTCCACGTTGTTTCTTTTCAATCCCATTTTCTTTAACTGCACCTGGTTTTTAGATTGCAGTACATTTGCACAGTGCTGCTTAAGTGTTACTGAGTATGTTGGCACAGATACTTCCAAGTGAAATAACTGTAAAGGACTGAAGTCCTCCCTGAGCGTTGCACCTCGCCAAATGAGAGGTGCCGTAGGTCTAAATAACTTCTGTGTCCTCCCAACCTTAAGCAAGCTCATGACCTGTTATAGTTAAGACAGCTCTTCCGCAGTGTGCCCTGGGAACTGTATAATAGCCCACAACTTGCACGCTGGTGTCCGCTGTCGTACACCTCCTTTCTCACCAGGCCCCCGCGGCAGACTTTGGCAGAGTGCTCTTTGGCAGCAGCAGGCCCAGCACCGACGTGCCAGCGCAGTGGTTGATGCAGACATGCTGACGCTGCGGCAGTGGGTGCTAGTGAGGGTGGGAAGGGGAGCTTAGGGTCCTGTCGGTCTTCTCTCCCTTCCTCTCCCTGCGAGAGTCGAGAGGACTGCTGGGGTAAAGGTATGGCGGGTCTCGCCGCTATTTCCTGCATGTCCTCACCTAGAGGCTCCCATCTCACCTGGAGCAACGATTTGAGATTCCCTTCCTCCTGCTCAAACCCTCCAGCTGGCACAAGAGGGCTCATATGGTATTTATCCTCTACGCACACTGCAAACACATGCTTTTTTTTTTTGCTTATGTTTACAATGTCCTTTTAACTAAGCTTTTCCACAATTCAAATTCTTCTTATGACAGAAAGTGTTTACCAGGCAGGTAGAATAATCCAAAATCTTCCTAAATTCAATAAAAGTTAAGTTCAGATTTATTTATTTTCCTTCTTAGGGGTTAGACACAGTGCAACAGCTGGGCTAAATTAAAGAGACAATCGAAAAAGTAGATTATGCTAGGACAAAGTTGCTTGATGTGTCTTCTTGTTTTCCACTGAAACCGCAGTATCTTTGAAGTTTGTAAACTTGCCAGACATTGCCACTAACATCTGAATGCTTATTGAAGGTGACATCTGGATATTTACTGGTAACTTTCCAAATGAAATCTTCAAATCTGCAACGTCCTCAGTATATTCAGGATTGTTTATTTTTTTAAAGCGTCATACTTATATATATATACACACACAGAGTGTATATATCTAGATGGTTTACACATATGTAAGTATACATATATACAAATATATGTTTATATGTTTTATATATCCAAACATATGTAAGCACATATTTAAGAGAGAGGGATAATTCTGAGTGTTCAGTTTTACTAAGATTTATGCATTGCTGGCCAAAACTTTAGACAACGTTCCAGCTCTGCTCAGATGTGCACTCTGACTCCTGGTCTACTACAGCAGTTTATTCCCTGCATTGAAAGTAATAAAGGCAGTCATATCCTGACAATGATTAAAACCAGCAATAAAATGACCAGGTCAATAATACCCAATTATATCAACTTTTTGTGCTTTAATATCAAAGTTCATTGAAATGCTGTAATTAATACCAAAATAGTATAAAAGAACCTTCAGATAGTCTAAAAACTGAGATCATGTGATTATGCCTACCTTTAGTCACATACCAAGCAAAATTCTACATACTATAGAAAACAGATTTATATTATCCTTCGCCTTAGATGGAAAATATATACAAACACAGACCGTATTTCAGTCTGTTTGTACATACACAAAATATACATAGAGTGATGCCAAACCTATCAGTTACAAAGGGCTGTACCTATTATTGTAATGTAGATAATATATTATCATTTAGTTTTATTTAGGATTTATTTTAATTTATATATATGACTTTCCATCATGATGAGAAACTCCAGATATGCAAATACAGGAATTCACCTTGGAATTCCCCCCCCCCCCCCACTTATACACTGAATCTTGACTCTACTTTCCCAAAGAATCACAACCTTAGTCAAATCTTCCTTCCTTGGGAAGGAAGCCTGCCCTCAATAGCTGGAAGTGACCATGATAAACTCTGACCAGATTGGTGGCCCCAAGACATACCATAGAGTATTTCTCCAATCTCTGTCCCGCTAGTTGGGACATCAACATAGGGCAAAGAGGTAATTATTCCTATAGCTGTCACAGCTGTGTAATTGGGATCCTTTTATACATGCTTTTGCACTGTAACAGGGAGCTGGAAGCTATCTGAATAAAGGAAGTCTACAACACTGTTTTACAGAGGCAGCCTGCATAATGTATAACTAATCCCCTTTAGTAATATGAGTATTAGACAAATTTATTCAAGGAAGATTAGCAGTCTGTTGGCAGGACTTTTAATTAAATAATAATACTAAATAATTTGCAGTCATATTTTCTCCTGCATCTGTAGTGTATATTTCTCTCTGGGTCAGAGACTGTCCTCTGTGCTTGTAGAGTGCCTACACAATGATACCATTCCAGCGAGTTCTCTAGGCATATATCTTCCATTTCTGTGATGAACTGTGTGAGCTCAAAGTTGATTTTTTATCCTCACGGACTTCCGAAAGTAGATGAAGAAAATAGTAATCAGTTAGATTGGAGTTGTCAATTAAAAGTTTCATGCTCCATGCCATTATTCATTATTCCTCACTTTCCTTCATAGCAAAGTTATTGTAAAATTGTAAACTAAATATTTAATCTCAGGTTCTGTAAATATAAATACATGTATAAATTAATGTTTGTTAAATTAAGCCCATAAGAATTGCCCTACTGGATCTGACCCACAGCCAATATTCTGTCTGACAGTAGCTGGTAGCAGGAGGATACAGGAAACCCTTAAGTAAACAGCTATGGAATAATCTGTGCACATTAAATCACCTCCTCATACCTAGCAGTCAGTAACTGACTTAAACCCAGTAGCATGATGTGTAAAATTAATTTTGTTATTTGGGATATGATCACACATAATAAGATGTTCTAAGCCTAGCATCAATTGTTTTATGGTTTAATGACGGTTTTCAATTGCTTTAACTGTTTCATTTTCAACATTCCAATTTACTGAATTCCATTTCAAGGTTGCTTCAGGACATGCTTTTTTGTTGTGTTGCTGACTGGCTCCTGTTAGGCCTTATATCTGAGTCACCATTCAGGAAAGGTAGAGAAATACCTGCCTTCCTGTGAATTTTAGCTAAGCTGAACTTAGGCTGTGTGTCTTAAGCGGGGTCCCTGTTTCTTTCCCCTCATCACGTTCGCCTTCATGGTGAACATGAAGTGGTGGAATAAGCCAGTGTCCCTTTTGGCATTGCTAGCGTAGGTACAAGGAGGTGGAATGTGCAGCTCGCTTGAGACTGATCTAGCAATCATGATGGTATATCTTGCTAACTATACCAAAAAGAAGTAGTGACTAAGAAAACCAGAAATATGTGTTGTGACTTTTGCTAGCTTGTGTGAGTTATTCAAGAAAATGAATTAAATCCTTTGGTATAAATCAATACTGTTGTTAATTGTTGCCCTTTGTGGGGCTAATGTTGTAATATCAGGCTAGCTTGAATCAAATCCGTGAGCACAAAAGACCAGATTCAACATGGAGGTACCAGAAAAGCCTACAGTAAAATGAAAATCTGAAGGGAAGGTTAATCAGAAGTTTATAGGACTCAGCACAGGTCCATGCTCTGAGGAACCATTTGAAGAGATAAAGCTTTCTCCAGTGCTATTCATGCACAAGGAGGCTGCTAGGAAAATAGGGATTTCAGAAGACTCCTTCAGACCAGCAAATGAGAACTGGAATACCAAAGGCAAAAAGATGATACTTTGACCCAATCAATCAGATATGTAGGAAATATGAGAAGATCCCAAATCAAAAGACTTGAGCTAAGAGTGAGTTAAATTTGGCTCAATGTGTCACAGCAGCAAGAAGTCACCAAAGGAGGCACAGTTGAGAGGGGCACTATAGGTAAGAGGGTCAGGAAACGAATGGTATGGTAGACGACTCTGTGCCTGAAATCAGCGAACTACCAAGAACATCTTCCACATTGACTTCCAAGAGTATGATTTACATTATGTATGGTTAACAGATGCACTCAGCCATATTTTGAGTTGGAAAAAATAATCCTGTGTGATATTGTATGAAGGCTGTGCATCTTTTCATCAGGTTTGATCAGCTCAGATATGGTGTGATAAGGGCTGTGGCAATGCTGCTCTTTCTTTTGTTCATCCACTTCTGACAGCAGCATGAACTAGAAACACACTTTGGAAGGTATTTGAGCTCACGTGTTTGTGAGCTACAGGTTGTTCTGAAGTGGTATGAAGTGAGCAAAATGTTAGGAAGATGTCAGCAGTCTAACAAGGAGCAAAGTGATTATATTCAATCAATGTTTGGCAGCAGTCAGTGTGAAGCGATGGTTCTTGGTGCCTTTCTATCTATCTTGAGAGACCGATCCAGTTTAATGGCCAGACATCTCAGGGGGAAAATGCACAATAAGAAGATTTGGGGAATTAAAAAAAAAAGAAAAAGAAAAAAGAAAAAAAAAGAATTGAAGTGATGGCACTGATTTGCTTCACACAGAAAACAAGGACATGGAGGACTGGTGAATGCTTACAACTGAGCATTACTGTGGACAAAAGGATAAAAAAAAAGAAAAAATATGTGATTACAGGACTGAGGAACTGTAGAGACATTAAGACATTAAAGGAGGTGGCAATAAATTGAAAAGCACGGATGGTTTTCTCCCAGAAATTTCAGTATGTGGGACAAAGATTGCTTTGAGAAAATCACAATGAAGTTGCAGCTGGTATGAATGGCCTAGAGCAAATTGAAGCTGCCATGAAGGAATAAGCAATCTCTCCAACAGCAGACTGCTCAAGTTGGACGTGTCCTCACACTACTCCATGTGGCAGAGGCGTAAAGGCTGGCATCAAAACTTAAATGCTACTTCACCAATGATAAGGAAGCTGTAGTTACTTAGTTATCTACCTACCAAGTGAAGGACTGCCAGGTTTGTAAGCATAATAGAGGACAGCAAATGTAGAGGGAGACCATGATGAGGTGGCATAATAGAATGGTATGGCATTGATCTAATGTGCTGTTATTTTGAATGTAAGTATTGAATCTTCATAATTCCTTTCCTTTCAGTGTCTTGGGTTGAGCTGTCTTCTCAAATGCATAGGTGTTAAAAGAGGGAGGGAACACTGTGATTATCCAGTCTGGTCTGCCTAGCATAGGTTAGAGAATTCCTCTTTCCAATGGAAGAGGAGAACAAATATCCTTTGTTTTTGTAGGAAAAAATGTGTAAGTGTACCTCCTGTTTCATTGGATGATATTAATGTAGGTGCTCATACCCTTTAAGGAAATTTCCTTGCTAATGACACAGTTCTGTGTTTTAGCTGAGTCTCTCTGCTAACATGAAGCAAGATGTATAGAGCAAGAATAGAGTTTTGGTGTAAGAATCACATTTTCTAATACCAAAGCAAAGAATTTAACAATAGTGTACATCAAAGAACTGGCAGTTCTCCCCAATAAAAATGCTAAATACTGTGTATATTCATCTGGGCTTATTTCTTTGGTTACAGACAGAGAATAAAGAGTAATCACTGAAGGTTAAAAGGCAAACTAGGAAGAAAGGAGATTATCTTGCCTTTAGAAGTTCCTGAATTTTCAAACTGTTTTAAAGTTACAGGATCTAATTAGTATCATTCATACTTCATATAATCCTTTGTAGCTTCTTCAAAAGATGCTTCACTTGTTGGATTTCCATGCCTTTGAGAAACTTCTGGCTGTTCTGGGAAAGAGAAAAACTCCTGTTTATATGAAAAAGGGAATATAAAAAGCAGGGAAGAGTATCATGAACCAGCTTGAAGTCTGATGATGATGATAAAATCAGAAATAAAGTTGAACTAATAAAGTGAAATAGGAAGGCAGTTGGAGAAGCAATCAAAAGCAAATGAATATTAGCTGTTTATAGCTCTATGTACAGCAAGTCCCCCAAAATAAGAACTGTAATATGACCATTTATAAAATTCTACATTATATCTATTATCTTCCTGACCTATCCCAAAAGCCTTTTATTTCTTTTCTAAATGGTCTAAAGGCACTATTTTCAAACATAGGCAAATATGCCAACATATACAGTTCTTGTGACTTATGAAATTAATGTCATTTTTTTACTGCAGTGCTGTTTCAGAACAGATCCTACTACACTGCCACTGTAAAATCATTTTGCTTTATCTCATTAGCCTGGAGAGTGGTCTGCTTTCATTTAGTTCAATGGCTGATGCTGATAGCATCACGTTTAAAAATATAGTGCTAAAGATAAAGTTTATTATGTGTATCGTTGTGCATAAAGGAATACTTTTTATGATATCTCTGATTCTGGAAAGAAGCATGCCTATAACAATAAGAATTCTACATGCAGAATAAAATCATTTATTATGTCCAAAAATTAAGTTTCCTAGAGCTTTTTAACTTGAGCATCTATCTCCCTGTTGAAAATGGCATCTTAAGAGAATTCAGAATTGCTCCAGGCTTCCCAGCCTGCATATGGAGATCCAACTCTTCATAAAGAAATCTGTTAGATGATCTGCAACATACTCAGCAGATAAAAATAAAGTGTTTGCTCTCATCATTGATCTTCCTGACTGGCAGATCATGTGTAAACAGAATGATTCTAGTCTGATGGCTTATTATATATTTACACGAGGATGATCAAGAAGAAAGTTCCCTTTAATTAGACGGTGGGACCCTGGGGGGTCTCCTGCACACTTGATTTCCCCCAGAGCAAGTCATTTAAATCCTATGAATCCTTGAAGCTCAGTAAGCCTGTTGGGCTTTGACAAGTGTCTCAGTGTCCCACAGAGGCTAAAGCAAATGCAGGTTGAAGATATTTTTTTCCCCAAAATGTGAGCGCTGTGCAGCTTTGTATCTACATTTCTAATCTCTTTTTCTAAATTTAAGGCCCCGTAGATAAGATGTGTATAGCAAATAGCTAAAGTGAGGTAAAATCAGTGAAAAACAGCACTTTGATAGCAATTATAATAACTTCTTGACATGTGTTTTTAACATGCATTCAAATAGCTGCATACAAAGAAATTAGGCATTCAAGATCTCTGGGCCACAGTATTTTGTCATTTATACCTTTGTAAATCATGATATCAATGCTACCATTGTAAACTTACATGAGTTACTCAGGACTTACAGCAAAATAATAGCTGTCCCATTATTATTAACATTAAAGGATACACTTTATTTTTTTCCCTCAACAGACAATATATTCAGTAAAATTGATAATGTGGTTCTGAGGAGTTAATAATTGAAAGACAGAAATAGTAAGACTCTCCAGTATACACAGTGCTATGTGGATATTCACTTTAGAAAGCATTTCAGAAGTCACTCAGCACAGGTGATAGAAAGGTGAACAGCAGGTTGTACAATTTCTACTGCTGAAGATCTCTAAGAATAGATCAGTTAAATGTCTCTCAGGATCAACGCAGGTGAAGTTAAGACATGAAAATGAAGTGGATTGCCTCTTGCTATCTTTTCTAACCCTATTTTTCCATGCTATATGTGATTAAGCATTACATCATTCATAGACCTTGAGTATGGAGGGGAGAGAAAATCCATAAAGAATCATATGTGAACACAGACAGAGCCCCAGACTGTCAGATTTGAGCCCCTATGCTTGGAACAGCACACGAACTATTAGTGCCATTCATCCTAAGGACACATCACCACACAAACATGGTCACAGTTTCCCTTAAATTACCACAGGACTCTCTACTCAAAAGCTTAGTTATTAGCCTATAGCTCCCTAAAATACCATCCCCTTAGAATCTCAAAGAATGTCTTGATTTGGAAATAATCCCAAACAGCATGAGAGATGGAAATGCCTGGAGGTGGTAAGGATAGAGGGATAGAATGAAACGGGGAATTAAAAATTGGAGAGTCTAAATCTACTTTTTTCAAGGATACTGGAACAAATAATCATGAACGTTTCAGTAAGCAGAAATGCAAATGAAGTCAAATTTTGTATGGGTTTGTTTCTCAAAGTTGATCTGTTATACAGATTCTCCAGTGTCAATGAGGGGTAAACTCGTATTGCAACCTTTCCATAAAAGGGGGCAATTCTACGTCTTCCTACTCTACTCATTTGTCTGTTTTCATTAAATTTGTAGGGATTTATTTATCATTCAGATAATTAATTTGAATTTGGCTGAAATCTGTAGGATATAACAGCCAGACACACACAGGCTGATCATATGATTGCTCCCTGATGAATTGGTTATGAAAATAAAGAACAAAGTAGGAATTACAGCGTGTATGGCTATATTATTAAATGAAATATGCCAGTGGCCATTTCCTGAGATGAAATGACACATAATGGCCCATGTCCATGCTAGTAAACTCTCCAAAAGAAGATGCTCATAGGTAAGATATATCCACAAGCAAAGTGTCTGCAAGTGTGTGATAATTCCTTAAACATGTCTAGGCATTGTTTGGGATAGTGTAAGCCAAAACAATGGCAGGAACTATTTTAACAACTTAGGTGACTGAGTTTCTTTGTATGGAAATAACCTTGTCATAATTTAATTTGTTAGTATAGATGTAGGCAGTGCTTCCCCAATACACAGGTCCAAACTGTTTCTAAGTCTAATGCAATAATTTATTCAAAAGTGTTACTTACTACAAAGCTCTCCTACTGTGTCATACAACTTATTCCACTGTAAAATTAGTAGGTTGTACATAAGTCCACAGTTCTTCATTCTGTCTCTTTAATTTTCTCAGCTTGCTGGTGATGGAGCCAGTGATGCCTCCTGTGTGAAACTGCATAGTGTAATCTGTGATTGTCAGCATCTTCTCCAATTCACTTTGTTGATTTTCTGCATTAGAAACATTTTACTTATAAGCAAACATTAGTTCTGCTGAAATTTGTCTCATTCACTGCGATTGCCAGGACATGGAATGTGTCTTTGATAGCTGTCAAATTTTGGCTTTTATATGTATGTCTTGACTTCTGTGATGTTTAAGCCATGAGGAATTTTGGTTGAACCCAGCCTTTGGAGATCAGGAACTATTCCACTTAGTTTATAAAATGATGGCACTTGTTTGTGTAGCAAAACTAACTATCGTTGTGCTGGCTTTTGGTGTTGTGTTTTGTGATTCTTCAGGGTTTGGTTTGTCAACATGGTGATCCTGACACACGTGTGCCACCATTTAAAAAAAAAAAGAATATAAAATAAGTCTTCAAGAAGAGTTGATATGTAGGACTAAGAAAATCAAGGAAAACTGAACTCAAAGTTGCCTAAGCAAAAATGAGAGGGAATAAACAGTACAGCTTAATCAGTATTTGTACCAATTTATAGAAACCAAGAATATTTCCTTAAAAGACAGATCGGATAGAAAGGATTTTTATTTTTTTAACATGAGCAAGCAATGATTGTCATATTGCCTTTTCATTAGCTTTCTCTAAAAACATTTGTGAATGGTAGTAATGATCTGAAACCATTTCAGAAGCTCTTGATAGAAATATTTTGCCACTAGTTTAGATAGAGGAAGCAATAACTTGAAACACAGTGGGCCATGTTTCCAGCTGGTAGAAATTACCACTGCTCCAATGACTTCCACAAGCACAGTTTACACAAGGTGGTATTAGTCCAGTAGCACTAGGGTTCTCAAATAATTGTTAAGATCATTAATGTTGCTTTGGGATTAGTATGTATGAGTTTGATGCACTTATTCTCTTAATTACGGTGACATTCTATGCTTTATCCTTTCTCTAATAGGAAAATGAGGGAAAATAACCTTAATTAAGAATAAGAAGGAACATAATCACATACTGTGTACTCTCCTTGAAATGTAAAGACACTTTTTGTTGCTCAAGAACATATTAGAGAATAATTTTTCTTCCTAATAATTAGAGAGAAACCAAATTCAATAAGAATCTATAGGAGCTATTTCCCTGAGGCTACCTAAGACTGATGACTTTTTTTTTTTTTTTTTTTTTTTTAACATTTTGGTTTTCCCAAAGGAAACAGGCTGGATGACATCTGGACCACTTATTTTATGCAACCATGTATTTCACAGCCCAGTCTTAGGCTTTACATTAAAACAGGCTTTATCTCTGTAAAATGAGGGAAAGTCAGAGTTGAGGACTGGTTAGTGGAAACTTTGAGAAGCAGTACGCATGAACTGTGGAGGTAGCTGGGCATGGTTCTGTAACAGCGGTTTCTCTGTACATAACCTTTCTGACATGCATGTGGCCCATAGGAACAGTGACGTGTCTCATAGCAGGGTCCATGCATTCTCTGAAATGTGCTGTTGTTATCCGCTGCCTTGTTGGAGAGCCTGGAGGGATACAGGGCCAGATTTCAAGAAACATTTGGGCACTGCTTCCTCCATGGTCCCTTCTGGTACTCTTCGTAAGTGGGACCTGTTTTAAAAAAAGGTAGCAGAGGATATGGCAGTGTAGCGATGACTTGCAGATGTTACTTTGAAAAGTACTGTGCTGAAGAGCTTCTGTGGCTGTTGAATGCTCTGGGTGAAGCCTCAGCTCTTCTGGAGCTAGCAGAGTTTCCCTGCAGGTGTCAGTGGAGTCAGGATTTCATTCCCTGGTTTATGTATCATCTATATTGTGCAGTGCTATCGCCTTAAACCTTTTCTGATATTTTATAGTATAAGATGTGTGAATATGCATGGATTGTCCAAAGTATCAAAGCAAGACACCAATGGCTTCTTTTGGTTTGATATGAACTTATATAAATGTTTTTAATTTTTAAATTTTTCTCTATTAAGGAATCATCATATAATTAAATGAAATTTTAAAAATTTGTCTGCATTGGATACTAGGTAAGCTACACAAGACTCTGGACTTTCTCTGAGTCTTGGTAATGCAAATTATATATGAAATGCATTTGTCTTTGTACTGAAATATTCTAAAGCTTAATCAATGGTAGGCCTCTCCTTACAACAGCCCTGTCCCTTGAGATAGGATACATAAGAAGCTTTGTAAATGATATTTCATTTGACTAGGACAGGACATTCATCCTCCTGAATTATATTCTGTTGGAAAGAAGATGATGAATTAAATGGAATATATGCATACTTGCTACCTCTGTTATTAATGCATAGCTGGGATAGTCCATCATCTCCACTTTTTTACAGGAGATAAGAATGGGTGGAGACCCCCACAGTGTATTCCTGAGTTGCAAAGACAACTCAATAAGATTATCTGCCTTTTCTCCCTTCTGAATCTGTTACTGAGATAGTGCTATTCCTTCCATTAATACATAATGCACAGGAGAAATATTTTCCAAAACATTTCAGCTGTTTATTGAAGGAGATTAGCACATGCACAAGTGTGTTTCTATATGAAATTAAATATATTATGCTGGCTTTAGGTAAAGAGTATTTCCAGATGATTTACAAGTCCTACCCAGAGTGGCTAGAGCTAGTTGTAACAAAAGATAACAGCTTTGTTAAACACTGCTTGGAGAGCCAGGCAGCCTGATAAGTTCTGTAAGATGATTATAGAATTATTAAGCATCTTAGTCTGGACTGGGGCAAACCATCATTGTAGTCATAAATCTATAACTTTAAGTTAAAATAGTGTGTTTATGTGATTTAAGGCTCATCCTGCCACACAAAGGAGCGCAGAGGCACAGTGACAAGTGGGGGATCCCCAATAACCCCATCAGAGATATGAGCCCCAGGTCCTGTTAGGGTTGTGCCAGGACAGCCTCAGCCCCAGCGCCCAGGTGTCACACAAGGAAGAATCACAGGAGGAAAAATCAAGTTGCTTTGGGGAGGAACAAGCATGGGACAAAGGGATAAAAGGGGCTGGTCACATGTAAATAGGTGGCTGGGCAGTATCTTGGTCCGGCCATGCGCTATGCCTGATCAACATAGTCTGTCCCATTTTCTTATTAAATGCCATTTCTAGCTGTTTTCCTGGGTGAGGGACTCTACCTGTGTGCATGTGTGTGCATGGGTGTATGAGTGCTGGGAACCAGTGTGGGACCAGGGCTCAGAAGGCCTATGTGTCTGTGGTGCCAGTGGCTGGAGAGACCAGAGTGTGTGCATGTTGTGTGGGTATGTATGTCAGTGCACGATCGCTAGCCAGCATGAAGTTGGGACACTCAGCGAGTAGGATCAGTGGCTCGGGAGCCAGGTATTGGAGTGGTCATAAATCTGGGCTGAATAGCAGGGGGACCGATGTGGTCTGAGAGTCAGCTGCTGGAGGGAACAACTGCTAGATGGGCTGAGTGCCTAGGGACAGCTATTGTCCTTAGGAGGTAAGACATATATACATATATAATGTGGATACTCCCACAATATATATGCATGTTTCTCACTAATGGACCTTCATCCTAAATTGCCATAGAGGGACACAAGATTAGTCCATTTGTGGCGTCTGTGTTTGTATGAGTGTTTTTGTCTGTCTTAATTTGTGTGGCCAGCTGTGTATATGTGTGTATATGGGGTACGGTGTGACTGTGCCTATTGGGTTCGTGCTCAGCCTCACTACTGACTGGGCCTGGGGACATGGAGCTGCAGCAGCCTCACCTCTTTCTGCCTACTGGATTCAGAAACCCCTCAAAAAAATAGCTTGATCTTAGCTGGATGTGTCACTTACTTAAATGCGTTTGATGTCCATAATACGTTGGGTGAGCAATTGGCTGCTGAGTTGGGCTCAACGAGTTATAGTAAATGGGTTACATCAGGCTGGCGGCCAGTCACCAATGGGGTTCTCCAGGGCTCAATTTTAGGGCCAGTGCTCTTTAGTATTTTTATAAATGTCTAGATGCAGGAATTGAATGTACATTAAGTTTGCTGACGATACTAAACTAGAAGGAGCTTTGGACTCCCTCGAGGGTAGAGAAGCCTTACAGAGAGATCTGGATACACTAGAGAGCTGGGCAATCACCAACCAGATGAAAGATAACAAAAGCAAGTGCCAGATTCTCCACCTGGGATGGTGTAATCCTGCTTATACGCACATATTGGGGGACAAGAGGCTGGAGAGCAGCCCTGTGGAAAGAGATCTGGGGGTCTGGGTTGGTGGCAAGCTGAATATGAGTCAACAGCGTGCCCTGGCAGCCAAAAGGGCCAACCGTGCCCTGGGGTGCATCGAGCACAGCATAGCTAGCCAGTTGAGGGAGGTGATTGTCCCACTCTACACTGCAGTGCTGCGGCCCCCCCTCCAGTACTGTGTGCAGTTTGGGGTGCCTCAACATAAGAAGGACATCAAACTATGGAGTGTGTCCAGAGTGACCAAGAAGGTGAGAGGTCTCAAGGGGGGCAGCGGAGGGGGAGGTGCTGATCTCCTCTCTCTGGTGACCAGCGACAGGACACAATGAAATGGAATGAAGCTGTGTCAGGGGAAGTTCAGTTTGGACATTAGGAAAAGGTTCTTCACTGAGAGGGTTGTTGGTCACTGGAACAGGCTCCCCAGGGAAGTAGTCACAGCACCAAGCCTGTCAGAGTTCAAGAAGCATCTGGACAACACTCTTAGTCATATGATTTAGTTTTAGGTAGCCCTGTGAGGAGCAGGGAGTTGGACTCAGTGATCCTTATGGGTCCCTTCCAACTTGAGATATTCTATGATTCTGATAAACAGACACACAAAGGTTAAAGAATTATTTGAAACCTCACAACAGATGCTTTTATCGGGCACTCAATACTTTTTCTCCCTTCGTCTTCTCCACCCTCATCTCACCTTTCCCACAAAATCTCCTAAAAGCAATCCACAACAGGGCATGAGTGGGGCTCTATGAAGAAGACTAGAGAAGACCAAGGAAAAGCTAAAGTTCATCAGAAATTTTCAGCTACAGGATGGACTGCATGATATCTTGCAGACAAATAGGAGCTCACTTTGCTGGCATTTATCACTGGACAAGAGGTACGTAGTTGCACAGCACAACAACCTGCGTCTCAGAGAAATGACAGTTTTTATTTTTGTTTTCTATTAAAGAGAAATAATCTGATATCCTCACAGATCATGTAATTAAGAACCACTTGCACACAAAAGGGTGGAGAAAACATTTCATTTCAACTTATTTGCATGTCAGTAGAGAAGGCAAAACAGCCTTGTGTCAGGATACTAGAATAGGATTGAGGCAACCTCGGTTCACTTCCATGTTCTTGCAGAAACTTCTCACAAGATCGCAGGTGTGCTCACCATGGAGTGGTTTTAATCTTTCTTCTGGCTCTTAGACGTTTAGGTTTAAAAGTTTTGGGGAAAGGCCATCTTTCTCAGTGGTCAAGATAGATAATTTCTTTTTCTGCTTGAGCAAAGACATAATTTCATATTAGCAGCTGCCTAATGAATGGCAAAGTCATCTTGACGTGGTGCTGATATTCATTACCATCTAAAGCAATGCCTAAGCTAGGGCTAATTTGTGATTGCAGATTACAGCTACTCTCTATTTCAGCACTGCTGTGCTTCGCACTGGTCTAAATAATCTTCTTCCTTACCTTCCTCAAGCATCTGTACCACCAGTCGTGCTACAGTTTTGCCAGTGTACTTACTGTGTCTACACGTGAGGAGCATCTGCTCACCCAGACATGTTGAACGGGGATCATATTTCTGCATCCTCCTGATTGCTGAAACAGGGCTGGCAGGAGGCTGTAGACCTGGCCTGAATCTCTTCAGCCATCTGGTGCTTGCTGGCTTTGTAATCCCAGATCCCGCCAAGATTTATAACAAAGCACTGGCTTTACAGATAAAAACAATTGACAATAGTGGCTTTTTGCACAGGAATGCAAAAATCAGAGAGCATAGTTTCTTTCTGCTGACAGCTTCCTCCAGTCCCATCTGGCATTCTATGTGCTCGGATTGAACCCATATACCATTAGAGGCAGTGACACATGCTAACAGTTGCTATAGCTTGTGATCCAAATACAACTAGCAAAATCTTTCCTGAATAGTAACTTTGTTCCGCTTGAATGTCTTCTATTTATCTGCTTGTATCTGAAAGTTTCTTCCCCTTCTGTGTTTTAAATACTTTCCTTTTTCTTTCTTTTTTTAATGATTGCATGATGGGTTTAATTACAGCAGACAGTTAAGTAGGAGTTTCAGTAGTATTTCAATTTGTAGACTTTTTAAGTAAGTTACTTTGGACATTGTTTCATTATATTATGGAAGGTTCTGTTTCCAGGAAATAGGCAACTAAAGTGATTGTCCTTTGAGGTGAAAAAACCCTCACCTTCTGTTTTCTTTTTTTCATTTATTTAGATTACAGTTTTACAGATTTTTAACAAAAATTCTGATATCTTCATATATACTTCTTCAGCTTAATCATTACTGAGTACATGACCTGCATAACAGATCCATTTAATTTCTGCAATAGTTATTCAATCCTAGGTAAAAAGCCAGATGTAATACAAATTCTTTGCAGGATAATCTATTATCCTGCAAACTTCCTGATATCAGTGAAAAAAGATTTTTATATTGCTACTTATATGACACTTCTTGATGAGCCCCAGATACACTGAAGATCCTGATGGGTGACTCCTACTTAGGATTAGCCCATTTGTTTCATATGAGAAAGGGCTGAAATTGTCTGACCTATTTTTATTAACTTTCTTTCTCACTTAACTGTAAGCAACTTTTCTCCTTTTCTTTTTTTTTTCCTTCCCCTTCCTATTCCTCCACATCTAGCTATCGATTTACAACTGCTGCAGGGTCACCATTCCTCAGAATATATAACAATGGGGGGTGTTTAATCAAAAAGCAAATAATAAAGGGAGCGAAGGCTTCAAAAATCAAGCTTTTGTGATAAAAGCCAGGTGAAAAAATCCGTCATGGCATACTATAAAATGTAGGTGTTCTACAGTGTGGACGTTCAATCAACATTATACCATGAGTCCTGCAGAAAGGACGGCTTCTCCTGCAGTGGTGATGCTAACCCCAGGGCCTGGCAGTCCTGCAATCACATATCTGTTTTGACCTTCCCTTCTGTGACTGCCGGGAAGTCGTTTGTCCATTGTGTTACCTTGCTCTCTATGAGTGGTTTTGAGGTTTTGTGGTTGGTTTTGTTTGGGGTTTTTTTGTTGTTTTTGTTTTTGTTTTAATTTTTAAAGGAAGAGGGAGTAGGTTAGAAAGTTATGCCTCGGCCCCGCAGTGACAGCTTTTGCTGTTACACTGCACTGTGCTGAACACAGTCGTGGGAGGAGGGATACTACTTTTCTCTGGCCTCTGACATTTCATTTCATCAGCTATGATGCACTTGATACAAACCCTGTGTTTTCCAAAAGCTTTTAAAGACAGATAATTACAGTAACTTAGAAAACTTAGTCAAATCAAAACATTCTTTAGTCAGCTAAAGCAAGATACCACAGGGGAAAAAAGGGTTAAAACAAGAAATGGATGTCTCTTACAGTGCAATCTTTCCTGTCAGTCTTCTGTAAATGCACCTTTGCTCAATTATCTTTGTTTCTGGGTTGGAAAAGAGACTTCATTTCATACAGTTGCTTTAACATGGCCTCTGTATGTCTCTCTCAGTGCTTCAGAAAAGGAAAGAGTATATTTTGAAGTTTTGCAGGAGACTTATTTTTAGAAGAATGAATACAGTGAAGTGATTGTGTTAATGCTGGTTTGTAGGTGTTGTAAGTACATGTCCATTACCAATGCAAGAGAAACATATTAACCTTTATTTCTGGAGGTGACACCCCAGGTGAATTTAATGACTTCAGTAGGGTTTTTTTGCAGGTAAAGAACTATAAGACCAAGTAGCATCAGGATGACAAAGGTAAGTCATGTTGACGAGTTATAAAGAATGTGATGGGACAACACTGTATAAAGTGAGGCTTTCAGTTTATGCTTACTTTAACCTCTACATCGGTATTTTTATTGGCATATAATGCAATTATATATTGCTCAGAATCGATCACTCCCAATTTAAGGGTATAACTGCCCACAATAGAAGGATGTTCAAGACAGATTGTTGGTATTTGTTGCTAACTTGCAACAGTTTTGAACAGAAGTTGTAAAAGTTCAAGTGCTAGAAGAAGTGTTAGTGTGATGTTCACTACTAATGCTCCAGGATACACAGGATGAATCATCTTACTCTGACTGAAAGCACTACAGTGATAATATTATCCCTGAGTAAAGTAAGAACATGTTTTAACTTATTGTCACTTGACTAAGCTGATATCATAGGCTTTCTCCTCTGCATTTGTTAGAGGAAAGTTATTTGATTTTTTTTCCACAGGTAACTTGTGAGGAGAAATGTATATGTAGAGGAATAGCTTATAGTGTCCTTCAGACACAATGAATAGTTTTGTTCAGCTCTCAAGATACATGCAATAATACTGCCAGTGAATGAGAAGAGGTGAAAATGCATAAACTTCACTGATTTCTATCTTTACCTTATGAAAACATAGCATCTGAAATCCATTGCCTATTTTTCTATACCTATATATAAAAAGTGTGTGTATTAATGTATGTTGCTACCATATAGCATATTTCTATAGTGAAAGACGTCATTGAATCTTTTGTTTGCATGTTATCTTTTCTGTTGGCTGTATTATTAGTAACATAGATTACAATTTACTCCTTAGATATCCAGAAATCAGGGAGACTTGGGAAGTACAGGAATACCTGAGTGTGCCCCAGGAAGAAAACTAACTATTGAGGTTCAGTCATTTAATAATATTTTCTACTATATATGGTAAATTGAGGAGTTAGTGATTTTTTTTTTTAAATCTTTGACAACTTGCTACAGCCCTATCAGGTGTTAACAGACATTGGATCCTAAAATAAGCTCAAGTAAAACTAGTATTCTGCTGTGCTTAAAACAGCAGTGTTTCTATCAATTTTTACCAGATGGTGGTTACTCCAAGGAGAAGAAATGAAAACACGGTATATAATCTTTTTTATCTACCACACTCTACAGAATAAAAAATGAGCAGTTGGTTGGCAGCAGCTGAAACAAGAAAACCTGTTCTTTTCAATTCCTTTGCAGCACATGTTATTTCAAAGGTGAAATACCGTACCAAGTGTGAGAAACAAGTTACTAGGGTTAGGGAAAAATGACCATACAGGAATGTCCTTTGACTGAAAAACCGTAAGTTATGCTGCAGAGGATCCTGGTTATTAAGAATGGTAATTGAGAGAGGGTGGCTGAAGTGTAAGGTATGTATCACTTGATATATAGCATTTCCAACAGCACAGTTCAGGTACGTGATTTTAAATTCTGACGGTTTCCACACAAAGTTTCATTTAGGGTTTTGCTTATCAATACAGGAGTAGTAGACAGCTGAATGCACAGCACCAATAAAGCCAAATAAAACCAAATGGCGCTTTGGAGTGCCACAGAGGTGGTGATCACGTTCACCTAGAAAACCCTATCACACATTGAAAACTTATCCTTCCAAGCAATCCAATTTGAACCGATAGTAATATTTAGAACCAAAATGCTCACACCATTTGTGAGCCAAATCCTCTGCTTTGGCAAAGACGCACTCAAGCAATCTTTAGCACAGATAATGAAGAAGCTAGAAAATGTCACCTTTTAATTTGATCTTTGTGAAATACTTAACTGCTTCAGACAATTAACACAAGCTAAGGCATCATAAGACACATTTGAATGTGGATTCTTTTCCCAAGAGAGCACCCACAGGTGCAGAAAACTAGATAGCATAGAAGTACCTGAGGCAGAAGTATATAATCCAAGAATTTTCTAATAGGGGATTTCCGTAAATCCTCCAGCACTCAGGTTAGGCAGAATAGGAATGATGGCCTGAGGATATTTTTTACTTTTTGGGGTTGATAATTCAGACATGTAAAGTGATTTGGATTAAAATAAAAATGGTGTCAAGTGTTTATGCTTACCCCACAGGATGGACTCAAAGGTGATTGTGTGTCTTTCTTTAGCAAGGTTATAAATAGTCTTACATGAGATATCTAAAGGTCTTTGAATATAGACAAACTGAAATTAAAACTATTATTGCTTATAATAAACATCTGTGTTAGGATAAAAAAAAAAAAACCCACATAGCAATATTGTCACAGATACAACGATATGATATTTCAAAAACTGTCAAAACAAATGCAGGCACAAAGCATTCAAAAAATCATTATGCTTTGGAAAAACTTTGAAGTGGTATATTTCTTAGGATTTTGAGGCAATCTCATTGTTCCTTATCTTATATTTTGTTGAGAACGTCAGGAAAAAATGACTGTATTTTTACACTGAATCAAAATTTCAGTATCTAAGAGGGCTTTGCTGTTTTGGGGTTTTTTTTGTGAGTTGTGTTTTGTTTTTCCCCACTTGGTACTTTAAACACTACATTTATGAGAGTCTGAACTTTAATTTAAAAAAATATAGGAATTCTCCAACTCTAATTTGTACAGGGAAATTTTTGGAAAAATATAAGCGGGAGGCACTCTAGACTGAAGGCAGTACAAATAGAGCAATACCCTTTTATTTTTACCTAGCCTTTTACATCAAGTTTTCTGCCTCATGATTCACTCAGAATACTGCAAAATTAAAATTGAAAAGTTGATAATGTTGCAAATGCAGGAGAAAACAGGAGAGAATGCACATCTGAAATACCTTCTATCTGATGTATCTTTACTTTTCAAGAACATACTTTGTGGTATAGTGGAAAGAGACAGAGAATGAGCTAATCGTTCCTAATTTGGAACCTGTACCTTTGTCACTGTCTTCAGTTGTAGGATCACTGAATTCACAGCTCAAAAAGTAGGTTTGATGTACACAGAGCAGATTTCAACTGCAGAATGAGTGTACCCACACAGAAGCTAGCCAAATGTCTGCCTTTCATATTGTATGAAAGTTATATATGCATATAAGATATGATATCATATATATTTTACAGGTATTCACCTAATTATCTGCATCTGGTGCAACTGGGATTCGTTCCAGGACAAGGAAATGAAGCAGAATGGCACTGCTGGATGATCCATCCAGTGAGCAGAAAAAGGCAAACATCTGTTCTCCTTTCCTGATCCTGTTTATAGTGTTTGATCTGACTGATTAGCAGATCCTACCACCTCCCTTTGAAGGAAAAGTATGTTAAAAATGGTTTTGGTCCCCCATTAAAGGTCCATCCTCTGTGTTGTAATACAATCCTGTATATCCTATTACTAGGCTGCTCACAAGGACCAAATATTGATATATGTTTGAAATTTACATGTAACCTTCAGGAGACCTGGGGGTGTGCCATGTAAGCCTGCCTGCCTACTGCAATGAGCAGCCACATGATTTGCTTCAAGGTTGACCCAGTGTTTGCATGAGATCTGCTCATGAATAAAAGAAATCTGTGCAAGGTAAGACAGAAGGAGAGGACAGGGCTCTAAAAACTGGCTGCTACTGTGTAGTCTTTTTGGAATTGAAATTATGGCCTTGTCTTTATTGCCACCAAAACTACACATCTGGGGCTCAGGACAGTGAAAAACACTTATCTCCAGACCAGAGGTCATGACGGCATGACCTCCTTTTATTCAAGGAGGAAGAAGTCATCCTATGAAGGAGATGAAACTTACTGATGGCCAAATTTTCCTAGGGGCTAAGGATTGTTATGTATTTTAGCACTTTCTACTCAGATGAGAGGTATGGCTGTGTTTTTTTTCTAACCTTACCCTTCTAGCTAAACAAATGGATAGCTACTTATGAACTTGAAACAAAACACCATATTACAAAAACCCAAAAGCTCCAGATAAAAAAAACCAGAAATGTTTACCAAGAAACTACTTCAGTAAAGAAAGTAGATAATAAGTAAAAACCTAGTCAGAAAAGAATAAGATAGAGGACTCAAAATTAGCCTCATGTTTAAATCAATATTTTTGATTTAGTTGTACTTTTTAAGAAACAAGTTAGCTTTCAATAAGCATATAATTTAATTTAATAACATGCATTCAGACAAGATTGTTATGACATTTCCAGCAAAAAACTGCTACGTAAGAGGTTTTTAAGGCTAAAAGAGACCTTTAGCTAATCTAATCTGACCTCCTCAGTATCATAGGCCATGAAAATTGTTATCGTTTTATGTTAGGGCAAAAGTATGGTCAGTTCAAAAGACAATAAAAAGTTCTACATTAATGAACTATGAAGAAGGTCAGTGACTTAAATTGGGGAAGAATGGCTGTAAATATTAAAAATTAAAAAATTAATATCCTGTCTAAAAATAAGAAGACTGAATATAGGCTAAGTCACCTTCTATTCATAGTGACATATATCCCTATTTTAAACACCTTCAAGGACAACGAATTTCAATTTCACTTACTTCTTCAACCTTTTTATACATCCCATAAATTTATTCCATAAGGCTCTGAAACCTGCAAGTTTGTCTTACACTTTTTGTGTGTAGTGCTCATGTCGTATGTAGCAACATTAATCTTACATGAACAGTAATGTTCAAACTAAGGGATGATAGTTTATGTCTATAAAATAAGAAGTTTTAGCATTAAGTAGAATAATTGTTAAGTATATTACATATGGAACCTCTTTAACATGGCATATATGAAGTCATAATAAAGTTTAATTTTTTACTTCATCTTCCCTCCCCAGATTTTTTCAATTACATTAATAATGATTGACTTTCCCCTATTGAATGATGTTAGTAAAACTGGTTTATAGAGAAACATCAATCTAACTTGTTCAGTTTGTAACTTCCTCAGTGACCTATTACTGGGCAATGTTCCATCAGAACTACTGAAGTGGCTAGAGAACAAGACATATGTTAAGGGAACTACAGCATGTATATAGACATGCAGGTAGTCACCAAAATGCATGTGAATGAACTCCCATTTCTCATAGATAAATCATGGCTGATCTGATAGCTCAGAACAGCTGTATATGTAGTCTGTAGAGTCAGTAATATCAGCTCAATGTTCAAAGAAGCATAAACTAGTTCTTCCCTTTCCCCCTCAAAAAAAAAAAAAAAAAAAAAAAAATCATGGACAAGCTATCAAAATCAAGAAGCTTGAAATAATTCATGCTGAATTTTGTCTTTTGTTCAGAAGTTGTTTCACTGTTGAACTGAGAATATTGTGAAAATTACTGAATCAGGACCAAAATTCTGTTATGAACAATTCGTGATAGTGGTATTCCCAGTACCGGTTTTTTTTTCCTATTTGTTAGTGCATAGCTTACTTTTCCTACAACAGCTTATTTTGCTCTGACTCTCAGAAACAGTTAGAAAATACATGGCCTCACAAGCCAGAGGGCTTTTACCATAGTTGATATAATATGAATGAGCATGAACAAAGCCACTCTTAGTTTAATCACTGTAAGTTTGTATTTTAGCTCCCAAGGGGAAAAACTATCCTGAGTACAAAGCATACCAACAGCCTCCCAATATATTCATGGTTCTTGGAGGTTCTCTGTGGTTGAAATGGTATGCAGCTATAAAGCAATGAAGCGCATCTTTCTGTATTCACCAGAACAAGTTACGTCCTTTATTGGTCACTGCTGTCAGAGCTCTGTGGTAGATATGTTCAAAGTGCCGTGCCGCTGAGATTGTGATTAATGGCAGTTATCAACTTGGACTCTCAAAGTGACATAAAACTGATGGTAATCAGAGTGTTTATCTAACCACTGATGTATGACACATAAAAAATGGGGAAAATGTTAATGCATGCTGAGCGTCATTAGTAGATTAAACTTTAAAAAGCATTTGTGGTATATTATATTTTGTGATGGGTTAATTATAGTGCTTTAAGCTCCTTTAGCAAGTCATTTGAATATTTTACCCCCATGTAAATGAGTGGCATTTCATAGCTTAACCTATTACTATGTCAGAGGTTGAAAGGGTACAGAGTGAATGAAAAAAAGCCAGAGCTGCTGACCATGGGAAACACCGAGGACATCGTCACAGAACTTCTCTTTCTTCACCCCCACCTCTGTCATTTATCTCACCGCAGTCGCTAACCTCGAAGCATTTATTCCTGGTCCAATTTCACTTCTACTCAGGTGTCTGAGCTTGATTCCCCTCATGCTTGCAGGCAAATCTATCTGATTTCAATTTTAATCAAGGATAAGAAGGAATTACAAATAAAATAGATGGCTTAGCAAGCAAGGCAAAGGGATTTTTTTTCCTATTGATTTGCAAGATTAATTAAGAGCTTTGTAAAATAAAAATGGTGCCCAACATAAATACAACAAAAATATCATCTGTAACTTTTTGAATAACTGATTGGAAGATGAATCCACAAAACCAGATAAATAATTCTCTGCAAAGTCTATCATCATTCAACTAAAATGATCAAATACGCTAAATAGCAGATGTGCTCTTGCTTTCCTCTCTTGAAGTAACAAAATTTGCATTCATTTTGCTGAAACAGAAATGCCACAAGCTGCACAGCTAAAAATGTGGTTATACTAGTCCAAAGGCCAGCAAAACAGTTAACTCCTGATTCAAGATAGAAATTGAAGCACAACAAAAGCATCAGCTAGTACAATTGATAGCCCAGGAAGCAGGCCAAATGTCTCTGTCCTTGACTACATACAAAAAGAAATCTATACATGATATATGTAGAGATAAAATTCCTGTATATTCAATTGCAGGATTCTGATCCAAGGCAATTTTGCCAGGAAACAATTTTCAGAATAAATGGAGATTTCCATATCTGAGGGATCAGTCTTATTGCTGCCATGGAAACAAAAAGAATAAATCCCATGCAAGCTTTTAAAATGCATGTTGGTGACAGCAGGGATAAAGGAAAAGTTAGAACAAACCAAGGTATTAAATACAAAGGACTTGAGTATTATATGCAAAATGTCATTGAGCCCCTGCTCTTCTCACTTATTCCTCAATTTAGTAAGGCTTAATTAGTAAATTATTAGAACATTTCCGAATTTAAACACAACAAATACAGTGACCAAGCTGCTTTGCTTCATGTATTTGGTGTTTCACAAGAACACATACCAATGCTGAATAAGGGTTAGATTTTCAGAGACGTATGACATAACATAAACAACAGTGGTAACAGCTAATACTGTTAGTAACACTTTTAACACTTTTAAGACTGTTAGCTGTTAGGCAGCTAACTATACTATGCACCCATGAACTCCTGTCCCTAAGCAATCATTTTTTCTTTATTTTTCAGCAAAGTTGCCTCTGGAGCACGGTAGTCCCATGTTGTAAGTTGCAGCAGCTGGATCCAGGTTCAGGACCCCTTTACAGGTTTCCCCTCTAGCAGCAGTCTGCCTCTTCCCATTTAAAAGCAGTCATTCTCCTTTTTTCTGCACCAGCAAGCATCCTTTTCCAATGTCACCTGTTTCCCTTCTCCCTTCTTTAAGTGGCAGGACAGAGGGAGGACCTGGTACCTATTGAAACCATTAGCAGCAGACCTTGACTGCTCAGAGTCCTTGACGGTCTGTTAGAAGCTCAGCGGGTACCTTTTAGACACACACAGTCATATCGGCTGCCTTCAAGCAGCATAATTGGGTCAGAAAGGAGCAAAACCAAAGCATCCTCCCGGTGGAAAAGTCATCACTTCTACAGCTGATGGAACCAACTCCCTGGCTCCTGCACAGGGACTATTTCAGAAGACGGCTATGGGAGAGGGATGGGGTACTGCAGTCTGAATGGGTAGGTCGTAAGTTTCTGGTGTACATTAGCACTTCAGTGGCACGTTACCTCCCCCTGAGGTGAATATTAACTGGTCAACAGAACTGGGAGATGATTCATAGCTCCCTGACAGCTAATCAGTGCTCCTTGTGTCAAGCAGATCACAGGTGCAGAAGAGAAACTATTGCTTCTGTGCATTCCCAAGGCAACACATCATCAGAACAAACAGTAGAGGAAGTCAGGGCACTTCAAACACCTTCGTGTTTTTGAAGTCACATTTTCTTCCCTGACTGCTCTCTTGCTCACTGATGCAAGGAACCGGTGGCTGCAGATAGTGATAGCAAACTATATCTTCCCCTGTAGCAAAACGAAGATTCAGCCACAGCCAACAAAGTGGTGCAGGGTGGGATGTGTAGATGTTAGAAAAGCTTCCAAAGAGCATTTCCATCTTGAAACCTGTTGCAGCAAACTACAGAGGCCCATGTAACTCAATAATGCTGAGCAATACAATTTCCTTTGTGTGCAGGTATGATTTACACTATCCTGGACAAGACTCTGGCTCAATAGTTCATTATGTAATTCTATAATCTAATCATTAATTGGTTGCATATCTCTAAATTTCTATTATTTCTTCGTTGGCTTTTGATTCAGCTGAGCTACGTGGACTTTATACCTGCAGCATGTAGACCCATAATGGTGACACAACCATTTGGAAAATGAAACTACAGAATTTTGCTTAGTGAGATTTGTGGGCATTTTTTGCTTGTCTCTTATATCTATTAAGATTTGAGGTATATAAAAGTTAGTTTTATTCCATTTGGAACCTCTGTCAATCCAGAACAATCACAAAAATATAAATCTAAGAACAGCCTCAGTAGTAACATTGTCCATCCCCTACACCAGCTAAGACCAAATATATCTGTGTCATTTCAGATATGTTTGTCTAATGTAGTCATGATATTTCCAGGGAATCCATACCAGTGTTTTACTGCTCTGAAGATTTTTTTTTTTAATCTAACCTGAATGATCTTTGTTGCAGTTTAATCCCAAGTCTTCTCCTTCTATTCATCACAGACATGGAACCACACAGTTATAGAAGGCCATTCAGGAAGGTCACAGAGGACACCCTTCTTTGCAGGAAACTGTTATGATGGCCTTCCCTCATGCTCTTCAGTCCACCCTTTTTTTGATCTAGTAGTTGTTGTGGGTTTTTTTCCCTTTCTACCTACATCACACTTTCTCAGCATGTGTTCATTCTTATTCCTCTTCTAGTACTCTCTTTAAGTCACCTACTTCTCTCCCAGCCTGGGATTCCCAAGGCTGAATGCAGTAATCTCCCCAGTGACCAATATCTTACAAACTTCTGTGTTAAAACAGATGGATTGTTTTCTGGTTTTCACAGGCAATAACCCCCTTGTTTGTATATTTGAGTATTGCCTTTTTTGCCTTTTGCTATGGCATCACTTTCTTGATGCCTGCTCAGCTTTGTGACATACTGCAAGGTCCGGTTCCTCTTCAGCAGTATGACCAGTTGTCCAACATCCTTTATATTTGCAGATGATTATTTCCACCTATATTCTCTGGATGTTCCTTGAAGATGTCTGCTTTTGGTTCATTGTTATGCTTTTACCCCTGTCCAAAGGTCTCTCCCATCTGTCTTGCCCTTCATCTCAACTTCTTAACTAGATCCTTCCAACTGATTGGTGGCAATGACACCTAGATTGTTTTTTCGTATCAAAAAGTTGTCACTGATGAGTAACAAGAACTTGCTAGGTAGCATTTGTCCTTCTTTTATTTTGTTTTTTTAGCAGATGCCTCCATGGTTAAATCTCCTTTAACAAGAGGAGAATGAGTCAGGCACTTTTAAGCTTTTTGAACTGAGACTGCTTGTCAGGAAAATACGAGTTGTATGTGTTAGTATGCAGGCTAGAAAAATCGCTGTCTAGTAAATTTGGTAAATAAAAGTAAGTCAGTCATCTCAATACAGGGGTCTGCTGCCCTGAGGGAAGCAATGCTTTAGGTGAATTACTTAGTATTTTGAATATATGCCTTATTTATAAAGCCACAAGATGCCTAAAATATATCTTATTCCACATTCAACTAACACAAATGGTACAGTTCATTAAACAATATAGGGAGCCGAATAAATAAGGTATTTATTTATCTTAAAGTTGGTTCTGTAGTTACAAACCATGCAGGTTCTGCTTCTTAGTTAACACTATTACCCTGTGCTGGAAATCACCGGTAAGCCTTGTTCAGCTGATTCTGGTTTCAAGGTTTATAGTATATCCCCAGCATATTGCTGGCTGTGTTAGTGCTTTCTTTCTGGTATTAGCCAGGCTTTCCTCAGTTCTAACTTCCTCTGCATATTGGACTTCAGAGTGAACAGTCACCTCCTTGATATACAAAGGAATAACTTCTCTTTTTTAACACTATCCTTCCCAAATTGCTCACACTATTTAATATGAAATCACTTTCATTTGAATCATTTTTCTAAGTGTCTCTTATGCTTATTAAATCATACTCTTATTCTATATTAAAACTTTTGACACCTTTTCATTAGACATATAAGGCATCAATACACAGAGCAGGCAGATAGCCAGAGCTGTTGCTAATCCCAGCCTTCCTTTTTGTTCTTCCTATGATCTTATTGCCCACATTTTTTGGTTATTTTTCTGTTTGGGTGACTGGCGTACATGCTTACCTAGGGCCTTTTGCCACCAGTCACCAGATGCAAAGTTAAGCTCCTATTTACTAGAATACTGAGCCAATCTGCAGAGAAGGTGGTGAAGAGAAATGAGAGCTTTCCTTTTCCCCTCTCCTTATCTTCCTAGAAGAATGAAGATGGTGATAAATTGAGATGGTAATGTATCATATAACATAGCCAACATAAAAAAACCAACAACCCAAACGAAAACAAGGGACACATTATCCAAGTAAGACAGGAGTCTAGGACTAATACATTCTCTCTTTGTCTCTGTATCATTGTTCACATCATTTACCAACTAAAAAAAAACCCTTCAAAACAAAACAAACAAACAAACCACACAAAAAAACCCCATCTGTTGATTCAGAACTTCAGTTTTAGTCTGATATTTTCATTATGAGAAATTTTGGGTGAAAGAATTATTTTTTCCCTGAAAATTACAATTTACAATTGCCTTTCTATGGAGCAAAGGTGAAAATTACACTCATTATAACATTTAAAAAAAAAAAATCTTGTTAGAGAAAGTAAAATTTAATGCAAGAAATCAATTAATATAATTCAATTAAAAAAAAATTCACATATATGTTTTTCACATATCACTAGTAAAATCTAAGTATTCTGCAGGACTTCTGGACCTCACAAGATGAAGTAACACTATTTAATCTCTCTTACATTGAAAACATTGGAAAACCTTAGCTTAATAAAACGAATTAAATTAAAATGAATTCTGTTACAAAATACCTCAGGGTAAAAAACGTTAATGGTCAAAGTGGGGCAAAATAAACGAGCAGAATCAAATGGTTTGTTGAAAAATTAGTCTTGCTACATATAATGAAATAAAATTAAGTGTAAGGGAAAGAACCCAGAAGAATAGTTGAAAGAGAATGACAGAATGTGACTGCGAGGGATTTTGTTTTGTTTTCCTTTCTTTCTGCCCTTTTATAAAGATTAGTGACTGAATTTTAAAACCTGTTCTTTAATTTTGGTATTGGATACAATTTTTCTTAAAGGTCAGGCTATTATTTAATAGGTAGTGCTCTTATCAAAACAAATACTTAAATCATGTGGCTTTTACTGTTCATTTGTGAGTATATGTCTAAAACTGGCATGTTTGGGCAAATCAATTATTCCATGGACATGTATGATTTGAACTGTAAGCTGTTCTGAAACTACATTTTTAGCAACCAGTTTCAAAGAAACAGCTAATTATGGATTGTGAACTTTCCAAATGAGGCTTAATGCTATTAAAGAGATTTACTTGATTACTCTTTAAAGATACAGTAGTGGGGTGAAATTCTTTTCAGATTTATCTAAAGTGTATCAGTGTTAGCAAGAACAGAACTTGGTTCACTACATTTTCAAATATATTCAGCCTATCTGCTTATCATTCTGACTAAAAATGAATATCTAAACCTGTGCACATAAAGTATGATTTAATATATTTTATAAATGTTATGGTCTTTTAATCTAATATTTGTACATGTACATAAATGTGTCCATATGAATGCATACTCAAACATATACAATATAATGACAAAGTAATATTTAAAACTTTTAAATTTGTTTATTGGACATACTAGAAATTCATACTTCTTATACTTGATATTTTTAGATTATATGTAAAATCAATCACATAAATAATAAGCATTGCAAAAATGAACTTACTTACCATAATATATATTTATTTTTAAATTTATTATCAAGCTGCAGTTTCAATATCATATAGTTGTTGTGGCTGACAAAATACTTTCCTTAAAGTTCATGTTTTCATGTTTGTTTCACAGTTTAACAAAATATTCTTTGCCATGAAGTATCCCATGCTTCTTGTTAATCCAGAAGTTTATTTTAAAATTTGTTAGTGTTCCCATCTGGTTATCTTCAGTTTTGAAAAAGAAGATGTCCTGTACACACAAGTGTGCTTGTCAACTGCAAAGCAGTGTTGCTGAAACAGAATCAAAAGGCTCCATGTTTGATTTCTCCTGGTGCTTCCAGAACAAATTCCAGTTAAGAAGCAAAAGGATGTTTTGGTTCCCTCTATTCTCTGTTTCTGCTCAGCAATCATCTCTTTTCTTGCTACCACATTTACTTCCCTGTCTTGTCTTCTTAGGATACTTTTCTTTTTAACTTTTGAGCATAAGTTGTGAAACCTTAATATTTTTAAAATGCTGTTCAATGAATTTTGAGCCTGAAATGTAGGTCTTTCAAGTCTGAATCTCTTTTGAGGTACATTTTTTGACTGCTAGTGGCTGGAGGCATATAATTTTTAGGCATGTATGTTTGTGTTCCTTTATGTACACCTTGAGACGTGTTAAGTCAGCATTATTCCAAAGAGGAAAGATAAAGCAATATAAATGTTAAAAAACCCTCTATATTTTCACTGTGTTTAATTTTCTTCTGTTGAGTATTTTATCAGAACAACATTAAAAACTTTTTGAATCTTATGGCTATACTTCATTTGTTCTAGACCAAAACTGAACCTTGAATTGAACTCTGCAGGGTGAGAGGGAGAGAAAAGTTATAAACAACAAACAGTGCAGGCCTCTAAATATTACCTAAGATTGCTTTCCAGTGTCATGATTTTATGACCCAATATCTTCCAGCCTGCCAGACCTAGGAAGGATTGCCATCTCTCATCGCAAAGGAAGACTCTCCTCTTTCTAATGTGATAAAGCATCCATTCGAAGTCAGATGGCTCATGAAATATTGAAACTTAAACCTGTCACTAATCCAAGATTTAATATTGACTGTCCTGCGTACCAGCCCCGTGTAAGTCTCTCCCTCTCATTCCTTCACTTCTTGCTCTGAACCCTAGCTGTATGGAAGGGGGAAAGAGAGGGACATTCATATTTGGAGAGAAAGGAAAAGCTACCTTATATTGGGCTCTGAAATTTGTTCTGAAAATTTTTAAAAGTTCATTTTAACCAATGTCTCTGTTTTCTTATTATCAGGGATGAATGGTATATTGCTTCTTTTAAAATGATCTTCAAAAACAATGCTAGTCTTTTTTTTCCCTACAGGATAGAGCTATAGTTAAAAAAGGGAGGATAAAGGAAACTTAAAGGTCAGGAGTTCAGCTGAGAGACAGTTTGTGTTTTTAACGTGTTTATGCAAATCTCAAGAGGATCAGTTAGAGGCTTAATTTTTTTTTAATTGTTACATTTAAATGATGAGTAAATTAAAGTGTGCTGAAAGTAGCTCTGATAATTTATGCATTACAGGCTCTAAAAGCTTTTCTGTAAAAAAAAAAAGTTTTCCATTCATGTCAGAAAAATAATTTAACTGTATTCTCCTACAGTGATACAGCTGCTAGTAATCAAAAGGCTTAATCTCTCCAGAGGGCACTTTAGGGGCCTTCATAGAATGTTTTATGTCCATTCTGTTCACACTGAACTCATGTCCACATCATGAACTTAACCAAATAATCATTCTTTACAAGTAGTTTTAGCCATTCACTGGGTAAACAGACCAAGGATTAACAGATGCTGAGTCTAAACTACACTTAAAGATGTGGATAGATGTGACAACTTCAGGGTAAAACTGAATCACCTGGAGAAGCAGGACAGGGGAATTGTTTGCTTTTCCACTTGCAGGGAAGAATAGTCTTTTTATCGAGGTACCAATGTAATTGTGCCGGAAAAGTTCTGAATACAGTAAAAGTTCAGGAGGTTGGTATTCAGATTTTCTTCAGCAAGTTTTTTCAGGTCTCTATGCCTCAAAGCTTTGTCTAAAAATGGGGCTAATGATATTTCTTTTCTAGGCCATATTTCAACAATTAAATTACCCAAGAAAGGACAACCTCAATAATTTTGACAATTCAGGCACAGTGAGGGTTTTGTACTCTGTTCTAGTTTCAAGAAACTAATGTGATAAAAGTTTAATAACAGCAGAAGCATTGTGGTTAAAATGCAGAGAATATAATCTCTGGTACTGTCATTGTACATCAAAGTTTATCTCCTTCAATAAACATTAAATCACACAAAACTAAAAATAAAACAGAACCTAAATTTTATGTATTCTAACTTTGTTAATGTATTTCTCAGCCTCTAGTTATTAAATAATTATATATTCTTGTAATGATATGTAAGTAAATTAATAAAGATTAAGCACATAGCTGGCTAAATGTACATTTATTAAGTAGTCTTTTCATAATCTGTCATATTTGACAATATGTAAAAAACATCCCTGACCTCACATTAGACTATAAGTCAGTGGTTATATATCTATACACTACGTACAGAATGAAAAAAATTAGTTACTGTGATGGCAGCCAAAAATTTGTGGTTTAAGGACACGGTCTCTATTGCAAACATATTAAATATTATCTGACTCTCTGAAAGTATGCTTTATCTAGCTATTGTGCAATGTTAGAAACATTCTTTCTAGAGAAGGATCTGGTTACACTTATTTACCTGTACTAAAGAATTTCTCAATTGTGAAAAAAAGAAGAAAAAGGAAGTGTGATTGAGCCTTATCTTAAAGGTACTTTTGGAGGTGCAAATTGCCTTTGCAAAGTCTCTGCTTTCAAAGTAAGTGGTTCCAAAATGCTCATGTCTAGACTTAAAGGTACAGATTTGCCTTCGATTCAAGCACAATTAACTTTTATTACAAGAGTAGGAAGACATGGAAGACACGGAGGAGAAGGGTTCATAGCCATACCGATGGGGGAAAGTGCTGTTGGAAGCCAAGCACAGAACATGTTTGGGAAGGGCTGGCTTGGTCAGCATGTGGGGATGCAGGAAGTAGCTGAGATGAAACGGGGAATGGCAAAAGGTTGAACGGCACAGACAGCAGGAGCAGAGTGAACTTGAACCTCTTCTCTGCAACACCCCACCCTTAGTTTACTCAGCTCGGGTAGGAGGAGACTCCCCCAAAGATTCTGACTGCAATCTAATTCTTCCTTTTGGCCTTCACCAGCCATATCACCTCCTTTGCTCTCAGCAGCTCCCCAGCTCCCCTTCCTTTCCTTCCACAGACAAAATATTTTCCACTGTCACTTCAGCTAAAGCAAAGAAAATTTTATGGCAGCCAGACCGTTCACTTTTTCATCTCCAACTCTTTAGCTCCAACTCATTTCAGGTACACCTAATATTGCTAGCAGGGGAAGAAAAGTTATGGAGGTATTTGGTTTGCAAGTGATGGCTCTGATGATTTGCATTGCTGTACCTTAGGTAGGCTTAGCTTTGATGGGACTTTTTTGTTTGTTTGTTTGTTTGTCATGACATGGGCATTTGAGCATATCAGCCAGCTGGGTTTCTTAGCACATGTATATATCTAGATGATTAAATAAATGATGCATAGATGTTCCTTGGCCCACTAAGATTATGCTTTAGAACAAATGCCTGGTGTATGTGTCCTGGTTTTGGCTGGGATAGAGTTAATTTTCTTTCTAGTAGCTGGTATAGTGCTATGTTTTTGAGTTTGGTATGAGAAGAATGTTGATAACACACTGATGTTTTCAGTTGTTGCTAAGTAATGTTTGCACTAAGTCAAGGATTTTTCAGCTTCTCATGCCCAGCCAGCAAGAAGGCTGGAGGGGCACAAGAAGTTGGGAGGGGACACAGCCAGGACAGCTGACCCAAACTGGCCAACAGGGTATTCCATACCAGGTGATGTCAAGCCCAGTATATAAACTGGGAGGAGTAGAGTTGGGGGGCAGATTGCTGCTCGGGAACTAACTGGGCATTGGTCGGTGAGGGGTGAGCAATTGCATTGTGGATTACTTGTTTTGTATATTCCAATCCTTTTATTATTATTGTAATTTTATTATTGTTGTTACTATCATTATTAGGTTCTTCCTTTCTGTTCTATTAAATCATTCTTATCTCAACCCATGAGTTTTACCTTTTCCCTTCCGATTCTTTCCCCCATCCCACTGGGTGGGGGGAAGTGAGTGAGCGGCTGTGTGGTGCTTAGTTACTGGCTGGGGTTAAACCATGACAGTGTGGCAAAGGCACAATAAAGATTTAGCACGCAGCACAAGACTAGTTAAAAGAAGGCATGATTGGCATATTCTGCTCAAAGAAGCCATTACTTAGGGGTTTTTTTTCACTGAAGCAGAAACAGAAACAAACAACGCCCACTCCCCAACCAACCAAAACCAAACCCCAAAACAAAACAATAGCCCTCTCCCTCATAGTATTTTTACTAAACTGCACAGGGAGACACAGCTATTCTGTCAGGATGGATGTGTGTGTGGGTATCCATAACTGCTAAAACCTCGCAGGTTTAGGAGAGCATGTGCATACCAGACTGTGTTAAAACAAAACAGGGTCTTTATGTTTCTGTGTATAGAGGGACAACCTGCAGTGCCCTTAGCTGTTGCTTTAGCAAATCCATATCTTTTTAATTCAGTGTAGCTGCCTTCTACCAGTTAAAACTCCGGGAAGAAACTGTCCACTAGGCACATAAAAGGAAATATCCTTTTACCAGCTAATAATGTTTAGCAAGTCTAATCGACTGGTGCGCTAATGTATTAATACACAATAATTTAATTTTTTTTTAGAATTAATTTCTTCTCCATATTGCAATAGCTGTGTCCTATTTCAGAAGCGTTGGGGCAACTTCTACACTCCATTCGGGGGTCTCCAATGCCATGACTGTGCGTTCATACAATAAACGATGTCATGTCTCACCTCTAACCTTCTGAAAAGATTACATTCCTTTCTTTCCTTGTTTTTCAGCACACTTATTCCCCTTCTTTCCACTCATTTAACCTTTAACTAGCTCCAAGATACACTGCTTAATTATGATCATGGTAGTGGCTGACCTGAGGCTTTTCTCTGGTTAACAGGACTGACCTTTACTTGATTTGCCTCCACCTCACTGTTTTTGACTACCAGCACTGCAGGGGAAGTGAAGCAACTTGTTTTGTTAAAACAGAGAGGAAAGAAAGAACAAATTTAGTAATGGAAGTAGTAGTAATAATATTAATAATAATGAAAAATATCAGCTTGGTGAAATGGTTTCCTGCTGCTTTCACAGCTTTGTCAGTTGTACTCACCCTTAATTACTCCCTGCAGGTTGACTGACTGAACAGCAATGGTGTGAGAAACAGCCCACAGAGTGGTGTGAGGTTGGTGTTTCATGTTTACCAACCATCAGACATGTTACAGCTAGGGAGCCCTTTCAGCTCTGACAAGGTGATGCTGCTTAGTAATATCCAATCTGCTCCAAGTCTGGTGAGTACATTGACAAATAACATTTACAAAGACTAAAGAAAGAAGTGTAAAAAGGAAAAGGATATAGCAAATGGAAGGAAAAAAAAGAGTTCAAGCATGGTTTTCCCAAGTTGTTTTACTTTTGTACATAAACAAAGTGCTTGGTAAAAAGAAGAAAGAAAAAAAGGAGCTCTGTTAGATCAGAGTTCTGTATTAAATTTCACTGGATCACGTTCCACAGGCTGGATGTTGCAGTTGAGATAATGAAAAAGGAGAGGGGTTCCTGTCTTACCTTTTAGCTAAGCTTAATAGCTTTTAGCTTAATAGCTTTTCAATGTACCTGGGTTCATGTCCTACTTTAGAAGTTTATCAGTATTTTTGCGTGGTACATATAATTATTAATCCCTAATGTCATGATCTGAATTTCTGTGATTTGGATTATGCTTCCTGAGTTTAGAATACCTTGCCTGAATTCATGACAGGAAACATTTGCATATACCTATATAAAAAGTTTAGCTGGCCTACATCCCTAACTGAAGCCAGAGGCTCTCTGAAGAAAAAAACAAACAGGTGTCTTAAAAAGCCCCTGAAAACTTCAGGGATATCCACCGTACTTTCTTTCCTAGTTTGGAAAGCTTTACTGAAAGAGCAATTGAATTAGCATGAAAGGGTTTACACAAAACAGGAAAGAGGGAGATACTCACAGACATAAAATTGCATGCAATTGCAGAAGGCATCCTTTGAAGCAGGTCTTTTTTAAGTACAGAGAATGCTACCATGCTGTTTAGAAGGAAACGGGAAGTCTGAATACCAAGGGACAGTGTTTCACATTAAATGTTTTGTACACCAGAACATATGGTACAATGGAGATTTTAGAGTGGTAGAAATGTAATTACATTAATAAAATCATGTCTCTTTGCTAATTGTACAAGGAGGTTCAGGTTAGAAGAATAACCTTCTGTTTAATGTATTTATGATGTGTGTTGACACTTGAACAAGAAATAGTAACCAGATAAGGGGCAAAACATATGGTTCAAGGATTCCCATAAGAAGCTGAAGGAGCATTTTTGTCTCCTCTAGGCAATACCCCTGGAAATCTAAAGCAGAGTGAGGGACCTGTCAACACAATTGCCGAGACACTGGCACAAGATTGAATGATATCTAATCTTGGTTCATAAATAGTAACTGCAAGAGTTATCTTTTGTTGAAAGCTGTTCTCTACTCTTGCAGTAGTTCTGATTCAATTTTATATGATTCATTTTTCTCAGTCTCCTACAAATGCTGCGTAACTTAACAGAACTAGTGCCATTAACATCAATCACAGGTGATCCAAAAGGGAAACCTAAAGTAGTATTGTGAGTCTCAAAATGTTTGAAAAGTCATGAGATTTTCTAAAATAATTACTTTGAGACCTTTAATTTTCTATAGGTTTTTGTTTTGTTCTATTTTTTACTTTTAAGGAAAACTTTTGGATCCAAAAACATATGAAATCTCTTAAAGGTCATGTCCCATCTTAAACACGCATGTGAAAAGATTCCAACATTTCTTCCTTTAGCAATTCCACCTGCAATACTTACTGCCCTTCACATTTTGGATATGATCCCTCTCCCTCCTCTTACACACTCACCTGCAGCATTAGCAGTGCTTCTCTCTAACTCTTAGACACCTAGTATCTAGTCTCCATTCTCCTCTCCTCCCTGCCTCAGGTCAAAAAGGAAGAGCCATTTTGCATGTGGTCATGAATGATCTTAGCATAATTGAAAATAAAAGCAGGTAGTAGCATTTTTATTAATTAATGGGAGATGGTAGCCATGATGAGTAAAGTTTGACAGCTTTGTATCACCCTGTCATAAAACAGACAATGAAATACTCCAGAACACCTAGGTTTATGATAATAAGATAATAACAATTGGCAGCACTGCAGAGGTCTCACATATATGAGGAAAGCACTCTGCCAAGAATAAGGAAAAGGAAGGAACCATAATATAAGTATTTTGACTACAACAGTTGGAAAGCCTAAAATTAAAAAAAAAAAAAAAAGCCAGGGGTCAGAAGAAAGGTCAAATGATAGGTTACAGCAACCCCTTCCAACACTTCTGACAGCATAACAAAGAAATGAAAATCTTGGCTTCACTAGACTCCTTGAGAAAATCAAAGACTGTCCAAGTGCCCCAGGCAGAGTCAAGTTTTCCAGAATAGTCTAAGTAGAGGGCAGGTTGGGACCAGAGGGAACAAGGGAAGAAGCTTTATTCATTTTTTAGCTATGCAGCTGTCAGGGCGTGAATTAATATTACTTACATTTAGCTGTTATTTTAGCACATTTTTATTTGCAAATAATAAATTTGTTTTGCCTAGTTGCTGCTCCTAATACTTGGAACGATTTGTGACAGTCCTTAAACACGTGACTGCTGGGAAAAGAGAAGCCTCTAAATAATCCCTAAGCAATTTAATTTGATGTTATTGATCTACATTTTTTAATTGATTTGAACAGCATTACAGGAGCAGCATTCTGTATTTTGCCATTTGAATTACTGTCTTGTTACTGTGCTGAAGTCTAGACACTGTCTCAGTTTCCAAAGGGCACGGGTGTCTCTGATGATGTCTTTCCACAGAACAGTACCGATCGGTTCAGGATAAGGTATTTTTGCCTGTTCATTACTGCTTGTTTGATAACTTCATCTGCACAGTCACCAACTAAAATTTACCTACTTTATAGTGTTGTACATTTACTGCTGGTTTCGTGCTGCTGTGTCCTTGGAGATGGTTCAGATGCACGACAAAACCAGGCTGCCTGTAGGATTGGCTCTGGAGCACGGTCAGCCTTTGCTTGCCGGCTCGCCCAAGTTCGGGGAAGCCTCTGTGCACCATCAGCGGGCTGGCTGCCTGCCCCAAGGAGCCCCAGCCCCATCCGTTTGTCCCGGAGCGTGTTACAACCCTGTGGCTGGACTCAAAACCTGCCTCACCTGACCAGCCAGGAGAAGTCCTTTTGGCCTTCGGACCAGTTCTGCCAACAGCTAGCACCCAGGAGCACCCACGGAGGGGGGTGGGGAAAAAAAGCCACACAAGTGTTGTCTGTACAGGGCTATATATCAGAGGAAACACACCTTGGGGCCAAAGTGAAACAGACCTGCCGGTTTTCGGGCAATTCGATATTATTGCCCCTCATTTCCTCTTCATAAAGTCCCTGTGCACTATAGAACTGTGTGATAGAGTTTGGTAGTAGAAACATTGCCATTACCTCCTCCAACACTAATTCTTCCATAAGATATCACTGGTGATAGGCAGGAATCCTTCATATACAAATTTAAAGTTACATAATCTATCTTCTATAAATCTAACAAAATAAGGTGACTTGTTTCTAAAGGTGACTTTGTAATTAAAAAAAAGTTTAAAATGTGTGAATAATATTTTTAAAAATAAGACTGTGCAACCAAAAGATTCGTAATGCTTTTTCTTTTCTCTTTTTCTTTTGGAAGTCCAAACTATCATACAGGATTCTAGAAATCAAAATGAACAAGCCACCATAAAAATAAAAGTATCAAAATACCTTATTTTGAACAAAACGAGTTTTTTAGGATGTCTTCCCTTCACTACATTTTGTGTTTCTCTTTTTCCACCTTTTCCTTTAAAATTTTCCTTTCTAGATATTAAGGATATTTTTTTTCCTTTGGTTTTAATGCCTACTGAATTAAAAAAAAAAAAAAAAAAAAAAAAAAAAAAAAAAGATTTCCAGTCTTACTATCAGATCAGGAGCAGTTTTCTAGTTAACATGGCTATAAAAGTGACCAATTGCTAAGGTATATTTATGTCACTAAATCTGTAATCATTATTGCTTGTACTGGTACAGAAGAAATGATAGAATAAGCAGTAAGTATTTTAGTACAACTTTTAAAATGTGTTAGTGTGTATGTATTGCTTGCAATTTTTTTTTCTTATAAAAAGATTTATAATTTTCTGGTCAATATTAATATAACCCTTATTTTTTCCAGACACTACATTTCTTTTCATTTTCTTTCTCTCTGAACCTCATCCAAAGTTCCTTTAAGTGAATGGAAAGATTGCCCTTGCCTTCAATGAGCTTTGCAAGTGATCCAGTATCTAAATCACTTATTATTGAGCTTTCATTATCTTCCTACCATTCCTCATTGTCATCTTTTTACACCTCTTTTTTGTTTTTCCAAGTTCATGTCTTCCTCTGTTCTTCTGAGTAAGAAGGCTTTCACACTTGAGAACCATAAGTATTACGCATATTATGAAGGACACGTCTCAAACAAAAACCAAGGAGTCTCTATATTTAAGGAAGCCATCAAAAACCTCAAAATTTAATTGAGCCACATGTCAAAGAATACTGTCATTATCATTAGCTTTTTCCAGTGATACTAGGAAGAAAATATAGTCGTATGTAATGGTCAAGGAGGTTTTCACATCTATACATCCTCTGCTGCAGTTAAATGGTTATTTTTACATTGATTTGTTTTCATAAGAAAACACTGTTAGATGCATTTTCCAGAATGCAGGGGTTGTTATCTTTACAATGACAACAGAGATTCCTTGGATAAGGATTTCATTTTTGCTTGCCTTGAATCACCATCATCCTTCCTGTTCCCATTCCCTTACCCTTCCCTTTTCCTCCTTATCTTCCTCCTTTCCCCCTTCTCTTTCCCTTTCTCTTATGTCTTCCTTCCCCAATTTCTGTATTTAAATCACAATTTTCTGATAAAACATTTTTAAAATATCTGCATGAAGGCAAAGAAAGAGGAAAAAAACCAACAAAACAAAAACTGAAGACAGGACGAGAAGGCATGGTAAGAGTAGCATCTGCCATACTACCACACGCAGGAAGAGTTAGTGCCTCATTTATTGTCAAAATGGAGCATATGGACAGCATGGTGTGTTGTCATCAGAACATGGTGTTAAAGCAAACATAATCTATTTGTAAAATGGCAATGTTTTTAGAACTGACAAATCTAGAGAGTCTGGTGAACCTTTTCTTTTTTTTTTTTTTTTACATGTTGAGAGTCAAGGATTTTTCAGTGACAAATTTAGGGCTCTTTGTGCAGTCTTTAGTCACACAGGTTAATTAGCAGCTTCACATTTTCCATGAATGAACATTTTCTGTTCTTTTTATTCCATATTTATCTGAAAAGCCTTTCATGCAGATTGGGCCTTATCCTGTAAGCTGCTCATTACATAAGTACTTAATAAAAGAGTGATTCTTAATAACATGAATAGTTGTATATATTTTAATAGGATTTTTTTCTCATGGGTTAGAATTCTTCAGGATCACACCCCAATGAAAGAAATCAATAAATCAGATATAAACAATATTTCTGAGAGGAACTTGCCAACATTAAGAAAAAAATAAATTACTACTGCTTGGCTATAGCATTTATATATGAAATATATGACTGATATATTCATATGAAGCTTAGTGGGGCTAGCAGAAGGAAGTTCAAGACTCGTTGTTCATTCCAAACAGCACCAATATAACCTCCAGCAAATCCCCAACCCCAATAGCCTCTGAGGTAATGTTTGAAATAGTGAGGAAGAGAATTACAGATATATTTCAATAAACATAATAAGAATTTCATTAAATTCAATAGGAATACTAGATGTTCATTTAAGATGATAAATATTTACTGGGAAGAAATGGCAGAAAGACTTTATTAGTGCATTAAAGCCTGTGACCCGCATATTTTTTTAAGGAATATTGAAGGACAAACAGCTCCTGTGTGTCCTCACTGTCCATAACCCTATTTTAAGAGATGCTGAGCTCAACGCAAAACTGAGTGTAGCAATCAACTTTTTATCGTTCCAAGTTTTCAGGATTCCCCTCATTTTCCTCTCATAAAGGTTTTCTTTATAAATCATTGTAGCACCAAGCTGTTTCAATACGCCAACTATACCATCACATTTAGCTTGACAAGCTCTTTTCATCATTGCCATCACATTCTGGAAATGTACTTCTGGAAAATGTGTAGAACATCCCACTGGTGTCATTCATGGCTCTGATATTCAGTGGAATTAGGTTCTGCAACCAGTTTTGCATTCAGCTGACACTACTGCTCGGGAAATGGAGCACCTTCTTTTTCAGTTCCAGAATATCCGTTTGCCTTTTTTATTTGGCTTTAAGAGGGAGAGCGAGGAATATTTCAGAAATAGATTGCTGTGTATCTTTGTATAAGCCTTAAATCTGGCTTCCTGAGAACTTTGATATGTTCTGTAAAGGGTATATTATGTGCCCTATTTATGCTTGTAACTTTAACTCACACTGTATAAATTAGATGACAGACTGTAAAAGACTGAGTGCAAACTGCAGAATGTTTTTTTTTCTCTTTTTTTCCAAAGCTGAGCTTGCCTTTAAAGTGTCTTTTTTCATCTTTATCTTGGGGCAGTAGCGCTTATTAGAATATTAGGTCAATCTTCTTATAAACATGCCTTGTCATTTAAACCTTTCTTCTTTCTTTTCCTTGTTGGAAATCTCACTGTTATAATTTTCTGTTGAGTAATTATTATAGATGCATTAGTAAAGACCAATCCTGAATTTTCCATTTAATAAGATGACTGGTCAAACACAAAAGGAATAGTATTTGTGTTCTCCTTCCTCCCGCCGCCCACCTCCCTAATATGGGAAATTATCCCATGGAAGTAGTGCATAAAAGAATGACTAGAAAGTGGTTTTCATAGTTTATCACATAAAATTGATTTAATAAACAATTTATGATTTTATTAAGATCATAATCTTTTAAGTGATCATTTGGTTCTATGACAAGTCATTTCTTTTAGCAACCATTCCTCACTTTGCCCAGTCATCTACTTTTCCTTATAGCCTCATTCTTTTCCAAATGTCGTCTGGTCTATGACCATTTTCTTAAAACGATTACTCACTAAGCCTTCTGACATAGATGAGAGAGACACAGCCCTTTGTTCTTGCCCCTGCAGTCTCCCAGCACCCTGTGTGGCTGAGATTTCATTCTCAGTGATGGGCAGGTCTTTGTTTCTCTTGGCTTTTTCAGTGATCTTTACTCTGAGATATGGAAACTCTTGATCTATCCCTTTAATCTGAAATGCCATCCAAAAGACATCTCAGAAAGAAGCAGCAATCTTCTTCATCCAATTGCACCACCTGTGTACGTCCATTATTTTGTAAATTTAATGTCTTAAAAACAAGCCCCACCCCTGATTTTGTTGTGTTTTCATAAAAGATTTAAACAAAGATGGTATGAAGCTGTTTTTCTCAGAAAATCTTTATCTTCGTCTAACGCTTATTTATTACCTCCAAACTTGTATGGCATAAGGGAATATAATGACAGACAAATGATCTAAATAATTAATGTTAAACCTCCTACGTTATATGACTCAACATCTGGTACAAGAAGAAAACATTAGAATTTTTATGAGAAGGGTCTCTGCTTGTTCACTGTAACTAATGTTAAGGATCTAAACATACTGACATGTTCGTTAAGTTCAGTGATTACCCTGTATCCTTCAGGGCTAGCACTGCAAAGGAAACTTGACCCCATGTCTTTATTTGTCAGATATGCATGTTCTCACTGACATATACCATATGGAAATTTATGTATGTTTTAGGACCCAATGCTGTCAAATCAGTCTCACTGTAAAATAAAATCATATTCTCTATATTAAATAACTGAGTAAGAGAAAATATAATGGGAGACAATCAGAAAATACCTTCAACTTCATTCTGCACTGATTACGATCTCTTGAAAGTGTTGTGATAAATAATGAAACAATATAGCCCCCACAAAATGAACAGATTTAAAATGCTTAATCAGGTGCTGATGGAAATATTTGTAATCCTTTTCAACAAATATGAAAATCTACCTGTGAAAAGGAGATTAAAGCAGTCCCTAAAAGTAAAAATTAAAAAGAAGTCACCAGCATAAATTATTTTTTGTGAAGAACCATAAGTTCTAACATATTCTTGTTTTTTAGGGATTTGTTATAAACCATAAAGTATATGGGTTATTATATACCACTTTCTAACTGAATTTGCCTTTGCCTTGCTATTCTCTGACCAATATTCTAAAGATAATCTTAAAATACATAAAACACACACCTAAAGATAACCTTAAAATAAAAAAAAAAACCAACAGATTTATTAAAATCAAAGTGTAGGTTTTTTTCTTTAAATATGAAACCAAAAAGTGGCAAGTTAGTGAGCTATTACAGACACAAACAAAGAACCAAAGTAGGAATCAGAAGGGCAGAGTAAGGCTAAGCTTTATCAGATGAGTGTCCACCCCTGCCAAAAGACTGGCATTCACGGCAACTGATTTCCAAGCACCTTTTCCCTCTCTTGCTCCCATACATCCTTCCAGATCCAATGTCTGGTTTTGCTTTGATATGATCTTAATGAGGGGGGAAACCCCTGCCAAAATGTATACATGCATTTGCAAATTTTAGAAAATAACTGTTTCTTTTAGAGCACAGCTTTGGCTTCACATTCCTCTGATGTTCACGCTAGCAATCACATACCCTCCCTTAACAAAATATCTCTTGTAGTGCATGTACACTACTAATCATATCAGAGGCATTCAGAGCATTACTGAGCTGTTAAGGGCATCATCCACAAATGTATTTGATATAGATGAATCCAAGCCTAAATCATAAATCCTCCCCTGTGTATCTTAAAAATGTAGGCACGTTCGTATCGACACAATCACAGATTTAAAGAGATAGCTTAAGACCAGTTTATATAGCTTATGCAGAATTTACAAACAAGGCTTCCTGAAATTTTTTGGACTTCAAGATAGTATAGCATAGTTTAATGATCTGAATGTGTTTCTCTGCTGGGTGGTTAGTCCTGAGATATTGCAGGTCTAATAATTCTGTAATGATACAGAAGCTTTTCTTTATCATTTAGTATTTACCCATGTCATTTTTCTTAATTCCACTAATCTGTTCACTACTTTCACATTCAGTTACCAAAAGAGACTAAAATGCTAAGATGAACATATTAATTTTTAAAAACTGTTGAGAAAGGAAAACTCAGCGTATATCAGTATTTTTATATAAAGTATTTGCAGCATTTAGAACCTAGCCCATTTTCTGGTATTGCAACTAAGTTAAACAGATTTTTACCAGTTACGTTCTATTAAAGAAATGCCCCCCAAAATAAAATTCTGAATGTACTCTTAAAGAAAATTCTCCTATTTTCCCCAGAATCTGGAAAAATCAAAGATGACTAATGGGAAAACTGGTGCAGCAAGTGCTCCAGCTCTCATATATATAGGTGAAATGTTGTCACGGATTGATAGAGAAGGAACGCATTTTTTTCTGCAATTTCTCTTTACTCAGCAATAACTTTATAGCCGAGTGAGCAGAAAAATACCCATTTTACATGGAAAATACAGTACTTCCTTTCCTTGTCTTCCTTCCCAATTGGCTCTTAAATGAGAATCAGTACTAAACCTGCTCAGCATTCTTAATATGTGGCAGAGGAGTTGTAAGAAATTATACTACTGTACAAAATGAACAGGAAATCTAAGGTTTTGTGGTTTTATAATTTTTCCCTGACCTCGTAGACACACCTGTGTTACAAACTTTTTATTTTGTTAAGGGTGAATATTTACAGTTTACCTACATTTCTACTTCACTTTGTCAAGTTACAGTGGGTAACATTACATTACAGTGGCTTACATTCTGACTGGAAGTAATCACAGAATTAAAGAGTTGGTTTTTTTATTTCCATGACCAGCAATGGACCACTAGCTACCTACTGCCAGGTTGTACAAGCCACTTCATTTACGTGATGACATATGAGAGCTATAAGCTTTGATTAAAAAGGAAATTACAGAGCACCGTCATTTTTTCTGTGCAGAAGTTGTCCTTATTTAGTTTCAAATTTATGGAATAATGTAATTCTTCTTTCTTAGCTCCAAATACATCCAAAGACAAAGCAAACAGCCCTGCAAAAATACAAGTCCACCACAACAAGTAATAAAAAAAATCTAGAATATTAAATGAGGCCATGTTATTGCAGATGTAGAAACAGGTCAAGTTAAATGTGCGCAGATCCAGTGGAATAAATAGGTATATGCTGATTTATATCATCTGACATTTCTAGCCATGAATCTTTCTTAGCTTTTGCAGACTCCATTTCTACATCAAAGAAATACATGCAGTTCTTCTGAAGGAGACTAAATAAGGGACAGGGACAAAAAGAAAATAACTGTCATAAACCATTTGAACTTGGAATCACAGGAATAGTGTGAAAATACTGCATATCCAGGAAATGTTCCAGCAAGTATGCACAGAACATTAGTACCCATGGCTAGGTATTTTTCAGATTGTCTGTGTGGTAGAGAGCAGGTTTATCTGAAAAGAAATTATGAAGAACAGCATTCCCAAAGTAGTCAAGTATATGCTGACTACACGAAAAGAATTGCTTCAGAAACATATATCCTTTTACATGCCTTTTACCACAGGAAAACCATTAAAGTTAGAAAAGGGTAGGGTGGATTGCTATCCTGCTTGTGTATCAATACAATTATTAATACATTATTATTGGCACTTTAAGAAATAGAAACATTTCAAGTATAAAAAAATCCTCTTCATCCTTCTGTCATAAGCTTTCTTGACTTCAAAGAGGCTGAGTGTTAAGCCAAGTGTCACTTTATGTGCCCCTGGATCTTGTGGGATATGTAGGAATGCAAATCTATTTTGCAACATGCATTCCTCTTCTTGCAGAACACTTGTTCTGCGACCAGCTCTGTCAGCTGGTGACATGTCTCCCCGTGGTCTTTGCAGAAAGCTTGTTGTAGGTAGGTCCCTCAACAGAGGTGGGGAAAATGCCCATAAGCGCAGGATGTTTGGGCTAATTTTCTAATGGTTTCCCCAAACATTCTTTAAAAAAAAAAAAAAGTTTGTCATGGTCCTAGGGCCCACTCAGGCAAGAAAAAGGCACAAGGCTTTCACTTGTGAGATGACATGGGCCCTAATTCTGCCTTTAATTATATTTGTAAATGTTTTTTTTTATATACAAGGATCAAGGATGTGATTTGACAATAGCAGAAAGAGAATGAAGACTTACGTCTTCATTAAGTCTTCCAGGCACTTAATGTGCCTGGCAAACTTTATCTATTAGTAACTTCAATTTAAAAAAAAAAAAAAAAAAGATAACATCAAAGAATGAATTTCAGAAACACCAGTGCCTGCAATCATCTGGCCTACAGTGCTGGTTTTAAACATAAGGAATAAAAATATTTTCATTTGTAACAAAAACCCAGTTGATCTGAAGATCAACCGCACATTGAGATGCATTGGACATTTTTACAAAGTGACAGTGCATTTTGACAAAGTCACTCTTCAGAGAACAACTTCTTAAAGCATGAGATTATGCCATGATTAAGGGCCTTCACTCCAGTGAAAGTTCAGGAGAAGTGCATGAATGTTAAAATGAAAAAAGTGGGATATTAAGGGAAGATGGGAGAAATATGGAGAAAAGAGAAGCGGCAATCAGAAGGAGGAAAAAGAGGCTCAGAGATTTAAAAGGTGATTGGAGCAACTTGGTAAAAGAAGGATCAATATTAGCTGAGGGAGAAAAAAAAGGAAGAAGGAGCACTGAGTTATTCAGAATTACTTTTCTGAAGAGAAACAGAACTTGGAAATTGTCTACTACAACAAAAAAATTAACAGTGAATCTTCATCCTGAGATCAAACCGGCTGCGAGGCAACTATTATATCCATATTCCTTACACAGAACACTAAATAAAAAAAAAATTTTCAACACATATTGTACATTCAGTGACTGTTGAAAGGGGTTGGACAGAAAAACAAAGTGCTTTATTTCCTTCAAAGAGTATGCCGCCTATTCTTAGGAATTTCAGCAAGTCACATCTGCCTACCACAAGGTCAAAGCATATTATTCAGAAAAAGGGACTTTTTTTTTTAATTGTTTTCCAAGGTTATAACCTGGAAATGTTTTCCAACCTCTGCTCAAGTTTCATTTGCACATTTTTGAGGTACATTTTCCCAGTGAACTCTGATTACTGATGCCTATGGGGGATTATTTTTAAGCAGACAGTTCAAACTCTGGTCCCTGCTGCAACCTCAGTGTCTTCTCGTCCTCTTGTTATGAGGAGATCAGTAGTTATAAACTTCCCATTACAGTGTGTTGGTCAGCAAGAAAGCCACACGGACATTAATGTTTATTAGCAAGCTTTTTAGCAGAGTAATAGCTAAAGTGGTCTAAGCTTTAAAACTCTCCAGTGCCAGCTGGAGAATCAGAAAATGTGTATGAGGCTTTAATTAACTGTAAAATCTGAAGTGAACTGCGTTGCACGATACCTGGGGATTTCAGTGAAGAACGTACATATGTTCTCTCTGCTAATTGAAGATGAGCTGCATTTTAAGGGATTACATCCCCTGAGGTCTCAGAGCCAGAGAGAGTGGAAGATAGGAGAAGAATTTTAAAGGCCTAAAGTAAACTTTCTGTTAATGGTCTGCCCTTTGCAAGCAAAGTCTATTAACAGTTTAAGCTGATTTACTGCATGTTGTGTAAATTTTATATGGAAATGGGAATGTGGCACAAAAAGGAAGTTTCTATTTTTTCTTCCTAGCCATAAAATATAAAAACTGAAAAGCTTCTTATAGTTCTGTGACAAAGTTCATACTTTGTTTTTTCTTTTTCATGAAGCACTTGGAACTTTCTTTTTGTTTGCTTTTAAGAGGTTACAGAAGTAGATTAAATGGAAAAGAAACTAATCCTGGCTCTAAACTCATCTAAAACGTAGTGGGCAATTACAACACTCTAGTGGCAGGGTGGTACTGAATTGTCTCTTTCAAAGAGGAACAAGAGCTAGCAGATTGCATGGGGATTTCACCTTGCAGCAGGGACAAATTACAGTACATTGTCCCCAAAGGGGTCTTAAAGCCCTCAATTTTTAGTAAGAGATTCCAGCCCGCTCCTCCTTTCTCCCACTCTCCAAGCGTAGCCATTGGCTTTCTGGCAATCGGTTGGAATATTTTCCCCTCCCAGCCTCTTTGCCACGTGTTGGGAGGTACCTACAAGAGCAAGAAAACTGAGTCTTGTTCCTGGATTAAGTAAGGTTTTTTGGCTGCTCATTCCTTCACTTGCTGCTGCCTCTCTAGGACGAGCAGGAGGATTAAAGAAAAAGTGAGAGTAGCAGCTGCTTTCCATCCTTCCCTCAGGGAAAGACAGACAGTGAAATCGCTGAGCAATCTGGCATCCTTCAGACCATGCTATGAAGTGGCTTATATTAAAAACAGAGGAGCAGCCGAAGCATTACGTACAAATACTTCATTTCATTCATTTTAGATTCGATGCAATATTATGCCACCTCTTCAAAATTGCTGACAGGTTGAGGGGCCCAAGTAAAAGGGCAGTGAAAATTGCTTTTAGCTGTAACAGAGGAAGTAAAAGGTTTCAGTATATCCATCATAGTTGAATTCCGCTGAGGAGCAAAGCCAGTATTGTGGATAGGAGAGCACTAGTATATTAAATTTACAGGAAAACAAAATGTATGAAGGGGATAAGAAAATGTGGGAAAGTGGAGATTAAGTTGAATTGAATCCACTTGCTCAATTAAATATATTGGGGCAGGGATATGACGAGAAGGAATTAGATAAAACAGCCTAGAGAAACATGTCTCCAATTTTTCTCCAAGTGGGAGGGAGGGGTTTTTTCTGTTGGTCTTTCTGCATCGCTTCTTCCCAAAACTGGTCTGTGACTGAGTTGAGTAACCAATTTGGGTGTGTACCTGGTTGATACGAGTCTGTTATATGGAAATGGGCTGTGGATATGTAACATTTTGCGAGCTGCATGCAGTTCTAGCGCACATTTTACACAAGCTGAATGTGCATTTAACATAGTAAGTGGTTGCGGTAAGCAGGGCATTGCACAGTGTGCAGCATTATTTGAAACACCACGGTTGGATCACCTGCATATTTGGAACCCAACTTTCTTGTAGTTTCTAGACGGAAACTAAAAAGAATGCACACTAATAAATAAGTAAAATAAATGAGTAAATATCTTTACTCACAATTCACAGTGAAAATCAAGTAGTTAATAATTACTGTAGCTTCATATATGTCAGAAAAGTAATTGCAATTTCTCTTACAGTTGAAACAGAGTTTTGGAAATGACATAGAAAATATTGCCAACACAGTCTAAAATAATATGTGGTTGCTGGAAAAGCAATGAGCCTGTTAAGATATAGTCACTTCCCATGTTACCTGTCAATTCATATGATGTTACGTTAAAAAAAAAAAAAAAAAAAAAATTAAGGAAAGTGAAGAAACTAAGTCTCTCTGTATGTTCAGCACATAAAATATTGAAAACAATCTGAAGGAGAAACTGCTTACATTTCCTTTGTATGTGTGAGAGATAGAAGATGAACACATAAAACAGCTCATATAATATTTAGCACAAGAACCTCTGAGGAGGTTAATGAGCTGACTTCTATTAACTTCAGCAATGCTATACAAGCACAGGATCTGGTACCTAACCTATAGACTCATAACAGAATTATTTTGGGTCTTATCTCTTGCATGCTTAATTCCAAGTGAGAAAGAGAGAAATAATATGTTGCAGACACTCGCAGTGCACTATGCATTACTGCTTTTATAAACACTGAAGAGTCACAACTGTTCCAGTCCTCCTTTCTTCTAGACTTCTTTATGGACACTGAACCTTTGATGTCATTCCTGTTTGTTCAGAACTATACTTTGCTGCTTATTAGTGCTATTGCTATTTACCTTTTGCCTGTATAATGGTGGCTTGACAGACAAATCCTGTGGTAAGTAAACCTAACTGTTAGAATTATAAGACCTTTTCTTCGTAATTGTTATTTTAAATATAACTGACACCTGCTGACTGGCTAGCCATGTAATTACCTCTTTCATTTAAGTATTACCTCTGGATTAGGCTCAAGTAAGTTCAAGTGAGGTTTCCATGGAAGGGGTGCATAACATGACAGTACGGTGCAGCACACGGGCCTCTGCCTGATCCAAATCCCCGGCTACATAAAGATACGAGGCTCTTTTGAAGCTGAAATCAAAAGGTCATTCAATGATCAAGGTGTGCGTCCATCCTCTGTCTGGTAATAGAGCCGTGAGATCTCCTTGGGAGGTCTCCTCTACCTTTTGTTCTCTTCTACTTTTGAACCATTCACAGGGACCTGTCTGCCCTTCTTAGTTACAAAATAAATGTCTCACGCTTTTCAGACATCTGGTGATTTTGGTATGCAGCTTGCAGGGCCAGGAAAGCTAGACACTGCTGTACAAGACATGGAGTTTGGCAGTTGCTGAACTTGGGAGCATTTTTCATTCTTTGCATCTCATTTGGGGAAGGCAGGATATCCTTGAGCATCAATGACTCTGTCAGAAAGTAGGGGTATATTTACATATCATTTGCATACTGTAAATAGTTGTGTTCTCCTCATGAATCTTGCATAAAAACTGCGTATCATCTGGCATAATGTGCCAAACAGAAAAAAGTTTGCTTAAGTTTTATTAAAAGACAAAATTTGGATTAAGTGTTGACATACTAAACATTGTTCTACAATCAAAAATGTCTTTGTTTGTGTAAGTATTTAGATTATGGTAATACTGCAGTTATAATAAGCAGTTAAACTTTCCAGACACCAAGAAGGTACAGTCCTTCCTGGCTTCAAAATCCTAAAACAAATTTGAGAAAAAATACTACAAAGAGTTTTAAAGAAAAGGACACCAAGGAATAGAAACTATAATTCATAAAATCAAGACAAAACTCTTTCTGAAAACTAGTGATGTTTTTTTATTAAGAAGGGAAAATAAAAATAAACTTTCAGATACAAACTGAAGTTTTCTTTTATGCCTGTTTTATATTCTTATACAAGAATCAAGTTACTGAATGGACACTTAACTGATTGTGGTAGTTTTCTTATTTGGAAAAGAATTTTTAAATTTGGCGTCTTTTTTAACAATTCTTTAAAAATTTTGCAAAAAGATAACTGACTGTGATATGGGATGATTAGCGCAATTTCTCTACATTAAAAAATGGTTAGTTTGGGTTTTTTTCTTATTTTTCTTTTTATTCTGTATGTATTCCAGTTTAATGGATCTACATGCATGTTCTCAGATACAAGAAGCTAAGTCTTGAAGTATCCACTCTAAAGTAGCATATCCAGGCACTGATTAAAGATTAAAGTTAAGATTGCCTATATAATATCTCGGCTGTCCACCTCTGAAGCAAGTTCCTGAATGAAACTCTCAACAAAAAGCGACCCTCTAGATTTTCCTATTGCACGCACAAACTACATGACTCTATCCGAGCTCTGATTAGCCCCAGCGCAAGTAGTTGCACAGTACTCCAAAGAATGATGTTTGGTATCATACCTTGCCAACTAACTAGATCTTTTTGTTGTAAAGACTCTAGGTGGAACTGCTGAATGTGTGTAAAGTCTTAGCAGGCTAAGGGCCCCGGTAATCTATGGCAATAGTTTAAAATTAGTTTGCTGAAGCTGATAACATCACTAGGTGTCTCCCCATTTCTCTGTCAGATACTGCTACTCCAGCACAGGCATAGCTCCTCTACCGTATTTATTCCAGGGCTGGGTGATAATAGCATTTTCTGCTGTCCAACTTCAGCTGACACACAATATCTGTTAGCATGCTAAGGCTTGCTGTAAATTGAAAAAACTGAGAAAATGGCCAAGAGTCTGAATGCAGTTTCACTCCTGAGTTATGTTAGGGTAACATTAAGACATTCCTGCCCAGACATGGAAATGGATCCTACTTTTTTAAGTTCCTGTGCTTTGGCATGGTATAGCTTGCCCAGCTATATTTTTTCTTCCACTTAAGGCTACAGAAAAGGCCAAATTATTTCTCTCTTATGACAGAGCACAATTTCTCCCTTTCAGCCACTTCTGCAAAAAAACTGGTATTCCAAAACTGTTGATTCTCACATTACTGCTATAAACATCACGAAGGTTTGAGTAATTAAAAAAAAATCCTGTGTTTTTGTTGTTGTTTTTCATAATCAATATTCTTATAAAACATGCTTGTTGACTGTGCATTTCAGTCTTGGCTAATGATGGTGGTGTGTAGTTCCAAAAGAGGATAGAGGGAGAAGGCAAACTAAAGAAAATATGGTGGATACAAAAAAATATTCCTGAGGAATGCTAGGACCAAATTATAATGCAACGTGTAGGAAACTGGGAGAAATGAAACAAGACTACATGAAGAAAATGGTAACAACAGTGGGAAGCAAAGCAGTATAAAAGAAAAGACCCTATGCCTTAAGCTACCCAAATACTGTGAAATCCATTTTGAGAAATATCTCATTTTTTAAAAAAAGAAAACTTTCGGGTTCTGGTCTATTTCTACCCTCTTTCTTTTTTCCTGATGCATTCTTTCTTTGCAGCTTTAGCTATTAGAAATAAAATAAAATAAAATAAAATAAAATAAAATAAAACAAAACAAACATGAAAACCGAGGTTTTTAAATAGACAATTGATTCCAATGCCTGAAGCTTTAAAGGAGGCACAAGCATCTCAGGGTCATCTCTAAAATCATGTTAAGTTAGCAATCCTGGAGGTGCAAGGGGAGAGAGAAAATAAGCAGCAGGATCAACACTGAGAGTTTTAAAGGGGAGAGATGTGGACTTGAATTTGGAAGAAAAAAAATGTGAGGAACGGCAATATTTCAAAGGTGAACTAAGAGTCCCGACATGAAGAGGCAAGAAAGCCATTATTGGGAGGGGAAAGTATATAGTACACTACAGATGGCTACCCTGGGTTGTTATAGCAGTAAGGAGAGCCCCCCGTTAACTTACAACTTGTTCTCCTTAGTCTCTTGACAGTCCTAGGTGTTTGACATCCTTCTCTTTCTATTTTCTGCTGTCTTTTGGTAGCTAGCATACAGTTAAAGTTTCTCCTCATGTCTTCCCTTCTCTTTTTTTTGCCCAGGAAAGGCTCAACAGCTGTCCTCGTTTTCTGAAAAGGAACTCTCTGCTCTTGCTTCAGTCCCACCCCATCTTCCTGCTGAGATTAGTGATTTTTCTGTAAGGGCACCTCTTTTCTTTACTTCTTTTCATCTTCTTTGCACCTTTCACCAGTTTTCTTTGTAACTCTTAAGAAAGAAAAAGAAGTGGCTGAGTAAAGAGGCTAGACGAAATGATCTCATGATACTTTAACTCTTCTTCAAAAGATGGTGATTTGAATCCCATCATTTTTGGAAAGCACAGAGCCATCTACTGTAAGGTTTTTTATGGCAATATTATTGCCCAACTGTCTACATAAAATCATGGAGAAACATCTGCGGTTCTCTGAGAAAGAAAAGTGACAGGCAATTGATTTCCAGACTAGTATATATAACATTCTGCCACATTCTGTGCTGTTGTTGAAGGCATACAGTGGCTACATCAAACCAAGAAAGTTGCTAAATGCTTTTAGCTTTTCTTAATATATTTTTTGTGTATACATTTTTAGTTCTGCAATCTTGTACTATTCTTACTCATTGAACAGTAACAAATACAGGTAAAGTGTGTTTGTTTTAGAAGGGAGATGCTATACTTTGGAATCAACCTTGGGCAGCTCCAATACTGAGCTCTCTCTGCTACTGCCCACAGCGATAACATAACACTAGTTTCTCATAGGATTGCTATTTCTGAGATTTGTCATCAGCTGTAACTTACACTCTTGCCCAAACATATCTTTGGAAAACAAGACATTTTTTTTTCTGCTCATCCTGGCTTGATCTATTTCAATGATTCTCTATATTCTAGAGATAGTGACAGCACACTTTGTTTCCTCTGTTTGTTCAGCTCTTTAAGTGCAATCTACTGTCCACTAAGTACTCAAAGGAAGTTTTCACAGAGTTGGGATTCTCTCACTGAAAAAGTATTGAGATAAATTTGAGGGAGAGCAAAGCTTCTTCATTGTCACTACAAAGCAGTTGATATTCTTCAAAATACTACAGTGTATGCTGATGGCATGCTAAATTTTCATTTACTCTCAAAAAACAAAGAAGAAAACAGGAATACTTTAATGAAAACAGTAGTGTTTGTTACCTGCTATCACTGTGAGGCCATTACACTGAACAAGCAGAAAACATACCCTTGATTATAGAAGCTGATTGAAACATTTTTCAGCTGCTTTGTTTGCATGCAAAACATATCCTGGTATTTCAAAGTGACTAAAAAAGAGTTAAGACAAATTCACAGGTCCGGTTTTCCCTATCAGTGTGATGGAAATCTTTTAATAAAATCTCATGGGATTTTTTTGAGAAAGCTTCTCGGTATGATGCACAATGATAATAGATAAAGCAACAATAGATGAAATGGTCATGAACAGAAAGTAAGTGGGTTTGTATTTGTGCTGTATGGATGATGATATGCACGTGTCTGAAGAGTTGATTAGACTTCATAATGTAGCGAGTGCATCAGCAGCCAGAATTTAAATATATGATTATATAAATCTGAAAGCGAACAACTCTTACAAATCATCTCTGTGATGAGGTCATTAAAATGAAATGCATAGGTTTATTTGTAACGACCAAACCAAGCCCAGACTACCAGTATTTGCACTCTCCCTTGTCCTTGAGGCCTGGCTACTCCCTCCCTTCTCCTCTTTCGCAGGTCCTGTGTGAGGTGCTGACCTTTCTCTGTCTCCTGTCTTCTGCTCTCAACATCCTAGAGTCCCTGCAAGCTCCTGTCCTTGAGCAGACCTGCTTGCTTCCCAGGAAAAGTGCAATTTCCTCCAAGGCAGAGGTCCTTCCATGGTAGTCACAGAGTCAGTGATGAGGCTGGCAGGGACTTCTGGAGAATGTCTAATCCAGCAGGCTGCTCAGGACTGGGTCCAGTTGGCTTCTGAACGTCTCCAAGGATGGAGACTCAGAGCCTCTCTGGGTAATCATCTGTGTTTCATCACTCTCCCACTGAAAACCTTTTTCTCGTGTTTAAAGGAATTTCTTGTGTTTCTGTTTGTGCCTATTGTCTCTTGTACTGTCACTGGATGCCACTGAGAAGAGTCTGGCTGCTCATTCTTTATTCCCATCCATCAGGTACTTTTACACATTGATAAAATCCCTGTGCCACAAAACCCACTCCTCTAAAAGGAGTATAACACCACTGGGAACAACTAAGAATCAAATATAGACGCTGTCACAGAATGCTCCCCCCCACCCCGCCCCAGTCCATTAAAACACCCAGATGAAATATCTTATCTGACAATTTAAAATATGAAAAATTAATTCCTTCACTAGCAGCCAAGTGCCTGTCCCCTCAGAAAGAATGTTTCCATAAAACTTTTTACTTCCTGTTAAATATCTGTTACAAAGTACAACTGGGGTGTAACCTCCAGACAGAATTTCTAGAAAGAATCCTTCATTTTCAAAAGACACATGCCTACTGCTTATTTACCAAGGGACGTTATACATAGGACCCTGGTAGCATATACTATAATAACCCATATTAATACCATATGAATAATGTAATATCAACAATGTCAGTTAGCAGTTCCCTCAGTCATAATGTCCTTGGATAATCAAAGATCACAGAATTCCTTTTTTGTAGGTATCTTCTTCCCACACTTCAGACAAATTCAAAAATCTTTGTTAGTGTATGTATCACATAGCGGGGCATGTAGGCTGATCTTTAGCTATCTAATTGTGGATGTTGTTTGCTACTTCTAAATATGTGATTAGGCATAAACTGCAGCAAACCAACCACTGAAATTGAGCAACAGCCTCACGAAATGAAAAGCTTGTTATTCCATTTGTTATTTGACATGTCAACAAACAAAATCAGCTAATACTTCTTTTCCCCATTTTACATGTGTGCAACTCTTATGAAAAAATACTCAACATGCGCATTTCAGTGGCTAAGACATAGACATTTATGCCAATATCACTAAGATTTATAGTTATGGAGGACATGGTGAGAGATAATAAAAAAAGTCCTGAAAGCAAAAGATTGGGTTGGTGACCCAAGCCTATGGGAGGCTTTCTTATTTGAACGTAGAGACATTAATTTCTGATGATAACTATCTTTATTTGACTTCAGTCTGCTGAAACATTTTCTGGACAAAAAATCTGTGGATGTTGAAGATAGTGTGAATGCTTCAATTTTCAGGAGTAGAGTTTCCCAAATATGCACAGGTAAACTCAGCTATGCAAATTCAGTTGGAAGTAACCAATTTTGCAGAAGCTAATATTGAACAGAGATATGACGATACTATATCAGTTCTTGAGGCCTCCATAACTATTCCAAATGTAATAGAAATGCAAGTTTAAGATGGTTCCAGGTGCATGGTTCTGTTTTCAGCCGTGATCAGCTGATTACTCATCATCATCTGTTGCAAGCCAGCTGTCAGCTCACAGGGAGAGCATTGAAGTCAGTTTGGCTGAGCAAACAGAGTTATTTCTGAACTGAATGTCAATTGGTTTCCAAAGCAGTGAAAGTAATAAAAGTGGTGATGTCAGTACCAGCAATCAAGCTGCACAGAGAAGCATTATTTCACTGCCCTAAATCATATTAAATGATGGCTTTGATTAACAATGAGACAATTTCTGCTCCACAGGTTCAGGCTTCTACTTACACATTAGGACAAAACTGTGTTACTGGTAGATCAGAAAGAAGGGGGAACTGGTTTCAAGAAACCCAGTTTAATGACTTCATTTGTCTACTTTTATTGAAAAGAGAAAAATGAATTACTGGGTTAAATTCAATGTTTCCTTTTTTTTTTTATATTCCCCCCAATAGTCTTTACAGTGGAGGGAGAGTGATAAAAATATAACTGTTTGGGAATACCTCAGCAGATATAGGTGTACGTGTACAATGGTACATATGTTCTGTAAATTCTGATTCATTTGGACACACATGTCTGTAGATCCTATTCAGGAATGACAGCTCTAGTGCTTTGTTTAGGAAATGCTGATCATACTGCAAATGCACAGAGCAACTGTATGTTGCTTGTATAATAGATAATTACATCCATCAGATTAATATTTGTAATTTCCAGAGATTTGCAGGTCATCTAGAGTTGCTGTGCATTTCTCAGCTGCATGTTTGGAAATGCCAGATACAGATAGAACGTTCCCAAAATCCACCTGGACAAAGAAATATGTTCAGGAAACTTCAACAGCCCTTCCAGTCATGAGTAACCATGAGCAACATTGAAAGAAATATAAAAGCCGCAGGTCCACAGGTTAAGAAAGAGCAAACTAAGTTTGAGTGAAAACAGTGCTGAAAACTCATTTCTATATGGGACTATTTAAGGATGAATTTCAGATTGAAAGCCATACAAAATTAATGTCTCCATTAAAAAAAAAAAAAAAAAGAACAAAAAAAACCCTTGAAAAATACTTGAAAACAATTTTTAAACTTCCTAATTTTGAGGTCAACCTCATGATCCTGCAGACAGTCGAGTCATGATTTTTTCAACCTGTAGGACTGATAGCTCTACAACTCTCATGTGAGTTATAAGTTTCTATGCCACTGAAAAAGGAATGTTTATTACTCTCACATGCTCATGGAGATGAACTTTGCTCGTTATCTTTCTAAAATAATGTGTCAATATATTAATTGTTCTTAGGGCTGTTCTCTCCCACCATTTCAAGGGTCAAAATGGAATAAAAGAAAAAGATTTTCATATCAAACAGGAGCTACTATAGAGAAATTAACATTAACCCTCTCCTGGTGCACTGAAAATCCATCAACAACAACAGGGTATCAGCCAGACTTTGAAATAACATAATACACAAGAACTATAAGTGTTGCTAAACATGCTCTAAAAAAACCTGCTAACATTATTCATTTAGATTAAACAACCATCTGGCTGTCTTCTTAATCACTTGACCTAATTGCAAGGTGGTCATTTAGCATATGTTTCAAAGTGATATTCAGGTAGATGAGGTTACCAAGAAAAACATCTGTTTCATATCACAAATAATAATTAAAGTTAAACAATTAAAGCAGTGATGTACCTCTGGGATTTGTATGGAGTCCCTTGTTAAAATTCCACAAACTAAATCAAGGTATGATTACACTTAATTTTCATGCCTCTGATGAAGCTTATTTGCTTTCCGGCTACTGTTAAATCATTCCTGTAGAATCCCTACAGGCAGCTTAGCCAAAGCAAATACTTTTCACTAGTTTATTACCATAGACACAAGAAGGAATGGTTTCCTTTAGGGACTAGTAGGAAAAAAAGTGCTGCATAGATATCTAAATGCCCTTATGGCAAAAAGTACTTGAGAAGTTCCTTGCTTATCTCTAGTAATATCACCTATGGGGTTTATCCCACAGTGTGATTGAGTAAGTGTGCAGTGAGAAATGGCAAATGTTTTTAGTACGTATTTGTTGCCTTGCCCTGTTGACTTCCTTCTCAATGAAGTGGCTGTAAGAAGGTTTGGGTTTTTTTAGAAGAAGAAATGCATAGCCTTCACTGTCCCTTATTCATCTGGCCCTGCAGAGTATGTGGTTACAGAGCAGTGGCACTCCTGGGCCAGAGCTATCATAAAGCAACACGTTAAATGTCAGATAATAATTCTGGCAATTTAAAAAACATCATTTAGGGTTTTTTTCAGACCAGAAAGGAGATCTTTCATTTTTGTATCAAACAATTGTAAACTTTTTTTTAATAAAAGTAAAATGAAACTAATGGCTGAAAAATATGGTCAATTAATTTCTATTTTATCTTGATTCTTGTTTTGTCTAAATGCACAACAGAGCAAGATTTAGCTAATTTTACTTAGCATCTGGATGTCACCAGAAGTGCATTTTAAAATTAAAAATGAAGTTTGAATGGACATATTTTACCTAGATCTAACAATTTAAAAAAATAAGAAGATGGAGTAGCAATTGCCATTTAGAGTGAATATTGTCTTTCATTGCTCTGTATCTTTTTGCAGCCAGCAGGACTTACTTTTGAGAAAGGCATAAGAAAATTCACAATAGGCAGCTATAGCTGAACTTATGCTTAGCTGAAGTTTCTTCTCTGACAATCAGAAGGCAAGGTACACTTTGAAGCATAGGAATTCAGGGAATTATATTTTAGTATGGTTTTTCTATGGAAATTTTTGTAAACCGATAGCACATGTTTCAGTGGTATACTGATGCTGGTATACTACTAAATTTTGTTGGTCTAATGAATTTTGTGACAGAAAGTTCCACGAAATAATTATGTGCCACAAACACACATTTTTTTGAACAAGTTCTGACTGATTAATATATCTACTTAACTGAAATTTTTTATTATTACTATTCTAGGACAGCAAGATTCCATTTATATTCTTGGAATTTTCTAATTTTTGCCTGTCTTCCTTGTCCTGTTTCAAGTCAAATTATTCAGAATATTCTTATTTGCTTTTTGTATGACAGTCCTTATCATGCCTCTGATGCAATCATGTTTATTTCTGTTATTTGAATATATAGCTTTTAAGGTCCATAACAAAGCACAGTATTCCAAGTGGGAATATGCTATTGTTTTCCATAGTCTACATTATGTAAACTATATACAGGAATATTTATTTATTTATTCTTCATTTTGGGTTTTATCTATTCTTCATTAATCCTTCTGTGGTTCATTTCTACCACTGCACAGTGAGAAAATGTTTTTGCTGAGCAATCTAGAGAGGCACACTGATAATTCTTCTGATATATTTCAAATTCAATATGTGAATATCAATTTTTTTTCTCTCCACTGGATGCTTTTTTGCATTTATGAACAGAAAAGTTCACATGCCAGCATTTTGCCCACTTCTCCAGCTTTACTGGATCCAGTAATATCTTCTGGTTTCTATTAAATGGGATGCATACCATCCAATTTTCATTAGAGAAACCAATTTCATGATAATTTCCTCATGATGACACTGAATTATAGCATACATATATTTTCATATTATGTCTGCATTTATGTGGTCTCTTTTGTATCAATGGAAGAATTCCACTCAGCTACATCATTATAGGACTGTGAGTAAGCTCAAGGACTCAGTATCTTTTCTGTAGCTGATGGCTTTTTGTTCTGTATTTTCCTAGGTGATTTTGAAACCAGAGTTCTTTTTATTATTTGCAGAAATAAACATGAGATAGAGAACAAAGAATGAGTTTGGAATGGTAAAAAGGAATTCTTCCAGATTATTATGTGTCTTGCCAAGGATAAAATGTCATATTTGTTTTCAGCTTTCCCATCAAGCTCGGGAATGTTTAACAAGCTAAGCACATAACTTTGGATACCATTGCCCAAGGAAGAAAACTTCAGGTGCCAACCATGTAATTTGAACCAATTTTTTTTCTGTAGTTTTTTTTTTTTTTTTTTAACATATTAAAATGGCCAGTGAGTCAGTGAGTGACTAATGTAAAAAGTAGATACTCTTGAAATTGCTACTGGAGGCCAGAAAACTGTGTCACACATTCAGAAATCAAGATGTTTCTAGAACTAAAGGCACATGACATAATTTGTATGCTTTTTCAAAGTTAGTGTGCTATGAAAAACTTGTTATGGAACACTGATTATTTTACAGCTTAGGCAGTAGGCATATCACAAAACTAACTTATACTGAGAAGATAACATATTTCTTAAGAAGATTCATGGTTCCAGGCTACACAGGATAAAAAGTGTACAAGCTATCTTCAGTCTTGAAAATCTTTACATTGCCAGGAAATAGAGTTTATCTACTGGGAATAAAGGGAAGATTCTATCTTATCTAAGTTTCCATTTCACCTGTCATACTTCAGACTTGTCATATTTTTCTTAACAAAAGGTACCCATCACTCCTCTGTGTGCAGGAAAAAAAGAAGGTGAGTCATTGGTGTTTGGACAGTGTATCCCCCTGAGTGCAAAGGTATGTGTCTTCTCATTCTATACTGCATGTGTGAGATACCAGGCAATTGCTGCCATGGTTACGGTACTACTCACTGACTCCATTTTTCTGAATATTGTCTGCCCACATTTTGTAGTAGTTAAGTAGACTGTTACTGTTACGGTCCTTAGGCAAGCTAGAGAATGGCACATAGTATTATGCTGCTATGTAAAGAATATTTCAAGTATGTCTACTGCTTAAAAGAAAACATCTTAGTTGTTTAATGCAGAGGGAGCTCTTCTTTCCATCTTCCAAGACATCCCACTAAATAAAGCATACATTTCCACTCACTGTCCAGAATAATACGTAGAAAGTAGGTCTCCATGCATCTTCTGATATAACACAGGATTTGGACACATTGCAGTTTGAACACAAAAAACACCCACTTTTTTTGAACTTGTGCAGTTTTTATTGAAACTGATTTTGTCTGGGTAGGCATGGAGCAGGCTTGACCTAGACCCCAAAAAATCAGACTGAAAACTTTTGTGGATATCAACAGACCCTGGAACAATATCAAAGATCAGACAAATCAGTACTTGCTTATTCTAATTGGGACGGGTAGACGGAGTTTTCCAACAGTACATAGCCTCGCTGGTGCAGCTAACAGCCCTGGGACCCATGAGTGAAGCATGCATGTACTGACTAGAGTCCTACATACGAACAGAAGCCCTGTATAATATTTCCTGATATTAATTCTCAGACCATGGCCACACAGCTGAGGGCTTTGGTGGCCCCACATCTTTAACACCACACAATGAAGGGCAAAGTCTTAACATGTTAGAGAGCATAAAACCAAAGGACAAAACCTCTGTATCAACAGCTCTGTTGAATATATATATAAATCTATAATGGAACTGTACAACAGAAAAGGTGTATTTGTTGTACAAAATGTTGTACGAAACCACATTTTCTAATGTATTTAATTTAATCTAGATGTAATCCTCTTCCTTAGTTCTCCCTGTGGATGCTTTCCTTCTTTTCTTTTTGTTCTCATGGATGGAACAAACTAAATTCTCATGTCTATTTCTTCTTTCCTTTGGACTGAGAAAAGGAACCACTTTCTTTCAGAGGCAGACTATTACATTTTAAAACATACATTTCCTTCACCGAGTGCTTTATGCAGAAATGCTGAGCCTGCAGGATAAGAACCAGATGGAAAAAAAAGTTTGGTAAGCTGTTCCTGCCTTAACATTCAGTAGATATTCAGACAATTTTTGATGAATTTGCACAGCTATAGGGAACAACATATATTATGATGTAAATGCCATCAATATGACATATGCTTAAAGTTCTGTGTATAAATAAATAAAACATATTGAAAAGACTGCTGCTTACCCCAGCTGTTTATTTCTCAGTGCCTAAATACCAGAGAAAAAGCAAAAAACCCTCTTGCTTTCGCAGTGTTTTCATGTTGAGTTTGAGTCATAAAGCAATTAGTAATCTCAAATCAAGATTCCTAGCTGCATTCAGGTCAAGTCCCCTGAGTGAATTTCTGCATTTGTGCTGAAAAAGATGCAGAACCTTTTATATCAAACTGACAGAAAATGACATCTTCTTTCAAGATTGCATCCTGACTGAAAGAAGACATATTTTTCCAGGATCTTTTAAGGAGCTCTTGATAATTAGTGGATGAATCAATATAGCTATACGATACCTTATTGGGGCCAGTGGAAAAAGCTTCAGGTGACACCCATGAGACTTCCATTGGTTCTCAAAGTCAGTTTTCTTTGCAAGTGATCCAATGACCAAAAAAAGGAGTAATTTAAGTACAAAGTAGGGAATTGCTATCATTTGCCAGGAAATACATAACAATTGACAAAGCATACCCATTACAAGAGTAATCTGCAGTTAAAAACTGGTACAGCTGAGGACTAGCATCCCCAGACTCTGTGGTGCAGCACCTGGAGACTGGTAGAGGCAGTGGCCTGCCTCACCATTCAGCTTGCATTTCACTGCCAGTGACCAGAGGGAAAGAAACAATCTGATCTGTGATCAATGGACTGTGGCCAAGCATTCGATGTGACTGTATGTTTTCACAAGTGTAACTGCTTGCTTGAAGAGAAAGGTGCTAAAATCATAGAACAGTAGAAAATCCATATATCTAGGAAAAAATGTTCTACTGTACCACAGAATCCAAACTTACTATGTTGCACATTATACAGTCCTGTTTAGCCCTAAAAAAAATCTTTATTTTCATAGTGATTCAAATAACCAGATTTATTTTGGAAAACTGAGAGCTGAGGTCTGACTTTATTCCCCAAGCAAAATTCCCCTTGCACTGAAATAGGGTCTTTCTAGACAAAAAAATGTGGGGCCTAGCTTTTGTGATTTTTCGTAATGCCTCTAAATCACACAAATAAAGAAAATACTAAATTAACAGTACTTTATAGTATTTGCCAAAATATTCAACATTTAATATTCCAAAATATTCAACATTCCTCTGTTCCAGTGCCAGAGATGACAGTATATGTCCTATTGATACAAATTGGAGTAGACCTATATCAGCAATAGAATGTCTTTGAAAATCCCAACAAATTCTTAATCCTCAATCTATGATTATCAGTTTTACTCTCTGAATGACCAGGATGAGCAAATTTACATCCCACTTCTGTGAAAATTTGTAACGTAACAGTTTGGCTAGGTTTTGGAAGATTTGCATCTATGGAAACTCTTCATTATAACAAATCCCCTGGGAGATTGCCTCTAAAGTTAAACTGGCAAATCATAGAACATGAATATGCCCAAGATGGCATGTTCTGCAGTGGCTGCTGCTAAAATTCCAGTGACAGAGTGGTTGTCCTTATTGCCTTTTAATAATATCTTCATCATTCAGATTATTGCAGCACAGTCGAAGAGTAAGTCATGGCTTACCTCTTCTCAGGAATACATGCATTCATTTAGAAATGGTAAGCACCACTCTTCAAATTTCCAAAAATTTTAATATTAAAAGAAGTTAATTCTTTCATTATTACACTTTCTTTGATGAATTAATGTCCTTTTTCATATTCCACATATTTCAAAAAACATTAAATGGAGCAGCTAAAACCCTCACTTTATAAATGTGCTCTAGTTTTCTTTGCTCTTTCTAATATTAGGATTGGATTCTTGTCAGCTTTTGGGGGTTATTCATAGGCTTGCTATCACCTGACCTCAAAACAGAGCCATAGCCCTGTGTACATAATGCAAAGAAAGAATTAATTTTCATTAAAAATTTCATTTGCATTTACATCTCTAGCACAAATATTAATCTAGGCAATAGGCCAGTTAACATGTGGAAGGTACATTTGGTGTTTGTTTCATGAGACACAGGGTTGGGAGGGCTGGTTTTGGTTTTTACTTTGTTATTAAAGTCAGAATTTGCACAGTGAAAAGAAGCTTTATCTTGTAAGTTTTTTTCTTTCTTGTAAGAAGAGTTTTATCTTGTAAGCCTCCTATACTGAAAGGGGTTTACTTTCCCCATCAACTTCTTATTTTTCTGTCACTGCTTCCTTCCAGCAAACTGTGTATTTAATATTTAAGAAGCAGATGAAAAAATTCTAGTTATTCTATTTTGGAATGCAGCGACTATAATCTATAACCACAACAAGATTAGGAAAAACCTTATTCTAGCTTCCTAATCTTCCAAGGAATTTGAGCTCAGTATAAATGTCCTGGAGACAATGCTGAGCTCTGTACATCGAAATTGGGGGTTGAACAAGTTTCTGTGAAGGAGAGAGAGCCTGCTGCCCAAAATCTGGGAGTTAATGCCTAAGTTCTTCATGGCTGATTGTCTTCAGAAAAAGGTTTGAAGTGACTGAACTTTTTTTTCCAGAAAAATATTACGTTAGCTGTTCCTCATTCCAACTAGAGACACGTGCCTAGCACTACCTTGATCACTTTGTTGATTTTTTTAGTTTCCTTTTTCTTCTTTGATCATCTTTACTTTTTCAGTGATATACTCATTAGTACCATACTGCTGAGATGGTTAAGGGATTGGAGTGTGTGATAGATGAGGAGAGGAAAAGGGAAATGGATTTGTTTAGTTCAGAGTAGAGGTGACTAGGCAGGGGAGGATTGAATTGCTATTTTCAACTACCTAATGAGTTGCTATAAAGAAGAAAGCAACAGACTTCAGACATTAGTTGCAAAAGGCAAATTCCAACTAGATAAGCAAAAAAATAAACACCATGAGAGTGGTTAAGGACGGGGACAGGAGCCAAGAAAGGCCATGAAATCTCAATCCCTGAAATTTTTTTAATTTAACTGGGCAAAGCCTTCAGCAGACCAAGCTAACTTTGAAGTCAGCCCTGCTTTGAACAGGGGATGGACTAGGTGGTCCAGCGGTACCTTCTGACCTAGCTTATGCTATGATTTCTTATAGTCACATTTGCAGAGTTCATGATGAACTGGATTTCTGAGCATTGCCATCACACAAGTAAATAACAATACTGCCACTCCCCTATGGTATATATATAAATAAATCCAAGAAACCTGGAAAAGATCTCATCGTTTCTTCACAGAAAAAAATTAATTCTGTTTTTTTTGTGTTAAGGTGGCAACAGAGAGACTGATTTGGAGGATGAAGTTTCAATCTTTCTGCAAATCAAGGACGAAAGAGCAACATTGCAGTCTGGATCTCAATTAGGGTGGCTGCTACATGACATTTTTATGTGGAATCTAACACAAAACAGGGGTTTAGAGCCAACTTGCCATTCAGACTCATGAACCCTTGTTCTGGCACAAGGGAGAAAGCAAGTGCAAGAGGCAGACATTGCCCCTTTGGGCAGCATGGCAAATTTATGCAAGATTAAAGTGGGCAGTAGTCATGGCCTATTTTTAGGCTACTGGTGATATTTCATAGTGGAGTCTCAGAGCAGCTTGTATTACTTTCTCTCCAATGATGATTGAAAAGAATATATTTCTCACAAAACCAATCTATACAAGGTTGATGCCAATTGCATTCAACTATCAAGAGGATAACTCTTCCTACTCTAAGTTTCTACTACTTGGGACCACATATGAGCTGTATCAAATGCAGGACCAAAGCTAGTAAGGATTCATATTAAGAGATCACAGTTCCAACCCTTTCCTTCCTCCCTTCTTGATATTATAGGTACCAATTTATATTCATCTCATCCTAGAACTAAGCTCTTACAGCTCTTAAACCCACGGTGGAATCTGTCAGCATATCTCCTGAAAGGGTGAAAAGAAACTGAGTACTTTGATATCTCAGATGAGACATGTCAAGTTCTCCTAGCTACTTATAAACATTTGCATGTTTCTTGTATCTGTTTTACAAGCAGCTACCATGTATTTTGTGTATAGAAAATGTCAATTGATGACAATGTTTTAATTATTTTCTACAAAGTGAGAAATATTTAGAGATACAGAAATCCCAAACTAAGTATTTCAAGAGAGAATAATAAAATGCTAGCCTTATTTAGAGAAGAATCAGCAACACAGGATGTTTTCTTTTAGAAATCTTTGACAAATGCCTTGTAACCATAGAAATGATTTGGGAGACAGCAGGAGTAGCTAAAATAGATTAAAATAATGTGCTAGGCTCACTTTCTCACAGCATGTTTCACTGTAATTGATTACACTATAGCCAAACTTAAATTACTAATATCAGTGCACATAGAAGAAAATGAATATTTAATAAAATCCCTTTGTGCAGTTGTAATAAATTAACCTATTTGAATAAGCTATGATTTGTGATAAGCATTTAAAGAATTTTTTCTACCTGGAACACTTTGTTGTGGAACCCATAAGTATGAAAAGAATTAGACAAAATAATTTAACAAAAGAGAAAAAAATAATTAATTATGCAAACTTGTATTAATTATTTACTTATAAGGATTCTATAATATATTTGATTTGAAAAATAGATGTCACCTGACTAATACTTTAAGCTTGGTCTTGCAGCTGCAAAGGCTTTTTAAATAGATTGGTTTTAGAAGAAACAAATCCCCAAACCAATATCCATTTGGTTTCAACTGTAAAATGGGGGAGAATTAGTCAATAAAAACCTGTAATTGTGATTAATGCCTATAGCTGAGCAAAAATCTATGATTCTAGGGAATACAGAAGCTTTTATTTGCAAGTAGTCTTAATAGAATAAATCTGTACGTGTCCCATCCTATAATTAGAGTTAGAATAATCAATAAAAGAAATAATTTTGACAGGGTAGATCTATTGTCTAATCATGAAAGGAAAATTGGAACACAATACAGGAAAACCTGAGTAGCTGACAAATGTAAAAAAGCATTCCAGCAACAGGGATATTACCAGAAACATGGTTTAAACAACAGAGGAAAGAAAGCAGCTTCATACTAGCAAGAATTCAGGTTGATTGTTTTACTTCTCAGAAGCCTATTTCTTATATTCTACTTTATTTTAAAAACATACTTAAATTTTATATGATCTTCCTGTTCTTACTCTTTGAGGAAGATAATGGATTTATCATAAACTTCCATTGACTTCAATGAAGCTGTGATTTAGCTTGGTAAATACTTCATGCACAAGAGCCTCAGAAAAATCTGCTAGTTTATATCTCCATAATCTGTACACACAGCTTTTGCTTCAGCTTAATTGTTGAGTCTTTATTTCATTACATTCATCTGAGTAATGACTCATCATCAATTTAAGTTTTTTTCAGTTTTTAAGAGATACTGTTCTCTGCTTGATTTGTCAGTGTAAGACCAAGTAAGCTTTAAAATAAGAGAGAGAGGACCAAGCAGGTGAACAACACATGCTTTACCAGGTTCCTTGAACTTCTCACCTTTTTTATTTGTGTAACACCCCCACACACACCCCTGCACATGTCAGAGTGGCAATACACAAATATTCTAACTCTTTTGAAAGGTATAAAAGGAATTTACTTACAACTTTGCTACTTTCACACAATTAAGTATACCCAGTAAGGGTTTTTACTAAGAGCTGTCCACTGAGAAATGCTGAAAAAACATCCAGATAATTAAGTAAACTACACCTAGAAAAGCTGCCAACATTTCACCGAATTAACTGCTTTGGTTACTCCAGTTTTAGATGTTTCATCATTAACGCCACTTCATCATTCATCAACAACAGAATTCTTTATATCCCACAACATCTCCTTTTTAATACTTAATTACTGACTTTTTTTTTTGCTAGAAATATCTTTTTAGCATAGCTCAAATTTTTGAAGTTTTTTCTATTTTGTTGAAAAGTAAAAAACAAAATGGAGCTTATATATTGTTTTGAAAATATTTGTTAGTGTACTCATTTGATTTATTTTACTTATTTATGAAAAATAAGGAATGGATTATGTTATGTAACATATATACCCTGTAAAACTGCAAAAAAGATCATCTCCATGGTGGTGACATTTTACTGCATACAGAATTCTCCACCCAGACATGTGCTATTCTCTGTTCTTTCAGTAAAGTTAGGCTATCTCTAGATCAGGACATCAAGAATAGCTTTTCCCTACCTGGGTTTGCACATTGGTTTGCCCAGTACTAAGACAGGGGCACTGTGTCCCAGGCAATGTGCAAAGCAGCCATGCTTAAAGACATAGAATGCTTGATCTGAGAGTTTATTGGTTAGTGCAGTCAATGAGAATAAAAACAGCCATAGAGAGTGAAGAGAAACCGTATCGTGTGCGAGAGCTATTTTTTAAATAGCGCATGCCTTAGGGACACTAAAAAGTAATTACGACTCAGAAAAGTTTGTAATTTTAACTGCAGATTTTCTACTGAACATCAGTAACATCCGTAATATACTCATATAACAGCAAAAAAAAAAACTTATTCAACTAAATAAAGTACCTCCTTCATGGAAATGCAAAATATGCCAGATAAAGTTGAAGAAAATGGTAGTAATTTTGTAATGGTAAGAGGATGTGCTGTTGAAGTCACCACAGCCATAGAATTGCACAATAAATTATTTCAGAAATTAGATGGATAAAGCTTGTTCTGAGATGCTGAAGAAAAATATTATTTGACCACAGAGATGCTGCTTTTGTTTGATTCAAACAGTGTACGAGCCAGGGAGGCTATTCATGTCCCTTACACTGCAACTTCAATATTTTATGATATAAAGGCCTAATATGGCAACAAGAAGAAGATCCCATCTCTTTGGATGGACAAATGAGTTGTTAGTGGAACATATTTGAATTCAGCTTGAGATTTTCTGTGCTGGTAGTAGTACTAAAAAACCCCCTGAACAATCAATATCATAACCACTCAAAAGTCACAGTATGCAAAGAGGATATAAAATGTCAAAGAAAAGTAAAACTAGATTATGAAATGTAGCCATGAAATACAACAATCCTAACATTATGGGACTTCAAATGAAGGGACAGTTTGGAAGGGGAGACAATAAGTCTTAAGATCCTGCTTAGTGTTCTCACATATTAGTTGTTTTTAAAAAGGATATGCTCCACTTACAGAAGTTAATTATGTAACTGAGGAAAGCAAAGCAGAGTTATTGATGTATACAGCACAAGAACATGGAATAATCATATGGACGTCTTGCCTTTCTGGCATTGATGCAACCAAGTATCCATTCAGACTCCAGATAACATTATCAGTAAAAATCTCACTGAATACTTCTTACAGTACTTTGGAAAAAAAAATCAGCTACAGAGAAAGAGAAGGAAGCAGGTAACAATACATCCCATGGACTCGCCTGTGAGCAGCCACCATACTGACCTAAGCATATGACCTTCTACATCAAATCAAAAAGCATGGCAAATCAGAAAGTAGAACTTGACAAGATTTTAGTAACAGCAACACAAATACCCAAATGTGTAGAGTGTCTAGTACCTTCTATTTTTAAATAGCAAACACTGGAAAAAGTATACAATCCAGCACAGTGAAAAATCATCAGATTCTTCTCTGTGTATTCCTTATGTAAATTAAGAAATAACAGGGTTGAAATTTATGAAAAAATGTTCCTTCCGCCCCCCCCCACCCCCCCCCCGCCCCCCGTTTTTGTCTCAACACATACAATTCTAGTAAAATTTAACAAGTTGGTCATTGTTCATCTCAAAAATTGGTTAAATATAAGCAGTGGAAGAGATACAGGCAAAGGAAGAGAAGTATTGTCATTACTATTACTCACATTCACTGTAACTCAGTACTATTTTATAAGCTGATATAGTTCAAAAATTGGTTTGTAAACAGTGTTGTTGAAAAAAAAAGTACTTTCAACTTTATAACTATTATTTCAGATAGGTACCACATTGTGCCTATAGTCTGTAAGAACGGTGGTCACTAGAATTCCAAGAGTAGCTTGAGGGCATTCAGCAAAACTGCAGGGTTAACCATGCAAGAGATCAGATTATCACTTTTGTAAAACAGAGGGTATGTATTAACCTCTTTTTCATAATGATTCTGCTCATTTCCTTATAGCCTTATTGTAACAGTATGTTTCTTTACTGGTACCATTCGTCCTTAATGCAAAAGCCCAGATTTGTGTATCTATCAGGTAAGACAAAGTTTCAAGTGAAATGTTCTCCAAAGATTTGAAGTACTGACAAAAACTCACTGTAATTTAGAGTTATGAAAGGGCTTATAAGGTTTCCAGTGAGTTGAGTGGCAGTTACTCTGTACAAAGACTCCTTTTGATTTAGGTAGGTCTGTTGTAGTTATTTAAAAGGTTGGTTTTCTTAAAAAAAAAAAAAAAAAAAAAAAAAATCCTATGGAAAATAGAGTTGCATGCAGAGAAGAACCCCTGTAGTACAAATTTAATTGACTCCCATTATCCAAATAAGCTGGCTAATTTAGAAATTTGTATCTGCATGAAATTGCAAAGGAGGTTGATTATAAGGCAGAAACTGAGGAAAATAGAGATAACTTATTTATGCTGAGAAAATCATATTATATTTTATTAAATAAAAACCAAAATAATAGGGGACAGACTTTTTCTTTGTCCTCTTTGAACAATGCTGTTCTACTAATTCATATCTATACACCCCTCAAAGGGAGATTTTTTTCTAGTTGCTTCTCAGTGTTAAGCGTTAAATTTCCAAATAAGATATTAAAAAGAGGGGGGGGGGGGAAACAGGAAAATGCTAGGTAACAAAATAAACCCAGGGTCCTGAAGTGGAGATGACCAATTAAGTGAGAAGTATTTAAGCTATAAAGAGATTCACTAATTTCAGTCGCAAGGGATAAGCCAGCCCATTTGTTGAGGTAGAATCAACAATCTACATCCAAACACTTCATCTTTCGCCTACATAAAAACAGTGGTTTTCATTTGCACCTTGTGCCTCTCTTTTATATTAACAGAGAGAATTGAAAAGCAGTGTAATAAAAGCTGGGCTGGCAACTTGAGCAGGAGGAAATTGCCAGTCTTCCTGTAACAATAGGAACAGAGAAGAGTTGTATGATTTCCCATTTCACATTTATTTGCAAGGATGGTGACAATCTTTTTTTGTGTGTGGTATTTCTGCCACCTGGTAAGATTGCAGGTGTTAGAGTTTGTCATTACTAGTGATTGCAGTCAGGTTCTGGCAGTGTTTAGATGTGTATTGAGAAGGCATGGTTCGTAACCTTATTCTGTCAGTCATTGACCTGAAGTTTCAAGAAGCGTTAAGAAAACACAGTGCTCTTCTATTAGGTGGCGAGTGCATTATTGTTTTAGGTGACTTTTTGTAGCGGTTAAGATGGGGAAAAAAAGACTGTCACAGTTTCTGGTGTTAGATGGCTTAGAATTTTAATATTTATGCACAGGTTGAAATTGAAAAGTTCATAATATTTCTCAAAGGAAATTCAAGACAAATTGGCAGAAATTTCAATGAATTGAAACCAAGGTGGGGGGGTTGCCCTACTCAGGCAGTATGTTGAGTTTCAGTGAAGATTATTTATTTTAGATTAAGCAAAGCCAATCAAAACAATAGTGACAAGTTTTCCATAATGAAAAGTGGGCATATTTCCACAAAGATTAGATCCAGTCCACTTAGAGATAAAGGCCATAAATGTCAAGCTATCTGCTTCAGTTAACCAGGCTGATAAATCATTGTTTACCAGAGAACAGGAGTAAAAAATAAGCTTTCAGAATGCATTTCTCTTTACAGAAAGTTACTGAAAAGCTAGCATACTGGATAAAATGCTTGAAGTCAATGCCAAAAAAGAGTTTCTATTTTCACCACTGGGCCAGGATTCCACTCCTAAGTTTATGAGCTGCAATATTACAGACTCACAGAATCACTGGCATTGGAAGGGACCTCTGGAGATTGTCTAGTCCAACAGCAGGGGATCCTGCTCAAGCAGGGTCAGCTAGAACAAGGTGTCTAGGATCTTGTCACTGAGTTTTGAATACCTCCAAGGATGAAGACCCCACAACCTCTCTGGACAACCTGTTCTAGTGTTTGGTTACGCTCATACTAAAAGATAAATAAATTTTAAAAAAATTATTATGTTTAGATGTGGAATTTCATGTTTCAACTTGTACCCATTGCCTCTTGTCTGTTCACTGGGTACCACTGAGAAAAGTCTGACTCCCTCTTTTTCATTCCCTTTCACCAGATATGTACACACAATCCTAAGATCTCCCTTAGCCTTCTGTTGTACAGACTGAACAGCCCCAGCTCTCTCAGCCTCTCCTTGTATGAAAGATGCTCCAGTCCCCTCATTATCCTTGTGGCCCTTCGCAGGTTAGTATGAGACAGCATATAACTGTAGGGACTCTGAGTCCCTGAGTCCAGTTGAAGTATGAAAGTATTAGAAATTTGCCAGGGATTTACTGATTCTTTCTGCTAATTAAACCTGTATAACTCTATTGTCCTGATCACTAATTTGCAATTCAGAAGACACACACCCACCCACCCCACCCAAGACAGCCACATAGTAGTAAATTAATTAAAGTACAACTGCTTATGTTTAGTTGTTTATGTAAAGTCTGTGGTCCACCTGCAGTAAGACTTCTGGAAGAATTAGGGATTTTTAGCAACTCATGAGAGTTCCAGTTTGCTGTGACCTAAACTGCCTTTGAGAATGCTTTTAATCCACCATCTCTCCTTGTCCTGAGTAAATACTTAAGGTCCACTAAGATCTGTGGATTTCATAATGCCTTTAAATGCCTTTGGATGATGAATATTTTTAAGGTCATCATGTGCCATTAGCTCTGTGCCGTTTAACTCTGTGTAAACCTCTGATAATTCATAGTCAGCTGTAGTTTCATCTGGGCAGACAGAGTTAAGCAAAGTTAGATGCTCTGGCTGTATCTAGTTGAAAAGTCAGGGAGGTGGAGAGAAGGAGAAGGGAAGAAAAGACTGTGACGACTCAGCTTGTTATGGGGTTGGAACATAGCTGGACTGTGCACCAGCTGGAATTGGAGCTCTGATGTATTCTTGTGTTTCTTGTTTTAATAGTTAATATGAATATCCTGATTTAATATTCTTAAAATATTTAGAGAGTACTTTTGAAACATTTGTGACAAATAGTCTGACTGTCTTTACAGTTTTTAAATATGTTTTAGTGTATGCTGTAAATGATCAAGGAACTCACTTTCTTTAAAATTGATAGAAAACAGTACAGGGCTTATAATAGAAAATTGCTTCCTCTGAAACCATACAGTGAATATTTTTTCATCAAGGACAGTTTCCATAATTAAAAAACTAAAACTTCAGTAGTTTGACACATCTGGGTGACAATCTCCAACTAAGTTTGAGTGGCAAACACCCTATCACTAGAAAAAATGAATGCAAGTCTGCACTTTGAAGAGTAGATCTGTGTTCTTTTTGATGAAGGGGAAATAAATAAAAACAAAGTAAAAAAGCACTTTAACTAATAGGCATTCCTGTTTTAGTGGTGATCTGTAGAAGGTACAGGCTGTTTTCTGTAAACCATAAGCAGACACCAGAAAGCACACTGTATAAATGCTGTCTTTTGTACCCAGCTGTCTCCAGCCTCTCATGAAAGTAAGGTTATCTAAAAGAATATTGATTAATTACAGTCTATATTTCCAGAAATACCTAAGTATCTTATTTCAAAATTTTGCCTACAAATAAGAAAATTAAAATCCGTACTTTCAAGGAAGAAAGGCAGAATTTTAATTTGAAAGATATTTATTTAATGCTAAAAAAAATTTAAATATGTGAACAGTCTTCCCTTTTCAAAGAAATCCTTCTTACTCACCAGCTGTAATCCTAGAAGTATGCAGGCTGGATTGATTTTGCTACCTAAAGCTTTCTACTATATGTAAATGAACATAGCTTCAAGTTCTTGCATGTCAGGATTTCCACCTCGGTACAATGTTGACATAAGAAGGAAATGAGATATAATATCACACATATATTTATTTATGTACATTTAATCTTAGTTTAGCTTATATACATAGGCTTTGTCTTACAGTAAATTACAACTCAAATTGAAAATGTAGCTGCTGTATTCCTTCTACAGAGCAGTAACTGAATATAAAAAAAAAAAATCACAACTCCTGTGCAATATTTCAGTCTGCCCTAATTAACCATGAGATGTAAACAGAATGAATCAACCCTTATGTTACAAAAATGTAGCTGTTTTAAAGCTCTATAACGTTAAAAATGTATGTTTCTGTTAATTTTATTTTTTAAAGAAAATAATGGTTTGGGTTTGTTTTCCTTCCTGGTATTCATAATCATTACACATTTTCTGACTTCTCGGTTGAGACAATCAATTATTCTGTAAATCCCAGGACTTTGCTCTTTTGGCACAGATAGTCAAAACCCCATCATACAGAGTAGAACTAGCCAAAACAGCGGAATTACCTTTCCAGGGAAAGTTTGCCAACTGGAAGGTTAGGTCCACTCCAAATTGGAGTGGAAAGCTGAAATTTTAGGAAGTCTCATGAAAAAGAAAACAAAAACATTGAAACAATTGCTTTACACATATAAAATATAGATACTCATATAAAATATTAATATAATTTAATAAATTTATTATAATAAGTGAATTTGATAGCAGAAATGAAATTATGCCACCTTATTAAACACATTAAAAGAACAATGACACGATTTTTCAAAAAACTTTGAGTGGAAAAATATAACACAAATTGAGTCATTAGTGAACAACTGTCTCAACTTTCTCATGCAATCTTATTTTTAAATGGGAAACTGGTCCATCCCTACTAAGGGCGGGGGGGGGGGATTAAAGAAAATTAAGCCTTCTTTTCTGGGTATGCATTTGGCTTCTGACCCAGCATTTCCTCAGAGCCCAGTCCCAGTGGGTGCCCTGGTCTTCCCCTTAAGCAAGAATTGACACTGAAGATTACCCGAGAAGGTTATGAAGAGCAGCCTGTTCAGATCTCCTTCAATTCAACAACCTGCTGAAGACTTTTTCCGCAAGTGAACAATAAAGACAGGAAGCTTTTTGCCCTAGAGTGTTCCCTCTTGGAGCCTCCAAGGTCCGAACTAGGTGACTTCCCTTCCTCCAAACATGACAGCAGTTTATCTCACAGTTTCATCTCTCCTTTGTAGATATCCTCTTCAGGGAAAGAAGAAAAGAGAGCTTACCAGCATAAAAAAAAAAAAAAAAAAAGCTGATGAAGCCTGCTTTTATTTCTGAACCAGGGGGAATTGTTTTTGTAGGAAGAGCGTAAATATGTCTCTCAGCAGAGTTTTCACAGAGCCCGCCTAAGATAGTGTATCAGAATGAGAGGAGGGGCAAAATAAATCTTACTAGACTTTCTCTTTGCTGAAAGAAAGAAGCAGCCTACACTTTTATCTACATTAGGGGTATGTTTTCAAAGGGATGTTCAGGGATTTCGTTGGAGAACTTCCATTAGCATCACTAGGAGTTGAGAGGATTTTTCTTTGTGCTCTGCTTTAAAAAGAGACCTCTTCATGGTATAGGCACACTGTTATACAAATAGTCACTCTTTCTCACTCTTTTTTATTATAATAATAATTGCTAAACAAACAGGCTTTTGATTTTGATCGGCAAGGAAAATTTAGCTGGTCCCTTCACTCAGTGTAAAATAACATACAACATTAATTAAGGTCAGAGTGCCCAGCTTTTATAATAGTATCTGTTAAAAAGGTGCTATAAAGTAGTACCTCTTGAATTTTATATACTGCAAAAATTCAGTGTAAAAGAAAAGATAGTAATTAAAAAAATGGAATAGTGCAAATAGTAGAAATTAAAATATTTTAAGCATCCTTTCTACACAGATGAAAGCTCCTTTTATATTGCAAATACCTCTTAAAAATCAACATTTAATAATCATGTTATATGAAGTTGCTCTTACTGATATTAGCGTAGGGATAATTAACACTAGCTTAAAAATGGATTTTTTTTCCTCAGTCCTGCTAGCAAACCGTAAGGTATTCTCAGGCATGGAGATGGAAGGTTAAAATTTTGTTTGTCCCTCAGATGAATGTACAATACACATTTCTTCGTTCCTGAAAATTATGCAGAAGGTCCACAGAAAGGAGATTCTAAAGGCAATAAAGACCTCACTGATGATATTTCTTCAAAGTGATCCTTGTCAATTAGATCACCGTGACTTGATGAGCAGTAAAAAGCTGGGATAATTCCACTTCCCTTGCAAGTGAAGGAAAGCTGAGGAAAGCTCACCATTGGTATCTGCCAGGGGCTGCTTTGCTCATAGTGACATGGAGTCTCATAAGCAGCAAGAGCTTGTGACAACACTTCATGCAGCATATAAAATATCTGCCATGCTAGTAGAAATCCAGATCCCAGAATGTCCTGGGCTAATCCAGTAGCTGGCAAGGGCCTACAATAGCAAGAAGACACAACAGTCTAGCTAAGAGATTAAAAAGTAGAATTGTCATATATAGGTATTCCTTTTATCACACAGTGAGCTTTACACAATTTCTAAACACTGTTAATGGATGCATTTATTCCCCTCCCTGTCAAGGGAAGAACTGGCTAACAAGACAGGGGAAAAAAAAAAAAAAAAAAAAAAGAGCTATATGTGAAATCAGAATTGCAACTGTACTTTGGGCAAAGACATCTCAGAGCATTTCTGAGTTCCTTTCTTTCATGACATGAAGGATATTTTCAAAAACGTAACCAATTTAGAATGCAAAAATGTTTTAGAGGACAATTTCACATAAATACTCTTTCATATATCTCTCACTGAAAGACATCTACCATGTAGGAAAACATGACGCAGTGAGGTTTGTTATATTTTCCAGCATACCCAACCTCTTTTTCTGAATTAACTGATTCTTCATGACAGAAATAGCCAAGCAAGAACATAATAAGCACTCAAGAGAGTGAGTAATTCAAAAGCTAGAGACAAAAAGAACTGAAATTATCTCATAAAAGTTCCGTCACTAACATGTGACAGGTGAAAATCACCTGCTATCACCAACCAAGGATTTAATTTCAAAATGTATTTATGGCCATCCAGAGATGCAATTGTAAGGATGAAACATTTAATCACATGCTTGAGCTGGGATTTTTAATTAATAGAATGCAGTGACCAGTTTCAATTAACATTCAGTACAGGCACTTCATCTTAATCCCACAAGGGTTTCAAAGCTCTTTAAAACAAACAAACAAACAAGAATACAAATACAAATATTGAGTCTTAAGAATAAGACTTGTCAGCATTTTTCAAATTTAAAACTCTAATGAAAATTTTTCATTTGAAGCGTGTGTGGGGGGAATGGTTCATAACCTTTTCTGATTAGAATATCAGAAAACTGTTACTTACTCTTTCCCACTCTAACTAATAAATTCTCACCACTTAAGACTTTAAGGACTTAGGCTTCACTTCAAAGACAAGACAGTGAATGTGCCCTTGAAAACCTTAAACCAAATTCAGTTGAAAGAGGAAGGCAGAAAGGCAAGTTCAAAAGAAGGAGGAATTCAGGAAACTTGGGAACTTTTCATAATACTCAAAGGAAGCACTAAGGTTTTCAATCAAAGAAATCAAACAAATCATCCAGAGTAAACATCTTTTACATATTAGCTTTTCCTCCAGAAGGCTTAATAGATTTGATTCTCTTTAGCTCAAAACTCTGTTCAAGCTCACAGCATTTTCATTCTGGATAGGAAAACCATTAGGTTCCCTAATGGAAACCTTCCCTAAATTAGGCATTGAATTCTGAACACAGCTAACTAATAAATATAAAAGTTTTTCTAATATTAGCTTCCACTTCTCTAGCTGTTTACTCCTATTGTATACTTAAGGCTCAAAAATCATCTAGGTACTAGTTTCTATTGGAAAAATGCTTCCTCCAGTTCTCTGGTGTTTGGGAGAAGCAAGTCTGCTGTGACATCTCCACAAATGTGCAGTGTGCTGCACGTGACAACCAAAGAGTTTGCAGAGAGAAGAGGGTTGTGTTACAGGTATGGAAAGGTTTCCTAAGTCTTCCCTATTTCTTTTCTGTGACTGCTGAGGAACTGGATTTTCTCTATTTCAAGAGAACAAAGGTGATTTGAGAATTGTCATGTATTTTATAAGATTTTTGTGACATTTATGTATATCAGAGATTTCCCATTTTATTTTGTTTTCTATAGGGAAAAGTAATCCATCTCATCATACCTACTTGGTTAAAAAAACAAACCAAACCAAGTTACAAGCAATGTTTTGAAGACCTATATTCTGCTGGTAATTCTGACATCAGACAATACAAATTATTCTAATGAATCCTTAGTACATTAGAAGTGCCAGTAGAAACACTTTACTGGAGCAGGGTGGTGATTTTTAGTTCAATATCCTGGTTTTGATGGCAAAAGCCCCAGGTATTGCAAAGAACATTCTAGAAAACAGAAGTAGATATTCACCTCACTCTAAATCAAAGGGTAGAGAAATTTTAATCTAGAAAGCTAAGCTTTAGAGTCCCTTGTTGGCATTGACACAGAACGTACAGTCCTGCATATGAGAATAAAAGGAAAAATTAAATTGTGGTTCCACAGCCCTAACATTCCCTATAAGGAAAGGAAACAAATATTTGTGTGCTCTGATACATTTTTGTGTACCCTCATGTTTGATTTCACTAATGTGAGTGCAGTATTTTTCCATTTCTCTATCAAAATCATCTGCATTATAAAAAAGTTTATATTTGTACAGCTCAGTGACATGCAGATGAGCTGGCATGGGTACAACTGGTGCTGTTACATATGGAAAATCAAACTTTATATTTACAGATATCTGAGCTGGCCCCAGAGACAATGGAGTACAACACTTTTAAAAGAAATTTGCCACCACAAGGTTAAAAGCTTTTGAGGGATCATCTGCAGAGACCATGGGTAAGCCTTTAAAATCCTCTGGTTCAAACCAGCACTTGACCATTCTAGGAGCCCCACAGAGAGCTCATTGCACAGATCCCCCTGCTTTCTCAAGGGTTGTATTCTCAGATGTATGTTTCTTCCCTTTTATGTTAACAAAGGTTTATATGCCTCATTTTTACTCAGAGTTCTTCTTAACTACCAGCAAAGAACACTAAATTCCCTACCTGTTTCTAACCTGAATATTATCCCCTTATTCTAGCATGTTCCCATGAGTCATTCCTGAACGACATGGAGAGTGAAAGTGTATTAGCTTCTGCTGCTGGGATAGCACTAGGATGTAGTGGAACAGTATCTCTAGCACATGTGTGCATTTTTCATCTAAAGGTGCGTGTATGCTGGAGATGTCAACATCTCTCAGGGGAAGGAACAGCCAGAATCAAATGATTGCAGACTCTTGAGGAAAGTTAACTTATACATGAAACAGAAGATCTAACAAGACCATAGGAGCAACGTCCTTAAAAACGTACACTAACCTGTCACAAAATTGTACTACAGTTAGTACAGAGACAAGACTATCACAGACAGTTCTTAGCTAATAATTACAGTGTCACAGCCTGGAATGTCTGGTTTACCCCACTTTATACATCTCCAGGGTGTGACTGATTTGAAGGAAAAAACATAAATATTTCAGTGTTTCTTGTTTTTCAGTCCGTGTTTCCTTTGCAGAGTTGCCAGCTTGCATCCTACTTAGAAAGAGAGACTTAAGAATTAAAGATTCTATGGCATAAAAAGTGTTCTATCTTGATAGGAAAACTATTGATTAGGTTGTAGATGTATAGAGTGATATTTGCATCATATTTAACATTACATGTGACAGGTAATTACAAAACATCATTGGTGGACTCACTGCAGATGTGTAAATGACTAAAGGTCAGTCTCTTTGGTTGGATTTTCCCCTAGGTAAAAAATTTAAAATGTCACATTTACACTCTGATAACTGTATTAGGCAGTAAGGAGTGAATCCCCATTTGTTCCTTGTTGGATATTTTCATATCTTTTACTCAAAAAGAGGGCAGCACTACTGAAATATTTGGCATAAGGGGAAAAAAAAGTTAAAAAAAAAATACATCACTGGAACAAGAAAACACATCCAGGAAATACTCTGTTTCTGTTTGTGTTGCAGGGTTTTTGGTTGGTTGGTTTGTCTTGGGGGGGGAGGGAGGGGGTTTAGTATATTATTATTAACACCAAGTAAACTGTATCTTAAGAGAGGTAAGCACAGAATACCAAAAAAATAAAGCACTGCAAACTGTTATTTCAAATCAACAGCTAGAGTATAAAAGTTTCATGTATAACTTTAAATTGCTTTCTCCTTCACTCTTTTGCAGCCGGTGTGCGTTAGTATTCTGCAGGTTGGTAACTTTAACATCACACAATACATCCAGCTAATGAGATTGCAAGAACATTGTGCTCCTCCATCATTTTCTTATCAGTGACAGTCAGTCCATTAAAAGCTGTAACCCTGAGAAGTGAACTCCAGTCTCAAACTTTTGCATTCTGGAAATGGTCTTCCCTAGGCTGTTAATAGATAAGATGGATGCAACATTTTGTGACAGTTCAAGACACTCGGCCTCCAAGAACTGTTCTGAAACTAACAACAGACCTATTATCTCCTTTTAGAAAAGGTTTTTCATCCAGCACAATTAAGTGCATTGTGTGCTGTTGCTGGGAGCTCTAGGCTCATCTTCCAGGGTTGCATCTACCCTCATGGATACAACACCCTTGTCTCCTAAGCTTTAATGAGTTTCTTCTAAGTGAATTCAAAGGTTTTAGAAATATTTTTTTTTCAGTTGTATAATAATTTCCAGATAGCTGGAGCTACTGAATGAGAAGATCTTCATTCATAAACTCAGAAAAATAGAAAGGTCATATTTAATACTGAAGGTTGTTGTATTGTCTTCACTGGAAAAAACACCAGGTAATTGAAAGTATGGGTCAGATTCTGCTCTCCATGAGCTTACTGTGTGTGATACTCTGGATTTACATCAGTGTACAGAAGCAGAACTTGGCATTATAACAAAGAAGCCTCAAGCAAAGATTTGCTATTGATAATAATTGCAACCTATGAGTGTTTGCTGGATCTGAGAACACACCTATCCTGTAAAGAAGAACTAGATGAAAAATTATTCTCTCCTCTGGTCTGAAGGCTGTTCCAGGAGGAAGAGCTGGTCATACTGAGGGGCAGGACTGGCACTCTCACTGTTGCTACCGGGATTTGCCTTAAGTTTGGTGAGTCCTTGCCTACCTAGGGAGCCTAGGCTCCTAACCTAGGAGCAGCTAAATACGATGCTTGGAGTAGCTAAGATTAGATTCACCGACTACCCTGTTTCTGGTTGCAGATTCTTATATACCTGAACTAAAGCAGTTCTGGATTGTTTTGTCCTGTGGGTGAGTGATACTTGTCAGGTCCTGAAAAGGTATCATCCCCAGGGAAAGAGGAACTGGTCACTGGACAGTCTCTGTCAGAGTGCCTTTTACACAGCATATAGAACAACCCGATTTTGGTACACTTGCAATATGCGGTGAGTTTGCTAGTGGTTTTTTTAGATAAATTTTTAATAACTCAAGAGAAAAGGGAATCACAGATACAAATGGGTCTGTGTGTGTTTAGTGTGAGAAGGACTGAAGAGTTCAGAGTCATTAGAAAATCTTGGATTTCATTCAAAATTATTATGTATTTAAATAATAATAAGATTAATAAGTGGTTCTCTATGACCACTGGGGAGGGAAATTAATTGAGAGCCTGGCTTGTATGTGGCATTATCAACAAGTAAAAATGCTGTCATTCTTCCAACTCAAATTATTCCTAAGACAAAGGAGAATTACAAGCCTACAGTTAAACAAAGCTTCTGCTTTGATATCCTGAAGAACCAGGTCTTTTTGTATACTACATCTATAGGAAAAGTATGTAAAGTACCTTTGTTTACAATTATCTAGGTATGGTTTGTTCATTTATATTAGTATATTAGTGATTAGTGCAGTAAAAAAAAAAATCTTAAATATGTGCTGCATCATTTAAACAACAACCCATTAAAATTCAATCCAAGAGAACTACACAAGTTAACGTTCTCATTAAACGTACCTGGATTGGACCTATATTGTCTATCGGAGGGATACCAGGTAGAATCTCAACAAAATGGTGGCAAGTAAGCTTCAATGTAAATAAAAGTAATGCATCTAGGGAAAAGAATCTAAGTCATATCTAAGTAAAGCTGAAGTCAGAGCTGCAATTACAATTCAGGAAAGAGATCTTGGAGCTGTCATTAGCAATTTTCTGAAATCATTAGTTCAGTGTGCTGTGGCAGCCAAAAAAGCCAAAAAAATGTTGGATAAAATCAGAAAGGGTATTCAGAAAAAAATGGAATGTTTTCCATAAATAAAACCTTGTTTTGCCCATCTCTTGACTAGTGTGTACAGTTCTGGTCCAAGAAGGGTGTAGAGGAGTTTGAGATGTTACAGGGAAGGACAACCAAAATTATCAAGGGGATGAAGCGGCTGCTTTACAAAGAGAGACAAAAAGGCTAAGATAGTTTGGAAAGGAGACAGCTGAGAGGGATAGGATTAAGATTTACAAAATAATAAATTGATTAATAGATTGAAAATTTAACAGTAAAACTAGAGGGCAATGGAAACTAATGGGAGATTGTTTAAAACATTAAAGTAAATATGTAACAATAAGCAATCTTCTGGAACTTGTTGCAACAGTAAGTTTTGGAGGTAGACGGCATGAGCAGGTTCAGCAAGTGTTTAAACAACTTTATGGGCAACAGGCCCATAAATTGGACAAAGCAGATATGTATGTATCCTCTGACATTTCTTGTCCAACAACTGAGGACAGTTTAAGTTTGATGGGAACAGGCTGCACAGAGCCTCCAAGCTTGTATGCTCTCTGTAGTGACATCTTTTTTGCCACTGTTGGAGACTGGATATTGAGCTAAATGGACCCTTTGTCCAACCCAGTGAGATATCTTCTGGAAATTCTTCTGGCATAACACAGATGGGAGGGAATGGCTGCCTACATGGCATGGGAGCAAGTTACAGACCTTCATTGGCAAGTAGATTGAAAAGTGAACGTTTAACTTGAAGGTGACCATTATTCTGCTGAACAGCTCTAGTAATAACTCCTTTTTTCCCCTCAATCTGCTAAAGATATTTTTGCATTCTCCACAATATCAGGAAGTTTAAAGTGGTTTAATCAACCAACATGTGGTACATACCTATGTGTATCATATTGGCAACCATAAAAACATTGTTCAGTAACAAGCAGTCAAGAAAGACTCCTTCAACTTCAAATGTTACCCAACAAGTTGAAGAACTTTCTTAAAAGCATTTTAGAAATCCTTCTAACTGAAATAAACATAACATGGAACTGACGTTCAAGAGAGGCGAGTTTGAGAAAGATCTTTGCTGGCTGTAGTATAGCTTTTCATCCTTAAGTCAATTTGCATCTACTGTACTGCTGATGAGTGAAACAACAACTCCCCTGGAAATGCCCATATGGGTAGCGTAATAGCTTTTTTATTTTTAAGATAGAGAAAAGAATTTAATAAATACATTTTTGTAAACCAATGCTACCTTTTAAAAGCAATGCATGTCAATACTAACTTTCAAAGAGCAAAACAACACTATCATTGATTAAAGCACTAAATACCTTGTAAATACATAGTCTGTGTAGCTTATAATGTAAAACTAAATTTGCTTCCATTACTTTCTGGTTCTTAGATGTATTCACAAATAATTCTCAATGCTGTAAATGAATCAGATTCAACTGTGACACCTCACAAGAATATAAATTAGTTTTGCACAAACAAGTAGTCAAGATTCCCCATGTTTTCACTTAAGTTATTGTCATGGTTTAACCCCAGCCAGCAGCTAAGCACCATGCAGCCAGTCACTCATTTCCCCCCTGACCCAGTATGATGGGGGAGAAAATCGGGAAAAGTAAAACTTGCGGGTTGAGATAAGAACCGTTTAATGGAACAGAAAAGAAGAAACTAATAATGATAATGATAACACTAATAAAATGACAACAGTAATAATAAAAAGATTGGAATGTACAAATGATGCACAATGCAATTGCTCACCACCCGCCGATCAACACCCAGTTAGTCCCTGAGCGGCGATCCCCCTGCCCCCACTTCCCCCAGTTTATATACTAGATGTGACATCACATGGTATGGAATACCCCGTTGGCCACTTTGGGTCAACTGTCATGGCTGTGTCCCCTCCTGACCTCTTGTGCCCCTCCAGCCTTCTTGCTGGCTGGGCATCAGAAGCTGAAAAATCCTTGACTTAGACTAAACACTACTTAGCAACAACTGAAAACATCAGTGTGTTATCAGCATTCTTCTCATACCTAACTCAAAAAGCACTATACCAGCTACTAGGAAGACAATTAACTCTATCCCAGCTGAAACCGGGACAGTTATCCTACAGAAAAGTCAGAGAATAGGCTGCTTTCTGTGTTCCTGTGGTGTTTTGTTTCATGGTGCCCTCAGATGAATGCATTCATTAGCACAGAAGAGTATCTCTCAGGGTGTCTTGAAGAACATAATGAAGGACAGTAGCACTTCTTATTCAAAGACTTTCCTTGAGCTGCCCACAAGAATGGAACACAAACCCAAACAAAACATTTCATTTAGAGCAAGTTTTGCCATGTGCTTGTGGAGGCAGTATATCAGGTCCTAGGATTATCAGCCAGTGGGAGCAAGCACCTGAGGAAAAAAGATAATAAAGGTGGACTTGCAGAGAAAAAGATAGAAGCAGAAAGTTCTGGAAAAGCTTAAGGTAGGATTTATGATTTTTTTTTTTTTCTGAAGATAAGTAAGCGCTGTTTAAATGCCATTGTAGTATGACTAATGTAGTAGATGTGTTCTATGTTGATAATGTGGTATCACCCACTTCAGGGGGTCCTGCTGAGATTCAGGTTGCTTCAGAGAAGAGCTATGAAATTGAGAAGTAAACACTGAACATTTTTCTACTGTCTTGATCCTTTCACACTGTAGTGAGCACTTGTTTGTATGAGCAGTTTGAACACAGCTAGGGAACAGCTTGGACAGAGTACTGAGTGAAGGTTGCATGGAACCATTAAGTGGTGCCAGGACAAGCATCACTTTGACACAGCCTCCTTGTTGTGGGATTGCACCAAACAGACTATTTTCATGGACTTAGTTTAGACTATTAGGCCAGGAATCCAAACTCAGAGAGGCTCTCTACTATCTCTACAAGTTTAAAACTACAACCTAGTCTAATGCTAACATTGTGGAGGCAGACAGAGAAGAAAATACTTTTAAAGAGATGTTTATTAGTCAAAGTGATGTTTTTAAACTTTATTCCTGTCCTTTTATTTTGCCAACACTGTAGTGAAATAAAATAATTTTATATTTCAGAACTCAGACATTGAATACACATAAACACTTTTTCATCATTCATTGAGGTGAGTTAACCAAACATGCTTTGCATAGCTACCATAGAAAAATGTCACGGTAATCATTTGCACTTGCAATCAACACGAGCTGACACTCTGCTGACTAACCCTTGTAAGTAAACCACCTACAAATTAAAAGTGTGCTGATAAGTATGTAAATATTAACTTGCCTTTAATCTGATTATATGCAAACTAAAATAGTTTAACAACAATATGCTCGTATTTTGTATCATGGCCTAGCCAGACACAATGTATAAGCATTTTACTAAGTATATGAGTAGTAGGACCACCAAAGGGGCAAGTAAAGAGGGGTGCGGTGGCATGGAAAGGGTATCCAATTCACACAAAAGTGCAAGACAGAAAAGGTAAGTACAAAGGAGTGCAAATGGGATGTGCTGGATACACAAAAGGATGACTGGCAAAACAAAGGAAACTAGATAAACAGGATTGGGACAGATTAGACCCCCTTCTGGGGAGAGGAAAATGGCATAAAAACATCAGACATAAGCGCAGAAAATCAGAGAAGAAAGACGACAAAACCACTTTGGTTTTGGTCTCTCATCAAAGAGCTCTCCAGCCTGATCACTTGGGTGTCAGTGACTAAAACCACCAAGAAGCACGGTCGTTGTTACCAACTATACATCATCAGCTCTGTGTTATTTTATACTTACAGATAATTCAGAACATAGGTATAAAAGACTAACAGTTTTGCATATGTAGTGATCATGATTAACAATTTCTAAGTACAACTGTAGCAAGAAGTGTGCCACTAATTCATTCAGTGAAGTTTGAAAACTGGTCTGATTCGTCAGTCTTCTAAACAATCCCATCACAATAATCTCTGATTACCTAATAGATATCTGTCTACCTAGCTACCAGTGTATTCAATTGCAATATGCTGAATTTTTGAGCCATTGCGTCATTGTCTTATAAATAAAATTATCATTTGGTACTTATTTTCATAGTTGGGAAAGGGAATATCAATATCCAAAATTACACATATCAGTATAAGAAGCATGTTGCCTTGCAGTTCAGACTTTCTGTTGTTATCAAGCAAATAGATTTGATATAGAGTGCAACTCTTACCTTGTTTTCCTCCCTAGAACTGTACGTTGTTTCAGAAATACTTTAAAACGCAATGAGGTTTGCCAGACTACAACTCAACAAGAATGGTTGCAGTATTGCTTTCATTTTATTACCATTGGCAATGTTAGGGTAATTAGCTAATTAATATGGTAATAATATTAGCAAAAACATCAGATGGGGATTAATTAGTCATACTAAATATCTCATATTTCATGAGTTATTTTATGGCCCAAGAGAAAAGGAAAATTAAATGAAGGCTTAAAAGCCTAGTTAGTAAGTAGATCTGTTCCTTTCTTTTAAAGCAACATATTAAATGACGTTCCTCCTATATGAAGAGTAGGGGAAAAAAGAGTTACAAATACACATTTGCTATTATTTAGGGATGCATACTAATAGAAAAAAGTTATACATTTATGCAAACCTGTTCTGCAACTAAGTATCTAACTGTGCCTGGTAATCTATCTCTCCACAAAATGAAGTCAAAATAATTGACATTAAAACTGATTATTTATCACTGACGAAAACATTTTTAATGGAAAAAAAGATTATCGTGTCACTACTAATATTGAAAGGTATTTAAAGAGAATCAGTATCACTGGGTAAACATACATTACAGAGATTTATGAAATGCCTTTGGAAATTAAAATCAAAATGGAACATCAGAGCTCTTTTATTTATCTCTGTGTGTTTAATGGTAATGAAATACGGAAGACCAAGCTCTGGATGCTGAAGTCTCTTATTTAGTGAATAGGGATAGCACAAGCAGTGACAGTTTCCTCCGAGTACCTCACTTATAATAACTACTTGCATGAACTACAGAGAGGGGATGTGGTGCAAAGTGGATTATATGATTATAATGAAAAACCTCAACATTTTATGTTTTACTTGATATAGTGATCTGGCTCATTTTGAATGACAATATTTTACCAGTTTCTTGTAAGACTGGTGGAAACATCCTGTGGTGCTTATTGTTTTGCATGAGCTGAAATGCAAATCTTCCAGGTACAAACTCAACAAATCACTTCAGCTTTAAATAATGGTTAATATGATATAAGCACATGAATCAGTTCTTTGATGCATACATCCCACTGACCCTGATCTGTTTAGCTTTTACTTTGTGTCAGTTCTTGATCCCTGACTTTTGCAATGATGTCTGTCATCCAGTTCATTGCAAGATCATAGCCTAGAACTGCCAAAATTGAATCAGGATATTTGGGCCATCAACTTTGTTATGTATCATCAAAAAAATAATATTCAAGACTCTTGAAGCCTTGAGAGCAAAGTGAAATAGATTTCATAAAGAGTAACACAGAAATAAGTCAAATGAATTGCTAGTTTTATATTTAATTCATTGAAGTTTTTATGGATTGGGGTTGGAGGGGGAATATCAGTTTCTGGAATCAAAATTTCAGTCTCTGTACCAAAAGGCTGGAGGGAATCACTTGCAGAATTTAGATTAAGATTTTTATCAGTCCTAAATGTCATACTGCTAGATTTAAAGTCTAACATATCAGTCCATTAAGACTAGAAATGTAAAGGACTACAGTCCAAGCCCTTAGACAAAGCTGTGGTCTAGGAATGCTGATGACAAAGCCTAAAGGCAGGATTCCCAGGTAATGCTCTCTTTCCAGTGAGGCAGACTTGTTACAGCTTTGTTTGTCAAGCCTAAAACTTGACAGGTCTGGAAGTAACAAGTAAATAGAAAGATTTTTGAATGACTGGAGTATTAAAATAATGAATTAAAGAGGCTAAGCATGCCAGCAGCAAGAAAGAACGTGTGGGATTGGCTGCATCTGCATTCCAGCTCTGCTTCTGCCAAAATAAGTAAAAAATTTATTTTTCCATAAAGTTTTCCATAAATGTCGTCATGATGCAGAAAGAGTTTTTTGTATTTTACATATAATGTGATATAGTTGTTACCTGTAATTATGCTTCCTATCAACCAGTGAATTGTTAGAGACATTCTGATATAAAATTTCATAACGAGTACTTCATTTTCAGTCCAAGGAGAGAAAAAGAGCCACTTCACACAGTTAGCAACAACAATGACAAATTCCTCTGGATATCCAGCAGCAACGTTTTGCTGTCTTTCTAAAGGGAAGCAAGACTAGGGAACAACTCTCTCCACTTTGCACTGTTCAAGGCTTCTCCCCTTGAAAGGCAAATATGGGGTGGAACAAGGTGCCTTGTAGATGCCTACTGCTGTGCTTAGTACTGAGCAGGGCTGCCTACTATCCTCTGCCGTTAAAACCATGAGAAAATAAAGGAGCTCTGTACTTCTGAAGAAAAAAACCTGCAGTGCTAATGAAATTTTAAGTCACAAGCTAGCTGTCATTGCTATCTCTCAAGAAGTAAAAGAGGAGTAAAATTATTCTCACTAGCCTAGAGATCTCTTCCCCACATCAAAATGTGTTTTAAGTGAAAAGTTTGTTTGGAAAACTCAAAAGCAAATTAATTCCTCTAATAAGAGAGGGACTCTGGCAAGGCAAATGTTAACCTTTTTCACAGCATATACATATACATTACATGATTCTTAAAATTCGCTTCAGATACCAGCAGTATCTCTGGAGAGTTTATTACACTTGATTATTCCACTTAAGTATTCATAAATATTTATGCACCAATTGATGTTCTCGATGTAATCTTTCAGTGGCTGGTACAAATATGTCACTAAAAAGAACAGTGAAGGAATCTGCAATTAGCAATTAGTGATTCAAACATATCATGTGAAAAGTTGAAAATCTCACTTGTATAAAATAAGCTTCTGCATTAAACATATGGCTTAGTTTAGTTTCCAAATGCAAGTCAACACCAGAGAGCTAAGCCTGTTCTCTAAAGACTGAGTTATGAAGCTACCATAATATGTAAAGGCATAAACATTACCTGAATTAGCTTACAAAAGCTTTGTTTGCCCAAATAATATGCAAATTTTCCATGACTGTTCCATTCTTTTTAATTTTTTTTCATTCTTTCTTCAGATACATTTACACTTCTCTTGACCACTGTGACACTAACAGCCTTGTATAGTATCCTTACCAAGCACTTCTATGTTCTTGGAGTATATTACCTCATACAAACACCTGCCGACACAGTCTGTTTGCTTGATTTAGAATTTTATATGACTTGTTAATTTTGTCACGGAGGTAGTAACCAGACATTATCATTCTGCTTTTTTTGAGAGGAACCTCACATGCGACATGAAAGTAGGCACAAAGCATTAAACCATCGTTTCCTTTTATGTGTCATTTATGATCAAATACAACAGTGATTTATGAAACACTAATCAGGCGGGCCATATGTTATCACATTTTGTCTGGAAGGAAAAGGATGTGTAATCATATTTTTTAATTGATTGCCTAAAATGTATGACTGGATGGGGGTTTTTCCCCCCCCCCCCAAAATTTCATAGTATCTAAGGTTCCCTTCACTTCAGAGGAAGCTTTGGGTTAATGTCAGATATAAATACAAACGAGACGGTGCATGCCTACCTCCTGAAGATCTCCATGTGGAATTTCTTCCCCTATTTAGTTGGATTGGGCTTGTACCCCTCTTGCACATAACTGACCTATGGATTGCTCTTTGCTGTCACATCCTGAGATACGCAAAAACCCCACTTACTATATGGTTGATCTCGTTACCCCTGACAGCTGCCCATGACCTCTTTTAATTTGGAAGCTCAGCCATGAGAAGGCTGCCAAGGAAAAACTATCTCTGTGGTTTCATTGAGTGAAGTTCATCACCCTGCATATGCACTGACTTTACACAGTTAATGTCCCAATTGTCTGTGACTTGTCCCCGACTAGATCTTAACCAAGTGGACCTGTCTTGCTATTCTACTGCCACAGATGTACAGATCCACTTCAGTGCCAGCTTTAGACACAGGCAGAAGAAGAAGTAATTGATTAGAGCAAGCTGGCTGCCAGACACTGCAAAAATGTTAATGCCAGAGCCCTGGAAGAAAAAAGGCGTGCTGCTACTGCTGTGGCTCTTGTTCCTCAGGCAACTGCTGTGTGTCAGCTGCTGTCCACAGGGAGGCCTGATGCCCCTGGCAGCTCTCACTGTGGGCTTACTTTTCTCACCTACAGCAGCAAAAGTCTTAAGCTTTTGCAGGGCTGTCACCAACAACACATCACACACTCTGTGGCTTTTGGAGTTAAGAAATCCAAAGAAACAGAGAGTAGGGCAAACATATTCTGACCAATTTTTTTTTTTTTTTTTGTCCCCAAGAAAACAGATGTTGCAAATAAAAGTGGTTTCCGGAGACATTAGGAAAAGTCTGGCTTCATAACGGGTCAGCAGATGGTTGTAATAGTCCTAAGTCTTTTGTTCAGGCAATTGCACTCTTACCAAGCTTGGTAGTCAGTAAGACACCTTTTGAGTGATTTTTTCCTTTGTACTATATAAACGTCTTCTCTTACCTCCTATAATCTTTATTGCAAAGAAAAATGACATCTTTGTAAAGTAATGTGTTTGGAAGGTGGAAACCAATCATTTAGGACATGGAAAACATATATTTGTTGTGAAATAGAACTGTTCTTCCAAGACAAAATATAATTGGGCCAAGCATTAAAATACCTGTTACTTCAGTGCTCAGAAACTATCCCTTCATTGTACAGCTGACAAGCAAAAGGGAAAAATACCTTACTTGAACTTGTGTTCTTTCCAGTACATAATGAAACCACACTTAAGTGCTCAGATTCAGATAAGCAGTTTTTCCAGCTTTTTTATATTTCCTTAGACCATAAGAAATAAATTGAATTTGAGAATCTCATCCCAGGAATTGTTCAGGAGGAGGGTTATTGCTTCTGTTAACATGTTTTTGGATTGGATGTGTTAATATACTTTCATTATGGTTATACCATTTCTAGCTCTCTAACTCACTCAGGGCTATAGGCAATGAAGCGATTGTAACAACTATCATTTGAGGTGGCAAACTCTGAGTCAGGGAGGATTATTTGTATGTGTTAACAGAGTTTCTATTTTATGTGAACTAAAATTTGATGTCACAACACAAGAGTGGGCTTTTTATATATTGCTACTATCTCTCATTTACATAATGTAAGTTATAATCAATGCAATACTTTATTGCAGATTTGAAGCATAAGTGTCTCATCTATGAAAACAGACAGTGAAGATAGATCTTATATACATCTTTCAAATGTGCATGAAAGACATGAATAATTGACAGAAATTCAGAAGATTCATATGTCAATTGAATGTCACTTTGGGACATAAATTCATGGCATCCTCTTCTAAGATTCACAGTCATATTCCAGTTTTGGCATTACTGAAAACTTCAGCAAGGGAGAAATAATGCAGATATGCTATAATCAGAAACAGTAAGCATATTCACATTAACCAACTTTTGAATACTCTTCTGTCAAAAGTGCAAGTATAAAATGACACTGACTAGAGAAAGTCAGTGAGGCTCCAAGTGATTTAATGTAAGAGATGGATGTTTTGGCTAAGAAAAGCATGTACCTAAATGAAAGGAAAAGGAATGAGAACCCAGTTAAGGAAAATATTTTATGTGCAGGTGGAGACGTGCAAATCTGTATCATGAAGAAAAAGGTAGATGAGTTCCTCAACTTGCACAGTAAACATAGTTGGTGAAGAAGCTCTTTCTCATCAAAAGGCACATTCGTGTACCAGCAGTGAAGAAGTCAAAATAACAGAGTGACATAATCCAGATTCTGAACATTCTGAAAAACACTGTGAAGAAATGGTTTTGTTCATCAGAAATAATCTCTTTGCTAGTTTGAAAATATTAAGAATTACTGACCTCAAGGGAGGATTTGTGTTGTTTAGAAGACATATGATAGTCAGTGAATTAAAAGAATATCCAAGAATATATGCCATAAACTAGAAGGAGTGTTACAGGCATGCTACACATCCTCTTGTTAAAGGGTATTTATTGCTTATCCAAGAAAGCTTTCTTAAAGTACTAAAGATGGAGTTGAAATTATCCAAATCAAAAATAGCAGACATAAAAGCAATTTTAAGTAAAACAAGTTTGTAGCTGAAAGAGAACATTTAAGTATGAAGTGTAAATGAGTCATGGCCTCCTTCCCTCCAAAAATTGGATAAAGATTCAGTAAATATAAGTGCTCCAGCTAGATGGGTTTTTTAACACTGTCATACAGAGGAAGTGCCCAGGTTATCAATCTAGGTAAAACAAATACTAATATTCCTCACCCAGGATTCTGTAACCACATGAGTAAAAACATCATAGAATGAAAAAATATTTTGTTTTGAACATCCAAAATGTGAACACTCAAGAACATCCTGAACACTCTGAATATTCAAACATTTGGAACATTGTTCATGTCATTGAATTATCACAACCCTGTCGTTCCACAACAAATATGCAACCTTTTCTATACAGAAACAACTCCAGCTTGGAATAAAATTGACAGATCTGAGGAAAGAATGCTGCCTTATGTAGAGGAAGTTGCTTTTCTGTCTCCTTTTACTAGATCAGCATCCAGAAGGACATTAGCTAATAGTGCAAAAAAGTAAGTACAGAATAATCAATGCAACCATATTGTTTCTGTCCTATTAAAATGCTCGGGAAGGATTGATCCTTCTCTGTTTCCATTACAGGAAAAGAACACTGTCAGCAAAATGAATGGAATAAAGAAAAAAAAAAGATTGACATACTGATTTCCTATGTCTGTTTGCCTGCTTCCATACCAAAATAATCCCAGACTTGGTTTATGAGAGAATCCCACTGCTGGTTTGTGGTACTGTTTTAGTCAGCTTTGATAAGAAATTCTATGTGTTCCACTATTCATTCCCCTAAAATAAACCTGCCCTTCATCAGCTGTTATGAACCAGTCACTGGAGAACATGTAAGTGCTCAAGTCGTATAAAAAACACTTCTTAGATTAGCATGGAGTGAATTTTCTCCTTGCCTAGAAGATAATTACATTGCTGATGTTGCCCACTTGGAAGATGCACTTAAATGTATCAGCAGTGCTTGAGATACCATCTGCTAAGTGCTTTTTGATTAAGTCTTTTATAATTACTCATTTTCACAAAGCATGTATCTATTTGAAGGGCACCTCAGTTATCAAAGAGAGGATGCTAATGGAAGCCTTTCACTATTTTGGATTTCTTACATTGATTTGACATTTTGCTCAGGTTTATGAGAAGTGAGAAAAGGGTGTGGATGCTCTGTGTGCATCTCACCCATGCCATGATTCCCTGAATTTTGATATATAATCCAAACTATGTCTCCTGTGTACTATGTGACTATGCAGAGATGATGGATGTATTTGTTAGCTACTCAGCTTGGAAGCTTGTTGGCTCAGACTGGAGAAGCACAATATATCAGGCAATAGAAAAGACAGCAAACAAAATCCTCAGACTACAGGTCTTAAACAGAATTTTTTAATAGGTACTGCTTAATTCCTAAGCAATGAAGCACTTTTATGAGACTTCTGAGAAATCTGACATAACTGAATAACACCTTAATAATTTCTGCAAATCTCTAGGAGTCTGGCATTTTAAAATACCAAGGACACTTTCAAATCTTGCATGAAATATTTGAGAAAACTGAATAATCCAGTGAGTATTACCAGAAAGACCTTGCCAGTCTATCAACTGGTCAACTAATTCCACCAGATGTTGTTGATAACTTAATGAAGCCACTAGAGGGATAAGCGTATCATGATTTTAAAAAGAGTTCTCAAGTGTGAGGTGATTCTCATCCTCCTTGCAGAAACTGTATAACCAGGTGTCCTTAAAATGTTTAGAGACATCAACTCAAAAAAAAAGTTGTGAATATCTCAGGAAAGAAAGTTACATTCAAAACACACAGGAATGTTTTTAGAAACACATTTGCTCATGCTCAAAGCAGATGGTGGGACATTTGAGAAATACTGTAACATCCTTTTCTCTAGGCATCAGCAGTATTAGGTGAAACACAGAAAAACAAAGACGACATTTCTGGGTAAAGGGATAACATAGATTGTGAATCCTATAGAAACCATCCCCAGGCCCTTTGTTATACCAGCAGCCTGAATGCTAACAAAACACTTGCAGAACTTTCGGTATGTGCCTGGTGACTAGCAGGACAAGAAGATGCTGTAGGTCAAATAATGAATATGGACCTCATCCTGCACCGGGAGATATTAATAAAAGATGCTGAAATATGCAACAAAGAGCCCGCACAAGCATTATTTTTGAGGAAAAAAAGCTGCAAGTCAAAAGGCCCAGCAACAGTGAAATCATTTGTGCATCTTCACCAACAAAACAGGCTTTATCAAATTATTTGTTGATGGATTGAAAAAAAAAATACAGAGATAAATTACATGGCAAAGATCTGTCACGTGACTTGCAGACTAATGAAAGACTAATCTTGGAAAATGGAGTTTCTGAAGTCTTCTTAGACAGTAGAGAACTCGTTATTTTGCATGTATGTTATGACACAAATGGTAACAGTAAATCAATCATAATTACTGCTTTAAACTTTGAGTGTAGTAATGATGTTGGAACACTGACCCAGACAAGATTTTGACATTAACAAAGGAGAGGACTTCCTTGGGATTTATTTATGCAGAGCACTGGCTGGATTGCACATTTTTCCAGTTTGATACTGTGAGCGCTCTGTAGGAAAAAGAAACTTGAAAATGCAGTTTGAAACAGGCCTTTCCATGCTTGGACAATGTTTTGGGGAAGAATTAGGAAATCATTATTCATCTTTTTATTCCTAGAACTGTAGCAACAGATAAAGCCATAAATGCCATTGCTAGATTTTCTGTACCAAAACTGACACAACCGACTCTAGACTATTTCTGCCACGTAAAGAGAGTTCATTTCCGCACATGGATTATCAAGAGGAATCTTGGAGACAAATGCCATGTGAGTCCATTATACTGAGTACAACAAGAAGTCGTGGCTGAAGCCAGAATACATGCAGATGTCCAATGGATAACTGCATCATCCACATCTACTGTTACTCTGGAACTTATATCTGTGTCCATTACTGATAAATAATGATGTATTAATAATGTAGTTAAGTGATACACATACTAATTTGCAAGTGTGTGACAGCCAAAATAAGAATAAAGAAGAGGAAGTTGTAGGAGACTGATTAAGTGAAGATTTGGAGAAGAAAGGGAAGGAAAAGGAAAAGAGTAATTATGTCTGAAGTATCCAGTCTTTAGAAAATGCCTTTTAGAACAACTAGTATGCTTGCTTTCCTTGTTGATGGTACATTTATGCAAATTACATTTTTAATTTTAAGTGTTACTTTTTGAGCCATAAATATGTAAAGTCTGTCATAATATAAAAATATATCAAATGGGAGGGTAAGAAAATAATATCTGCTGCTAAGCAACAACTGAATCAAAGATATTATTTTAAACAGAGTCTGTTGGCAGATGTCTTTGTAGAACTTCATCAATTTACCACCTCAGGTACTGAAATTTCTGTTCTTGAGTTATTGATTTAGCTTTACAAAACACTATACAATGCTATCACTATGTAGTCTAACTGTTTATTGTAATACACTTTCCCTGGTCACTTTGCCTACAGGTGAATCTAGACAAGAAAATCTGATAATGGCATTCATTAATATTGGTTGCAAGTCTTTTAAGACATTAAGATAACTCATATTGTTATTAGGCTTCCCATGAGGAAAATAAACACTTTCTTTTTCCTCCAAGTCCTGACTTTTTATTTAAATTTTTCTGTAGAAAATACTGCCTCAGTTGGCAATATGTGAACTCAATTTAAAAAAACTTCTGAAGACCAATCTTAAGTTGAAGAGCTAGCTTAGCATATTTTTATATAAACCTTGTTACCCAGTCAAACAGCGGTCCTTTCTATGTAATCTCATCCAACGGTATAAAAATTGTTATACCCTATTATCAAGAATACTCAAAGATAGATAATATGCACACATCCTGGGTACGTGCCATTTTTTGTTAATGAAACCTTGATGAATAACTTCAAACAAATTGCAGCTGGTTGCTGCAGCTGCCCTTTACTGTAAGACATTGAAAAGAATTTATCAGAAGCCATCCATTAGGGATATATGAACTTTAGACACATCTGATGACAAGCTGCTTGGAAATTTTTGGCTTCAGATGAGGAAAAGAGACAGGAGGAAAGAATGACTCCCAAAGAAAGAAATCTTGTCTTTACTTATACAAACACAAAACTATTCTTTTGGCAAGTCCACAGCTCAGGACCGCTAATTATAATGACTCCTCCACTAGGATTTCCTGAATTATAATATACTATTTATTTTGAATGAATGATTGTCTTAAGACAGAAGATGATACATGCCGTGAAGATGTGTATATTATCTGTCTGAATGACTATGGTTGGTATTGCTTCAAAACTTCTTAAGAACCTACAGAGTGCTGAAAGCTTCAGTCAAAGAGCAACTTTTAAAAGCATCTCCTCGTGAAATATGTATCTCCTCATGAAGCTGTGAATGCAAATGACACTGCTTCTTTTTTGAAAAAAAAAAAAAAAAAAAGTCTCCAGAGTTTTGATTTCCAAGTAAAATCCAGTCCTTTCAAGAAGATATGCTTTTGGAAAGTTTGAATATTTTTTAGGGGAGAAAAAATATCATCTGCCCCTGTACCCATGGAAAGAGCCCCAGATTATGATTCATTGCTTGGTACATAATGCTGATGCATGAAATACCTGGCACTCACTTGAGGCATGTTTTCATGTAGCACCGTTTCAGCCAAAGAGGGTCTAAGCTTCCTACAGAGATGTGGTGATTCCATATAAAGATATATTAGTCTCCAGCAGACCTCCATTTCAGTGTGCAACTGTAGTCACACAGGCCGTTTGCATTGCTAAGTGTGCATGACTGGTTTCTACCTCTGATCTTGCATAGTGCAATACACACATTGAGGGTAATGGTGTGAGTCTGACACAAGCTCCATGTATACCAGATCCTTCCTGTTAAGTCTTTCTTGAGTGCTGAAACAAAGTATAATATTTTTAGTAAAGAATTGAGTACAAGAAGGCTGGATTAGACCATTTCCTAGGTATATGTAGGTGACTGACTACTTCGGTGAAAGCTGTTTTTTATATAAAAATATTCCTATTTTGAAATCTGTTATCATAATTATACCATCTTATCAATAATTGTACCTGTAACTGTGGGAACTGGGAGTGCATCCTTGTTGCTGGGACCAGATTTGGGGTGGGAGGAACTCTCCACTGCTACTATCCACTGTCTGGCCAATTACCTAACCTGGCTAAGGAAAGGACCAGGAGGATCTGGGGCATGCTGCAGAGCAATCCCTGCCCTCAGAGTAGCCATATCCAACATGAATTAGAGGAAGAAAATCCAATGGCACACAGCTAGCCATAGGCAACACGTAATCCCTTTGCTGGAATCCCAGCGTAACTTGTACGACCCATCCACGCCGAATAATACCCCAGGTCTGAGTCAGTGGTTTCAGGGATGCTTTAGTGGAGATGCAATTTCCAGTGTTTTACTGAAACAGTAATACCTCTAATGTACATATATTAAGCAAATAGGCCATTACTTTCTGAACTAAAATAAAGGCAATCTCCTCTAGAATACTGATGAAACATTTGATCTGTGTCAAACTGTAAGTGCTTAGGATGCAGGATAACAGACTGCAAAGTCCAGCATTAGCCTTTTGAAATTTAATTTCCATATTAATATGAATCAGATCTTCAGAGATTTACAATTAAGATGTTTGTCAGCATTTCATTGCAAATGCTCCTTGTTGCTTTGAGCACAATAATTATTTGTCAAAGCTGCGGTGATAATAAAAAATTATGCTTAAAAATAATGGCCTTCTTGCATATTTACAGAAGAATGAAGAGAGTTGATTGTAACTTTTATCTTATTGTTTACTTGGTTTTATTAAATGTTTATTAAATGTGTTGTAGTTTTATCTACTGTGAAGCATTTTTTTAATACATACATTAATATTTTTCCATCAAAACTAGACTTCATATTACAATGTTCCTTATGATTATGGTATTATCCACTGTCATCAGTTTTTATGATCTTTGGACTTGAAGTCAAGTAGTCTAGAACCAATCTAGGATAAGGAGTGTGTTAAAATGCTTTCTTGGATAGAAATCAGAGTGCTTAGCAACTTGAGGTTGTATCTAGACTTACTTTTCAATGCATATTTGCCACAAGGGTGAAGACGTCTAGTCACTCAGATCAGCATCTTTTCAAACTGCATTACAGCTTCTGTATGCATTAAATGCACTGCTTCTTTTGAGTGGAAATCTAGTTGTTGTGAACTGAGAGTTAGTGTAGGATATGGACAAGGCCCAACAACACCTTCAAACCTAAGAGCAGGCTGCATCCTTCAGTGCTTTTAAAAATCCCTGGTTCCATGGTCTGGTGGGTTAACCTTGATTGGCTACCAGGTGGCAGGGGGATGGGGAATGGGGGGCTGCGGTCAGCCCCCGGCGGCTCCCCGCTGCCGCTCCTGCCTCCTCACTCTTTTCCCTGCTCCAGCCTGGGGCCTTCCCCGGGGCTGCAGGGAAACCCCTGCCCCAGCGGGGGGGGGGTCTCTCCCGGGGCCGCAGGGCCATCTCTGCCGGGGAGGGGGGCCCGGAGCACCTCCTGCCCTCCTCCCGCTCTCCCCTCGGGGCTGGCAGGGCTGTTTCTCACCCCGTTTCCCTCAGCCCTTTTGCCCTTTCTTCCCCAGGCTTTCTTTCCCCGAGGCTGAGGGGCTCAGCTGTGCCCGGCGGTGGGGCCGCTGGAGCCGGCGGGAACCGGCGGGAACCGGCTGGGTCCGGCCCGGGGCAGCCCCGCCTCTCCCCTCACAGCCGCCGCCGACCCTGCAGAGCCGCCTGCCACCGCCGCTGCTGCCGCAGGCACCTGCACCCGGTCCACATGGGTATGTTTCTACTGACCTCAAGAGACTAAAAACTTATTTAAAAATTATTAAATATAGAGATAGTCACCTAAGTTGTGGCCAGCACATTTAAGTATAGGCATCTATGTTTCCAGTTTCCTTTTCAGTGCCTTTGCTGGGGATTTGGGTGGGAAGGTGAAATAAGGTGTTAATTTCATAATTTTACAATTTCAGAAAGGATTTTTCTGAACAAATTTAAGTGTCATTCATTATGTAAAGCACTCAGAGTGCATTATTCCTCTCTCTGGTTTGTGGAAGTGGAAACAGTTGTACACTGTTTAAGTCAGTGAGTATATGTGACTGCTGGCGCCCTGCCAACAGGTGAGTAATGTGGTAAAATATCACCCAAAAATGATAAAAAAGAAAAATACCACATAGGAAATCTAAGTCTTTCAGACTGTTCAGCTAAAAAATACGAAAAAAACCCACCAAACCCCCCCAAAACCCCCAAAACCAAAACAAACAAACAACCCCCCTCAAACCTTTTGTTCTCAAAGGAATAACAGTAACAAATGAAGGTTCCTCAGCTAAAATCTTTTTTTTTTTTCCCTAAAACACATATGTGTGACAGACTAAAAGAAAACATACTGAAATACATCTTTAAAATTAGCAATACAATAACATGGTATAACTTCACATTACATATGACAGTGATTCAAGTTTTCGTAGCTTAGATATTGGGTTTTGTTCTAGTTGACGGACTGAAGTTAAAAGCATTTTCTAGCAAAATTAACAACCATCTTTTTGCTAAGCAAATTGGGACAGACTCCCTCAGAAAATCCTGTAGAGACTTACTACAGTTAGTGTTTATACACAGAAGTAGAGTCTTGGCCTTTGCTTTGGCTAAATTGTATCTGGTCCACAGCAATGTTTACAGACAATTCCTGATGCACTGTGTTCTACTGTCCCTAAATCCCTTCAGCTTGACATTTGCCTCCCTTTCACCCACGAGTGCCAGTGCAATTCTACTGACATCCAGCACAAAGCTAAATCTGATGCCAGAGATGGTCAGAGATTCTCTCCTCTCTTCAATAGGTTCCATAAAAAGCTAACACCACAGTTTCAATCACAGTTTTCAATTTTATTTTGTTTTTATAACTTGGTACTATGACGCCTACAAGCTGGACAAAAAAAATGCCACTTAAGTAAAGAATAGTAAATGAAGACTTTTCTAAATTGAACTTTCTCTATGGAAGTTCCTTAGAGGTTTTCATTTTTTTCTGATTGAAAGTGAGTAAATAATTTGTATTAGGTTAAAAAATTTGAATCGAAACAGAATATTTTAAACCATCCATCTCAAGTACAGTTTTCTCATGAGTCGTTCAATGTGTATCTCTACATAGTAGTGATGCCATAGTGCTATGCACCCATTGCTGTTTGGGTTTCCTATGACCCCAGACTTTCCTGGGCAGATTATGATATTAATAATGTCTTGTCTGATAAAGCCATGTCATACAGCACAAAAAAAAGGAGGAGGAAAGCATGAAGTATGCCTGTCATGTCCCAATTTCTCAGGGATATGACTCAGGTTTGCTGATTCCCAGGTCAGGATTAGGGTGAAACAACGCCAGGGATCCTTTACTCACAAAACTCAACTTTTATTCACTCACAGCAAGAATTGGCATGCTCACCACAAAAATTGGTATGCTCACAACAAAAATTGGCATGAAACTATGTCAGTAAACTGTGTAACGTGATAACCATGCATCACCAAACATATACTACAGGCCTTGCTTATTTGGGAATCAGTTCAGGGAAGACAATAAGGCAAGCCTTCCCGTGGAGTCAGGAGGTTCAGAGCGGACCCCCTTGCTTTCTAGACTCCTTCTTAGAGAGGGGCCCAGGGGCGGCTGGATCTGCTCCTAGTCCCAGACTTGGTCAACGGTTTATGTCTAAAGGGATCAGGTGTCGGGGTTGTAGAAAAGGAGAGAGAGAACAAGACAGAGAGAGAAAGAGCTCACCAGTCCTGGGTCCAGCGTTGGTTCAGTCAGCTGAGCGGTCCCATTCCGGTGGGCTGGCACACCTGGGGCTTCAGTTCCTGTCCTTTTATCACTCTTGCCCCTCCTTCGGGCGGACACTCGAACTCATTAAGCTAATTAGGTGTCATGAGTGGTTTGTGAGCCTTTGGGAAATGGCTTGGTGGGCTTGGGAGTTGTTTGGGGAGTAACTTACCCTTCCCTGCATCCATGACCATCGTTTGATTTTTGGCCGTGCACGGTGAGCCGCACTGCTCAGCACACCAGAACAGCATTATCAGAGCTGGGAGCTGTGCACCCTCCGGCCTGCCCTCCCCACCGTCTTGCTGATGGGTGCTGATGGGCTTCTTTTCACCTGGGGTTCCTTGCTGGGCAGAGTTCCTTGTTATGCAGAGTTCGTCGTTAAGCAGAACTTGCCCCACCACAATGTTTGAGTCATTAACTCCTTCAGTCCCTCACAATGCCCTTATGCAGTGATGTGTCAACACAGGGATATTCAACGGAACACCAAACTCAGTTAAAACAAGGAAGTCCGTCATTTCCAAATCATAAACTTTTTGAACTCTCAGAACAGTTTGTCGTATAAAAAAGAGTAGTCGATTTGGGCAGACACAAACATCACTATCTCAGGACTTCCGGAGGGACTATGCTCTGATTTTTGCCTAGCTGAACTATCAGTGGAAGCTGTTGATATTTTTTTTATCTCTTCTTGACAATCAGGGGCAGAAAATGGAAGTTGACAGACCATTGCCCACAGTAACTGCATTCTGGTTCTACTTTCAACACAGAGACAATTAAAATTAAGAGAGTCCACAAACTGAATCCCTTTTAAAAATGTAAATACAGCCACTTTCCTTTTTTTTCTGTTTGTTTGGGGTTTTTTTGTTTTTTGTTTTTTGCTTTTTTAGTGAAGCAATCCCTTAATTCCATAGCATATTGCTGAGAATTTGTAATAGCACATGAAATTCAAAGAAAAAAAACCTAAACACCTTGGTTTTGGATGATATAATCTACCCTACACAGTTTATGCTTGCTATTTTAATAATAGAGTGATGATACTTGCTGTTGTCTTTGATATGCCATGGAAATTCAGAATTTCAGCTACAATACCAAATACAAATTTTTTTTTCCATCTTATTAACTAAAATCTGAAGTAAAGAACCCTTAGATTTTTAGAGGTTTTTTTACAGTCTCATGATTTCTGAACAAGATGATTATTTTTAATTTGGACAGTCAAGATTCATGTTAGCTGGTAGGGTAACATTACTTCCTAGAGTATTGCACCTCCCTTTCTGAACTAGCAAATTCTATGACAAACAAGAAATTCTCTGCCAGCATTGCACTGCATATTCCTTTGAGTATGTTCTTATAAGTGAAGTACTTTTATCTTCATATCATGACTTTCTCAGTCTGCTCCATATAAATACACATGTTTCTACAAGAGGATTTAATTCCAAGTGGATTATAATGTTAGATTAGTCCCAGCCAAGTGGCAGGGCAGAACACTGTTTCCTGCAGTCACTTCAATTGCAAAAAACAGGCCTTACTTCTAGAAAAAGGAGCAAGATTTTTCAGCAAAATAGTATCAATCAAGTGTTTCTGAAGATATTCTCTTGGCATTGTCAGATTTAGCAGCAATTTCAAGGGTACACATTTCAAGGGCATACATCTAAATTTTAAAATATGCTTGAATATGTACAGATATGTAAAAATACTGAATTACACACTCATAGAAAGGTAGTAAATTGATTCCTCACAAGCAGCACGTTTGTGAGGCTTATTTTTTACTTCTAAAACTCACAGAATAGCAACAACTTTTGTGGTTTACTGAAAGCTACAATTAAAAATGTTTTCAGAGTGTTTGGGGTTTTTTTGATCAGATTTTATGGGGTATGTGAAATAAGCATGAAGTTCACCACTGCAGTGAGAAAGTCCATGCAATTACTGACATCCTGTCAAGTACAGGAAAAAGATTCTTGCACAATGCTTATATATGCAATTTATTCAGGATCCCAATAAATCGGAGGAAAAAGAAAGTTACAGAAACTTACATTGTATGTGATGTTTTTTAACTGTGGTGTTTGCCATTAAAAGAGACTCCAGTGATGAAAAGAACTGGTAATAAAGGGAACAATTGCCAGCTTGCAGGGTGGTGTACAGATGCGTGGACGTGTGTGTCTCTAACACAGCAAAGAGTGACCCACAGCATATGCTGCTCGTTCTGCCCCGGTGGTCGTGGCAGCATCCCCGTGAGCTGTGTCCCAGCGAAGCCATCCATCTCCCTCTTGGCACGGTCTGTTTAAAGGTCCTGGGGAAAGCAAGCCGGCTCTCGGTATTGCCGAGCTCTGTCTCTTTGCTCTGGCAGTGACGAGCAGGGAGGTTGAAAAGATTGCTTCCATGACACTCAGGAAAGGAAGGAGGAAGGGAAAGTGAAGTGGGCTCCACTGCCCAGGGCAATTCAAAGAAATCAGGCACTCCTGGACCGTAGAGGAGATCCTCTCCCATTCACTGGAAAGTAGAGGTTGAAACACTGATCATTCCCAACACTGAAAACAGTTGCTATTACAACCTATTGAATATCCTCACATCATTCATGCTTCGTTTTGGCACTCTGGACAGGGATGAAATTCACTTTTTTGAAGTTTGATTCAATGTGAGAGTCACATTTTAAAACACAAGTGAAATACCCGGACATTTTACAATCAGCCTTTAATATATCAGGCATACTGCAGATATCATTTTTGAGTGCTGCTTTTTCTTAAGTACAAGACATACTCTTATATATGTCTTCAGATTTAAATTCAGGACACATTCATTCTAAAGGAACTTAGTGTTTCTGTGAGATGATGAATGGATTGAAGTAACCCATCTCAACAGAGGAAGATATCATCTTAATAATCTGATATTTTATGTTCTTTGTTATAATTACTTTTGCCTCACATTAATGAATTCCATTTACAGTAGCAAGCTAGCAAATGAAAACCATTCAGCACAAGTATGAAATATAATGGAAAGATGAGACTATCTGGTATGCAAGGCATAAATTGAAGTATTGAAGAGTCATTATTTACAAAAAAAAAAAAGGATTTTTTTTCATGGTGTAAATTTTATTAAAAAGAAAACTCTTTCCCTCAGAAGAAATCACATGCATTTACATTCTTGAAGACAATTACTCAAGCCACAGAAGTGAAAAACTAAGCTTTCAATTTTCTTCTCAAATCACTCCCTTTGTTCCCACTTATTTTTCTGTATTGTGTTATGTCCTTCCTATCTCTCTGTTTGTTCCATTTGAAGTCCAATCATTAAAAGAAAAACAGAAAAAAAATCCAGTATTTTTTAAACAAACTTCTGTTTCTATATAAATCCTTACTTGTTTAGAAATGCATTGCCTCATCTCCTGAGGAATGCACATCTCTTTCAAACAGGGTCCCCTTGTAACAGCTGTTCTGCAGCCTAAAGCAGCTGAGTGCTGCTTAATAAAGCCATTACACTAACAAGTGAAATGGAATGGATCCATAAGCTGGAAAGAAGCAGTACCAAGAAGCTGGGACACAGGGCTCTGGGTCACAGCGCTGAGAGCAAAGGCATCAACACGAGAATCAAATGCCACAGGTAGAAGAGGCCAAGGAAGTCAGACATCTCCAGACTGAAAGGCAGCAAGTAACTCCATAGCAACCAGAGTCTGAGACAGTGAAGAGGAACCAGACAGCACCCTGGTTGTGATTCAGCAGGCTCTGGAGTAGCAAATGACACAGAGAAATGAGCCTACTGCTGGAAATATCAGATGTCTGGTCATTTTACGCATTAGTTTGTCCAGAATGAAACCAGCAGCGGCCAGACTAGCGAAAATATGACCTATGTGTAAATCCAACGTCCTGAAATATCCTTCCAGCCAGCAGCATCTGACTTGAAATTTAATGGGAAACACCCTAATGGTATCTGGAGCCCCAATTTCTATGTTACTGGAAAGGCCACCCCCGCAAAAAAAAACCCCAAACCCAACAACACTCCTCCCTACCACCTCCCAAAGAATCAAAACCATTCCAGGGAAAGACTATAGAAATTAACTATAATATAAGGCAGAGTGGCAAAGATGAAAGGACAAAGTTTTATGTGTGTAGCTGACAAAACTCTGTAGAAACCAAGACTTCATGGTGACATGGAATTTTACTGTGGCAACAGATGTAATACTACCTGTCAGGCTGTAAAGGGACCAAATCAGACAATATACATATAGCAAATAATGACAAGAGAGCAGTGTGGAGTTACCCTGTGGACATTAGAAAGCTATGTTTTCCCAGTAATGTGTGGTCTCAGAACTACAAAAAAAAATACAAATGGTCCAAATAGCTGAATAGGCAGAAGATAACACAATATTCACTGTGGCGAGGTGAGAAAAGGAGCATATGACTCCATATTCCAGAGCCTAGCTCACACAGGTGAAAGAGTAGGAGTCTCCAGCACCCAGAACTGCTTTTGTGTCTAATCCACAACTGTTTAATGTGAAATACATATGGTCCTGGGAGCAGTAACCAGAAGAATAAGCAACAAGACTGCTTTTCTGGTATTTGTGCTGCTGAAAGCAGTGTTGTATAGGAGGTAAAACAGGGATGTGCACTGTTCATTTTCCCCTTTTCTTTTATGTGCCTCAGCCTGTCATCTGGGAGTATCTCCATTATTTCTGGGATACTGCAAACACTGTTTTTGTCAGCTTCTCTCTCTGCTGTGAAGTACAGGTACAAAGAGGGGAAGATTTCATTTCAGCATGCTGATGCTCTCTCTTCCTGTGCAATTCAAATAGACCTTCCTATTTCATTCTCATACCTATTTTCTGAACTGTCTTAGCAGTGCATCCATGGAAAACCAAAAGGGAAAAAAAAGGGGAAAAAAAAGGGGGGGGGGGGGGGGGAAGAAACAAAAAAAAAAAAAGCCAGATTTTTATAACCAGATGCTTAACTCACTGTTGCATTTTCTGCATGGACCTTTTATGACATTATATGCAATCTGACATCTGACACTTCCTTGCTTCTTTACAGCAGAAAATTATGCCAGATTTATGCAGTACAGTAAAGTCTACAGTAAAGTGCTATTTCACTGGCATTTAAAGGAGAAGATATAGCATATGGAAACCTGTGAAAAGAGTAATTAACTGTATTGGGTTTGCATGGCAAGGTTTTGGTAGGGGGGGGGCTACTAGGTGGGCTTCTGTGAGAAGCTGCTAGAAGCTTCCCCTATGTCTGACAGAGCCAATGCCAGCCGGCTCCAAGATGGACCCACTGCTGGCCAAGGCCGAGCCCATCAGCAACAGTGGTAGTGCCTCTGGGAGAACATACTTAAGTACAGGAGAAAAAAAAACTAACCTGCACAACTGCAGCCGGAGAGAGGAGTGAGCATATGTGAGAGCAACAACCCTGCAGACCACCACGTCAGTGCAGAAGGAGGGGGAGGAGGTGCTCCAGGCGCCGGAGCAGAGATTCCCCTGCAGCCCATGGGGAAGACCATGGTGAGGCAGGCTGTCCCCCTGCAGCCCAGGGAGGTCCACGGGGGAGCAGATATCCACCTGCAGCCCGGGGAGGTCCCCATGCCAGAGCAGGGGGATGCCCGAAGGAGGCTGTGACCCCGTGGGAAGCCCATGCTGGAGCAGGCTCCTGGCAGGATCTGTGGACCCATGGAAAAGGAGCCCACGCTGGAGCAGGTTTTCTGGCAGGACTTGTGACCCCACGGGGGACCCATGCTGGAGCAGGCTGTGCCTGAAGGACTGCAGCCCGTGGAAGAGACCCGTGCTGGAGCAGTTCTTGAAGAACTGCAGCCAGTGGGAAGGACTCACATTTGGAGAAGTTCGTGGAGGACTGCAGCCCATGGGAGGGACCCCACAGTGGATCAGAAGAGTGTGGGAAGTCCTCCACCTGAGGTGGAAGGAGCAGCAGAGACAACGTGTGATGAAGTGACCACAACCCCCATTCTCTGTCCCCCTGCACTGCTGGTGGGGAGGAGGTAGACAAATCAGGAGTGAAGTTAAACCTGGGAAGAAGGGAGGGGTAAGGAGAATGTGTTTTAAGATTTGGTTTTATTTCTTATCATCCTACTCTGATTTGATTGGTAATAAATGAAACTAATTTCCCCAAGTCAAGTCTGTTTTGCCTGTGATGGAAATTGGTTGAGTGATCTCTCCCTGTCCATATCTTGACCCACAAGCCTTTCATTATATTTCCTCTCCCCTGTCCAGCTGAGAGGGGGAGTGATAGAGCAGCTTTGGTGGGCGCCTGGTGTCCAGCCAGAGTGAACCCACCACATTAACCATGCGTGATTCCAAACTCATAGCAGACCATGGGTGATTTGGAGTGGGGGGTGGTGAGTCATGGTCATACTCCGACAAAGTGGCCAATGAGCAGACAATCAATCCTGTTCTTTAAAGTCCTAATATGCAAATTTCATCAACACTAATATAAGAAGTTTGACTACACAGAAGTCGCAGTTTCTTATAAGCTGTTCTTCAAGGCATATCTTTTCTCCCAGCTTGCTTGTGAAGGGGAGGAGGGAAGGAATTGAAGTCAAGAGACTATAGCTGTTCAGATTGCAAGTCTTGTTAGGTTTTTGTCATATTTGCTTTGGTAGTACTGTCAGTGGTTAATCGATCGAGCCTGCTTAGGACTACTAAAATGTATTTAAGTTTGTAGCTTAGGATGGGCTCCCTTTTATGTAGCTATTATAAACCCACTGTTATCAACTTGCAGAATTTTGCAAGTCTCACTCTGTTTCATCATTATCTTAAATCCCTGGCTCTCAGTTCCATGTGACTACATGAGAATCTCAGGATTCATTTTTAAAGTAGCATGAGTTTCAGTCCTTGTAGGACATGGAGAAAAGCTGTTTCTGTCTCTTTTGAAAAAAGAACCCTCAAATTCTCTTATTTTAAAGATCATGATTACTAAGGAAAACTCATCATGTTATGACTTTCAATTAAGGTTTGACTAATTTTTCAGTCTAAAAATGTATTTAAACTAAGTATCTATTCAAGTATCAGCTGTTATAGTTTTCATATGAACATATGTTTCTGCTGTTGAAATTCAGTTAACAAGACCAATCAAAAGGAAGAAAGTTTGCATAATATGTTTGTGAAAATCATTGCCACAGGAACTCATTGAGGCAAACACGACAGTTACCTTCTAAAGAGGAGTGGATAACTAATAGTGCTGCTAAGAATCCATGCCTATGCAAGCTAAGATGATAATAAGGTAATCAGATTTCATGCTTGAGGGTGTTAGCTAATCGCCTGCAGAGGTTTGGCACTGCACAATTGGCTGAGTGCATCTTGTTTATTTTTATGCTTGCTCTGAGACATCAGTTATTCACTGCCACTGTCAACCGCTTACTGGACAAGATGAACTAAATGGTTTGTTCCAGCGTGATGAACTCTATGTCCTGTAATAAATGTTATCATAAATATAGCAAGCCATCCATTTTAAGATATCAATAAAATGTACATTATAGTGTAATAACTGGTTAGTGGGCATGTGTACTGCTGCCCTCTACTGACTTAGAACCACAGGCAAGTGGAGTGATACTCAAGTTTTGTGGTTTTGACTCCACAGAAAAAAAATGTTACCTTCACCGTTGGTGCTACCTGTATGCTACTAAATGGGACTCTTTGTGCTTTAGTAGACATCAAGAGAAGAGCACGAAAAGTTTTTATTTTCCCCAGAAGAAAAGGTCAAGAAAAGCCACACAAGATGCTCCCATGTTTCAGGCATAAAGATGGACCTTTCTCTGACCATCTCATCACCTAGCCTCAAAAGCACCTGGTGGAAAAACTTCTGCTTCCTTGTCAGCCATTTCCTTTACACGCCAGAGAAATGGGACCCCTGATCAGTTGCACAGAGGGAAATAAGCTGTTCCCTGCTCTTTGAAGCAGTCATCTCTTCAAAGCTGAAAACAGTCCAGATCAAGATTAAGGTAAAGAGGAAAATAGGAATGTGAAGGACTTGAGAATGAAAATTCTGAAATTAAATGCCCAGAATTTCAAAAACGAAAAAGGCTTTGATTAAATACCTTTCTTGCTAGAAAGGGAAATACAAGTTACAAATAAATCTATGTAAACAATAGGTGAAGAAAAAGGGAAAATTGCAATGATGACTCAGTCCCCAGATTCTAGGGTATCCCAAAATACTGATGTTCTCATCATACCGTGCGTGGAGAGGATCTCCTGGAGCAGCATGTTTCTGTTCTTGTTATTGCACTTGCTCTAGTTCATGTTTCTTTGAGAGAAGCTGGACATAGAAATGAATTCTTCCTCCCAGCATGGAGCTGGGATGAAGTAGGGCACTCTTAGGGCTCAGGACAGTAAAAAAACTCCACCACTGATAGTGCTTGTCCCATAGACAACACTCAGTAGCACCTAAACCAGCCTCTAGAGTCACATATTGTAAAGCCAAGAAAGACTGTTATGGTCCCCCTAAACTATAACACCTAACACTTTTTAGCAGCCCCATGTAATCTTTCAACCTCATAGTAAAATCTGTACTTGATCAGTCATTGTGTGTGAAAACTGAGTTTGACTTAACCTCTTTAGACTATATATTGATGCAGTTTCTTATATGGTATCTTTATGATATAAATTAACAGGGTTTCTCTTTCCTTTTGTCTTGTTAACAGATAGATCACACAGACTTTGCATATTCTAAGACACATTTAGAAATGGCACAGGCAAAAATAAATGGCAGTGTATTTTGTTATAGTCTTTCACACTTAAATTTTAACTTGTCAGTTATATTTCAATAGGTGGAAAGTACTTCACTCTTTTAACAATGTCCATAAACCTTTTATTGATTTAATTGTATTCCAAGGCATTAAACAAAATGACTCTTAATTATCATTAGATAATGAGCAAAACACTATGCAAACAGGAACCCAACTGGCTACAGAAACTGGAGTGTTTTCTTTAACCTACTATGTGTTATTCATTAGGTCTCACACAAAGAAAAATATTATTCATTTAATAACATGATTGATTTGAAAGCCAGGGGGACCAAACAAGCTTCTGCAGTGCTATGTATTCTCAACCTTTTTATTCTGTGGATAGCTGCAGAAAAGCTTCTTCATATTGGGCTTCTCTGATCTGGCAAAACATTAGTTTTGAATTCAATCTCTACCAAGTTCATTTTTTTTCAGCCACTACTTACACAATATATAATACATATTTTCCTGAAATTTAGGACAATTTAGGTGAGTTACAAACTCATCACTGAAGAAAACATTTGAAAATTTTGCTCTCCTTTTCAATAGCCCTCATTACGCTAGGCTGTCAGGTAAATTGTAGAAATGAATATCCCAGAAAAGCACATGGAGCCCAATAAAAGAATTTTGGCTGGTATCTACCATTTTGTCAACTGTTTGATGACGAAACATAGCTGTCTTTAAAGAAGTTATATTTAAAGTACTGACAATCTAGTTAGTCACTCCTCAGAGTGCACCTGTGTTGTGCAGAGTCATAATGCAGGTGTAAGTTGCCTGTGCTAAGATATATTTGAAGCAATAGTCAAGTTGTTAAACATATTTTTCTTTTCCATTGACACAAGAATGTGCAGAAGAAATGTAATTAATAAATTATATCACTCGAGTTTACAAATTATTACACCTCAGTCTGTCAATGTTCACTTTACCGTTTCATTACGATTCTTTTACCCTAAGAAGATCATACACATCCAGTTACAAAAGGATACTCACTTAGTTTTAACACTAGACTCTACATCAAACACCTAGGATATTATAAACATGACAAGGTACTCTCTAATGGACATTGGAGTAAATCTTGCCTTCAGTTGGAGTCAGAAAGCCACAAGGTCAAAGGAGGAAAGCCTTCGGTGCTGTATCAGCTCAGGCCTTCAGATACATCTCAGTAACACAGTGCATTCATTCTTGGACAGCTAGCCAAGGCTGAGGTCCATACTGCCATTGATACCCAAACTAACTGGCTTAAAGCTAATTTGCATATATTTGCACACAGACTTTTTAATGCAGTGTAGATGCATGCATGCATACATATGCACAGTATTAGCCAGCAGAAACATGTCTACTTTGCTGAGCAGACACAGCCTGCTTCGGCTGTAACAGCCTACCTGTCACCAGCTGCTGCATGCAAAATGGCTTATTTAACAACACAACACAAAACAGCTGCTCTTGACTGCTCTTCTGCCAGCAGATGCCATTTCTGATTGAAATTACCGGAAACTGAAAGTCCCTGTGTGGCCAGGTTCATCCCTTTGGAAATTCTGCAGTGACCCAACTACAGCACTGCAGAGCTATTCGCACCTTTCTGTGGGACAAAGTGGTAGGTTCAATGCACCTAAATAGTTATACACATCTGCAAAGTGTTTTAACTCTCGTATGCTTAGCTAACAATTAAGGAAAAAGCAATCAATTAAGAAAAAGCAACAAGAAAAGGTACAAGCCTACACAAGGCTTTCTTGGGGACATGAAGCTCCATCACAGACAGCAGAAACAGTTGATCCACCACTCATATTCAGCTGATTTCAGCTAAGAGTAATGTCGAAAATACAAGAGGACATGTGTCAACAGTGACAGCCATGAGTATCCATATACAATTCTCACTATGACTGAATATAGCATCAGTGTTTTGTCACGCATTTATTGCAACTGTCAGCGCTTTTGTGCTTCTGAGTGCAGTTAAAGTTAATAGTGATCTGTTAAGGCTCTGAACTCCCACAGCTTGGACTAACTGAGAAGCCTCAGCCAGGCTGCTCTTCTATAAGCTATTCTTACTCTTTCCCTGGTTTCAATTTCATCCTATCCCATTTTAAAAAAAGGCAGCTGTTAGCAGTGAATTTGTAGCTTTGAATTTTACTCCCTTTGGAGTCTGTTAGAACCAAAATGGCAGACAATTAATGACATTTTTACAAAACTAGTCATTAAATATAGTTTCCTAAAACGTCCTAATTTCAATTCTTGCCAACCCATCTTTAGACACAAAAATCCGCACCATAGCAACCATCTTGATTTTTTTTTTTCCTAGAAATGCTAAAAAGCCTCAGAACCTGTCTTTCACCTTAAAATATTCACTTTTTCAATCAAAGCCTGAAAGGATAATGATGGACTAGGGAGACAGAATTCGTGAGATAAGAAGGCAGACCAATCAAGCTGGAATACAGAAGTTTGCATACTTGAGCCCTCACACACTTTACAAAAACTTATCTAGATCTGGATCCAAATTCTCCAGCTCAATCTCTTTTTTCTCTTCCTTGACTTCAAAAGCCTCTTTTTAACTTCAAAAAATTCTGCTGTGATAACAATGCTCCACCTAGTGGAAATAAAAGTGTTCGAGCTATTGTAAGACTATAGTACAAACTCGGAGAACTCGTCTCAGTGTGTAAGTAGTCAATTTTTGCAGTGATAAGAAAGAAGTGCTAGTGTGACTATTACAGTATAGTGACAACTGAAGAACAGAAAATACTGTCATTTTAAAATATAATAGTGAATAAAAAGAACAAACTTCTTGGGGATCTGACATAATTATGAATCCATCGCTAATTTGCTTATGATGACTCCTTGATACAGATACAGCTAAAATAGTTACTTTTACAAAAACATCTCTTATTCATTGATTTTTAAAGAGTAAGTAGAGAAGATCAGTCAGATAATGTTGTCTAAAACTAATATATTGCAGGTCAGTAAATTTCACCTTCTCATCTCAGTAACTTTTGTTTTATTAAAGCATTTTCAGTTTTGTAGTAGTGCCTGGAGACTTCAGCAGGAGATTGACATCCTATTGTTCTTTGTGTTGGGAAAAAACTTAATGAAGAACTAATATTCCCTTCAGAAGTTCATAATGTGGTGGGTTTTTTCTTATCACACAACTCAAACAGCAAGGTGGGTATTTTTCATTCCAGAGGGAATTTCAGATGAAAAGCTGTATGGAACAGTCAGAAGCCTTTAGGAACCTCTGAGGGTAAAGTGTGAGACAAGATAGTGAAGAATCATTCATTGTACTATCCCTGGGACAAAATCTGCATTACACAGTGGCCTTGTACCCCTGAGAACTTGCACATACTCTGAATCAGCATCAGGCTTACAAATCTTTTGATAAATTAAAAAGAACAACCACAAACCCCCCACCTTTCTTACTGCATTACTGCAATGTCTTGGAATTGTAATACTGCAAGTAGCCAATATAGGGAGCACACTAATAGATTATACAGCTGTATACATTGCAGAAAGATTTTCAGTCATTGAGAATGGTAAGACAGACAGCTCCCACTGAAAGTCAGTGAGAATTTGTGGTGCTTTCCTCCTCTGAAAATCTGTCTTCACTTCATGTTCCTAGATTCTTACTGATATACAAGGAAATGCTAAAACCAAACCAAAACAAAAGCTAAGCTAAGCATCTGTAGATCATTATATATATGTATGTGTGCATGTACACATACATCAACACACTTCATAGTGCAAATCCTGGACAGATTGGTGTCTGGAGTTCATTCTCATGCAGTGATTTGTTTTCAAACAATGCTTACACAACCAATAAATTACATGACTTCAAGACAAGTGAGATAAAGAAGTCTGCAGGGATATTCCAAACCTCTCCAGAATAACATGCTTATTTTTAATTCATTCAGGATCTGTTTTCTCTTCTTTCCCTTTCATGCTCCCGTGTCCATCCTCTGTCCCCTCCAATATCCTCTTCTTCAAGACCTTAAATCATCACATTTCACTGGTTGAGTAGAGGCAATATTTACAGAAAATATACGTGACAAGTGTTTTCAAGGCAGCAATTTCATTTTCATTAATGATATTTCTAGCCTAGATTCAGATTCTATCTATCTCCTTCCATCAAGGTAACTGTCTTCAATATCAGTCATTTAACTTAACTTGAAGCTGACACAAGCTTGCTATGGGACTACATAGCAAAGAAGTAAGATTTGACTCTGCATACAGAAATATGCACAGAAAATTACCATGAAGAAAGGCAGGGTATGAATTTAAAGACCACTACTTTCTCTGCACTAAGTCCTCATGCATATATGCTTAATATGCAAGAGGAGTGAGGTAGCCTAGAGCTTTCTGAAATGTCCCCATTGAGAGACACCACTGATGTTACACAGCATGTCAACTATGTGGTTAATAGTCCCTTTTGCTCCGAGGCCCCTGATGTAAATTTTTACTTGTTCCAAAGAGTAACCTTGGTAAAAAATCTACCCAGTGCCAATGCAAAGATAGACAATTTCTTTATATGAATGTTGTATTATTCCAGCCCACAAGGTAGAGAGTAAAGTTCAAGAAAAACTTATTAATTTAATTTGGTGGCATAAATACATTTCAGTAAGATTCACAAATTAGGGCAAACATTGCACAAGCCACTTTGAGCAATCTGTCCTGTTAGAAATACGGCAAACATAAACTTGTTAATTTCCTTAACAGTTCAATCTAAATCATCCTCTCTCACAGAGTCTGAAGATTTAAAGGTCATATGCTTCACCTTCAGGAAAAGATGAACAACAGAGATGAAAGTATATGATTTTGCCTTGTCAGAAACTAGGTGTAGATAAATAATGAAATACCTGCCTATTTTCTCAGAACTACTGATTTCCTCTATACTGACCACTCTGTATAATGAAACTTTTTATCACCCTTTATCCTCTCAGCAAACGTCTCTTTTTCACTGAGAAGCGAGGAAGCTAAATTATTAAATAGGCTATTTGACACAGTAACATTTCCTAGACTAAAAACTTTGCTGTAAGATTTGCAATTTTAATCCATTCTCTTAGTAAATGAAAGGTAATTCCTAAGCTAATTCCTTAGTATCCTTAAGTATCTACATTGACTCCTTCAAAGCAGTAGTTATTCAGTCTCTTTATCAAAGACTTTTTAAAACTTGCCACTTCATTTTGTTGAATATTAGCTTATTTGTTGGGTTTTAGTTGGCTTTTAATTTATTATTTCTATCCCATTTCTTGCCTGTAGCATAACTGAACAGTATTTTCAAAAACATTTAGATGACGATTGAGCAAAGAAAGATAAAGACAATAGAGCATATGTTCCTAAATCACCTGAGTGCTTGTAAATGCCTTCACCTATCATGATACACAACCACTGATGAGAATACTAGATACACCTATTGTAAGACCTCAGTATTATACATGTATTTTGTTGTTTAAGAGCTGCTTAAGTTAACATGCAGTTATGTTCAAGCCAATAAAGAGAGAATGCCAGCATGCAGATTGATACTATGACTGGTCTCCTTAAATTAAAGATTTCACTGAAGGCAATGTTTCATTTTGTTTTACCCATCTTTTAAGCTCCCTGTGGCCAGGTACATGAAAACTGCACAGAGAAGAGAAGAGGAAACTCATTGCTGCTGGGAACTTCTGCGCTGAATGGGTCTTAACTCTAAACGTACTGGTTGTCTCTTGTCTCACTGTGACTCCCAAGAACCAGAGGCACATGCTGCTTTTGCTCTTTCCAGTAGCCCCTTTGGTGCAGGCCAATTGCATGGATTCCTTCTTACCTTTGGGGTTTTCCTCTAGTAACGTTGCTGGAAGTCCTCTCAGTGATCTCCTCTGCCACAGCTATCCCACTCTGGCCAAGTTTCCTGAGTTAACTTGTGTCTGCCCAGAAGGGATGTGTTTCCCCCATATTGCACCGCAGATTTCAGTGTCTATAGGCAGAGACTGCATCAGCAAGGAGTGGAGAGTGGAGTGGGGCACAAGAAAAAAATGCATATGCCCTTTACCATAGGAAAACTGTGAACCTCACTTGTGCAAGTTTCTGGCCTGCCTCTGTACCAACCCTCAGCAGGTAGGAATAGCAGCAGTGAACCTCAGGTCTCCAGCTCACATGGCACTACTCCATGCATTACATGAATGTTACATGGATCAGATCTTCAGTTCCTGTCATACTGATCAAGATGCTGGCCATTGGAATTAGCATCTCTTCAGGCTTTCTGTTTCAACCAAAAAATAATGTTTTCATCCTGAACTCTATTTTATACCTACAGTTTTTAGCCAAAATATAGTCTTCTAGAAAGGGAAAGTTGCAGGTGATTTTATATTGGTTTACTGTTTTTCTTCCTAATCTAGCCCAGCAGCCAGGGTGAATCAGAGGGAACCAGAAGATGTATAACTTTGTTTCCTCTTTATTCCTCTGCATTCAGCAATAGGGGCAGGCAATTATAATATGAAACACTGAAAAGGAGGAACCAAAGACACCAGATCTCCCTTTGCCGTGGTTTAACCCCAGCCAGCAACTAAGCAGCACGCAGCCGCTCATTCACTCCCCCTCACCCAGTGGGATGATGGAGGGAATCGGAAGGAAAAAGGTAAAACTCGTGGGTTGAGATAAGAAGAGTTTAATAGAAGAGAAAGGACAAGAAGAACAACAAACAAACAACAAACAACAACAAACAACAACTGTTTACAAAGCTAGGAAAGCCTATAGAGAAAAATGGACACTGGTGGACTCAACCCACAAACAGAGCACCACAGATGAAGAAAGCTGAAGGAAAAAGGCATGCCAAGTAATTTTACTTCCATGACACACATGACAGACTTGAAGAGTAATTGCTTAGACACTGGCTATTTCAAATTTACTTGCTCTGAACATTCACTGCATCGCTTGGGTGAAGTAAGTGCGATTTTGTCCTTGATTAATTTCATGGATTGAGAGGAACTAACTGATTATATAGGTACCATATTGATTTGTCTGCTGTCATGGGTAATGATTTTAATTGTGCCTCTTTATGCTAACCACTTTTGACTAATTGGGCATCAATTCAGTAGGATCTGTGAAGTGCTTCATTTACTGTTGTATTTCAACCAAATATTTTACCTTCCTCTTTCTTTAAATTTGAGTGGATAAAAGTAAGACCCTTAGCGAACAGGAAAGTTCAATAAACTGAGGAAAACAGAAGCAATTTAAGAAGAGCAACTATCTGAAATGGGCATGTAGACATCACAATGATTTGCAAACCAAAGCAAAGATAAAACAATAGTTCTAATTAAAACAAGAAACAATGTGAAATAAATGCACTAAAAGCAAGATGCATTTTGTGAAAAAAACAAAATGGCAAGAAGAGATTGGAGATATCAGCAGTGATGATCAGTTTTGCTCTCTGCATTTCCATTGTGCTGTATTTTCCTTTTCAGCCTCTTCTTCCCTCTGTGATATGATTAGAGACAGAGAAGGAATTGGTTATTGTAGCCAAGGAGCATGTCCTATCTTTCTTGCTCCTGCAGTTTACTGAGGATTAGAAAATTGTTACTTGTGTCTGCACAGTGCTCTATGCAGGGCCATGAGTCTGCTGTAAGAGTAAGGCCCAACAATATGTGCACTTGCTTCAGTTCAGCCACAGGCTGAAGAAAAGCTATACAGCTCAATCTTTTCCCCAAAGTGCAGTCCCTTTCTCGCAGCTCTTCCTGTTCTTTGCCAATGCCTCTCCCCAGCTGCTGCAACAGGTCCTAGAATTCAGTACTTTTTTCTGTAGGTCTGACCGGATTCTGTTCAAAAGAAACTCAACGCTCAAGCACCAAGGCACAATTGCCATCTTTCCACCTGCTCTTTGTCAACTGTCTTTATTAACATTTTTATTTCTCAAGCTGCATGAAAGTTGAAGACACCATTGTCTTTTATCTGCCTAAATGGTGTTAGATCACATTCTTTATAATTCACTCATATTTCAGGTAGAAAACTCCTCAAACCACAGACATTATCCATCACAAAACAAGATACAGGGATTCACTAGAAATTCATTAGGCAGGTTATGTGGTTAGATTTTCCTATTGATATACCTGTGAAAGTAGACACATACTTAATATTCATGCAGTTTCCTGGTACAGTTTATCTTTTTTCTATAAATACAGGGTAGATATGCTTTGTAATATTTAATACATGGGGTATGTATGCATTTAGACTGCTAAGCAGAATTTATGGCAAAACCGTTTACCAAAATACAGTAACATGGTAAGAATTTTTATACTAGGCAAAGATGTCTTCACAGCTATGGACACAGTTATTGTTACTAACTTTGTCTAGATGCCCTGAGATTGTAATTATTATCATACATTATTTATTTTCTTATTACTGTTATTAACTTTGAATAGATAACTTTACCACTATTTACTCCATTTTATTAGCCCATTATATTTTTATTACTTTACTACTCTTTATTGTTATTGCCATCATGCAAATGGCTTGCATGCAAATGTCTTCATTATCAGTGAAAATTGCAAGGAAACAGAGAGCTCTTCGGTCACCATTTCTAAAACAATCATAAACTGCCCTTGCTAACTCAGAAGACTCTATATATACTGAACCAAAAAATACCAAAGCAAATACCAAACTTTCACCAACCTTGCAAGAATAATCCAGCAAACTGATACTCTGCCTGCAATGTCAAAGAGAAAATTAATAGTAATATGATTCCATCCCTTGAGACCATGGTCTAATAAGAGAAAATAATCACCAATCAAACTGTTATGCATTACATTTTTTTATTATATCCCTTTCTGCTTTTCTCTGTGTCATTATAGCACCTATGTCAGCTGAGAAAACAAATTGAGCACTATATAAAAACTTCTATTTTTATCAATCATGCCTCAAGACTGATTATTTTTTATTCTGTCAAACATGTATCTAATTTTTTTTTCTAAAAACTGAAATTAATGTTGGACTGAGAATCTACCAGGTTGTAAATACACAGAAATTTCTGAACAGCCATAGCTAAACTACTATGGTTTCATGAAGGGGCTTAATATTCATGTCATGTGGATGAGGCTAGTCAAAGCAGTTTTAACTGTCTTTACCTGGAAGGGCTTTCTAATCTTCTTTGAATGGATAACTGTTTATGCAGGGTTTTACCCCACATTGAGTAAATTACACATAAAGCTTACTGTTCTTTGCTGTGATACAGCCACTGACTTGGTTCCTGTTCTGTGACCATAGCTCCTTTTTTGTTTGGTTGGTTTTGGTTTGGTTTTTAATTTGGGATTTGGTTTTTCTTTTCACTGATGGCAAACTGATCATAGAATATACCTTTTCTTTGACAAAGTGTATGTCTTTTCTGATTTGGGGCGATATTTCAGGCACTTTCCATCTTCTTTGCCTACTTGATTTATTTTGCTCCCTTCCAAAAACAGGTGGTGCCCAAGGACTGCTCAGATTCTCCTTTCCAGGAACTCTCCACAGTAAACTGTTTTTCTTGGATCTGTTATGCTATGGGAGCATATGTTATTCTATCTGTTTTGCATAAACTGCTTCCTTGTTCCTCCCAAATTCCCATTTCAAGGATCCTCTTAGGTATTATGTTTCCAGATTCACCTTGTTATGTCTGTAAAGTCAAGTTACACATGTAGCTTCTTTTAAAGGACCAAAAAGCCTACTGCTACTATGAATGATACCTTTAAACATTTTCTATGACTATTCACTTAATTAAGAAAAGATCTTGCTGTATCTGTGCATCTAGTAGGAGTATAAAAGCAGCAATAATTTATGGGAAAAAAAATGGTTTAAGTGAGGAGTAGAGAATCTCATAGCCTTCTAAGACTAAATGCTTGGTTTGGTGAACGAGGGGAGAGCAGTGGATGTTGATTATCTTGACTAAAGTAAGGCTTTCAACACTGTCTCCCATAACATTCTCACTAACAAACTGATGGATTGCAGACTACATAAAAGAACATTTACATGGGGTGAAAACTGACAGAACTGCTGGTTTCAAAAGGTTGTGATCAGCAGCATGAAGTCACACTGATGGCCAGTCACTAATGGCACACCCCAGGGAATAGCAGGGCCAATTTGGTTTATCATCTTCCTTAATGATCTGGACGATGGGACCCAGTGCACTCTCAGCAAGTTTACAGGTGATACAAAACTGGAAGGAGCAGTCAATAAACCAGATGGGTGCACCACCATCCAGAGGGACCACTGCAGGCTGGAGAAATGGACTGACAGGAACCTCCTGAAGTTCAACAAGGGAAGTATAAAGTCCTGCATCTGGGGAGGAATAAGCCCAGGCATCATTTTATGCTGGGGGTCACCCAGCTGGAAAGCACCTTTGCAGAAAAGGACCTGGTGTCCTGCTGGACACTGAGCTGAACATGAGCCAGCAATGTGCCCTTGCAGCAAAGGACAACAGCATCGTGGGCTGCATTAGGAAGACAGTTGCCAGCAGGTGAAGGGAGGTGATCCTTCCCCTCTGCTCAGCACTGCTGAGACACACCTGGAGTACTATTTCTAGTTCTGGGCTCCCCGGTACAAGACAGCTGGACATACTGGAGTCGGTCCAGCGAAAGGCTGCATAAATCGTTGAAGGACTGGAGCATCTGACATGTGAGGAGACACTGAGAGCGCTGTTCGGCCTGGAGAAGAGAAGGCTCAAGGGGATCTTATCGATATGTGTAAATGCCTGATGGGGAGAGTAGAGAAGACAGGGCCACACTCTTCTCAAGGGTGCCCAGTGACAGGACAAGAAGGAATGGGCACAAGAAATGGAATACAAGAAATTCCATTTAAAAATAAGAAGAAACTTTTTTTACTGTGAGCGTGGTTGAACACTGAAACAAGATGCCTAAAGGTGTTGCAGAGTGTCTGTCCTTGGAGATATTCAAAACCCAACTGGACAATGCTGGTCAACTCTCTTTGGCTGATTCTCCGTTGAGCAGGGGTGATGATTGAACTAGATAATCTCCAGAACTCCCTTCCAACTTTATTCATTCTGTGATATTACAGAAAGTAAATTTGAATTCATAAGTGAGAGTATTTGCTTAACATTTATGGCCTCCAGTAGAGAACAGATTCAGTGTTCCATATCCCAATAGGTGTGCAAATTGTACCTGTAGTTGAAGATACTGAAGTGATCAGATGTTGGCCTCTGCCTTATGTTAGAGATTAAATATCATAAGATTCAGACCATTACATAAACTGAAATGTTTCTAGGATCCATAAGCCTTTTAAGCTATCAAATAAACACATTCCATATTGAGACCAGTGACTATGCTTCCTAATGTGTATCTGGCTAAAACATGACTATAGAAAAAGCATCTAGTTCTAATTTTAGCACATCAAGAGATCTATCACTTGCTTTGTACTTTATTCTGGTGGCTAGAAATCTTCCCGATTGCTACTTATTTTAATATCTAAGTGAAGTAGCCAAGTTTCTGTCTCCTGCTATTGGTCCTTTTCACATTTTCTTTTGTGAGTTTACAATAGACTTTCATGAACGAAACCACACATGACAAAAGGATAAAATAAATATAATCCTACATAATTGGTCCATTGTTACACACCAGCACTTAAGCACACACTGAATTAAGTCACGGACTTGTCTAATTTCCATAGATTTTTAGTATTCTAAGTTCCTAGAAGATTTTTTTCCCCTTTATCAATTCCTTAAATCTTATATTGTTTGACATCTACAAATGATCAGGCATTTAGAACCAACACACATGTCCTGTTAACTCCTAAGCACAACATCCGTGTTTGAAACATATTTTAAAGTGTCTTCTGTCATTTCATTTCTACTTATGCAACTCAAAAACAACTGGCAAAACTATCTTCATATCTTTCATATTATTGCTTCTCTGGAACAGTCCAAGTACTTAATGTCATATCTGAAATATTTTGAATAGCAAACGGAGAAAGAACAGACTTCATAATCTGTAAAGCAACTTCAAGCAAAGTAAGAGTATTCCTTATATATCTTGTCTAGGTAAGAGCTAATGGGATCACACAATGAAGGAGGTTTATCTGTTTTGTTTGATGATCTGTTTTACATTCCACTAATTAAAAGCCTTCCTTCTTAAACTACTTCAAACACCATTTCCAGTGTGCAAATTTCAGTGATGTTCCATATTTTTAAAGACAGCAGCCACAAAATCTTGTTCACTTTTTTAAAAGCCAAACCATTCTGCAGTGCAGCATAGTCAGTGTTGAATACTGGACCAGCAAAAAGAAAGCATTTTATATATGGTCTGGTGTCTCGAAACTGATGAAGAGGACAATCATACTGGTAAATGAAGAATGGGGGAAAGGGGTGGGTGGAGACAATATTCTAGTATGCATATATTACTGTCACCAGAGTTTTTGAGGGTTCTTTCTGAGATTTTAATACTTAGTTATTTACTGTGTCTCCAAGGTCTGTCAAGCTGGACTCATAATAGCGAAGCTATCCAATTGAAAGGATGTGTGTATAAGAGTCCAAATAAAAATGTTTGAAATAGTTTGAAAGAATTCTAGAAATATTTTCTCATTAAAAAAAAATAATAATCCTAAGATAACACATAGCATTTTTATGCGGTAGAGTGTTTAGTTCACCCATTTTGAGAAAGATGGAACTCACTTGTGGCTTTTCAATTTACAAGGAATATAATTATCTCAAGATGAATGTTAATGAAAATTTTATACTCCACTACCACCTCTGCATCCATCTATCCTGAATATATATTCCTCACTTACTATGGATCTTTTCCAAATATCTCCCACTAAATTAATTAGCCTAGTATATCATATGCAGAATACAGCACTCAGTATTGTAAGGCCATCATCCACAGAAATAAAACATACAACATATCCTGTGTTATTTTCAGGCAGGTTATTTTATTTTGAATATTTTCAAACCTAATCATTCAGTAAAGATGATTTTTTAAGTTTTGACTGGGATTCACTTATATAATTTTTTAGATCTTAGAAGTACATTAAAGTACTTTTACAGTATTAAAACTTATTCACTATCTCATTAAAGTTAAAATGTTTTTAACGGACATAAAATTGTTTCTCAGAATTTGAATATAGGATTTAACTTTCACTTTTGCCATAGTCTTTATCAAGGCACATGATCACGCTGTGACACTCATGTAGGCACTTATATGCCTCTGTATAAAATATAGATAATATACGTATGTATATAGAGAATATGTGGGATTTTAAAGCTTTAGTGAATGAACCTTTACAACATCACTGTAAGGCAGCAATTGGAATGACTCATTATGTATATTAGAATATAAAAAATGCAAAGAGCTGAAAGGAATGTTTGAAGGTTATGAAATACTACTTTGAAACAGACAGAGTTTAGACTTGAATTTCCTTTATATTCATACAGAGGTGAAAGCATAGAACCATGCTTTATTTATTTGTATTAATGCCTAGGGATCCCAGCCACAGATGAAGACCCTACTGTGTTAGGTACTAACCAAACACAGACTTGGTCCTCATCCCGCACATGCACTTCATTAGAATAGAATAAAATAGAATAGACCAGACCAGACCAGACCAGACTGTTTCAGTTGGAAGGGACCTACAACAATCATCTAGTCCAACTGCCTGACCAATTCAGGGCTGACAAAAAGTTAAAGCATGTTCTTAAGGGCATTGTCCAGATGCCTCTTAAACTGACTGGCTTGAGGCATCAACCACCTCTCCAGGTAGCCTGTTCCAGTGTTTGACCACCCTTTTGGTAAAGAAATGTTTCCTCATGTCCAGTCTAAACCTCCCCTGATGCAGCTTTGAACCATTCCTATGTGTCCTGTCAGTGGATCCCAGAGAGAAGAGCTCAGCACCTCCCTCTCCCCTTCCCCTCCTCAGGAAGCTGCAAAGAGCAATGAGGTCACCCCTCAGCCTCCTTTTCTCCAAACTAGACAAGCCCAAAGTCCTCAGCCGCTCCTCATAGGACATTCCTTCCAGCCCTTTTACCAGTTTTGTTGCCCTCCTCTGGACACAGTCAAGGACCTTCATGTCCTTCTTAAATTGTGAGGCCCAGAACCGCACACAGTATTCAAGGTGAGGCCGCACCAGTGCTGAATACAGCGGGATAATCCCCTCTTTTGACTGGCTGGTTACACTGTGTTTGATGCCCCCCAGGATGGGGTTTGCCCTCTTGGCTGCCAGGGCACACTGTTGGCTCATATTGAACCTGTTGTTGACCAGCACCCCCAGATCCCTTTCTGCAGGGCTGCTCTCCAGCCACTCCTCTCCCAATTTATACTTGTGCCTGGCGTTACTCCATCCCAGGTGCAGAATCCAGCATTTGGACTTGTTAAATTTCATCCCATTAATCATAGCCCAATGCTCCCATCTATCCAGATCCCTCTGCAAGGCCGCCTGTCCCTCAAGAGAGTCAACATCACCTCCCAGTTTGGCATCATCAGCAAACTTGCTAATGGTACATTCTCTACCTATATTTCAAGAGCTGCAAACACCAAAATACGGGGGTTTTTTTTGTCCTATGCTATACCTACTAGTACCAAAATTGTAGTACCTTGTGCATAAACAAAAAAAGGCCCTGCAACTTTTCTAAACGTCAGTAGGACCTACATATGCACAAATAGTCATAAATGGTTCAAGAAGTTCTATAAATCATCTGCACAATGAAAAATTTGTTCAGATAATTTCATTTATTAAGTATATTTGGTTTTAATTCACATAGTAAGTTATGCAAGGAATCCTTCAGCTCTAGTAAAAGAAAAATACAACTATATTATCCTTGTTTAGTGCACTCAGGGTTTGATGCAAAACCTATTGAAGGCAATTGAAAAGACTTCAATTGCTGTCAATTGGCTTTGGAATTAGTCTCTTAAGTACGTGCCTGCTCTTTTCTGTTTTTTTGTGGTTAGGGTAAATGATGTACCATTTTGCTCACTGCTTGCTCAAGCTAGAATGGATCTGGCATGCTTTCAAAATTCATCCCATAGTGAGTATCAGAACGAACAGTTCTACTTCCATTCGAACTGCACTCAGTATTAGTTACACTAACTTTAAGTTTCAGACATGAGAAGTCATAACTGGAAGGCTCAAAAGTCACAAGAGTCATTTTCTATCTCATGCTCCATCTCAGCCTTTTTTTTTTTTTCTGGCCATGAACTCATTAGGAACTGAATTACCAGAGTGGGAAAACAATCCTGATTGACTTCAGTAGTGATGATATGGCAGCAGTCACCTGTAAAATACTGACACCTGCACATAGTATTAAAATTTTAACCACTGGAGACTGTGTTTACCGAAGAGAAGCACATTAACATAATATTTGACATTCATGCCACAATGATGACAGTCAAAGAAGACAGAAAGACAAACAGATTGTATTTGATATCTTTCTCTATATGTGGTCAAATATAAAACCAGGAGCCATTTATTTAATCTTTTGATTAGGCACAGAGGTGAATAATATTGCAATCATTCAAGCTTTAATTTCTAATCTATTTTCTACATGGCTAGACAGCCAGAAAAATCAGAGAATAACTGGAGTTAGCTCTGTTCCTAACAGGTGCCAAGGGTTATAACATAATATCTTTGAGAGGTGTCTGTAGATGTGCACTTTCCTGAGAGAAAGGAAGGAAACTGAAGAGGCATTCTCAATACTCCCCACTGTTACAGCTCAGCTTCCAGAGCGATATGTAGGAGTCAGCAACTTTACATTCAAGGATCCTGTGATTTATACAATCTGCTGAATGCTTTAGTCCCAAATTAAGGACAATGCAGTCTACAGTATTATGTGGCAAACATTTTTTTTTCTTCTTTTGGAGATATAAAATATGGTAAGAGTGCCCTGTTTAATTTCAGTTTAAACTTGTTTTCTCTATATGAATCCATAAAGATAAGAAATCATCTAGCTGAAAAGGGTCTTTCTTTCTCTAACATTAGTAAATACAGTGAAATGTCAGCTTCAGTGCTACCAAGTTGTTTAAAAGCAGCTAAGGCCCTGGCTGTCAAATTTTGGTGACTGAAATTTAAGTAAACCAGACTGGCCCCAGGAATGATGTTTTATGCTGGTTAGAAAACTGCAAGACTGAAAGTGCCTTTAAAGCCTGTCAAGGCTAAAAGTTAGGGAAAAGTCATGTTTTTAAAGTACAATAGGTTCAATAGATTTTTTTTTCATCTAAAAGCTTTTATTTGCATCTATTATTTATGGCTATTAAATGACTTGTTAATATTGAAGACTAATGCAAACCACCACATATGTTTCACTTTTTCCGCTAATTAAAGATTTAATTTTTTGAAAGGAAGAAAGCAACACTGGTGCCAATTGTTACAGTGCACAGTGCTTTGAGATGGAGATAGAATAAATGAGTAGGAGTACTTTGCTTCTGTGAAGAGAGTTGCCAACAAGTTGTTCAGTTAATTGGCTACATAACTTGAAATCAGATGGCTTCGATATTTACTGGCTACAGCTAGAGAAAACATGTTATCATTGAATATGTCTGTACTTTTACCCTGAGAATGATCTCAGGGTTGTATTTGTTATCATCCAGACATCAAAGCTAGAAGCACAGGCACATGGAGTACATAGTTTCCTCATGCCCCAATATACACTTTAGGATACCACTATTAATGTGTTAAGTGTCTTACAATGTTTCCAGTCATGCTCCACACAGATTGTTCTCTGGTATGCTTGCAGAAACTGTCTCAACGAAGTCAGTGGGATGTAAGGCAGGTAAATGTGGGAAGACCCCATATTCCCAATGTACTTGTTTTAGCTGGGATAGAGTTAATTTTCTTCACAGTTGCTGGTATGATGCTACATTTTGGATCTGTGACCAAAACAGTGTTGATAACACAGGGATGTTTTGGTTATTGCTGAGTGGTGCTTACACAGAGTCAAGGGCTGTTCTGCTTCTCACCCCACCCCACCAGCGAGGAGGCTGGGGGGGCACAAGAAGTTGGGAGGGGACACAGCCGGGACAGCTGACCCCAACTGACCCAAGGGATATTCCAGACCATATGATGTCATGCTCAGCATATAAAGCTGGGAGGAAGAAGGAGGAAGCTGGAGAGGACGTTCGGAGTTATAGCGTTTGTCTTCCCAAGTAACCGTTAGGCGTGATGGAGCCCTGCTTTCCGGGAGATGGCTGAACACCTGCCTGCCCATGGGAAGTGGTGAATTAATTGCTTGTTTTGCTTTGTTTGCGTGCGCAGCTTTTGCTTTCCCTATCAAACTGTCTTTACCTCAGCCCACGAGTTTTCCCACTTTTACCCTTCCGATTCTCTCCCCCACTTCACTGCAGGGGGAGTGAGTGAGTGGCTAGGTGGGGCTCAGCTGCCTATCGGGGTTAACCCACAGCATCCAGGTACACTAATAACTGCTCTTTAACTGAAGGTTCTTCAAAGTGTTTCTCGAGCTGGGTATAAAAGTTGTACAGAATAGGTGCATCACAGTGAAAGGTAAACATTAGAAAATGAAAGAAGGAGAAGGTGATGACCCAAGGGGTGTAATTCATAAAGAAGATGGAAAAGGGCAAACACATATATTTAAAGATAAAAAAAAAAAGATACAAAGATAAAAAAAGAGGAAATACTTCCTGTGGGACGGAAGGTAAATAAAAGTAAGGCATTTAATTGTTAAGCATCAAAATGGAAGTGAGAACTTCAACTCAAGGGGAAGAAACTGTAGGTAAAGATGAAGTAGGTCTGATAGCAAGATGAGGATGGAACTCTTGAGACTTGCTAAAATTCTGGTTGATGTCTAAGAGACGTCTGAAAGTATAAAAATGCCTCAAGCTGTGGATCCAATTACCCTCTTATTTTTAAGCCTCCTTACAAATTCACCATTTGAATTCTGGCAAGTTGGCATTTCTTCCTGGACTCCTTGGTTTTTTTTTAGTTAAAGAAGAAAACTGAAAAAAAAATCTTCAGAAATATTTCTTAGAAAAGAATGCCAAATGGTTCAGCTATCTGTGGAAAATACTGTTATTTTCTACAGATACTGACTTTTGAGAGTTATATCTCCATATGTGCCATATATTTGGGGGAGGTTTGATACAGAGGACTTCAGAAATATGGCCTATAGGAATACTGCACAGCTTGCAAATGTCTCAGGAGGAACCATTCTGTCTCAGGAAGGTAAAATCCTTTTAAATTATGTGTATACTGCTTTAGTACCTATTCTTCATTTAGTTTAAACATCACGGAATAAGATGTTTTAAGTCAATTGCACTCACACTTTTATGAACAGAATATAAGTTTGCTGTGCACTCAAGATTTCCTGCTTGGATAGAATCAAATGAAAGTGCAAGTCACAGATGCATGGAGGCTGATATGGTGGACTCAGTCCAAGCTCAGGACTCAAGCCAATGTGAAAGTAGAGTCTTAGCATTTTCAGGTACTTCTTCATTGCTGGAATATTTGCATTTGCTTTCTTCTAAGATGTTTGCTTTCTTCAGGCATTTTTTGCCTGAACCCAGCTTTATCACGTAACTTTTAGCTCCATAAATGAGACTGATATTTGGGTTTTTTCCAACAGGAAGTTATATAGAAGACTTCATATATGCCACCACAAGTAAATGAAAACTCTGATCTCTCCACATTTCACTTGTTTTGGTATGTTTGCTGTAGTCAGCTGCTAGAGGTGTGGATGGAAAAAGAGGAGGAGGTGGGTGTGCAAAGGAGAGCCTCAGCAGCACGTTTTGCTCACCTTTCTTCTTTCCCTCCTCATCTACTGGCAACTACTATTTTGAAAGCAGAAGGTTTCCATACATTAGATTACTCCTCTGCATCTTGTTTAACTGTAGTCACATTTTGTGTGCCAAACGTTGGGGCTTTTCCCTAATCCTTTATTTTTCCCCAGCATTAATTAAGGTGTTTCATGAGCTGTTTTTTGGGGGGAAATACTCATTGTCATTTTGGGGAAATACGCATTGATAAGAAAATGTCTCATGGTCCCAAGCCTCTATTTCTTCATACAATGGGAAGATAATCAGTGTAGATTTGTTCTTAACTCGGAGACATGCACACCCTTTAGACAGAATTTTTGTTGAATCTAACTTAAATGTTTATTACAGGCAATTTTTACTATTTTTAAATATCTGGTTTAATAAATTACTAATATCTACAGCTTGCCATTTTCAGTCTTGATTCCTATGCACATTTATCATAGATGTTATTCTTAATCATCAAAGAAGCAGACTTTACCCCCAAATCTATTCCTTCTTCATATTTGCAATGTTTATGTTTAATATTGATGCCTATTCCATACATTGGTCTGCTGTCCAACTTCATTCATTAACAGAAGTGAGAACTGGTGTGATCAGATTAACTGTATTAATCAAGAAGACTGGAAAAGGAAAACATCATTCCTTTTTGTATAGCAAGAGAAAAGAAGGACCCAAAGAAATATTAATTCCTAACTAACTCTGGCACAAGTGATTTAGACAGTTCAGCTTTAAAAACCAGAAAAATACTGGAACAAATATTGACACTATTTTAAGGATCTAAAATATAACCAGGAAATAAGTAATTGTCCATACAGATACTCCAGATCCAACTTATATCAAACCAACTTAGTTTTTCTCTGTGACAGGATTCCAGGTCTCATGGGTAAGGTTGTGAATAATGCAATAACGTCCAGGATCTAGCTCAAGAAAGAAAAAATACATCAGTCTTCAGGCTGTTTTATATGGTTCATTGGTCAAATCTGTCCTCAATATTTCTAGGGACTTGTTAAATGGTGCCAAATCAGAATTTTGCTCACTTCCTGCCTATTCAGTATCTTTAGCTCTATGAAGAAGTGTCCTGACACAATGGTGATATGTTTGTCACTTCATTAAGGTAATACATTTGTGGACCATGCTCATTCTTACTCTTTACTTTTGTAAAGATTTAGTAAATCATTCTATTCATGAAGATACAAGGTAATGCTGATTTATATCTTCCTTACCTGAGTCTAACATTTCTAATGCCAAAGCAACAACAAAATTTGCCTATTAAAAATTGCAGCTAGGATTGCTTAAAGAAAGTATGAGCAATAAAGTGTTCTTAATTTTCAATAGCTGATTTTCATATACTTAGTCCTCAGAACATCCTGAAAATAAAACAAAAGTTCTATGGCTAACTTAAAACTGGTAGAGGAAAACACAGCAAATTATTACTTTCTTCTGAAAATTTCACACCAATTTTTGTAAGTAAGTAAGACTTTTATTCAAGTGCACATATATCTATAAACTCAGTTCTTGACCTTGCTTACTTTTTTGTCTGTAGATTTTTACATGTGCAAGGAGGATGCTAGCAATTTTGTGTGTGTCTATTATTAAAACACTTTTGTGTACAGTAAAAGCAAATGCACAAGTGACTGAGAAAGCACAACTGCAGAGACCACAAGATGAAGGTCCTTACTAGTCAAAAACCTATTTGCACAGTATTTGAAGTCTGGGTGAATAATGTTTCATTTTCTGTTCACTTGAGTTATAAGCAATTGAAAACAGAAGTTTATAAAGGAAATGATGGCAAACCTGCATTTATTGTATTGGCGTGACTAAAACACAGCAAAAGCTAGATGAAATAAAAAATACTAAATTATTCTTGGAAATTAGTTCAAATAGTATTATTTTAAACAAACCAAATAAATAAATAAATAACAGAAACCTGACAGCTTACATTATGCTGTGAAATTCAGCGTGCGTATTCCACTAACATAATCATTTTTTCATTCAAAGTAATCCTACACTCTACAAAGCCTTTTTAATAATTACTGCTGTTTCTCATCATAAATTCCCACAAGAGTTACAGCTGCAGATTAAACTTAATATTCCCAGTTCTGTAGATGTCATTCGACTACTCCCCCTCCTTCTCCCAGCTCTTTCAGGCTGTGTATTGATTTACCATAATGGCTGCCTTCAAATGGTCATATGTGTGGACTCCCTCACGTAGTGCTCACACAAATGCCATTTTCACTGTTCTTTGTAAAAATCCCCTTCAATCAGTGGTTAGACTTTCAACTCAGTTAATGCCCTCTTCTCCCAGGCAAAAAAATAATTTCTTTTCTAAAGTATGGATCTTTATGATGAGATAACTGTGAGGATTTTGGTTTAGAAGATCTCACCAGGATTCCTATATCTGCAGAAAAAATTCTATAGTATCTACAGTCAAAGGACCCCATACAAATTAGGTGTGAACTACAAACCTCAATGAGTATTTATCTTTCTTCAGCATCTTTGAAAATTCCAGCTACAATTTTAGAAAAATGCTAAAATAAATTCCAGCAGTTAAACAGCAAATGATGAATTGGAAGACTTTTCCAAATACATAAATATAAAAGTACAAAATCTCCCCTTTGACAGGACTGGAATTTCAAACGATGTCTTTCAGTTTACTTAGCTGGGCCATGCATGACTAGAATGTAATATTATAATTAACATTTGTACAGGATTTTTTTTTTTTTGCATTTCTTCAAAAAAACCCCAGATTAATTATATGTGTGCTTTGTTTAAGAAACAATTAAAGTGCTGGATTTGAAATGGTTTCCATTCCAAACAACCATACTGTAATAAATATTCAGAAAGCAATTTAAAGTATTTTCAGTAGAATAAAGATTTGGACAGTCTTTTTGCTTTTAAATATGCACAATGTAGTACAAGTTCTATAAGCAGGTTTTTCATACGCTGCTTATACGTGCTGTCCTCTCACCATTAATCCATCTCTAACTTGTATCACATTAATACCTTCAATGGTATTTATTAGAATACCTTTAGAATTAGAATTAGAATTAAAATTCATTAGAAACAAGCACTGTTTCTTTCTTTTCCATGAATTTATCTCACTACCCTGTCAATTCTTCTGGAAACACAGCTGAAAAGAAGCTCATTAGAGCACAATTCATTTTGAGGAGGACTTTAACGTTTTGTGTTTTATGACTTTCTGGGATTAAGAGTGATTAATTTATGGGTTTTCATATGGAAGAAATATTTATTTCCCAGACAGCAACACCGCAGTTTCCAGAAGACAAGACATCAGATCAAATATTCATAATAACTTCCTGTATTAAAAAATGGAATCCATTTTAGACCATCTAAAAATGTTCTTAACATTTTTCAAGCCCCATAAAACTGAAGAGTGCACCACGCAAACCCAGTACAGTCCCATAATTTACAAGCTCATTGTTTTCATCTGAATATCTTTCCGCAATGGTGTTACTGCTTTTGAGTCTCAAGCTTGAGCTCTACAACGCTGCGAGGGTGTACCAGTGGGGGTTTGTGCAGGCTCAGGAGTTTCTTCACTCTACGGGGGCCTCTACATGGCACTGTGTCACCCAGACCAATGAAGGCATTTGACTCTGCTACAGGTATGACACGAAGACTAGTAACAGCCTAATATGTCTAATATTTTACAACCCTCTAAGGGATTTCTGAAATACTTTTAAACCTACAATATGCACAGCATACTTACTGTTACGATACAAAGATTTTTTTCATGAAAAAAATAAAATGTTTGAAAATGATGTGTAAACCAGCATGTGGCATCAGAAGATCCTTATTCAAAAACTCTTTAGACAAAGGCAACTGGTACAAGGACAGTAACAACTTAACCCTCCCCGTTTGGTGTATATCATTTTGGAGGCTTATCCATGGCTCCTCAGAGAAACTCCAAACGAGATTCCCACATTGCATTGCAGACCTCACTCTGGGGGTTTGGTGCTCATCTGTCATTTCCTCACTGCTAACAGTGTCTTTATGGACTAAGTCATTGGACAAGTTACGAATGCCGGTGTTTTAGTATTTTGAACACTATTGAAATTTGTGAAGTTTGAAAAACCCTGAAGTGATGAACAGGCGCAGGCTCTGAACTGATGGCATCGCTGTTTTCATCAAGTGATAAAATGTTTCATTCTCTGCTTCTCGCTCTTCTAACTTTCTCCTTCCACATTAAGTACTTTTGAAAATTCCTTAAATTAACTTGTAAGCTACTACGGTGATCTACACACCATCCTTTTTTATTATATATTTCTTCCCTTTTGAGCAGCTTCCTGAGACTATTGCTGGTTTTCTCTTATACCTTTTAATTTAACTCTCTGTAAGTCTTTACATAGGATTTATTGCTGTACTGGGTTTACATGTCAAGGCGCCGGCAGGAGCAGGCGGCTCTGCAGGGCCGGCGGCGGCTGTGAGGGGAGAGGCAGGGCTGCCCCGGGCCGGACCCAGCCGGTTCCCGCCGGTTCCCGCCGGCTCCAGCGGCCCCACCGCCGGGCACAGCTGAGCCCCTCAGCCTCGGGGAAAGAAAGCCTGGGGAAGAAAGGGCAAAAGGGCTGAGGGAAACGGGGTGAGAAACAGCCCTGCCAGCCCCGAGGGGAGAGCGGGAGGAGGGCAGGAGGTGCTCCGGGCCCCCCTCCCCGGCAGAGATGGCCCTGCGGCCCCGGGAGAGACCCCGGTGGGGCAGCAGAAAAGTGTGAAGAGAAGGGATGGGCAGAGAGAAGCAGCCACGGGCTGACCGCAGCTCCCCATTCCCCGTTCCCCTGCGCCCCTCAGAGGGAAGGAAGTAGAGGAGTCGGGGATGAAGGAGTGAAGGTGAGCCTGGGAAGAAGAGGGGAATGGAAGGAAGGTGACTTAGCTTTTGTCTTTGTTTCTCGCCATCCAACTCTATTTTAAACTGGCAATACATTAAATTAATTTTCCCCAAGTCAAGTCTGGTTCGCCCATGACGGTAACTGGCAAGTGATCGCCCTGTCTCTACCCGTGAGCTTTTCCATCTTATCCTCTCCTCCTGTCCTGTTGAGGAGGGGGAGTGCAAGTGTGACTGGGTGGGTGTCTGGCAGCCATCCAAGGTTAATCTACCAGAATCACAAACATTCTTCTTTCATACTTGTGATTTATTTGAATCCACGTAAGGTATTAGTAAAATTGACAGACAACAATGATGAAAGCCCAACTCAGGCAGAGTCTTCAGCCACTGTTCTCTCTTCCAAAGACAAAAAAAGGGAAGAAATTTTAGGAATTGGATTAAGTTTGCTATAAACTTACCATTCATCTCAGTTATAAGATACACAATTAATGTTCTAAGACATCATATGAGGCATTAGATATAGAGATAGTAGTAGGTTGTCCCCTTTTTCCTTTTTGTCTGTAGCCGCCTTCTCCTGTACCATCCCCCTTCTCCTCAGAACAACAACCAAGCCTTCTCCAGATTCCTTCCTTTCTCTACAACATAGTACCCACCTCAGGCAGCTTCCAGGAAAACATCTCACTTCTCAGATCCCTCAGTCAGGCTCAGATAAGTCAATGCTTTGACTTTTTCAGCAGCTAGGCAAGTTTGTGATGTGAGATGAGGTAGAGAAGTGTTCTTAGTTAGAAAGACATTTCTGAAATTGTAAGTGAAAATGCTTCTGTTTTCACTGCTGAAGAAATTTCTTTAATCTTCACGAAAGACATTCACTTTCTGGGAGTTTCTTTGCCACTGCAGATACTTTTAGTCTCTTTATTGGCATCAGTTATCTTATAGATTTACTTCTTCCTGCACTTATTTTGATTTTCTTCCCCTGGATGACTGCTTTGTAAATATTCTAAACCTCTACAGAGAACAGAACATTGCAACTGTTTTTCAAGTTATGTATTGCACCACTCCTTCAAGAACCACGTGTATTTTTGCTCACCTCGAGGCAGTAACTTACTTAAAACACTCAATTGCTGAAATATATCTGTTCTCTTTATGTAGTGTTGTAGCAACTGAAGTCAGCTGAGGCACTCAAGACTCTCTAGAATTAGAATCTAAATAATCTAAAATTGGACTCTAAAGATATATTTTTTTAGATTTGCCATTTTGATGTGATTAATTTATGCTAATAGTCTGAGAGGGGCTCAGGTGTATTATGCTGCAAGGTGTGATTTTCTTGATTCATCCCTTTTCTCTGCCTGTTGCCTGGACATGTGTCCACAGCAATGAGAAGGACTAAGATAATATTTTAATTTTATGGGTCATGTTGTATCTCTGCTCTGAACATTAAAGAAAGTTCATTGTTCGCAGCCACAGCAGCTTCCTCATGTGGCCTACTTTAATCCTTTCAAATGGTGTAAATATTTGTTCAGATTTTAAAATTAGGAACATAGCAAGCTACTAAATGATGTGTAGGCATTCAAAAGAGACAAGGTATTTTTATTTTGTTGAACATATCATTTGTACGTATCTGTATGCAGATACCTATTTTGAACTAGACTTTAAAACAATACCCTAAATAAGCTGTCAGCAGTTAATATTTTATTTGGCTTTTTTTCACAAACCCGTAACATATGACAGTAGAGAAAGAAGACATCCAAGCCACATACAAAAAATATTAATCTATACACACCACAAATGCAGTTTAAATAAAATGTCATACCCAGAGCTAAAACAAACATTCTATTTTCAATTATTTTGATGGCTTGGTTATTGATTCCTGATTTTTTTTGTGTGTGCAGACAAACTTATACACACATAAAAAGAGCAATTAGCTATTAAGGTGACTTGCCCTTACTGTATACAAACATCGATAAGTAGAACTCTCCAAAAAAGATGAACTGGTTTAAACCTTGTATCTCGCTTTTTTTTAATTATTTAAAAAAATCCCACAAAACAAACAACTATTTCAAGCTTAGATTAAAACTGATATTCTGTTAGCCTACTCAAATGCACAGTCACAGAATAATAAGTAATTTGAAATTGTAAAAAGGTGGTACATGGTTAACTTTGGTACTTTCAGATAATTAGCTCATGTTCTTTAGCTCTCAGTATTGTACAGTTTCCTAGTGGTGACAAGCTAATTAAGATGAAACGATAGAATTTGCTGATAGTGATTAAATAAAGTAAATAATCAAATTGTTGTTGACAAAATGTTGGTAAATATAATGAAAAAACACATTATGTGATATTATCGGTACAATTTTTCATTTTATCTTTGTTGTTCTGATTGGTTTAACAGTGCATCAAGACATCTTCTTACTGACTTTAGGCACACAAATCTATTTCAGGGCCAAAAATGTGTTTGTTATTTGAGTTTAAAATGCATTAATTTGCAAGTCAGAAAGATAGAGCAGATGTAAAACTGGAGCAAACTTTTCTATAAAAACAAAAATTCACATGTATCTTTTTTCAAGTTATTAGTGGCATAGGTAATTTATTGTAAAAAGAATTTTACACTACATATATATTTGTACATTGCACTGTAAAAAAAAAAAAGCAATAAATTCAGCCCAAATGTATTACATTTTAATAGATTCAGAATGTAGAAATATGAATCTCTCAGAAGTTATTGCAACCTTCACAGTGGTGTTTAGTCAGGAACAATATTTATTTTGGTCCTAAGGGGGGGCAGTTTTATATCAAATAATGCTGCAAGACATTATTATTCTTACTAATGTAATTTGGAACATCTGATATAAATCATCTCAGTTTCCCTGGTGTATAAATGCAAAACACTTAATTCCTCTGAGTATTAAATGATAATACATACCTCCTGTTTGGAGATGAACAGATTATCTTCAGGAAAAAGCAAGGTGAAACTTAGATTTTCATGTTCCGTACAGATTAAAACCACAAATTTTTTATTTTTTTGGTAAATTTGTAAAAAGTTTTGTAAAACTCCTTTTATCTCCTGCATGTTAATAGCTGGAAGTATGTGTGAAAATTCACCCATTTTTGCTGATTTACTCAGAATTCGAGACACTTATAAAAAACTGAATCCCACTGGAATGGTTCAAGCTGTTGTCCTGTTGTACCTTTGCTCATAGTCCTGCCAGCTCCCCTCCCCTATTTATTTTCACTACAGAGTTCATGGTCCTGATTTCTAACTAGCTGTTATCTGGCATCTTTTGTGGTAGCCACAGCTGGACTGGTACACAGAGAAGAGAGACAGTGTTGCACAAAGACGCCTTACCCACTGGATGTACTGCTGCACTAAAGCAGCAAGGTGTCACTTGAACACAATCAGTGAAAAAAAGAAGACCAAAAATCTGGTCTGTCTTGAATACATCAGCTGTTCTGTAATTGATTGCCAAATCCAGTGTCTCCTGAGTAAACGGGAAATGTGAAAGAGAGAATAATTTGGTAAATATCCTGTGAAGATAAATCTCATACATTAATTGTTGTTCTACTGTAATTACACAACAATGGGATCAGTGAAATTTTGCTCCTAGTCAAAACATTTAAAAACATGGTGGTTTTGGCTTTACAACATAGTAAAATGCCTTTTCCAGCTTTAGCTGCACTTGTGATTTCAGTTACAGAGTCACAGAATTATACATTTGAATAAATTGATCTGAATATAAAATACTCTGCATTATAGCATCCAACATCACTGCAAAAACACAGCACATATCTTTCTATAAAAGTTATGGATTCTTTTTTTTCTTTTCTTTATTTTTTCAGTCAGTTGAATGTATTCTGGCTGTTTTTTTAAAGAAATAATTAACAGTTCAATGAACAAGCCAAGTGGGGCTTTATACTAAAAATCTGAGTTTAATCTTAGGAGTTTAGTAGGAACAGTATCTTTATAGAAAATGCAAAATAGGCAGAGGGCTGACAACCCCAGGAGCCTTTTTTGAGCTTTAAGGTATTTAATAGCAGCTCTTGTTTCCTTAGTGGGTACTGGGAGATCTAACTCTTTGCTTTTCTCATGATCTAGTGCCAATTTAGGGAATGCCTCTGGGTGAACTCCATTTCAGACTATAACAAAATGAAAACCTCTGCTTAAGTGTTACTGTGTTTTTTTAAAACCCCATTCTCGCTTTCCCTTCAGAATTCATCATGGTCATGCCATTTTTACATTTCTTGGCATTTGAACAGTTCCTCATAGGTGCCTGGATATATATATACCCTTTTCAATAACCTGTAACATTCAAAGCAAAAATAAGCTAATCATCCTCATTTATGTTCAGCATTTTCTATGCGTATTTGTGGTAGAACTCTTTGTTTATGTCATGTTGATACTTGAACTGTTTTTGCAGCTCAGCAAATTCAAGTGAAGGATTGAGAGCAAACTGCGTAACTTTTGCTGATATGAAAAGGGACTCCGGCATGGTGAGTGACCTGGATTTCAAATTGATGGAAAAAACTGTATTTTCTGATGCAAAAGTCAAGAAACAGCCAACTCTTCTGATGGCTTCATAAAACCAAAAATACATTGTGCGTGACAGAGTAGAGATTGTCAGAATCACTTCTGGTCTCCTCTCTCCGATACTGCAAAGGCTTATTCTAACTTCATGATTTACCTGAACATCGTGGCTAAGAAGGTTTGCAATCTTAAAATGGGCTTCAAAGTCACTGTGGAACTGTGGGAGAGATGTTTTGTTCCTCCAGGCTGTGTTGATTTGAGATTACAAAATTGGTCAGAGAGGAACTTTGGTTTGCAAATGAATGTACACCAGAGCAAAACCTTCTGCTACTGAAAGATCAAACTGCTGCCTATGCAACCAGATTAGGAGTAATCACCAATTTAAATGTTGTTAATGGTCATGCCAACATTTAAGGAGAGACAGCTTTTTTATCCAGAAAGCTAGGTATGCAGCATGAAACCAAGTTGTCTTCCTTCCTTCATTCTAACAGCAAACTCCATTATTAGCCTTCCCACATTTCTGTGCAGACTTAGATGCAATAACGGAAGCACTTTAGTAATCTTAATGTAAAGGGTATTTATAATTTCACGGATTGTCATAGTGCTTAAAGAAATTTTAACTTCTCTGGCAAATTTGACTGTGGGAGTCCTACCTATCTCGTGATCTACAACCTGGAAAAAGAAAGCAGGATTTCTCAACAATGTGTTTTGAAGGTTCTCAAAAGTAACACTTGACTGTGTGCAACTTCCTGGCAAATTCTTCTGTATGCCTATTTAAAGAGTCAGCTTTAGGTATGACTCCTGCAGTCAGATTAGCCAAAGCAGTTAACATTGCTTTAAGTACTGTGATAATCCCTGAAAATTATGAAAACTCTTTAAAGTATGTGCTTTAGAGTTATGGTAAATCATGATTTAGGCTGGTGTTCCTCCAGCAGTAGTTCACTGATGTGAAATGATTACAGGGCGCTCAGAGGGACTTCAGGATTCACATATTTGCCAGGTGTTAGTCACAGGAAGCTACTGCAGGGTGGAAAGTTCCTTCCTGGGAAGGGGAGGTGTGTTCCTCTGTTGCTCCACTGGAATGGGAGTGCTCTGCTCATGCCGGGGCCTGAGCTAAGGAGTAGTGCTTTCACTCTCAAAAACCCAGTAATAAGTGGTGTCCCTCAAGGGTCCATGTTGGGATCGATGCTATTTAATATCTTCATCAATGACATACTGGGATTGGCCTCCAGTGACAGGACAGGGGGCAATGGTTTTAAAGAGGGTAGATTTAGATTAGATACAAGGAAGAAATATTTTATGATGAGGGTGGCGAGGCACTGGAACAGGTTGCCCAGAGAAGCTGTGGATGCCCCATCGCTGGAAGTGTTCAAGGTTGGATGGGGCTTTGAGCTACCTGGTCTAGTGAGAGATGTCCCTGTCCATGGCAGGGGTGGGTTGACTAGATGATCTTTAAAGGTCCTTTCCAACCCAAACCGTTCTATGAATGTAAGATTCTATGAAAGCACCATGTGCAGTCAGCACCTGTACCCAGCCCAACCACAGTGACAGTAACTGAAACAACTATTTCACGTTTTCACTCCTCCACACACCTGTGCTAAACTCCAGTGCATTTCCGTGATGGCTTGCCATTCATCTCATAGTTCCTCCCACAAATTATCTTATATTAGTAGCAGAAGTTGTTAAATTCAAGAACTGATTATAATGCAGTACTTTGCTTTTGCAGGGGTGGGGTAAGGGCAGTGGATAGGAATCAGCCTGGTGTCAGATGTTGTCTTCTAAGCTGAGTTAAAACCTGATCATTAAACCCTCTCTTGAGTAAAATTATAACTCTTTACATTTTTGCTGGACCCTATTGAGAAAATCATGCTTGACATCTATTTCTCAAGGGTTTTTAATTTAGTTAGAAAGAAAATGAGTCTCCTGGGAAAAGGTAACAGAGCATTTCATGAATTTAAAAACAATCAAATGCGTTTGACCTCTTAATGGGTGGGTTTATTTCTTTTGTACCCAATGAAGCTCATTTAAATTTAGTGGCAACTCTGAGAGTACTATGAAATAATAAAGTAGATTTTGTAATGCAGCTTGTTTCTCTACTTCTAGATTATAAAGAAATACATGCATTTATGCATGGAAGTATGTGTTGAAGCAGACTACCACTGACAGACAGTCTTAATATTAATGGATTTAAATATGACTGAAATTATCTTTCATAACACCAGAGTATGAGTTGTTCATTATGAGGTGAAATTCTGTAATGCTCTGTTGGTTCCTTTCAGCTACTTAATAAGCATAATTGAGAGCATTTGTCATGTTCATCTCTTTCTGGATATTCTTGGCTTCCCTTCCTGCCATTTGTGATGCTTCTCAATGGTAAGTAAAGCAGTTTGTGATCTATTTAAAATCTGGCTTTGCGGTGGAAGTTGAGATTCCCCATTTTTACACATCCTTAATATTAGGTGTTTCTTGTTATTAAGTTTAGTTGTGGGTTTCATGCTTGGGTACAAAATGTTACTTTGTGGGTGGTTGTTCTTTGCCAGTAAGTCAGCTGTGCACATCTAGGCACTTGCATAACTTCCAGTGAATAAGAGATCTGTGCATGCATAAGCATACTTGTGCTAGCCTTTCACCCTCTACACATTTATAGCAAATAATGAAGTAACTGCAGCCATAATATGTAGGTGCCTTTAAAGACACAATTAACATTTTCTGTATAAATTATGTTAACTTCTTTTTTTTGCATCGTATGGTAAGAGCAAGATAATGCAATTTATTATCCCCTTTATACTTCTTAAGAAAAAATGTCTAAAACTACACTGTAAACTCAAAATACCAGCATTTTAGGTTAATAAAGAGCACACGATCAATTACATTAACATTATTATCTTCAAATTACTTTGCTATATATACCTAACTATAACTTAATTATCGATTTCTCCCAGTTATTAGATTGTATTATTTTTAAGTCCTATGTTTATTCTATTAGCTTATAACATACAACCTGCAGACTAAACTAGTTATGTTTTCTTTATGCTATTGGATAATTTGCTTATAATAATTTAATGATGTCTTATGATGAGATAATTTTTAAAGGACATTAGAGTCAAGTCAACTTTGAAGACTGGCATAATTCGCTTTTATTTACACTTCCATGAAATTCAATGAGATTAGTAAAATTTATAACTCTCTTGTAGAAAAAAATGCTACTGAGATGATACATTACAAATGATACAATTATATTTAAGAAATTTAATATGTCACTGACCAGTTCAGATGAGGCTGCATTCACTCATATAATTGCAACTTGGGAATAAAATTCCAGGAGGTAGGCACCCATATCACACTGCACACTAAAGAAGATATACTGTAACAGGCTGTATTATACCCTTAGACTATTTTGAAAATTAAACCTAAAATAACTATTTCAGTCAAACATTTAAGAAAGAAATATTCACTAACCCGAGGAAATTGCTTTAGAAAATTCGTCATAATACCCTTCTATATCTGTTAGGAGTAATCGACAAATAATATTAGAAATATCCATTATCTTGAGAGATGTATATTGCCATCATCCACAAAGTGAAAAAATAAGGCTATATTAAGAAACAAAGCAAGAAGTCTTGGTGAATTCAGGTACAAATATTGTCTGATATAGTTAGAAATTTTATAATGTCAGCTAGCATACTTTCTACAACAAAATTAATATATGTTTATATCTGATCTCTCATACCTGTCATTATTGCCTTGCTGTCACACTCAGTACTGTCATTTAAAAACACTAGGATAAGGGATGAATTGGGAGAAAGTTTTTCTCTAACTATATACTCAAAATGATCTAGAGAGCAAACACAGAAATAAAGATATTCTTCTATAACATTAACCTAAAACTATTAGCATGTAACCTTTGGGTCATATTTTGCAGTGGTTATTTATGCCACCTCTGTAGTTGCTACAAATGGGAAGAGGGAAAAAGGTTGATGGCAATCAAAATAATTAGGATTTGAAACTGCTGAAGAAATAAGAAGAGGAAGGAAGGGACTCCAGAAAAAGAAGCAATAGTTGGCAGAATTAAAAAGATAGAAAGAATGCTTTTGATCAGTTTAAGTCCATTTCTAGGTAGAAGTTAAAGACTTAATATAAATGCTGTGATAAAAGAACTTTCTAGATATTTTTGTAGTGTTTTTTTTAAGACCAGCTTTTGAAGGAAGCAGAGCACTGAACAGACTCTGAATTTTTAAAATTTTGAGAAGTGTCAAAACAAGGTTACAGATACACAACTCCTTTAAGGACCTAAAATTCTGTGTTAGATTGAAGACACTTTTAAAAAAAATAATTGTTAAATAGTTAAATTATAATGTACAGTTTCAGCTTTGGAAATTTTCTTTTCCTTGTAAAATACAGCTTTGAAATGCTTGATCAGTTCTTTGTCAGAGCAAGAAAACCTGGACATACTTACAAAACACTGTAAAAGACTTTGTATCCCTAAAAACCAAACACAAGAATCATGATGCCTCACCTGTGGAACTTATTTTTCTGTGTTACAGTGATTCACAGACAAATAGGAAAAGATGAAACATGGAGACAATGTGCTTTCTTCCTCTTTGGCAATGGTGTAACTGTTACAAACCTGCGAATCTACACAGCTCAATTGGCATTATGAAATACTGGAGATAGCTCAGAAGTCCACAAGAGTAATTAAGGCTTTGGGAAACTTCTCTGTAGCAAATACCTAAGGGAGCTCAGTTGTCTTAATTTACCAAAGAAAAAGTTGATCGGACTGTGAGTATCTCTATAATAAAATGCTTCTCAAATCTAGCAGGCAGTGTCATATAAGAAGATAATGGAAGCTAAAATTAGACCAAATCAGACTACAAATAAAGATAAATTTTTAGGAGCTTGAATCATTGGAACATCTTGTCAAATTGGTGTTAGATCCTTCATCAGTGAACACTCTGAAATCAAGATTATTTGAGTCTTATTTTGTCCTACAGACTGATACTCCAGTTTGCTTGCAGTTTTATGACACAAATTATTATAAATCAGCTTACAACAATGGATTTTATAATCTATGTATCTACTTCCATACCCAAGAGAGCAAGAAGTTAACAGCAAGTATGAAATAGACACGCATCTATATCAACAGCAAATACTGGCAGAGCATGGAAGTAGTTCACCGAGGATCAAAGAGTAAGATAAAAAAAGCTGTGCAGATTTTTTTAATGCAGAGTAAAATACAAACATCTGTAGAGATCTTCTAATGCTTGAACCTGCCTATTCCCATATCTTGCACTGCTTGTGACAAAATTATTTTGCAAATTTTGAGAAAAAGTAACTAGCAAACCTTTTAATAGTCATTGTTCATATTTTTATCACTGCACTGATATAAAAGAAAAAGAGATAGCAAAAGAAACTGTTGAAAAGTGGTGTTTCTCTTAATTTACCAACATCAATATCATGATGGCTTATGTCGTGTATTTTTGCTGTTGTTTTTGTAACAACAGCATCATTGCAATTCATGGGAAAGTTATAAAAATATTTTAATAAAAATTAATTTTCTGTGTAGTCTTTAAAGCTGTTTTGGTAGAACTTAAATAATTTCCTTTGTCTTTTTCCCCCAGTTCCAAAATAGAAATGTAGCAACTCGTTCAGATGAAACACTGATGTCTGTATTTCAAAGCATTTTCAAGGAAAAGAACTAGAATGATTCTGGTAAAAAGCAAGATTTTTTGAAAGACTGGCAAAATACCTATAGGGAGTAAAAAATGAATACATGGGTTTTCATAACAAGCATTTATAACAAACGGTTTAGCTTCAAGCCAAGCTCTGTTAATTGTTTTTCCTTAGTATCCTGAGATCACAATTTTTAACTCTCTCTCTGAGATCTAGAGACCATACATTTATCAGTTGACCAATTTGTTATGAAAATGTTAGCTCTCAAGTGAAATTTTAATGTTTCGAAATGTCTCTTTCATATTAGACTTGTTTTGCCAGTGTTATAAAATGTGTATTCCTATGAGTGGACACAAAAGGATCTCAGTGCTTAAAGTCAAATATGTTTTGCAACTGAAGGAGAAAAGAATATGAGAAGCAGATTTCTGTCTGAAAGTGCAAAACAGCTGATTATTAGATTATTCGTTTTTCTGTGGAAAGAAAAAAAGTGTCTCTTTTGGCTGATAATGTTTTGCTTGGCAATGAAGTTTACCATAATAATTCTCAATGTTACATTACTAAAGCCAGAAATGGTTAGCACTTCCTGATATCACCATACTGTATGTTCAGACATACAGAATTTAGAACAATACTGGGAATAACAATGGCACGTTAGTATCTTCAGAAAGAATGCATTTTTTATGTTGATCATGGAGAGATAATTTATGTCCATCCAGCTCAATAGTGGCCAGAAAGCTTTTGTCAGAATTAAAATTTTTGAATTCCTAATTCCTAGTGGATATATAACCACATAGAAACTTCATCAAACACAGCACAACCTACCATACAGAGCAAGAAAATAAAGCTGTTTCTGTTACTTGGAGCTTTTATCTAGTACTTCCAGGAATTTCAAATCTGTACTCTGGCAAATGTCTCAGTATGATTTTGGGCAAATTGCCTAGGTCGAGAATCAGGTTTTCAAAGATCTCAGGTAGAAATTAAGTGCATAAATTCAAAACTATAATTGCAAATAACCTAACAAGTCTAAGCACATCAGGCACTGATATTAATGTTGCCTTGGAAGCCACTTCTGCTTTTGAGCATGCAGAAACGTCCTTCAGTCCTGGTAACCCCAGCACATGGCTGACACATTGTCATGGCCAGAAAGAGATGTTCCTCTCCTGCAGGGCTCAGTTTTATGGGCATTCTCACACCATCCCTTTGGCTGAGCAACAACAGTTCCCCACACCCTCTAAACCCAAGTATCCAACTCACTACTACTGCTCTCCTACTTTCTTGCCCAACCTTTAGTTCTTTTCTGCAGAGCTGAACAGCTTTAATGGGAAGGAATGAGCAAAGCCTTATTTCTCCCTTTATAATGGCTCATATTCTGGTAATCACAGCACTCTGAGAGCAGGAAGAAGTGCATCTGTAGTCCATCAGGCAGGATACTTGACCCCCACATCTTCTTCCTTCCACATCTCCTGCCCACCTAGCCATTAGGTGGATTTATTACCATGTGCTGTCTTTATCTCCTCTTTTAGGATTTCTTTCCTCAACACTGTCTTTTGGCTAACCCTAAACTGCTCTGCTCTTACTAGGTAGGATCTAAAATGATTGGCCAGCTATGTAACATGCAACTCTTCCCAACTATTGGATGGTGAATGTAGGTGCCAGACATGGCGTTTTGGCCTCCATTCTTCATGCCTGACTAATGCACCCAAGTAGGTGATGTAATTTTCGGTGAACCCTAATCTACATTCTTTTTTTTAACCTGTCTGAATCTTGCTTCTCTTTCTCTAAATCTGAGGTAGTAAGACAACATGAATTTATGAGGATAAATACATTTAAGAGTTTTCAGTATTCAGTCCTCATGATACTGAGTACAGAGGACAATATAGACTGGAATGGGCAGAAAAATGAGCAGTTTAGTTATGCTTTTACCTCAAGTCATAGTCATAGTTGAGGTATCAAAGTGATCAATTGTTTTGCTATTCTGTGAGTAAGATGAAGGCTATTTTGTAGATCTAACATTCAGTATTTTTCATAAAATAGAAAAAAAGTCTTAACAAGCAAATCTCAAAATATATATAAAGAAAAAAATGGCTGAGATTTTGTTTACTGGTCATAGGTACAGTTTCTTAAAAGAAGCAAAAGAATTGTCTGGACATTGCATAAAAAAAACATAGACTCATTACTTGAAATATTGACTAAATATTGCTCACCATCTGAATTAGGAAAATTCATTAATTTGTCTGTTTCTATAATGAGAACAAGCCTCTTAAGGGTCAAAGGGACATTTAGTTAAAAGTTGTCCAAGAAAAAAACATATCGATACTTGTATTTAACCTGCATTGAACTATCTGCTTGTTTGCTGCAAAAATTACCACTTCTTTTTTGGTTTCTTTTTGCATTTTGGCTTATGTTTTGAAAGTCCCACATACCTTCAGTGAATCATTCTCCCTTTCCTTATTATTGTCACCTTGAAGTAATTTCCAGGCTGTGGTCATGAATCCTTGAGTCTTCTCATTCCATGTCTGTATTGTGAAAATTTATCTTCCTTCAGTCATTTCTAGAACCCTTGAGTCATTTTGGCTGAGTGTCATTCTTATTCATTGAGTTTTTAGATTTCCTTCCTAAACATACCATATGACGCTGCCTATCTGGCAACATTTATCTGATTGTAAACCACTAAAATGCATGTTCTTCTGCAAATCTATTGTTTGGTTTGTCCATCTCTAAATTAAAGGTTTAAATAGTAAAGCATACAGTACATTTCTGAAGCACTACTTCCAAAAAAGCAGACATAAGTGCTTGCCAAACGATACAAAGTGGAGTAGCATTTCCTGATTACAGTTGGTCTCCACAATAACCCATTACTACCATTGTGTAGTGTAAAGGGTGTTTCTGACATGGCATTGTGAATGCTATAATAAAATGAAATTGCACAAGCAGTTTTCTGTGATACAACTGTCTGCCATGTCTGTCTAAAGCAAGAAGGAGTTTTCTGCACCAGTATTGTTTATTAGCAGAGACCAGTACTACAGAGCAATTCGGCAAACATGATATCACTGTTTGCTGTCACACAAAAAAAGTGTCAGAGAGCAAGAAAAGTATCTGTGGGATTTCCCTAAATAAAATGCTTAATTTCATGCTGATTTTGTGTCTTATAATTAAATGCTTTGCCAACTTTTAAGAGTGTATATGCCCTTTTCATTTTTTTATATCTGAACACACAATACATGGCCCTAAGTGCTATGTCCTAAAGCAGAAAAAAACCAAGTTATAAATGATGACCTCAGTAGGCTGGAAAAAGTGCATTGCTGGGGAAGATGTATGACTCAATGTTTTCCAAAAAAAATAAAAGCAGCAAGAGGGAATTGAAAGAGAAAGTAAAGAAAGATCAAGAAAAGAGAAAGAAAAGGAAATTCTAATGTTATGTTTAGAATAAAAGCTACTTCACAGATGCATAAGCTGGGACTCTTTACAGCCCTTCCCACCTCCGTCGATAGTACTCGGGACCTGCCTGTGGCGGACTTGTGCGCAGGGGCTTCAGCTGGCCACGCTGCAAGCGGCTGCCCGGCGCCCTGCACAACTGCACAGGAACCAAACGCAACAGTAGCCGCTGGGCTATCCTCAGAAGGATTGCCAGAGTCACTCCTGAGAGGAAATGGATTGATACAGAGGTGAAAGGAAGTCAGCAAAACTGGCCAGATCAAACTCTAGAAGCAGAACTTTGGTACTAGCATAAAATTCAGCACCACTTCCATCTGTTTACTTAGCTATTTCAATTACTGACATGTTTCAGCTGGTTCAATTTACCTGGGAGTGGTTTACAGCACAACTAGTCAACCTCCAAGAGCCTATGATCCAGCTAGATTGTTTCTCCCCCAAGTAATGCTTGCAGATGTCTGCCATGTTGCCAGTGCACGCTCTGTCCTGTACTGTCCTGTACTCACTGACCAATATTTAAATAAATTATGCATGATGAAACAGAAGGACTTCCCATTTTGCACAATATTGCCACAGTTATGATCAAGGAAATATTCTGAGTTCAAATCCTTTCTGGGTTTGCCAGTGCATTGCTCTCCCTTGACTCTGGACCCCAGGCCAGCTTTAGGAAACAGTGCAGATCTCATTATTTTCTGACCTTTCAGGGGAGAGGGACAAGATGAGATTTTTTGCTCATGGGAAGACTGAGTGTAGTTTTCTATGTGTCAATTTTCTTCCTGGTTAATTCTGACTATGTGGATGAAGGTAGGCTGGTGTTCGGGTTTTTTTGTTTGTTTGTTTGTTTGTTTTCCTTTTTTTTTTTCTGTAGTCGTCAAAATTAAACAAAGCAATGGGTAGGTGTATTTCCTTCTCTATCTAAATAAAAAAAATCTGATCAGTTCATGGTGATACTCACCACATGCTTTGTAATAATAAGCACCATCTAATGCTATATTTGATTCAAGGGGTGTAACGTATTGGTAAAAGCTATACAAAGTAATTGTTCTTAGAGAGTCACTTCACAAAATTTATTTTCTCAAAGTCTAAAAACATCTGTACCACAATTAAAAAAGTATTTCTCCAATTTTACTATGTTGAATTTTAACCTCAAATGACATCCAATATTAATCTTCCATTTTTTGAATGAAAATTTAAAAAAAAATCAGAAACATGCATAATTGTGGTTTATGTGAGAGTTTCTTACTCTTCTCAGTATCTGTGAGACTTAATGCCAAATCAGCCAAATGTAGTCTATGACTGAACAAAATGTGGCTTGTGCGTAAACAACCTGTAAGATCCTTGCCTGAAATAAAGGGTTAGTAAAGGAGCTTCTTGGCTGATACTAATCCCTAATATTAAACATTTTCTCAGCTCAGTGGAGATTTTTCAAATAACATAAATCTGAAATACAAGAAATCTGAACTGAAATCATGGGGACTACTTCTAAACTAAGAACTAAGTTTTTTAAAAATGCATGATGCATCTTTATATTTGCTTAATTAATATTTAAGCCTATAATTTGACACTACAGTCACATTTTCATGTTATTGTTTAAAACCAGGAGAATTAGAAGTACACTTTACTGAAAAAAAACAACAAAACAAAACCAAAAGAAAAGAGAAAAAAACCCAAATAAAGTAAAAGTCATATGTAATCACTGCACTTTAAGAACTGGAGCTTGAAACCCCAATAACTAAGTTATCATTTAGCTTGCTATATAATTACAATAGGGGACAACCCTCTATGGAATCCTTAGTGCTGTATTTTTTTATTCTACAGATATTTGTCTTCTATGCTGCAAGATACATCTCTCTTTCTTATATCCTCTCCATCTAATTGCTGTAAGATTAATGCAGTTCCCATACTGGGGATATTTTGTACCATCCTGATGAACCTGATGGATCATGAAAGTAGAGACATTCTTTGAAACTAACGCATTAGAGAACAGATGTGCAAAAGACAAAAATACTTAAAGAAGGACCTGATCCAAGATCTATGGAACTGTGTCCTTGTTCCGACAGCGTCAGTCTGTAATGGTTTAAGAACGTGACACAAATATGAGGCAAGTACAAAATAATACTTCCCCCAGTGTGTACACAAACATTCTGGTATTGCTCTATATTTGCACTTACTAAGAATAAGCTTACATACTTTTTGTGGTTATTCATAGCAGTGCATTCAATTAGTTCATAAGGATAGGCAGGAAAGTGTTCAAAGATGTTTGCCTACATCTATACTTTTGTGAGGATTACAGTAATTTGCATATTCATGTGTAATTAATCTTAACTTGTTGACATCTCTCCCCATGGACCATGTCTATGAACTGCTGACATTAGCCCGTTGGCCTATTGCTGAAAGCACTGCCACACTGAGTGCTTCTTCTGAAACATAATTTGTGCTCATCATTAATGTCATCCATTCTTTTGAATTTGCACAGATGTGTATAATGGTGTGTTTTTACTTACAACACATCTGCCGTTTTGCTGGAGGTGCATCTGTTCTTCATATTTTCCCCCGGGTCATGTTTTGCGGTTTGCTGACCAGCTTTTGTACGTCAGTGTTTTCTGCATTTTAAGGTTGCCTGCTTCATACACTGCTTCCCTAAAAATGCAGACAGGTTGGCTTATGCCATTTATGTATTCTTTTAATGCTCAGCGTCCAGATTTATTAGCTTTCATGGCCTTTTAATGAACTGCTCTTAAACAATAGTTTGAATTATTTCATCCATGAAAGTAATCCAAGGGTTTTAACAGTCATTCTAGTCCAATTCAGGACTGTACGCCAAAATCTGCAGGACCAGGAAATAGGTATTCTAAACTTATAGCTGGAGAATGACTTTGGTTCTGTGTGCTGTGTCCCAAAGGGTTTTGACATTGTACTGAGTTTGGCTGGCATGGAGTTAATTTTCTTCACAGCAGCCCATATAGTGATGTGTTTTAGATGTGTGACCTAAACAGAGTTTTGGCTACTGCTAAGCAGTGCTTGCACAGCATCAAGGCCTTCTCTGTTTCCCACTCTGCCCCCACAACAAGTAGGCTTAGGGTGGGCAAAAGGTTGGGAGGGGATACAGCTGTGACAGCTGACCCGAATTGACTAAAGAGATATTCCATATATCGTGCTCAGCAATAAACCTGGGGGAGCTTTTTTTTCCAAGGCAGACATTGCCCGGAGACTGGCTGGGCACCAGTTTGCTAATGGGGAGTGATTGCTTTGGTGTCACTTGTTTGTTGTTTTTCTTTTCTTTTTTTTTTTTTCCATTCAGTTATTAAACTGTGTCTATCATAACTCATAAGTGTTCTCACTTTTGCCCTCCATCCCACTGAGGGGGAGGTGAGCAAGCTCCCTACAGGGGTTAATCCATGACCTGTGCGGAGGTCCATGACCATCTGTATTTTTCCAGTGCGTTTTTCCACTCTTTGATCTCTTTTCATGGACCTTGCTGAAAGTAAGAGAGACATCAGACCTCTTCTATTCTTTAAATGCTTAAAACTTTAACACCAGTAAAATACTGTCTAGAAAAGCACTGAGTGCAGAGACATCTTTATATGTCACATATTTTTGTCCATCACACCTGTGAAAGCAATTAAGCAAACTTTTCGTGAAGGCTAAACCTTTGGTCCTAGCCCCTTCATGATCTGTACTTTATCTGCTATCTTTCTTGCATGTAATGTCTGTATGTTTACAAGTCTTTTCTCCCTGGAGAATAGAAGACAGGGGAACCTCATCACGGTATTCCAATACTTAAAAGGTGACTACAAAAAGGTCGGAGGCTCTCTCTTCACCAGGAGCCACATGGAGAAAACAAGGGGTAACTGGTACAAGTTGCACCAGGAGAAGTTTCATCTCAACATAAGAAAGAAATTTTTTACAGTAAGAACAATCATTCCAATCATTCACTGGAACAACCTGCCCAGGGACGTGGTAGAGTCCCCATTGCTGGAGGTTTTCAAGATGTGATTGGTCAGGGTGCTAGATAATCTCAGCTAGGCTCCCTATCCCCTGAAAGGTTGGACCAGATCATCTTTCAAGGTCCTGGGCTGTTCTATGATTCTAAATATGCTCCAGATGAAATGTATTCATTCTGTGATGCAGAAACAAGACACTAAAACTTGTAGTTAATTTTTCAGCTATTTAGAACTAATAAACCCAGAAATTTGTCACATATTGAAAATATTGTTTGAGGATAAGATCATCATTCATTTAATGGACAATGTTTCACAATGGCTTCTCTGAATTACTATTCTTAATGGTCATGTCCTTAAATTCATTTCACTGTCAAGCAGAGGCATATTCTTGTTTCTCCTCTTGGGCAAAATTCTGCCAGGTACTGAGTATCCTTAGATGGTGCCTAGGATTGTCAGTTCTTTCAAGGAGGTTGAGGTGCTCTTCGTTTCACAGGATTAGATGTTATCTGAATTAGTAGTATTCCTTCTTAGTTGTCACTCTCTCTTTCCTCAAAATACTTATTTTCTTTTATGGAATCAGATTAAGGCATAGCAGTCAATTGCACAAGCCATACAAACTGAAAATTATATTCAGTAGCAGAGTTAAAGATTTACAAGGGCATTGTTTTTTCTTACAAATACCACGGGTCAGCATTTCACAGTAACTGCATAATAAAATTTTACTTGACAAACCTTAACTTGATTTTTTTATCAGTACAAGTTTATGATGAATATAAATCATTTTAAAGTTATTCATAGAAAAATTCTCAGTTTCTGTGTAACAGACATTTCCTTAATCTCGGCTCATTTAGACTGCTCACGGTTGACATAGAAATTTAACTGATATTATAGAAGTTTAGTATTTTGGAGATAGTACACAATAGTACTTTTCTATGCCAGGTGCATAAAAATAATACGTTGCTCCATTATTTTTTGGAAAATATGCTTTTTCTGAACAACAAACAGAACTAGATAAAACAGGATTTGTTGTAGCTATGCTAAAACTCCCTCTACTAGAAACATTTGAATTCTAATAAAACTGAAAGAAGCAAGTTGCTACTTCATGAGTAACATACTTTGTAAATAAAGATATTTGATCTTAAGGATTCAGGGAGTTTGTGGCCCAAAATCTGCAAACTTCTACTCATGCAAATCTTGTTTCTAAAAAAAAAGGAATTATATATTAATGTATTTGATGGCCAGGCATGCATTTGCCTGCATTTTGATAGCAAAGCTCTGAATCATACCAATACAACTGATACTCAAATACATATTAGCTGATACTGAGCTCTATTTTTAAGGTAAAAATCCGGAGGATAGAAGAGGTATTAGGTATGCCATACATAAATAACAGGCTTCTGTGAAAAGTGCTATGGGGTGTCAGGACTTCTATGAAAGTGTTTTATATAAACATACAAAGCTGATCCTTTCAGCATGATTTAAAGCTTGATACCTGTTTCTGTAGCTGTCTCTTTCACTGAGTGTTAATGCCAGGAAATAACATACTGAAATTCAGACTATGTGCATAACGCTATCTTTTTTAAACCCTTTATTGCAATGAGAATATGTAACACGTGACAATTATTTTGCTTTTCTCTTTATGAATCAAATGCAAAAGAGTGGGTTCAACCTACATAGGTGGTCTTTACCCCCTAAGGTTCTGTGTACCCTTGCCATAATTCAGCAAAGAACTTCTCTAGCACTGGAAACTCTCCATTGTGTTAAAAGCTAGGGAAAAGCATATGTCCTTCACTGGATGAAGCTATGGGTGCATCTAGGACTTCAAAAGGGTGTGCTGCAAAGACCAAGTCATTTGACATTGAGGAAGCCCCTCTTCTGAAGAGCATAACCCAAAGATCAACACCCCCACCCACCACCCCGACCTTGTGAATGCAGCAGAGTTGCAGGGCTGGAGGAGTGCACTCTTCTGGGGCTAAGGGACCCTCCCAAGACATTATGAAGAAACAGGCACTTTGAAGCCACAAGAAAGTGAAAAATGGTAGGAATCTCTTTATCTCCTCCATAAGAAGCCCTCCTCTTGAAAATCTGCCTCTCAAAATCTGGGCTGAAGTGACAGAAATTTCAGAACTACTGAAGACAACTGCTAAGCTCATTGATGTGTGTAGCCTGCAGAAGCAGAAGAGGCTTGTTGAGAATTAGGATGGAAGGAGAGAGAGGGAAAAACTGAGCAGAGCTTTAGTGTACTAGAGATTGCTACTGGATTAGCTGCTGGTATGAATCTATTCTTCCCCGCCGTTGAAACTATTTTCCTCTTTTCAGAGAACATGTCATAAGAAAAATCAGCTAGCATACGAGCAGTTTGCTTGTTTAGAACCAAAATTAACATATCTTCAAGGCGAGGGGACTGTGAAGTCTTTGTGACCAATGGAACCTCTAGTTTCCTGGACTGAGATCAAACTTGGTGGAATAGACTACCCTGCAAGGAGACAGTTGGCAGTTGTAAGATTTGTTTTAGCCTGTTTTATTCCATCCTGCTCACACAGCTTATCTGAGGTTTCCTTACATAAAGACTTTCTCTGCCTTTATGTATTATTTTGTGTTCCAATAAAACCTAGCCTTAGAGATTAGACACTTTTGGCTTAGTGTACTCCCTTAAAAAAAAGAGGTGGAGCAGTTCCAAAACTCTAGCTATCACAGGTACATAATGAGGTAAAGCTTGAGCTACTGTAATGAAATTGTACTGACTGGAGAGAATAAACAAAAAAAGCCTTTCTTAATTTATACCAATGAAAAGTCCATATAATTGGTTACTATGCACACATTTAGAATGTGAAACAAAGTTCCTGATAAAAATGTGTTTCCATGATCATAATACCTGTATTCCATCAAATGTCCTTGGAACCTGTGTATAGTGTCAACAGCATGTCAGACTTTTTTTCTTTGGTGTCTTTGAGGATTTGAAAATGGAAATTAATTAAAGCTTACAGAAAACATTTTTGCCTTGAGCTACTCAGTATGCTTAAGTGGCATGATGGGGTACCATCCATTTTTCTAAACCTGTTCATGAAATAACTCAATTTGGTTTAAACACACAGCACATTTTTTTCACAACTAGCCATAATTTCCCTCCTTGACTATGTAACCTTACCCCATTAAGAGACTCTGGCTTGTGTAATGAAATTATCTCTCAGCCTCCAGTAAGAGGACAACATGAAAACGAGAATGTATGCTGATGTCAGGGTCCATGAACATAGAAAGTTACACGGTTCAGAAATTTATCTCTAGGAAAACTGCCAACTTCATCTCAGGGATTTCTATACTACTATTACCCAAAGGAAAACAAGGAGTTATTTAGAAAGTTAACACTTCCTGAGTTACGCATTTTGCTATTTGATTAACTTAAAGAAGAATTAGTGTCATAAAAAAGTGCAGATTAATCAAAGGTTAAAATGTAATACATTTTCAAAACTGAAACCTTGATTAGGCATTTTTATGCCTATTATCATGAATAGGCCATTGTTCAGTCCTGTATAGTATTTAATTTGATTCATAGCATTATATAAAACATGTTAATGTCATAATATATGCTGGGTTAAGACTGTGTGTGTTCATGTGAATATACTCATCAGCATATTTACTAACATCAGGTCTTGTTTCAGTGCAGGTCTTCTATTTCCCCCATTTCTGCATATTTTCAGGACTCTGGCTTTCCATTCTTGGGAATGAGCTGAACAGTCTGTCCTGTTAGCTGTTTCTCTTCAAAAGGATTGTCACTTCTGGACAATTATGGCAGAAGTATCCGGCTGTCATTTTCTAGAAGTATGTTGTTGAATATGAGGTTGTTAAGTAACACTATAAGCAGTAGTTAGAAGGAGAGTGCAAAAGGATAGACATACAAACACAATGAGGGTCTTCCATTTGGAACTATTTATTCCTTCTCTTCAATAATAACAGTTAGAAGTTGTCTGCAGACCGGCTTCTGAAAATAACTATGGGATTTTGTTTATTTTAATGGGACTATTGAAATCAGGTACTACTCAAAATGAATAAGGACATAGTCTGGGCCTAGGCAGAGTGTTATACATAAAAAGGTTGTAGAAAATACCATTTCTCACATAAGACTCCATCACATCACACAAAAAAAAGCTGACACATGGCAGATACCATGGGGCAGATTCTGACCATCTCAAGGATCCATATGTAAGACTCACAACACCTGAAAGCTAGGGACTTTGTTTCAACACAGTGACTCAGAACATAAGATAGACCCATGGGCTTCCTAGGCTTTGTTAACAGAGAGGAAAGCACCTCTGAGGAGCAATTCAGTTAGGTCCTAACTGAAGCACCTATCTCTCATTGACTGTATGCCTCCATAGGGCTACTCGGTATAGATTATTAGGAAATGTGTGCTCTCAGCTATGCAGTGATTGGGAAGCCAACTCTATGAGAGACCCTTGGCTTCAGGCTGTCCTTTACCCTCTCATCCAGCTGGGATTCAGGACTCCTGAATTTCTTCTGAAGTGCAGCCTCTGCTAGCTCATGATATACAGTGGGTCACCATTGGATCTGGTTGCATGATGATTAGTGCATTTACTTGAGAAATAGAAACGCTTGAGCTTCAGGTGAAGAAACTTTAGAACTTCAGAAGCTTTAGATTTTAATGAGGGGGAGCTGCAATGCATGAGGTGGTGGAGAGGGGGAGAAATGGTTGTATCCAGACTTCAGTTTTCCAGTGTAGCACTCTCTACCCCTTACTAGAATGGCCAGGGAAAAGTCCATTCTCCTGGCGAGGTTTGCAGTTGTGCACATAAGGATGCAGAGTTCATGTAGCTCAGGAGACCAAGCAAGAAAGGATATGATTCTGTAACCTGCTGATTTGGAGGATCCCAGGTTCTTTACTTCAGTCACATTTTATCCATTTTTTCTTAAATAGGATATGTTTAATCAATTCTCAGACTCCAGGGTGAGCCCTCACAGGGGAGGTCCTTCCCTCACATATCTAGAATGAGGTCTTCTTTTACATTTTTTCTCTTTCTCCCTCTTTCTTTGGCCTAATAATTCTTACGTGCTTTGATTTTTGTTTTGTATTATTTTGCTTGATTTTTTGCCTTTGGGGGTTTTTTTTTGTTTGATTTTTTTTTGCCTTTTTCCCTTCATTTTGGGGAAAATATCTAGCTTTGTGACATTTTTAAGGAGAAATGGTTTCCTTTTAGATTTGACAATCAAATTTTAGTTAAGATGAGATAATGTTGAGATCCATCTGGGAAAAAACAACAACAAACAGTGACATTGTCTGCTATGTTCTGTCTTCAAGAGGACTTGAATCTGTAACAGCTTTACAATATATATATGACCTATAACAGCTTTAGAATACATAAATCAAACAAGGCAGCCGGTGACCAGTTCACCGGAACAGGTATTTTTTCCTCTCTTCAGTTGTGTGGAATTTTTCTGACAATAAAGTCTTAACCACTCTGGAAAGAATGCTTAATACATAGAATTGTGAAATGCAAATTCTATGCAGCTATCTCACAGAAAAGCATGTCATTTCATAAATACTAAAAACTAAATGGCAGTACCCAATTAAAACTAAACTGAACATACACATAGGCATATCCTTGAGAGAGAGGTAAAAATGCAGCATTGCAAGAAAAATATGCTGTATTAATACGTCTTCTCTTGTAATCTTGACTTTACTGCAATGTAGAGTTTGCCTGAAAATCAGTCTGTCTGGCATTTTTATTACCATTGTGCAAATGGAAAGAGAGTAAATGAACCATTTTCTGCCTTTACTTTCTGTGTAGAGTAATGCTTCAGTTTTCCATTTGGCTGTAGTCTACCTTTCTTTTATTTATTTATTTATTTTTAATCACACAAATGCTTTCTCCTTGGTATCTTTGAGATTGTAATTATTAGTTATGGCAGGTTTCTGTTCTACGTCCCTGGAAACTTCCCTACTGTGGTGCAAAAACTACCAAGAGCTGAGCTGTTGTAAATAAAATTTGGTTTAAAGGGTTAGTAAACACACTGTAATGAAACACCCTATGGCAGTTCAGGAATGTTGAGTTACAGAATATGCCTACCTGGTAGAAGGCATAAACTATTGCTATATTGAACATCTTTTTCTTTACAACTATTTGGACTGAACATTAAGAGATGTGAAGGGAAAAAGGAAAGAACAAAATGCATATAATGTGACTGAATGTTTTTTGGTACATGTTCAAGGTTAGAGCAGCATCTATATTCAGTTATTTTGATCTGTTTTGGGAGGAATGACGTTTAAACTTTTTTTGTGAGCATGAAATCATAATCCATCCCCTGTGCACCATGTCTGAAGCAGACAGAAAGCTTAATTGGGTGTGGTAAAATTGTTCCAAATCCATCTGGACAAACCAAATGAATATTTTCCTTCCAGACCTATTAAGAGAAATAAGCTAATAATATTCATCTTTTAATGCAGATGGAAATTATAAGCTGATGGAGTTTTGTTCAGAAATTGTATGTTTGGATTAAAATACATACTTTAAAAAAATAATTCACAGAACAGCAATCATTCCTGAGTGGTAGCGTGTATTCACTGGCTTCTAACTGCAAAATTCCCTCCTTTATATGTTCCAAAAAGTAGTAATTTAGGAAAGGGTGGGTGAGAGAGTTGTAGGAGGCATAAAAGCCTTAACAGAGAATTGTTGTATGGTTCAGTGCTGCATTTCTCAACTCAACACCTGTACTTTCTTCGCATAATATAATAATATTATACAATAATATAATAATAATAAAAATTATAATCAGAAATAAGCATAACATCACAGAATAATTTGTGTTGGAAGGTGACCCTGCAGGTTGTCTAGTCAAAACCCCTGCCTGAAGCAAATCCAGTTAGGGCAGTTTTCCCAGCACTGTGTCTGGTTGGATTTCGAGTATCTCCAAGGATACAAATTCCACAGCTTCTCAGGGCAACCTGTTCCAGTGTCTGACGATCCTCTTAGTGGAAATTTTTTCTTTATATCTAATCAGAATTTCTCATGTTCCAGCTTGTGTCCACTGCTTCTTGACCTATCACTGTTCATCTTTAAGAAAAGTCTGGCTCCATCTTCTCTACTCTTCCATTAGGTTTTTCATGGGCAGGAGTAGGATCTATCTTTAACCTTCTTTCAGCCGCTCCTGCCCTCAGCCATCTTCATGGCCCAGACCTGCTCCAGTATTTCCATGTCTTACTGGGGAGCCCAGACTTGGACCTGTCACTCCAGTTGTGTCTCGCCAGAATTAAGCAGATGGGAAGGATTACCCCCCTTGACCTGTGGGCAATATTCTTCCCAGGTGCAGAACTTGGCACTTCCCTTTGTTGAATGTTATGAGATTTAGGTGTTAGTTTAAGAGTTTTGACTTAGTAAAGAATATAGCACTAGAATTATCCAACATGCTGTTACTAGTGTCTGCGATAATATTTGTCAATGGTAACCACTTACTGCTTACAGACTTAACTGGGCATCTGGGAGGTGAATGTCTGTTTCTCTTTCTTAGTCATTTGTATCGAACTCCATTCAAAACACATGTGCTCTAAGTTTTTCTTTTTTTCCCTGTATGAAATGAAATCTCAGAAAATCATAAAAAGCTAAGGGGAATTTCTAAGTTATGTGCAGAGAGACTGTAAGAGACAGAAAACTAATTTTAAATTCTTTTTATAATTTCAGCAATGAAAACAAAACCAAAAAATCTTATTAAGGAGAGCAGATTAATTAACAATGACCATAGAAAACATTCAGGCAATTAAAATCTTTTTTAGCCTAATAAATATTGAAAAGCTTTTATTAGAGTTACAGTTTCTTTACATTTGTCCTTTTTTTTCTTTTCAATTTTTTTTAATGAACTACAGCATTGAAGTCATCTTGTCCAACCCCCCTGCTCAGGCAGGGCCACCTAGAGCCGGTTGCTCAGGAGAATGTCCAGACGGCTTTTAAATACGTTCAAGGTGGGAGATTCGACAACCACTCTGGGCAACTTGTGCCAGTGCTCAGTCACTCTCACAGGGAAAAAGTGTTTCCTGTTATGCAGATGGAACCTCCTGTGTTTCAATTTGTGCCAACTGCTTCTTGTCCTGTCACTGGGAACCACTGAGAAGAACCTGGCTCTGTTCTCTTTGCACCCTCCCTTCAGGTATTTGTGCATGTTGATGAGATGCCCTTGAGACTTCTCTTCTCCAGGCTGAGCATTCCCAGCTCTCTCTGCCCTTCCTCATAGGAGAGATGCTTCAGGCCCTTCATCATCTTTGTGGCCTTTCACTGGACTCTCTCCAGTATGTCCATGTCTCTCTTGAACTGGGGAGCCCAGACCTGGACACAGGAGTCTAGAAGTGGCCTCGCCAGTGCTGAGATTGGAAGCATCACCTCCCTCAACCTGCTGGCCACTCTCCTCTTAATGCAGCCCAGGACACCATTAGTTGCCTTTGACACTGTGGTGGGCTGACCTTGGCTTGCCGCAAGGTGCCCACCAAGCTGCTCTATCAATCCCCCTTCATCAACAGGACAGGGGGAGAAAACAAGATGAAAAGCTCATGGGTAAGATAAGGACAGGAAGATGACTCAACAATTACTGTCAAGGGCAAAACAGAATCAGCCTGGGGATATTAATTTAATTGATTGCCAATTAATTGTAACGGAGTAGGATAGTAAGAAATAAAACAAAAGTAAAAACACTTTCCCCCCCACCCCTCCTTCCCAGGCTCTACTACACTCCTAACTCTTCTACCTTCTCCTTTCAAGTGGCACAGCAGGATGGGGAATTGGGGTTAGTTCATAACGCTTCATCTCTGCTGCTCCTTCTGCCTCACACTCTTCCCCTGCTCCAGTGTGGGGTCCCTCCCACAGGAGGCCGTCCTTCACAAACATCTCCTACCTGAGTCCTTCCCACAGGCTGCAGTTCTTCACAAACTGTTCCAGCGTGGGTCCCTTCCGCAGGCTGCAGTCCTTCAGGAACAGACTGCTCTGGCATGGGACCCCCACGGGCCACAGGTCCTGCCTGGACCCTGCTCTGGCATGGGCTCTTCACAGGCTGCAGCTTCCTTCAGGTCATATCCACCTCCTGCAGCGTTGGCTCCGCCATGGGCTGCAGTGTGAATATCTGCACCACCACAGTCCTCCCTGGGCTGCAGGAGGACAGCCTGCCTCACCATGGTCTTCCCCACGGGCTGCAGGGGAATCTCTGCTCTGGTGCCTGGAGCATCTCCTCCTCCTCCTTCTTCACTGACCTGGGGGTCTGTAGTGTCGTTTCTCTCACATTTTCTCACTCTTCTCTCACAGCTGCTGCACAGCATCTTTTTTACTCTTTCTTAAATATGTTATCACAGAGGCTCCACCAGCATCACTGCTTGGCTCAGCTTTGGCCAGCAGCAGGTCCATCCTGGAGCTGGCTAAAACTGGCTCTGTCCAACATGGGAGTAGCTTCTGTTGTCTTCTCACAGAAGCCACCCCTGCAGCCCTTCCCCACCCCTCGCTACCAAAAACCTTGCCACATAAACCAAATACAGCCACAAGGGCGCATTGCTGGTTTGTATTCACCTTGGAGTCCATCAGGAGTCTCTAGGTCCTTTTCTGCAAAGCTGCTTTTCAGCTGGTTGGCCCCCAGCTTATACGGGTGCCTGGGGTTGTTCCTCCCCACATACAGGACTTTACACTTCCCCTTGTTGAAGCTCATGAGGTTCCTGCCAGCCCATTTCTCCAGCCTTTTGAGGTCCTTCTGGATGGCAGCATGACCCTCTGGCATATCAGCCACTCCTCCCAGTTTTGTAACATCAGCAAACTTGCTGAGGGTACACTCTGACCCATCACGCAAATCATTAATGAAGATGTTGAACCCTGTGGTACACTGCTAGTTACTGGAAATCCTATGGAGCAAAAAGAAAAAGTAGCGAGAAGGTTCCAGAATGTTCTCCTCTGCCTTCCAGATGAGGACTGGTATGCTTACTGTCGTACAACCTTTGTATTTAGACATAGCCCTGAAGTTTTCTTTTAAACTTATTCTGACTGTGACCACTGAATATAAAAGATATATCTGAAACATGCATGTTGCCAAAACTAGAAATTCTATGTTGACTGGTTCACAATAACTTTGGTATTTTCTTTTTTTGAATATTTGATTTCAGTCTCTTGATTTGCTTCTTTTATCATAGGTTTTAGTTTATTAGGTAACAACACACACACATAGAAGGGTACAAGTTTACTTTTTTCACTTGAGATTTCTGAATTTCTGATATGTTCATCTTTTAATGTTTTGCTGGGTATACATACATGTCACAGCATATTAAAATGTCATGCCTACATAGGATACAACAGGAATTTATATGAAACTATGTACATTTTTATAGTTAACATTCATTATATAAATATCCTGTTGGTAGCTTTTGAATACTAAGGAAATAAAAAATGTTGCCTTAAAGACAGTGTTTGTAAATGTATGTCCTAATCTCTAAGCTTAAAAAATTTTAGATCTAAAAGTTCTACTTGAATTTAGGAACTCAAAAGTGTTTCTCCAATGAATTAACCGTTAGAATATTTAATTTCCAAACCAGCTATCTTCCTTGGAGCAAATTAATTCCATTTTATTTATTTACTTTTATTTATCTTGCTGATTACATACTCTTTACATTTACTGTCACAAGTTTTCAAAGTTTTCATTCCTGAGATGAGGTGGAAATCTCCTCATATGTATTCAGTGTCAGTTACAGCTAGCCCACAAAATGCAGGGGAGAGAAAGCTGTAACATCGGAGAAGGTCTCAAATGGACTCCGAGCAAATATTTGTGTATTTTCCTTAACTGCGATTCCGAGCTGAAGATTTAAGTGATTGAAGTAAAGTTTTGTGGTTTTACACATAGCTTTTTCCTTTATTGTTTGCAACACCTAACCGCTTCAGAAAAATGAAGGAACTAAAAAAGAGAGATTATTAAAGATTTTTAAATTCTTTTGGGAAATCAGACTGGCAAACAAAAAGGTCACTCCTCAGATTCTTGTCTCCAACAGACCATCAGACAAGGCTAAAATTTACTCAGTTGCCAGAAAACAAAACCCAACCAAACAAACAAACAAAAAGAAAATGATGATCAGGGTCAGGGGCTACAAACTAGCAAATACAAGGAGATAAATGCAACTCCTTTGGGGATCGCTTCCCAGGGGGAGAGCTGGAGTCAGCATTGCAGTGGGACCTAGAGATATGTGGAAATAACAAATTGAAGTTGCCCTCAGAGGTAAGCAAAGACAGACAGCTCAAAGCTCAGATATTGTACATTTGTCAATACATAAGAGGTGTCCTGCACTTTACTGAATTAGTGGAGGGTCTCTGAAAGAGCTCATGGAGCTAATCAGGCTTCTGCTTCATTATACAAACACAACCAAAAACTCTGACCAGTGATTCAATACAAACTTAGATTTATTTTAAGTGGCTGTATTTTACCTGTCAGAACAAGAACATGTTCACCTTTTTCCTGTTGTATCGTCTTGCATTTCATATCCCTTCATAAGGAAGAGTAGCATAAACCTCCCTCTCACTTTCAGTATTTAATCCTTATCTTTAGACCATGATTTTCCAAATATTCAATATGATATATATTTGTGCCTCAGAGACATTTAATTATGCTTGATAAGATCAAGTAGGTACTCTGAAATAAATAATCCTTGGTAGTTTTTATTGACCTATGTCTTCATGATTTTAACTCTTGTCTCCAGAATTATGCAGTTTGAAAGACAGTATTTTAAAGCTGAGATAGAGAATACACTTTCTTATGTCTCCCTCTCTCAAGAATGGCTTAGTCTTTCTATAAATGACAAAATTTAAATTACACAGAAATCCAGTATATTAGAAAGACATATTGCAAGCCTCAGCACATGTACTTGAACAAGGAAGGTCTCAGGCAAGGTAGGAGAGAAGATCTAAATTTCCTAATGGTCAGGAAAAAGCTGCAGGAAGTCAAGTCAAACTATATGAAAGAGGGATCACTTGTTGCATAGCCAATATAGCTAAATTCCATGCCTGAATAAGGGCCTTACTTAGCTGCACATGAGCTATGAAAATGTTTTTAAAATACTTTCTTTTGTAATTTTTACTTATTTTCTATAAGATGTCTTCAATTTATTTCATAGGATCTACATGTATATCTATTTATATAAGGAAAACTATTAATTTATACTCAGAAAAAGGCAGGTGGTCATTTTATGATTGACATTAACACAGGGATTTACACATGCAGTAGATGTACCACAATTACTGCAAAATGGCCAAAACACCATTCAGCAGCATGTTTCTTCCTGTAGTTAAAAGGTAAGCAGTGCAATGCCTAATGCTGATAAATAATAACATAGGGTTTGCTAAACCCAGTTCAGATTAAGAAGTTATTTCACAAATACCATGCAGTAATGTCATAAAACTGTATAATGAATGGTTGCCGATGTCCTGAAAAATAAGAATGTATTTTTATTGAGTGTGATTATGCTTTCTGCCAGAAGTCAAGGATTGACTCCTGTTTTAGCTTTGTTAATCGTACTCCTCTCCCTGCTCCCCTGCCCCCCAGTGCTCACCGAGAAGTGTTTTTCAAACATGTGAAGAACAGTACATTTTGCTCTACAGGTCTCACTGTTCTTAGCGCAAAAGTAATTTCTACTTTAAATGTAAATTCAGTTCAGTGTCTGCCTATCATTGGAGAGAGATTCTGGGAACATTTTCTTATGGTAATACCAATTACTTTTACTTGAATCAATTGAGTAATTTAGGGCCCGGCTGGCTGTACCTGAACCTAATATAGCTGGGAATTATAAGCCCTTTTACTTTCCTCAAAATATTCGCTCCCATCTTTTAGTCTTTCCTGTGTTTGGGAGCCAAGTAGGGAATCAACAGAGACAAGGCCTAAGGGAAACACACCTGCATGGCTAATCTGATAGGTCTGATGAGAAAAGTGATAATGCCCGTTAGTCATCTGACAGAAGGTGACAGACCTTTTGTTTTTGTTTTCCTGGGGGGTGAGGGGGTGTGTGTGCGCACTTTTGGTTTTGGTTTGTTTGCTTTTTAATTTTTTTTTATTTTAAATCTTAACTTAATTTGAGCCAGAGAAACGACCATGACAGGATCACAGCTTTCTCCTTCTCTTGTTTCCTGTGTGGCATAGCAACACGATATCCTTTGCCAGGGGGATTCAGAGCAGACTGTACGTGGCTTAGATCTCTGTCTCGTAGCAGACAGACAAGCAGCATGAGCTGGCATTATTTTTACTTTTCTCATTTGTCTCAGGACAACTTGTTGCGGAAGGTCATCCAGCCTGGCAACGCTGAGGCTGTCGTGCCCCAGGAGCAGCAGCGGTGGGATGACCGCTCTCCCAGCGCGTTGCAGAGGCAAGGCAGCTCTGCAGTAGGTGGAAGAAGACATTACACAGACACCACCAGCAATGAAGCTTACCAGCTGTTCCTAGACATGAGAGGAGTAAAATATCCTTCCAGTCTGCCTGATTACAAACAGCAGCCTGGATGGGGTTCTGCCTTCCTTCTCCCCACTGATGACCATGGAAAGTGGAGGAGGACTTGTCCCTGCACCCACTTTGGTTTGGGAACTGTCGTCTGCCACTGCTGGATGTATCCAGGGGCTTCTCTGAACTGCCTCCGCCCTGTTTCGTACTGAGAAAGAGCTCTGCTCATGTACCTGCCACATCAAACATGTCTCTGCTCCTCTCTGGCGACTCCCTTTTCTTCCAACTAATGCTTTTTTGCTTTGTTTTTATCTTACATCAAGGTCTGATACATATTGTTGTGATGCTGATCTTGTGCTGTTGGAGTTTAAGCCTCCTAATTTTCTTTTATGACCAACAGACTGTATACTGAGTTTTTGACTGCAGTTAATATTGCACAAGATAGATGTCTGTTAACGTTTCATATGGAAAATTATTTAATCTCTCCAGTCCTATGCACTATAAAAGAATATGTTTGCTTCCACATGATTTTTTTTTTTAAACTGAGTTTAATTTGTTCATGAGTGAAAGATTATTCATCACTGAGGATGGCTGTTTATGTATGCCAATAAAATTATGGCAAAAATGTTTAGCAAAGTTGTTACCCATCATGCATCAGTTAAATTCAGGCACTGAATGAAGGAGATTTTTGTTTGTCTCCATTGCTCTGAATGGCCATTAAAAAATACATAGCACCTGTAGTAAAACTAAGACTATACCCCAGGTAGTGGGAATGGTGTACTTACAATCTTTATCAAGGTCAAAGTCCTCCAGAGATACATTAAAAAAATGTATCAATGAATGCTGGCAAAGACTGACAGGTGGAAAGTGTCTGCTGCTAGTTTTGAGACACTTAATGCTTCTAATAGTTTTCAGTTAATGTAAGCACAGGAAGACAATTATGATACTAAAAAAAAAAAAAGTGGCACTGCATACCTTACAGAAGAAAGATGTTTTCAAACAGAATACAAATGGAAAAAAATATAAAAGAGGTTCTGACTGATACAAATCCCCCCCAAAACCCAATTTTGCAAGTTTGCTATGTGGAGGGTGGCTTGATGAAGACAGGGGAAAAATGAAAACCTGAAAAGAGGGATGTGACACAGATGTAGACTAAGGACACAGGCATTACATCACTTGCAAAACCTGCCAGTGTTTGCAGACATGCAGAGCATACAGAAAGAATAAAAGCTGTCCCTGCTTTTCCAGGGGGAGAACTAGACAAAGTTGCAGTAGAAGTGAATGAAAAATTTACCAAAATTAAATGGAACATTAATTAAAAATTGAACATAAATTGGTGGGGTGAAATAATAATGTTAATATTGAAGGAAAAGCAGAAGACAATAGAAAGTAAATGCATGAAACTTTGGGCTTGCAAGGGTGATCTTATTCCTGCTGAGCAAGAATAGGATTTAACTGAATGCATAACATGACAAGGCATTATTTATGATTCCAGTGAAATGGAATTTTTTCTTGTAAAATTAAAGAAATCCAAACAAATTGTGCTCTTTGAAATTCAGGAGCTCAAGGCAATTGAGGAAAAATTTGAATTCCCTTTCAATTCTTCAGATCTCCAGGAGCTAGGAGTATAAAAAAAAAAACCCAAATCATACATGTGTTAAACTTTTTAGGCAGATGCTAAAGCGAAGCTGCTGGAGGACATTCTTCAGCAGTTGCAGTTCAAACAGAAGAGCCAACAGAGTGAATGCACTCCCTAGAGATTGCGACTGTTATCCAACAATGCTGTGGAAGACATGGGAGGAAACCAGGTTTCCTGAGTCCAATTCCAGTGCTGTATGTACCAAAAATCCTGGAAACAGAGGATTCATATCCTAATATATTGAATCCATGAAACTGCTTGAAAAGCAACAATGGCCCTTTTGTCTTTCATAAATAGTATCTTTAATTTTATTGCACATGCTCTGCTAGCTGTCAGTGTTGTACTTAATCATGTCAAAGTCATAGCATATTATGTTTTTTGTATTTTGTATTTCTGTGTCTAGACATGCTACATTGCATTTCATTTTATATTAAGGTGATTTACCATGACAAGACTCCTCATGAAACAATTAAGCATGCTGCTGTGTATCATAAATATGAAGTGACAAGTCAGAAAAGTGGCATGTCACATCAAAAGCATATATATTTGCCAAATAACCAGTCTGGCTAAGAGAAGATAGATCTTTTCAAACGTTTTTGTATCTGTTGCTCCACAGACACTGAAAATTTAATACCAGAAATGACCTGTGATCTAGCTTAATCACCATCATTTCTGCCCATCAAAAAGAATGGTGATTATGATGAAAAACTATGAACAAGAAATTATAACTGAAAATTATTCAGAATGACCCCACTTAAAACATATCCTGATGTCTCAACATGTGTCTTGCCATAGACAGCATTTAGAAGTTTATGGAAAAAGCAGTAAGAGAGAAAAACTATTTTTTTTTTTTTAATTGGAGCAAATATAATATGAAGCAAGCTGTGAAGCTACTTCAAGTATGTACATATCATCATATGTACTCATCAGCATGTAGACATGAATGATCAGCTAGCTGTGTAAGAAGACCCTTCATGGAGACCAGTGCATGAATCCTGCACACAGCCATAAAAGTAAATCCAGCACATAATTATTACATTTACAGTTTAGAATTTTCATGAATGAAAAATCAAAATAATTACATAATTGAGTTTGAGAGCAAGTAAAATTATCAAATATATTCACTTTTGTTCTTATTTGATTGTGTTCTACATTTCTATTATTTTGTTCATTTGGATCATTTTTATTAGTTTGATTTATCTACTCACTATCCTTATGTTTAAACACATGGAAATAAACAAGTGTCTTACTAAAAAAATAAATCTGTCAGAAACATAATTTACTTCTTTACATATAAGTTTATCCAATTATTTAATGACTAAACCTTCTGACAAGAAAATAAAATGTACCACAGTAGGCCTTAGTGTCTAAAAATACTATTCTTTTGAGTCTACCAACTAACCAGAGAAGTCCAAAGTCATCATAGAGGCCTTGAAAAATAGCTGAATTTTGCAGCAGAGAAGTGGAATAGAGAAGGATTTCATTATTAAGAGCGTGATCATTGGTTAATGAGCACATTCACTGTCAAGCAATAAAATTACCATCACAACAATATGCACACTCTGATTTTTTCAAAATTTGATTTTAATATGGTTCGTGCTTTGGATCAGGTTGAAAACCAGTAAACTATTTTAAAAAATGTGTGGAACCTCTTTATAATTCCTGGTTTTGTTGTGGATTTTGTGTGTGTGCGTGTTTATTTATTTATTTTCATTTATTTTGGTTTAGGGTTTTGTGCAGAAGATAAGTTATCCCTCCCTCCTGGCTGCCCTGAAATATTTCTTCGCTCTGCACACTTTGAAGTCTGTGGGGCTGGATCTTCCAGGCTTCATTTAGTCATCAGCCCTGAAAGTTTACAGTGGCTATTAGTGCACTTCAGACACAGAACAAAAAGATGACAGATTTTATTTGGTCTTAAAAATAATGTTATTCCCCATAATAGTAAAATCTTTGGTAGAAGGCAATTTATATCTCCTTATGCCATCAGTAATAATTTACAGCTATAATAATTTTGCATTCACATAGTGAAAAGCCCTGCTGGGTGAACAGGATTTTGTAATGAAATAATATGCCAATAAGCAAGAATTACACTTTGGAAAAAAACAATAACAAAAAAGAACAAAAAACAAACCAACAAAAAACCCCAGTGACTCTCCCCCAGCCCCCCAGAAAACCCTCATCCCAAAACAAAAAAAAATCCCTGAACTAACTAGGTATATCATTGTAGGCAGACTTTAGATGGAGATGGAAAAACTGCAGAGAAACAGAAATTGGCAGTAAGGACTCTAAAAGCTTAAAATAAAATAACTGGTTTCTGAAAAGCCGAATATTTCTTACAAAGGTTAATTCTGTCTGAAAAAAGGTTAGCTTCCCACCTTAGTAAGACTAGAAGACTTGGAAACACTGCAGACTTGAGCCTTGAAAAATCAAATGAAGATTTCTAAGCTATATTTTCTTACTCCTGATTATAACCTCTGATCTGTTTGTTTTGAACTGGTAAGGTAATATTATATAAAGAATAGAGCTTATCAAATGTTTCAGGAACACAAGAAATCCTTCCCAAAACACCAGACACCTATAACAGGAAGGGTTATTAACAAAGTAGAAAGACATCTAATATTAATGATAAAAATATTCACTTCTATGAGCAGTAAGACCTACACAAGGACTAAACTGCCAATATGCTACTGACTTCCAGCAGAGGCTACAATAACAAGGGAAATGTAATATATCTAATTTATCTGGACTTCAGAAAAGTATCTGATATCATTCCTCATGGGAAATTGTTAGTTAAATTGGGGGTTAGCAAAAGAATACTAAAATTCAGAATTAGCTAGGGGGAGTCAGGTTGCAGTGACAGAATAACTGTCTGGCTGGCAGAAGGTGACCAGGACAATTCCTTAAGTTTTGGCCTTTAAATTTATCATTTTTAGTATTTTTATTAATGGCCATGGCACAGAAAAAGAATCAGACTAATGAAATATGCTGACAACATAAGGCTGGGATGCCCCTTCCAGTGGGAAAGGAGATGAGAAAATCACATAGAAAGAACTAGATGACCTTGAAGACTGAAGTAATATAGATGAGACAAAATTCATAGAATCATAGAATCATTTATGTTGGAAAAGACCTTTAAGATCATTGAGTCCAACTGTGAACCTAACACTGCCAAGTCCACCAAAAGTCAATAGTATAATGTGGAAGATTGTGCACACATGGACAAAGAAACACTGCTGTTAAAAGCTCAGAGCTCATCAATTACAAGTGGCAGAGAATGAAGAAAACCCATGAACAATCCTTGGCAATAGCGTAATTATAAATCTGAAACACAGTGCAATTGTTATTATATACAGATATATATACATATGTATTTTACTTTTATATAAAACACATTTGTGTGTATGTATATGTAAAACTATATATAGGAGTGAATCAGGTGGTATGTTTCAAGCATAACAGGAAACTACTGATGCCATTGTGCAAGATTCTGGTAAAAATTAATATGAAATGGTGCATACATGTAATTTCCAAATTGTTGTGGACTGACACACTATCTTTAACCCTTAAAATATTTGCTGTATTATCAGTATAACCACATACACTGCTGAGTTCTTATGTTACTGTTCAAATTAGGACTGCTTACCATTGTTGTATGTATCACCTGCAGACCTTGGAATACCAGCTGATATAATTTTGGTATATAGTGATGATCATTTATTAGCAAAAAAAAATAAATTCAAAATCATAAGGATACAGAGAAAAGCTAGGAAAATCATCAAGGAATAAGGAAGCTACCATATGAAAATTAGTAAGCAACACAAAGACTAAAGAGACAAAATCTAATAAATAGATTGGGGCAATAAAACTCCAGGGAGAAAGAAATATTTAAGTTAAAGAACAACATTGGTACAGATCAAATGGGAATAAATTGACCACAAGGAATTTAGGCTGATAATTGGAACATGATTTCAAGCCACAAGAGGAATAAATTCCTGTAACAGTGTTCCATCAGGAGAAATGGAAGCAAAAAACCACAAAGCACTTTAAAGTTGTAGTTTCACCAATGTATGGTGGAAATTATATGAGGGGGGAAGTTTTGGAAGCAAGAGACTGAACCTGACCCAAGGCACTCTTCATTTTAGGTTTTCTGGAGTTCAGATCTCAAGGCTTAAGTGTTTACCTGTCTTTACCTAAAGTCTGAATACTGGGATCCAGGTCTCCTGACTGTGCATTTCCACGCTTGCTGCTTAGCAGCACAAGACTTCAATGAGTCTTTTTGGATTCAGGCTGTAATCAATGAAAATAGGTTTTGCAAATGAGTCTGCCTAAGGTATTCTTGTTCTGGTGTTCTGAGTTGATGCTGCTGGGAGTCAGCAGTTTCCCTCCCACCTTCCTTCACTTTTAGACAACACCAAACTCACTACAATCCTTTACTCATCGGACACTTCACCAGTTGTCAAGTAATTATTTAAGCAGGAGAAAAGCAACCCCCATCTTTAAATTAACTATTAGCCAGGAATTAGAAAGATGATGCCTGCCCATGCTTGCATGAGGACTATGACAATTAACATGTACTAATTGGTAAGAAATGTTACCACTACAGAAGTAGTAGTTTCACTAAATGGAGCATGGCTGGAAATAGTGGCTAAAGGAGCAGTCGACCTACCAAGTCCTTTTTGTAGCGTTGCTACATATCAAGGTGCCGCAATTAGATCACTGGTCGGCCCGGACCAGGGAAGAGACAGATAACACACATGGTGTGAGCGCCAACTCTGCCCTTTATTGCGCAGTTAATTCCTTTTATACTAACAACAGTAGGTGGGATCACTGATACGTCATAGGGAGGCGACGACTAGCCTTCTACCTTTCCGTGACATCGCGAGATCTTCCGAATGCTGCACCCTACATCTCCCCCTCCTCATGTCCAACTAGCTCCTATGGGTTACACACACTATTCACACATTATTCATGCACTGTCCACGCATCCAGTTGCACTTACTGATTGGTTGTATCAACACTGCACACGTGCATAAACATAAAATATAATTGGTTATACTAACTAAAACATACGAGACTTATCTCAGTCTAATTGGTCAAGATAAACTGCCGAATTGAGGTTGTTTGTGCCAAGTTCTCTTTATCGTGGAATGTGCACCTGTGTTTTTCTAATAGGTATCTTTCTTATTTTTGTCTTCTTGTTTATTCTGTTCAAGGCCTTCTAAAGGCGTCTGGAATGCTCTTGTGACCGTTAGCTAAATATGTTCCCACAACACTTTTTGTCCTTAAAACACATTTCATCTCCTACACAGGTGTGCCCATATTATGAAACTCTGCCTTCAGTCAGCTGTTTGCTAAGATAACAATTAGTTGCCAACCATTGATGAACATCTGGAAACTACATCAGTTTTGGGGAGGACTTTAATGGCATTTATCACGTTTATCATGTACTGCAAATGAATAGCAACTCATAGGGAGTTTGCCAGATGCCTTTTATTTCTTTTTATGCAGAAAGCATTATAAATGCAGCCTTGGGTACTGACCCAGGTCATGCATACAATGTGAACATTGTTCCAAGAAGCCTTTTCCAGCACAAACATCTTGTCTCCTTAGGTATATATTGCATAGTTAATGTTACAGTAAAAGCATGTTTAAAGTTGCAATGGCAAGTGTTTAAAAACTAGAAAGCACAGATTAGATTTGGGCTCGCTCTTTATTTGTGCAGTATGACAGTGTATTTAACAACAGGTTCACATACCTTTTCTGCATCTTTGTGTTTCATTCAGGGCTCAGGGTACTCTGTGCTCTGAAGAAGAAATCAAGATACTTGCTCAGGCCTTAAATATCCAGACTAATCCTGTCTCTCCTTTTGAAAAAATGCTTAGCTGTGGTGGAGACAGACATGAACACCTCTAATTTTCTGCATGTGTAATTCTCCTCTCCAGTATAATTTAATAGTTGATCCTTAAAATAATTAAATGATGCAGGAACTCAAGTCAGGTAGAGTGAGGTGAAAAAAAGCTACTTGCATGCTTAGAGACACATATGCTGGTAAGATTTGCTGAGCTCAGAATCTGAAGTAATTTATCTACTCCGTTCAATGAGGCTGAAAGTCACATATGCAATAAGATTCAGGTTGTATAACAAAAACAGATTTCAGGATCATATTTTTCCTTTGTTTTTATTTTATTATATTTCAGCACCTTATTATATCTTTTATATGATTTGCCTGGTGTTCAAATAGCAAACTGAATTACAGGTTTGTAAGCGACCAGATTTCTTATAAGATTAAGTCACAAGCTGTATCAGTTGAACACACATATCTAAAAAGAAATGTTTGTTGTTGTTTTGTTGTTTTTAATAGAAAATTTGTATATGGATTAAGTTATACTATAGAATTAAGTTACACCATAAATTTCCTTATGCTTTAATTTTAAACATTTCATAAAAAGAACACATTTACAATATGACCTAATTCATTTAGAAGCTGTTTCTTGAAAAATGTCTAGAGCAGCAACAGATGGCAAGAAGAAAAAAGAACAACAAAATCCTGCTTTGAATATCATCCAATTTGACAAAGAACCAGCTGCTATAATAAGCAGTGTCAACATCCAAAATGTACTTTAAAATGAAACTCACTTATATCCATTAAATGAGGAATGCTTTAAGCAAAATTCTTTGCCAATAAAAGTTCATGGTATGTTCTTGTTTATACCCATACTACCTACTAATTTCTGTATTATCTGATGACTGTCAACACTTGCCATGCTAGTAAGGACAGACAGATGGAAGAGTGACCATACCTGCTTTTCCAAACAAAAAGAAGCTGTGTATACTGTATGTAATATAGATAAACATAACCAAAGCTATAACCAAATTTCATCTCATGACTCTCTTTCTCTACAAGCTAATTAGAAAATGCTCTTCATCTGCTTTTAAAAAATGTTAGCATTGCTTTTTTTTCACACCAAAGGACATTTTTGAAGCAGGCATTGAAAACATAAATTTAAAATTTTGCTGTTGATATTTCTAATTTATTATATTGTATTATCTGATACAATTCTTCTTTTTATTAGGATAAGCTAATGCACAATACATTGTTTTTAGCTTTACACTGGAGCCTGCTTGTCTGAATAAAGCAGTTTACTTTCTTTCTGTTAGGTTTCAGTTTTACATTCTTGGGCTCTGTCAGGATATTGAGAAGTTTGGCTAGAGGGAAATCACATTCGTTTTAAAACCAAGCATTATGTTATGCCCTTTAAAGTACAGCCCTGTACTGGGAGTTCTGTCCCACAGGAAGCTCAGGAACCATAAAAGGCCTCTAATAAAAAAGCAAAGAGGAAAAGCTCTGCCTAAGCCTGGGAGAAAGATGTCATTGTTCTGTATAGCAACCTGTCACCAAGCAGAAGAGGAGATTGCTGACAAATACACAAAGGTAGTCAAACTCCAAACACGCTAGGTTGCCCTTTACAGAATGGATCACAAATTCACACTGCAGGTCAGTGACAGAGCTGGAAATACAAGACAGGTCTTTTCATTCTGAGCCTTAGGAACTATACAGCATTGACTCTTTTATCCTTGAGGGTAGATTTAGATTAGATGTAAGGAAGTTCTTCATTATGAGGGTGGCGAGGCACTGGAACAGGTTGCCCAGAGAAGCTGTGGATGCCCCATCCCTGGCAGTGCTCAGGGCCAGGCTGGATGGGGCTTTGAGCAACCTGGTCTAGTGGAAGGTGTCCCTGCCCATGGCAGGGGGGTTGGAACTAGATGGTCTTTAGGGTCCCTCCCAACCCAAACCATGCTATGATTCTATGATCCCTCCTTGCCTGTTTTGCAGAAGATGGTAGTACCAGGATTACATAGGGAAGGAAGGATGCTCTGTTTCCCTCACACATGTACTGCAAAATGTGGCTTACCCTTAACACCCTTAATTTTTTCTACAAAAGGACAACAGCAATCATGCAAGGATAAGCCTGCTTTCAGATCTTATTAGCAGTCCTGGGAGTCAGATTCAAATCTAAATGTGAAACAAAACTAGTTTGGACCTCCACTGAAAACTCAGAGAGAAACAAATCAGGCAGAACTACTCATTTTTCAGGGATTATACTGAATATGAAGAGAAAGAAAATTACAAAAAAAAAAAAAAAAAAAAACCACCACCAAAAACTTTTATGAAGTTGTGATGTGAGAATCCAGCAGTAATTTTGGAAAATACAGCAAAATTGCATCAAGAGTATGCAAGGAGTAAATAAAACTGTGAACGGTACCTTTGGTAGGCAGACAGAAATACTGTGTGATTTTCCAAGCTTCATTTCCATGGAAAACTGTCCATGGAATGTAAGTATTGGATATTAGTAGATGTCACCTTTTCTGCCCAATCATAGAAAACAGCACCTGACAACTTCCCTATAGGAGCTCTTCATAATTTCTTCCTTCTACATCAGCTACTAACTTGACTGTGATGTACCATCTGAACACTGTGCTACTGAAGGGATGCATAGATGCAAAACTAGCTGGAAACTTTCAGAGAAATAATTACTATAAAAGATGTCAGTTTAATAAAGACAAAATTGTTGCATTTGAAATATCTCCAATTTAACTTACGGCAAATCAAAGTCTGGGTTCCTGCAGAACCTTTGCGTCAAACCTGCCCACCAAACTGCCCCTACTGCAGCACCTTCAGCACTTTCAGAGCCTGGGAGCATGCACATCAGCCACCTCAGGGTAACCCTCCTGTCATGTTTCTTTTGGGGTGGAGATACCTGTACTTTCATCTTAGAGCAACCTCCATACAAACTCAATGCCACAGAGTAAGGAGCGCACACTTGCAACAGGCTTGTCTCTCAGCCTTTCCACGGGCTGCTTGGAAGCACCTAAAGAGTCCCCAAGAACTAAAGGTGTCAGGGTGTTCAGGTTCTTTGCCACAGAAACTGGGAGCTGGAGCCTGGTCTAGGCTTAAGGTCTGGGAATCTGTCTACATACCCTTCCAAACAGTATTTCCTAGGTGAGTTTCTATAGCCTAATTGGTCATTAGTCTCACATTAGTCAAGAGACAAAACCCCAATAGATTTATTCTACAGACTGAAGCCAGGTATTTTGTTGTCAATCCATTTTCCAAAAATTCTGTTTAGCAAGAATTTTTAAAATATTTTTTTTCAAGCAGATTAAATCATCACCAGTATTTCCTGTGAACCAAAATAATAAATTTTAGTAATTTGTAAACAAATGTTTTTTTCAATCTAACATACTGCTTTATATGCTTACAGATACATACTTTCGGGTTGTATACCTAACTGAGTAATGTAGAAGCAAAAAACACTTGCACATCATACCTTTAAAATGCTAGAGCAGATTTGTTCTTGAAGGTAAGAAAAAAGTCTCAATTATTTAGTGTAAAAAAGGGAATAGAGAATCTGGAAATAGTACATCATGGATAATGCAAAGAATATGTATACTATGTGGTAAGACAAGAGACTGCACTAAGGAAAGAAAAAGAATGGAGAATACAGAAATTCCTGGGCTAATGTTGCCTCAAGCAAGTCCGCATGTTTTTTCAAGACCCAAGTGTAGTCACACCAGATTTGATCTGCAGCTTGAAAGGTTCACACACAGAAATGGTGTGGTCATTGCAGAACTTTTGTCACTTTAGAGACATTATGGCCATCTAGTGTGAGCAGCTGTCTGGCACAAGCAGAGACCTCTTCAAGTGAACTGTTCTTTAACTTCATTACCAAACTAATGGCATGATTTTGATAACTTGCTTGTGAACTCAGTTTCCTGAACACCTATTTTTGCTTGCTGGAATAGCCATTCAAATTATATTAAATTCAAATATTTCACCAAATCCAGGTATGGGTAACCAAAGTATTTGGTACATCGGGTGAAGTTAAAGGGAAAGAAAAGATTACTGCAGAACAGAAGTAAGTAGTGAAAACTCAGCATTAGAGGAAAACCATAAATTTCTCTCTGCTCCATCCTTTTTAGTTGCAAACACAGCATCACCCTCTAAGTCAACCCCCAAACTCTCTTAGCAAAGTTAGTGACTTTTCCTGACAAGCACAAGTGAGACAGCACCAGTGGGATTCTTTCAAAGATGTGAAATCTCTCTTTACTACAGGTTCTTGGGGGATTCATTATCAACTTTGTGCCTTTCCTCTAACGACAGGCTTCCTTCAGGGGAGGGAATCTTCAATATGTTGTTGAAACTATGGTAGGTATCATCTCAGTGAGTGATTCTACATAAGTGCCATGCACTCTGAGCCACTAACTGAAATATCATTTTAACCAACTCTACCAGAGATGTTTTAGTTCTCAAGTTAATACGTCATTAATTATCATCTTAGGCATAAAACTGGTTGTAGTATCTTAACCATTAATGTCTTTACCTGTTTTGCAGGAATACCTAAAAGCCCCCACCTCACTGTTTTAGTATTTTATGAAAACCCAAGAAGAAATAATCTTTACCCTAAGCAATGCACAATGGAAGGGTGGGACAAAAAGCTAGCTTGTTACAATAAGCAACAGACTGGACAGAAAACAATTAAAAGTAGGGTTGTTGTGATTGCTCTAACACAGGCAGGCTGGTCACAGGAAATAGTTTGAAAAGGAGAACAAAGAAATTAGGAGTACATATAGTGTAAGTTTTCCTTGAATCACTATAGGAAGGTTTTCTTTAGTGTACCTATCCAACCCACAGTTAGGAGTTGCTAACTGTATGACCTACAAAGGCCAAGAAAAAAAGCTCCTGAAGAAAAAAATAAAATAAAATAAAATAATAAAAAGGGCATCTTACTGGAGACCTTGAGGAACTCTGCACTGAAGATGGCAGTGGATCTAAATTCAATTAAGTAACTCAATGCTTATAGTTAGGCACTGTACTCTCCAAACTGCACACTGGCCCCAGCGTGGACTACACAGTCCTGGTGCCAAGCCTCTCCACACAACACACACAGCTCCAACAAAGGGGTAAATGTCTGCATGGGATCTAGAGGACCCACTATGTTGAGCAAAGCATCATCCAGAAGTTATCCATAAGGCAATGAAAAGTACAAGAACAAGTCTAAAATCCTGCACTTGTGATCCATCCTCCAGATACAGAGGTCTATGTATCTTCCTTCAGAGACACAAGTAGAGTTCAGACACTTCTTTTGAAACCCATACACCTCTTTCCTCCTTTCATGGAGTAGTATAACAGGCAAAACACCTACTGAGGAAATAAGAGACCTGGATATAATTGCTTTAGTTGTCTGAAGGTACTTCAAATACATATTTACTAACCTGATATTGCCCTAACTTCCAGGATGTAGTCTACACTGGCTGTTATATTTCTCTCCCTTTCTAGAAGGCTGTGCCAATATTAAAAAAAAAAAAAAAAAAAGGAATTTTAGAGAAATGGAAGATAGAAAAAGTATCTGACTTTGCTACTGATTAGTAAGTTTCCTTCCAAGTGAAATTAAGTCTTTGAGCACGTAACCAGTCTTTTAAGCAAAAGGTAGACTAAGTCATAACCACAATTCTGGTGGCATAAAAATATTGACCAAAAATGCATTCTGTGGCAGGCTGTCTCCTAAGTAGTTGTTGCAGGACACATTCTACACTGGCACATCAGAATAAAGAAATGCCAGGTTTTTCCATTAGGATGAACCTGGTATTAAGCAACGTAGCCTGAGATGCTACAAGGAATGAACAGAGATGCAACACAAACTGCTTGAAGAATGTGAAAGGAAAAAGAAATCAGCAGGTTTTGGAGCACTGACACTCTAAGGCTTGGACTTTAGTTGGGCAGGAACTTTTTCATGAACCCTTAGCAATGAACATGTTAGTACCTAAAGTCAGTAAGTCCCACTTTAGGCACATAAGTCCTTTATTGATTTGATCTCTTCCATAATACCTGAGTAGATTGTGATGCTATTTGTTCTTACTTTTCAGTCATTCAGCAGGTAAGCTTCACAGGTTGGTGTTTTGCCATATTTGTCATATGTTCCAAATTATTCTTTTTGTGCTCATCAAATGAAAGGCATGTTGTGCCCTTCCACAACAAAAGCTACTCAGTTATTTTACAGTATTCTTGGTCCTTCAATTGGCTTATAAATCCTTTGTTTGAAGACAGCATTTCAAAATACCTATAAAAGCCAGTCTCCTAAGAAATGTGAAAGGAAATGCTTCATTCCAAGACTTATTATGAAAAAAGACATCAATCTTCATATTCTTAGTATTTTACAAATTATGCTGAACAGCTAGTGCCTGCTATTGCCACGTACTTTGAAATAAATGCTTATTTATAGAGAAGCTAACATTAAATAAATTCTAAAAAAATCAAACCATTCTAGTAAGTGTTGGTCAAATTTAATCCAACTATTGTATCTATGTAAAATGATTCAGATGAAACAATCACCAAACCTTTCTGAACATAAGTATAAAAAACTGACAGAAAGTGTGTTAAAATGCTATCAAAAGAACAGTTTAATTTGGAGTTGTATTTACAGAAATGTACATAAATCACTTTCTTAACACTTTCAGTGTTTGTTCATCTCCATATTTATATGGGTTGTTTTGATACAGAATGATCTGATACATGCAAGACAGGAAAAAGTACACTAATCTGTGAAGGTGAAGCATTCTATGCTAAAGTAAACCCTGTTTCTTTATCACATTAAAATGATAGCAGAAAACAGTTAATTTTAGAAGCCTGTTAAATTTTGAAAATTAAATACAAATGAGATCTTATGTGACCTGAGCCAGACTGAAAATTGATGTAGAATTCCTCCAATAGTCTGGCAAATAGGTGGTCAATATAATGTTGACACCCAGGACCAGAGCCCACAAAGAGAGACTCAGTGTGTCCAAACTACAGAAGCTGGTGACTGCTTTCTGGTCCCTGGTTTAGTGTCAAAACCCAGATTAGTTCCAGTGTCTGCATCCTTTAACTGCACTTTGCACTATTCTAGTCCTGGCCACTCTGTGGTCCTATGCTCCCAACGATGGAAGTCTCAAAAATAAGAAAGTGGTACAAATATATAATAGAGATTAAATAGTTGCTCACCATTACCTATTAACTTGGGGGAGAGGGTGAGGGGAAAGGTGTAAAGGACATCCATAGGAAAACATTTCAATAGATCTGATTATTAAAAATCATTCTCTTATTTTCTCAATTGCCATTTTACAAGCAGAATGTGAGCATCAGAGTCATTATCAAAGATCCTGTGATAACCTTACCCAGCTAAATTGTGGGAGGAAATCTGTAGGGTACTATCTTTTTGCTTAGAAAAAGCCCTTTACTTCAAGGTACTTCTGCATATACATAGCTGCATGATGAACAGGAATCCTTTTTACAGTCTCTTCAACTTTGTACACCAGCTAGTACAGTGCTGAGAATTAATTATATCTATACAAAGAATCATCCATTTTGATTGCAACACTAAAAAACGTAAGTACAACAACCTTTAACCAGTTGTTTTCACAAAAGTAAATGACTATTTATTATATTCTTTATAATTAATGAAGACCATATTACTGACTATGATGAATGCCAATAAATACCCTCTAATACGCAAAAACTTTTCCCATTTACATTTTAATGAGATTTGAAATGTTAATGAATGAAGGGAGTCTACTAATTACCTCAGTGAGTGTCTCAAATAGAAGTGAACTTTGTTAGATGAATTAATATTAGTTCCTCATTAGGATGTTCTAATAGCTGAAAATAATTAATGTTTTAGCTAATATGCTGAAAATAAATAAGTATTTGTTTCACAGTTTGACAAATATTTTTAATGATAAACAATGAGTTCATCAGTAACACATGTGACTTTTCAAATGTGTTCCACATACCCAAATAACAAGATTCCTAACACACAACTTTTTAGTATAAAGATTTTTAAGTTTGGGTTTTTTTAAAAACCTTTATATTCATTTACACCCCATTTGACTGCCTCACAGACACTGAAATGAGGCTCAGTTTAAGCTATATTATTTTTATTAATATGTTTAATGTATAAATGAAGATCACTAAAGATAAATATTAGCCTAATTATCTTTCTGTGACAGATTCATGGCATCCAGTAAGGAAATTAATGTCCAGTACAGTTACCTGTTTTCATTAGTATATATTCTCTGAAAAGTGCATTTTCTGAAGCACAACAGTGCAGCTCAGTGTAGAGTACTGGTGGGGTCATGTATGAGGCCCTGGATTTACTCCATCCATCCCAGCCAACAGAAGACAAACAAAAGAGGTCTCAGGCATTTGCACATCAGAACAGCTTACTGCCAAATTGACTTGGAAAGGGAAAAACAGGAAAAAAAAGTATTTTTGTTTGATTCACCCCTTACTCCCTCCCAAGGATATATTTTTTTTTAAATAAGCAACAGTACTTCCCTATTTGAAAAGTGTGTTTTACAAAAAAAAAGAGTTTTGATGTTGAAAAGAGTGTTGACAGAAAATTTAAAAAGATGGTGGGTTAGAATTTCTAAGACTGCACAAAATACTGGATTAAATTGTAGGGGACAGATGCCACAGGCCTCACTTGTTCACCTGTCAGTAAGGAAGTGGTAGAAACTACACAGATTCCAGGAAGACTACTTGCTAAAGAAAGTTTAAAACCTAAAGGTCACATTATGAATACATAAAAATGCTAATTCACACATACATTCAGGAAAGAATATACACAATTTACTGCAATGCCAAAATAAAATTTATAACCACTGTTTTAACCATTTATCTTGGCATAATGGTATATTTATAGCCAAGCAGTTTAAAATATAAATTGTCCTCCTTTCTCTCCCAAATGAATAAATAAATGAAACATTCAACCCTATATTGCAACAGTAGTTTGTTACAACATCCTGTATACATACTTCCCATAACTTCTTACTTAACAAGGTTGCTGATCCTGAAAATACAGAAACACATGTAGCTCCAAGGAATACACTGATAGGCATATTTGTCATATTCAGCCTCTGATCCACGGAAGTGAATCCAGTGGGCTGGCAAGGCTTAACACGCTCTGGAGCACTCAATCCCAGTGGCAGTTAACAAATAGTTCCTTCTAAAACAGTTGTATAGAAAGGTCAAAGTATACCTTTTTTGCTTGTTACGTTAACCTCATAACTTAGTTTGCTTCTGGGTAAGGGAACAAGGAATATATATCATTGTACTTGGCTATTTTTCACACGTCAGCCTGATTAGATAGCTATGTACAATGGTATGCGTCCTGCACCCCGGTTGATTATCATACCTCTGGAGTCACATCGGGCACTTTCAAATTCTGCCACTATGCCCCCCAAACCGGTACATAAATCACAAATCTGACCTTAAAAGGTGGTTTCTCTAATGGGTAGTGTCTCCGGTTGAGTTTATAAAATTAGTCATGCTATGTTTGCTGCAAGTAAGTTTCTGCTTAAATTTGGCAAGACAGCGCTGAAATTCTAGCAACAGTTTCAGAAAGACCGCGCACAGGGTGTTTCTACTGATCGGAAAAGCATTTGAAGGTCACTTTGTTTCTTTTTAATCTCTCATGAATTTCTTCTGTTCCTGATCTGTGGCTAAAAGAGAGTGTTCCCAAAATGTCATATCTGCTCTCCTCTTTCCAGACACCTGAAACTACTCTGGACTGGCTGCAATGTGTTGTAAAAGGACTGCCTATATTTATGAGTAACAGAAATTTTCAACAAGTTGCTCAGGAAAGCGGGGCTTCTACTATCCTGAGGATATCAGGGAGTTGTGACATTGGACAAGCAGATGTGGTCATGTGTGGTTATCAGGATTTCTGGGTAGCTTTCACATGGTGGATATTTTCCCTTCTAGGTGGCGTGGTCCATTTCATGGGCCACATAGCAAGTATGGCAATGGGCCAAGTGCGGTGAATGCTCACTAATGCTCACCGGTGGGTGATGAATGTTGTGAGAAGCTATGAGCAAATCAGCAAGGGCCTACTACAATGAGAGCGTTTATGCTGTTGAAACATCAGTATGGCATAGACAACTGGGACTGTATGAGCGTATGTTTTGAGAATATCAGTAACATTTAACGTTTTCAGATCTTATCAATCTACTGGTTAATTACATCTTATTAACATATTGCGGTGCTAAACCTCTTGATTAACCTTTACATGGGATTCTTTGGAACTTCAAAAGAATAAAAAAGATGTTCATGCTAATTAACCCCTGTTACTACCAAAGCTGTTTGGCCATGGAGGAAACCAACCTAGGCGGTGGTGGCCTGAGAAACATGCCTTCCTATTCCAGCAACAAAACATAAGCAAACATTCCATGGGCAACATATGCCAAAAAGAGCTTAAAGCATTTAAATTAAATCAAACATAGATGTAAATCTACATTTACTGTAATGTGGGCAGAAAAAAACCCGTGAAAGATGGCAAGAAATGGAGATGCAGCAATTATGACAACAGTGACCAGACTAAATGAAGAACTGAACACATATCGAAGAATAAAAGCTCACGTTATTATATTGGGTGAAGATACTTTGCTTTCTTGCTTGACTTTTAAAAAACATTAATGTGTTAATATTGATATGCAGAGGTGGGAACAGTACCTAATATTCCAATTAGGGATTTTCAACTTCTTTTTCTCTATACCCATAAAGGTAAAAATGCTTTGAAAACAATGAAAGTGACCTACACAATACATGATCAGTCTTGACAGATCCCCATGCTTAGCAGGCTGTTTTGCTACAAATTCAAATACATAATACAAAGCATCAAAGGCTTACTTACTGATCTAGCAATACAACAGTGCTTTGGCTTTGGAAAAATCAATACAATCAGCTAAAAGAGACCAGAAATTAGCAGTCTCTAACACACACTGTCACTCCTGTGGTAATGCATATCACTTCCTGCATGACCAGAAGAGAGAGACTCCCTTTTCTCTGTCTCTTTTTTGTTATCAGGAAATGCAACATTCCTCCTTTTTTCTCTTCCAGCTGCTCAACTCTGTGTCTTTCCACTGAGTGGTGAAAAATGCAAATCAAGTGAGGAACCCAACAGCAGGAAAAACATGACTAGGAAATGCATTGTTCTCCAAATGTTCTCCATTTTTCTTCCCAGTCCTTGTGTTAACATTAGCCTCTGAATAGAATGAAAAATATCCACAATATAATTCCACTATTTGGCTCTTTTTTTTTTTCTTTTCTTCTCTTCTGGTGGGGGATAAGTGAAACCCAGGAGAGAAAAAAAGATAAGAGAACCCCCCTCTACCACCTCAAAAGAAAACAGAAAACATCAGTGGGACTGGCTCTTCTGTAGGAAAAGGGAGCTGCCTTCCTCTTCCCTTCCCTAACCAGGAGGCAAAGGAGAGCTTGACAGACTTTCACAGGTTTACCCAGAACACAAGAGAAAGAATGATCTTACCAATATTTTCTCCTATCCTAATAGCCAGGCACTTAGATGTAGAAAGTCAGATGGAACAGTCCAGAAATTCAGGGCATGTTCTGCTGTATGATTTCTGACATGACTGTTGCCTAAAAGCATTGCATTTTTTAAAGAATCCATTGTTAGTTTTTCTTCTCCAGGAGCAATCATGTCCCATCACCACTTCATATTAAAATGTGATGATAACTGGTGAGCGGTCCATTAGTCTTTTATTGATGTGGTTAAGTAGTGAACACGTCACCTCACCAAAACGTTCCTGGAGTTAAAAAGTAAGGTATTACATGAAACTTTGTTCATATGATTGATACTTTGCCTAGTAGTGATCTCTCTTCAGGTATAACTGAACTATGGAGAAACCAAGCTAAAGAAAATTTAAATCAGTAGAGAGCTAAAATAAAACAAGAGTGACATGTAACATCTTTGCTGAGGAAAAACAATGTTTTTGAGGCTTGAAAATAATGCAGTATGTCTAAAGCCAGCTTTTGTATTCCTCAAATGAAAAACAATTAGTCAAATTCTAAGAATGATCTGAAAAGATATTAAAATTTTCATCTTTTGAGCCTTTTCAAGTAAGTAAAATGTTTTCTTTTAGACCTAGCCTGCAGATCACATTGCACATTAATAATTTGTAGTATTCTGTTCCAGAATGGTTTATGAAACACACAAACACCATTTTATGTCTTCAGAAAAAGTAGCAGTAAGTGCTTTTGGCTTCTGTTGCCAGTTCACCATTCTTATTTACAGAACTCACTCAAACTTTGATTCATAGGACATCTTTCATGTCCTCGACTTCTACTAAAGCAAAAGAAGAGCAGAAGTGGAGGGCATGTTGAGATTTACTGTGTTTACAAGAAACATTTTTTCCCCACTGATTTGCAGTGACCAATGCCAGTGGGAGTGTAATTCCATTCCCGGTATTTATGTGGTTAGCATAGAAGTTTCTCTGTCAAATATACTTTACCAGAGTGAGTAGAAAGATTGGAAGAGACAATAAATTCTGTCTTGATCACTTTGGCTTTTGAGTTGTTTTTAAACCTAAAGCGGTTATTTCCTTTCAGCATGAACTTCTACTTGAGGAAGTAGGAAATCTAATATTTCTTGTCTTACCTATTTCTAGGAAACCTTGGCATGTCTTCTTTCTGTAGTTCCTAATAAAACTTAGCATTTCTTGAAGACAAGAAAGGCATACATATGTGTGTATCTGTGTGTAATATACACAGACATACACAAACCCCTGACCATGAGAATGTGGTGACAATAAAGTCATATTAATTGTTTTCACTTATATTGCCCTTTTCATCTTTAACACTTGCCAAATTTATCTATCTATGGGCCACTGTGAGACCAACCCAGGAAATGCTACTTTTACCTGTATGAATAATTCCAGTGAAGACAATGGGATTAGCCATGGTAGTAAGCAATGGCCTACTTTGTGTTCTATAGTATATTTTACTCAAGTTTATGGGAAGTTTTAAAAGTGGGATGTGAATTACTAAGCCAAGTAATTACCAAGATGTGCTGCTCAGAGCTATGAGATACTGCTACATATGCTAGATATAGAAAGAAGCTTAAAGTTATATATGTAGATAGTTTAGAATTAAATCCTAAACAAATATGTTAAATACAAAGAATTTCAAGCACAGTAGTCTTTCACGTAAATGAAGAGAATATACAGCAAACCCTGAGTTAACTGTGGCTGTGCCCTCTGAAGTGCTTCCTCTAATACACTAAATGTTAATATACTATAAGCTAAATATACTGGCCTACGGTACAGATACAGTGATTCTTTTAATCTTTGCTGCACCTAAACCAAAGCAGTAATTTGTTCACATCTATGACAGTGAACATCTTTATATTTCATTTCACCACAAAAGTCTAAAGAGTCACTTGCGAAAAAAAACTTGTTGAGAACTAAAAAATTTCTTCTCACACAGCCAACATAGTAGGAGAAGAAGTGGCAAAGGTAAGAGTTAATTCCTGTGATATATATATATATGGTAAATCTATCAGTGCTTCATCTGGAACTGTGATTTCCCGTGTATCTAAAATTTTAGCAACATAAATTCTCTACAAAGAGGAAGCGCATCTCAGAAGAATTGCTTCACACAGGATTTTCCACTATTTTACTTTCAAGTAGAGGTATGAATTCTCTGATAGGAAATATATATATCCAAAATCACTTAATTTTATTTATTTTGCAAAATGGAGGAATTATTCTCCTACCTATTCACTCTTAGTGTTCTTCAAACGACCAAGAATCCTTGCTGTCAGCCAGTCAGTACTCTGGAGGCTGCAATATACCAGGATGCAGTCTTTATTGGTCTTTTGGATACTACTTTAGACACTCACATTAATTACTGGAATTGTGTTTAGCTGGTGGCTATGAAATCTGAATGCTTCAATAGTATCTGTGATGCCTTCTCCAGATGCAACAGGTTATTAACTAGCTTTGTCATTTTGCTTCTGTGCAGTATGAGGGCCTATCTTAGCTGTTCATAAGATGCTTGACAGATTATCATTATTTTAAGATTTGACTCAAAAAGTCTATACCTCCGAAATTGTTGCAAAGCAATGATATTTTTATTTAGAATATAATTAAAAACCAAGAAAACTATTTTACTCTTCGTTTGCACAGTGTATTTTCTGTAACATATTTCCAAAGGATGGCCTTCCTCAAATACAGTAATAGGAACTATTAGAAGAGTAACAATAATTTTGAATTATTGAGAAGAATGTTTGAGTATAAAGGCGGTCTATGTAATTAAAAATACATTCTACATCTTCCTCAACAAATACCAGACAAGTTGGCGTCACACTCAACTTCTTACACTTGAAAAAATCAGCAATGCCATAATGAAGAGCTTAATCTCAAGCTGTTTTGCTTGTAGGCTATAACTTTGAAGACAATGAACTCATTGCTAGTGGCATGGGTGGTCAGCTGGTGCTGTCAATAACTTGTTACAAAAAGGACTTTAAACTTCTTTCAGATGTGTCCTGATGAAGCAAAAGGGAATCTCTGACAGTTTGATACTGCTGTGTTCCCATAGAGTTTGCTTACAAAGAAAAGTTTGTGTCTTGGCGCTGCATCATGATGAAGACATACTCACAAAGTGACTCAACATTGCCTCCTGTCTATTCTGCATAATAAATGGGTAGGCTGCAGGAATACAGTTTAAAACTCAAAAGATAAGGAAACTGCAGCTTTGGATAAAAATTCAGGACAAAGTAGTCTCAAAGACTTACTTGGCATGTCAAGACAGTTACTGCTGATCCGAGAGGTCCGATATCTCCAACATGCATGCAGGTGGCATATGTCTGTGGCTTTGGCACAGTTAGTGATGGGATTCACACAGGACCTGGTCCAACCTGTCATAGCAGCACCATCTCTATTTTGCAAGCAAGAATACAGAAATACCCCTATGAGACTTACATTGCAGTAGGGCACACTAGTGGTATGTTCTTGCATCTCTTTTTAACACATGCAATTACAAAAAAATCATCCCACTGGACTTGTCTCCCAACAGCAGGACCTGCAGGAAAAAGGCTAGCCAAAATCAAAATGTCAAGATTAAACTATTTGTGAGTAGCAGCCTGTAACCCTGATTCGGGGTTCATATATAATTCATACTTTCCAAAGGACAAGGCAGCTATCCCACCTGAAAACTCACTTGCAAACACTCCTCTAGCCATACTCATGCTCATTTGAAGAAGAACTTGAAGGACACAGATTTCAAATCCAAGAGAGTTTACAGAACAGTGTAATACTGATATTAGGCTTTTCAATGCAGCATTGGCCCAACTTTCAGAAGCAATGTGCTCCCACACACACTGCTGAAGTCTACAGGAGCCAAAAGCATGCAGCATCTGCCCTCAAACACCACAAAACAATGGGCTGATAATCGTTTTCAGACTAGCACCCGAAGTGGGTCTCACAAGCTACCAACTTCTAACTGCCCTAACATTTTCATAATTATAGTTAGCTTCCAAGTGACAAGAGGAAGAAGGATGGGGGGAAATCAGTACAATTTTGATTAGGACGTAAAGAAATTAATAGGTTTGTTTTTCTTAACCCAGTAACACCTGCATTCTGAACAGGAATGTTCTAGCTGATATAATCTGCTGATTATTTATTCACAGTTTTGCAGCTAAAGACTGTTAAAGCTTTTCCATCATCTGTTTACCTGTGGTTTTGAGAACCAAGAAGCTAATGGATTCTATTGTAAAGGGAATAATAGTTTTTATTCAAATGTCCTCAGAAAGTTTTCAGCTTACACTTTTAAATTTCAATTAATAGTTCCTAAGGCACTGACAACCCCCCAACACACAGTCATGATTGCTAACTGTGAAAGAGAAGTTATATTTTTGTTTTATTTTGAAGAATTAGAAGGCTTTCAAGATTATTCTAACTTTCCTGCTGAAACTTGCTTAAAGTATAATGAACACTGTTTTAAATTCTTCGGCTTAAAAATAGGACACAAATGGTATTTGTTTGAAATTATTTATATGGGGTTGTTCAGCTTTAGAGAAAAAAACATTTTAATGTTGCGAGTTTCATTTATAATCAAAATTATGCTCTATATTGGAAATGAATATGAAAGGAAGAAAAAAAAACACTTGCAATTTTCTAGATAGCATATGCATTTCTAACTTTACCTAGTATTATAGATGCTCACAAACAGCAGAATTTGTTTATACTTCTCACGATATACAAATGAGATGCTTAATGATCCATTTTGTTGAAAATCAGCAGTACTGCTAACACATCAACCACGGTAGTGTATATTCAGTTAAGTGCTCATGTCCTACACTTTATGGACCTTTGTGGATTCCTACTGTCAGCTTTACAACCAGCTTCACTGTTCCACACTACTCTTGCTGGTACATATTATAAAATCACATGTATAAATTTGTATAGGTGGAATTGATGGCTCAAACTAGAGCCAAATGATGTGCAGACTCCTACAATACAGTGCTGCATTGTAAATTATAAATATTGGAGAAGAAATAATGTAGTTGGTTTGTCACAGGACTTCCCTTTAAAGAATATCTTCCAGGACACTACAGTTTGTTTATGTGAAGGACTTCTTACACTGGGGAGAGTATCACAATATGAGTTATTTTATGGTTACTTATTATATATCCTAGTTTGGTTTCACTTTGTTAGTCTTCGTTGTAATCCAACCGATGCCAACTTAAATAAACTCACCCCTTCCCTAATATAATTTAAAAATGTAAATGCAGACAAAAAACAATGCACTAAAAAGAATTATACACAGATGTATATCTGTACTTCAGAAAATCTGCACACACCTTAAAATTTCTTTGACAGTCCATACTTTCAGAGAATAAGCACAAATGTCAACCAGATGCAGAAATCAGCAATAAGGAGCTTTTGGAGGTAGAACAATGAGGCTATAAAGGATTTATACCTCAGGACTATTGGGAAGAAAGAAAATCTGAAATTAATGTCTGTCTTTATTATCTGAAAATATGTATAGCATCCAAAGCTGCTGAATTTCAAAAGGGTTGTTCAGTTTTTGAAACAGTCATCTGTAGGTCTCATGTGAAAAAATGTGTTGCCTTGAATTTCAACAAAGAATAAAAAAAAACATTTTCAGGACAGACTTGACTACTTTGTTCTGTTTTATAGTATTTCTTAGTTAGGATGATATTTCAAGCTCCAGCCCCACTATTTGGTCTGCAGCTTGTGAATCAACAAGGAATAAAAATGAGCAACAGTGCCACTAAATAGAGTATACAATTCCAGATCCAGTGATAGGACCATCTCCTTAAACCAAGCAACCTGGTTTGTACTTTTATAGGTAGCCGTTCTGGAAGGTTCACTTTCTCTTTTTTTCTTGAAACTGCAGAAGTCTTCATACTTGACATTATTTTCTGCACACCATCAAAATGTGCAGACAAAATCACCCCTAGCTGGCAGTATGTATCCTTCAAACACTGACAACTCAGAGACACCAAAATTATTGTATTAAATTATTAAGAATCTTGATATTTATCTTCTCTAAATGTCACTGTGTGTCAAATACACTAGAAAAATTATATCCAATGATAAGAGTCTCAGTCAAGTAGAAAGATTCATATTTAAAAAGAAATGCCAAACAACATTTAGAAATAATTCAAGAAATAAAATAACTGTTTTCAATTTATAAGGTATATAAATGGGATATAATGTCAATTTATAAAGTTCAGTCTGTAGTCACAACTCCATTTCATTCTCTGGTTTTGAAATAAATCACTTTAAAATAGCCCCAACATTTAAAGTTTCATCAGACCTTTACTGAAAGACCAGCTCAACTAAACAACCAATATTTGCTGTTATTATTGAATCCCTGTAACTGTGAGCAACATTTAGCAAGTTTGCATAATCAATAACTCTCCTCTGAGCAGAAAGACGTATAAAAGCTTTGCCCTGTACCAAAAGGTCTGAAACATTAAGATAAATCCCTGTGAAGGCGGACGCACAAGTGAAAATATTTACCACTCAATAAATTGGATCATACTGCTTTCTGTTGATGAAGCAGGTTACAGGCTGTATGTAGCCTAAGTGAACTTGCTCTCAGTTTTAAAACATTTTTCAGTAATGTCAAATGAAAAATCTATGTTATGCCTCGTCAATATTAACCGTCCAGCAAAATGACACATTTCATGTTAAATAATATGCTTTTCAATTTCCCTTTCCTATCATCTATTCCTAAGTGCTAATCCAAAGGCATTAATTTACAGTTCTATAAAACAAAATTTTACATATTTTTTGAACTTTAGGATCTAGCTCACTTGGTTCATATTGATGGTCAACCTTTTAAATATTTAATTATCACATTATGAGGTGAGGGTTTTTTTCAGCTTTCATGACTCTGAAATGATTTCTTTCTACCTGTTGTGGTTAGCATGAAACAGGTAGTATGATAGAAAGATTTATTAAGTAGAATAAATTTTTCAAACTTTTATGAAACAGTTGCAGGATTTTGAATTATTGACACTGCCAGAAGTACAAGTGACTTTCTCTTTAATACAGAGTGGGGCAGAAGCCTGATAACCTGGTTTGGGGTGCCAGGCATGGCCAACGGGAGCTTTCACGTCCCTTGAAACTATGGAGCCTCCTCTGCCATAGAAGAATAACTGTAAATGTTAAAGCTGCAAGAAGATTGTCTGACCAGGAAAAGGGAACATAAAGCTTTCAAAAATGTACCTCTTCCAGAGCCTGTTTGCTTGTCAACATTTCCAAGCATTTACACTAGGTTTGGGCAAGGGTTTTATTTGCTGAATTGTTTTCTAGTGGAATGGTTTTCAATACCTGAAAACTGAACTAATTTGCAAGAACTTATTTCTCTTCCATTAAATTCTCATTTAGAAAGGTTTCTCAAAGCCAAAATAAGATTTCAGGACAAAAACCACAGAGCCAATTCCTATAAAAACCAATAGCATAGCAGTTATCTTCAGTATGAGTGACAGAGATTGAAATTCATTGAAAGGTAAAGTACTGACAGTCATCCACAACCATGACTAACTATAATATATCTAGCCCTTTAGAAGTCTTATTCTGAAATATAACATGCTTCAAAATGTTTTGATACAGACTCCTAGCTTTTAGACAGTTAACAGTTTGAATGAATCAAGCACAAATCCTTTTCTTTCCTAAGAAGCTGTTTTCTCCAGTATTTTATTGCAATTCTTTAATAATGAAGACATTATAGCTATAAGCTCAGACTCCTCATTAACAACCAAACTATGACATCAATCATTAGCTTATAAAATAAGTTTATTTATATGATTTAATTACAAAAACACTTTTTTCAGTGAGACAAAAGAAGTTTTTGTGTGCTGAGAGTTCTGATGTAAACACATCTTTCTTTTGAAAGAACTGGACAGTTCTGTTTAATGCACAGTTTCTCTTAGGAAAAGAGGTAAGGGAAAGAAAAGCAGAAGAGAAGAGAATGGAAAACTTTCTATGAGATTATACTTCATAGTGGAAGAGTTCATAAAATCGATATTTAAACTCTTGTAGAGGAGAGCTCAAGAAATGCATAAGACTGTCTTTCCTAGGCAGTCAAGCAGTCGTCCCCCTGCCCCTGTCCCACACCCCCATCAGATTATCCTGCCCTATTTGTTTCTAATTCCCATTTTACAGATGAGGAAGAGAGACACCAGACAAAATAATGTTCACATGAAGAAAGGAACTTATGAACCTCAGCAGGTAGCCTTGTAGCTCATGTAACTTATGCTCTTGCCTGCCACATGTATGATCCATAAACCCACATTTTTCTTTCATTCACAATATATGGTGACTACTTCAGAAGACAGTTCAGCACAGCCAGTAGTATTGAGTGAGGTCCCACCTGAACTACACAGTAGCAAAATTAGGAGACAAGGCTATCAGTTTGCATACTGCTGCTCTGCTGTTTGAATACCTTACTCTGTGAAACTGTCCACAAAGGACTTTCTGCTATGAAGTCTTCTGTGAGGGGGTCATCTCAACTGTGTTTTAAAGAACATGGAAGGGGGGAATGCTTTTATCTCAAGATCCAACGAATAGAACAGAACAGAACAGAATAGAATAGAATAACTTCAGTGGGAAGGGACCTACAACAATCATCTAGTCCAACTGCCTGACCAATTCAGGGCTGACAAAAAGTTAAAGCATGTTCTTAAGGGCATTGTCCAGATGCCTCTTAAACTGACTGGCAGGCTTGAGGCATCGACGACCTCTCCAGGAAGCCTGTTCCAGTGTTTGACTAACCTCTCAGTAAAGAAATGCTTCCTCATGTCCAGTCTAAACCTCCCCTGATGCAGCTTTGAACCATTCCTATGTGTCCTGTCAGTGGATCCCAGAGAGAAGAGCTCAGCACCTCCCTCTCCCCCTCCCCTCCTCAGGAAGCTGCAAAGAGCAATGAGGTCGCCCCTCAGCCTCCTTTTCTCCAAACTAGACAAGCCCAAAGTCCTCAGCCGCTCCTCATAGGACACTCCTTCTAGCCCTTTCACCAGCTTTGTTCCCCTCCTCTGGACACAGTCAAGGACCTTCACATCCTTCTTAAATTGTGGGGCCCAGAACTGCACACAGTATTCAAGGTGAGGCCGCACCAGCGCCGAATACAGCAGGATAATCCCCTCTTTTGACTGGCTGGTTACACTGTGTTTGATGCCCCCCAGGATGGGGTTTGCTCTCTTGGCTGCCAGGGCACACTGCTGGCTCATATTGAACCTGTTGTTGACCAGCACCCCCAGATCCCTTTCTGCAGGGCTGCTCTCCAGCCACTCCTCTCCCAATTTATACTTGTGCCTGGCGTTACTCCATCCCAGGTGCAGAATCCAGCATTTGGACTTGTTAAATTTCATCCCATTAATCATAGCCCAATGCTCCCATCTATCCAGATCCCTCTGCAAGGCCGCCTGTCCCTCAAGAGAGTCAACATCACCTCCCAGTTTGGTATCATCAGCAAACTTGCTAATGGTACATTCAACTCCTGCATCTGCATCGTTGATAAATATATTGAACAGAACTGGCCCTAGAATTGAACCCTGAGGAACATCGCTGGTGACTGGTCGCCAGCCAGATGTAGCCCCATTCACTACAACTCTTTGAGCTCTGCCCTTCAGCCAGTTCTTCACCCAGCGCACTGTGAACCCCCTCATCCCACAGCTGGACAAGTTGTCCAGAAGGCTGCTGTGAGGAACAGCGTCAAACGCCTTACTAAAATCCAGAAACACTACATCCACTAGACGGGTGACCTTATCAGAGAAGGATATCAAAGTAGTTAAACGGGAATTTCCCTTTGTGAACCCATAATCTTCTCCATAATTTTTCCAGGAACTGAGGTCAAACTAACAGGTCTGTAGTTCCCTGAATCTTCCCTCATGCCCTTTTTGTAGATTGCAGTAACATTGGCTAGCTCCCAGTCAGCAGGGACCTCTCCAGACTCCCAAGACCTTTGGTAGATGATTGAGAGGGGTCCTGCCATAACATCCGCTAGTTCCTTCAGTACTCTGGGATGAATCCCATCAGGCCCCAGGGACTTGTGAACATTCAGCTGATACAGCTGGTCTCTTACAACTTCAGTGTCCACAAATGGAAAGTCACTGTTCCCACACTCGTGGTCCTCCGACTCAGGGGACTGGTCAGCCCAAAGTCTATCAGTACTATTAAAGACTAAGGCAAAAACCACATTGAATGCCTGTGCTTTTTTTCATCCCTATTAGTCAGATGACCATCTTCAACAAGTGTTGGTCCAATGTTTTCTTTGGACCTCCTCTTACTATTAACGTACTTAGAAAAGCCCTCTTGTTATCTGAAACACTGGCCAGTTTCAACTCTAATTGAGCTTTGGCCTTTCATGCCTTCTCCCTGAATATATGAACCACAGGTCCAAAGGCCTTGCTTTGCATGAAAAAACGATGGATAAAAATCCCTGAGCACAAATTAGGGAAAATCAGAACAGAGCCTGAGTTATTTGGGAAAGAATTTAAACCCATGTCAGTGTTTAAATCTCCAGGAAGCATGCCTGATACTAAGCATAGCTATTCTTTTCTAGGGGACAGGGCACTTGTCCTTCCTAGATCATTTTGTTTGCTTAGTTTGTTAGTTGTACAGCGCAGACCTCTCACAGGGGAAGGGGAAGCCATGAGTTCCTTTTCAACATATTCCAATCACTGTTCAAGTGTTCTTCCGTTGACGTGGTACCTCTTATAGTATAGTGCTTTTTACAGTTTATACATAAGGAGTTCTTCAGTATCTTTCCTCCTCAAAGGGAACTGCCTGATCATTCAGGCGATTGTACATAATGCTGTATTTGTATTGTAATACATAATAGTGTATTTGTATTTTAAAATCAAATTAAGTAGCTAAAATCTTTTATGGTTTGTTTTGAGATTCATCAGCCCCTCAAATAGGCTTGCATTTTGTGCCAATAGAATAATACTAGCATTATGAGAAATTTACTTCTTACATTCTTTGGGGAACAGGAAAATGCAAGATACAGGAAAAAATCTGATATTGCAGATTACTTACTACAAGACAGGAACCTCTTATGATCAAGCAGATTCCGGTATATGCATTTTAAAAAGATCTGGTTTACATGCAGGAGTTACTTTTTTCATTTCACATAAAAAGAGAAGTACATAATGCAAACAACAGGCCACATGCTGATTTTCTGAAGAAAGAACAATACAGTTAGGTTCCATTGTTCTTGAATAGATAACTGGCAGTGCAGAAGTACGAGAAAAGTGAGGTAGCTGAGGAATATTAGGCAGGGTTTGGTTTTGTTTTTTTTTTTTTTCTTAAATCAATACCTTGTAATTTCTTCATTAGCACACAGAAATATGATCCCTTTCCCATGACATAAAACCTGCACAAACAGCTTTTTTCCATGATGTAATGAATCCCTTGTTGATACAAAATGATCAAAGGACTAAGATGAAAGCTTTAAACTCTATGATAAAACATTGATAATTGTACTGTAATATTCAATACTGTGACCCAAATAAAGTAGTTTTATCTTCTGACTTCAACCTTAAAGCTTTATAAAAGCTGTGTATAATCTTTTGTAAGTCTTATTGTATCAACAGTTCTATAAGTACCAATTATCTGCATAACTTTTTATATTATAACTGCCAATAAAACTTGCAATTCAGGCTGCAATGAAGTATTCCATTTAGATTAAGTAGCAAATATAATTAGTTAAATCAATGAGAATTGTTTTACACTATCCATAAATGCTTAAGACCCTTGAATTAGTGTTGTCCAGGGCTTCTTCCACATTTTTGGTCTGGTTCTAATTTGTGTAATGTATCGGTACAATTAGGAAATTTATTATAATGCCTATAATAAAAATTTATGGACAAACTTCAATAAATGTCTATTATACAATTACTTGTTAATATTACAAGCTCTTGTTTGCTTAATTAGCTGATTTAATTTATGTAAATACCACATTACTTAAACACTTAATATTAATTTCTATGGTTTTATGCCATAGAAACAGTGCATGTTGGATCAGTTCAATCACCGAACCATGACATCACAAGAGAAAAAGTGAGAATTTTTTTGATAGTTCACTTTTTTCCTACAGTGCCAAAACTTATTTTATGCTAAACAGAGCTAATCAATCATTTTAATTAACAACCAGAGGTGGGCTGAGGTCTCCCACTGAACTGAACAGTGACTGCTAAGTTTGGTGTCATCTGCTTCAGGGCAGATTCAGCTTATTGAGTTTGGTTGTTGAGAAAAACTCTTGGATATGAAATAGCTCCCCTTCTTTCTACACTTGAAGCAAGTCTTTATGAAATGTGGCATTTTGTTTTGTGAACAGATAAAAAACTGTTTAATGTTTGTTTTTAAACTCATGTCCAGGTGCCACACTTTTCGATACATTTTCAGTTAATCACCACCACTTTTTCCTGTCTTTCGATACATATGCACACAGATAGCACTCCCTTAGTCTATGGGCTTTAAAATGTCCATTTAAATGTCCCTTTAAATTGTTTGTTGAGTTCATTTAGTCCATGACTTTGGGCTCCATCTGTCATAACAGTCTTTTTGTGCAGGAGGAATGGTGCCAAGTCTGCTCCGTCGGCAGAGCAGGATCAGGCTTCAGTACGGTGCAGTGGGCGGGTAACATTGGGCGCAGCAGGAGGGTGGAGTGCAGTGTTGGATTGTTGTATGCTGAAGTCAGTTCTGGTTCCATCACTACTGTGCTTTACTCAGTTTTATCAAAGTTCATTCTTCATTAATTTGGGTGATTCTTACTGTAATACCATTGATATAGCATATAACAACTATAGTAGTGATGACATACAGTGGCAAGGTTATATAGCAATTAACATCATACAATTTAATTCATTGGCTAGTCTCACCTAAAATCAAATCCCTTGAGGCACACATCGGACTTCCCCATCTTTCTGCATCACCCACCAAGTGCACCCAGGTCCTTGGGCAAAAGCAATCCCACGAATGGGTTTGCCTTTGCCTGAGGCAGGAGTGACCCAGACTGTCTTCCCTAACGTATTCTTATGTGCACTATGGGGACTTTTTCCCCTTCTACAGTACATAAAAGTTTTGACTGGGCAGGGCCAGCTCAATTGGTAGATCCCCTAGTGTTAACTAACCAGGTTAGTTAACCAGGACCTTTGCTAAATGTGTGTCACAATGTTTGACAGCTCCACCCCCCATTATTCTCAATGTAGTCTTTAACAGTCTATTGTATCATTCAATTTTCCCAGAGGCTCATGCATGACAGGGGATGTGATATACCCACTCAATGCCATACTCTTTGGCCCAGGTGTCTGTGAGGTTGTTTCAGAAATGAGTCCCGTTGTCTGACTAAATTCTTTCTGGGGTGCCGTGTTGCCACAAAACTTGCTTTTCAAGGCCCAGGATAGTGTTCGGGGTGGTGGCATGGGGCACAGGATATGTTTCCAGCCATCTGTTGGTTGCTTCCACCATTGTAAGCACATAGCGCTTGCCTTGGAGGGTTTGTAGGAGTATGATATAGTCAATCTGCCAGGCCTCCCCATATTTATTTCAGCCATCATCCTCCATACCAAAGAGGCTTTAACCACTTGGCTTGCTTAATTGCAGCACGTTTCACATTCATGGATAACCTGCGTGATAGCATCCATAGTCAAGTCCACCCCTCGATCATGATCCCATCTATATCTTGCATCTCTTCCTTGATGGCCTGAGGTGTCATGGGCCCACCAAGATGTAAGTAATTCACCCTTGTGTTGCCAGTCCAGATCCACTTGAGCCACTTCAATCTTAGCAGCTTTGATGTTCTTCAGTGGCTCGACTCTTGGGTACATGGGCATCTATGCGACATATTTTTACAACCAGATTCTCTAGCCTGGATGCAATATCTTGCCACAGTGCAGCAGTCCAGATGGGTTTGCCTCTGTGCTGCCAGTTGCTCTGCTTCCATCGCTCTAACCACCGCCAAAAGGCATTTGCCAGAACGCATGAGTCAATACAGAGATGGAGCACTGGCCATTTTCCTCGATCAGCAATGTCTAAAGCAAGCTGGATGGCTTTCAACTCTGCAAACTCACTCAATTCACCTTCTCTTTCAGCAGTTTCTGCAACTTGTCATATAGGACTCCATACAGCAGCCTTCCACCTCCGATGTTTTCCTACAATGTGACAGGATCTGTCAGTGAACAGGGCATACTGCCTCTCCTTTTCTGACAGTTTATTACACAGTGGGGCCTCTTCAGCATATCACCTCTTCCCCTGGCAATATTCCAAAATCTTTGCCTTCTGGCCAGTCCATGATCACTTCTAAAATTCCTGGGCAACTGGCGTTTCCTATCTGAGTTCATTGTGTGATCAGTGTGACAAAACTTACTCCACGTAGCATCAGTTGCATGATGTGTAGAAGGGACCTTCCCTTTGACCATCCAGCCCAGCACTGGCAGTTGAGGTGCTAACAGGAGCTGTGTTTCAGTACAAACCCTTTCTGAGGCAGTTCGAACCCCTGCATATGCTGCCAACATCTCTTTCTCAGATGGGAGTATAGCGGCCTTGGATCCTTGATATCCCTGACTCCAAAACCCTAAGGGTTGGCCTCGAGTCTCCCCAGGTGCTTTGTGCCAGAGACTCCAGATAGGGCCATTCTCCCTGGCTGCCATGTAGACCACATTTTTAACATCTTGTCCTGCCTGGACTGGCCCAAGAGGTACTGCATGAACAATCTCCTGTTTAAGTTGTTCAAAGACTTGTTGTTCCTCAGGGACCCATTTAAAATAGTTCTTAAAAGTCACTTGATAGAGAGGGTTTACAATCAGACTGTAATTTGGAATATGCATCCTCCAAAACCCCACAACACCTAAGAAAGCTTGTGTTTCCTTTTTACTAGTCAGTGAAGAAATAGCTGCTATTTTGTTGATCACATCCATTGGGATCTGACAACATCCACCTTGCCATTTTATTCCTAAAAACTGGATCTCCAGTGCAGGTCCCTTGACCTTACTTTCTTTTATGGCAAAAACAGCTTTCAGAAGGATTTGGATTATTTTCTTCCCTTTCTCAAAAGCTTCTTCTGCTGTGTTGCCCCATACAATGATATCATCAATGTATTCAGGTGTCTGGAGCTTCACCCTTTTCCAGTGCAGTCTGGATCAGTCCATGGCAAATAGTAGGGCTGTGTTTCCACCCCTGGGGCAGTCAATTCCAGGTGTACTGGACACACCTCCAAGTAAGAGCAAACTGTGGCCTGCACTCCACTGCCAAAGGGATTGAGAAAAACGCATTAGCAATATCAGTTGTGGCGTACCACTTGGCTGCCTTTGACTCCAGTTCATATTGAAGTTCTAGCACGTCCGGCATGGCAGCACCCAGCGGTAGCATGACTTCATTCAGACCACAGTAGTCTGCTGTTAGTCTCCACTCTTCATTAGACTTTCACACTGGCCATATGGGACTGTTAAAGGGTGAGCGAGTTTTGCTGATCAGTCCTTGGTTCTCCAGTCAATGAATCAGCTTATGGATGGGAATCAGAGAGTGTCGGTTCATGCGATATTGCTGCCAGTGCACCAATTGTGGTAGCCATTGGCACCCGCTGTTTTTCGACCCGCAGCAACCCCACAACCAAAGGGTCCTCAAAGAGACCAGGCAAGGTGGACAGCTGTTCAGTTTCCTCTGTCTCCAAGGCAGCTATACCAAAAGCCCACCAATTCCCCTTTGGGTCCTCAAAATACCCTCTCCTAAGGTAGTCTATGCCAAGGATGCACAGAGCCTCTGGGCCAGTCACAATCGGGTGCTTTTGACACTCATTCCCTGTCAGACTCACTTTGGCTTCCAATAGAGTTAGCTCTTGGGATCCTCCTGTCACTCCAGAAATACAGATGTGTTCTGCCCCTTTATAACTTGATGGCATTAGGGTACACTGTGCACTGGTGTCTACTAGAGCCTTATACTCCTGTGGGTCTAACGTGCCAGGCCATCAAATCCACACAGTCCAATAAACCTGGTTGTCCCTTTCCTCCACCTGGCTGGAGGCAGGGCCCCTCTAATCCTGGTCAGAGTATTCATTACTCACTTTTTGTAAAAATGAATTAGAAGTCCCTTCAAGAGGATCAGAAGTAAGATCAGCCCTTCTACTCTGGGGAATTGCCTGTTGGAAACTGGAACAGCATTTTTTGTGGAAGAATCCCCTTTTGTAATTGTTTTTCCTCACAACTCACATACCCATGCCTCTAGGGTCGAGGTAGGTTTTCCATCCCACTTCCTCATGTCCTCTCCATGGTCACTTGGGTAAAACCACAGGGTACCCCATGGTGTGTACCTTCTATATTCTCTCTTGAGCAGAGGAGTGCTTACTCCTAATAGCTGAGATAGTGGTCTGTACAGGTGTGAGGCAGAACTTATTGAATAGCTGGAACTCTCAGGACAGTTTCTCAGCTAGTATGCCCAGCAGTTTCTCCACAGCCGAGACAAAGGAGGAAGAGACACTTTCTTTGTCTTGCCCAAGTTGGCCAGCCAATTCATCCACTGTTGATCCCTCTGCATCTTTCCAGTCCACTACTGCCAGTAAGTTGGCATGTGACAATGGTGCACTCCGTACAAACTTCTGCCACATGGGTCATGTGCGTTGGACTTCATCTGGATCTGTGGGTAACTGCACATTGTCTGGGTCATAATAAACCATCTCCCGCATGGCTAATTCCCTTATCCTATTATCCTTATCCTATTATCCCTTATCCCTAATTATCCTGTACTGGATACCTCCCTCCATGGTAGTCCACTTGCTTGGATGACATACAATGTCTTCCTTGAAGGGATACCTTTCCCTCACGCCTGACAAAAGTCGCCTCCAGAGGCTGAGGGCTTGTGTCTTTTTTCCAATAACTTTTGTCACTGCCCCCTTCCCTAGACAAGGATCCCAGCTGCTTGGCTTCCCTACCCTCTAATTCCAAGCTACTAGCCCTGTCATCCCAGCACTGGAGCAGCCAGGCGATAATGTGCTGTCCCTGGACAACAGCTGAAATCTTTTTGCATATCTCACAGCTCACTCAGGGATAGGGATCGAGTGATTACCTCTGGTTCTAACTCTTTCTCCTATTTTTGTGATTACCCTGGTTCATCTTCATCCCTTAATAAGCAAACTGATTTTTTGGTATATTTCTTCTTCTGTATAGCAGCAATTTATACCATCACAGACTGGTTCTCTGGTTCAGCTGCATGGCCTGTCGCGGGGGTTGGAGTAGCAGTGCCTGGTGTTTTGTTGTCAGATCCAGAGACCCTCTCTTCCCTTTGAGGGTACTGAGTAGTGCTGAACAGGGCTCGGTAAGCATGAGCCAGGCCCCAGCACATTGCGGTCATCTGTGTCTCTCTGGAATTGCCAGGGTGACAGCATACTTCTTCCAAATATTGTACTAGTTTTTCAGGATTCTGCACTTGTTCAAGGGTGAAGTTCCAAAACACTGGAGGTGCCCACTGTCCTAGGCATTTTCCCGTGCTATCCCACACACCCTGCCACTCATAACTCTCCAGCCTTGGGGCAGATCTCTGGGTGGTACTCTTAAATAGATGTTTAACCCTAAACAAGACCTGAACCACATTCAGGAACATGCTGGTTCCTAGCAATAGGACCATGCTGGTTTCAGCATCCCCAGAATATTCAAAATTCTCAAGAGCTATTGTAACTAGCCTGGAGGAGAAAGGGAAGGTGGAAGAAGGTGTCTCCCCCATAGATTGACTCTCCAAGGAGAAAAGGTAAAGAGTATAATTATCAATAGTTTCCAAGAGATGGCTCCCAAAGTATGGAGATGACAGCAATGCTGAGTACAAATACTGGATTAGTCCCATGACTGATAATTTTATCATACCATAAGCCACTGTTACATAGTACAGCAAAGGGATAACCTTAATCCACCTCCCACAGATGATAAGCAGCACCACAGGGAATACATACGGCAAGTAAGGTATTACATAACACAACTCTAAGAACAAGCACAACAACTCAGAGAGCCAATAAATCAACACTGTGAGAAGTGACTATTAAACGAATATAATGAATGCTTATAAGAAATTTGTTTTAACACACTCTGGTCAGATCTGTCATTCTCTCAACGCTTTGTGCCCCATGTTGGGTGCCAAAAAGGAGTGTTGTGGTTTAACTCCAGCTGGCAACTAAGCACCATGCAGCTGCTTGCTCACTCCCCTCCCCCAGTGGGATGAGGGAAATAATCGAAAAAAAAAGTAAAACTCAAGGGTTAAGATAAAGATGGTTTAATATAACAGAAAAGGAAGGGAAAATAATAATGATGATGATGATGATGATGATAATAATAATAATAATAATAATAATAATAGAAGACTATACAAAACAAGTGATGCACAATACAATTGCTCACCACTTGCTGACTGGTGCACAGCTAACCCCCGAGCTGCTGAGTCCCCCAGCCAACTTCCCCAGTTTATATACTGGGCATGATGTCATATGGTACGGAATACCCCTTTGGCTCGTTTGGGTCAGCTGACCTGGCTATGTCTTCTCCCAGCCTCCTGTCCACTCCCAGCCACCACTGGCAGGGCAGTATGAGAAGCTGAGAAGTCCTTGACTTAGTATAAACACTGCTTAGCAACAACTAAAACATCTGTGTTATCAACATTATTCTCATCCTAAATCCAAAACACAGCACTATATCAGCTACTAGGAAGAAAATTAACTTGCCAAAACCAGGACACACCACAAGAGAAAAAGTGAGATTTTTTTTGATAGTTCACTTTTTTTTCCTACAGTGCCAAAATTTATTTTATGTTAAACAGAGCTAATCAATCATTTTAATTAACAACCAGAGGTGGGCTGAGGTCTCCCACTGAACTGAACAGTGACTGCTAAGTTTGGTGTCATCTGCTTCAGGGCAGATTCAGCTTATTGAGTTTGGTTGTTGAGAAAAACTCTTGGATATGAAAATAGCTCCCCTTCTTTCTATACCTGAAGCAGGTCTTTAGAAAACGTGGCATTTCGTTTTGTGAACAGATAAAAAACTGTTTAATGTTTGTTTTTACCTGTTTTTGTCACTGTGGATACCTTTATGTTTAGACTTCAGGGTATTTTCAAAGCTGTGTGTAGGAGTTGAGAAATTATACATCTGAATCCCATTATTTTCTAACGGGATTTGAATGCATATATTTGCCCTAAGATTTAATTATACTTCTTTGCAAATGTAGATCAATTAGACAACTTAAAAACCTGCTCTTTGGGGAAAAAACTTACAGTTTCTCTTTTTCTTAGACTATAATAATTATACCATCAAATTTGCTCTACCACTTTTTTCTTGACTTTCATTTGCATAGTAAAAAAAAAAAGTATATATATATTCTATATATATTTATAAACTCTCAATTTTTAAATTAATGAGTACAGAATTATGCAACTGAGCTGGAAGGGATCTCAGGAAGTCATTGGTCCATCTCTTTGCTTCAGTATGGAAAGAAGTACAATTATGTGCAAGATGTTTCTTGCCAGTTCTGAAAGATTTGCTACAGTGGAGACTTCACAGACTCTGAAACTGGCCTATTCTAATATATCATTATGTTTATTATTTCAACATGCAAATTAAACTGCTCCTTAAACCTATTCATTACCTATTGTCCTAACATCATTAACACAAAGAACTGACAACTACTTTCCTCTTTCAAGTAGTATTTTCCATATTTGAATACTCTTAATTCTTCAGTCTTCTTTCAAAGAACCAATCCCAAATTGTAGAGTTTTCCTCATTAGAAGAATTATCCAGATCTCTGATTATACTAATTTTTCTCCTCTGAACTATTTGCACTATTGGTGTTTAGCTTTCTCAATGGGTCCAAATGCTCCCCAAAACAGGTTACTATATTCCAGCTAAGGTTTCATATACGATGAAAAAAGCAAAAGAATTACACAGCATTTCTTGTGAGGTGTACTTCATTTACATATCCCAGCATGATGTACAATGTTCTCCTTTACAGCAGCATGACACCACTGATTGATGTGTGGCTTATGATCTGCTGAGGATTATCCTCAGATCCTTTGATACTGAATTGCTATCTAATCAACTCATGTAGAACTGCTATCTGTATTCATGCACCTGATATTACAACCCAAAAGTAGAAGCCTGTAGTCATCTTTACTGAATTGAATCATACATTTAAAAATCTTTTTTCCCTGTTGTTAAAATTACTTTGAATTATAATACAGACTTCCAATATCCTTGCAGTTTATACCAGGACAGCATAATAAGCATACTTTCTACTCCATCACCAAGGATATTAATGAAATATAAACCAGAATTCAAGTAGGATCCACTGAAGAGCATTACTCAAAAGTAAAGCTCCTTCCACTGACAATCTCTCTCTCAATACCATCTTGTGATCGGTTTTGCTATAACACTATGGTGGTCTCACCTACACCATATCCATGAAGCTTAATTACGGAAATATGTGAAACTGTGTCAGAAGTCTTACTAAGGTCACAATAGATAGCATCTTTTGATTCTCTACTATACATAAAACATTAAATCCAAATTATCTGTTATTTCATTATCTTTTAAAATCTTACAAATAATTTGCTTGTTTGTGACAATAATTTAGGGGAGAAGAAAGGGTGGAACAGAGCAGAAAATTGAAATAATTTAGCAATAATTTACCAACTCTTCTTCCCATTCCTCTTAAAAACATTATTATATTTTTCATTTTCCAGTCTTCTAACACCTCATTCATTTTTCATGCACCCTCAAAAATAATGGCCAACAATTCTGACATTACTTTAATTGGTTCTTAAAGCAGTTTAAAGTACATATCATCAGGGCCAAAAGATTTGAGCAGATTCATCTTTTCCAAATATGTGGCAGCTTATTCTTTCTCTGTTTGGCAGTAAGAACTTGTCATTGACATCAGCTATGCCAGTAGTTGAGCATTTCAGGGAATGTTGACAGAAAGACAAGGCAATTTTCCCCTGTTGATAGACCATTGCCATTCCCAGCTTTCTTTTTCCTTGAATGTACTTGCAGAATGATTTCTCAACACTCTTGCATGTCACTTCCTAACTGTATTTTCTTGAGCTATATCAGTTCTGGTGTTGTTCCTATGTATGTGAGCTACTTTTCTTACCTTTCCAAGTTTCTATCTGACCTAGTTTCCATAGTCTGTATGATCCCTTTCATGGTTTAGGTCATTTGATCTCTTAATAGACTTCCTGTTCTTCCTCTGTAATTGGATAGTTTGCACTTATGCCCTTAATATTGTCTCTTTAGGAATCAGCTGACTCCCTTTGACTTATTTTTCACTGAATTTGTTTCTATGTGTCCTGAGTTTGTTAAACTCCATCTTTTTGAAGTCTACTATTTTTATTCTGCTTTTCTTCTTCCTAAGGATTGTGAACTCTATCACTTCCTTCCTACTAGTTAACATCAAATCTAAAAAAGCTTCACCTTTGACTTTTTTTCCTTTTACTGTTTAAAAAAATTGCCATCCATACATTGCAGGAACTAATGACTGAACAAAATGATTGCTCAGACACAAACACAGGTTTTGTAAAAAACTGATAAGCTAAGCACAGTGATGTCTGAGGATATTGCATGTTTTCTTATCAGCAATTTAAAAAGCTACAGCTTGAAAAAGAATTCCTACTTAATAATTTTTCTATGAATAGGACCTATTTTTTCTGATTTTGAATTATCCATGGCAAGTGTATATTAAATTACTAAGCCCTACATGTCATTCAGAATTGTTGAGAAATTACTAACCACTTCTTAGTCTGTGAGTGGTCTGAAAGGAACTTTTGACAAATACCGTGCAAGCCCACAATCCTAGATACTTACAGATATAACTAGCAGCAAAGACTCTTTTCATCTTCATTCCTATGGGCATTGTGCAAGCATCAGTAACACATGTAAAGTAAGCATACAATACTCTCAGATTGAATGGCAACATTTTAACATGCTGCTCTAGTGTAAATTACTGTGTATTTTGAAGAAGAGTGGTGATTTAGGGCTCAAGCCTTTAAGGATCTCCTGAAATACCCTAGTCATAAACATACTGTCTACATCAAATTGTAAATTTCATGAACATTCCTGGGATAGTCTACCCATGATGTCAATGGTTCTCTCCATACTAGGATTTCTAAACATAAGCAAAAGGCTCCTGATTCCACTCCTTCTCGGAAATCTCAAATGTTTATGGTTATGATCTCATTCCATTTAATAACCTTACACTAAGTCAGGCAGTAAAGAACAAGAGACTTGTAAAAACCAGTCCAGCTGAAAATGAAAAAAACCCCGGTAAGTGCATTCTCTGAAAGCAAATGCAAGTTTTATTTCAGTGATAAGCACGTGAAAAAAAATAATATGCCAACTGAAAACTTTTAGCTGGGGGAGGGGTGGCAGTCCAATGACTTCCAGATGCCTCTACCAACCTGAATTATTTTGTCATTGCTCTTGAAAAACAGACTCCATGAAAGTAATTTCTTTTACATTCTCTGCATTAATGAATCAAGGTAAGTTTGTAAAACTGAAATGAAATTATGCAGGTTTTATGAAACACAAATAAAATAATTAATTTCTTATCAAAATTCCCCCCAAGTATTCTACGATGGCTTTGTTTCCTTTTATGACTGCTATTTACTGTGTTTGCCAAGAATATGGGAGGCTGGTTCCCATCTGAGAAGGTTTGAACACACATACATCCCCTGTAGGGCAGGTCCTCAACCATCAGACCATGCTGTACTCTAATATATGTGCTTGTGAAGATGGGCACATATCCTTTGGTTTTGCTGTGGTTTTCATAATCTTCAACTAAATCCAGGCATCATACCTTTATGTGAATGCCATAGCCATCATCCTGGAGATTTTTTAAATGTTTCACACAAAAATATTTCCTGCCCCTCAGGGAAAGTTGAGGACTCAAAGACTCTTCTTCAAATATCAATCACGTGGCTTAACAGAAATGTGTGATGTCATTGTTCAGGTACCTCTGGAAGAATGGAACCAGAATCTGCCAACTCTAAGGTAAGGACATTGAGCATGAAAGCACCTTGATCTTTGAACAAATCCTCAAATCCTGCTATTAAGTTTTGTCTGTATGCATAAAGCACTCTTACTCAGTTCTTCATTTCTGAATTCCTTACACTTGGAGACTGAGTCTGTACCAGCACTGGTATAGTGATTCAATTAGGTGAACACATTAAATTAAGTGTCCTAAATAGGCTTAGCATGTTCCATTTGGAATTAAAGCATAGTTAATCTTTTAATTATTATTAATTATTGAAACAGACTTGAAGTTTAACAACTGCAGTCAGATTTATTTTACGCACTCCTTGGCTTTTAGATGGAATGTGGTTTAGGTTTGTGTTTTATTTATTGTCTGACTTAGTTTTAGGTCAATAAGTTCAATGGGATGCAGCTTGAACCACACTGTGAGCTAGGAAATGCATTCATGTTCCTGGTGCTGCTATGGTCTTTATATATAGCTTGTGCCAACTCAATGAACATCCACTTCTCTCTGAACCAAGTGGAAATAGGACTTCTTTATACTTCTGTTTCTTCTCCTGCAGCATATACATGAATATACTTTCCAACTTTGATAAAATAAATGAGTCTATCTCATTTATTATTTCAGCTGAAAATATACTGGTGAGTTTTGAGCTGAGTAACACCTCTAGATCTAAATTCAATGATTTTATTGTTCACATTAAATCCATCATTTACTGGATTTGAATATACCAGTGATGGAGAGTTGTTTAATGTCAGGTATAAGAGTCAAGGAATGTAAGCTTAATAATTATTGGTTTATTTTCAACATAGAAGTATTTAATTAACTGGTAAACCCATAACTGAATAATGTACCATAACATGATAAAACACAGACACATTATGATTCCTTTGATTTTGTGGACTTCTAGTACTTTAAGTACAGCAGTCTTGCCCTGTTGGAGTGACAGGTTGATATTGATTCACTCTCCACAGATACACTGTAATTAATTACTTCCTTTCAGCCAATTTTTTTTTTGTGAAATGCATATATGAACACACAATACAGCCACCACATTTTCTTATATGCTGTTGCATTTTTCACAAGTTTATAAATCGTGTCTTCAGGTGGAATACTGACAATGTTTTATTAGTGAACCCTTTTATTTTGTTAATAATCACAGAATCACTAATGTTTTATTAGTGAACCCTTTTATTTTGTTAATAATCACAGAATCATTACTTTTAAAAGCCAAGATCTGCTACTATTAACTATCCAGTAGAATCTGACAAACTGCACTACCCCATGCAATTTGAAAAGTGGAATAAACTAGATGTATTAACTATACTGGCTTCTGACCAGCATTCTGATATCTTTGGGCAAATGCTGTCAACAGCATCTAGGCTATAAGTTATCTGGAAAGACGGCACAGGATGTATTTGTCTATAGTTTGCATGGGGGTTCCATTATCTTCAAATCAGGCTTCAAGACAGGCTATTATTGCTATTGATTTTTAAACTCTACATACAGAAAACTGTGTGTTAAATAATGAAAGGAAAATTCCAGAGTTCAAAAATACCGTCTTTAAAGCATGCCAGCAATGTACAAGCATCAAGAAAATACCATTAAACACTACCAGCTAAAATTATTAGGGAAGATATTTTAAAGCAATCTTAGTAAACAAGATTCTCATGTTTTATTATATGTCAGTTGTAGAAAAGTATTTAAATTGTTTAGGTTCTTTTGAAAATTTTCGACCAGGAAAAGAAAAATTACAAAGGCACACTGAGGTGGAATTTCTAAACATTTCCTTGAACATCCATCATCCTACTATACCAACATAAAGTTTCTCTTATTTTTTATGTCTTCTAGTGCCTCTACAGTTCCAAACTCACCAACAGAGTATGTGCAAGTCCTGTGAATAAATGGTGGATAGATCTTTCCAATCCCTTCTCCCTTCTGTAATTTGAAGCTATTTGCTAACTGTTAGTTCAGAAAACCTAGGAAGAAGAGCAGAGTAACCAGACATGCTCTTCAACAGGATAATATTAATAAAAAAAACCCAACTTACTTTCAATCTCTTTTGATAAATGCTGTTTCATTTTAATTGTATGTTATAGTATTTTTTAAAGCTCTATACTCTAAGATAGAGGTACATAGTGGGCCCACCACAGAGACTGGTCCCCCAAACCCCAAGATACATACAGTTGCCATGATTAAACTCTTTGACATCTCTAACAGAATCAAATACTCTACCATGAGTAATGAAGTTAATTAACCAGTAAGCAAAGATCAATTGCTCAGTTATATCAGAGAGATATCATCATTTATAGTGGGATAAGGACATCAGTCTAGATGAACATTAAAAGAGCTAATGTTGTCAATTCAGTTGTATGTATCATTTTTTCTCTACATTTGACTGTCCTCTTATTCTAGGTTTTGTTCACAGTGACTACTACAGTACAGCCCCAATCTACAACTGTGATTCCTTGGTGACATTATGTTGAAAATAGTTTGTCATAAATAATCAGTAGCAATGATAATTTTTCTAAGAATTGTCAGCTCCTCTATCACAAATTGTATTCAGTTTTGCAAAGAGTGAAGATATTGGTATAAGCTGCATGGGCAGCTACTACTTTTTAGAGAAGCTGAACTATGCAACTTTAGAAAAAAAAAAAAATATCTCATGATGAATCCTTAGCAGAGCATTCTGATATTAGAGTTTCACTAAAGCATGAGGAAAGACCAACATTTTTGTGTTAGACCAAGTTTAAATGAGCATGAATTCCTAAAACATCTATCAAGAACTTCAGGGTTCTATCAGCCATCCATTCACCGCACGTGCTCTGGGAATATCTAAACTATATTTTCCTGTTTGCATGACATCTGTCTGCACTGTTGTGGCAGAAAAAGACTTAACTGCAAGGTTCAAGCAAATGACTTGAACTTCACTCACAGACTTAACCGCAAGGTTCAAGCAAATTATTTATTTGAACTTCACTTACAGACTTAACACACCACTATTGCAAGTTTTACAGATACAATGGAGGAATGCACTATTGCAATTTTTATAGGCAAGAGTAGTACCCTGTTACAGCCACAAGCAATTCACAGACAACCACAAGCACACACGTGTTTACAAACTTAAAGCATAAACAATATTTACTTACCCTTCCAGGTAAGGGCTTTCAATCCCAGAGAAGCTACCTCGACCAGAGTCCTGATCAAGGGGGGGAAGGGTCTCCTTCACAAGCCAACTGTAGAGTTGGAAAAGTGACTCCCCCATTTCCAACCTGAATCTTAGAGTTTTTATCCCCTGACTTGTGGAATGGTGTGTATGACTATGAGTGGATTACGATATATGCCTAAATGGATTATGTACATCTGAGTGGAGTTTCCCCTTATCTTTCCTTTGCTGGTCTGTGATTGTTTGAATACACAAGGTTGTCATTTGAAACTGAAGCTGAAACCCTACAGTTCTTTTTTTTTTACCTTGCTTCCTCAGGCAACTGAATAGCGGTTGGATTGAGACTGAGGGCACATTATTTGTTAAGGGATTTCAAGGCTCAGTTCAGGTTTTGGTTCTTTGAATGGCACAGCCACCACCCTGTTTAGTTTAGGGTTTATCAGACTACCCAGGGCTAAGCTGTCTACACAGCTCCCCGTGAGTCGTCTCTGCAGAGAGACAGGGCCTCAACGCAACCCAAGGCTGCGTCTCTTTTGTAACCCCCCATGAGTTGCCAGTGTGCACGAGACATGGTGAAACTCGTTTGTGAACTATGAGCTGGACAATCCATGCATCTGTCTAGCTGCATGAAAGTAAAATCACATTCTCCTGCAAACTGGAGAAGTTGGAAGTGTCCAACAAAAGCAAAACAAGATAAGAATATGGCAAGATGAGAACTGAGTGGCCAAGCTGAATATGTGTTACAATAAAGGTGGATTCCATATTCTCATCACTGTCAAAGCATATTTCCTGTATTTTGTCTCCAGAGAAATATATGCTATTGGTAGAAAAACACTGCTTTCTATCTTCTGAATTAATGTAAAGTCATTCCTTAACTAGAGATACCACATTCATCTTCAAACAGAAATGCGGTTTATAATACTTAAGTAGAGAAGCCATGAGCAGGCTACACTTACAGAAGGATGGACAACAAAATTCTCACTTTTCAGGTTTTTGTTTGCTTTTTAAGCTAATGAAGTGATAATGAAAAGCTGTAAATAAATACAAAGATATAAACTTAATTATTTTTAAGATATTCAGACTTATTCAAAATGCTTCAATCTCTTCATGAAGCTTGAAACCTCCTGGGACAGCATCTCACAGCTGAATATATAACAATTTTACATTTGCTTTGGGATTTTTTTCCCCAAATTGAAATACATAAAAATAACTCTTAGAATGTATATATTTCATGGGTTTTGGTTTTGTAAAGAGAAGAGGTCTGGGTATTTCTTACATAGTGTGATCTACAGAAATATGTAAAGTTATTTTGAAATCATTTACTTAATTTTATAGATTTTGTCAAAAGTATTTTGTCAGTTATTCTACCTTCCCTCCTAGAATCATAAGGCCTTCTGTTGTTTTGCTCTTTATGAGGAAGAAAGGACAGGTTGGTAAATGATATTACTTTCACTGTTTACCTCAGTCTTTGACACTGACTGCTTTATAGTGTGATGGGAAGATCACTCAAGTTAGTTGGCCCTTGCCATTAGCTTTCCTGCAAACTCTGTATTCCTGAGCAACCTGGGCTTGTTCTAAGACACAGACTACTACAGAAATTATGAAATTTCATTTTCCTCACCTTTTTCAAGCACTTACCAGTTAATCTGAAAGACACCAAAGACTCCACTGCATGGCACTTAATTATGACATTGGCATGATTTACAAACTGCTCAATTGCCAGGACTGATCAAAGGACAGAACCTCGACATCCACCTTCTCTCTGGCTTTCTATGCCTCCAACACCAAGATTCTCTCAATAATTCTTTTTATATTCTTTTAGAGACATAACACTCTCAAATACTTCCCTCATCTTCCCTCACCAGTGTTTTAAAAATGTTTAGCTTGTTGCTATGGAATGTTAAAAAGAGCAGAAATTAAAGCATTCCTGGGCCTGCAGCCATGCATGTTTGGGTGTTAGCATTCCTAGTTCAACCGGAAAAAATACTGATTCAACAACCAGCTATCAGATCTTTTGCAAGGCAAATGTGTACTCCAAGATATAAAAGTAGACTGCATCATCATATTAACAGAAAAACAATGAGTTGCCAATAAAAAAAATCAAGCATGTTTCTTGTAAAACCCAACAAATTCTGAATATTTGAAATGTTTGTTTCTGGGTAGAAGCAGGACCACTTAGGACATGTTCTCTTAGAAAAAGGTGACAACACAGATGAATCATATAAACTAGTATGAAGCAAATACTGTTCAGTATTAAAAAGTTAGAGACACATGCACACACACACACACAAACAACATCATAAAGTTATGATGGAAGGAGCACAGTCCCCAAAATCAACAATAAAATCAGAACTTGAAATTTTGAGACTTACTTGTTGTGGTGCAAGACTCACAGTAGCATTGACCAAAGCAAATGGGAAGTTTTCCATGACCTTAGTCTATGCTGGATGTTGGCCAATCAAGGATTGTCTTCTTTGAAGTATAACAGAAAAAGTGTTATATGCTTGAAAGCATTTAAAGGGAGTACACTGGAACAAAAAAAAAAAGAATAATTGTACAGATCCTAAGAAATACAGAGTGATGGGTGAGAAAAAGTCAAGAAGAACCCCATATATTTTAATGTGGAAAGCATTTAACAAAGCAGTTAGCTCAAACAGCGGTTAGTTAGAAACACCTGTGGAAGTTCTGATCTTTAGGATTGGGGTTTTTTTTACATAAATATACTATCAATATGTTGGACCTAACTGAAAATTTAGTCAGATTAGTCTTTGACTTCAGTTAAGGTCACCTTTAAAGGTATTTTTAAGCATATTTCACATTATATAATACAAAGGGGTTTTTTTCAGCATATGTACAGTAAAATTCATTCTCACCTTCCTAACATTCCTTAATTTACTGCTACCACTTATTTGTAAGTCTCATTCATATTGCATACTATCACGATTTGCCCATACAAAATCTTACCATTTAATTTTCTATTGTTCCTGTTTATTTACTTCCTTCTGATTATTCTTTTATGCATTGTGTCATGTAGATTACCAAAATAATGTACTACATTAAATACATAATTGAAATAATGATTTGTATGTTCTAGGTGTTTTGGCTGTGTTCTTTTACCCATAAGTTTACCACAAGTCAGCCAACACAACCAGGGACACTGAAACACCCTTCCTGGAACAACAGTACTTGTAAGGCTCTAATGCTAGAGTCTACAGTTCACAATTGCTGACTAAAGATTACCCACCTCTCTGAGAAGTGATGTATTGTTACTACCTCCTGCTAAGTTGTAAATAAACAAACTGCATATTTATAAGAGGTAGCAGCTGAGCTAATTTGCCTTCCTTACTCAGTAAGCACCTAGTTTGTCAAGTCCAGATTCTCACAGACAGCTGTGTAGCAGATTTAAAGTCCAGAAGGCTATATATTCAACAGGGTTAAAAATCTCATCACTGCCTCTACAACAGTAACAAATGCTTTGTGATTATAAAGGTTTCAGCACTATCCAGCTCTTGCATACATACATTACTTACATCTAAAACCACATCTACACAGCAGCAAATTCTTATCTGTTTTGATCTTTGTGTCATTGTTTTAGAGTGAAAATGTCTCAACACCCATCTATAGCTCACCCTAAGCAGTTCTAGTCCCACACGGTTCCATGCGTACAGCCTCCACCCGGTGGTGTGGTCTACCAGTACACCCTCTTATACTGGGGAACAGTGGGGGTTCCCCAGCTGCACGCCCCTTCTGTGGCAGATTTGGACGCTCCAGCTCTGTGTACCTTTGCTGCTTCCTACCACCTGGTGACGCAGAAGCTGGTGAGGGGGCACCCCACAAGTGCCCCCCCCACCCCCTGAAGTGCGGGTCCTTGCTCGCCGCACCCCCTGCTCCCTGCCTCAGCTGGGTGCAGGCTGCTTCCGGTGCCCCACGGGGAGGCTGCGCCGTCAGCCCCACGCAGAGATGGAGATGCCCGTGGGGCGGCTGCCAGCAGTGTCAAACCGGGCACTGACTGCGGCTCTGCCAATCTCTTCTATCTCCTCTCCCGTTACAAATTATCCTGCTTCTTTTATACTGCTCTTCAAGCTGACTCCTTTTTTCCCAAAAGGTCTTTGGCAGTTCCCTGGATAGCGTTTCAGGGGGCTGATGATCATCTTAAGCAAACGTTGTTATTGTTAAATAAGTGTTATCGGTTTTAGACCAAATGTCCCTTCGGGCAGTTTTGCATGACCCACACACACCCACTTGACAGCACTCATATCACAGAAAGGGGAGGGGTAAAAGGCTGCAGAGATTACCCACACGTAACTGCTCCTGGCTACCTGAACTTAACTCAACGTTAAGTAAATACCAGCACTACCATTAAGTGGACTTTAAGTAAAAGCTCCCCTGATGCGAGCGGCTCCGGTGCCGGCCGGATCCTCAGCGGAGCGCTCCAGCGCGGTGCACAGCGGGGTTCCCCAAACGGGGCAACCTCCGGGGGGCCGAGAGACCCGCCGCGAGAACCCGCCTCCTGCCACTCCGCCGGGCGGGGCCTGGGCGGGGCCGGGAGCGATGGCAGGCAAGCCCCGCCCCACAGCATATAAGAGGCCCCTGGGGAGCGTCCGCGAACAGGGCGTGGCGTGGCGTGGCGTGGTCTGGTCTGGTCTGGCGTGGCGTGGCATGGCGTGGTCTGGCGCAGCACGCAGGAAGGGGGCCGAAGCCCTGCCAGCTGAACCGGGGAGCAATAGTTTCCACCCGTCAGAAGGCCACGGCCTCTCTAAGCTCTGCACCGGCCAAAACCGACGCAGCTGCCCACACAGAGCTCCGGCGGGAACACGCTGCCACCCAGGTGTCGGGCTGCAGGCTGTGCCCTGCTCTCACACCAGTACCACCTTCTTCTGAAGGGAACAGAAGGCCCAATATGCAGACCGGACCCACTTCTTCGTGAAGTCTGCTGCCTCCCTGGGGCCTGGGTTAAAGATGTGAAGACAAAACTTTCTACTCTGGTACGGCCCTCGGATTATTATCCTTTATTGATTTTTTAGGTAGGCAGTGATGAAGTTGCAACAAGAAGTCCAAGGGCAATCAAGAGAGACTTTAGGGCCTTGTGATGACTGGTTAAGGGATCAGAAGCACAAGTAGTGTTCTCCTCTGTCCTTCCAGTTGCAGGGAATGATGAGGGAAGAAACAGGAAGAGCCAGCAGATCAATACCTGGCTCCATGACTGGTGTCACCAGCAGAATTTTGGGGTTTGATCATGCAATTGTCTATGTGACACCAGGCCTGCTGGCAACAGATGGGGTACACCTGTCTCAAAGGAGGAAAAGGATCTTTGCACAGGAGTTAGCAGGGCTCATTGAAAGAGCTTTAAACTAAATTTGAAGGGGGACAGGGATAAAACCAGGCTCACTAGAGATAAGCTTGGGGGCAGCATGCCAATGTTTGAGGGGTGGTGTGCTAGTGAGGTCCTTCATGTGCTGAGTACACTGGAGCACATTTGAAATGTCCCTGTACTAATGCACACAGCACCCTAGCCATCTCAGTGGAGGTAGGGGATGGAGATCTACGCAGCAGCAGAGACGCAAGGGTTGTTGATGTGTTAGAAACCACAGAAGTGCCTGAGAACAGTCACATAGGAATTGGGGCTTCTCCCTCCAAAAAGGTGGCAGGATCAATAGTCCAACTGAAGTGCATCTACACCAATGCATGCAGCATGGGCAACAAACAGGAGGAACTGGAAGCCATTGTGCAGCAGGAAAAAAATGATATAGTTGCCATCACAGAAACATGGTGGGATGATTCACGCAACTGGAGTGCTGCAATGGATGGCTATAAACTCTTCAGCAGGGATAGGCAAGGCAGGAGAGGTGGTGGGGTAGCCCTGTATGTTAGGAAGTGTTTTAACTGTCTAGAGCTTAATGATGGTGATGATAGGGTTAAGTTGTTTATGGGTAAGAATCAGGGGAAGGCCAACAAGGCAGATACTATGGTGGGAGTCTGTTATAGACCACCCAACTAGGATGAAGAGGCAGATGAAATATTATCCAAGCAGCTAGGAGAAGTCTCACCATCGCTAGCCCTCGTTCTCATGGGCTCAACTTACCAGATGACTGCTGGAAATACAAGACAGCAGAGAGGAAACAGTCTAGGAGGTTCCTGGAGCGTGTGGAAAACAACTTCCTGACACAGCTGGTGAAAGAGACAACTAGGGAAGAGGCCCCATTGGACCTCTTGTTTGTGAACAGAGAAGGACTTGTGGGTGATGTGATGGTTGGAGGCCGTCTTGGGCACAGCGATCATTAAATGATAGAGTTTTTGATTCTCAGAGAAGGAGGAAGGTTAACAGAACTGCCACCTTGGACTTCCAGAGGGCAGACTTTGGCCTGTTCAGGAGCCTGGTTGACAGAGTCCCTTGGGAGGCAGTCCTGAAGGGCAAAGGAGTCCAGGAAGGCTGGACATGCTTCAGGAAGGAAATCTTAATGGCGCAGGAGCAGGCCATCCCCGTGTGCCAAAAGATGAGCTGTCAGGGAAGAAGACTGGCCTGGCTGAACAGAGAACGTTGGCTGGAACTCAGGAAAAAAAAAGAGAGTTTATGACCTTTGGAAGAAGGGGCAGGCAACTCAGGGGGATGACAAGGATGCTGTGAAGTCATGCAGGGAGAAAATTAGAAGGGCCAAAGCCCAACCAGAACTTAATCTGGCCATAAAAGACAATAAAAGATGTTTCTATAAATACATTAGCAACAAAAGGAGGGCTAAGGAGAATCTCCATCCTTTATTGGATGAGGGGGGAAACACAGTGACAAAGGCTGAGGAAAAGGCTGAGGTACTTAATGCCGCCTTTGCCTCAGTCTTTAATAGTAAGACCAGTTGTTCTCTGGGTATCCAGCCCTCTGAGCTGGAAGACAGGGATGGGGAGCAGAATGAAGCCCCCATGATCTAAGGGGAAATGGTTAGCAACCTGCTACACCACTTAGACACACAAAAGTCTATGGGGCTGGATGGGATCCACCCAAGGGTAATGAGGGAGCTGGTGGAAGTGCTCACCAAGCCACTTCCAATCATTTATCAGCAGTCCCGGCTAACCGGGGAGGTCCCAGTTGACTGCAGGTTAGCAAACGTGAACGCCCATCTACAAGAAGGGCTGGAAGGAGGATCCAGGGAACTACAGGCCTGTCAGCCTGACCTCGGTGCTGAGGAAGGTTATGGAGCAGACCATCTTGAGTGCCATCACATGGCACATACAGAACAACCAGGTGACCAGGCTCAGTCAACATGGGTTTATGAAAGGCAGGTTCTCTGCTTGACTAACCTCATCTTCTTCTATGACAAGGTGACCCATTTAGTGGATGAGGGAAAGGCTGTGGATGTTGTTTACCTGGACTTTATAGTAAAGCCTTTGACAGCGTTTCCCACAGCATTCTCCTGGAGAAACTGGCTGCTCATGGCTTGGATGGGTGTACTCTTTGCTGGGTAAAAAACTGGCTGGATGGCCGGGCCCAAAGAATGGAGTTAAATACAGCTGGCGGCCAGTCACAAGTGGTGTTCCCTGGGGCTCAGTATTGGGGCCAGTTCTGTTTAATATCTTTATCAGTGATCTGGATGAGGGGATTGAGTGTAACCTCAGCAAGTTTGCAGATGACACCAGGCTGGACAGGAGTGTTGATCTGCTTGAAGGTAGGAAGACTCTACAGAGGGATCTGGACAGGCTGGATCGATGGGCTGAGGCCAACTATATGAGCTTTAACAAGGTCAAGTGCCGGGTCCTGCAGTTGGGTCACAACAACCCCATGCAATGCTACAGGCTTGGGGAAGAGTGGCTGGAAAGCTGCCTGTTGGAAAAAGACCTGGGGGTGTTGGGCCAGCACTGTGCCCAGGTGGGCAAGAAGGCCAACAGCATCCTGGCTCGTACGAGAAATAGTGTGGCCAGCAGGAGCAGGGAAGAGATTGTCCCCCTGTACTCAGCACTGGTGAGGCCGCACCTCAAATACTGTGTTCAGTTTTGGGCCCCTCACTATGAGAAAGACATCGAGGTGCTGGAGTGTGTCCAAAGAAGGGCAACAAAGCTGGTGAATGGTCTAGAGAACAAAGAGGAGCAGCTGAGGGAACTGGGGTTGTTTAGTCTGCAGAAAAGGAGGCTGAGGGGAGACCTTATCGCTCCCTACAACTACCTGAAAGGAGGTTGTAGCAAGGTGGGTGTTGGTCTCTTCTCCCAAGTAACAAGCGATAGGACAAGAGGAAATGGCCTCCAGTTGTGCCAGAGGAGGTTTAGACTGGATATTAGGAAAAATTTCTTCACCAAAAAGCTTATCAAGCATTGGAACAGGCTGCCCAGGAAGTGGTTGAGCCACCATCCCCAGAGGTACTTAAAGACATGTAGAAGTGGTACTTAGGGACATGGTTTAGTGGTGGACTTGGCAGTGCTAGGTTAACGGTTGGAGTCGATGATCTTAAAGGTCTTTTCCAACCTAAACAATTCTATGATTCATTTATTTTTATCTTTTATCCAGTGAGGAAAATTCAGCACAGATGGAACATAGATATATATCTTAGAAAGTTGCCCTTTTCCAGTGAATGCATTACCAGAAATTAAGATGGGTCTACTTTGCTTTTCCAGTCTTAAAATACACACTTTATCAAGCTTAAAAATAAAACCCCTTTCACTTCCCACTTAAAGTGATTTGACTGAATATTCTTTAAATGGCCAAGTGTAATTTTCTGACTGCCTATTTCTACATGCATGGTTATTTCTCCATTTTAAGAGGACAGTGATATGTTGGGATATCTGCAGAAATCTGAAAACTGGTGTCCTATAGTTTAAAAAAAAATTAAAAAATTACACCACCACCTACTTTTTACCAAATTGAAATAGCAGGAACTTTGAAGACCAAACAGAAGCATGATAGAGACAGCAATATCCTAACCTTTCTTTAACTATTTATTCATGAAAGGCACTTCACTGTCAAATTTATAATTCTGTGTTGATACTACTTTTGGAATTTGCATTAAATGACATTTTGATTATAGTATTCAAATGCATGTGCCCTTAAAACTTTGCCATTTATTTTGTATGCAAAAATCTTACAGCTAAATGTCCCCATTTCCATTTTGCTCTGGATTCCACTGAGACTATATAGGAAAGAATGGCTAAGTTTCTCCTCTCCCCCCCAAAAAAATCTTGTCAGGTAAAAGAAATTCAAATTGTAACAAGCATATTATGCACCAGCTGTTTGATCCTTAGCTCTAAATTACAGTGTTGAACAAATAAGATGTTTTTCTCTGGATAAAATTGGGGGGTGGGGGTGGGGGTATTTTAAATCTTTGTCCCTAATAATCCAGGAAAACTCCTAGGCTGATATGCTTAGACAAAGCAAGTGTGTGTGCTTATTATGTAAATTCTCTGACCATGCCTTTGAGCCATAACATTTTGAAACCACTGGGAGTTTCAACCCAAACAATTAGATACATTCAGTGAGGGAAAGAAAATTACTAATGATACTAAAACAGCAACAGGGATATGGCATTAGGAAGTTCTGAAGTCAGAAAGTGCTTGCATCTGCACAACTGGGACCTGGGAAACTATTACTATGCAATTGCCCTGTCTCCTCCTTCCTTAAGCATCTACCACTGACCACTGTCAGTGATAGAAAAGTTAGAATGATAATCCATGTGAGCAGAATTACATGTGTTTATATTAAACCTTACTATGTTTTGTTTTTTTTTTTTTTCTTTAAGCCAGATGGAGCACATTTTGCTTCTGCTGAAATTGCTCCTTGCAATTAGAAAACAAGATCAGATCATCACAGGAGTTTACATTTTGTAAAATGTTTTGCATCTGCAATGAACTGGCATCTTCCAGTTTGCATTCTTCCATCAGCCACACATTCTCCTAAAAGTTCACTGTAGCAAACAAAACAAAATGCAAAACAGAACTGTTTTCCAAAGTCATGGTGAGCCCAAGGGGCACAGATGAGGAAAATTAAGATTTAAAAGCATATTCAAGATACCCATTAACTTTCAACATATATTTTTTTCACCACTTGAATATAAAAGCAGTGTTTCAAAAGCACATGGTGACTCTTGTATTTAAAAATCAAATCAAATTGCTTGGCAACAAAGTGTTACCTTGAGCACAGAATATTAAAGAGTTAGCTACTGTAAAGTTTTGAAAGTTTTCCAGTTCAGTTGCTGGAACCCAAAGCAGCACAGAATGTAAACATATATTTGAAAAATGAGCAAATCTATTGTCTTAATCATCTGCCTAAACTCTTGGCTAGACCCAAGTTAGACTTCCCACTGTCTTTCAAAATCAAGTTCAACACATGGTTAGGACATGATCTTCTAATGAATTGTGCTGAGGCACACCTCTGCCTTCTCATAGCTCAGAGAGGGAGACATGAGTTTACCTTGGGCGTACCAGGCAAAGTTAGTTGTAAAAAATAGTGAAACAATCCTGAAAAAAGGTACTACTGCCAATAGTATAGTAGTACAATTTTCTGCATTTTATCAGACTGATAAAATCATTAATATTTGTGTGCTAACTTTGACAGCATAGTATAAAAAAAACCCCACAGTTGGGAATGAGTGTTGACTCTAATGTCAATGAAGGAAAAATATCAGGTTTTTGTTTTGTCTTTTAATTTTACAGGGAAGAAATAGTTCAACACTGTATTCCATATGACCTCAGAAGTGCTCAGATAAAGTACAGTTTTTTGGAACAGTAACTCTGGAAAACTTTAAAATAAGCCTTTTAGTACTAACTGCAGTTGTTCAAGTTTTTATCACACCTTTTATTGCAAATATTTTAAGTAGACCTAATTTGGAGTGTTTTATTTGCTTAAAAGAAAAGAAAACATGGAAGGTCCTGATTGACATGATAATAGGTTTGCTATTAAAATGTGCACTGTAAATCAACCAAATTACTTCAGAGCTGAATGTTTCTGCAAGAAGATGAAAGCTAAGCACATTTAACTTAAAGATGTCATTTTTCAAAGCTCTAATTAAGGCTTAAAATATTTTTTCAAGAGTTCTACATTAATATTGCTAAAGAACTTCCTGTTATAAATTTGTTGTGTTAGAAAGAAGCTGTAGAATTCAAAATAGCATTATTATACAATTTTTGTATAGGTCTAAATATCTTTATTGACATTGCCCTCTAAGAACATTAGCTCAATTGTGTCTGTGTACATAGTCACAACCATCAAGAGCACTGCAAAAAAACAAGGCAATTAAGTCATAAGCCATTGAGTACAAAGAGGCCATTGTATGTGCTAAGGGATGTAGCCCAGTACAGTTGATTTTTTCAACACCAGTAAAAGGTTACAGGCTTTCTATTAACCTGACTGTTCAGGGTCTCCGGACTTGTAAAGGCTGTGCATTTCCACAGCACCCCCTTCAGGCGGCTGAAATAAGCACATACGTTTTCCTGAAGAAGTACTGGCCTTCAGAAACATTTTTCACCATTCCCTCACACAACATCTTTCTCCTCCTTTGCATTTGCACATAAAATCGTTCTACAAAAAACACTATGCCACAAAATTATATACCACCTCCTCGTTTATAATACTGTTTCATTGCCAGTCAGGGATAGGCCCCAGATTACTTCCCCACCCTGGGACTAGACAACTTACATCCTGTCAAATGCTTAAAAATTCATACCACCACAAGGTTGTCAACACCTACTAAAATTAACATATGGTGATTAATGCATAGAAAAACAGTGTTACAGTCAGACCAGTCTTAGATTAAGGAAGCCCCTACATTTCTGACCTGACCATACTGCTTGAGAACATCAGTGAAAAAATCCGGCAGTCACTTGTGCCTGCAGCTACATCAGGGTGTACTATTAAATAACATATGCCCAACAACCACCTACTTTCAAGCCTTCCACAGTTCCCCATAGATCATGTAAGTATTGATGCTAGGAGTGGCCATTTTATTTTCTGCTTTCTCTACAGAACATGGCAGAAAAGGGAAGAGGAGCAGTGCAGGTATTGCTACCAGAAATATTGGCACAAGAAATACCTGGCCATCCTAACATGACACGAGCAGTTTGACCACTGGCCACAAGAGCAGATTAATGGCTTGCGACTGCATCATATCCCACTTCACCAACAATAGCTGTGTGAGTACTGTTGCGTACTGAAGCACTGACAGCTGAATCTGCAGGTTCTCACAGCCCTGAAATAGGCAGTGTAGTCAAGGTTTTGCATTAGTGGAAACTTTCAAGGACCCCAGCCCTGAAAATGGTTTAGTTTCTGTGCTCAGTGAGTTAAGTAGGATGGAAAAGCTCATTGATGGTCAAGGTAAATACAGGGAGGTCACTTACTAGTTACCATTGCAGGCAAAACAGACTTGACATGGGGAAGCTTTAATTTATTGCCAATTAAGATATAGTGAGAAAAAAAAGACAAGAACTAAAACATCTTCTCCCCACCCTCCCCTTCTTCCCGGGCTCAACTCCATTCCTCCATCCCCGACTCCTCGACCTCCTCTCCCCCGAGGGGCGCAGGGGGACGGGTGTGTGGGGGCAGCCCCCGGCGGCTCCCCGCTGCCGCTCCTGCCTCCTCCGGCTGTTCCCTGCTCCAGCCTGGGGCCTTCCCCGGGGCTGCAGGGAAACCCCTGCCCCAGCGGGGGGGGGGTCTCTCCCGGGGCCGCAGGGCCATCTCTGCCGGGGAGGGGGGCCCGGAGCACCTCCTGCCCTCCTCCCGCTCTCCCCTCGGGGCTGGCAGGGCTGTTTCTCACCCCGTTTCCCTCAGCCCTTTTGCCCTTTCTTCCCCAGGCTTTCTTTCCCCGAGGCTGAGGGGCTCAGCTGTGCCCGGCGGTGGGGCCGCTGGAGCCGGCGGGAACCGGCGGGAACCGGCTGGGTCCGGCCCGGGGCAGCCCCGCCTCTCCCCTCACAGCCGCCGCCGGCCCTGCAGCCACCCCACTGCCAGCACCTACCCCCAGTACAGGTTATGGTCTTTATGGACTGGGGCACAGTGGAGGCGAGTAGATCCTGACAAGGGTAGTAACCACCAGAAAGAGAGATAAGGCTGTATAATATTTTATAGCCAGCACTTCATCACCTATTAAGTCACTTCAGCTAGAGACATTTAGGTTAATAACTATTGCTGAATCCTCTGACTTCTCAGGAACTTCAACACACCCAGCCTGTAGGACTGCAACCATCTGTAAGATCTAATGCGATTAACATTGCACCTAGAGTAGAAGTAATATCTGGTAACTGCCAGTAATAATATAACCATGTTTACTGGTAAGCGATTGAAAATGAAAAGATTTAATTTAATCTTCTTACAGAATCATGACTAAACAAGTCTAATTCATCATGTATTTACCAAACAATACATGAATTAATAATTAAAATATATAGTGGTCTTGAAGCAGTATTTTAAAGACAAGCATTCATACTTAAAGCACTCAGATACGATAAGCTTGGTAGAGATGACTCCTAAATATATAAAAATGTTATAAGAAGAGTTAATACTGAAAGACTTTTTTTTTTTTTTTTAATTTAAGAGCCAAAATAGAAAACCAGCTTTCCTCTTATGTATATAATTAGAGTCCCCATTATAGGCACACTGGAATTTATTCTGATGACTGACAACCATGAAATTCTAAGTGACACTCTGAGAACTCTGTCATTTATTTTCCTGCCGTCCAGCTGCATTTAACTAACTGTCCTTCAAATTCTCGATATGAATATATTTAGACATTAGCTAATGTATCATTCTTGACATCTATTCACCTTCAGCAGTGCATTAAAAAAAGACAATAAATTTAAAGCAAAGTCAAGGGGCAGTCTTATCTGATGCACAATAAAATACTCTAATGCCAACAGCATGAAGTACATGTAAGGGTGAAAGTTGTACAATGCTTCTAAGTATTTACTCCCTTTCAAGTTGCAATGTTAAGTTATATCAAGGTTTACCCTTATTTTAAGGACAGTGCTGCAGTACATTACGAGTCCATACGTCATTACACACTCCAAAGCTTCTGAAAGCATATTCAATATTCTTTTAGGAGTAGACTCCACTCTTAATTCAGCCAGCAAAACTGTGTTTATTGTCACTACCTGCTTTAAATTTCCTCCATTTTATAAGTTTTTCTGCTTATCCTACTTTAAAATGCTAAGCACATTACACATTCTCAAAAGCTGAGGTGAGAATATCTGTTGAGAATATTAAGCATGCATGTACAAGGTTGGTAAGTCATAGAAATAAAATCATTGTATGGAAATGTTTGCTTTATGAAAGTATTATGCTTTATCAGATATGTGCCATAAAGTAGCACTTCAGAAAGCAAAAGTCAATTACAAATAAAACACAGATAAATTTAACAGAGACATCTGTAGCAAAGCTTGCATTATTCTTAAGCATTATATAAAAATTAAGCTTGAGCTGCTGCTGTGGCCTGTTCAAACCATCCTGATCTCTATTCTCTTTAGGCTTCCAGTCCCAGGTGTTGTGTTCTCCCTTGCTATTGGCAAATCATTTCTCTTCCCTCCTATGTAATAAGTGACAGTCATGGATTTCCCTTTGGCGAATCTCTCTGTGCCATCAAGGGTCTTTTTTTGGTCTTTGGAGCACATTGACTGCCTCCCAAACTAGGAGATAACCAGGCTATCTGTTTCAAAATCTTGAGGCAGAGTTAGGTACCTCAAATCATTAGTCAGTCATGAAAATATACCCTCATTTTCCATATTTTTTTACACACAAATTAGCTGGATAACATCACAGAGTGAATGCTGATGTTGCTTTACTTTGGTTTTGCAGAAAATTACAAACATTCTCAAAGCAATTGTCCCCAAATGGGTTCTTGCACAGAATGAGGGACAACAAAATATTCAGTAAAATATTAGAGATTTTCCTGGTGTAAGATGGCAGACAATATTGCCTAAAAACCTAACTAATGTAGCCAAAGTTTCACACAACAGTATCACCTATCACAAAAGCACATTGGTTCAATTCCCATTCCTCCCAATCTCTAGTCTGTTTTACCATTACAGACACTTGCAATCCGGCTCGTTTAGGTAACGAAGTTTGTTATAATAATCAATGGGTAACATTTTCTTTTTCTATGCTTCCAGCCATAAGTATCATTTGTGTTCAGCACAGATAAGCCTATTATCTGAAAGATCCTCTCAATCCTAAAAGATCTATTTTTTTTTAAAGATGAAAATGTGCAACCTTTCTCCTGTGGTACCTGCTATAATAATTTTACAACACACACAATCAATTTACACACACACAGAAAAAAAATCAGGTCTAGTGTAAATGAAGCAGCCATGTATCACTTAAATATACTGGCTTATATGAGATATGAAACTAATCTAAATTGGAATGATCTCCTTAGAAACACATGAATATCTCCATGTTAAGCCCTAACACTGGCAAAAAAAGAAAACCAACCTTAAGACAGTATGAAAATCAGTCTGAGGTTACAATAGGATTTTCTAAATGTTTCTTTATCTCTATTTTCATTTAAAAAATAATTAATTTCCAAGAACCTATAAGATCAATACTTCTTTTTAATGTTTTCTCTTGAGTGTATGCTTAAAGGAAAATGAATTGCTTGGGGAAAAACAATTTTATATTTCAAATGTATCACTAATAGTTGAGGCTACGTGGAAAGACAACCAAGTCATAAATCAAAGCACTGACAAAGAAAGGGTAAAGAGTAGGAAAGGCAGCTTATTAACCCTAAGATTCCCTAGCTTACACATTTTACACATGCTGGTTTGATTTTTCACCTGCCCTGAGCTTTGCTGTAAAGGGAGACATGAATACTGTTAGAGAAAATTACAACTTTGTACTCAATCATCTTTATACTTAAGACTGAGATCTGGACAGATATTGAAAATTTTTCATATCATCTGCTCTACATAGCAAGCAGTGCCGTGCCAAATGAGCAACAGTTAGTATGTGCAAAGAGAAACGAGCTAGATTATTCATGGTACAGATATTATCATAAGAATGTGTTTTGGAGAGATTATGTTGTATAATGAAGCCAATTTTCTCAGTTTTGTACCTTCCAGTCTGACTCAGCTCTCAATACAGGTGGCTCACTGATTTGAAGATTTGACAGCTTCTCAAAAAAAAATAGGAAGAAACAACATTCCTGACACAAAGTATACCCCTGGTGTACTTTGTGGTTTTGTTTTCTGTTTGGGAAAAAAAAAAAAAAACAGTCCTAGATGTGGCAAAAAAAGGTACCTCTAAGGCCATTTTACAATCCTGACATTAGAGGTGAGGCTAATCAAAACTTAACAAGGTGTTGTGCCATGCCAAAACTGACAAGCCATTTAGCATATTGTCTTACTAAATAGTATGAATTTTATCTAGTGGTAGTTCAGTCAGATTAAGTATTTAGTTTATCTTGTGGTATGGGGCACATTAATCAAATGAGAAGCAGTTAGATGTTCTTTGCTTTGTAAATTGTAATAAATAAATGGCATTCCTACTTGTTATTTATCTACCTTCAAAGTTTAATGAATATTTCTAGTGCCAATTGCTGATTTTCTATATTTGGAGGCAACAGGCACATATGGAGATAATAGCACAATGTGATATTTATGAGGTGCCAGTTCCCTTATAAATATAGAAATTGAGTAATTAGCACTAGAAATATTCATTGAAATTTCAATGCACACTTTGGGTTTTGAAATTAAATTGAGCTAAAGTTGATGATCCTTGTCATAAATTAATATTTGGGGATCTGGAATTTAACTCAGTAGAGGTATGCCTTCAACTACTGAATAATTTAAGTAAAAGTAACATTGGACGTAGCAAGCACATTTGGTGAAAGGAGAGGCATTAAAAGGTCAGTTACAGCTCTTTGACAGTGCAGGATTGTTGTTATCACAGTTTTTAACATTGTAGTTGTTTCCCATTATATCAGTCTATTTCACTCTTTCACTGTCTCTAGTAGAAGATGATAGGTGATTTAAAACAGTGGTGGGACTTACATGTTTTCCAGGTCAAGTCAGTACCTACAGAGCTATGAATCTGTGATAACACAGTTATAAATTACACTATATAAACTAAATGCTTCATTGACATAGATTGATTTTGAGGTATTCTTTAAAACCACTAATAATCTTTTAAATAAAAATAATACCAAAATAAAGTTGCTTATGAAGATTTAAAGTTCGTTTTGGTAACTTGTGCCTTCTGAAAACATCACATGCAACAAAACCTAAGCTTTTAAAAATTCAATAAGCTACTTCAGACTCAAATGGTTGAAAATGAGGAAACACAAAATGCCTGTACAATATTGACTGATTTGGCACAAAGCATAGACAATGGCAAGCCCTCTAGGTGCTTCTTTTGAGTGTTGACATACCAAAACAGGTGCAGTGAAGGACCATGAAGATGTTGAAAGGATCTGAGCATCTAATACATGAGGAAAGGCTAAGAGAGCTGGAACTCTTTAGCCTTGAGAAGAAAAGGTTCGAGGGCATCTCATTAATGCATTTATATCAACTTGGGGGGGGGGGGGGGGGCGGGGGGGGAGCAAAGAAAACAGGCTCTTCCCAGTGATGCCTAGTGAAAGAGCAAGAGGTAATGGACACAAACTGAAATACAGAAAATTCCCTCTAAACACAAGAAAATGTTTTTACTATGAGAGTGGTCAAACACTGGAACAGGTTGTCCGGAGAAGTTTGTAGACTCCATCCTTGGAGATGCTAAAAACACGACAGAACATGGTGCTGAACAATCTATTCCCTAGTTGGTCCTACTTTGAGCAGGGGGATTGGACTGGATAATCTCCAGAGGTGCCTTCCAAACTCAGCAATCATTCTGTGACTCTGTGAAATATCTAGGGGAGAATTCGTATTAAGCTTTCCAGTTTACATAAGAAGCCTCTATGAAATATGAAGTTGCTATAGGTAGGAGAATGCAATGAAGAAGCACTTTACCGCAAGCATGGTTTTCTGTAGGAGGTGGATGTCTTTCAGATGTTTTAAGCTGGCTATTAATGTATCACATACCCATGAGAGCAAATTACTTGGGCAAATTTCTTGGTTTTGTGCTGCGGGTACTAGCATAGCTTCTCTAAATGGATGTGACTGTTTCTATTTTTCTTTTCATAACATCCATTATTCCAATGCAGTTACCTGTTTTTATCTATTGAAGTAATTTATTTTAAAGGCCAAGATAGAAGACTGGTTGGAGTTTGTGACTGCATTATGAAAAATAATTACAATCAATGAAGAATATACTGATTTTTTTAAATGTGAAAATATTTACTTTGCAAAGAAATTAAAGTTAAGAACATAAATTAATCACTTGTGAGTTGCTTCCTTAACTATGCAAAAGTGCAATAAATCATAATGTGATTATTTATGCTAAGTAGCTTGGGTTTTATAAGAAGCTCATTAAGTGACTCCTTATCTAAGTTAAATGTTTGGGAGATTTACTTTCATTAAATGTTATCTACATTCACATGAACAAATTCATACATAAATTCCTATTAATCAGTTTTAAATAGATTTTAATAAAAACACTAAACAATCTGAATGAGCAAATGCTTTTAATATATACAGTAGACTTTTAACTGATTAATATTGCTGTCCCTAAATGATAATGGATTAATAAGCTTTAAAACTAAGTGCATCTAACTACTGAATAAGTAAAACCAAATGAATGGAAGCTTTGAAGGCTCCTTGTCATTAAAACCGGACCTGGACATTAAGGTGATTTTCTAATTAAAGCAAAATTAACAGCCTGTAATTCAAGCATGATACTTCAGGATCCAAGTAGTAGGCTCAAATAATCATGCGATTCTTTAGGAGAATCATATGCTTCTAAAATAATTTGGAAAACTTCATTACCAGAAAAGCATGTCATACCTTAATTGCAGAGATTTTGACTGCAATTTAAAGCAGCAGCACGTGTTCTCACAATGAAGATCTCAAAACCTGACACATTTATATGCCTTCCATTTCATGGTTAGCTTCCATGTTTACAACCCTTCCATATTAATTGAGCATGTGGCAACAGTATTCAAAAGCAGATGTGAAGTCCGCCTCCTCAGTGAATTAATACTATGGCATTATGTACTACTTCCTGATTTCACAGTTATGTGAAAAGAGCTCATCTATATGTAATTCAAAGTGAACACAGAGATACATCACACCATTTAAAACTGCAGTGAAGTTCCACATCTACAAACTGTGATGAAGGCTAATACAATTAGAAGAGTTCACTTAATTCTATGACCACGTCTGCTGTAGTGTGCTGTTAAACAGATGAATAGCTCCCACAGACACCTTCTAGGTTTCTAAAGTACAAAATTACTTCACATTTCTCCTCTGTTTTTAGCAATGATGTAAAAAGAGCATAAAGAGCCCAAGGAGATCTTGTGCAAAATACATACTCTTACAGAACGTTGTTTTCCAAACAATGGAAAAAGTAGCAAGTGCCAGAACTATATTGTCACAGATAATCCTTTAATTCATCATATTTGTGTATATGCAACAGAGACTCCCAAATCAGCTTCTGAATTTAATCTGGCTGTTGTTTCCCGTCTATAAAGTAAAAACAAATTAATCCATCCAAAGCATTTGATAGTCAACAGCTAAATATATCAGAAAACTGCAGGAGGAAATTAATATTTCATTACTGAGAGCTGAGTCTGAACAATGTGGACTAACGCAGGAGTAAAACCTGAGCAAGGAGAAAACAGTAGGTGCTGCTTCTACGTATACTGTCTATCCTGCACAGTCAGTCAGGAACAACAAAAACTCGTAATTTGACATTATGTTTGCACTTCACGTGCAAGTTTTAATCAGATTATTAATCTGCAAAAATCACTTCCCAATTTAGATGCCTGACTTTTAAACATTGATATTCTTTTAATTTTTTTTTTAAATAAGATATTTATTTTTAAAAATCTTGGCTTAAATGTTTCTGACATGTTTCCAATTATATTGACTCTCAAGAAGAATTGATCATCAGGAAGCTAAGAACTTTCAGATACTCAGAACTTAATCCCCTAAGGAAACAGGGTAGGTGATCATAATGAAAGAGTCTCACAGTTTACATGAGTTGCATAGCACATGGAAACTGGAAACATTTTCCAGTAACTATTACACTATTTATGATTATCAAAGAAATGCTGAGGCACTGAGTTAGCACTTTTTCATGCTGCCTTCAGTACCCCTTTGCTCCAGCCTGTCCTTGGCTCTAGCCTTTACCCCCCATTTACTTCTCATTTTTTTCCTTCCAGCATCTCATACCCATTGTTATTCCACTCACTCACTCACTCTCTTCTCCCAGCTCCTCCCAGGCTGTAGTTTCATTACCATAACAAGTACATGGAAGCCATGCAGCATCAGAAGCAGCAATCTTAACACCTCTTTCCTTCTCCCTGGCTCTCATTTCCACTCCCACTGTGTCTTGTGCTGGGTTAAAATGAAGCGTGGTTTTGGCAAATTAATGGACTGGAGAGCAGGAAGAGTGTGTGAAGACTAGCAGCCGATGATGGAAGTAGAGTGAGATGATTTTTTTTCAGCAACAGCACCGATTTATGCCCATTTTAAAATGAATCCTTGCCTTCATAAAGTCCTAGTATTTCTCCCATCAGTGCAGATCTCTCCCAGATCCATTTTCCTGAACTATCTCACTCCCTAGCTCCTTAGTCTCCTCTGTTGTTTCAAGTGCCTCTCCCCTCTCAGCTCTAGGTACCCTGTTTCCCCTCCTTGTCCTTACAGCACTTTCTGAGGACAGCAGGGAGAAAGCAACACTGCCTCTGCCCTAATTCCTATAACAACACCTTATCACTTTCACTTCTGTCATGTGATAAGCAGTCATCACCAGCCACCAGCCTGTTTCCTATAAATCCTGCTCACATCTTCAGTCAAAGCGTCTGTCCAATGCAGATTTAAACCTCAAAATTCTTGATTACCAGCTTTAACTGCTTGTGTTCAGCAGGTTTTCATAGGCTTACATATTAAACAAATTTTATTGTCTTTTCATTTGGAAAAGATGGGAAAAAAGTCAAAGTTGACACCAAGATGACTACATTCTATGTCCTTGTTTCTAGGTATAAAAGTTTTTTATAAGATATGTGCAAGATTAATTTCTGCACAGAGCCTCTCCTAATCTTCACTTTTCTCTTTATGAGAGATCAAATCTCACCCTGGCAAGCCTACCTTATCCAAACAGCTCCATGCCAAACAGTTAAATATGGCAAACATACACAAGAAAAATAAGATTAACAGTGCTATTTGGGGCAATTTTAGACATTACTGACAACTTTTCCTTAAAAAAAAAAAAAAGGCATATTTACATAATAAACACAGAACTGTGGAATATAATAGTTTCTGTCAACACACTGTACTGTTCTTAGATAAAAGTGCCAATCTCAAAGCCCCATAAAACCAAACTGAGTGCAAAGACGAAATCAACTCCCAGAATTTGTCATGTCCCTGAGAGCACTGTTAGCCCCGACCATCCCTGCCCAGGTCCAGGTGTCCCCCGACACTGCCCACGGCCCAAGACCCCACGTCAGGTCCCTGGGGCTGCCAGTCCCTGCCCTGGCAACGCCACAGCAGGGCCGCTCTCCGGCTCCCCACGGCCCTGCCCTGCCCGGCCATGGGCCTCACGGAGCCTTGCCCACCCATGGGCCCGCATCCCAGGAGCCTCGGCCCACTCCCGTCCCCAGGGAGGTGCCCGATGCCCGGGGCTGCCTCGGTGCCCCCCCGGCTGCCCTGTTCCCGGCTGGGGCGGTGGGATGGGTCCTGGCTGCCAGGCCCTGCCATGACCCATCTGGTGGGTCCACTGGCCCCCCTGGTGCCCTGACAGGGTTTTAGTGTCCGGCCACATGCAAATTCATTCACTATCATTTCCATGTTGCTATTGATTAAACAAAAATAGTTTTCATTACCAGCACTGGTGAAGCCACAGCTGGAGTCCTGTGTCCAGATCTGGACTCCCCAGTTCAAGAGAGACATGGACATACTGGAGAGAATCCAGTGAAAGGCCACAAAGATGATGAAGGGCCTGAAGCATCTCTCCTGAGCTGGGAACGCTCAGCCTGGAGAAGAGAAGGCTCAGAGAGGATCTCATCCATGTGTACAAACACCTGAAGGGAGGCTGCAAAGAAGACGGAGCCAGGCTCTTCTCAGTGGTGCTCAGTGACAGGACCAGAGGCAATGGGCACAAACTGAAACACACAAAGTTCCTCCTGAACATCAGGAAACAATTTTTTACTGAGAGGGTGACTAAGCACTGGCACAGGCTGCCAAGAGAGGTTGTGGAGTGTCTCTCCCTGGAGATATTAAAAAATTGTCTGGACATGGTCCTGGGCAAACAGCTTTAGGTGACCTTGCTTGAGTGAGGCGGGGGGGGGGGGGGGGGGGGTTGGACAAGATGACCTCCAGAGGTCCCTTCCAAAGTCAACCATGCTGGGATTCAGTGATACAAAGGAATTATGCTACCAAACCTGATCTTAGTGTATGGCCTATTTGGCCATATTTCTCCAGCAGGCTGTATGCTGGAGAAAGCTCAGAAAAGAAGGAACTTCCTCAAGCCCCTCTATTGCCAAACAAGAGTTAAATCTCCTTGTATTGACTGTCAGGACCGTACCACAAGACCACATAGTCTTAAGTTCTGTCAGGCAGACAGTCAGACTTCCAGCATGCTCTATGAAAAGCTTCATTCACTAAAAAAACCCAAACCAAAACAAAAAAAACCAAGGAGGGCAGGAAATCTCTGCCACCATGCACATCTCCCGTTCTGGTCACTAACGAAAAGTATTTCAACATTTAATTAAATTGCTGTCAGTGTGTCTTTCCTGGTGAACAGAGACACATATGAAAAAATAATTAGGTCATGTTGTCTAGCTGTACAAGGCAAGCTGAGAAATTTAAATGGTGAAAGCTCTCTAATAGGTATCATGAGATAGCTGCACAGCACTGCTCAGACCTTCCTGATGGCCTGGAGCAGCTGGAGCTCAGGGGAATTCCCCTCTTGTTAATAAAAATTTGCATTGCTTCCACTTATCTGTTCTTGAAACAGAAGCTACTGAAAACCTAAAATATGCATCCGGTGGTCAAACCTAATTCAAGGTCATAAAATCTATTCTACTCACCAGAAAACACAAGGGCAGCAGCTCCTGATATGTTTTGCACAAGGAGGCAGCTTTAATCTTCATGCTTAAGAAATTAAAAGCAGTCAGTATATAGGAAGGCTTAATGTAACTCTCAATTTCTTGTTTGAGCTAAGAGAAAAACAAATCACCGCTACACACAAGACTGCGTTTAGTAGAAATTGATTCTCACCTAAAGGACTAAAGCTTGCTAAGAGACTCTCAGAGGGATTCACCTAACCTCAATCAAGACAAAATTAATGAAGAAGCAGACATCTCCTGGCATATCTTGGCATATCACCTCAACAGGAATCGCTCTGTCTCAACATTTTCACTGGAATTAATTTAATTAACTCATCCATTAATAATGAATGATCTACAAGCTTGAAAATAACCATAGATAATTGGTTTTGACTAGAATTTTCCAGTAAGCTGCCATAGAAATGGATATTTTCACTCCAGGGCAGCTTTATGATATTAAAACAATATTAGCTGGGGCATACATAGTCTGCTGGAGTTCATAAACATCTTAGGTATTCAAAAACAAAGTAGAAAGATATCTGTTTGTTCTTCCAGGCATGAAAATAGGAACTGATATTATGGTGCATCTATCGGGTCATTAAATGATAACTTTCAATTTACGTTGTCACAGGCTGAGGTATTATGAAACTGCGTTAGATCTACTACAAATTATCAGAAACTAAGCAGCTCTCATGATAACCAAATAAAAACCCCAAATCTCTTGCTTGACCTAAGCTTAATCCCAGTGGCCCTGAAAGATGCTAATGGAAGAAAATATTTTAAAGAGCATTTATGAGTAAATCTGAAAGGAAGGTTAACAATCAAATTCATACCACTCTTGAACTGAAAGCTATAATATTTATGACTAATTTTTCATAAGAGATATGTCAACAACCCCATTCTGTATCAAAACAACAAACAAATTTAATAACACTTTAAACATGAAAAGAAATATTTTAATTACTCATTTACTGCTAATTCATCTCCCTCTAAGCTTCACATTACTGGTGTCAAGATAATTTACTCTTCATTGTTACAGCCTATTCTGAGTATTGCCAGCCATTGATTTAATTTTTCCTCTTTCAGGAATTCTCCTGGAAGTTGACTAATTCAGACTGTCTTTGCATCTGACTGCCATTAATTGTTGTGACAGATTATGATCAGCCTGTACCACACTGGGAACTTCATTTTTTCCTAACCCATCCATTTTGAACTTCATGCTGAAAACATATTTAAATGTAAACAATGCAGACTTACATTGCACACTTATTGTTGATAACCCCTTCTACGCTATTCACTGGGAAAACGCCAACCAATCTAGTGCCTCAGCAACTTCTCTTGACTACAAACCCAGTCACATGGCACCACAGATGTTTTGCCTTCTTCAAAACCCCCCAAAATAACAGGGAGAGACTCAAATCATCCAGGGCAGGGAGAACATTAGGACACAGCTCTTGAAAGTTGCCATCATACAGAAGCAGCACATTGCTGATTTATTGACATGAATTGCATATCAAGAGCTCAAGGAATTTATCTAAAGAAGCCAAGTTCTCCAAAGAAATAACTTTCAAAGGTTTCTGAAAATATTAATTATATAATACAGCAAATGTCCACACAATAGAAACACAAAATAAAATACAATATTAAGGATTTTACAGAAAGAAAGTTCTGAAAACCACAAATTGATCATTTCTTTCTTAAGTCTTACCAAATTTTAGATGTTAACATGCAGAACATTAAGGGTATCATTACTTCAGGTGGAAACCTTGGAGTGAATATGAGGAACATCACGTCAGTCATGATTTTATTATCAAATCACTAAAACAAGACTGCTTTAATATTAAATGGAAAATGGGTATCACTAACTTGTTGCATGTCTTTGGGAAGTTTAGATCAAATTTTTAGTCTAATTTTGTAACCAGGCTGTTTTCTAAAGCAGTCTGATTTTTTTGTCTGTAATTAGTTCAAGCTATTTCAGTCAAAAGGATGCTCCTTTTACAGTTTCTCAGTTATCGCTTCCTTTCATTCTTCTTCCCTGAATATCTTTTTGGGCCCCATTTCAAGTAAAAGGTTTCATTTATCATCTTCAAAGTAGAAAATATATGCTCCTACAAAGCATCCAAAAACAAGTAAAGAGTCTACAAAAGTCTGTTAGCTGTTTGGCTCCTTATCTGTTTTGGGGGGGTTAGAAACCATCTTTTAGATCAATGTTTTTACAGCACCTTGTGCAATAAAGCTTTGGCTCATGGCTTGGGTTGCAGGATGGTACAGCAGAAGGCTATATCACATAGGGAAGCAAACATGAGACTTCTGTCTGAAGCGAAATGCTGAGAAGATTGAATGAGAGATAGGAAGGGTCAGTCAGTTGGCTAACTCTCAAGAGATTAAAGTGAAACAGGTAAGTGATGAAAAGTTTCTTTTGCTAAGTTTTTGTTCCTTGCTTTCTGCCATGCTACCTCAGAATTAAGGACAAGTCTGGAGTACCCAAAAGGTGTTGCTGGGATGGTGAGGAAGGTGGTAATAAATTACTGTAGAGAGAAGGGAAGGCCGGAGGCTTTTGTATTCTGGGAGGTCAGAGAGATTGCTGAGTGCCTCATCACAAGGAAAGGCTGTGCTTTACACTGAATCTGACAGTATATCCCAAGTCCAAGAAAGAGACAGAATGAGTAGTTGCCAATCTAAAGCAGGTAACTTAGAAACACTTGAAATTACAATGCTTTTTTAGTGTGGAAGAAGATGAGGAATACTTGAATAAGTTTGGTCAGATGCACAACTGAAACTCAACTAGGTTTTCAGACAGAAATAAAAGGCATACAAATGTATTTTAAAATGTAGTCAATATTGGCCTGAGATCTGAGATAGACATTCCCACTGTTCTTGGACCAGACAGAAAAATGCCAACCTCTTCACTACTGCTTATTAGCATTCTCTGTGAAGCATAAAGCTTGTTCAGTGCTTTGCATGTTAGTTTACTTTTTGAGAAAACTGGAAAAGTGCACACAGAAATACACCAATGTGAGCTCCTGTCCAGCCCAGAACAGGTGTAATTGAAATAAATAGGTGACTACAGCCATCAGAAAGCATTAATACTATCACTGTCATGGTTCAGGTGTTTGGTAGACTGTTTTGGTACAAAATTTAAAAAAAGCTAACCACAAAACCACTATGAATCATATTTAGATCATCTGCTTTTTTATTCCCTTTTTTGCTTGTTTCTTGCAAACTACAGCAATAGTAGAATTGTCATTAATTAAAAATATCTACTCTTTGTACTTTCATCCTCTCTTTCTCTGTCAATTTATTTTTTCTCATTTATGTCCAATCTATGACTCTGTGGAAGCTCAGGGTGGACTTGCCTTGATTTTATTAAAGCCAGTTTGACCAAGGAAACTGTATTTTAAGAACTTGAAACTTTTGCTTATTACTTGCATTAAAAACACCCTTCAAAAGGGAATGAAAGGAGAATATGCTTTGTTCATAATTCATAATGCTGTCAAGTAGTAGAATTATTAGTATCTTAAAATTTTATGACATTTGCAAAAGGACATTATAAAAATACTTAGAAAATCTGACTTTATTGCATTTCACAAACTCAACTTACATTTGGACTTAAGTAATAATTAGCATTTTTACTGGCATTGAGCTACTGGAATTATATATCAGATAAAGTAATTTCAAAAGTTCAGGAGCAGTCAAAATTCTAATTTAAACTTTAGGAAAGTATTAAAGCTGGAATCATGTGCAAACCAGTGGAGCAGTATGCCTAAAGCATCAGCCTGTTAACTAAATTAAACCAGTTACCCATTGCATTGAAAAGACATAACATGTTCGGGTGCAATTGCCCCAGGAGAGTATTTGCATACTAAAGGGTTCAAACTTACCCTGTTCTGAGTTTTTAATTCAACAGTAATCCCAGGCAAGACTGCAGGTAGACTCTCTCAATGAAAAATTACTAATTATGCAATGAACACTTTCTCCCCCCCCCCCCCCCCCCCCCCCCCCCCCATTTTTCCCTTCTTTATTACTTGTCATAACATTGGATAAATTTCTATGGATAAATTTCTATTTCCATCTTTTTAGGGGTATACAGATAATTTCAGTTGTTGGGGAGATTTCCTCAACTTACTTCAAGGACCTTTTCTGGTTATTTGGTTATTTGTCAGAAGAAAAGTACATCTTTGGAGTTTTTTAATGATTTTTTTAAGATTCTGTAAGACAAATTCTGCTAGGAATTTATATGCCTAAAACCACAAATAAACATCAGGGAGATTTTCAAAAACTCTTACCTCCCATTCATTTTGGTAGATGTTAGGTAACTAGGTCCTGTTCATAAGATTTCTCTGCAAATCTATTCATTGTTCCAAAATCTCTAAAGGGAGCAGGATTCTTCAGCAGTTTTAATGGGAACTAAAGAGCTTAGCAATTTGCAGAAGATCCAGATATATTACTCACCTCTCAGATCTAGATTGGCAGCAACTTGGCCTAAGTTTAAAATAAAAGTCTGCTGACAAAACAGTGGTTTGAATCTTCACCCAGAAGCTGAGGAAAACTTAAGCTAAACCTGCTGGTACTTCATGAGCTAATTTACTCTATTCATAAATACTAATCAGCTTACCTAATAGCATTTTACTAAGGGAGAAGATAGACAACCAAATGGAAAACAGTACCATCTGATTCCTAATTCCTGAAGTATGACTTCAATTATATCACAGTTCTGTTTTTTATAACCAAGGTAATTTCTTGGTCAGGTAGTAGCTTCACTCTTCCTCTAGCTACACTTCATATAACAGGGATTTTTAAGTCCCTAGCAGTAAGGCTAGGTTTCAAGCTGCTGCTCAGCCTGCGGTGCAAATTGTGCCTGCTCCGCTTCCGAGTCCTTCCTCAGCATTCTCTGCTCCACACCCAAACTGCAGCCTTGCCTTTCCCCAAGGCTGGGCTCCAGCTATCTGAACAAAGTGATTCAAAGATAGAAAGTTATATGTGTAGCTTTGGTAACAGTTCCTGTTAATTCAGTTCTCTACTTGAATGGAACATGGTACTTCAGAGCTGACACAATCTTCTATATATTAGAGAATTTTTAACAGATTTTCTGTTAGCTTTGGCAGCCAAACACCTCTGTTTTCCTCTGTACATTAATTTCTTAAATTCCTTGGTTCTTCAAATTTCTTCTTCAAATTTCTTAAATTTCTTCTGTTCTTTAATTTCTTCTTCCCACTGGCAAAACTATTACTATAGGTTAACATGACCATTTACTCCAGGAAAGTTCAATTTATAGTTAGTTGGCCAAGAGTCATATTCTTATCATTTTTTCTCTGCTTCATTATAAGCTTCTCAACAAAATATAGCAACATACATAACATAAGAATACTGTCAGCTTTTCCAATGGTCCTTTAATTTATCTTTACTTTAATAGATGTCAATAGAACACACCTTCATTTTGGATTCCCCTCCCCTTGAAGATGTTTTTGAGCAGGAATGGACTACAGTTTAATTCTTTTTATATACTGAATGATAGCCACCTAGAAACAACACCACTACATAGAACTTATCTGTGTTATACAGCTAGACTATTCAATAAATACAATTTGGTAAGTAAATAAATCTGTTATTTATGTGAGATGTAGTAAATGAAAACGTCTTTATCATTTAACAACAATGAAAAAAGGCATTTTTTGCAAAGCTAACATTAATTAATCTTAAATAAAATACCTGCATTTCAAAAGATATGATAAACTTCCTCAGGAAAATACTACTTGAGACTTTTCTTACATCTCTTTTCTTCCAAAGGACAGCCCAGAGAGGTCTCTCTGGAGCCACAGGAATTCCCAGTTCGGGACTTGACGTCTAGGACTCTGGGTTTCAGGACTACTAACCTGTATCCCTCTCATCTCTGAAAGGAGTCCATCTATGAAAGGAATCCAATTTATCAAGTTTCTTGCACAAGAGATGTGCAACATTATGCTGTAGCTATGGGATTTAAAAGTGTGGGAACTGCAAATCCCACCATGAATTAGCTAGAAACTAGCGAAGTTTCTGTCAGAAATCTGTGTTAGTTATATGTCAAAGCAATCTCTTTGTTTTCTTTAAAAGTCCATGAAAACAGAAGACCATTCAGCAAGACGTTTTGTGTCGCACTTTCTCTGCTGCGACAATCTAGGGAAAACGACACATCGCCAGGGACTCGCCCTGGGGAGAAAACGGACCAACAGAGATACTGTGGATCAAACGATTTCTCCGTTTATTAACCGCGCAACACTCGGTTATATATGTTTCTAGTATCTACTCACGCATAAGCCATTTGTTGATTGGTTAACATGTGCCGTTCACGCGCTTAAACAATAGTCTAATTGGATAAAGTCTTCTAATCACGTGAATAGTTTCCTCTGCCTGCATGCTGTCTTGCACTCTGTCTTCAGTCACGTCGCCCTCCTGTTATCAGTCACGTATGCCCGACCTTGTTCTACTTTTTGTGCATTCTTCAGCAAGCTCATAATAATTGTGCCTTTGTGCAGTTAGCAAACTTACAACAACAGTTGTGCCTTGTGCAGTTTCCTTCGTCCTCCCACAATTTCTCCCACAAATTCTCCCACAGTTTTGACTTAATTTTTTTTTTTTTTCATTTAAAAATGCTTTTTGAGAAAATTCCAGCAGGTGCTATCTAGAATAGTTTCTGTACTTTCCTTATATATTGATAATATGAAAAAACCCCTCAAATTATGTATTTTTTACGATGATGTTTGGTAAGTTTGTGAAAAAAAGTATATACTGTGGTCTCTTACCTCCTTTTAACATCTTTTTGTCAGAGGCTCAAATCTATCCCGTTAAACTTTGGGCATTCACAAAATAACTGTTGAGGTTGGAAGGCAGCACTGAAGATCATCTAGTCCAACCTCCATGCTCAAAGTATGGCCAACTAGAAAAGGTTGTTCAGGACCATGTCCAGCCAGGTTTTGAACATCTCTGAGGACAGAAACACCACAACCTCTCTGGGCAACCTGTTCCAGTGTTTGAACACCCTCACCATAAAAAAAAAAAAAAAAAAAAAGTTTTTTAATTTCTTGTATTTCATTTTGTTCCCATTGCCTCTTCCCCTGTCACTGGGCACCACTGAGAAGAATCTGGCTGCATTTTCCCTACTCCCCCCATCAGGTATTTGTACACATTGGTAAGATCCCCCATAGCCGCCTCTTCTCCAGGCTGAACAGTCCCAGCTCTCTCAGCCTCCCATCATTTGTCAGATGCTCCAGACCCTTAATCATGTTTGTAGCCCTTCTCTGGACTCAGTCCAGAAGTCCATATCTGTCTTGTACTTAAGGGTCCAGGCCTGGACCCAGCACTCCAGATGTGTCTCACCAGGCTTAAGCAGATGAGCAAGATCATGCCCCTCTGCTTGCTGGCAATGTTCTTCCTAATGCAGCCCAGGATGCTGTTGGCTTTCTTTGCTGTGAAAGCCTGAAACACTTGAAGTGGGGCCCCTTCAGTCTTGTTTCATTGGTTATGAGGTCTGTCTTCTCCACACCACACTGCACACTTTGCTTGTCAACTTAGTTCACCACTTTCTCACTTGACTGCAGGTCATCCTCTCCCTCCTCCACTGTTCCTTATTTGAAGTTCTCCTCACCGGGCTGGCCCGCCAGTTAGCAGAAATGCTTCTTCCCCACCTAGACAGGTAGATCCGGTCTCTTCCTAGCAGTCCTCAACCCTCAAAAACATTTCCATGTCATAAAAACCAAACCTCTGCTGTTGACACCAGCTGTGCAAAGAGTTGCTAACCCACAGCATCCATCCATTTTTCCTCAAGCTCTTCACCATCATTGCCAGGATCAAGAAGTCCACCAGGGCTGCCATGCCCTTCACCCTCACCCCCACTGCCCCGTAGCCATGTTTGATGTGTTCCAGGTCTCCCCTGGCAGTTTCGTTGGTACCCACATGGCAGAGCAGCAGGGCATAGTAGTCTGAGGGCCAGACAAGCCTCAGCAGTCTTTTCACAACATGCCAGATTCAGGGCCCTGGGAAGCAGCAAACCTCCCTAGACAACAAGTCAGTCAGGTCAGCAGATGGGGGCCTCCATCCCCTGCAGCAGAGTCTCCCACTCGTGTCACTTGCCTCCCTCCTGCAAAGCCTGCTGACTTCCCCCTTCATCTCCATTACTTGGTGACACATATCCTGCACAACACACACCTCCTGCATACAAGACCATCTCCTGCTGTCCCAGGCATCACTGCAGCCCCAGACCCGCAAAGTTTACTCAGGAGCTCAGATTGAGTCAAGGCCTCTGATGTTACAGGGAAAGTTGCTCCAGGTGGTGCTGGGGACCATGCTATGGCACATCACCCCATTGTGCATTCCAGCAATGCTGTTTCCAGCAGAGCTGCTGGCCCCTTCTGCGCACCCTTTTGCACAAAATGCTGCACAGATTATTGCATCCGGTGGCTGTGCTCTGCAAGCTGAACTCTAGGCACCTTTAAATAAGATGCCCAAGTTAGGAGCCTAGTTATCTTAGCCTGCTTCTACAAGTCATTCAAGAAATAAAGAACTCCAACTGGCAATTCATCCCACCTAAACTTCTGGTGGTCCTTCTATTCCCAAAATGGAGGTGGTCCTCTGGACTGTAGAAGAATTCTAGAGTCTGCTAACTTAAGGTCTTCATTTGGTTACTAAAAGGCACGAGCACAAACCCTATGTGTCTTGGAAGCATCCTTCTAATTGTTCAAAATGTAGCTTTGCTAGTTGAAACCATTTTACTGAAGTGACAGGATGTTGTATTAGCAGTGTTGACTTGTACATCTGAAATTGGAATTATATGCACACTCATAATATGTTGTGCCCATGGATAGCCATATATAGCTATAGTCTAGTACACTCATTTCTCTGAGATAAATAGAATATTTTATATAGAGAATTTATATATATATATATGTCATAAATAAAAAGTAAATTTAATCTATCTGCCTGATCTGATGTAGACTTCTGTAAACTCCCATAAATTTTGTCTGTGATTATAAATTAATCCCATGATTTGCTATTACTTTGAAATGTTAGAGCAGCTTCACAATTGGTCACTCTGTGATAAGGCTGTTACTGTTCTCTGCAGCTCCCATTGTCATTTTTCTGAATTAAATATCCAACCTGACAGTTTTGAAATAATCTCTTTTAAACTCGTTTGTACACTGATGATCTGGCATGATCCGTCACTGTTCAGAGCATGATAAACTGACTACTTGTAAACCAAGAATACATAAAAAGCCAACAGGATGAAGACAGTCTCTTAAAATGTATCTAGATTATATCTTTCCTTCTGTGTAAAACAGAGAAATTAATGTTAAACATAGAAATGCTAATATAAAACTAAGATAAAAGTTGATTAGTGCTTTTAGAAGTGAACAACAAAGGTGCTAAGCAGTGTCATCTCAGAATGGCTCAGTTTCACTACTTGCTTTCAAACTCATTTTAGTCTCAGATATAATGGTATTGCACAGAAATAGGGAGCATCTTCACTTTTATTGATTGAAATACTTGTGAACCCCACCCACCCACCACCACCGAAACCTCCTAAATCTGTCAATCTGAGAATGGTTTACCTAACAAGATTAATCTACATAAAATTAATTTCATCAGATTTGGTTTCATATGAATGGGTTACTTATTTCTATCCCTGTTTTCAGGTTCTGGTACACGTTGTCTTTGACATATGGATCATGGAAGCAAATTCAGAAGCTACAGCAAACTCAGATCCAAATCAAAACAGCCTAAAACTAGGACAGAGAGCGAGTAATCTGGAAAGACAGTTTTATTCTGTGCTGTTGTAACATCTACTATACAGTTCTAGCTATTATAAGGAATATTTGAATATTTCCCCCCACTGATGGGAAATGTAAGGAGATATCTGAACAGCTAACCAAGCAGGGTTATATTAGAAGTCAAGAAATGGCATGTGATGTATTGGTTTCAAGACTTAACTAGAGTTCTTTGTATCTTTAATTATTATCCTTTGATGTAAAACCATGATGCAACATGTTTCTATAATACGTAATAAAAGTTTTTAAACAAATTCAGCTATTAAGATATTATTTCTCAAGCTTTCAGTATTTTTTGAGTATTCATAGAATTAAAGTTTGAGTACTGAACTACAGAGACTAAAATACTGAGGAAAATGAAGCACGATGTCCCAAACTTGTACTAACCCAGACTAATATGGCCATTTTGCACAGGTCTGGAGCACAGACCTGTATACTGATCCTGTATCCTGTCACCTAAAATTTACCTCCTGGGCTTCTAATTCTAGGATTAATCTGAGTGCAGTGAGCTCAAGAGTCACAGGGGAATTTGCATCACCTGTTCTTTATTTTGTAGAGTTTGAAAGCAACAGTCTTTTGATCACTAGAGGGGAAAAAAAAAAATCTTAACAGTAATTGAAGCAGAATTGGTCAAAAACTTTGACAGTTCTGAATTTTCTGCTACTTTTCAGAGTTTTTCAAGAATAGAGAAAAAAAAAATATCAGATTTGAGAGACCAAAAAACTGAGAGGCATCATAGCTGGACTACAGCCCTTGAAGCCTGATCACCAAACCAGGAGTATGTCTCCCTGAACCCATAAATCTCACTTAATCTAGTATCCTTACAAATACGTGCACTTCTCCAGATCAAGGATCACAGAAGCCTTGCAAGGTCTGCCTGTTCTGCAGCTGTGGAAACCTATCTTTTATATAGCCTTTCAACCAAGCTATGAAGAAACTCAACAGATGCAGTGCTCTGGGTTCCTCAGGCTTTTTTGCTGTTTTCTGGAAGTTCACAGAAGTTCGTATTTTCATGATATAGACCCCAAAAAGTCAATGAAAAAACTTTTCGGTAAATTGCATGTTGGAGAGAGAGTACTGTGTCACAAACACCTTCTTTTAATTGCTTTTTACCTTAAAGATTCAAAAAATCTCTGCTTATGGCATGAAAAGTCCTAAGGCATGAGATAGTTTTACAAGCGTAGGAGATGTTGCTAAGAGCCTGAAACAACATTGTTGCCACCACCAGATATTTCATTCTAAATCTTTTGAATTTAGTGCATTTTAAAATCTCAGATTCTTACAAATGTATGAAACTTTACTTAAAAATCTCTCTCAAGATTTCTCAGAAAAATCTGAAACTATGAGGCTTAAAGATTAAAAATAGTTTAAAAATCCATTTAAAAATTATGGGGTTTGATCTAAAAATAATTTTTAATTATTTAATCTTTTAATGCCATCCATTCTTACTTCACAATACTGGAATTTTAACACTCACACTAACAAAAACTTGCAATTTTTTTCACTTGAAAATTACATTTTCATTTAGTCCTCATAGTGAACTTCTTTTTATTTCACTTCTAAAGTTAAAAGTTATAGCTGACATATATTTGGTTGATTTATTTTAAATATCTCTACCAAGTAGGTATGGCAGGAAGATATGTTAATATACTAACTACTTAATAACTAACAGTTATTAAAAACTAAAGTTACCAATAACTACTATTAAATAACTAAACGCATTTAAAAAAAAAAAAAGCCCTGAATAGCAGACAGAACATTCACCAGACTACATCTCATTCAATGGCACTTGAATAAAGTTTTCCTTATCTTGTTTTCTATTTTTAACTACAAATTGAAGATTAGCAGCTCAAGTATTTCTAGGATGCTGCTTTTGCAGCACAGTCCCTGAAATCCTTATGTCCCTGGCTCCACAGCAGCCCATGGAACAGGAATCCTTTGACCTGAACTGATGTGGGAAACAATCTTCCTTTTTCCCATACCTTAAAAAAATATCCAAAAGCTTTCCTATTACAGGGCTAGAAAAAAAAATAGACCTTTTGAAGTTCATGAAGAACCAACAAGTAAGATATCACTGTCTGTGATTTGGAACATGGATCTGATTCCCTCCAGAGACGCAGCAAGGCTCTCACCACCTGTGACAGTGCTATGATTAGGATCACTATAAGCAGCTACACACCTACATGTAAGCGTCTGTTAATGATTGCTATTAAAAGCATAGCACAAGAACAGACCAGCCATTGGACTGATCTGGATTTTTTAAGCTATGATTTTCAACAAAGTTGAAACTTCTTGATACTGTCAGCTGCTCAGTGAGAATTATTTCCTTTTAGATTTTCTGTGAACAACAAAAAAAGTGAAGCGGCTGAAAGTGAGGAGCTGGTCGGCCCTGGAGAAAAATACTAGGCACTGGAGTGCACAAGGCCAAGAATCTAAGTTAGTTTCTTTGGAATGACCACCTGGATTTAGCAAAAGGTCATTGCACCAAAAATGTTTCTGAATATTTCTGAGCTCACTGACACTGACATTTTGCTGAAAAGATGTTGTGCAGCAAATTTCACACTGAAGTTTAAAACCTAGAGAAAAGTCAGGAATTTAAAAAACAACATGGAGGGGTTATCTTTATGTTCCTTCCTTTGCCTGCAGCAGCACAGAAGATTGACAAAATAGAGCAGATTTCAGTTAAAAGTGGATCGAATTCCGGTTACCTATAACTAAGCAGTATATCAGAATCAGATAGTCATGACTATCTTTTTATAGTAGAAAAAGTGACACTTGTAGCAAAAAGAAGACTAAACTGTACTTTATAGGCAAGCGGCTTATGCACTCCATCAGTTTTCTGGGAAAGTTCTTTCTTTTCAGTACACTAGGTAATTCAAAGGACCGACTCAATTTCTAATGCACTGAGGAAGAGCGGAACCTGGAGAGGATGCATATTCTCCAAAGGAACATTTAATAAATCCATTTAACTAAGATGACCAATGAAAAACTTCTTACAAGACACAAAAATTTAATAAAAAATATGCTTTAATTAATGAATTAAAGCACTTGCACTGTCAAGTTATAAAAGAAATTAGAAAATGTAAAAGATGTAATCGAAGATCCCATATATCTGCTTTTGAAGAGGAGAAATGAAACCAGTTAAAAATCAGCTATACTACACAGAAACAAGTAATACCTACACATTGCAACATTCCCGATCTTTTCTACAAAAGATTTGCAATACAGATATTTATTAATTTCTTCTTAAATTCCTATCATATCTACATTACCTCATCTTAATGCAGACACAGTGAAGACAGGATGCAAGAACATTGCATATACCAAGAAGCTCCCTTTGTTTTAAATAGGAAAGCATGAAAAATAGGTACCCTGAAAGGTCACCTACTCCATTTCCCTATCACATGGCAAAACACATTATGCATCTGCCATGCATATGAAGAAGTAGTGCCCACGGTACAGTAACTGTATTAAAAATAAAGAAGGAGACACCATACCAAGAATTACAAGGAAAATTTAGTATTATCTCATAATATTAACTTATTTACAAAAACATGAGTGCCAAATTGTTATTTTTCAAAATTAGTAGTCATAATCCACCAAAATTCTAAAAAGTAATTCCCCAAATAACTCAGTGAGAATTACATATGTGAAGGCGATATAGAACAGGCCTGTGAATACCTCTGGGTACTATATAATGTTAGACAAGAACTGTAACCTGGGGTCATGATAAAATGAATGTGTATCAGGCCAAAGGAAAAAAAAAAATAGTCATAGTTGTCATCACACTGACTGGCAGGGTTTCCGACTTTCAGTAGTTTGGCTGCCTCTATCATACCCTGTCAGTATTGTTTAGGGTTGTTGGTTTTTTTTTTTTTATTCTCTGCTTGCTTATTTTAAGGCTGTTGTCAGAGAGCAAAGCTAGCACAGAAGTGGTCTTATTCTCTCCTTAGACTATTACAACTCTGCTGAATTCAGAGAGGATTGTTCCCAATTTACACCAGTGAGAGAGGAAGAAAGAACAAGCTAAAAAGAAACAGGCTTGATTGATTGCTGTGAAAATTGTTAAACATTTAGGCCTGACATAGAATAAAATTACTGAAGCTCAATCTCATGTCACTGAATCGTCAGAAACATGCCACTGGTTTCACTGAAGCTTATTTGCTGGTGTGCCACCAGATACAAGTTTGATGCAGTTGTTAGTGAAAGAAAAGCATCGCTTACTATTTTCAATATGGTAACTGCAAATACAGGTAGATTTCAAGATATGTATGTCCATAGGAAAAGGAATTACATAGATTTTTTTTTTATAGCCCTTGAAGACTTTTCATTAACACTGCAGTGGGACGCAGCATTTAAAGCAGTGGGTCTGACATTCCTCAAGAGAATAATTTCCTTTAAAACACTTAGGCAGCAGGAGTTTTCTTATCAGTGTCAAAGTGAGTGTAGGTACAGTTTAAAGTGACAGGTTTAATAATTTCTAAACACAGCCTTAACTTCCTTGGCTAAATGTTCCTCCCAGAACTGAACAGAACATTTATGCACTCCCTGTGCCCAGGTTTTGAGACACTCATTTTTTCAAGTGGCCAAATCATCACAAATTCTATGAAAAATTGGGAGCATGGGAACAGACGGAGAAAAAAATGAAAAACAATTAACTGGCCACAGCTTTAAGTTAGTTATAGTAATACCTGTACTCTCTCCTCACCTTTAAAAAAAATGTATGGTGGTGTGGTTACTCCAGCATTTTGAATGACATGCATTTTCAGAATGTAATAGCATATGTTTCCATCATACCAGGTTTGATTACTTCCAACTTATTGTAATGAGAGAGTTAGATCTGCAGCTGCTGCCCAGACCAGGGCTCTCCTGATGACAAAAAGCATCTTGTGAAAGAAGCTGCTAGTCTAAGAGAGGGTGAGGAGTAAGACCATGGTTGCTTGAGGCAGGGGGCAAATGAAGGTAAAATGGTGAAAGGGATCAACCTGGACTCATGGTGGAGGAAAACATGGGATATCTGCTCTAAAACTGCTGTATGAAACAACCATTATGTGACTTAGAGGAGAAGAGGGTGGTCTAGGAAGCACTAATAAAGGTAGAGATCAGTTTGGAGAGCGTGGTGGTGACACTAGTTTTGCCTGTGGCCCAGGCTGTTAAAGGAGAAAAGACAGATTTACCTCTGGGATAGCAGGCACTTTTGGGACACAGGAGATTGTTCTGCAAAGCCCAAGATGTTCAATCCCTCCTCCTTCTTCCAAACACCTCTCAACCTGAGCAAATGCAACTGCCCATAGGCAACATAAAGTTTGAAAAGAACCCTATGATGCATCCCAGACTGTGGAAAATGACGTGTCAAAAACACCTGCTGTGAGAGCTAGTAAAAAGTCGTAAAGATGGATCTTCTTCAGGATGTTTATGGATGAATGCGAACTAAAGATTAAATGCCTCTTCCTAAATGTAATTTCTTTTGCAAGGATTACTTTCCAGGGATGCAACTACTACTATTTTCCAAACCACACTTTTGCCTGGCATGACAATGACATTTCCAAAAGCAGAGGGTCAATTACTCAATAGCTATATGTATATTTACAATAGAAAATCCAATAATTACTACATTAAACATTACAATGAAAAGCTTTTTGTATGCAGTATTTGTGTGAAACAACCAAAGAGAGTATCTCCCCAAGGTAACATGTTCTGTAGCATTACAGAGCTGACTTTATAGCCCAGTACAGTATGTGAATAGTCAGTTGAGATGACAGCTGAAGGGTAAACACTTCTGGTTGAAAGCTTGTGCAATAAAATGTGACTTTTTTTTGTTTTTTAATTGGAGCAATGTACCTTATACCTGAAATGACAGCCTTCCTCTCTCTTTTTGCCTCATCAACATCTCATTTCATACCCTGGCTGAAAGTGCTTTTGTCCTTCCTAACTTGTACTTCTTAATTTCTGTCTCCCTTTGCTATATTTTCCCATTGAACTCGGTAAGTGCATCATCTGAGATTTGGTTTATACACAAAATTCTATATAGAACATTTTATTTCATCTATCCCTACCATTATGAAAGAAGCCCCACTTTTAAAATAGAGTAAGTGCAAGGAGGTAAACATTCTGGGTATGAAAATCCCCCAGTTTAGGAAAGTTCTGAGAGCTTTCCACTACAGCTTGTTGATCAGCTGATAATAGCCTTTATCCTACTGGTCTAAAACTATCACAAACTTTAGGCCAGACTTGATGGGCATGAACAGCCAAAAAAAATACTCTGACTAAAAATATCTGCAAGTTTTGAGGAGCAGAAAAAAATAGATGTAACTTGCCACATGGGGACTTGTCTTTTAGTAAAGCTAACTGGTGAAGCACAGGAGCTAAAATCCTCTTCAGTCTTTCTAACTATGTGAGAATCTGCTGCTGCCGCAAAATTCCTGTGTCGCTGAAGTCTCGTTAGCCAATTATAAATGCCAATATTTTGTGCCCTCTCTTGTTTTTCTTTGAATTCTCAGCTCAGCATTGTACAAACTTGATTCAAGCTGCTACATAATCCTGTTATAAATTCATTGCCTTTTCATTTAAAGTCTTCAGTTTAATTCTTTCCTGGATGGATCTGTCAATTCATTCACACTGAGTAGCCACACAAGGGCTTTATTTCTGGCTTTTTAATGTGCCAGTCACAGATAGACATAAGATCCAACTGCAGTATCTCAAGTGAGCTTCTACAGTACAAATGTTCACACAACTGCAAGAGACAAACTTCATTTCATCTGGTGAGGCTTTGGCTGACACTAAGATTAAGAGCTTAACAAATGCAACGGTCTGCTCTGTTACCATTCAAGAGTTTCTTGCTTCACCGTGCTATGAAAGAGAAATGAAGGACTGTCTGACTGTCTAACATTTTCTCATCTCCTGAGTGTTGTATATGATTAAAAGGCAGGCGGGGTGAGGAGGTCTGGGATCAGTCATACAAAATATCCAAATCTATACCCATGGGAACCTTGTCCTTTGGCCACCAAAGCGTCTTCATTTCAGACTGCAGCTAAAAATCATCCATTTATTCTGAACCTGATAGAAAACAGACAAAATGCTAACTAAATGTAGCAGTAAATGAGTGCATTTGAGTATGCTGGAAACTGTTCTGCTTTTTTGTCACAGTAAATGCTTGTGTCGTGAATCTTTTTCTTTCTTGTTCTATGATTTAACACATGATTTTATTTGTTTTTCACCTTTTGGGAGAACTTTAATTTTTACTTTTTACCATTCAATACCTCATTTCATCTGCAAAAATAAAATCTTTGCCATTCTTTTCTTCCTCTTTGGGGAAACAGACAAAGCAGTGTGTTTTGAAGTTGCTGATAAAGCTAAAAATATCCTATAATGCTTCCAGTGAAGTGCAATAATTTAAAGGACTGGATACAACACCTTTAGTAGAAGATGAAAACAGTATCTCCATAGGAGTAAAAAATATTTCTGGTCTTCTCTACCCCTGATTATGATGGTTATTATTAAACTGTCACATCACATCAATGAGTAAACAAGTAGCTATGCCTAGATCATATTAACTATTGTGACAGCTGTAAATACTGCAGTAATGACTCTCCTGCGGGCAATAGAACAGATAAGAAAATGATTGAAGTTCCATGGGTTTACTACACATTTACAGGTGATTCTGCAACAAGTTAGGCAATCTCTTAAGTAGGAACAGCCTGCTTGCCTCAGAGATAATGCACTGTCTAAACAGCAGTCTGAGCTGTGTGCTATTGAGCTTTCACGAGTAATACAACACTTGATTTTAATACTGTTTTATAAAAAATGCAAATGAAGTAGTCAGAATGAAAGTGGTTCTTCAAAGGTGATCTGTAAAGGGAGAAGAACATCCATCTGTGTCTCTACTTTGGTTTTGATGTATAGTTTGAGTTTTTTTTTACAGGGTGGGAGGTGGTTGCTTTGTTTAAGAAAAGGTTGCATGTCTCTAAAAATATCAGGAATACCAAATGCAGTTTTCCTCCCCTGCGTACACCCGTAGAGAGAGTAAGTACAAAGACGTGTCCCTGTGCAATTAGTATTCATTCACAAGCCTTCCTAGTTCTGTGTCTTTCTGCTTGCTAGCTCAGCAAACACCATGCAAGGAGGAAATAATGGTATATGCCCTATATTCAAATTACTAGGGGTGATGATTTCTGAGAATGCAATTAGAAGTCACGCCCTGGTGAGCCCCAAGTAGATGAGGAGAAGACAACTTTTTTATGCTTGCCAACCAATACTGCAAAAAAGAAAAGGTCAATAATATTTGAGCCTTAGAATCTTAATCAGCTAATGACGGTTCCCACTTGCTTCAAGCAAAGATCCATAAAAAACACAAAACACAAAAAATAAAATAAAATTATGTTGCGAAGCAGTGGAAGGAATTTCATTTTTGAGGGGGTATTTTGTAGTTTTTTAACTGTACTTTTTGATGTGTCTTGCAAATCTACTTCTGAACTCAAAGGGATTCGTCTAAATAATTTTACAGAAACTTTAAGATTCCAGTATCACTATTTTTAAAGCTTTATATTAAACAAAATAAACACCTGAATGCATCCTTTTTTATTAAAAAACATCAGGAAGAGATTTCCTAAGCACTATGATTTGATGTATGGCTGCTGTTGAAGTCCCCTTTACTATGTTCTGCAAATTACCTAGAGGACTAGGCTATGGCTTTTTATATTCACAGTTATTTAAGGATGCATAGAAGGATATTAGTACCTACAGCAGTTCACAGAGGCATTTTGACTGAGAGATAAAGAGAACCTTTTGATTTTTCTGTGTTCAATGTCAATATATGGTACATTATGAAGGAGTATTTATTAATGAATGCTGACTCTTGAGATCATTCTTATAAGACGTTTAAGACTTCTGCACAATTTCATATTGCATATTATGAAAAAGGATTACAAGTAACTATTTAGTCTTGAACTATGAAGGATCAGAAGTTGTAGGAGCAGACAAAGAAAAGTCTGCGAGGTACTATTTTGTGGAAATAACGTGATTTCCACAGTATTGAAAGGTTTTGTGGAAGGGGCAAAAAAGAAATGTTATATTGAAAGTATCTAAATGTTGTATTCTGACGTACCTATATTTGTATTAAATATAATATTTTCATTAATATGAAATATGCAGTTATTAAAGTCCTGACTTGATCTTTGAGCTACATAAACATGTTTTCAGCAGCATAGTACAAAAGGCAACCTGAAGCATTTAAACTATCACAAACCAGAATATTTTGGAATTTCAGTACAAAAAAATGTTCAGTACAAAATTTAGAATTGTTTTAAAAAAAAAAACAACACTTGAAATAATAATGAGAATATGTGTCTTACACTTTCTAGATTATCAGGTAAAGCGCTTATACTTTATCTCTCCATACACATACAGAGGAAGGTGTTTTACATTTTACAATAGTTTCACAATGTTACTTGACTTGGAGAAGTGACCACTTATGCAACAGAAGGCTTGTTTTCACATGCCTTGCAGTAACATAAGTACCTCTTCCAGTGTTAACTGAACACTTAACACTTGCTCTTCCATGCCCAAATGAGTATCTACCTGAATACGCAATTTATTCTCTAATTTAAATTCTATTTTCATTGACATTCCTCAGATATTATCCCACCAGTTCATACAATCTGTCAACCTTTGCTACGTACAGACATCTTTCTCCCCTCCTCTTCTCAAACCCTGCCTACAATAGGTGCACCAAGCTTGCTTCTGCAGTGCTCAACCCATCATGCTCATCCTCTTTCCTCCAGATTTCTTCTCAAGCAGCAGCAGTTCCTGCCACTCAGTTCATTTGCCTCTGCTGCTACAGCTAGGTTTAATTGAATAACTGAACTTCATTATCTATGTAAATATTTTTCTTTTTTTTTTCCCCTCAGTTAAGAAGTAAGTGATAGCATTAAATCACCTGTACTATATTCATCATTCTTACAGGAGTAATGATGTACAGGGAAGAGGAGGAGTGAAAACACTGAGGCCATGGCAAGCCTCTGAACAACTGGCCATAACCTATGTAAGAAACACAAACCAGCGGCACGATTTTTTGCCGCTGCTGCCATTTAGTAATTAATCTCTACAGGTCTTATTTTGTTATTTGATAGATTTGAACATACCAGTGCAATGACATCTGGAAGTTGGAACCTCCAGGTTAGCATGTTTTACCCCCACATCTTTTCACTTCCATCACAACGCCCCAGCAGAATACATACAAATCAATACAGGAGTGAAACTTTACTGCTCAAGGATATGAGCAATCGTGGTGCTCGCTCCTAGAAGTCCGAAGGCAAGGCCAACCACAGACTAGCAGCACTCAAGAAAATTTCAGTGCTGCTGCTGCTTAGAAATCCAGTGAGGGGGAGGACCATCAAGCAGTTAGATTTAGTTTAGATAAGCTGATACTAACAAAACACTGTATCTTCTCAGGTCCCTGTTCAAACGTAACCTACACTGGCCTTGTAAGGTTCCTTTCTAACGTTTTCCCACAGGGTGAGATTATTTCCATTGTACACGATATTTTGAAGCACTATCCAATCATCCGTATTTGACGCAAGCCAGAATACCTCTTTCCATTGACCGTGCAGGAGCTAGGCTAGATGACCTCAGCTGAGGATGTCTCTGTTTATGTAAAAACTTCTTGGCAGTCTACCATTCTTATTGACCGTTTCTCTAACTGAAGCCACTTCAACCCTTCCTGAGCGCGTCCATCCCTTTGGGCAGGTCTTACTCCCAGTGCAGAAGGACTCCTGGCACGCTGCTGGTGCTGCTGGTGCTGCAGAGGGAGGAGAGACACCTCGCCCACCACTGAACCCCTACTGGGAAGTCACCTGGTCCTGTGCTCTGGGTGCTGGGAATGGGGAGCAAAGGTGGTACGTGGGACTGGGGCATTTCTCTGCTACCGCATGGAGAATGAATCAAGAGTCATTAATGCAAGGGCAATGGGGAGCCAGTGGTGGTATCAGGGCTGGGGGCCACCGGGTGAGGAGGGCACCAGGGAGGCTGGGGGTCCATGCAGGGCTGGGTGCTCCCCGGACGTTACTGCTGTGCTAGGCCCATCCCTGGGTGGCAAACCCTCACACAGGCCCTGCATGAAGCCAGCCCAGGAGCTGCCCTGACACCCTCCCTCCGGGCACCACTGACAAGTCCTCACAGTCTCGGGGGTGGCTGCCGTCCCTGGGGATCAGGGAACTCCTGCTGCGGGGGGCCTACAGGACTGTAGGCCTCAGTGTGGGCACCGGCACCAGCACCCTGGCAGGGGCAGGGTGCTCCCATCATCTCCTGAGGCACGTGTGACTGCTCCTCGGCCGGTTCCTCTGTCCCTCCCTGCTCCTACGGGGACGTTGCGTCACTCCTGGCTCCACGGCGTGCTGCTCTGCACGTACTGCAGCACCTCCGGGTGTGTTTGTGTGCCTGTGGCGGGGGCGAAGGCCCGACATTTCCTCTCCTGAAATCCTCTCACCCGTGTCTCCTCCTGCCCCTGCTGTCTTCAAACTCATGAGACCTCTCACCTCCAGGATGAAAATGCACATCTGGATCCTACCCAACTGTGCCAGACTGGTTGCAATCAGGATTTGTCCTTGACACGCGGCTGTAAGAGGACATCTGTTGAAAACTTCACGTGACCAGTAGGAAGACTTTGCCCCAGCATGGCTTAGGTCTCTGCCCAAGATGCAGATGGATTTCTGACTGTGAAAAAAGTGATGAGGCCCAGGACTGGTCATTCCTAACCTGTGCTTGGGATCGCTTTGTGCTGACAGATTACAGAGGAGAGAAGTGACCGGCAGCTGAATGGGATAGTGTGGGGTGGTTACAAGAGGAGCTGTCAGAGGCGCTGCAAGGTTGTGGGATGCAAGGAGTGCTGTGCCAAAAGCTAGCTGCCTTGCGGGGTGCTGAGCAAGGAAAGAAGAGCTCCAAAGCTCAGATTAGCCTGAAGTGGTGACATTCATCAGAATATAGAATAGAGGTCCTTCAACAGTGTTTCTCCAGCATGTTTAAAATTGTCAGAAAGTGTATGGAAAAGCTGGACTATATTTTTCAACTGTATCAGTCAAGTGAGGGAGTAACATGAAACAATCCCGCAGCTGTGTAGATGGTAGTGCTCTTATATAAAAGCAGTGACACACCATCTCAAAATTAAGAACATACACTTTCATGCCTGAGGATTTAGATGGAAAACCAGCACTCTCTGTATACACATCTTTGCCTTCTGAAGAGGTGAAAGGAAGCTCATGAAGCTGACACAGCTGACACACCAGAAGTATGTTATTGACTGTTCTCTTTTCTAGGCCAGTATTAAGAAAGAAAGGCAATATTTATGCTATCAGAAAGATAGAGAGCAAAATAATTCTGTATCATTATGGTTGGGATACTCATCTATGTACAGATGATCATTTTCTATTAAAGCATTACCAAGCTTAATCAACAATAGTCCTGGGAAACCAGGACTCATCTGCTAGGTGTCCTAGTTACTGAACTGCAAGGTAGACCATTCATACACCTCCTGAACCACATGATTTCTCCACTACCGAAGTTATGTACTACCTTCACTTGAAAAAATAAAGTTGCTCTAATGGCATTTTCAGGGAGCCCTATCTGAATAGCTTGTGCTAGTTACGCTTTGAATGCATTCACTAGATGCTCTCAGGAGATTTAGGCTTCATTCCACCTGGTTCCTGGATTTCAACACCAGAAAAGGCATCTCATTGCTCACATCAAGGCAGTTCAGGGCAAGCAAAGAAAATTGCTAGCTTCCAGAGAATATACAAAAGGTGAAAATAACATGCCTACGAATTTTGGATACTTGCAGGGGTATAGTAAAAGGGACTTTTTTTAGATGGCTTTTTGGATGTACATGTTTAAAGCCAACCTATGTCCTGTTTAAGACACCCACATCATTATTTTGACTGTGGCTTCTCCTTTCTGAAGCCATCTATAATTCTGTGCATAAAACATCTTATTCACTAATTGTTCATCACATATACACGGAAAAATACATTCAGGAAGTGTGACTTCTGAATCTGTTTTTCATAGACCTAAGATATTATAAAGAAAGCCTTCAAATACAATGATGTAATGGCTGCTAGAAATTATTATAATACCATATAGGAAATAAGTGTAATTTACCAAGAAAATAAAATCAAGGATTTACTAAGAGTCACTTTTTTAATAAATATGGAAATTAAAAGTCTAAAATATCCTTTTGGCTTTACTATCTGACTGTACAGCTGGAGTAGAATAGCACCTTGCATAATGCAGAAGGCATAAAACTACTTACATTCCCATCAGTAAATGACAGATTTTGATGTGTGTAATTTTATATTCTATAAATATTACATGATTAGAATAAATATTAATAAATCACAATCGAGTAACTGTTAATATATTTTTATTGATAATAAATCAATGTAAGTATTTACAATTTTTATCTTTTATCATACCATGACTGAACATTGGATTTTAGTCCTGATCTATTTATACTTCCTATGTGCAGCTCTTAACCAGAAGATAGTAGTTACTAGTGCTGCTGTCCAACTACACTTCAGTCAGACTGCTTATTTCCTCCTCTGCTGCCCTGTTTAAGGGGATCAAGCCCCAGTATTTTCTGAATACAGATAGACACTACTATATGTTCACCCTGCAAAGTTGACTCTACTCTTCCTGCTAAGTAATGGATTTTTCTGATTTAGAGGATCCTCAAGTGTACGCTTGAAGGTTTATTGGTATATGCAGAAGATGCCTCAAGGATCATGCTGAGATTTCTATGTTCTACATGAAAGTAAACTTTAGGAAATGGTAGATCATCTTTACATAGGCTTGATTTACATAGACTGTTATGTTGTCCTGTATGCACTCTTTCTACTTTATTCATAGGTGGAATTAGTCCCCATTGCTCATGAAGATCCCATAATACAACCATATGTGATCCTGTCACAGTAAGGCCAAGATTTTATTTGATTGGATCTTTTGTAATATTTAATAGCTTAGTACTGAAACTATAACCTCAACTGAATTTCTAAGTTTGATTTTAAATGCTTTTAAATTTGTCTGTAAAAGTTGTGATTGTTTCAGTTCTGCATCAGAAACTGCCATTGAAATATATGGCATACCTTCCAGCAATATCAAGTCAGCTCACTTGACTAAGCTATTCAGGTTTTCTGGATGATACTCTGTAGGTACTCTTAAACTGTATAGCTGAGCTGGGAAAACCTAATCTATTTTAAAATGGCAAAAACATAAAGATAAAACTCAAATTAACAAAAAGGTACTTTTAAATTTCTCTCAGAAATGTTACTGATACTGAATTAAAAGCCATTTACTTTTAATTTTGTTTTTCCTCTTTCATCATATTACCTTCTGCGTTCTGTGGTTCTTAGCATGATTCAGAGTAAGAACAGTTGCTCATTAAGTTGTAATGTATTGCTGTCTTCACTCACACACTACTACTATCAGCTTTGAAGTGCAGAATCAGACATGGAAATTCAAACCACTTGTTAGTCGTAACAAGTATAAACTATATCAAATCAAGACGCCAGCATACAGAAGGTAAAAGAATCAAATTACCACATTAATTTCAGCTTGGTATATGCTAGGACTATAAAATGAAACAGACGTTGGCTCAAGTATTCTTATTTATAGGTAGTTACTATTTGTAACTATTCTAGATAAACATTTCTGCAATGCCCTGTTCATTCATGAGACATACTGAAGGCACAAGAACTCCTCATTTGTATGAGGTGATCAGTAGTTGACTCTGAAAATGACTTTGTTATACCCTGTATTGAGTTTGTGTGGCAAAGTTTTGGTAGCAGGTGGGCTACAGGGGTGGCTTCTGTGAGAAGCTGCTAGAAGCTTCTCCTGTGTCCGACAGAGCCAATGCCAGCTGGCTCCAAGATGGACCCGCTGCTGGCCAAGGCCGAGCCCATCAGCGACAGTGGTAGCACCTCTGGGAGAATGTATTTAAGAAGGGGGGGAAAAACCTGCACAACACCTGCAGCAGTCAGAAGAGAGGAGTGAGCATATGTGAGAGAAACAACCCTGCAGACCACCAGGTCAGTGAAGAAAGAGGGGAAGGAGGTGCTCCAGGCGCCGGAGCAGAGATTCCCCTGCAGCCCGTGGGGAAGACCATGGTCTTCCATGAGGCAGGCTGTCCCCCTGCAGCCCAGGGAGGTCCACGGTGGAGCAGATATCCACCTGCAGCCCAGGGAGGACCCCATGCCAGAGCAGAGGGATGTGCCCAAAGGAGGCTGTGACCCTGTGGGAAGCCCGCGCTGGAGCAGGCTTCTGGCAGGACCTGTGGCCCTGTGGACAGAGGAGCCCACGCTGGAGCAGGTTTTCTGGCAGGACTTGTGACCCCATGGAGGACCCACGCTGGAGCAGTCTGTTCCTGAAGGACTGCAGCCCGTGGGAAGGACCCATGCTGGAGCAGTTCATGGAGAACTGCAGCCCATGGAAGGGACCCCACGGTGGAGCAGGGGAAGAGTGTGGAGAGTCCTCCCCCAAGGACGAAGGAGCGGCAGAGACAACGTGTGACGAACTGACTGCAACCCCCATTCCCCATCCCCCTGTGCCGATTGGGGGGAGGAGGTAGAGAAAATTGGGAGTGAAGTTGAGCCCAGGAAGAAGGGAGGGGTGCGGGGAAAGGTGTTTTAAGATTTAGTTTTTATTTGTCATTATCGTACTCTGATTTTGATCGGTAACAAATTGAATGCATTTTCCCCAAGCTGAGCTTGTTTTGCCCGTGACGGTAACTGGTGAGTGATCTCTCCCTGTCCTTATCTCAACCTGTGAGCCTTTTGTTATATTTTCTCTCCCCTGTCCAGCTAAGGAAGGGAGTGATAGAGTAGCTTTGGTGGGCACCTGGAGTCCAACCAGGGTCAACCCACCACATACACCTATATGGCATCATATATTTTATTTGGCTAATACACAATACATACTCCTACTTTTTATTTAGCATTTTGTAAAGGAGTTAATATAAAATTCACATAAAACAAGAAGAAGCTATCATTGTCTAGAATGACAACATAGAGCAAGTAATTTGTACTCCTACAGTAATTGGATGTGAAACATAATGAGTCCTGAAGTTATCTTAAAACTGTTTTAAGGTGACATAACTAAGTGTATGGTAAGTCAAAAATGTAGCTGCTGTAAAGCTACAAGTTTAGACAACTTTCTGAAATACTGTCTCTGAACCCCCGTATCACCTCTATATTAGATTAGAGACCCTTGAATGTTCCTCTGATCTTGCAGTTATAACAAGTACATTATAGTGCAGTGGGTTACAGCGGGATGATAGATTGCTGCATTTATCCTGCATATTAAATTTGCTGATTATCTATGATCCAATATATTTCAGCTTTTGACCATCTGTTAGAAAAAGCTTGGAAGCTTCATTATTAGGTAATTGTTTCATAATTATTCTGAGAAGATGTCTAAGGTAAATTTTCTCAATAAATTATATTATAATTTATTGAAGAAGTTTTTAATCTACTTGCTTTTTGCCTAATTGTTTTCAGCCAACATCTGCCACGTATGAAAAGTTAAAAAATATATATAAAGCCTCATATGCATCAAGGTTCTTCCCAGTATTCAGTAAACATAGCAAATGTCCAGTAACAGTTGGTATCCACACAGAAAAAGACACTAACCATATCAAATACTCTCTTCCAGCTGTTGATGCAGAGATTTAGCCGAGGGAGCTGTTTTCAAACATATTTGTCTATTTTACCATCCGGTATTTACTGACTTTGGGTGCAGTCCTGTTTCTAGTCATGTGATTCATCCAAAACAAGTCTATAGGAACTAATTCCAGAGGCGTAGCTGGGATCAATTATGTTAGTCAAATGGTGAGAATTTGAGGCTCTTTAAAGAAACCTGTAGGTATGAAATACTCAAACTTAGCAGAAAGGTTCAAGTTCCTCTGAGCACTATCTTACCTGAAATTAAACAATTTTTTTCCTGCCTGTGAGACATTTGGTGTTCCCGCTCCAAAGGAAAACTTCTTATTGCTTAAAGCTTTCAGCCTTTGGCTAAACATTTGCTCTGTAAATAGAACCATTCACCATTTATTTAAAAGGAGTTTAAAATTTTCTTCTAATAAAATCTTCCTGTCAAAAAAGTCAGAAGGTAGGAAAAGAACTGCTGAAGAATATGAAGAAAGGTTGCATACTAAACCTAATTTGACTACATATATGATGTTTTAGAAACCACCTTCAGCATTCCTCTAAAACAAGCAGTGGCTTCAACTACTTGGAAAAAAAGTAAAATGTAAAAAAAAAAAAAAATAAAAGGATAAGAATTATGTAAGGTTATGTGAAAACCATTTTTTTCCTAAGTATAATGGGTACCTGAGTACTCCAATATTTCTATATGCTGGAGATATTTCAGTTACAAAAGATGTAGCAAGAAGCACATGGAGGAAACAGATGAATGCTGGGGTAAAATAAGAAAGGCTAATACATTCCTGTAAGCAATATGAGATGGATATAAGTAGTTGGCTTTGGAGTGCAAACGGTAGTTATAAATAAAATATGGTATAACATGGAAGTTAAAAAGGAGTGAATTCAAAGCAATACTTCTGGTTGTTTTTCTGAAACCATCCAAGATAGTGAGCCGACACATCCATATGTGTATTGAAAGTGTTGGACAGATAGTTCACAAGAAAGGTGATAGAAAGTTGATGAATACTGGAAGGGAGACTGGAAATTAGAAATGTTATAATATGGCAGATAGAAAAGGAATACCAGTTTTTGTTGTAGAATGGGGAAATAGGAATATTTGTAGGGAATTAGTGACAGGATTTTTTCTAAACATCATTTGGCTAATGCTAATATTTTTGCTAGTCATACTGTTATGTTTAGAGACTCTTAAGAACAGAAAGAATGAATTACTATACTTCTCTGATTTTCTGTATAAAATACATTAGGCTCTACCAATCTATAACACTACTGTCAAAACCAAAAATGACTGGGAGAAAAATTCTGAGAAGTTCACAGGACAAGTTGGAGCTGGGAACTGTGCTATCTTGTGGGTGCATACATACTTTAAGACATTGTACCCTGAATGTATCAAGGTTTGTATGGCAGGTTTAGTTCTTTTGTGCTACGGCTTGCTAAATCTGGAGACATAAGCTGTCAAAACTCTTTCCTCCATTAGAGGTGCTTATGGGCTGTAATCGAGACATAGATCTTCATCATTTCTCTGTATTAAAGAGGCTGACTCTCTTAAATAGTTTGCATAAAGGTATTTTCCCCACAACTATGGTTCCTCTAAAGTTGCTTTTAATTCTGAAGCCTGGACATTTAGTCTACCCCATAACACAGTGTTCCACCAATGGTATCCATATTTTCTTGGGGGGAAATCCCTGCCACCATCCTACATCTAGTAATTCCCTGCTTCCAGCATTGCATTAGCTATTTGAACAAGAGCAAAGAGCTTAGAAGCTAACAGATGCAATAAATTGTGCCAAGTAGACTCTCTTAATCTGTACCAGTTCAACGTTTACTGGTTTGTTTTTCAGCCTTTTTGGTAAAGCTTTCTCCAACAGACAAATTAAATGTTTAAGCTTTCTACAGCAGTACTTCTGGTTGTCTTGACTCCTCTGGAAATGTAAGTATGCAGCCTTTATTAGATCTGAAATATACGTTGAATTAATTTCTAAAGTAAAGTTTAATCTCCTTGAAGATAAAAGAGTAATACAGATCATCTTTATTCTTATAAGGGCTTGTAACATGAAAATAATTGCACATGGGGTAGGAATTTCCCTTTACTACTCATAAGTTACCAGCTGATTCTGTCACCTTAAGGGATAAATTGTGGCCATTACCTCAGTTGCTACCAGCGTAGAACTGAACTAGTAAGTATGTATAGTCATGTGCCATTTATGGTCATGAGCATCATAACCTCTGAGTACACGGTAATTTGTTATTTGCTAAACAAATGCATTAGTATGGGCAGAATCACAAGTAAATCCCCACTACACATATATAAGCACCTTCAAAAGAAACATCCATTTGAAGAACAAAATCCATTTGTTTGAAACTAAAGACAGGAAAGAGTCAGTCCTAAACTAGTAAATTTCCTATAGATGAAATAAATTTCATTCAGGTGTCTAGCAATCTTGCAGGTTCCTACTGAGGGACTTTTATGCCAATAGAAAGGTTAGAATTAGAATTAAATTAGAATTAGGACTGTATCATTAGCTTGGACAAAAACAAGAGTGTTAGATTTCAGGAGAAAACTTTCTTCATGGGTCATTAATATAACCTCAAGGCAAGGTTCATACTAGACAATGGTCTTTCTAATTGCAGAGCTTCTATACATGCCCAATTAAAACATCTTTTCTACCACACTGACACATCTATTATTAATAAGGCATGAAGGGAATATTGCCAGTTTACCAGTGTGATAATACTCATACAAATCCTGTCCTGGTAGAAACTGAGAAGAAAAGATGTACTACTAGTTAAAGTATTGGTTTTAGGATCATATACACAGTTAGTTCAAAGTCAGCTAACAAATTTGGCAATAATTCCTTTGTCTCCAGCTCTCTTTAATAATCAATTTCATGGTATTTGTCCTTGTAACTTGGAAGTCTCATAAGGTCCCAATAATGTTTTAAGGATAAAGTATGTGCTAAGACTTTGTTTTTATTTCAGACCAGTTGGATGACTATAACTCTTTGGCCATCAAAACATACCTGTTTTTAATATGAGGAAAAAGATGGGAAGGGCAAAGTATTGTATTGTTGTTTAAAGACAAAAGACTAAACATCAGATGGATTAAAAGCCAAATTCTGTGGAGCCCATAAGCATGTGCTTAAGAAAAATATTTTGAATGGAGCACAAATGACTTTCTGACACTTGTCATGATGAGCCTGAGAACAGAACCCAGGCTTGTTCCAGTCCAGTATCTTTTCTACAGAAACACTTTTCTTATGCAGATGGAGCAAGGACTACAGTCACCTAATAATTGCTTAAATCACTGAATCTATATTAAGCCAGCTTTTGAAGTCTCTTGTATTTAGTAGTCTAAGTAAATATATAGGACATACTCAACTTAGACACCAAATAGCACCTGTTTGTTCCATCATGCACCTCTCATTCCCTGCTTTCTCACTTGTGAGTAGTTTAGTCATCCCAAGCATAGTCTGACAAAAACTCCTTCATGCAAACATACATATTGTGTCTCTCATTTTAAGATAACTCCACCTTTTCATCCGTGGATTTAAAAATAACCAGCATTTATAGTTGTGAGTCACACTGAAAACCAATGCAGCAGCTCCCCCTGCTGGCTACTGAGGAGATGAACTAACAGACATTCCTCACCTTGCCTGATATCAGCCCTGCCGCTGCTATACAAATGCACAGAATTAAGTCAAAGAGAGCTACAGGAGGCTAGTCACATGTCAACATTTTTCACGGTGTAGCAGTTCATCAGTGAATACTGAGATGCTTAGTACCTGTCAGAAGAAAAGAAATAAGTATGCCGGCTGAAATGCTGTTTAGATCTGTTCTGAGGAATTCTATACAGATGCAGCCATTTTAATATACTGGCTATTTGCATGAACATTTTAGTCTGCCAGCACATGCCAGTGTATTTTAGCTATGTGACTATATAACAGACCTGCTTTCTTCTTTTAGGGTCAAAGACATTGTGTTAAAGCAACTAAAAATGTCCGTATGCATCTTTAAGCTTTGTTTCATCAATAAAATAATTCTAGCTCCTTTTCAGATTCATTTTTTAACATTAAATTATATCCTTCCTACCAAAATTAATGGGAGTCAAACAACACTCTCTACTGTATAACTTGGAAAGTATCATTGTACCCGTAAATGGATAAGCTTTGACATTGCTGTCTGCAGGACAATACCCTCTCAACTATTCTGTCTTCTGTAATAAAGTATACAGCAAATCACCTGTAGGGCAAAAGATAATGGACCCAGTGGTGCAAATTGTGATGGTCAAGACTTTCTCATTTAGCTTAATGGAAAACCGCAGGACCTTAGCAGCCCACAGGAATGGCACTGTATAATATCTCACACAAGGTCAGGCCAAACATTTCAGATAGACTGGGGATTCAGCTGCTATGAAATTTTTGAAGCTTTGTGTAATCATATAATCAGCTGTTTATTCCTAGTCACTAGGCTAGTAACTGATCATAATTATTCTACAGGGTCATGCAGTGTCCACTTTAATCAGACGATTACTGGAAAGCTGTTACTATTAAATTTAATGTTTATTAGTATATCTTTATGACTCCATTCATTTAAAGCTGCAGAAGATGAGGAGGGAAGTGACAGAGCACCGTTATCTGAGTTTCCTGCTGATAAAGTAAAGTAAGGAGAAAATTGCATTTTCCTTTTTTTTTAAAATATCGTTTTTACTTTAGAGTGCTGAACACCTATGATGCCTTGTTGCTGGTAATACTATTTCAAAGCCACTTTAAAAGTAGGAAGGTCCTTGTATTCCCCTCCATCAGCCAAAAGCAATGAAGCATTACAATTCTCTGCCCATTCTATTAATAGACTTGCAACTGAAGCAGAAGAAATTCAAGGACTTTTCTTTCCTGACACATTTTACAATATCTCTAAGCAACATAGCGCAAATCAAGGTACAAAGCTTACACGTCTTTTCTGATGAACGAGGGCATTTGTTTAAGAAGCTGAAAATTAATTACACGTATTTCCTAATTCCTTTGGTAATGTCCAAGAGTAACATGGTCTCAAGCATTGCAGCACTTCCACAGTGCGCTAAGTATCCCACTCAGCATTCAGTGCCAGAAAAAATATTGCAACAGTTATTTTCCGCAAAGATAACGTGGCCATGTTCACACCTAAGTGAAGGGATTTTCTTCTGCAAGAACAAGTAGAGTCAAATGTTAAGGTATGGATATGATCTCAGAATATAGCCTGAGAAAATAGAAATAATGGTGGCTTGCCAACAGAAAGTCTAGTGGAACAAATTTCCTGGTTTTGTTAGACATCTTTTCTTAAACATTCTAAGGTCTATATTTCCTATACATGTATTAGATACATTTAACCATGCTTGTGATACTGATTATGACTTTTTATATTAACGTATTTCCTGTGATATGCAGAAGCTCCATCCAGGACCTCACTGTCATCTTGTATACAACTGGAAATAGACCTGACACATTCTGGTCTGTTTTGCTTTTTGCCACATCTATTTTTCCCAAGACTGAAGTCTGCATCTGCATTTGCTCACAGAAATTGAGCAAATAAGTATGCCTTTATGTGGCAGACAGATTTAAGAGTTTGTTCCATTTCTCTTTCTAGTTACATGTCTTAGTTACAGACAGATTTTGGGGCAACACTTTGGATGACTCCAGAGATTCTTACTGGTTTCCAATATCCCAAAGGTTTGAAAAGCTGTGTGGTTTTGTTATTGATGTTATAGATAAAATGCCAGATGAAAACCCAATTTTGAAACTGGAGTAAGTAAACGCATTTTTATTTAGGCCAGGATGATCCACATTTCTGTGAAAATACTGATTTTAGCAATCTGAATGAAAATTGTAGGAATTAATACAGTTGCTGGAGGAAATAACTTTGAGAAGGTATCAAGAGACCAGTTTATAAACAAGTTTAAATCCCAGCTAATATTTCAATATCTCTGTAAATATTTCTTCTTAACAACGAGCCATTTTAATTACACAACAAAGCAGTCCTCCCACAGTGCTACTTAATATATGACAAGCTGACATTTAATTGAATTCAAATCAAGACTTTCTTTCTTGATGGTATCCTTTTATACATTAATTTGTTTTCCTTAAGCATCTAGGAAAAATTAAACAGTTAAGATAAATGCAAGGTCTCTAGAAAGCATCTGAATTAAATCCTAGTCACAGCAACATTGTTACAGTGATGCATAGACAGGTTTGTACATTGGTTTTTTCGCTTTGGAAAATGATCCCTCCACTTTGTATCAGAAAAGAAAGAACAATGTATGTTAATATATATTTTCTTGTCTTAAACAGCAACTACACACAAATACTTTAACTTGGATCTCTTGTTTTCAGTTAAGCAAATTTACGCCTGTCAGTAAATCAAAGATATTACACAGTACACTACCAGTTCACTTGCAGTTAAGGACCCTTGTCAGCTAGAGTCAGTCTTTAAACAAAAATCTGGCCTTGGATACACAATTCTTTCTTCTTGACAATACTTTAGGAACTTGACATTGACACTAAATGGGTGTAACTGAAGACAAAATTCAACCCCAAAGAGATACAATGAGTTTATGGGAGTTAACTCCTACTAAAATTAATGAATGTTGTGTGGCTAAAACTTCAGGTCAGGTTTGAAGAGTTCAATCACAATGCAAGTACCTGATGGGAAAATAGCAGTCTTACCCTCCATTAAATCAGAGAAAGGTCAAGACCACTGTATGTTGTTAGAATTTGGACAAATAGGCCTACTGAAACCTACCTCTTCACATATCAACCATTCCCTCTTTCAGCTCCACATTCTTATTTCAGCTTGCTTTCAGCAAGCATGGCTGCCAAGACTCCTGCTCTTGTTTCAATAGTTAGAGATATAACAGCAAGATAGTAGTGAATGTCAAATCTCTGGAATAGTTGGGACAGAACAAATGAGATGTGCAAAGTAAGGCTGAGCAAGATTGTCAATGTCTTCTAATGTCTGAGTCACAGATGAGACTATAAAATGAATAAAGAAAGGAAATTAAAAATAAAATAAAAAAAGAACCAAGGAAAAAATACAGATAAGTAGGAAAGGAGTAAAAAAAAAAGCTAAAGACCCATTTCAGTGAACTGTATTCAGACTGACTGACACTTTCTTACTTATTACACGAGGCAACTGGTCTGATTGAGAGAGGAGAACAAATAATAAATAGAGGCAGAAAACTCCAGAACCCCACCCAGAGCAGAAAACAGCCACCTCTGGAAGGAGAAAAGAAGACACAAAATGTCTTTGAGTACCACAAGCCTCGACTAACCATCACCTGAACCTATGCTAGGAGAGTTCTGGTGACAAATGGTGATCATGGGCAAATTTTATTGGACATTGGGTTAAAGCACTGAATTACAGAGCGGTTGAGGTTGGAAGGGACCTCTGGAGGTCATCTTGTCCAACATGCCTGTTCAAGCAGGGCCACCTACAGGACTATGTCCAGACAGCAAATGACAGTAAATAACGTAATAAAGAGCAAAGAGAAAGGAAAGTTGAAGTAAAGGTTGCATTTTTTTCAGGCATGACTTTAGGCTGCAGTCTCAATATATTAATTTACCAGACTACATTTATTTCTTAGCAGGCTATTGTCTGAAGCCCCTCTCTTATTTTACTCATTCTGGACCTCATTAGATACAAGCAATTTTCTTCACAACACTTTGAGTTGCACAAATATTTACAAGTACACTGAATTTTAAGGGGCTCAGCATTTAAAACTCTCCACCCCTCCGAACTAAGCCAGTTCATCTGAAAAAACTCTCTCCTGTCTCACCCTGCTCTCACCCCACTTTACTTTTAGTATCAATTCCATTATGTCTCTATCCTGGAAAATTCGTAGAAGTGACTATACAAAGACAAGTACTGTGTTAAATATAAAATCTTTCCTGTAAGAGCTGTGGAAGGATAGACATTTCCCCCCTCGTTATTTCATGCCTATAAAAAGAGCTCAAAGAGCTCAAAGGTAATAATTTCTTTTGGGGGTTGATTTTTTAAAAAAAATGTTTAATTCTCAGCCTAATGACTATCCCTAAATGAAGAGCTACATTAAAAGTTAACAATTATAAAGGTCAGTCTAATAGCAGAGAAATATTTATTTGCTAATCCTGACAGAGGAACAAATTATTCTTTCGTTTTTAAAGATTTTGTCTCTCTCACTCTTTTTCTCCCTCTAGCAGGCATAAACAATTCTGCTTAGTTTTTCTCATACTTAGATGGGATGTCAGGTTCTGGACACAACAGTATCTCTGTCTTTCTATATCCCTATATCCTCCTTTTTTTTAGCCCTGAAAAAGCTTACTCATATCACACTCTTAGGCATTGTGCTTTGTGCACAGAAGTCAGATTACATGGGCAGCAATATTTGCTCTCTTACTTTTCATGTGAAACAGCTGAACCTTTGTGAAGGAGAACATGCCATAGAACATAGGTCCTCCTTTTTGACTTTTATTTGATCTTGCACAAGAAAGTATAAGGAATAATCATTCTCCTCTCCACCAGACCCTCTAGTAAGAATTTAGGACTCATAGTACAAACCAGGCCAAACCTAACTGAGTCTCATTCAGTATTTGCATATACAATTTTCAGAAAAAGGCAAACACTATAGTATACGAACAATAAAAATACTCTGACCATTTGCATTCTCCAGGTATTGTGCTTTTGTTAAGTGCCCTTTAGCCTGAGCACTGAACATTTGGAAACAATTCTGCACTAACTTGTATCTGCCCGATCATATTGTCCAAAGTTATTTCACTGCACCTTTCAGTGTTAATAAAACTAATGAAATGTACAAAGAGTTTAGACTTCATAGTTTTTGAGAGAAATAGTGGAGTGAAACTTAATGTGCCAGTAACATTTGGACTGGTTTTGCTTATCTAACCTATGAAAAGGTAATTCTGCAAAAGCTACAGCAGACGTGCTTCTACAGCATGTCATGGGAAACAGTGCAAAATGCTTTATTCATTAGATCCTGTTAGAACCCATGCCTTGTTAAAGCACTGATGTCTCAAAAGGTTTACAGTAGCTGTTACTGAAAAATAACCCTTCCCTCCCATCAAAAGCACTAAGAATTGAGAAATGTAAATAAAAGCTTCTGCTGTCTCTGAGGGGAATATGATAGCATGTATTTAACCACCCTCCAAAGTTTCCTGAAATAGTGTAAAAAGATAAAGGACTCTGCACAAATACAGCAAACCACTTTAAGGAATTTGATACTATTAGACATTTTTCAATTATATCAGCCATGGTAGTTAAAGCTGTATACTAAATTCAGCAGAACTGTAGTTGATGAAGAACCGAAGAGAAATAGCAGAGGAAAGCATCTAAATGATTCTATGATTCTATCTCTAACTCACACAGGTTTTGCTTGTCCAACAGTATATGCTGCAGGTGGGCTTGATGATCGCATTTTTGGCAGCTCCAGTGAGGATCACTGGAAGTTACACAGCCTGGGCATACCCATAGGATGGCAATGGGTAGCACAAAGCGTAAAACTATCACTGCATTTCTTTTGCATGAACCAGAGAAGCCTGAAAGACCCATCACTTTGAGTTGCATTTAGCACTGGTAGAAAATTGGAAAAAATGTTTCTAGTGCTTCATTAAGAATATCCTGTGTGGGATTCCTGCTGTCTTTTTACAACCTGTCTCCAGGTCTAAGCAAATCCAAAGGCAGCTCATCAACAAAACTTGTTCTCTTACTTTCCCTTTTATTCAGTTACAAAGCATTTTCCTGAAAGCCCTTCCCAACCATTATATTAAGGTGTCTTTTTTTGTTGTTATTTTCTTGTAAAGTCTTTGTAATTCTTCTTACACTGATGTTAAAAACCACTGCATCGTGATTTGTTGGCCCTTACTCTCAGGGATCTGTATCACCAGGAGTCTTCTACAAAGAGTTTTGTGTGCCTTCCACCATTTTATTGCCGGTCATGAATGTGTATCTAAGCGCCACTATACACATCAGTTCTGTTGGTGGCGTGTTTCGTTTCTCCCCCCATTCTTCACATACTACAGTGAAGCAGTATGAGACCTCTCTTCAGTTCCACGTCTCTCCAACCTTTTCCTTTGCATTTCTCCATATCCCAACTCAGGGATGCATGCAGTTCCTTATTTCCCACATTTACATTACTTGTTTTCCTCCTCACTCTATTCTTCTTTCTCATAGAGAGAGAAAAAATTCAGTGTCAACCTGTTAACTCGTACTGGCAGGAGGCAACTCTAAGAAATAGATAGAGAAACAGATATTGTCATAATAGAGATCATTAATGGGTGCCTTCAACCAGTTATTTCACCTATAGACAAAATTCCCCAAACCACAGTTCTGCTAAACAGATGAGAAAGACTACATATTTTTTCCATTTTACTCCTTGCTGCTGTGATTTCTCTCACATGAGTAGGTTGCTGTCAAATAATACCACAAGGACTTTTACATTTGACTTTTTAATTTTAATTTTGGTATAAATCCCACTTCTGGTACCTACAGACAGAAGAACATACCACAGCCTCTTGAAAGTATACGTGACTACACTGGAGACTATAAGAGGTCTCTCAGTGGAGTTCCTCCTAGTGGAAAGAAAATACGTGCTTCCAGTTGTCCTTCCAGCTCAACTATACCATCTTCCTGAAACAGCACAAACCATTAAACCGACAGAAGCACTCTGCATTAAAGTGCTGTAAAGCTGCACTGACACCAAGAGTTTTGAAGGCATAGTTGCATTAAGTAGAGCATATGCTTTCTTTCTCCACAGCTTTGCCATCTTGGCAGAACTTAACAATAGAGATCAGTTCTGGCGGTGGTAGACAAGCACCAACACTCCCTGCTACAGCTATAGCTTGCCTACACATCACTACTAGCAGCTCTTCTAGCAAAGGCAGCAGAAGGGTAATTTTATCTTACCCACTGCTAAGCCAACTGTTTTAGTTCAAACTCACAATCATCTATGGCTTCAGTTTAGACACTGAAAAGACAACTTCAAATGGCTCAGGCACAACTTTTTGCCCCTTCTGTGACACACATAATAATTTTTTGAAGGGAGGCAGACCAGACAACAGGGAACCACAACATCTCTAACTCTTGCAGCAAGATTTACTGGAGCATGGTCTATATTTCTGGCAGCCTCAGTCAGAAGAGGTAAACTCAAAATATTTTTACCACGACATTCTGAAACACCTAAACATGCAGGGCTGCTAAGTTGTCGCTCCATCTTTTCACTCCCTTTACTAATAAGTATCAAAGGACGTCTTCATATTTCACAAAGAAAAAGAGGTCTTGAGAGATTTCAGATGAGCTTAAAAAATACAGTGCTTGTGAAAATACAGTTTACGTATTGAGTTGAAATAAAGATTATTAATCCCTGCTGTGACCCCTATATATTGCAAACCAATCATTATGTTTCACCTCAGGTATGGTTTTAAAAGGTTGCAATAGGCCTCCCTATCTCTATTTGGAATAAATTTCACAGTAAACATATGGAACACACATCCATGGAAATATATAAGTATAGATAGAAATTTCAGTTCCATAATGCTTACAGTGGAACAAAGAATTAAGATACCATAAAATAATGATTTATGATAAATCTAAAGAAAAGTGCATAACTATATGCAATTATGAAAGATTTACCTCTTGGACTAGCCCAGGAACTAGTTTCCCAATTAAAGAACAGAATCATTCATTAAGAGAGGGAAGAAAAGCAATTGTTGACAGTCAACAGGGAAATCAAATTAGACCAACTCATTATTTAAATGTTTTGATTTAAAGGCAGAGCTGTTAATGAGCTACCAACAGCTATAATTATCTATGTGTCCAATTTCAGCAACAAAATGAAAATCCTGCAATAGATTAGAAAGGGAAAAAAAAAAAAAAAAAGCAAAACCTTTAAATGTCAGAATATTAACATTTGCTCAGGTGTTGCCAGGTTGGCTTTTTGGGGTAGAAGGTTTGTTTTGTTGTTTTGCTATTGTTGATTTACCAGCTGTAAAACAAAAGAAAAGGATTTTCAAAAGTTAGGAGATAGTTCCCCAGAAATAAGATACTAGGGTCAGCCCTGCTATGTCTAGCCATATATGATGGTGAGGGTAATTTTGTACAGCTTTTTAGGGTGCTAGTGGGAAAGCTTCTTGCATAGCTCACATGTAGATTAAATGGAACAGCAGAGAGAACCAGGGATAATTCCAAGATTACAAGGGTGCACTGTGTCCCAAAAAGAATATTTAGTTACTAGCTCAAATATCTTGCTGCACACAAGTATGAAGAGTAAAATATATCTCTAACAGAGATATAGTAGTGATATGCTCATTAAGCTGCCTGTACTTCTTGTAAATTCATTGTCCCTTATTGTAAGCAACCAAAATGGTACAATCTAATTGTCAGAAAGACAGGATTTTGTGAGCTAATTGCAAGCAGTGTAGCTGGAGATCTAACTATTAAAAGAGCAAATAATTGAACTAGAGCAAATAAAACAGAAGCCCAAGAGATTAAATTAACAGTTTCAAAGGTGTATCTCATCATGGCACTGGTAATAGCTAATATACCTATGTCATTATAACACTGTAAATTTAGATGCCTGTGACACCAATATTAGGTGCTGATATCACCACATTGCTGCATACTTTATAGCAATACTAGGGCTGTGCCTTGCTCTGCACAGTCCAGCACATTTGAACTTAGTCTTTCTCATCTCCAGTTTACTTTGTCATGCTCCAGTATCCATAACCTGCATCCAAAACAGCAGCAATAACACTGATACTTGCTTGGCCTCTCTTCTGGGGAAGGGAAAAGGTTGGAAGCAGACTGCATTTTAGCCCCACACAGCCTGTGGTGCTCCTGCCTCCCAGGAAAATGCCAGAACAGAGCTCCTGTGGATCTCAGAAGAGTAACAGACAAAGAGAAGGTTGTCTGAAGGCAGCAGCACTTGAAATCACAATGAAGTCCAAGCATGCTCAGTGTTGGTTTTGATATAGCCTCTTCCAGGGAACAATGCTTGACCCAAGCAGAGGCTCTGCCCCCTTAACCATTGCAAGATGGATATTAATAAGGAGACTCTTGCCCTCAACAGCAGTATTATGAAATCCCTCAGATGCCTTGTCAAAAAGGTTTAATAGCATTGCAGTACAGGTGATACTGTAATAATTTACTTTTTGTTAGCAGTAACTCAAAAAGACTCAAAGGATCTGAACTTTCACCTGAGGGAACCATATCCCAAAGCTAACAGACTAATATACCATTAAATCTTTTGGCCTTTTCTCCAGTGAACCTTTCTCCTTAGGGATGAACTGTTTGATACAGCCATTCAAAAGTATATTCTGTAACATTAAAGAGGAAGAAAGAATTTCATACAGAAATTTTGCTTAAAGTAACTAGACCTACATTGCCCATAAACCAAATTAAGTTAGACAGCATGCTTGTAGATCAGCTACAGAGCTGTAGTGACATTTTAACAAAGATACAGACACAACTTCTTTTACTACTTTTTTGGAGCAAAAGGAAGACAGATGAAGGCAAAAGAACAGACTCAAGCACACTCCACAAACAGCCTGATTATTAAATCTCAGCATATTAGGAAAGATTATTGAACAGCTGAGTTGTTCTCAGGGAAACTAACTTATAAAGCATACATTCATTATGAGCCTGTCCACTCATTGCTCTTGAAGTTAAACCATCTGGCTGGGATGATTTTTTTTTTCCTAAAGTTGAAAGAAATTTCCCTTATGCACTTTGGTTATGAAATAGTCATTTATTACCAGGCCATCGTCCATCTGTCACAATTATTATCAAGTCCTCATCTGAGACATATAATTGTATTGTATGTTAGTGCAAGACCATGTGGGACCCATGCTGAAGAAAATCGCTTTCCTCTCCCTTAAATTATTATGCTTATGATAATAAAATTGTATAAAATGCATATTATGGTAGTGAAAATGTTGTTTCATCGAGTAATAAACATTGTGTTATATTTATGAAAATGAACATTTTCTCTCTGTTCTTTCTAATTGGGCAAACAATTTTTCTTATGGCTTCTAATATAAAAAATGCAGAGTCCTTTATTGGATTCTATGTTCAAGCAAAATTCATAGGAAAGTAAAATACTCAGGTCTTGATCTAGGAGCTCTATTATTGACTTTAATACAATCAACAGAGTCTAGAAATTAATATAAAAAGCAAGCATGGGATTCTTATGCTTGCTCTGAACTCTTTATGCCAGGTGAAAGGGCCGATGCTTAGCAAAACACCTAAAATACAGTAACGTACAAGCACTGCCAAAAAGAACCTCATAAGCATCCTCCTGCAAATTCTTTATGCATCCAAAACAGAGTTCCTAATACAGGATATTTCCTGGTCTTCCCTTGTGGTGCAGTACTGCTCCCTTGGAATTACTTCTGTTTCTTGCAAATTCTTTGCATGCTCTAGATCTTGAAGTAATGTTGGGAATGTCTCACTACAGATACCCACGGGACATACGAGTAGATAGTCCCATGAGTAGTGATGGAGTCTCCCCAATCTCTGAAACAGGTTTTGCTTGCTAATAGGAAGGATTACAGATAGCAAAGCTTTTCTTAAATTACAAATTCTGGACAGGCCTTTTCAGAAAACTTCACACTAGTTCAAATTGGATTTTTCATCAGCAAATTTAGCATTGACATGAATGTGATAAATAGAGCTGGTCAGACAGGAAAAAATGCTGTTTCACTGAAGCTGAAACATTCTGACACACCAGTTTTGATAAAGTTTTTGTCAGAAGGAAGCAGAAAAGATTAATCATTGAATTCTTAAGCATGGGTGCAATAACCTGGTTTGAGGAGTCCTACAGAAATCTAGCACTGTGTTCCCTCTATGACTGATTAACAGTCATTTGAAATGAGAAACTCTGCTCAATAGGAAATGAACTACTGCTTCAGAATCCTCTATACATTGTTGTAAGTAGAAAACTGTGCCCCAGGAAGTCTCCTTTGACAAAGGCTTTCTTTATACTTTTTTTTTTTAGAGTTATTGTTTTTTATTAATTTTGTATGAAACCTGACACAATTGGCCCTCCATCTGATCCAAAGTGCCAAAACGCTTCTGTGTGAACATTTAATAACAGCACTTTACCCATAAGCTCAGTTTAGCTCTCAGTTATTTGTGAAACTATGGTAATACATTCAAACATCTCTAGCATGTCAGCTGAGCAACTGAACTACTGGCTGATTCATCCATTTTCCTCAAAGTTCAAAAGGGCATGATTTCTTCTGAAAATCAGAAATTGCCAACACTGTTTGCAAACCACAGACTTTTTTTTTTATACATATAGCCTTCAGTATAAAATCACCAAAAAGCAGTAAGAACTTAAAGCTCACGCTGTTTCTTAAAAGATGTTACTAGAATTGGGGCTCGCACCATCTTCTTTGAGCTGCCTAAAAACTACGCATCTTGTCATTGTTGTAGACTTCTCTAATGCCAATGAAAGAAGTTTGCTACATCCAAAATATTGTTTCACCCATTCTAAGGCAATGATGATACATCCAACCTTTTTTATTCACCATACTGATCTCTGTTCCTGTTACCTGTATTGGAAGCCTCAACATTTAATGTAAACTAGATACTGAACTTTTATACACCTGAAAATCAATAAGAGGAGCTCTATTGTCTCCTTCTGATTGTATTGCCTAATTTTAAAGGAAATTTTCTTCATAGGATGTTAATCTAATTTCCAGTTGTGTATCACTAACTCGCTCACTGCAAATGTATCCACATGAACACAGCTGTTCAAATCATGACTGCTTCTGAATCAAAGTTTCTGATAATTCCCATTTACTAGGCTTTGGTTCACTCTAGGGATAGCTTTAAGCCAGAAAGTGTTTGAAAAGCGCATTTAATGCCTCTTAATGGAACCAGTCTAGAACTGGTTTCAAGCTTGAAAAAATAAAATCAAACAAAGAAAGCGTCTGAAATGTGTATAGCATGAATGTCAGATCCTCAGCATCTGATTTTGCACTCTACAGTAGACAGCTACAACATGGCCATCAGTTTCTCAGCATGAGCATTTGTGCTACAAATATACTTCTGCTTGTCCAAACTGTCTGCTACTGTAGTCAGTCAGAGACTTGCAGGACACAAAAGCTCTTCTCATTTCCAGATCATGTTTGTGCCCTGATTGCACCCTGGTATTTATAAAGAAGAAATCTTAGCATATGTTAAAAGGATGATACAATGTGGTCTGGGCTGGTCGCGGAGTATGTGGAGTATGCCCTGATCAACAAAAAACTCAGGTGATATTGTAGTACACATCTGCTATTCAGTTTGCATACAGGTACAGTTATCTGTGGGCTCACTTTCTCACACCATCACTTCTGCAAGTAAGTGACACAAAACATACATGACAAAACAGTGTGTTTGATTTACAGAAACAAATATACATGGATTCATATGAAGTACTCACTTGCATACAAAAAGGGATTTCCATAGGGTTGTTCGCAGAAGATCAAACAGATGCAAACTGTGAACATCGTTTTAGTGTATGGTCATGCCCATAGCATATATTTCCCACTTACCTCATTCTAGAACACAGTGTAGCATTTTCAGTTTCTGGTACACTTTGATGCTCTTGCTCACAGTGTTATCTAATTCAGTGAGATGATGAGCACCAACTGACAGAACAGTCACAGCTACTACTGATTCCTCCAAGAAGGGCTGTGGCTAAGCTACTTGGAGGAGAAAGCTCACACACTGTACAGCCCACCGTGCCAAGTTTCAACAGGAGTGGCAGAGACTTGCTGTGTAACTTTCTAATACCACCGCTTGCCTCACACTGAGAGGAAACTGCATGCAAAGTTAACTTGGGCTGAACACAAAGATTAGAAGTGATACTGCGAAATTACCTTCCAACACTGGTCATGTCTCTAAGTCTAGTCTCAGGCCATGGCACCAAAAAGTAGCATTTCTTGCATTACAGCTTATAATTGATATACTTTTGCCAATAACCATTATTTCAATCATAATTAAGTTTCTCCCACTTCCAGTTTTAAATTGGAGTAGGAAAACAAGGCAGCTTCTATGCCCTTTACCAAATATAACATGAGGATAATTTGAACTTTTAAAATGTGAACTTTTAAAAAGCTTTTTATGTTTAAAACATATACAGATTGCCCCTTTTCCCATCAATCAAATACAATACAGTAGGCTTTGTGCATGAATGATACAATGAAATTATTAATCAGCTCTGATTTCCTTTTTTTAATCAAGAAAGAAAAGCAGTCAACTAGAACTGCTTTGAAGTATTCTATCTCATCTATTATTTTACAGGTTAAATGTTTATTACATTTACAAATGATTTACTGCAGAATTTTTCCCTAAGGTGTTTGCAAATTTGATGTCACTATGAAAGATTAATGTGTGTTTAAACAAACTGGAGTAGCCTAATTTAATTACTTAGGACAATTCTTAAATAATGCTTTACTGACTGCTCAGCAATTAGATGTATTGCCTTAAGAAAGATAAACTAACATGTGGCATTGTGGATCTAATTTGACAAGAAGGCATTTATTTTCATTCCCTTGTCACTTGCTTTTAGAAGCTTCAGGTGTACAGTATAGTTTGAGCAAGATTGGGGGGGGGGGGCGGCGAAACAAACACAGGTGTATATCTGATGTGAGAAATTACTGAAATGAGAGCACAGGATATTGAGACTCTGTGGGGGCTGGCAGAAATGATGGCGAGTTGATTTGCATGTGGACAGACACTGAAATCCCATCAGGGCACTGTGGGGCCCAGCAGCTCCCTGGGGCCATGAGCATCAGGGGCTCCACTGGCTTGGTCATGGCAGGGCCTGGCAGCCAGAGCCCGTCCCACTGCCCCAGCCAGGAGCAGGGCAGCCGGGGGCACTGGGGCAGCTCCAGCCCCGGGCATCGGGCACCTCCCGAGGTCGAGGCCAGGCCAGGACATGGGCCTGCAGGACAACCCAGCTTCGGGAGCCCATGGCCAGGAAGGACAGGGCTGTGGGGAACTGGAGGCTGGCCCTGCTGTGGCATTGCTGGGGCAGGGGCTGATGGCCCTGGGGGCTGACATGGGGTCCTGGGCTGTGGGCAGGTGGGGGGGAGCTGTGGGCACTGGGCAGGGACAGTCAGGGCTGGTGGTACCCTCAGGACCAAGACACAGAATTCAGAGACATACGTTATTAATACCCTGAAAAGCCTATTGATCTTAATATGGTGACAGCTAAAACTAATTATCAGTATCTTTCAACTTAGTTCTAATATGGAACAAAACTGCAGCTGTGGCCATAAACACTTTGTATAAACACCAAAACCACTGGTGCTGTTGTTTTATTCTGCCAAACAAGGGCTCCTCCAGTAGTCACCAGAAGACAAAACGCAAACTCAGTTCCTGACACTGACTATATTCCTTTTGAATTGCCCCAGCTATCGTGGTTGTAGGGACTGAGCTACATATATTCCAGTAGGACTGTCTTCAGCAATCACCCTCTGCTTACTTGCCTGCTTACTAACCCATAGAAGAATCCTTGGCTACTGTGGCCAGCATTTAGCCTATACATTGCGCCTGCCTTCTTTGCTACATAACACAGTCTTGGGTACGCCTGTAAGAATTTCAGATGTAAAAAGTGAAATTTTTCTCATCTATCTTCCCACATGTACAATGTAGATGGAAATGGTCAGCCTAGCTGCCCCTTTATAGAAAGAATATGTGTCAAAAGGATGTGTTACATATTCGTTAAACTATTCTGATCACTAAGCAGTCTGTGTTTTGGGCCAAAATCTGCACCATAAAAAGGACTAGATAAACATTTCATTAAAATAACATTTTTCCACTGCAAATGACATTTTGCTGCATTTTCCACAAGATGCTGAATTACTGCTTTATCGCCTACTCAAAGAGTACAAATTGTTAGATCTATTCATCCATCAATGAATGTACATTAATACAATGCTGTGAATAGTTTTCTCTGTGTGAATAGCTTCAACATACTATCCAATGAAAAACAAAATCAAGCTCCATTTAGTATTTCCATTAGATTTTGCAAGCCACATCTATTTATTTATATCTGGAAATTTTGCATCTTTTATGTTCAAATATTTTTCGAGTGCTGTGCAGAGAACTTTGTTCCATCTGAACCCAATTCTGAACAAAGTATTGATTTCAGCTGCGCAAAACCTTGCCTATTGTTTATTCAGGAGGTACTTTTTTTTTTCAACAGGAAATTATACATAGTCCAGAGAACGTGTAGCATTCTGTTTTGATTTAATCAAAAGTTGAGGAGTTTATCAAACACATATGGTGCAGACAATCTAAAGCCCTAACAGTGTTAGAATACAAAGAATACCAAAGTGACTAGGAATGGAAACAATAATTTCCCAAGGCACCTGTTATATTTGTTAGGCAAAAAAGGGTTAAGAGGATCAGAATGTGATGTTAGCCAATTATTACTATCCTCTGGGACACAGAAACAACTGGAGAAGAGTAACAATATAGTATTAGCTGGTTTGATCTTTTTTTAAAAAAGGCATACTGTAAAATCATGTAATTCATGTGCACGTGAAAATCTGATCTGTGCATTCAGATTTCTTTGCTGGTTCCTTCTCCATTTCCACATCTAATTTACCGAATGTCTCTAATATGAAAATTTTGATATATTGAGTGTATCAAAGCTCAGTCTCATCAGGTACTCTTTCAAGTATTCACCATCCAGAAAGACACAGCTGTACTCCACTGGTCTGACATACGCCAAAAAGTCCAGGTGAGCAAGAAAAATAGTAATGAGTTGTTGACAGAAGACAGTAAGTAAAAAATGCAAGGAGGTCATTTAATTTGCAAGAACTCACAATATACCCAATTTATCTATGTATTTTCAATATACTGATCAGAACTCCCTTCTTTGGCAAACACTTCTACTCCAGCCAAATTGTAGAAAGAGTGCTGTGAGAAGAAAAAAGCCCTGTCAATACTTCTATTAGACGCATCTTCATTCAGCTTTCAATCTACTAATTCAAGAGCAATATAGCAATGTACTTCCAGATCAGTGTTAACTGCTGTAACTTCTAAAGCAAAACTAATATTCTGTGTCACTTTGTAAGGATAAGGAAGGAGGGACTACCAAAACTATAGAAAAAATGCTCTGTGATATGGATACACAAATGATATTAACTTAGGGCTGGGCAATTTAAAAAAAAAAAAAAAAAAAGCTCGAGGATTTCCTTTGAATAATTTATCCAGATTTTTTTTTTTGGTCTAGAAATACTGATGAAATTGTAAAAGATCCAATTCCTCCTGTAAGATTTCCAATGTATTTCTCTAAAAAAATCTACCTTTTATTTCTGCCTTCTCTAGCAGTAAGACAAAAATTCCTCTATTTGTCTAATTTTCTTCCTCAACAGAAATGTGGGCTTTGTAATAAATGAGAATGGACAATTCTCACTGTTCAACAAGCATCTACAGGAACATTAACACTGAAGATGTGTGCTCACAACATTAATCAGCAAGTTCTTTAAAAGATACGGAGCTGCTTTTCATTCAAACATTAGATATTTTGGTATATTCAGATAGTTAATAGCTCCAGCCTCGGTCACTGTTTTATGCTGATAGTACTTGCTTTCAGTTAGGAACAGTGAGAAAAGCTCAGTCCCAAAGAGCTACGAGCCAGAACAGTCATATCTAATAAACATACAGAAACTGGATATCTGGAGCAGCAGTGCACCCCTCATCATGCTGCAAGACTCAGTTTAGAGGGCAACAGTGGTAAGTGCAGAGAAGAAATAAAAGATTCACTTGAGATTAACCAGCATTTCTTTGGCAAGTGACAGATGACCAAGAAACATCTTGCAACTTTTGATGATTCAAAATTGTCAGTGATGAAACAGATGTCAGCCAGATCTAAAAAATACAGAAAATTTGTAGTGTTTAAGCATACTATGTTAGTTGCAAAGAACAAATGGATATTCAAAGAGACTGAAGTTTTGTCAGAGCTGTTATTTGCTATGTGAGCCTGAGTTCCCGAATACTTGGCACAAATTCTTCGGAAAACATATTAGAGATCTTGACTTTGGCAGAAAATCATATCTATTTGTTCTGCTTCAAAAGGGTAAGAAACAGACTATGAAATGGTTGAGAGAGAGCCATTAATGGGGGCTGGAGAGATGCATCCAGAGATGTAGACTAGAACACAGAGTTTGTACCCGTACACTCCAGTACCCCAAGGTGTATGAAAAAAATACTTTAAAAACTAACCAGTCTATACACTGTTATTGAAGGATGTGTATTTCTCTGCAGTCATCCTGTCCTAAAATAAACATTATTTTGCATTACTCTGCAGAGAATAAAAATGCAGGTACTGCATGGTACTCAAGATTGTTAATATTAAACATAGTGGTTTGAAAGAAAACTGCAGCCTTAAACCATGATTGCATGGAAGAGGAAGATGAGTTAGCTTGAGTTCCAAGCAGGTTATTTCCAAACTGTGAAATACTTCTGTCCTAAGAACAAAGAATAACACTTGTTCTTCATCACCTTCTTTAGTGGTCTGTTTGCCCAGAAGTGTATTTTTTGAGTGCAATATTTTGTCAGTAGTACCAAATAATCTGTAAACTTGGTTCTGTTGTTATTTATGTTTGTAATTAATAGTCAGGCTTAACTGTGGAGGTCTGCACTTCATTGGAAAGTCTAATTGGAGCCTGTGGTGCTTTATGCAGAAGAATATTTTATTTAGAAAAAAATCCTGCCTCCACCTTGTGAAAGCTTCACAAAAGTCACTTTTCGTTATGTAGTGCTTGTAAGAAAGCCTACTATTGTTTTTTACTGCCTTATTTTTCTGTAGTATCTTCCCCGCACCTTTTTGTTGTTGTTAACAAGGTTTAAGTTGGCTATATCTAGCAATACCTTGAGGTAGGAGTAGGCCACGTTCTTTATCAGGAAAGTATATAAAAGTAGCTCTCCAAGTATATGTTGTAAAAATTATGAATGAAAATGAAAATGTTATGACATTTTGCAAGCATGCATTCTTACTCAGCATTTTACATGAAGAGAAATATTTGCATCATGATAACTCTAACCATTACTGGCCCGCCCAGAAACAAGTATGCGCAAAGTTAACACTACTTACTGTCAGACGCCACATCTTCAGCACAGGCTTTATTATGTAGTATCTTGATCCAGCTGATTTTCAAACTCGCAGGAGATTAAAAATTTCCTATTTATATTCAGGAGGCTAAGGAGGGGACAGGCTCAAAAATAAGACCTGTATCCAAGATCATTATCTATTCAAGAAGACTGCAGGCCTGCGGTGCTGAGCTGATCCTTAGGTACCGGCACAAAGAAAATGTCTTTCTTGAACAGCCAGTGGAAGACAGTATCTAGTAAATGCCTCTGTGAAGCCTTGTAGCTAAAATCACTTTTCAATCCATGAATTGAATGGAAAACAGATTTAAAACGGTACCGGGCCCCGGTGCCCACAGCGGCAGCAGCGGCGGCGGGCGGCTCTGCAGGGCCGGCGGCGGCTGTGAGGGGAGAGGCGGGGCTGCCCCGGGCCGGACCCAGCCGGTTCCCGCCGGTTCCCGCCGGCTCCAGCGGCCCCACCGCCGGGCACAGCTGAGCCCCTCAGCCTCGGGGAAAGAAAGCCTGGGGAAGAAAGGGCAAAAGGGCTGAGGGAAACGGGGTGAGAAACAGCCCTGCCAGCCCCGAGGGGAGAGCGGGAGGAGGGCAGGAGGTGCTCCGGGCCCCCCTCCCCGGCAGAGATGGCCCTGCGGCCCCGGGGGAGACCCCCCCCCGCTGGGGCAGGGGTTTCCCTGCAGCCCCGGGGAAGGCCCCAGGCTGGAGCAGGGAACAGCCGGAGGAGGCAGGAGCGGCAGCGGGGAGCCGCCGGGGGCTGCCCCCACACACCCGTCCCCCTGCGCCCCTCGGGGGAGAGGAGGTCGAGGGAGAGTCCGGAGCGAAGGGGTGAAGGTGAGCCTGGGAAGAAGGAGAGGGTGGGGAGAAGATGTTTTAGTTCTTGTCTTTTTTTTCTCACTATCCAACTGTATTTTAATTGGCAATAAATTAATGTTTCCCCAAGCCGAGTCTGTTTTGTCAGTGATGGTAACTGTTAAGTGTTTTCCTTGTCTTTTATCTTTACCCATGACGTTTTCATCTTAGTTGCATCCCCTGTCCTTTGAGGAGGGGAGTGAGAGTGGCTGAGTGGGCATCTGGTAGCCGACTAAGGCCAACCCACCACAGAAACTAAATCAAAGTAACGAAATTGAAATAAAATGTTAATATTTCCTTAAATGCTGTACCAGGTTCAAAATCTAGTGTGTAAAATATAGCCAATAGCGTGTTTTCTATTAAAAGAGGTTTTATCCTTTTGTTCTGTAAAACTCAGGACTCCTCTTTAGCATTAAGCACCATTTCAGATTGCATTCACAAATGCTCTGCATCAGTTTTGTGGGTAGTGGTAAATATAACCAAGCAATCCAGTACGATTCATAAGCATCGGACTTGCCAGCATTTGATGGAAATCTTCAAATTCTGCAGTAGTAATCACAATATGCCAGGTGTGAGAGAGGAAACTGTTAGCCTAAACCTTTCTTTCAAAAAGCATAACAAAGCAGGAACCTGACATGCTGTGCTGTAAGTACATTAAACCCCTTAGTGCAGGTTTAAAGAACTTTTTTTAACAGAATTATAGTTACTTTTATCTATTGTGCAAGCATTAACAATTGTATTTCTACTATACATTGGGTTGCACTACCAGGAGCAGTGCAAATGTTTCTCATCTCAGTAGTTTCTTACATTACCTCGTGTAATTTCTATTGTCTGGTTTGTTCTGCTGATTCAAAGCAGCATCAGGCACCTAGGTTTTACACAGGTCCAACAGAAGGTCCTAAGAGAAGGCTCACTATTGTTAGCAGCTGCAGTGAAGCCCACACAGTAGTTCATTAATTTTAGTTGAGGTATAGCCAGGGGTTTCACAGGCATGCTTTGTTAGTTTAATGAACTGAGGTAAATATCTTAAATATCCTGGTGGGGCTTGGTGTTCTGTTATTTCAGGTTTGTGCATATTTCTGAGGTAGTCTGATAGACTGAAGCCAATGCAAACAGTCAGACTTCTAGGGACAAGCCCTTACTTTCTAAAAAATCCCTCTGATTAAGGCCAGTAAAAGCATCTCATTACAAATGGCGTATCTGGTGAAGATGGTCCTGGTGTGGTGTAATTCTATTTTGTAGGTTAAAATGCCACTTCTGTGAGTACTTTCAAAAGGTGATTGTTAGACTATTAACAGGTGGTGATTTCTCCTGGAGAGCTCTCAGTTTGCTGTCATGTTCTCTGAAGTGAATTTTTACATGCCCCTCATGGTGTGTACCACCAGTGACTTTGCATGCTGTTAGTTCTTCTAATATGCTTGTAGCTTTTTTTCCTGACGTGTTCCTTGTGCAGGTGATACACTGAGGAGCAACCCTTCAAAACTGTAGTGAGGAACAGTGTAGTGAAAGTATTTACCCACAGACTGCAGTCTGATTGGCAAGTATCTTGAGCAAGTGTCTAATACACTGCATGAATTTAAAGCTAAGACTGTCTAAGTAATGCTATCCTGGGGTATCAATGCTGTACTATTTCAAAAGTACTGTTCTATTATTTTTCTTCTGGGCTGACATGCATTTTGACTGATGTTTCTCTTTCCTACTATATTTCTTAAGGAAACTCTTTTCACTGGTCATTAGTCAATTTATTAAACTGTCCCATATTCCACATAACAAGCATCATAGTTAACAGCAGTGTTCATATTCCTGGCATGATTTTCTCCTGATAGGTTGCTTTTACAATGTCTTGACAGGTTTTCTATGTCTTCAGAAACATCTGGATATCTCTTTTTTAACTCATTTGCTGTAAAACGTTCTTTTATGGCACCCAACTAGACATTCATTTATTATTTCCCTTCCCCCCCCCCCCCCCCCCCCCCCCCCCCCAATTTAAAGTTTCTAAGGATTTCAGACTCACTATTAGTTTCAGGTAGAAATTTAGATTTCTTGTTGTCCTTACACTTAACATGGTGTTTCCTCTATCAGAATAGTTGGCCCTTCTACTTTTCCTACCTCACCCATGAAGGTAGTATTGCTTCAATGCCATGAGTAGGACTTATCTTGTTTTTTCACACTACAGCACCAATTTCTGTATTAATAGTTATTCTGGGCTCATATCTGTTGGTTAGTGCTCTACGTGTTACTTACGTAGCCAAAATGAAATCTATGTTGTTAAACTCACCCTTTAAAGCATTTTTGAGGTTCTGACACTGTAAGTCTTTTTCTCTAGGGAAAGAGGGAGGGAGGAGAAGGGACAGCACGCATCTCCAGACTTGCAAATCATTGTTTTAGTATGCCTCTCTAACTGTTCTAAAATTTGGGGGGTAGACAGATATTGTTGTTGTTTTACACTAACATTTAAATTTTTTCTGGTAGTACTTTCCTTGTGTCTTTCAGATGTGATCTCTTTAAATTCCTGTCCTGTAAAAGCAGTTTCTTAATATCAGCAGTAACTGATTACCCTTCATCATTTGCCTCAGTGGGTTTCAGGTTTCTCTCAAAATTTTTTTTCTTTTTTTGTGAACAGCTTATTCCTCAGAAAAAATACACCTCAAATGCCTTGAACAGCAAAACTATACTTTTCCTTTCTGCTTAAATAAGCTTTCCACTTATATCCTAATATTTGGCACTGTGTATATTAGAAAATGAGTGGCTTTGTAGGCTGTAGGTCATTTATCTAGCTCAGGTCCTGCAAAGTTTCAGCCCCATTAGCTTCTTTTGCCTATTCAAGGTTTCTCAGATTTGCACATCGATTTCAAAGTGCGTGAAGTCATCTTTCTTTTTTTTTAAATTCTGACCCCATAGTTTGAGTTCACTTAAGCTGCTGAAAGAACTGAATATCCTGTTATTAATGATTTTAAAACACGTTCTCAGCAGCTCAACTGCAAGAGCAAGAAGAATTCTTGAGTCACGTCTTTTTATCTTGGAAAAAAAAGAGGCCATAATAAAACAGTGGGAAAAGCTGCAGTTGGTGTTGTACAGCTTTACAGACAAAACAGCGTACCTATATAAGACACATGATGTATTTAATATTTTGCTCATCAGTATGGACCAACTCTTCAACTGATGTTGGTCACCTTTACACTGCTGAAGTCAATTTACAATGTCAACTAACATCAGCTGCAGGTCTAGCCCCTTGATAAGGTAATATAGTTTATTTTTCCGGCTAAAAAAGACCTTTTTAAAGACTATGTTTGACTAAACAATTTTATATGGCCAAATATTCTGAAACTAATGGTTCTAATTCACTTATTGCTTGCTTTATTACCAAGTATAAACACATTTGTCTTTAAAGTTTATATTAGTTTGGACTATAAAAACAAGATTAATGGAGCATCCTCATAAAACTTGACTTGGATCAAGTATTTTGCTCAATCAGAAGAAATTCTGAAAGCTAGCCACAGATTTTTTTTTTTCCTACAGGATATGTTAATTAGAATATTCACAACTTCTTAATCAGTTGGGTATTACTTTGCTTATTCCAGTGTAGCACAGAATAATTTTAAGTGGTTTTATTTATTTTCTTAATTCAATCAAATAGTGTAACACTAAAATGCACATAAAGAAATATCTGATGTACAGATTTTTTTTAGTATTAAAACCCCCACGTATATATGATCCTCTCTAAGAGTTTCGGTCATATACAAAGGAAACCAAGTTAGACTTTTAGGGTTAGAATTTGTTTACAGTCAACTCCCTCTCATTCCATCTGTATCCACAATGAAGGGATATTGATATCTTTTCCAGGATAAGGCATTCCAGGGCAAATCCTCTTTGATATCCTTTACTATTTTAGAGGGAAGACTCAGTCCTACTTTAAATACAACAGAAGGACTACATGACTATGCATTCTAGAAAGGTTCTGGGGGAGAGATTTGGTCTTTGAGGCATGTCAATAGACTCTGTAAGCTAAAACTGAACACAAGTATCATGATAATGATTCTTTTTTTAATTAGGTCACTATTTCATTTCACTGCTTTTGTTTTTTTATTTCAAATTTTGTATTTCTCTATTGAATTGCTCTGTAAATAAAACCATATATAATCCCAAACTCTTTGAATTTCAGCTATACTTGAATCTAACCACTAGATATGAACCCAATTCTTTCTTATTTTCTCTCATTTCCTATACTCCTTTGCTCCCTCTCATCAAAGGAGTGGTTCTAGTTTGGATGTGGCCGAAGTCTTAATTGGAATCAGGCACAGGAGAAATCCAGGATGGTAACCTACAATTATTCTATGTACTTAGTAGTGCCTGACTGCACATTGTCTTTCTGGACGTCTTTACTATTTCCCCAAATGTACTAACATGAGAAGTTCTTCAGAGTGTTCAGTTTAGCTTTTGATTACTCAATGTATCAGATGTTCTTCCTCCCCAGAAACAGCCTGTTATCCCTTTTACTTTATCTCACTCACAGCGCAGTAAAAAACCCCTCAGGTAAAGCCTCAAACTAGTTTTCTGAACAGCACCGAGTTCTAACGTAGTTCTTACATAGCCAGCACTCTGTTTTCAGCCAGTCACCCTTCAAATGACAAGCTCCTCAATTTCCTTTCTAAGCATCCAGGAATAGCTAACTGAGGGACTCCCCTCCCAGCTCCTTCCCTGTTTGCCCCTAACTAAAAATCTGATTCTTCATGCTGAACAGTTCCTCATACTCTGCACTGTCCGTTAATTATCTTTTGATTGACTCCCAGCTCTGCCAGCCACTCTCTCCATTCACTCTTTCAGAACTTGACTTCAGCTCATATCTAACTCTTCTTCATTAATGACTATCGCTGTCTCACTGCAGATAGCTTCTCAAAGCTCTTGACTTCTCAGACTAGATCACGTGTACATGTCTCAAATGAATTTCATTCTCATTTGAGATCTTGCCAAGAGGATATGGCACATTTCTGTGAGTTACTGTGGCCACAAGCCATTATTTCAAATGCAAACAGTCATTTGCTTTACTATAGCCTTTAATTAGTATGCAATTAACCTGGATCTATCATCACTACATAGCGATTATTATTAATTATTCTATGCTAGCCAGGGCAGCTGGGTTTCTCTTATGTTTCCTCAAATAGCACTAACAGTAGATTTCCGAGCACTTCAAAAAGCTAGACTGTGCCCAGATTGTTAATGTTCTCTGACCCTTGGGGAAGCCTAATTAGAATAGTTGGAGAGCTTCAAATGGAAAGAAAGAGGGTAGCAATTTATAATTAAGCATAAACATTTGGCTCCAGAAAGAGTTCAAAGGAAGTTATAGACTTCCTTGGTGGTTTACCATGCACTTAACCAAAATGTTCTGTACATTGAAGATAAACCTGTTAGAATATAATATGTAATAAACAAAATGGGAATCACAACCATGAAAAGGCATCTTAACAGCAGATTCTGTATTGTACCAATGATCACCTGCTCTTTGCCCCTTTTCACATTAGGTACTTTGCTTTCAGAGGCAAAGTGTCCAGAAGCAAGAGCATTTTTGGTTCCCTCTTGGGTCCATATCTTGTCTGGGGGAAGGAGGATTTGGGAAAGTTGTTGTTTGGCTCCATATTTAGGTGATGTCAGTAATATCTAAGCAGGGTATAATTACACAGAATACCAAACCTGTATCTTGATCCAGATGTAGACCTTTGTTCTGAAATTATCATTATGGAAAGTACAAATGCTGTCTCTACTTTGCTATATATGTTTAATAGGAAATAATGACTCATTGACTATTCAGAATAATTTCCTTACACAGTATGTAATTACACAACAGGAAAATAGCAGAAATACGGAACTAAGAGGCAAGAGAGTGGGGGAAAAAAAAGGGTTCTAATGCTGTCCCTATCATTCTCATCCACAGGGAAGGATCTGTGGCTCAGACCTTTGGCTTTGAGTTTAAAAGTTTCTGGTCAGAAAAAGCAGGTTGACACTGTGAGAATAAGGCAACACTGTGAACACAGCAGTGTGCAGCAATACCTTGACTTAGCTTTAGCTGTTAGCTCCTGAGATGAAAGCATTACAGCCATATTAGGCTCATGCTCTACCCACACTTGCTAGTCCTTCTCAGAGGTAGGCGCAATTAACCCAGCTTTAACCTCGTTCCTTAAAGAGTCCTACCTCTGCACTGCACCACATTGTGGATTTGTGCCCTCTCTCCAGTAGCCAGTTCATCTATCCCTGACACAGCATTGCCTGAGTGAGGAGACATGCTTAGCTGCCATTAGTTACCATTTCCTGCACACCATTCGTTTTTTTGCTCATTGGTCATGTCAGTTAACACTCTGCAGAGGTCCCCTCATTCGTAATGTTTCTTCTCCTTTGTGTAGTCTCCAGCATAGGGCTAAGAAGAATGAAAGAAGAAAATCAGCGCAAGTTCAGCAAAGTTAACAGTGGCTCCCCTCCCCACACTTTGAAGCACAGATTCATCCAAGCTCTTCTCCTAAATTAAGAGAGTAAGTGAGAAAAGTAGGTTTGCCAAGTGAACGAGGACCAGACTGGTTTTAAACCAAACATCTCAGTGAATAAGTGTATAATGATACTGAAGTCCTAATGAAATGAAAAACGTGACTAAGCTTCACAACAGCTATTACCACCATAGCAGCATTGATGCTATGCAGATGGGATACATATCTAACCTCGTAATTACACCTAGAAGCAATTGTTTAGGTATTCAGTTATTTTATTAAAAAATTGCAGGCACTATGTTAGCTTATTGTATTATAATTTTTAGCTTGAAGATGTAGACTTTTTTTTTCCAATAAATAGCAGGAAATGAAGCAAAAGTCAGACATTACACTAGGAAAATATTCTGTACTGAAGATGGGTGTTCCTGGAAAGCAGTGTCGATTCATGCTACTTTCTTTGTTGGCTGAGGGAACAGGTAGCTTAAGATGACATTTTGTACTTCACACAGTGCTGTCAGCATGTGTTTCATTTTACCATTTTTATCAACATGAGTACATAGGAAAGGGAGGAAAATAATGACAAACAGTTCATGCACTGCCATCTTAAACTATCAGAACTGAGTGCTAAGTAAATGCAAGTTAAAGCCCTGAGATATTTTCATTGGCAAGTGCAGACAACCAGGTATTTTTTATGGAAGAAATGAGCGAAAAACCTGACACATTATGATAACCTGTATGTATCCTGGTCTCTTTTTTGTTCACATTGTTGTACTGGCCTATTTTCTAAGGAATTATTACTGCTTTTCAAATAAGTTCATGAGGTATGTTTGGGAAAAAAAAAGCTGGTTGACACATTTTTTTTTCCTTTTTTCTGGATGACTATATGCTATGAGAAACATTTTTTTTTTAATTATTTTTTTTTTCCTGAGCGTCCTGGTTTCAGCTGAGAGAGAGTTAATTTTCTTTCTAGTAGCTGGTATAGTGTTATGTCTTGGATTCAGTTTGAGGATAATGTTGATAACACACTGATGTTTTCAGTTGTTGCTAAGTAGTATTTGTACTAAGTCAAGGATTTTTCAGCTTCTCATGCCCCGCCAGCAAGAAGACTGGAGGGGCACAAGAAGTTGGGAGGGGACACAGCCAGGGCAGCTGACCCCAACTGGCCAAAGGGGTATTCCAGACCATGTGATGTCATGCCTGGTATATAAACTGGGGGGAGTTGGCTGGGAGGGGTGGATCGCTGCTTGGGAACTAACTGGGCATCGGTCAGTGAGTGGTGAGCAATTGCATTGTGCATCACTTGCTTTGTATATTCTTATTCTTCTTCTTATTATTATTTTCTGTCCTATTAAACTGTCTTTATCTCAACCTATCAGTTTTATTTTTCAATTCTCTCCCACATCCCACTGGGTATGGGGCAAGTGAGTGAGTGGCTGAGTGGTACTTAGTTGCTGGCTAGGGTTACACCATGACACTGAGCCACTTCTTTTAATTTGCCTTAATATTCAAACAAAGCTTTCACTCAAAACATGGAAAAAGAATGAGGACGGAGTTCAAGAATGTGCTTTTAAAGAGTCCAACTTTTAGCATGAATCTGCAGTAAAAAAAAAAAAAAATTAAAGGTTTTAACAAAAGTTTATTTTTTACTTCTGGAAATACCTTTCTCCCAGAATCTGTACAGCTTTTTCCAATTATATTCCAAGGTCATGTTCAGCCTTCAAGATCTGATTTCACATTTTTATGGACATGTTTCTGATAGCAAATCCCTGAAGAGCAAATCCCTGGCATTTCATGTCAGTGTTGAAATTAGAGGATGGTGTGTTATTTTGCTCTTGTGGTTTCTGATAAACCTAGCAACAAAGCATTTAATTCCATCTAAATCTCTAGAGTGTTGTAGACTCCTCAGAGACAGAGCCATAACCCAGGAGATTCCCTTTTTGCAGAAAAAGGTAATAAAAAACCAAACAAAAAAACATAATTCAGTTTTGACAGGTAATATCACACTGTATAGTCTTAGGAAGAAACCTTGCAAATCTTTTCACCTGCTAAGTCACTGTTTTTTCTCCTCTGAAAGGGGATTTCCATCCTGATTTGTCTAATGACCTAACATTTATTAATGACTTAATGGTCAGAAACCAGATCATTCTCCTTTCATAAAAAATGCTGCAAAGAGTGTGGGAGAAGAGATATCCAGGAAAAAGTGCATTCTCATGTACAAAATAATTTGAGTGTTCTGGAGCATAAAATGTGCTCTTACCTATAAAGGTGGCCACAGGTTCACCTTCAAAAAGACCAATATGGCAAGAGTCTTGAGCTGCCCCTTGGGAAGTATTTCATGTTTTGATTTTACCAGCTCTCCCCTTAAGAGTTCTTAGCAGTGTAGTTCCATGCAAAGTTTGCTGTCGAGTCCATACAATGGCAAAGTGTTTACCTTAAATTTGACCCATCTTCAACCCATTCCATCTCTGTCCCTTTTAGAGCGTGGATTCCAGACCCAGGAATCACTTCCTAATGTCTTTTCTTCCTTCCCAGCATCTTTTTGACAAAGAGCAATGGAAGGGAATGGTGGGTGACTCTGATTGAGTCAGTCCATATTAGAAAGGAAGTTTCTGTGGTCTCCTGTGCCATAGCTGTGCTACTGCTCCTTGGAAAAGGATTCACTTCCTTAGAATTCCTGTCTTTGAAAAAGTTAATTGTACTTATTTATTTGTTGGAGAGGTGCTTTATTTTTAGATGTGTAGTCAGAATATTAGCTAACAGCATCTAACTACAGAGGCATACAAGAGCCGGTACAAATCTAGAATAACTGTACATGCTTAGTCATTCATTGCTGTATTTCTCATTTATTCATAATTCTAATGAAGCTTCATCTCTAACCACAACATGGAAAGGAACAAATTCTCAGCCTGATACTGATAACATTCACAGGTTGGAAAAATATCCTTTGAAGCTTAACCCAGGTACAACTCCATTGCCCACCTTGGACCTAAAATTTAAAGCCATCTACAAAAACTCTAGTTAGAAGATACTATTAGGCAATGATTTATGAGCCAAAGAACCAGTAGTATCATAAAAGTTATATTTAAAAAAAAGGGAAAACAAAATTATATTTTCTAACTCTGGTTTAGGCTTTAATAAAGTAGTTTATATCTCTATTTCCCTCACTGGCTATTATATTTCTAGTTCAACTCTTTATGATTCAGCTATGTGAGGATAATGCACTTTTCTTGATTCAAGCCACTATAATATTAGTAACACAGCTGGAAATATTTCTCCATAAATATGCATATAGTCCCTTCCTCACATATGTTAGAATAACATCCACAAAAATTGTAGCAAGATTCTGATGTTCTGTTAATTGGAGCCAGAAATGCTATCAAAATTTATTTAAAATATATTTGACTGACAAGTAATATACTCTAAATGACTGCTGATATTTTTGACAGACACAGCTTATTACTGCTAATTAGTTCAGAATTAATTATAAAATGTCATGTTTATATTGATTAGTATGCATCAAAGTGTAAATGGTCATTCTGAGGGCTTAATTTATAGTTCCACTAAAAGGAAAACACACAGGCAAATACACACAGGCAAATCTGGTCTTGAAAAAGAAAAATCCATGAACAGAAGTATGTCTGCATCTAATATTACACTCCACATTGCTTGTTGAAATAGGACAGTATTTGCAACATACTAGAAGTAAGTAAAACAGCAGTGGTTGCAGTTCTTTTGCTATAAGACTGAGCAGTTTTGTTGGCTCTACTTGAATTAGCCTTCATAATTAAGATTTCCATATTTTCTCTGGGAAATGAGTAAAACTTCCATAAGGTTATTTTGAAAAAAATCTCAGTTTATCTTGGTGGAATTCCCCCCTCCCCCCCCCCCTTTTTTTTTTTTTTTTAGAACAATACAAAGCTTTCCTTTAGACTAGTGCAAAGCTTTCAGTGAGGATAAAATTAATTAGTATCTGAGTGTATGTAGCTGCCTATACTCAGATAAGTTAAAAAGATATGTGAGGCAGTATATTCAGCTATGCTGGACAGCTAGAGTATGTAAGAAAAAAAAAAAATCCCTTTATCCTCATATGTTCTTTTGTTTGTGTTTGCACAAGAGGTCATGCCAAGGATTGAGCTAAAACCCAGCATGGTTCCCGTCTGTGATCTTCATGTCCCATTTCAAGGTGCAGGACTGTGTGATACACCCACAGTGCTGTAAGAATTGTTTAAGCTTCAGTTGCCTTTTAGTATTACTGGCATTGCAGTAGATGGTTGAGGAAAGGCCTTGTAACCAGCGTATCTGCCCATGGCTGCGTGCAAAGGATTGAATAAATGTTCATCAATTACAAGTAACTGTGGATTTGATTTTGCATTTTTACCCCTCAAAGCTCCCCCTCTGGTGCTCATCTCAAGCCTCTAAATGAACATAGGCTAATATTCATGCAGCGCATTCTTGAATCCAGTTCAGTCTACCCAGAAGGCTGGTTTTGGCCTGCATTCAAAACATTAGAAATGTATCTATCAGAAATGTATCATTTGACTTAGTGGCATATTATGAAAATGCAGCACAGAATGCCATTTGACATATCACAATGACATGCAATTTCTTTCAAAAAGTAAGAAAGTCTGACTGAGAGCCCTTTTGCTGACAGTTGGGAATTTGATCAATTTGAAACAAAACGGTATTTCTCCTATAGGGTTCCTTGGGTTTTTTTGAGCTGCTTGCTAAAAATTAAAACCCTTTCACAGAATGAAATAGTTTAAAAGAAAAAAACCTACTAGGAAGAAATCTATTCCCTGCAAGTTTCTTGGCTAAAGGCAAGGATTCTTGGACAAAATTCTCTATCTTTGTTATTCAGAAGAGCAAATTCAATGATCTAACGTAGTCATTAGTTTACACTTGGAGGAAGGCGCTGCTTATTAGCAAAAGCACATATTATATAGTGTGATCACACAGTTATGTAGCTTTACAGAGGCTTTGTTCAAACTTCATCTAATGAGTTTCTCTAGCCTTAAAATACACTGTTGTCTGGAGTGCTTTAGAGAGCCCTATCAGTTGCATTGCAGCTACACTACAGGTGCATTTGATCTGGGTTTTCTTATAACCAGAAGAATTATAGAAGAGTAACATGCTGACTTTCTTTTCAACTAGGCGCATCTGGCTGTTATTAGTTAAAGAAAAATATCTTGCTTCCTAAGCAGAGACCATACGTTAAAACCAAAATAACAACAAAAAGTAAAAACACATTTTCTAATTCTTATGTGTGTTTTATAAACATTTTTTCCCAGCTACAAGCAGTTTATGTGGTTGAATGAATAGTGCCTAATCATAATTGTTATTTAACACCTTACTTTGGCATGAGTTAATGCCCAAGTTCATCACATATCAAAACCATGCTATTGACACAGCAAAGGGAGAGACAGTAGATCTTCAGAAAGCACAATGGAGGCATATCCTGTGATTTAGGGGGGGTTTAACTTGATTTAACTGCATTTGAAATAATTAGTATAGAGTGAGCCAAACTAGCCTTTGATAGAGAGGATGAAAAGAAAAATAAAGTTTTACAATATCTAAAAGCACGTGTATGATATTGTGCCTTTTTTTTACACCAGTTTTGCTTTTGAGGTTTCATTTGAGATGCAAGGCTGAGCCTGGAACAAATAAGTGTACATGAATGAAACTGTACCTTTAATTCAAGTTAAAATACATTCTTTCTGCATTTCAGCCACTGCAGGGCCAGCCAGAAAATGAAAGTGATAGGGAAACCACTTCAAACAAAAATCAAGTTGACTAGCCTATTTTCATGGAACATGGTGGCTTTTTACCTTTCTGCATTACTGGTCAATACCAATTTCATTTGTGAATCACTTTCTAAAATGTAAGGTTGTATTACAGAACAGTTTATTCCATGTGCATGTAAAGTTTGTAGCATCTTCCAAAAAAGGGAATAATCAAGCATGTAAGATTAACTTCTCCTCAGAGTACTTTTATTTCTCAAACTGTTTATTCCTATATATGCTTTTATTTTTTGTGCGTAAATTTCTCCTTCCTGCTGTAAACATTGCCCCACAGTTGGATACACAAAATTAAATCATTTAGTGGATTTGTGGTTCAGTCGATTGAGGTCCCTGGGTTTCTCTGCACTCCTGGCAGCCATCTTATTTGGTCTGTTACTGTCATTCACTGTCATTTCCACTTGGCTGGCGCCTGTGACAGGTCAGATTACTGGATGTGCTCAAAATATGATATGAAAGAGAGGACTGTGATTCTGACACTGATGGGTAGTGCTCTGCTTGCTAAAGCTATCTGAGGAGATCTTGGTAAATGCAGTTTCCTCAGGCTGTTTGGGGAATCAGTGGAAGAAACGAGTGTAAATAGAGGGGCCATCTGTCTACATTTACTGATAAGGCTATGCTTTCTGAAATCTGTTTCCACTACATGGTTATTGTTAAAGCCAGGAGCTGGTTTACTGACACAGGATTATTTTAACATAATTAGCATTTTTAAACTTAGACCAAGTTGTGCCCCTGTTTATCTATCTGTTATACGTTCACTTTTCTTCTGTTCTGGTCATCTAAAAAATGTCATATTTTGAGGTGTTAGATTTAATTGTGCAGCCCTTCTCTACTTCCTCTACCAGAACTGCCCCATTTTCTCAGACAATAGCTACATTATTTAGAGAAGACACCAAGGGTGTTTTTTTTCATAACAGCTTAGTGAAATAGCTCAAAATATTTAATACATATGTTATTAAAGAATTTGACAGCTTGTAGAAGAAGTTGGAACATTTCAGGGCTAGTAGCTCTCTGATTCAGAAACGCATACCGCAGGAACTTCAGCAACTGCAGTCAGTGCATTACTGTGACTCTAAACATATTTATAAAAATAAAATAAAAAGATGTTGGTATACTAATAATAAGAGAAAAAACAATCTAGTTCTGGATGAAACTAGAATTGTGAATAAAAATGATGACATCTCAAGGGATCAGTACTGATCTGCTTTTTTTTCTCCAGTAGAACTTAAGAAGAAAATGATAATAAAATAGAATATGTATTTCTGTAGAAAAGATCTCTGAGCCTCCATGGGACTTTGTAGCTCATTTCATCCAAAGTCTGAAGCCAAATTTATTGGCAATGCAGCATAAAATGTGAATTGGGATGAAGTTGGCCAATCTGTCTTTGCTGTCAGAGTAAAGATAATAAATAACCTAGCATGTCACTATCGTAAGGGGACTGATGTAGATGACATACATAGAACAGACAATGGTGAAAATCGTGACCTATATGTAGCAGGAGGTCTTCCACAAGGGAACAAACCTGACTCCTACAAGTTCTATGTTCTCCAGTCCTAGCAGTTTTTGTTGTAATCTAGAACAACTTTTAATATACCATAAGAAGGAGTTTTACTATCCTCAGTTTTGTAAGGAGGATGATGTCTGTACACCCCTTCCTTTTTTAAGAACTTTGTATGGATACTTCTGATCATAAAGGTTACAACTTGAGCCATTTTCACATCAAAAAGGAATGTGGTTAAAAATAAATTGGCCTTTCTTTTATATCCACATATGGTTAGACTGCTAATATGATTTCTAAAACCATTTTTATGCTCTCCTTGCACAATTATAATGTATAAGATATCAAAATGTCATTCCATCAAGTAGCTAAATTTCTCCTGCTAAAAAAATTATTTAGGGAAGTCTGAAATGCACTGCAGAGGACATGCAGAGACTCATTTTCCATTATAAACAGCAATTTCTTTCTGAGAAATGTTTCAGGGAAACTTCAGCTTATTTGATTTCAACACTTAAAATGAGAATACTATATGAATGCTAAAATAGTTGTGAAGAAAACAATTTTTAAGGCATTTGTAAAGACTAATTTGAAAAGAATAATTATAAAAGGGGTATTTTCCTTTACTTGTTATTGTTTCTATTTAGAAAGTTTCTAAATGTTTCTTACACGTGATATTTCTCCTCTTGTGTCCATTACTCTACATGTCTTTTTCTTGTCACAGAAGCCAAGAGCTTCTTTTCTCCATTCAGATCATGTCTTTCCTAGCCTCATGGGATCATCCTGGGCTCTGGAGAATACGAATGTCCTAGGTGATGCTTCTGCCGTGGAGAAGAGGTGCCAATGAATATCTCTGAGACTCTATGAATATATACGTTCTTTCAGCTGTGACCTGGGAGTGTGAAGAGAATTTAAAGGAGCAGAACTGGTTCCATTGACATGCTTCTTCCACGTCCCACTGGCCTCTCCTTGCCCATAGAGTCAAAATTTAGAATGGGCAACTGACAGACCCTAATGGAGAACCTATGGTATATACAGTTCTCTAAGGTATGTACTGGAGACCTTGAGCTGTCACATAATTTTATCTCAAAAGGCCCACCACAGCCTCTTTGCTCCCCTTAAAAGTAGAGGGCTTAGAAAAAGGGAGTATGGTGTCTTTACATGGCATCTTCATCCCTCACAAACTTTCTACATCTAGCAGGAGTAGCACAATAGCATTTGGGAAGATTTTGGAGGAGGGCAGGAGGGGAAGGGGTTCTTCACAGACCAAAACAGATCATTCTTCTAGGTATCAGGTATGAATTAAGGAATTTTTCAAAGCAAATAGATTTGGGTAGATGCTGTTATTATTAGTGTCATGTCATCTGCCTACATGAAGTTTTTCACCTGCATTTCATGTAATATAATATGATGAGTTGCAGCAGAAATTCAAATGACAATCATATTTGCTCCTTTCTGGTATGGTACATCATAGAAGTCTGAAACAATGTGTTAGCACATTACTAAACAGCAAATTGATACTTGCAAGAAGACAGTAATTTCATTGTTAGTAATCTCTTTGCTAAGGCAGAAAATTCACTTTCCACTTCTCTACCTTGTATTAAAGATGAAACAGAATTGTATTTTTACAATTATTGCACCAAAAGAAAATTAGTAAGAGCCTTCTCTGCTGAAAAATTCAAACCTTATGTTTTTTCTCTTTCAAATCTTGCAAGAATATTTTACCAATGACTTCAAAGGGGGTAAAAAAAGTTATTATAATTAGACAATTTATGCTACCTGAATGCTCAGAACTTAAAAAAAATGATCCAAGTTATTTATTCAGTTACTTTCTGTCTAACAAAAGCAAGCTTTTACTATACTGCATAATTTATAACTTAGTAGGAAAACACACATTAAAGGCTTGCTAAAGTTGTGATTTCCTCCTGCAAATGAAAGTTTAAATTAAGAATCCCACTGCAAGCCTCACTCTGACCTTCTATGCATATGCCTTCTAGGCCCTCATCCAAAAAGACACCTGTTTAGATTAAAATAAGAGTTCTCTTTTTCTGGATTCTATGTCCCTGCTTAAGCGCTTTGAAAGATCAGGTCCTACAGAAGAGTTTTGTAATCTTAGGATTATCACCGCAAGTTTTAGGAGGCCTTGCAATCATCCAGTTCACTTGACAAAAACCTGCTAGATCTGCTAGAAATTTTACTTGGTGAGCGGCAGATTTCCATTCAATGGAATGCCATCATCAGTAACATCCCTGTGCAAGTCCCTGCATTAGATACATAGTAAGGAAGAGTATTTACTCTGTCTCCCTTAATGACAGCTGGAAGATGGGGTGCTGGTGGGGAGAGGAAATCTGCACCTGCCTGCATTAGGAAATAAAACAGATCCCAGTGTTGGAAGTTGACTGTGTGCATTGGGAAGCTGCCACAACTGTGTCTGGGAATGCTGCAGCCCGACCAGCTAGCACTCTCCCAAACTGGCACCAGTCTGGAGTCAGCATGGCTAAGTGACTGTCCTTACCAGACACTTTGCAGCTAGCCATCTGTTTTCCATGCCGAGATAGCTAATGGTGTGTCTGTGTAGGGTTTTGTGCCAATTGTCCTCAGCGCTAAGGAGTGCTCCCGGGTACATTTAATTTATTTGTATGGATGTAGCTTCCAATCCTCATATATACCATGGCTGGATTTAGTTTAATGTTAAAACGCAGAAATTCTTTCCCTAATGTTATTTCCTCATTCACAGAAAGCTGCTTGTAAGTTTCTAGGACTGAACAAGTATTGTTACACATGCTAAATATTTATGACACAGAAAAGTATAAACAGACTGTAAAAAGAAAGTGTGCAAACTGTAGAATTTAAAACTTTTTATATTTTCGTTATTGACCCACAAATGCAATGCAAGAACACCACTGTAATAGCCTATGCTACCTCAAGTCTTCGGTTAATTTGTATAGAACTTCGTAGTAACACATAACTATCTAGTGAATAATACGACCTTCCCACCATCTAGCCCTAGAATTGCTCTTGCTAACTGTCCAGAGTCACTTTACGTAAGATTTGCTCGTGGGAGGTAAATGATATTAAGCTTTCTGCTTTCTGACTGTGCAGAAGTCAGTCCATGTGGACACAGTTTACATGCATTTGGAGCATCACAGGTAGGCAGAGGTGAGTTAGCTTAAATAGAAGTCATATTGTGTGATATTTTTTTTTTTTCCCCAGCAGATTATGAAGAAATGGATGGAGGGGAAAAATTTGTCAACATCTCTACCCATCGTCCTCCACGTTCCCTTTAATTATAAGAAGCTGTGGTGACAAGGCACAGAGCTTGCACAGTGCTGTAGTAGTGATGTCTCCAGCCTCTTTTTGGACAACACATCTATATCTTTCTGACAATCTTAAGCTTTTGTTTTCCCCCCCGTCATAGTTTAGTATAACCTTATAACCTTACTGCAATCTTAGATTTTTTTCTTTCCTTTTGCTTCAAAATAGCCAGTATCTTCCGTGCCTTGTACCATTTCTGCTTTAAAAACTTTAATAAACATGTAATGCCCTTTAATTCATTCAAGAGCAAGTTATCAGATGAGAAAACAATCATTTTTTGCAGTTGTTCTACCCACTTTTCCTTTGGCTGTATAAGTAGTACTCACAGTTCTTTGAGACTGTTAAATGTGCCAGAGGTAATAATATTTGCTTGAGTTTTTAATACCCAATTAAATTTTACTTTTTGACAATATTTCATAGAATCTCTAGTTCATTTCTCTTAATGTGGCAGCTGGCAGAATGTGGAACAAATCCTATAGCCTTTTGTTCTGTCACTTTAGCAAATTTTATATCTAGGAAAAAGAATTTCCTTAGTTCTGCTTTTACACATTTGTCTTAGTAGACAAGAATGAAAACAGTTGCAAAATTGTTCTTGGCCAGTGATACTTATGAATGTATGTTAATTATTTTGGAAAAGAGAATTAAAACTGTTTGTAGTACAATGGTCAGTACCAAAATGCAGTTTTGCCAGAAAGATGTTTTTATTTCAAACATGGAATATGTTTCCAAAATTATCATTTAGCTGAATCGTCAAATAGATCTTCCTGATGCTGCACCTCAGAATTTCTTGAAGTAGAAGAGGAGCCCTTTGACAAGTCCACTCATATGCATGCCATGTCTGTTACCTTACCACATGCCAGCAGAAAACTTTCATGGAAATGCTGGAAATGTATCATTCTTTCAATATATTCATACATCATATGAAAATGGAGTTAAAAAGATATTAGCATGGTATGAGCTTCTTATTATCATTACTTTAAATCCTGGACATACAAGCAATTTATGCAAGTGAACATCTTTATATTTGTAAAAATACCTTCTGAATTCAATGAACCTACTCATTTTTTGAAGGGCTTAATATGAGGCTAGCATAGCAACTCACAGAGTCCAAATTCTCAGCTGAAATGAAGTAGATGAAGCAGCTCACAATCTGTCCCACTTGCTATCCCAGATTTTAAGCTTTGCGTAAAGATTGGGCAATCAGAAATCCTTCCCTATTTTCTCATTCAGCGGACACATAATCAGTGGTGCTGGTAATGACTCACAACACCAGCTCTGTCCTATGACTAATTGCATAGAAAATAAAAATTCATCTGTCGCACATTCATTGAGCTATTTTCCCCTGTGACATGCTACTTACTTTTATTCTAGTAAAACTGGAAATTGTGAACAAAGGCACCAAAACATTGCACCCAATGTAATTCTGTAAAAATCCATCTAAGTCATAGCACTTCAAATCAGTGGTTCAAAAAGCAGTTCAAACCAGTGGTTCAAAACAGAAGACTGTCATCAGCCTAGGATTTTCTTTTATTTTCTTAGGTTTACCAGGGGTACAATTTAAAAAAACCACATATAAAACAAAAATGAATTTTTTTTTTTTCCCATGTATTTATTATGTCAGGAATCTTTTTTTTTTTTTCCCCCATGTATTTATTACGTCAGGAATGTTTTTCTTCCTTTTGTTTTTTTTTTTTTTCCTCCCAAAGAACCAAGAACTAAAACAGAAACAATAAGAAAAAAAAGTCCTAAAGTTCCATGGGCCAGCTGCATTGCATAACATTTCCAGTATTGAAGTGTTTACCCCCAAGTAAGGGGATAAAATGGGTTGCCATGTGCAAGTTTCTGATCCTCCTCTGTAGCAGTTCATTCTATTTGCAGCCATCAATACCTTCAATTACTGCAATACTACATTTTGCAGTAAGGTTATTAATGAGAATATTAAATCAGCCTCTAGAATGATCCTTAAAGAATTTTACCAATAATGTCCTTCAGGGGATATTTCTCTTTCTATACATTGGTTTTTGCCAAATCATTATTTATAATCTTGTATTAAACACTACCTTTTCCACCTTAAATAATTTATGTATGGCACTGTAACAGGTACTTTACAGAAATATACTATTAGGCCTGCTTTGTTTTCCTTTGAAAACTTGCTCTTACTGAAATCAGAGTAATCTAGAAGGTTTCAGTTGTGGAATACCCATGTTGCATTTTATCCTATTTTCCTTTTACTTTCTGATCTTTATTCATTCCATCAGAATGTGTTCCACAATCTTGTAGAATGCTGTGATTATATTTATAAGCCTACTGTCACCAGGTTTTTTTGTTTCTTTTTAGGTATCTGTAAAGCATCTGTAGATACTTTTGTTTCTGGTCATATGAAGCTATCAGTAATTTGCCAGGACTACCCTGGGGAACAAAACAAGGCACCACGTACATCTTACTTGTACTTTGGCATGTCAGAATTCAAATACATCCCCCATCAGTGAATACTTCACTTTCAGCTAGGGATGTTTTCATACTTAGAAGTAAGGAAGGAAGACAAATCCAACAAGTTCTAGTGAGTATATATGCATCTGCCATCGTAAAACTAATATACAGGAAGCCACATAAACACTTAAAAATTACTGTTGCCACATTTTCATATTCACAGCACACATAATGTGTTTCAGGCTGTCTTGAGCTCACTTTTTGGAACTTTATCATTTGTTTTTCAAACTAGCCTGATGTTCCTTTCTTTCTCTGCTACTCTTTTTTGAGCAGCTCAGGAGTATTTTAATTTTCCCAGCAATTTCTGAAAGACAAAATCCCAAGGGACTACACTTAATTTGAAACAATTAATTGATCCACCTCACTAAAATAGGGATGATATCTTCTCTAAGGAGTCTAACAAGCATCAGTTCTTAGCCCTCTCAGCTAACTAGTTTCAACTCTCAAGTAGATAAGCAAAGTTTTTTAAATGTTACTATTACTAATACTTACCTGACAGGATAAATCAGAAGTCTTAGAATTCTAAGTGCATAGACACTAGTTTTATTCTAGTGATATTCAAATACACACTCGCTGAAATCTTTAACGAGTGCTTCCACTCTGACAGAATCTCAGTTTATTCGTACAGCTCAAAGATAAAGCTAGCAAGGACAGGGGAAAGAACTCATCCAAAAGGCAGCAAGTAACATGTTAGGAAATTTAAAGGAAATCCGGGAAAGTGGGGATTGAGGTGGGAAGCAATGTATCTTAGAATATCTAGAGACAACCATCAAAGCTGGCACTGTAACTTTGCAACTGAGATGTTTTTCAGACAGACTTTCATAATAAGAACATCACAAGCTGAGTTTAATGTGTTCTGGAAAACTAATATGTCTCACAGATTCATAATATAATAAAGGGCTAGCCTATTGAATCATGTGTTATTTATTGTCCTCTGAGAAAAGAGCAGGAATTTTTTGTATTACCTCCCTAATGTATTTTTCCAATAACCCTATAATGTTCTACAATGAGAATTTTTAACTTTGAAGTTGCTCTGATTTTACATTTGTATCAAACCTTTAGCAGAAGCTTGCCTTGCTTCTAGAGCCTGCTCTAACCATAGGTGAAGGCAATGAAAGCACACAGCGGCTACAACAGGAATGCAGTCACATGCAAGCCCCGATCAAGTGTAGTCACTTGTGGGTCAGAGCTCCTGTTCACTTCATCCCGCTTCTCCCCTACTTCTTCCATGATTTGAGATACTAATGGCTGAGTAAGCCATGCTGCTGGCCTCAGGAGTAAAAAGAAGTAAAAGGAATGGAAGCATTCACTCCTCTCATTCCCTGCTTCCCTTTCCTCCTTTGCCAAAATATCCATGGACAGGGACAAGTGTGGGTGACTAGACCTCTCCTGCCCATTTTTGCGGCCACTGTTGCTATAATAGGAGCCCCTCACAAAGAAGTGAAGATAGGACTTTGAATCTGTAAATTTCTTTGGTGCATTTCAACATCAGTTGTTCATATTTCATACACTCGGTGTATCATAGAAATGTAACCTGTAAGGCGCTTTCTAGTCCTTCATCTATTTCCCTACTCAGAGACATTTCATCTGCTCTTTCAAAAATCCAGTAAACACAATTCTTGATTCCTCATATGCCAGTGCTAATCCTAATATTGGAAGGTATTTTTATGGTGTATATTTATCTATCTGATTAGCAATCATTACAATAGCCACATAAGCTTATGCTTACATAAATACGCACACAGGTCCACATATTCAGAGTGTTAGGTATTGTATGTAAAAATGTGCATGTTTAAAAAATATGTGAGAGCATGAATTTTCTTTAGCAAGACATAGCAGGTTTGCTAAAAGTTTGCAGATTTACCAGCATGTTGTAACTTTATAATTCAAACGTGAATTATAAAAAAAAAAAAATGTTGCCTATCTCTAATATTTTCTCATTTCTTTTCATGTCTTTTTATTTCTACTTCAGTATTACAACACAAATATTGTTACACAAAACACTAGCCTGAATCCTCTTAATTCCCTTGACAAAATTGTGCTGAGTAATCCATTTATTTCCAACATTTAAGTGTCATCCTAAATCCTAATTCAAGCACAGCTGCTTTTTGGTACTGAAAAATACAGACTCAAATGTTCACAAAAGGACATGATTTATCTTAATGATGGCATACTTGATGCATTACTGTACAGCACACAGGGGGCAGCAGCCCCACTGCCAGTTGATATATAACTTCAGAGTCACAGGGAACGGAGACCTTGCAAGCTAGAGAACAGCAGACAGATAACAGGGCAGGAAATATTTCACAGGTCAGTGTCAATAAACTGACACTGGCCTGTGGTCTGAATTGCCTATCTCCAGGTAGAATCATAATAAAGAGCACATAAAGCTTTCCTTTTTTACTGAGCACACAAAGGGGAAAACTAAAGAAACGTCAGCTAGATGGATTAAGTGAATAACTGTCTTTTAATTACATTTTTTGCCAAAGGTAGAGATGCTATTTAGGAAAAAAATGTGAAACTACAGCACATGGAAGGGGAAGGAGAAGAATAAGATACACCCAGCTGGCATAAATGAACATAAATGAAATTAAGTTGCCTGAACAGCAGGAAATACAATTTGTGCCAGAAACTGTCAGACTGATCTCATCCATCTCTCAAACAAGGCCATCAATCACTGTCTCATCCCTGTCTTCAGCATGGTTTTTCTTACCTCCAGCTGGCTGTACTTCAGCAGTGGAGTCACGTTAGCTCAAATTCATTGCTTCTCTTTGCTCGTCTTTTATTCTTCAGGATTTCAGCTATTTCTGCCAATCCTGGAAAGGTATTATTCTGCCTATATAATTGAGCAATAAACAGATCATGGGCAGGAATGGAGGCTGCGGTGCTTAGTGAACACAGCCATGGACTGACACTCATAAAGTCTGGATTTTATTCCTACCTCCGCAGTGGACATTGAAAATTTATCTTTCTGCACTTTAACTTTCCTCTGTCTGCAAGATCTCCCGTTATGTGCTGAAGCCCTCTTTATTATTTATTAATTTCTCTCTTGTGATCTATATATTTCACATGTATTCATATATGTCATACTTGCAACAGTCAAAGGCTTGATCTTCTATGCCATGTATTTTAGGTTTCTGTGTATTTTAGGAATCTGGGAAGAGGTGAAGGATACTTCTTTAGAGAAAAAAAGAAGTGTTTCATTACAGTGCGTGTGCATTACAATATGCAATTGTATGACTCTCCTCTGTTCAGGATCTTAAATTAGCAGACTATAATACAAGAGTTAGCATCAGGGAGCACCAACAGCTTGCTGCTCCAAAAGGAAGGCAAACTGGGAGCCATGAGTGACAGCAGGGCAGTGGCCTCACTGACAAGGGCACAGCACCAAAGCACCCAGACAAGAAAGGAGCAGAGCAGTAACGAGGGTCAGCTAACTGGCCAGGGATTGCCAGCCAAATTCACAGCGACGACGTAGGTCTGAAGCAAAGCCAGCAGGCTGCAGGTCAGCATCCTCGTCCGGATCAGCAAGGTACACGGCAAGCAGAGGCATGGATGCAATATAGCTCATTGGGACCATGGCGGAGCGGCTCAGGATAGACACAGCTCCTGAATGAGAGGGGGCCAGCCCCTGCCAGGGCTTCTCAAACAGCCCTATATCCAACAGTACCAAGGCCAGATAGCTGCTCTATTACAGCTGGCCTTGAGCCCTCACTGCCGAGTCCCCGGGATGATGGCAGAATTCGCTCCGGGCTTGGACATTTAGTGGGTAAGTAGTGTAGTTATAGCCTACTTGAATTTGTCTCCAGAATATATTTCATTGCGTAGGTATGTGATAAATTGTATTGAACAGCATACACTAAAATAACTGGAACAACTTGCATAGTGAGTTTTAGGTAAGTGTTATTCAAGTTACTACTAAAAAGAATGGCAGACTCTGACTTCTCTTTTTCTGTTTCAAATACACTTAGAGCTGCCTAATTTTCATGGAGTCCTTTGTGACAAAAGTGGCAAACACCAAGACCTTCAAGATATTTCTTCATCAGATACGCTTTTCAGAAAAATATCTATTGATTCATAACCAATAATGACTCAACCCCAGAAGTCATTAGTAAATCAATTCAGGAAGATTACCTTTGACTTTAATAGTAATTCCATGCATGAATGGTCTAAATGATCAGTCTGGCAAGATATCATGTTTGCTTACCATTTAGAAATTCCTATATGACTAACAGCTATGATTTATGAAATGGCTCCAGAAGCTTTCTGCCACTATGCCTAATACTTTAGTTGCTCTGATTAGACCAAATGAATTTCTGGATTCTAAATTGCTATGCATTTTGTCATGATGTAGACCTTTCAAAGCTAATGACCTTAAATTCAGAGAATGGATGATATTGACACATCATTTTTCAAATGGGTAGATTTTCTTAAAACTGCACTTCATCAGAGATCCTGGACAGCAGGACATTGATAATAGCAATGCTGTAAAAAAGACATATTGCTTACAGAAAGCACTTTCACTGTGCTTTGGTAGGTGAAAACATTTGAGCTGAGGTAGGAATATTGTGAAATTGTCTGTTTTGTACGCATAGTAACTACTTCCAAATACAATTTTATCATCACTACACAATGTCAGTAACCCCTTTGGGAAAGTTGGAACTACTGCCTAGAGCTTTCTTTCAGGTCTCAGGTATCAGAACAATGACACCACAGCAACGTAGATCAAGGAAATAGTACAATTGAGTGTATTTTGCAGACTGATAGTCAGAAATTAATGAATAAAGAAACATTCAATATTATTGATGGGACATCTCAAATCAAGAGCATGGAAGATGTTCTTCTCTGATGTCAGTAGTTTATGATGACTATTGACTTACCTTTTCGATTTAAGGAAGACTACACCACTAATGCATTTTTCAGAACCTTTTTAATATTTGATCAAGAATAAAGTAGATTATACATCATACTTACTTGGAACAGTGCAGCAAGATGCAAATGCTGAACAAAAAGTCGGTGAAAATTTTGATTGCTGTTAAAACAGAGATTACAATTGTAACAATCCATCAGATTGCCACTATGAATTGGGAAAAGTAGACTACACGTATATCTGTTTTATGGGACTCTAATTAAGATATCATCAATTATAAATAGACAGAAGATGTCAAAAATACACCCTATTGTCTCCTCACCTACTCTCTGCCATAGCAGGGCTGCAAAGAAAGTGGACAACCTCTAACACAGAATTTAAGCTTATGGCAGGAACGAAAACATGACTAAATATATGTTAAATATGTGTTTAATGGCTGAGGGTGCATTGTACTATCACCCTTAGTATCACATTAGTAAAATGTATTTGTTATGGCTTCCTGTGGGGGAAGAGAATAGCTTTCACCAGCTTGAACAGCTATGAAAAAATGTAACAGCAATGGTTTCACCTACATTGTTTTTTAGATAAGAGGTATTACGTAAATGTAAACTGGCATTGTTACAGTCATGTGAGATAGCAGAATTAGATTTATTCTCAGCATATGCATTTCCTCATACCCAGTGATTTCCCAAATGCTGCCAGATTAAGTCTTAGTTTTACAGCCTTTGCCTATTAAATTTGCTTCCTTGTATGCAGCAGACAAACAAGAAACATTCATTCATGACTGTGAAGAAGATTTAATTACTTTTATTCAGGTACAGTAGCCTAACTTAACCAATGCATGAAAATTTGTTTCGATGCAAATCACTATGGTTTTTAAATTGCAAGTAAACCACGTGATTTTCAAAGATGTCAACCAATCCTGTTATACAATAGAGTATCCTCAAAGATGTTCATGGCTCCTGCAAAATACAACTAACACACATTTTTCTGTACTTTACGCTTTTTTCTGTACTTTATGTTTTATCCAAAGTCTTAATTTGGTAATGATAAAATGGTAAAATGTTAATATTACTATTCCTGTCTTGATTTTTTCTCACCTAAGAATGGATACAGTTTCTTGTTTCCCCCTTAAGCACCACATTGTTGTCTGTTGTTATCGTTTTACAGGATAAAACAAAGATGTAGACCTACTACAAGACTGTATCAGGAATCTCACCGACAACTCAAATGACGGTGTTATTATAGCAAATGCAAAGAATTAAAAAATTGAATGGTAAAATAAATGTCCAAAGAGATCACCAATGGTGAAGATCTTCTTAATTCTTACGCAATGTAAAACCTCACTAAGACTGAGTTGCCCATATTAGAACAATTTAAGTAACCAGATTGTTGTATTTCTTAAGAGGAATGTAATGTTAAAATAAGCATGTAAAATAAAGCTCCCTGACAAAACAGAGATATTGTAACTCACTCTTAAAGTAAAAGAATATTTAAGTCTCTCAAATTTATTCTGTCATTAATATATGAGAACACATGGCTTGTATTTAAGCCAAGGGAACATTGTTGGTCTGAACTCACTTAGTCAAAAAAAGGGCTTTATGATGACACATTTTCACACTATGATCCCTCTTGTCCATAAAAGTTGATGAAGTCTAATCCCAAAAATAACAAAGTCAGTGTAAGTCCTTCCACTGTATTGTTCACAGTAAAAAGTGCATTATTTGTCCTTTGTGCTTCTTTCTTGGCCATGTAATTAGGTGTGCACCTAAAGGTAAGCATGAGTGGTTTCACAGAACATACCTAAATATAAGCATCAACAGTCCCACAAAAGTCAGTGGCATGTCCTTATTGAACTGGAGTCTGAGGGAATCCGTGCGTCTTGAATTTATAATCTACTTTTTGGCAAAACAGTTTCATGAGATAGCTCCTATGACGGTATACTGCAAATACAATTTCCATGCAAAGTAGCATGGATATTTAAAATACATTATCATAAGCTTCTGTTTGGAAGATCTCAAATAATGCATCTGTATACATACATCTGTTACTTTTACATGAATCTAAGTTTGATCCACAACATCCAGTTCTTTTTCTAAGTATAACAGCTTCAAAATCAACTTTCTAGAATACCATACATGTTAAACGAATGGGACCACCAGAATTTTACACAGAATTATGCCAAAAGTCAACCGATATCCTTCAACTGTCCTACCGAAATTTACAGTATAGAAAGATGAAAGCTATTGAAGACAGTAAAGAAGAAATCAGTATGGTACATCAGTCTCTTTTTGTTTGGTTGTTGGGTTGTTTTTTTGGTTACAGCACTTACTAATTGCTTACCCATACTGGTATTTATTGTAGTTCATAGAATTTAACAGCATTGATAGACAGGAGTAGATCATAGGTATTTATTTATCTGAGGAAAGTGAAATACAGCAAAGTTAAGTAGAAAAAGCTCTGTAATATGAAAATGTCACCCTATCTTAAGTCAGAGTTCTTACACTTGATTTTAATGAACTGGCTTTTCCTTCCATACATATATCTATATAGGTTAATATTCAGCTGATTAGCTTCTTTAAAATTTTAGTTTCGCAGAAGGACTCCGAGGTATGCTTTTAGAAACTGTTAATATGGTTATCCTAATTAATTTTATCACAAATTCAAAAGCAACAATCACAGCATCAGTACGAGGATCTTGATTTTTGACCCTGATAGAAAATTCCAGTGAAATCCAGCAGAAAGTTGTGCTATATTTTTAAACTCTCCAAGAATATGTACTTCAGCTTACCACTGCTGTAATTAAACAACACTGAAGAATACGATAAAAAAGTAGACATAACACATTTTCTAATCTGCTAATGAGTCAAAAATTGTACACTGTTCTAATCACGAAGCAATAAAGCAAAAATTCTCAGCAAAGTCTTGCAGTTCTGGGCTAAATGCAGAACCCTGGGGAGTTCTCTACTACTTCTCAATGGGTCAGAGTTTACTGATTTACTACTAAAAAAGTCAGTTGTTGTATAGCTATTCTTAAAGTAACAGATATTAAGTAATCTGTTCAGTTCATACTCGGAAATTTTTTTAGCAACGTCTCTACTCATTCCTGGGCTTCTGTTCAGTTTTGCCTAGATTGACATGCTTTGCTTTTTAGAACCTGAACATGTTGAAATCATGTAATGGCTTGGATTTTTTTCCCCTCACTTCTTTTTACAGAAAAAAGAATGGAGAGGAGGGCTTGCTTATGGTAAGATTTTTATGGCAATGTGTTCTTTGATATGCATTAGAGAAAGAAGGATGCCCAGCTTGCACTTGGAATAGGAGTGAAATTTGGTCATATTTTTCAAGATAGTTCCTAGTTGTTAGTGTAATTTACAAGAATAATGCAGCTATTATTCTCTTCTAAGGAAATGAGACTCTACATATTCTATGCCAATACAGAGTATTCCATGGCAACTCTATGATACAGGACTTTGGGACTTTATGACACTCAGGTTACTAATCAGGTATTTTGTAATAGTTAGCCAAGTGAATTGAAAATTATCTCTTTATACAGGCTTGGGCTGTTCCTGGAGGTGTTACCCTCCTTATTTTGAAATGTTATTAAAAAAATTCAGAATTCTCCTTTAAAGCTGGAAGCTATCCAAAATCCTTGCATTTATTATTCATCTTTTCAGGTGGAATTCTATCAGCTATTCAGTCTTTCTAGGCTATGTTTCCTCGTACTTTACTTCACCTCAAGAGCCTTTATTTATAACCTGAACTCTCACCTGTTAACAGAGGTTCTTTTTCTTATATTTTATATTCCTTGAGACTTACAACCCTGCCCTAGATTAAAGAAAATAAAAAGAGGAGGCTAGAAATGCCACACTATATTTTTATGTTCTGTCCATTGACATTTGCTTCTTCTTCTTTTATGGCTTTATAATCTTCCCATCTATCTTTCAGTTTTCCTTGCTGATGTCTGAAAGTAGATTTACTACATGAGCCTGGCAGTCTTGTACCACTTTACTCACCAGCATTGCCTACCATGCTGCCTCTGGTCAGGCAAAGTTTGCATTCTCCAGATCTATTCCTTTGGAGAGACATGCCATTGCTGCTCCCTCATTGTTTCTCTACTCTTTCCAAGTACAACTGATCTTGCTATGCAGTCAGCCTGGTTTTTTTTTTTTTTAAATGCCAAGACATTAGGTGTCTAATGCAACATTTACTAAAATACTAACACAGTTTGTCCTGTTGGTGTGTAAGGAGATTATACAAGCATTCATAATTCTCCCTAAAGACAAGAGGACTTATTATTAATGTCTTCACTATTAACAAGAAAAATACAGTTAACAGCCCATCATGCTTCTTGCTGCTTATAGATAAATCACATCTCTGTGGTTTCATCTTTATACTTAGTGATTTAGTTACAACAAAGTAGTCCTCACACGGTGAACTCCAGTGCTATTGAATAGCTCCCCATAGATGCGACATAGCCTTGTTATATACTCCATCAATATCATTATGTAATCTTTGACAAAAATCAAAGCTATGACATTTCTTGGAACTATGCTTCATAATCACCATGTTCCTCAAAACAGGCAATTGTTACACTGGGGTGTCATCAGAACAACTTGTGTAATGCAATAACACAGCTGATGACAGATCTTCAGTGTTCATAGGCCCTTCAGTTTGGATGAGGTGTTGTTTGAGGGGATTGGGGTTTTTTTAGTTTAGAGGATTTTTCCTACCTGTAAATTTCAATAGTTCCTACCTGCAGCACCAAATAACTTTTACAAAATATTTTAGAAAGTTTAATCAGAGTAAAAGTAAAAAAAAAAAGTCCTCTCCATGAAGCTTTTTAAACTTCAAGTTGAAAGCTTCCAAGCCAATAGTAAGTGACTTTGAAGCCTCAGAAAGCACTTTTTCCCCTTCTTCATTCACATCTGTGTATAACTGAAGTGCACATCTATGGTTCCCTTTTACTTATTTTAAAAGGCTACTTAGAACTTTTAATTAGTCCCTACCAAGCCTTCTTGTTACAGATAGAAAAGCTTGAAAGGATTGAAGGGAGGTGCTCTTCTCCCCACCCTCCAAAGTGCAGGCGTGACAGATAAACGCTACCCAGACACCACGACAGTGCTGCTCATCGCTCTGCCTGGCTGCGGGGTTGTTTCCTAACGCTGATCTCTCTTGTGTGCTCTCAAAGCACTGATATACTCTGTCACTGTGTAATGTAAACCAGGTAAGCAAAGTTAAAATTTTCTATATAGAGATGACAGCTTGTTTAGCTGAGTTGTTGGCAAAGTTGTAACGTTTTACTGAAAACATTAGGGTTTTAATTACTCTTTTTTCAAGCAACAGTCTATAAAAAAACATGATAAAAAAACATAGAAAAACTGTATAGTATCTATAACCCTGCATCAGAACTTTACAAAAGATTAACATCTTTGCATCTTTAGAAAACAGATGTTCCCCTCTGCCCAGAGATTCAGTAGCTAGAGAAAAGTATAGTTAACTATGGCATTTTTAACATAAATTAATTTTCTACAGTACAGATATTAACTGGAGCTCTATAAGTGATAGTATTCACAGCCCTTTGAGAATAGGTAGGGGAATACCTTCATAAAACTGTTCTCCATTTCATTAATCCCATCGTAAGCCATCAGTTAAGCCTGCTCTAAACAATCACAGTAAACCTCTAAATCCTGGGAAACTTGCCCACTTTTGAATACAAAGCACAGCTTAATAAAGTCTTGCTTCCTGATAATTCCTAAAAGACAATATAAAATAAATATTTAAAAGATAATTCCCTCCAATTAATTTCAAATAGTTCTCCCATCTCTAAAGCAAACTCATTTTCTCACCATCATACTAATATTTTCTTTTGGGGACGTCCTGTTTTTAAGGACTGAGCTGCTGATATCTGGAAATATTTTCCCTGCTACAATGAAATTTATTATTTTTTTTGTTAATAGTACGTATTTCTTTAAGTAAATTGCATTTTTTTAGTATTTAGTTAAATTAAAAGTTCACAAAAAGTATTAGATGCTCAGCATTTGAACTTCCTGGCCAGTTGTGACTGCCACCCCTGTCAGATATTGTTGGTCCTTTTGTTTCATTCAGAATAAGGCTTGAAGAAACCTTTACAGATTGAAAATATATGGAAGAAGTAATACTGAATGAACTATGAGATCCACAACAATCTGAATATGTTTTAGAAAAATCTAAACTCACATTTAATAAGGGTACTGGTTTAACATCACATGATACCAGTAAAACCTCAAACAATAACAGAAAGCCTCAAAATCTCACTTTCTAGAAATGATTAGTCATTAATACAAACAAAATTTATAAATTATATGATTGAATATTTTCCTTCTCTTTTTTCAATATTAGCATATAATAACTTTTAATTGAAGCAATCTCTCATTGCTTCAAACATGAACAAGGAAAGCATTCTCTTAATCAGGGTAATGTGACAGAAGAATGTGAATTCAGCAAGATCACGCATAACTGAAAATTATTTTATGTTTCAAAAAATTCAGCTTGCAATTTTGATATCTTCTCTATATTGCCCTTCTATGTGTGACATTTTAAGGAAAACAAGGGTGCATTAAATCTTATGATTGAATAATTTAATTGTCTTTTAAGAAAGACAAAACAGTTTCATGTTTTGGACAACATTACTATCATTATTTGTTCCTGTATTAAGAGTTCAGTGAGGTGTTTCCATTCCTCTTTTTTCTCACTCTGTCAGGATGACATCATCCTATACACAGGATTACCTTAATGGGTACTATGGTGACCATGTTTAAATTTTCCTGTGCATGGAGTTTGTTGTGCACGCATGTCATTGCATAGTTACATTCTCAAAAGATATGAATGCCAATAGGACTCATTTTCTTCATTGTTCAAGATTTAACCACAAATGCGATGAATCAAGTTGTCTTTTCAAGTAGATACTGTGCAAATTTGTTGCTGTACTCTTTTGCTTCTAGTGAAAACATTTCTGAGCCAAAGCCTACTGATATGTATAAAAGTACGAACTGAAATTTAACTAGAAAACTTTCTCTAAACTTATATTTATTTCATCCATTAAAATGCAGCTGGGCACTCTATAGTAAACAAACACAAACAGGAAAGCCAACAAGGTTGCAAATGAAGCATGGAATTGTTTGATAGTGCCACAATTAACATTTTTCATCAATATTTATATGTGCATCTTTGTCCGTCCTTCTTTTCTGACCCACAGTTCAGCATCTTCTGTGAAGTACTTGTCTTTACCACATATCCAGATTTGGCTCATCCCCGCTAGCTTTATCAGCCCTCATCCGCTGTGTTCAGCCATCACAGACTGCCTGCGCACCTCCTTTTCTTTACCAATGTGAGATTGCATCTCTTCATCATTCATATTTAAGGTCCTCTCTTCTCTTAGTCAAGCACCACTGAAGGAAAGACGAAGAACAAAGCAAATCCTCCCATTTCCTACTTCAGCACGATTGCGGCCGCTTGCATACCCCATTCCACTGTTACAATTTCCTGAGGAGAACAGCTGCGATGCAAATTTTGCTTTGTTCCCATTTTTAGGGATGGCTCATACTCAGGCTTATCTCTGTACAGGGTATCTGTAGGGCCTAAAAGCACTACACAAGCCACTACCAGGCACATACAAAGTGAAGTTTTCAGAGGTAGCAACTTAAGTGCAAGTTTCGCAGACTAGCAGAATTTCACCCCTTCCTCCTAAACAAGACAGCTTGCTGTTTTTCATGTCCATGCTGCAAAGCTGTATGCAGTTCTTTAAAATGGAACAATATTCTTGGTCTTCTTTCAGATGAAAACCAATGTGATTTCCTTAAACTAATTAGAAGAAACCTTTTGATCATTTTGCTGAAACTTTCCAAAAAGCTAGCCTAAGGAGAAAAATCAGCCTTCAAATTCTCCCAAACAATCAAATTTTGTCAGTCTTGTAAACAGCTTATAAACAACTGAATCACTTTTCTAATAAAGCAGCCTTGTTTTGTCTTGCTTATAGGCAATTGCTATAATTTTAATTAGATATATATGTGTATGATTTATCTATCACGTATGCTGTATGTTTATGGTTTTTAAAACAAGACTAAGTGATCCTGTAATATACAAAGAACACCAGAATTTTTCTTTGATCTTTCTTTGTAGTTGATTTCCTTTAAACACTGTATCATCTTAATAATTTTAGTCTTACCAATTATATAACACTTTAAATCTGCAAAACAACGTACAGAAAATTGTAATGTTTTTTCTATATACTAAGACCCAAGTCTGCAGTCATCTATTCTTTGATCAAGGACAATAGAAAGAAAAATATTTTTAAAGTTACTTGCAATATCACTACTGAAGCTGTGAGCCAGATTCTGCCAAAAGTTCTGGGTGTGTTAAGCAGCTCTGAAAACAGAACAGCTGTTCCTAGTTCCTTTAGAAGGATAGACTGCTTGAAGCTATCAAGCTATATGTTATTAACTGTAGAGGTGGGGGAAAAAAGGAACTTTAACTATTTTAATATTTGCAAACCTTACTACTACATGAATGAACATGCATTCATTTTCTATACCATATTCTAATGTGTGAAAATATCTGAATAAAATAAAGATGATATCATCATATAGAAGAGGAGGCAATCTCTTAAGAAATTAGAAGTGCAAGTTTAATGACACGCAAAGACCACAGATTAAAATGACACAGGCAAAAAATACAAAATAGCTTTTTTTAATATAGTTGATTTACCCTTGTGATGGGTTGATCCTGGCTGGAGGCCAGGCGCCCACCAAAGCTGCTCTATCACTCCCCTCCTCAACTGGACAGGGGAGAGAAAATTTAATGAAAGGCTCCTGGGTCGAGATAAGGACAGGGAGAGATCACTCACCAATTAGCATCACAGGCAAAACAGACTCGACTTGGGGAAATTACTTTAATTTATTACCAATTGAATCAGAATAGGGTAATGAGAAATAAAACCAAATATTAAAAACACCTTCCCCACACCACTCCCTTCTTCCTGGGCATAAATCCACTCCCAATTTTCTCCACCTCCTCCCCCTCCAGCAGCACAGGGGGATGGGGAATGGGGGTTGCGGTCCGTTCATCACACCTTGTCTCTGCCGCTCCTTCCTCCTCAGGGGAGGACTCCTCACACTCTTCCCCTGCTCCAGTGTGGTGTCCCTCCCAAGGAAGACAGTTCTCCATTAACTTCTCCAACATGAGTCCTTCCCACCAGCTGCAGTTCTTCACAAACTGCTCCAGTGTGGGTCCCTTCCACGGGCTGCAGTCCTTCAGGCACAGACTGCTCCACCATGGGTCCCCCACGGGGCCACAGGTCCTGCCAGGAGCCTGCTCCAGCGTGGGCTTCCCACGGGGTCACAGCCTCCTTCGGGCATCCCCCTGCTCTGGTGTGGGGTCCTCCCTGGGCTGCAGGTGGAGATCTGCTCCACCATGGACCTCCCTGGGCTGCAGGGGGACAGCCTGCCTCACCATGGTCTTCCCCATGGGCTGCAGGGGAATCTCTTCTCCGGCGCCTGGAGCACCTCCTTCCCCTCCTTCTGCACTGACCTGGGGGTCTGCAGCGTTGTTGCTCTTGCATGTTCTCACTCCTCTCTCTGGCAGCTGTTTCTGTGTCCCAGCAACTTTTTTTCCTTCTTAAATATGTTTTCACAGAAGTGCTACCACTATCGCTGATGGGCTCGGCCTTGGCTGGCGGCGGGTCCGTCTTAGAGCCGGCTGGCATTGGCTCTGTCGGACATGTGGGAAACTTCTAGAAGCTTCTCACAGAAGCCACCCCTGTAGCCCCCCACTACCAAAATCTTGCCATGCAAACCCGATGGCACCCTATATTCTTTACTATGTAAGCAAGAGAAAATAAAAACACACTTTACCAAAATATATTTGTTTTATGCTGTATATCTGCCATCATTTTTCCATTTCACATTTTGGTAAGGGATCTAGGCTAATTGAAAAGGAAAATGTTCCTGTTCTCTCACTAAAGCTTTTAGTGCCTTCAATAAATAGTCACTCTCTTGGAAATATATTGATCTGTGTTCTGAAGCTCATTGTAGATCCTTTGCAAAAGTTCATGTCAAGTCATTTTCTATGTTTATTATTTACTTCTAATAACATTGACAAACCCATTAGGTGCTGTCAGTTGTACAGTTTTTCAGATGAGAAATCTTGGCCCTTTCTCGTTGTAGAAAAAGGTTACAAGACCCCTTTAATGAGATTCATTTGATTTCTAATTAGTAATAAATGCAAAACTCAAGTACATTTGACAAAAAAGAAATAAAGTCATTAACTCAGTCATCAGTATGTTAAAAAAAGCTAGCTGAAGACTTGAAAGATCAAACAATGTGGAAACAGAATGCAAGACAGACTTAAGTTTTTGGAAGAACTCCGTTAAAGAGAAACAATTTTAATACAACACTGAGTAAAGTGGCAAGAAAAAAGAATAATTCTTTCTAGTTATTGATCTTTAAGACTTGATACTATATTCCAACAAAATGCAGGCCAATTTTACAAGGCATCCCAGGTATCCCATTTAAAATTGCAACACTGGTTTTGAAATAATTTGTGAATTTAAGTGCTGATTCCTAGGAGAAAGAAACAGAGAGTGTGCCCTCAGATAAAAAACATCAGTTACTGTCTCTTGGTTTTGCTAACTCAAAACCATTCATGCTTGAGGCTTAGTTCTGAGGCTTTGATTCTATCTATTCTATTTTGGTTTTTCTCAAGCAGCAAATATTTTTGCTATGTCTGAGGGACTGAAGTAAAAAAGCATTCCTTTCCCACCTCATTTGTTTTAGAATGGAATCAGAAAACATTACTACGTTTTGAAACTTTTCATAAGGACAAGAGTGAATCCCATAAAAATGGCTGAGCAGCTTTATTTACAGGATCAGTCCCACTGAAGGCGACAGCAAAAATCACCTGAATACTATGGTTCAATGCATAGCTGCAGTCACACCAATAAATAAGAACCAGAAACAAAGTAAAGAAAGATATTTAGATGTGTAATTACCCTTTAAAAATAAACTTTGAAACAAATAAAGATGTAGAATTATATTTAAAAGGCATGTTGATGCCCATGTTTCTTTTTGGGGAAGAGAAAATAATGAAAGAAAAAGATCAAATATGTCTTGGGTTTTGATTTAACAGTCACTCTGGGTCCAGGCTTGCTCATTTTACCAGGAAGACAGATTTTCAAGATTCTCTTGAATATATCCCCACGCTGATACCTGGTAGGTATGATTTTAAGCCCTGCATCACGGTACAGCATTAGTACAAACAGCTTCTAGAAAAGTAATTCTTGATCTACAGTATAAATATATTGAAAATGTGCAATACAGGTGCAGTTTTCTGTTTGGTTTTTTTTGTTTTGCTAGTGACATCAATAGGAAATAAAAATAAATAGATTTTTTTTTGCTCTATATTCTCTAATTTTTAAATTAGATGTTGAGAACAGAACCTGAAAATACAGTTTTATATATAAAACTACACTGAAAGGCATGTAATGTTGTCCTGCTACTTGTTTAATTTACTGGTAGTTAACATACAGTAATTATTTGAGTTAATTTAAATTCTTATCTTAGTCATTTATTTTAAAATGTGAGCATAAAAGCTCCTTTACTTGTGGTACCATACTACAATTCTCTCACAAATATACAGAAAGTTATGGAATACAAAAATTATTATCTTATTACCTTACATATTCATACACTAAATAGTATCAAAGTAATAATACAGCTCACTAAGGTCCACCGTGCGTGCACATGACTTCATCAACCCTTAGTGAACCATAAAGACCCAAAAATAACAATGCAAATCAGTCTTCCATGTACACAGTACACAGTGAGACAGTAATATTACAGGAATAGTTTTGTCTGCATACAGAAATAGTTTCAGATAATGAAAGTGTCACTATATGATATTGCAGGGGACCCCTCTACACGCTCCACCAGGTGGAATTCAGAGGAACTTAACGATCCATTGTTGCTCTCAGTAGATTTCAAAATGCAAATTGACTTATTATGTTTCTTCAAGGCTGCCAGAAAAAAATATCATAATAGGTTTGCTGTCTCGTGAGACGCTTATTTTTATACTCAACTGGAGGCAAAGCACATAGTCATGCATATAAGCAAATGTCTCTTAATCCTACAGAAGGCATAGCACCTTTATGCATTATGCTTCATAATTCTTATTTTATGATCATCTTGAGATTCACAAGAAATAACAAGAAAATTTCACCGAAGTCAAAAAATAAATTAGGTTGGTTATCCATATCAGGAAAAATTTACCCCAGAAGAACTGTAGAATGTTTTATTGCAGCCAGTATAATGGGGCTTAAGTGGTTCACATGGATTTGCCTTTTATTTTTAACCCCTAAGCAAAAATTCCATTTAAGACACAGGATATATTTGTCTAGAAAGCTGCCCAGGTCACTTAGAAAACCAGTGACATAGTCACTGCTTGCTGGGAAAAAAAAGGATGATCAGACTTGCTGTCCTGAAGAACTGGGACAACTGTTATTTGATTGGGTGGGGGGGTGGCACAGAGAAGGAATAACTTAAATGGATGCTGCAAAGTGTACCGCAGCCTCTGTCAGGTCATTTCCTTCCTTCTCATTGATGCCTAATCTTGTTTGCTTCTGATTATTCTGGTTTCAAAACAAAGTACAATCAATTTCTGGCCTAAACTTCTTCCATAGGGTGCAGCTGGGAAATCTATCCCATTATCATTTATTTTAGTTGTTGCTGCTCAGAAGGTAAAGGGAAATACAGGAATGTGAAGTTGGAAGTTAAAAAGTGGTTTGAAGAAATAGGTACTGGGGCTTTGTTTGGTCTGTTTTCACACTCGAGTCCTGCTCCAAAACTCCTTCATAAAATTTCTTTACAACTCTCAAAATAAAAAATATCATTCTAAATTGGCTCTTCTGCTAAGGGTGGCTTAAATCTCCCAAATAATGCTTAATTTTAGCTGTAAGAGAGGTCCCAAATGAAATCTTATGTTTAGAAGATTATGCATATCCAGCAGAACAGTCATGTGCCTTGGCTGTAGAAAAAGTAGAAGATCAGAGTTTGGATAAAAATAAACTACTGTGCAAATACCAAACATCACTACTTCTGTTTCTAGTACCACCCTAAAACAATCTTTGAGGTTGCAGCCCAATTTCTGGCTAACTACTGCTACTTTCGGTCTTTCGGTTCTGCATAATTGTGCCAATTGGGCTGACAGTGCAAAAAAATTTTTGAGGTAGAATGATATTGACATCCAGGGCAGATATAGGTCACAGCATATATTCTGTCTGTAACAGAAAGGAAGAATAATGGATAAGGAAGAAATTCCCTCTTCCCACTTCACTCAACGTTGTTTCTCTCAGGGACTTCAAATGTGTTTTGGGTTTTTTTTTTATTTCTAGCTTCTAATATTCCAAACACCATATATATTTCAGGGGTCACTTAAACTGGTAACAAAATAACGTAGTACATTTTGGAAAGTTCTACTAATGCTCAACTAACACCCGGGCAGGTATTTTGTCTAAAATTACCTATAAGGGCATTATCTAGTAGCTAAGAGTAAAGGAGTAATGCAGCTTCTAAACATCTCCATTCATAACCTTTTCTTGAAGCAGGAATGTTACCTAATAACTCTCTCATTACAATGTGCATATGTATCTTTATATTTTATGTTAAAACACTATACACACACACACATATATATGTATGTTTCACAGGAGCTAACCGTCAAGTTTTAGGGTGACTGAATCCGTAACCCATTTTTTTCATTGCTTTTGTTTTCCACATACTTCACACATAAAAGCAACTACATAAAGAGCTGCCACTAGTAAGAATTCATTCAGCTGTCATATGAATATTGCTTTGAGAATTCAGCAGCCAAATCTACGTCTTGTTTAATTCAGCCCTTTAGAAGACTTAAAGAACAGGAACAATCACAACGGTGGAAGTAGAAGAAGAAGAAATGAAGCAACTTTCATCTTTTTGGCTCATTAACTCTGAAATGAGGAGGTATCATGATTGGTCATAAAGGTGCCTCAGAGAATCTAAAAGCTGCAAGGAAGCAACTATAATTAGTTTCCTTTTCGTTTCTTTCTTTTATTTTCTCTTTTGCTTCAGGGAAACATACCAGGAAGATTATATTCAAAACTGTAAATGCATCTAAATTACAAGTACAGCTTAGGAATATTTGTAATTTTTTCAATTATTTGAAACAAATGTAATTTTAACTAAAAGTGCTCTATTATCCTATTGCCTTACTTTGATATATATACCACATTTTAAAGCACCTACTACCACATATAGGCAGGTCTGATAATAATTATATACATAATCAATATTTAACTGACAGCATCACTACAGTTACCAGCCAAGACTGACTCAACAAAGAATTAATCAAAATAGGCAACAATCCCATCTTCACACCACACTTATAAGGAAATACCTTGGCCTTGAAATTTTCAAAGGATTTGGGGGCCCAGGGAAGCATTAATTTCATGATCAAGGCTGCTCCTGGAAAATGTTTCATCCATTAAAACTGAGGACTCCAGACTGAGCTGCTCCACTATTGTTGCAGTTACAGCCACTTAGAATGTGCAAAAAAGGCAGATTCTTGAAAGGAGTAGTCCCAAATCAGCTAGAGATTTGAAGGTTAAAACTAATGACCACTCAGAAATTTTAGAAAAGGCAGATTCTCAAATCCGGGTATCCTTAAGTTCTGATACTTTCGATTTTGAAAAATGTGCACAAACTTAAACATTAAGCAAAACCATGATTTTTGATGTTGTTTTACAAAGTGCATGGGGAAAATGTTGACTCAAACGAACCACATCTTCTTCATACTAATTTTTAAAAAGCTGTTTTAACTCAAAGATATTTGACAAAAACATTTTAACTACCATTTACACTAGTTTAGATAGTAATCAAAACCCCACATTGCAAACTCAAGTAATAAAATGTGCCCAGGAATCCTTAGGTACCTCAGTCACCTAGCCAGTATGAATGCCTTAATCTTCTCCAGTCACTAATTAAGGCAATCAATGACTAACACAGGAATGAAATAAAAAACCAAATATCATTGGAATAGCCAGACTCCCAACTCCCCAGTAAAATCTCCGACAGCTTCATGTATGTATTCCAAAGCAGGAGAGACCAAGAAAGCACTGTAAAAATGAAAGGAAGGAATGACCTTAGGAGAAATACTTTATCGCATGGGAAAACTCAGGAAGAAAGCCTTCAGAGGTGATCTGTCTGGTTCAAGGGAAGCACAAGAATGTTGACCGGGTTCAATGTCAAAAGTGAGACACTCCAGCTGCAACTGAGACAGCTGGAAAAAAAAGCACCTACCCCTTTAGGACTAGACAAACTGCGATTATAAAATTTATCCTTAATGTATTGGGTTTGCTTGGCAAGGTTTTGGTAGTGGGGGGGGGCTACAGGGGTGGCTTCTGTGAGAAGCTGCTAGAAGCTTCCCCTGTGTCCCACAGAGCCAATACCAGCTGGTTCCAAGATGGACCCACCGCTGGCCAAGGTTGAGCCCATCAGTATTGGTGGTAGCGCTTCTGAGATAACATGTTTAAGTGGCGGGGGGGAAAGCTGCGCAACAAAAAAACCCCTGCAGTCAGAAGGGAGGAATGAGGCTCTGTGAGAGCAGCAACCCTGCAGACCCCCAGGTCAGTGCAGAAGGAGGGGAAGGAGGTGCTCCAGGCGCCGGAGCAGAGATTCCCCTGCAGCCCGTGGGGAAGACCATGGTGAGGCAGGCTGTCCTCCTGCAGCCCAGGGAGGACTGTGGTGGTGCAGATATTCACACTGCAGCCCATGGAGGAGCCCACGCTGCAGGAGGTGGATATGACCTGAAGGAAGCTGCAGCCTGTGAAGAGCCCATGCCAGAGCAGGGTCCAGGCAGGACCTGTGGCCCGTGGGGGTCCCACGCCAGAGCAGTCTGTTCCTGAAGGACTGCAGCCTGCGGAAGGGACCCACGCTGGAACAGTTTGTGAAGAACTGCAGCCTGTGGGAAGGACTCACATAGGAGATGTTTGGGAAGGACTGTCTCCCGTGGGAGGGACCCCATGCTGGAGCAGGGGAAGAGTGAGAAGTCCTCCCCCCGAGGAGGAAGGAGCGTCAGAGACAAGGTGTGAGGAACCGACCCCAGTCCCCCTTCTCCGTCCCCCTGTGCCACTGGGGGGGAGGAGGTAGAGAAAATCAAGAGTGGATTTATGCCCAGGAAGAAGGGAGGGGTGTGGGAAAGGTGTTTTAAGATTTGGTTCTTATTTTCTCATTATCCTACTCTGATTTGATCGGTAATAAATGAAACTAATTTCCCCAAGTTGAGTCTGTTTTGCCCATGACAGTAATTGGTGAGTGATCTCTCCCTGTCCTCATCTCGACCCAGGAGCCTTTCATTATATTTTCTCTCCCCTGTCCAGCTGAGGAGGAGAGTGTTAGAGCGGCTTTGGTGGGCGCCTGGCATCCATCCAAGGTCAACCCACCACACTTGATTTTCCAAGAAGCCTCTTAAAAGATTGATTCCGTAGTTTTCTCTAAGATATTTAATCTAACTGGAGCTGGCAAAGCACTGTTTCATGGTTTGACTCAGTCTGGGAGATTTTCTTAAGAGAGAATAATAGACTGTTATGTTCATTCCTGTGGTTTCACATGCTGTCTTAGAATATTTATTTTTCTTATGAAAGCTGCAGCACCTGGAATGAAAAGAATGTGTAAGATTTCATTTAAAAGGTGAACTAATGTTTCAAGGTGTTCTGGATTTCTGGTTGAAGGGGAAAAAAATTAGTTAACAAAGCCTATTCAGAAGCAAACTTAACATGGTGTACATCAGGCCTAAATGCCAGATACTTTCTTAGTAAAGTGATGGAGGATTTTTTGTTTTATTTGGGTCTTTTCAGTGTTTTTTTAATTGGTCATCTCTAGAATCAACACAGAAGCAGAGAAATCTGAGGGTAAAGAAGCAGAAACCCCAGCATATACCTATGTGCATTAGGAAAGCTGCTACTTAAAGCACAGTCACATTTGTCTTTAAATGATGTACTGGGTTTATACATCATGATCACAATTCAGAAATACTTATATGAGTCCTGGGACTGTATGAATGCTTCTGCACGCCCACCACTTGAAAAATCAAGCATTTAAACCCGTTCAACCTTTCTAAAATTCAGTAGAATATATTTCAAATTATTAAAAACAATAAAAAGCAAAAGTTGTAAGTAGACTTCTATTTAACATGAAAAGGGTTTTTTTTCTGCGTGCATTGCCATATACAGATGCAATTTCTCTTGATTCCTGTGAAGAGTATTTGAACGTGAAACTTAGTATTTCTATGAAAATAACTAGATACACAAACCCCATCTTAACAGAGTCAAGAATCACTAAACTTGGGGCAGAACAGCTTAAGTTACTGCATTGTGTCTGTTAAAAATCATGCAGGCTGCAGCGTGCCTGAGGACCCCCCCAATATCTCACTATGTAAATAAATTGAGTAACTACTGACAGCTTTAACTGAAAGTATTCTTGCTGTTGTTGCTTTGTGTGGATATGAATATTATTTGAAAGTAGCACAGGTGATTATGTGACAGAAGTAACAGAAGAAATATACATTCATGTGCTTCATTTAGAAGAAAAAAGGCTTAAATACATGTTTTAGTGACTTCTGGAGAAGGAGAGAACAGGTAGCCAATGAGTATCTTTATTTCTGTCTTCAGAAAAGACCCTCACTCTCCCAGTCCCTTTATATCTTCAGTCTTGGCTTATGCTGCTTGTCCCTAAATCAAGCTCTACCTACTTTCACATCAGAAACCAACTAAACATTTGAACTGAAGTCTTGTACAACAAATAATTAAAAGCTGACATCCTCCTTATTCGCTTTAAAATTCCCAAGCTGGCCCAAAACATTACTCCTGCTAATGCTCCGAGCTGCCGCAGTACGGAGGTAGTAGCAGCGTTATCACTGTGCCGCAGCTTGCCAGGCCCAAACACGACGGACCTCCTCAGAGCGACTGGAGCGCTCTGCGCCTGGAGAGGGGAGGGCTGAGCTCTTCCCCAGAGCAGTTTTGACTAACGAAGCCGTACAATTCCCTCCTCTGATAGAGAGGGACTTGCAGTCCCTAACCCTGATTCAAGATTTAACATAGATTTCGTACTGGAGTAATAAACCTCAAAAGTAAGTAGTTTTCTCATTATTACTCATTTTCTGGGTGGACTGCTCGTCTGGTTTTGGGGAACTGGGATGGTCTTTCTGTTCTGTGTTACCAAGCAGCAAGCTCTATGCGCCATGTCTCTGACATCTACTGCATGACAGAGGAATGATGACAGCCCTCTATCAGAATGTTTGTGGGGAGAGAAAGAAGAATAATACGCATTAAATCATCACCTAGTAAACTGCTTATCTAATTAGGAGTCTTAATAGTTACTTTTAAATTATTTTTGCTACTAATAAGGAAAATTTAAGGAAATGTTACAGAAAGATACAATCAATATTGTAGCTGTTTGACTTAATTTCCAAATACAGAATCATCAGTATAATTCAAAGTAGCTAAGGAATGTAATTGGAATCTTATACTCTGCCACAGGAACCTTCATCTTGTGTCCAACTTACCTTAAAGGTAAAAATCCTTTCTTTTTCTGAAGTGCTATGTGTTTCTGTTTCCAGCCTTAAAAATCAATTATAGCTGGCAGTTAGTAATTAAACCAACTAATGAGATGTTATTTTAAATTACAATTCTACTTTCTTTGAACTATTTTTGCACTAAACCTTAACTACCATATCTGCATTATTCTGATCCCTTTATAACATCACAAGCTTGTTTTTCTGTGGGTTGCTTTCAGTTAAATATCACCTGCAGTCATACTAAGAAATAATTATTTTTAATTGCAGGTTTCCAAAAACCAAACCAGGCCAAAACAAATAAAATGTAGGTCCATTCCATAAAATGAAAGTTATCTAGTGCTACTGCACCACTAAAATACAGCTAGCTATCATGTGCAGATTCCTGTCAAGTAAGAAATGGCCTACTGCAGTTAAGTTTAGCAGTCAGGTTAATTGCATTTCTTTCATCTAAGTACACCACTGAGTGTGCTGTAAAGTAATTTAAATGGGTTGCTGACCCATTTCTGTATTTTCTTTTTCAGATGTTGGTAATAAAATGATATTTTCTGAAGTACATGCACCACCGGGGTTAGATTTTCTGTTGTGTGGTTTGCTGTATTGTTTTCAAAACATCTAGAACTTTTTACGTTGAACCAAGTAACAAAGACGATTTATGCAAAGTGAGAATGTGAACAATAAATGTCACACGCTTTCTAAGCAATTACATTTCTGCTGGTTTATGAGTTAATAATATGAATAAACGGTTCCTTTAACATCCAGCTCTCCTTCCTATCTATCCATCCCTTGCATCTTGTGATGCTTTTTGCAAACTCAACGTATGTTAAGAGAAATTGCTGAAAGCATCCTACCTCATTCAGCAATACAGCATGAATAGCCACTCTCCTGCCATCACCACCATTGAGAATCTAATGTTGGAGGGTCCTGAGCAAAGCATTTACACAGAGACTTTTATGCCTACGGCTATGCAGTTTGCCCTCTAGTCTCACCTTAACCTCCGTCATGTCATGCTACAGTCCCCTACTCTGAACTGGTAGGAGACAGCTGAACTCCACAGCACACGAAATAGTGTTTCTGAGCAGCGTTCCCTCCTTTTCATTTTCCTTTTCATTCAGCAGAGCCTTAGGAGCCCATTCTCCCACTCTGGACTACAACCGGCCCCTATTCTTTCACGTAGAGATGTTCTTTCTCTGATTTGAAAGCAGAGGCCTCAGGGACCCCCGAAAGCTTGTACAGTATTTCCAGTTCCAACTGACAAGTCCAGCTCTCTTTTCTTTCTAGCCTGCATCTTTCTCTGCAAACTTCAAAGCCACTCACTCTGTCGATTTCTGCCAACACGGATATAAAGGGCCACGAAGGCACAGGAATTAGAGAGGAGAGGGCTCATGTCTGCTTGGCATGAGCATCTGTACCTCTGTGGCTGACCTCAAAAGACTCCAAAACAGAGTGTTCCCTCCAGTCGCCCTGACTTTCTTTGCCAAACCTAACCCCTACACTGTCCGCCGTGTCCTGTTACTGCCACATCCATCCAACAGGGCCAGAACAAGGAAGACTTTGCAGCATCTTCTCGTGGCCTCTGCTGGGGGGAGCTCAGCCAGCACAGCCTCCCTCTGCGTTTGCCTGGCCTTGCACCGAGAACAGAAACCCACAGGGGATTTCCTCAAGGCGCTCGTCTGTCCCGTGGGGATCTATTGAAACATAGGTTTTCCATCAATGCAGCAACAGTTGTCTATGGAGAAAGCAAAGAATGGGAAGAGGAGAAGAAAAGACAGAGAGAAGGGTGACAGTCTTATCTAGAGAAAGGAAGAACAGCTTTCTGGGAAGGAAGAGGTGGCTTTGAGGGTCAGGAGCAATTCCTGTTTCCTGAGGGGGGGGATTTAGATGTCCAAAAAGGAACATTAAAGGCAGTAATGATCAGATGTGATCATTATCAATGCAAAGAGAAGCATGTTCATGAAATGAAGTCCTAAAGAAAATCTGCATTTTTAATGCATTTTTAAATCTGTAACAGTTTTGTGCTCCTGGGTGAAAACACACTGTGCTTGCATGGGCATGAACATGTTCACAAGAAACTTGGGCAAGGGGGGCAAAGTCAGAGAACATTTGCCATTATTTACTGAAATCATTCATAAGTCATCCCATCGCCAAATGGGATGTCTCCCCCTTCTCTGGGCTTCCAGCCTGTAAATATGCAATAAATGGCTTAAAAGCCAGAAACAGGTTAGGACACATCTATGTTGATGGCCACAGTCTGAAAGTCACTTTGCTTATCTGAATTGGACTGAATCTGCTCTGTTTCACAAGATTTAAAGGCACGCTACATCCAAGCTAATAGCCCCTGCCTCTCTCCAGTTTTCCAGTGCAAATCTGGGTTGTCAAGAAGAGTCTCAAGATCTGTCCTGTGACTTCTATCTTTCTGAGTAAAACAGAATGAAGGCTTGGCTGATTTATGCAGAAATCCTAAGGTACTCAGGATTAAATGCAGTTAGACCTTGAATTGTATACAGTGCTATTCCAAATGTACCAGATTTCATAGATACTTGTGTAATATTAATGCAAAATCACAGCAGCAATGTAAACCTTTTCACTGCTTTTTCTTTTTAAATCATTTACGAATAAACCACCACCAAAATCACACCTAACCCTTACTTTTCACAGATCACAGTCACAATCCACTGAGTTCTTGCCACTCTTAATGAACTCTGTTATTGCTTAAGAGGTCTTTAATACCTACCAATACCTAGGTCTGACTGACACTTGGTACAAGGTCATCAGCCTTATGCCTACCCCAGGTGGAATTCAGTTAACACAGGCTGAGGTTTAGGTATCTTTTCAAGCATCAGAAGCTGAGTCCAAAATACTGCAGAGGAAATGATTGAATATGCCCCTAGAATATAAATAAGAAGGTGCAATAACTGCCTTCCCTTGGTTTGCAGAGCCCATCTTTCCAAAAACATTTATTTCTCTTCCAAGTAAGCTTTCTACCATAACGCCACTGTTGGAGCTTTCTGAAAAAACAGGCTATACATAACAAACAGGGTAAATGTCATCCTTCATCAAAACTAAAGGCTAGTTCAAATACCAGTATACAGTAGAAATACAGACATATTAACCTGTTCTCAAGTTGTCTCAAGTGTTCCTCAAAAATACTAATTTCAAATTATAATCATATTTCACAAAAATTTCACTGACATCATCTCTTTTGTCTCTTCAGTATCTCCTCACCAGAAATGAAGGCTAATTAATTCCATGCAGAGTATCCGAAAACATTTCTCTAACTTATATTCAACTTGGTATTCATTATGTCTTTCTGAAATCTCAGAAAATATGACTTGGTGCTCTCTGGTACTAAAATCAGTGGAAATTAATAAGAATTACTGCTTGTCCTTTGAATGTACAAATCTAAGTATAAAGAAACCCAAAAAACAGAGGGGAAACTATGCTAATGTCCATTTGTCTAGTATTTCCTAATTAAATACTTTATTTTTGCATTATTAGCTGCCTTGCTAATGGAAGCACAGCAGGTAACAAGCACTTTTAAAAACAACTTAAGCTTTTTAATCATGCCGCTGTCTTAGTTGGCTTTGATACAAGCTTTGCTGTAATTTTTATATTTAGTTTTAGACCACATCTTAACAGCCACATTAAAGTTAACTTTACTCTGATAAAATGAAACATTTTAGAGGTAAGAAGCTCCATCTGCTGGATATTCAGTTATATATTCTAACTTTTTCTGTGATTTTTATGATCTTATTACTTAAATCTTTATTAACTCTCTCCCTCTAATGGAAATCTCATTATTTTATATTATTGAAAGTAAATAATTTGCCAATAATATTATTTATCCAACACAGTACAGCAGAATATATTGACAGTATTTACTGATAGAAAACATAATATGGAACATCTGGGTTACTGTCTCACTTACTTTACTTTCCACTTGACTTTGATTTCCAGGCAACTTTCTTTCACAGAAACAACTTAATAAACTCCTGAAATTCTTTTGGACCACAAGCTAAGTTAATGCTTAAAAGTGTGATTGCAAGTCCTGATATGCAACCCTAGCTTCTATATCAGATCCAACTGAAAAAAAAACCCCATAAAGAACATTCATATAGGTTTTGCACAACATGGCCCATTTTTCAACATCATGAGCATGACATACAGTCTAGATGTTTCCCCTTTCATGATTAAGTATGTTCCAACCATTTTTCACAAAGAAAGTTATTTTATTTAATTGAAGGTTGGTATCAATCTTCTCAGCTGGAGTTGTGTTATGAACAGCAGCTGCCAGGGACTGGAAGAACAGTGCAAGCGCCAGTGCCAAATGATGACAGCTTTGACAGAGAATACAGGCAATATTGTTGCTCTCTGCTCTACCTCACTTTTCTTTTATCCATGCTGCAGTATCTCAAGTACAAATATTCAGATCACTGCAAAATGTACTTACAAATCATGCCCTACATCATCTATCAAAGAGATGATCACCATTAGAAACATTTTTTAAATTAAAATTGAAGCTTAAAGGAAAGCAAATGTTTGCAGAGATTTACTTAAGTCTGACAGATGTGATTTATGTTTCTAAAAGTTTAACTCAGCTCCACTTAGCATTTCAGGTAGTTGATAAATTAACTAATATTGTCTCTGCACCTTGTCTTCCTTTGTTATATGTTTTTATGTTTTGGGTTTCTTTTTGTTATGATAAGAAATAGAAATCATAGTCTTTGAAAATGTTAATGTGCTATTGAGCTGTACATTATTCTAATGCTGACTGCCAAGATCAAGCAGCAACGCTGCCTTTCATCCTACACCTGGCACCATTTTATATGCATGTTTGCAAAGAAACATTTACAGGGTGTTTTAGGAACAATCGGCATCTTTAATTCATTGAGTTTACAGTATTTTTTTTTATGAAGTACAGATGTATGGTTTTCTGGACTTGCCAACACAGAAACCTTTAATTTGAAAAATCAGTAAAATATTTCACACTGGATCCAGATATAAAACTATCCCTCTTTTCCACAGGGAAATGAAAATATCTTCCCTAAAAAACAAAAGGAGGGAGGGGGGACAGCAGATTTCTCTTTGCAGTTTCCACAGTCCCATGGCAAGGGATTTGCAAAACTTAGAGTGGAAGCACTTCATTATCTTCACTGTTCTTTCTTTTTGAGTGCACTTCATCAAACACCCTGGATGAGCTTAGCAGAGAGATAAGGCGTTGGCACAGTTTGCTGGCTCTGTCTGTTGGCTGTACTGTACACACAATGGTCTTAAACTCAAGAAAGTGTTACTGAGTGGGGGGATGCACATTTGTTGCTTTGTCCTCTACGTGTATTTCCTTGCTGAAAAAGACAAGAGAGGAAGAAAGCCACCCCCCTCCACACACATGCACTACTACATAGCCCCAAAATCCTGTGAGAGACGAGGTAATTTTCCCAAAACAATGTTTATAAATGACTGCTACAATTTCTAGAGCTTTTGCTGGGAAGAAGGCATGATTCCTATCCATTAGCAGTTTTAAGTAAGTCTTCTAAGAAAGATCTGGCATATGTTGATAAACTTTATTGTCCATGAATTGTCTCTTACATTTCTAAATCTCTACGCCTATATGAAGCAGACTAAAGAAATGCAGAACTTGTCTGTATTCCCGTAAATATTGTTATTATCATGGGTCTATATCCTCCAACCCAGACTCTTTTGAAGCTCTTATTAAACTATATGTGCATTTTGCCTGAACACAAAATTGCACAGATCAGTCATTTGGACAACACATGGTGATTTGCAAGCAATATATCAGCCAAAGCACAATCTTCCTTTTTTAGAATACTTTTTCTCAGTTCATCACAACACAGCCATTCAAACATTCAGACACAACTCATAGGTACTTGTTATAACTAGAATTCTTTCTGAAACAGAAGTTAACAGGGTTCCCTAAATACAGCGGTTATTCATATAGATATATAACATGTAAGAGAAAAATCATATAGGCTAGAATGTAAAACATGGAAATATGCAGGGGAAGACAAAGCAATTACTGGAACCGGGGCAGATTGAGAGAGAAGAAAGGGTAACAAGGAGATAATCAGAATACAATAAAAAATTTGCAAATAAAAAGAAGATTGGTATCTGAATATACCTTATTTTTTGGAAATCCTAAAAAAAAAATCTTTTAAAGTAGGTAAAAGTAATTAGGGAGAAATAATAATTTTTTGCCCTTTCCTCTTCTTTTTAGCCAGTTGGGAACAAACACCCAGAAAAAAGGAGAGAGAAACCCAGAGTATTGCAAACAGAGAAGAAACTGAAAAGACCAGGACAGACACTTCAGCCAAAACCAGAGATGGGCAAGCAACAGTTATCAGGAGAAGGACTGAAATTGTAACTGCATATAATGGAAAAACTTTGAACCATTCCAGGGTTAGTTTAGCAAAGTCTGAGCAGCTTTCTTTTTGGTGATTTAACAAAATCTCTTTGGACTGTACTACGAGCCTCTCTCGTGTTCCATCTTCTGTATGGTAAGATCTACAACAGGTAACTGTCTTGTATTCTTGTCCAAATTATAATCTAAATTGGTTTTTAAAAAGTTGTTAAAATCTGTGCAGCTATTGATGACATCTGCACACATTGCAAGAAGATCAGAGAAGTTCTTCCTAAAACAGCAACAATAGTAACTTGAAAGTACTAGTGAAATCAAATTTTAGTGAGGTCACGTGCGAAGTCTGAACCCCACACAACTAGATCTAAAATATGAAATGCCTCTAACTGAGGTAAAGACAAGACAATTATGAGTGTACTTTTAAAACTGTAAGTTTCACTTTTTTGATTGTACATATCAACCTAGATATTAAAAATATCTAGTGCTTATCTAATGGAATACTTCTTCAGAGTATCAGAGAATATGCTGAAGAGAGAGACCCTGAAGAGACCCTCCTTCTGTTTGGAGGCATGTAAAAGCAGTAGTCACTTACAAAATCTTGGTCGTATACCACTCAAACTAACACTCAAATCAAATGTCACATTTCTAATTAGTAGCTTACACAAGTTCAACATGTTATACTATTGCCAAGATAATCAATGTTCTTTCAGCAGCAGTAGAACTCTTCCCTTAATATTTTTTTTCTCTGATAGAAAGCACAGATTATGTACAATTAAAATCTTTTGATGCAAATCTTGCTTTTAATGATGTTTGTCAACTTCCAGTTGAGAAAATTGGTCATTTTTGCCTTGGCTCAAAATCAAATCCATTTTGCATTAATGCCATTTTAAAGGCAATTTTTTTCTTTTGTGGCCCACTGCCTTATTGGGACTGTAGTATCTGCAGACTTGCTCCAGTGCTTCTAGCATTCTGGGATCTCTCACAGGACTACTGGTCCCTTATTTAAAAAAAGAGACAACTACAATTGTACAACTTAATGTGTCATAAAATCAAACAAATGCACACAATTTCTTGGATATTTCTAATCCTTCAGAAGCATTTTGTTGGTGCTGGCTTTTTTTGGTTGGTTGATGGGGTTTTGGGGGTTGTTTTTTCTGCCTGGATTGAAGAAAAAGCTTTAAATTAAAATATTGGCAATCTTCCCTAGAAAGAAGCTCTAAGTTGTGCTCAGTTCTAAGTTTACACCAGACTCTGAACACATCTTTACTCATGCTTAAGTGGCTTAAGCATTTACTGTGCCAGCAGTTCAATTGAAATCAATCCTATTGCGTTCACCCCTATAAAGTTAATGAGAAGTTGAAATAAATTAATTGACAGTTCAGATGAGAGTCTGGAAGGGTGTCACATAAGATGTTAAGCAATGGACAGACAAGTGCATTGGGCAGTATTTTTTGACACTTTGTTTCAGCTGATGAATAGATTGGGATTTAAATTCAAAAAGTTATCTTGATACTGAAGTAGGGATATATAGAGAAAAAGAAGGCCTCCTGACCAACACAATAAACCCAACAACAGGCCTTCTCAGGTCAAAGTCACAGCTGTGCCTTCAGATTTTTTATGAGACTACTTACAAGTTATTTAAGGCATGCATTCATGGGAATTGTATCATTAAAATGGATTTTAGGTGAATGCGAAAGACTGTGTGGACCTTATGCTTTAGGAATAAGAGTGGCTTATTTGGGTTTAGGTAAATCTGTTCCCAAATGATTTCCACTAAGCTGAAATAAGCAAGTTATTTTATTATGACTGTTCACAGAGATTTTATACTGGTTATTGGTTAAGCTATCTCAGTTGAAATTTATACCTTAAATCATAGTGGCAAAACGTTGTCAGGAAAAAAAAAAAACCAAACCAAACCTGACAGACCTAAACCTCTCTGTGCTACAGTTTTCCATCTGTGAGATTTGGTGAATTAATTCTTGGTTTCTTCTAGCCTTTGTCAGTCTTACATGTTGAGACTGCAGGCTCCTAAGGGGAAAAGCCATCTTGTGTATGTTAGTACCATGCTCAGCACAGTAAGGCACTAATTTCAGAAAGGGCCTCTAGGTGCTACTGTAATACAAATTAGTATTACTAATATGTACTTGTTGCAGTATAACCACCCACATAAGCAGTGAAGTGCCTTTATTTTCTTACCTGCTTTCAACATGTCTCTGAAAGTGAGATGGAGTCATATAATTCTAAAGAACATGTTAATACTCATGATAAGCAAAGAAGAAAATTCTAGAGGGATTAGATCTTCTTCCTTTTTACAGAATGAGCATGATAAAAGATGCTGTTTCTACAGGAACAGGGAGGTAGACTAATGCTGAAAATCCTCAAATCCTTTTGAATCCCGAGTTAATTAAAATGCTTAATGAAACTTCCTTGATCACGCTAGCAAAGCTTTAGCTAAACTAATAAGAAAATGTATCAGTTACTCGTAGTTACAGCATGTGCTTTTAGATTTCCACTGGAAAACATAATCCTAATGCTGAGGCTTACCTGCACCAAACTAGAGGAGCATTTTGCAGTTTTCTGTGTAAGTCATGTCTTTTAAAACAGAAGTCTCTCTCTCCCTAACACTAATGCAGCTGATCTTATACCAGACAATTCCTTTTACATTTTTGTATTCTCATTATTTCGCATTTTTACAACTAAGTTTAATTACAGACAGAGAGCAAGAGATGTTTTAGATCTATTTTTTAAATCTCTGCTTACTAGTCATATCCTAAATATATTATTTAATAATTCTACAGTCTGAAATTATTCCAGTCATGACTGGTTCATTGATGTAGTTAGCGTTCAAAAATAAACAAAAAAAAGTCTTTAGGATTTTTAATGAGAAGATTGTGATGCTGTTCTAAGATCTAGCTACAGAAATATGATTCCAGCTTCAGATGCAACTACAAAACACCTTGGGCTTCCTTTTGTATAGATGTGTACAACACATCGTTGTGTGACATGACACTTGTAATATCCTTCACATGACTTGTTTGTAACTAAACATGGCTTCTCAAAGCTCAAAACTGATTTCTAGGGAAGTTCTATTTGTTAATTCCAATGGCGATTTTATTTAATTTTTAAATTTTCAGTAAAATTCAACTTAACTTTCAAAGTCTGCTTCAAAATGCTCACATTCCAAAATAATTTCCAGAATTTGTATTAATATTTTTCTAAAAAGTTTCAACTTTTAGAAATCTAATTACTGCTAAGGTTTTTTAGTATTTCAACATGAATACCATTCTTTGATGAACCTCTGATCCACTCCAAGTATTTGTTTTAGTGTCATGAAATAACATGCTTGACAAGCTTAAGCAAAGACTTCCTATAATCCACTCAAAATCATGCCTGCAACCCTGACTAGACTGGTTTTTTAAATATGTGGAAAAAAAAAAATTGAGAATTTGGGTGAAACATACTGCATTTAGGTACCATGTTATATAAGCTGCTAACCTGAAGATATATACTACACTACTTATTTATACTCTGTACAATCAATTAAAAAAAAGTCTTTCTGGGCATTACTTGTCAGATTCACACATTACCCCCAGGATGACCTTCATTAATATCTACCATGTCAGAAGGGGAAAAATCTTTCAGGTTTTGCACTATGTTTATAGTATAATTCCTCAATCTGCTTCACGGACACAAAGTGACAGAGTGGCTGTATTCATTATGCTTGTTTGACAGGATGACAGAATCCAAGCAAATTTCTATTTTGTGACTTAACTGTGATGAAATAAATTTATTTTCTTCACAGAGTTCATTGGGCAGCTGATTACATTTATTTCAGCAACAGATTGTTCCACATAGATGGAAATGTGCTTTGACCACAAAATGAAGGATGAGGTCTGTCAGAAGACACTTCAGCCAGGAAAAGTGATGGGCTCTCATTTGTCACTGTTTAGATGGCTGATTTTCAAAACCAGGACATGTTATGATAGTTTTGGAAATCATCATCTGGATGTGCTGTTGACCTTGGCTAGCAAAGACTCACTGACAACTCATCACATGTAGGAGAGCAAGGCTGGCCAGGACCCAGGGGAGATACAATCAACCACTCATAGCCCAAGACTATGATCTGGGAAGATGGAGGTGGATGAGATATACTCAGAATAAGCAAATTAGCAGCTTTTTCTATGGCCTATGTAAACTACTGATACATATTTGACTATTAACTAACTATCCCCTTCACAGTTACAGGCTTTCCCTCCTTCATCACAGTCCTACAAACAAAAAGTTGCAGAGACTTTTTTGTGGAGCTGGCAAATAATTATCTGTATAGAGTAAAAACCTTTCAATCTTTGATCCCTATCTCAATCTCCCTGTAAAAGTATGAACCTCAGTCAACTATTAGCTCCTCCAGGGCTGGGAGGGTTTGTGAAGCTCACACTGGACTCTGTATTATTGCACTTGAATTGCTTACTGGTAGCCTGAAATAAGCTCGTATATGCCTACCTGGGCTGTGATTAATGATGATTTCTAAAGAAGAGAAAGAACCCAAAGTCGGCATTAAGGATGGAGATAGAAGGCTAATGCTGTGTTACTAACAGAGAAAGCAAACATCATCAAGCACCTTGAAGACCTTCTATCACACAGCATTAGAGATGTTTTTCAGTAATTCAAGACTTTTATTTTTTTAATTTTAGATTTTGAATTTAAATAATTCACTCTACTTAACTCCTCACAGCAAATTTCATGTACTTCTAATAGTTCCCTGTGTGCTTGGTATCAACTGAACTAGATTACAAAAATACGTTGATTTCTGAATTTTCCTCAAGTACTGCCAGTCAGGTAACAACATTTGTTAACTCTGATACTAGAATCCAGCAAAATATAGAAGCATTTAACATATTTCCATGCAGTGATACTGTTTGGGCAGAAGGCTGCAGTAGAAGATCAGGTTGAAATGCCCCAGGAGAGATGTAGGTTTTGTTTGTGGATTTTTTTTTCCTTACTTCATCTTTGCCAGTTAGATTAACAACTACCAAAAATATTTCCAAATTTCAACAAGCTTTGCTAGCATAGAAGCTGTTCTCACAATCTCCCATCATTAATTGCAGCTAGGCTGATGATCTGCATCATAAAGAGCTTTTATCAAGATGCAGGATAAAGGAAAACATTTCCATTCATTAGATATTCTGTCTGACTTGCTGCTTGGCAAAAATTAGTCATGCATACTGACTATATTGAACAATATTTATACATGTAAAATGTGTAGAATAAAAGTATAGCATAACCTTAAAATAAAAACTCATTACAGTTAATTATTAGCATACTATAAATTTAGGCCATAACAGAATTTACCAAGTTATGTGCATGTATAAATGAATGAGAATTAATATTGCATAGAATATTGGCATTTTTGTTTTAAGATTGTCCTGGTTTTGGCTGGGATAGAGTTAATCTTCTTTCTAGTAGCTGGTATAGTGCTATGTCTTGGATTCAGTATGAGAAGAATGTTGGATTCAGAAGAATGTTGATAACACACTGAAGTTTTCAGTTGTTGCTAAGTAGTGTTTAGACCAAGTCAAGGATTTTTCAGCTTCTCATGCCCAGGCAGCAAGAAGGCTGGAGGGGCACAAGAATTCGGGAGGGGACACAGCCACGACAGCTGACCCAAACTGGCCAATGGGGTATTCCAGACCAGGTGACATCAGGCCTGGTATATAAACTGGGGGGGAGCTGGCCAGGAGGGATGGATTGCTGCTCGGGAACTAACTGGACATTGGTTGGTGAGCGGTGAGCAATTGCGTTGTGCATCACTTGTTTTGTATATTCCAATCCTTTTATTATTATTGTCATTTTATTGTTGTTATTATTATCAGTTTCTTCCTTTTTGTTCTATTAAACTGTTCTTAACCCACGAGTTTTACCTTTTTCCTTCTGATTCTCTCCCCTATCCCACTGGGGCGGGGGGGAGTGAGTGAGCGGCTGTGTGGTGCTTAGTTGCTGGCTGGGGTTAAACCATGACAAAGATCAATTAGCCAATTTCTTCATAGTTTGGTAACAATTATCTCAGAATAATGAGGTGCAGAACATGGTTAACTTTTACTAAAAGTCTTTGCAAAAAATTATTTAGAAAAATAGTTATAGTAGGTGACATTTTGGTAATAATCTAGTGTTTGAGAAAGTGAGCATTTTCCCAAAATAGCATCTAGATGATGTTTATTGTGATTCCTCTGTTCATTTGATACGACACACACAATTGGCACAGACCAGAACAGTTGCACTTCATTTGTATCTGTATGGAAGTGCAACTCCTACTGCAAGAAAAATTTAAAGCTCTCTTTCATAGCAATGATATTGAACTAATTGCAACATTACTGCTAATAATACCAACCCTTTCTTCTTCAGTTTCACCTTTCATCAGATTATCTCAAAGAGATTCTAAACCACTAACTGTGGGGGACAGTCATTTTTATGCACTTTATATAGGAAATGATGCAGATGAGGAGGAAAAACAAAGGCTTTAATGGGCACACAGTGGGTAAGTAGCAGGAACAGTTGTATTAATTGCAATAAGCTGCTCTGTTCCCTGGAAATTTCCTCAGTGCCAGGTGCTATACAGACATAAAGGCATAATCTTTTTTTCATTCCTTACCCTTGTGACTAAAAAAGTAAATAAAAGTTAAATAATATCAAAAAACTCTTCTTGAATATGTGGCAGACCAAAGAGCTGAATGCACAAGGGGAATAAAAACAAACCAAAGACAAGCAGCTAAATGAACATAGTTGTACATGTTCTTAGCTCTGTTTTTGGAAGTTCAGAAAGATAAAAAGCATCGTGATGCATTCTGGTGTAGAGATCCTCAGCTGGCCTTTAGCTAGCTGGGAGGCGCACAAATACTAGTTACCACCTTACGGTAGGTATAGGTCAGGACAACATATGGGTAACATAACTGATCAGGAGCAACTCTACTTTGGTTCCTGAACCAGCTCTTCTGGCATTAGCTTATGTATTTCCTGCATCTCACCAGAAGGGCAAGGTCTTTTGAGTTTTTTGGGTTTTAGGCCCTATTCCTTAAATCAATGTTGATATGTTTTTGGCATTGACATGTATTTAGTGTTGATGCAGCCTCACTGCAGTTCTGGGCCCCACAATTTAAGAAGGATGTTAAAGTACTTGATTGTGTCCAGAGGAGGGCAACAAAGCTGGTGAAAGGGCTGGAAGGAATGTCCTATGAGGAGCAGGTAAGGACTTTGGGCTTGTCTAGTTTGGAGAAAAGGAGGCTGAGGGGCGACCTCATTGCTCTCTACAGCTTCCTGAGGAGGGGAAGGGGAGAGGGAGGTGCTGAGCTCTTCTCTCTGGGATCCAGTGACAGGACACATGGGAATGGTTCAAAGCTGCATCAGGGGAGGTTTAGACTGGACATGAGGAAGCATTTCTTTACCGAGAGGGTGGTCAAACACTGGAACAGCCTTCCTAGAGAGGTGGTTGATGTCCCAAGCCTGCCAGTGTTTAAGAGGCATCTGGACAATGCCCTTAAGAACATGCTTTAACTTTTTGTCAGCCCTGAACTAGTCAGGCAGTTGGACTAGATGATCATTGTAGGTTCCTTCCAACTCAATTATTCTAGTCTAGTCTATGTTACACATTATTGGGAGGTTTCACTTAGCAAACAGAGCATTAGAAAATGTACTTAAATACTTTTACACTGCTCAGTAAAAAAAAAAAAAAAAAAAGTGTAGCATTTTCCCTGCAAATATTTTCTTTTAGAAAATAAAGAATGTTAAAAAGGAAGTGCTTTACCAGAACAAGACAATTTCAGTGGAGGTTTCTAATGCACAATAATCTGATTTTCTATCCTTTTCATGCTCTAAAAATTTGCCTGGTCTAAGCTACAGGCTTGTGTCCAGTTCACCTCAGTGACTATGCAGGAGGATGGATGAGAGATTCTAGAAAGAAATAGGTGTTTTGAAATGTCTCTTTCTTAGGAAATTACCCTATGTCCTTTGTTGTTCTAACTTAGAAAAAAAACATTCATTTTTCTTGATGAGAAAATTCCAGTTCCTACATAGCAATTCAAGGGGGGGCGGGGGGGGGAAGGTATCAGATATTCAAAGTATCATGAACGCTTTTTAATGATAAAAGAATCCAAAACCCTGGGGTGGGGATTGCTTGCTTGTTTGCATCTCCTGTATTTGCATTATTTGAGAAAAAAACCCCAAACAGACTAATAGGGATTATTAGGACAGAAATGGAGCATAAACCAGCATAAACTAACAATATAAACCTATAATGTGGCCACATCATGCATACTGAATGCAGTTCTGATCTCCCTGTCTCAAGAAGGATATAGCTGGACTGGAGCAGGAACAGAGAAGAGCAACAGTAATGGCTTATGTACGATCACAAAGACAAGAAGTCTAACTGGAAAAGGGTCAACCAAGGAGGCATGTTATTGTTATTAATAGAATTATAACTGCCTTAGAAAAAGTGAATATGAAATTACTGTTCACAGTATTTTCCAGAGCAAGAACTAGTGAGTATTAGATAAAACTAAAGGTACCTGGTCCAAAACAAAATGTACATTTAAATTTGTGATTCACCTCTATAGGGTATTTCAAATGCTTGAAGGTTGATTAGACTACCTTTTGGAAGAAAACTCCACTAAGTAGTATCAAATACAAAGACACCTTCTGTGGCTCAAACCCGTAAATACCTTGAGCCACAAACAGCCCAAAACTGAAAGTATTCAGGAGATGCAACTCTACATACTGCCTACTGCTGCATACTGTAAAGGCAACCAAACAGGGGTTTGGTCCAGTTCAGCCATTTTTATGCTTGTATTCGTCATATGCACACGAAAAATACCAATGGACAAGTGGTTAGGGCAGCAATTTTAAGAACCAGGGTCTCCTGAGTGTATTTGTTACGGCGCATCCAGACTTCCTCTGAGACTGAGCGGCCCATTTGTCTGCTGTCTATATCTGTTCTCCATCCATAAAATGGAGAATTTTTCTGTATCACAGGGCTTTAAAACCAAATACATTTATAGTTGTGAATTACTATCATGATACAGATCAGTACAGGTCTATGAAAATCCCAGCTGAGGAGGAAAAAAATCCCTGTAAAATACTAAATTCTATATCCTATAACATATAAACATTGGACAGAGAAAACATTCAACAAAACAATAGCACATGCTTTCATTGACCATCTAGGTTTAGATCCTGTCTTTCTTTCTGTCACTGAAAGAAATGGCAAAGCACTTTGCGACCATTTACTGAAGATTCTTCTTTAAAAGGGATGAAAGAACAGAAAAAAGTATTTTCTCTGACATTCCTGCTTCTACCTCTTGTGTTTCCAATGCAATACTGTAAGCACAAGCTCACATGGGAAGAAGTACAATTAGCAGAACAGCTGCTTACACTCACTCCAGCACATAAGCTGCCTTTTATCTCAGAATTTAAATAAGTCTAGTGGTACAAAAAACATGCTCTTGCTGTGGTTTCTTTCATCCTCCCTCTCCTCCTGTTTCTGTTTGTTATATCTATGATTCTGGCTTGTCTTTCCCTAATTAGGTTGTGAGTTCACTGAGAAACCTTTCTACAATACCCACAAAATTGCGGTCCAACATCAATCTGGCATACGGGGAATACAAAGGATAAATATGGTTAAAGGCTAGCTATTCTCACCAGTCAAAATACAACTTTAACAACTGTAAAACATGTCCTTTCCTAGAAAGAGTCTCCCTGGATCCCACGCTCACATTCTAGAAACAGAGCTGTCAGACTGAAGGCTTGGTCTATTTTTCTACTTATTTATTACATTTACTATCAGAGTACGCTTCAGGGTGCTTCAGGATGTGAAATCTAGGCCACCTCAAGGGCACATTTTCTTCATAGACTATTGCTTCCTATTTTCATAGCTTCTGTTCTAAATGGGTGGCAGAGTCAAATCTAAACCAGCAGCAGCTACTGAAGACAGTTGGCCTCTAAATGTTTGTTTCATCACAATGAAGTGGGATGCCTGCCCAGAATAAACAAGAGTGTGAGAAACTGTGTAGACTTTGATGGAACACTTGGGCCCACGTTGTCACACAGAAATGCAAAGACAACCTTGTCACTGAACGACACTGAACTGTTAAACAAGATTCAGGGTTTTGAATACAGGTCCCAGCTGGCTAGGTTCTTGTTAGAGGTACACTGAAAGATGGGAAAAACAGTTAAAGCTTGAAATACAAAGTATTTTGGTCTTCATTTTGACAATGTCTTTTGATTTCTTTCCCTCACTACTTCAGAGAAATTGCAGAGGGAAAAACAGTTTGGCAGTGTATTAGAGCTAAAGATGAAAACAACTGTCCTTTTTGAGGCAAAGAAGTAAGGTGAGATGAACTGGATTTGTGCTGAAAGATAATCCTGCTGCTTTGAAGACAAATGCACAGAAAAGTGCAGAAAATAAAATAAAGAGAGAAATAAAATGTTGTTTGTGTCTGTGATGCTTACTGCTCGTTGCAACCTTGCTGCTTTCGAGAGGCAGCCACTAGCCTCTTCTCACTTCAACAGCCATAAGCAAAATCGCATCTGTGTCAGGTTATTTATGACAATGCACGTAGTTGTTTTTCTGGTCACAGTTCACAATAGTTTTGACTGAATAGATCAGATCCTATTAAACAGAAAACAAAGAAATAGGAAAGAAGAGAAATACGGTAAGGTTGCAGAAAGGCAGTAAGAAGACAGGAGTTAGACAGGAGAGGTTACATGTTCAGCACGTGGCCTTAAATTTTAGCCAGTAGCAGTTCAATACCTCAGCCAGACCCTTCCTTGTGTATTGTTTTTCTCATGATATCTTCCTGGAATGGTATAGAAAAGGTGACATTTCTCATGTGAGGTCCCCAGCTGTGATTTAAAAGCTTATTTACTATTGTCCATATAAGATAATGTTTTTACTGGGACCAGTTTCAAATTAGGGACACTCAAATTGACAGAGAATTTTTTGCTTTAATAGTTAAGTCTATAACCAGGACATAAGCCTTGGTCTGCTGATTTCCATCTTCACACTTCTTTTGTTTATTAGAATTGTGAGTTTAGGTATTTTTACTTGGATTCATCTGTTCTCAACTCTTTAAATTTTGCTTGTTTTCAATGTAACATGTTAGAAATCAAGGTGGACTTTTATTACTTTGGAAAGCTTGTAACATAGTCATATGCCCAATATGGCAAGGAGTAAAAAGAAAGGAATAAAAAAAAGGAAGAAAGAAACACAAAGTTGATTGATAGAAGAAGAATAGAATGATAGGGACTGACTGATAACTGCCTATTTATATATCCATCTGACGCTTCTAGAAAAATCTGAGCTTAAAACAATGAGCTACTGCTGTGGCGTAAAACCCCTCCCTTGATCCTTTTCAAGTACCAGAAGGCTGGAACATGGCTAATGTGACCCCTGTTTTCCTTTTTCCAAGAAGTTCTGTGGAACTACTGACCATTGACTCTGATGCCTGCATCAGGAAAGTTGTTAGAAACTATAATAAGGAGCAGAATTTAGTGGATAGATATGATACACTGAGAAAGAGTCAACATGTTTTTGTAAGACACATCAAAGACATCAAAGACCTGATGGAGTTCCTTGAAAAAGTCAGTACATGAATAAGGGAAATCTACTTGTTATTGTCTACTTGGATTTCCAAGTTTTCAACATGATTTATTATCAGCAATTCTTGAAGAAGCTAAATGGCCAAGGAATAATAAGTTTTCACAAAGATTAAACAGCAGTTGAAGGATAAAAGCCACAGAATAAATTATAATTTGCCATGACACAGGAAAGTCACCAGTGGAATGACCATGAGGTGTGCTCTCTATTATGTACATAACTGATATGGAAATATAAGAGGTAGCAAGGGTTGTTACCAATACAAATCAATCATGATAGCGAAGACAAAAGCTGATTGCAAAGAACTCCAGGAATGACATTCATGATGCTAACTGGGCAAAAATAGGAAGCTAAAATTCAGTGTAGATAAATATAAAGTGAGGAACACTGAAAAAACCAGTTTCATCTGAGCAATGATATGCTCAGAGCTTCTCAAATATCAGGCAAGAGTTCGTTCTTCAAGTTGTAATATGCAGTCAAATGACAAGAAAACCTAAGTGCAGTAGAGGTAAAAATAAGGAATGTTATAAGCTATTAGGAAAAGAATAGGAAGAAGAAGAGAAAATATTATTGTATTACTGTGTAGATCCATGGTACATCAAATCTTGAATATTATGTCCATTTCCAGTCCTTTTCTCTCAGAGGGTAAAGGTCAGCAGTGCTGAAAAAAGCTATGAACAGTTCATATAACGAAAAACTGAATAGATGAGGTTTCTTGAGCCTACAAGATACATGACTGAGTGGGAAATGATAAAGGAATACAAAATTATGAGTGGAGAGGTTGAATATGAATGTGGTGTTCACTGTGTTTTCCAACCCAGGTATTAGGAGTCACCACACATAATAACAAGACACACAGTCCAAAACAAAGGGAAGATAATATATAGTTAAGATGTAGAACTCCATCACAGATCACGTAGTAGAAGCTGACTGTTAGTATGGGTTCAAAACAGGACTGGACAAACTGACAGAGCTAAAACTCCTACAGGACTACTGAATACAGAGGTACAACATCTGGAAGCAGCTGAGACACACATCACTAGAATATGAAAGATTACTCAAAATAAATACATTTGCCTCAGCTTAAATCTTTTGTTATGAACCTGCTAATGACTGCTGTTGCAAGCAGGACACTGGAGCAGATGAAGCTCTGCCCTACGTCAGTATGGCCTATCACTTTCTGAACCTTTGCCTGCACTATCAACTGAAGATTAATAAGTGTTCAGCAAGACTCCAAGAATGGTACTACACTCTAAACAAGATTGTTTCAGAGACTTACATTGCAGCTTGCCCTTGTTACTGTAAGGGTAATACATAATTTGATAAGAAGGTGCCCTCTCTTATCTATTTTGATAAAGGCCACACAATGATGAATGAAAGGCAGAGGAAGACAATGACAAGCCCTGTGAAGCAATTTCAAAGGTATTTATCCAGCACATCCAGTCATCAATGATTTTGCATTCACTTTTTGCTAACCATAATATGATTATGAATAGTAATATATGGATTTTGTTACTATTTCAAGCAGTTTACCTATCAAAAATATCCCAAAGAGCTCTCTCTCGATTCACTTACAATTTGTAGCAATTTGGTTCAGTTCTCATAATGTTCTGAATCTGTTCATGGTGTCCAGCATCCCACCTGCTTACACAATTTTCCTTCCCTGCCAAGCCAAGACATAGAACTGAAAGAAATTTACTACTTTTCCCATTCACACTTTCCCCCGCTTTAAACTGTGTCTTTGAATCCACTCAGAGCCCCACCTGAGATATGTGAATATAACTGCCTGTCCCTGCTGACTCAACAGGTAGAAAGGATTTTGAACCATACAACCCAGAACACAGCGAAACTCCTGCGCTATCCGTAGCCGTAGCACTGCAATTAGAGGTCTTTTTAGAAGTGTAGTTTATATAAAGAAATCCCATAGATGATAAACATTGTATTAGAGTTATTAGGGAATTTTCTATAGAAGAGATTTTATATGCTCACAAAAGGATTTATAATGCCTTCAACTTACATGGACAATATTTCTCTTTAAACTATCACATTGTAAGTATTGGTTCAATGCACATGGTTGATTGTGTAGAGCTAACTATCTTTTATTGTCACTTGTGGTATAGTAAGTGTACTGAAAAATCAACTTACTGAGCTGTAAGCACGATGCTGTAGCTATATTTATAAAGACTCATTCTAGAAAAAAATTTGCTACTGATTTTATAGTGTTCTGCTATTTGTGTTTCTTGTTTGTTTTTAAAGCAAAATCATTTATCATAGATTGGGAGATTGAAAAAATAAATTATTTAGTATATAATTTTTTCCTACCAATCTATTCACTGTGCAGAGTTGTAAATAGTTTTTGTAAGTAATCACCAATACAGCAATTATTCAGGAGACAAATAGTCAAGATTTTTAAAATGAAGGCACACAGAGTTATTAAGTGAATTTATCCTTGCTCTAAAATATCCACAAAAAGATAACATGTTGAGAAATGTATAAGGAATTTTGTAGAGCATATGCATAATATCTTTTAAAAATCTCTGAGACAATGGTTAACATATTGTTATAAAGAAATGTGTGCTACTGTTCTGCTGTTAATATAAATAATTCTGCCTTTTTATAGGTGTAATACTATTAGAGTACAAATAAAACTTGTACAGAAAACATCAGGTACATAGTGCACTTTATCTGTAGAGAGCTACAAATCATTTTAATCTTTTAAGTGTCAGAAAATCCCTGAACATTGTAAATAAAAAAAATAAAATGCTTGTTTCTAGTCCATACATATTCATTTTTAACTTAGATAACCAGAAGCAATAAAACTAGACTAACTGACTTTCAGGAAATTCCAGAACCATTTGAGCATAATTTTATTACTTTGAAGATACCGCAGAACTCAAGAATGGCTTTGCCCATATCTTAGGCTGTCAATGCCTAAATGACTCCATAAAGTAAAGCTTCCCTGCAGGTAGACTTACATATAGCATTTAATTCTAGCAATTCCTTAGTCATTTTTACAGCAATTTACCCTTGGAGTATTAGGATGAATTTTTTTTAGTTAACTATATACAACCAATAGGCAATACCAAACAACACTGAAATATTCATTGGATAAGGTATGAGACTTTTGTTTGCAGCACTGTTTCACCACTGATTTCCCAAGTCAGGTTTTGAAACTGCATTTGTGTTTTGCTGATACAGCGTAAGACCTGCAATAAACTAGTGTTCAGAAATTCAAATGATCCGGTAAGACCTGTTAGCATAGCAGCTCTTCCTTTACAAAAGCTTGCAGAGTAAGGAAATCAATGAAAGGCAATCCCCACTCCATTGCAAAACAATAAGAAAACTGAGTATTCATTCTTTCATGTGGAATTGGAAAAAAACCTCAAGACGTGCAGATTGAAATTGTCAAGTTTTAGCAACTCATTGTGAGAAAGAAAAGAGGTATTTAAAAAGCAGATGAAACAACAATACTTGTAATTTTTATGAAGGAAACTGAACACCAATATCATGTCTGCATACCTTCCAGCTAAATTAAGGACAGACCAAGCTATTGCAATGTGCAAAAGCCACGATGGAGCATGACAGTTTTATCTCTTGGACAGACAGACACACAAGACACACAGGGAAGGCAATACCAAGTCTCAACACTTTTCTTTCACAGGAAAGAAAAAGGAAGTCCTTATGCCCTTCTTACTGAAGGGATCACTGACCAAATCTGACATAGTAACAGCCCTGATAGAAGCTCCAAAAAAAGAAAAGCCCACAAAATTTGCTTATATTCATATTTGAGCTCAGAAAAAAATCTGCTTTTTTTTAAAGAAAAAACCTTTACTGCTTCTTTCTCTTGTTAACCAACAACCCATTGGAACCTTGAAAGCATGTGTTGCAAGGAAGAACTACTTGGTCCATAATCCAAATAATAATTTTCACCAGATTTTCCATGAAAAAAAGAAAAGGAAAATTAATACATTCTTCCTCTGATCAACAAGCAATTACAGTAAATGGAAAATCATGTCAGATTAATAGTAATTTTACAGGAACAAAATATTGCTCCAGATCTGCACTTTTTCTCCTTATTCAATATTCCTTTCCTGTGAGAAGGGGGGGAAAAAAAAAAGACAGTAATATATGAGAGTTTAGCCATAATGAGTTCCACATTCTTATAAATTAAGTGTTGTTCAGGACTGTAGAGGTTCAATTAAAACAAGGCATCCTGCTTTGCTGGAGGCTGTATATGTTCCCAATACAAATCTTTATACTTCACAAGGTGAATATAAAAGGTATTAGTCCTACAAGGCCTATGTTTGAGTAAAAATGTACTATCACAACCAATCACATTTGTATAAGAATTTCCAAGCCACAAAAAAAAATTGTGTGTGAAACCAGCATGGTTAAATCATTGTAGTGATCCTGACCGGAAGACCATTGTACATCAAGGAGTTAAGAGATCCACATAACAGTTCACATGAGCAGGCCTCCGGGCCTGTGCTGCACAAATCCCTTATCTGCGGGATAAACTTAGTCAGCTCAGAAACACAGAATCACAGAAAGGTTGAGGTTGGAAGGGACTTCTGGAGGTCATCTGGTCCAACACCCCTTCTCAAGCAGGGCCACTTAGAGCATGTTGCCCAGGACCATGTCCAGACAGCTTTTGAGTATCTACAAGTATGGAGACTCCTCAGCCTCTCCGGGCAACTTGATGAGATCCCCCGGAACCTTCTCTCCTCCAGGCTGAACAGTCCCAGCTCTCTCAGCCTTTCCTCATAGGAGAGATGCTCCAGTCCCTTCATCAACTTCATGGCCCTTTGCTGGACTCTCTCCAGTATGTCCATGTCTGTCTTGAACTGGGAAACCCAGAACTGGACACAGCACTCCAGGTGTGGCCTCACCAGTGCTGAGCACAGAGGAAGGATCATCTCCCCCGACCTGCTGGCAATACTTGGCCTAATGGAGCCCAGGATACCATAAGACTTCTTTGCCACAAGGCCACATGGCTGGCTCATGTTCAACTTGGAGTCCACCAGGACTCTCTATGTCCTTTTCTGCAAAGCTGCTTTCCAGCAGGGTGGTCCTGGGTGGCCCCCAGCACATACTTGTGCCTGGGGTTGTTCCTCCCCAGGTGCAAGACTTTGTACTTCTCTTTGTTGAACTTCAGGAGGTTCCTGTCAGAACATTTCTCCAGCCTACCCAGGTCCCTCTGGATGGCAGCATGACCCTCTGGCATATCAACCACTCTTCACAGTTTTGTGTCATCTGCAGACTTGCTGAGGGTACACTCTGACCCATCATCCAGATCATTAATGAGATGCTGAACAGGACTAGACCCGGTATTGACCCCTGGGGTACACCGCTAGTTACTGGCCTTCAACTAGACTTTGTGCCACTGAGTAGCACCCTCTAGTCCTGGCCATTCAGCCAATTTTCCACCCACCCCTCACTGTCTGCTCATCCAGCCCATACATCAACAGCCTCTTTATGAGGATCTTACGGGAGACAATGTCAAAGGCCTTACTAAAGTCTAGGTAGACAATTGTAGTCTAGGCAGCTCATTGGAACAGAAAAGCCTGTGGGCAGCTCTCACTTGGTATTGGTGACTATACCCCCCCCTGCATGGCCTTGCGCAGCAAGAAGTTCTCATGCTAACATCCTTTTTTGTTTGACGGTTGAAATAATGAATAGAGCTCTTTTCTTATGAGAAAAATCCTGTAGTAGCTCAAATGACTAAAACAGGGGAAGCTTGTCTATGGACAGGGTCTGCACAGCTTGCTGAGTGCTGATTGGAGGCCCATTAGATGCACACCTCGGGGTCCCTAGCATGTGAAGGCACATAAAATTAATTCTACTATTCTCTCTTACTTTACAGTGTTAGCTCTAAGAAACAGCATTTTAAAGGACACTTTTACAGAGTCCGAGCGCCTTTCATACTAGGATCATAATGAACCAGCACCTCCTAGTGCAATACAGTGATGAAAACTTCCGAGAATCAGAGAATCCCCTTGTTTCAAAGGTAGTTTATTTTTCAGCACCGTAATATGTTTGCAAATTAGTACTCTTCGACAACTCTATGGTCCTATTTTTGTCATTTTCAATCCTTCAATAATATATGGAGTAGCCATCAGCACCATTTTTTCCAAAGCAAATACATTAACAAAAAAACCCCAAACAAACAAAAAACCCCCCTTTTCTTCATCAATGATTGAGTAACTGATTTTTAACTTGTTCTTCAAAGGAAAGGAACTAAAAGGCAACTCAGAGACATTACATAACGAATGAGAATGGTTACTGATATTTCTTAGATTTGATGATAAATATATAATAGCTCATTACAGTTTTCTGCATACTGTCTGGGTGTTTGGTGTAAAATGGCAATTGTGATTATATCCTGCTGCTGACAACTGTGATTGGTTTAGCATTACAGACTAACATATACACCATTTGAAAGAATCCTAGGGAGAAACAACTATCTTGGGAAGACTGTTGTCCACAGGGTCCTCGATTCTGCCTTCTCCAGGTGGTTGATTGCACTTGCACTAACAAGAAAAACCCTTTTATTTCCTCTCTGTGGGATAGAATTTCCAGGTCAAGCACAGAGATGATTGTTAAGGCCTTGCTGGGCCTTCCTTAGGTGGAGAAACTAACGAACTGAAGATGCAAGCCCACAGGAAAGCTACTTCATTAGCTGGAATCCAGGTACTTTTACCATCAGGAAAAGAAGGAAGGTGACTGTTTACCCTGAAGCTGAAGTGCTTTGTATTTGCAAGTAAAGGGTGTAGCCATGAATAAAGTACCATCTGTTAGTACATTAAAATTTACTGTGTAGCCCAAACCTAGGCAGCATTGTGTGCATCTGTTGTGGACTCCTGCAAACACAAACATGCACAGATAAATCAGAAACTTCAGAAACCGTAAGTCTTGCCTACCAGTAATCTTGGGCAAAACCCAGCTGATTCAATGGAGGCCGCGTCTTCCTTCTGAGCACTCTCACAATTTTCTTGTTTCCAAGGTAAGTCTACCATCCATCTCAAGCTATGGACATAGGAAGAAAACCACACACACAAAAATCCCCTTCAACCCAAAACAAAAGCAACCCCACAAAATTGTGTATGTTTGCCACTATAACAACAAGCAGACTGTCTTTGAAAAGCAGCATTTGACTACATGACAAATTTAGCTCTGAGTCATTCACTGTTACATTACCATTGTGAGGATGAGTTTGCAAGAAATTTAGGAGCTGTATAAAAATCAAGACAGCCTGAGAAGCCTTCAGCTAAAGCTGGTCATCCGCCTCAGCCCTAATTTTATAAAGGAGCAAACCTCTCAGTAAGGAGAATTTCTCCATCTCTGATCAAACCTGCAGTTTGGTGCTCCTGGTATTGCTGAGCAGATCTGAACACATTATTCTTAAACTGACACATCCTCCTGTGTTTGAAAGGAGGGGACTTGGCAACACCTTTGTCCTACTTACTTTGTTCTGCTTCATTTGCTTTCCAATCTGAAATTCCTCTGACCATGGCTATTAGTGCCAGTCAGCGTAACTGCATTATTTCCAAGGAACTGCCAACTACTCTGCAAACAAAGCCGTTCCTAAGACAGAAAGTTGCTGCTTCTATTCAAGCTTGATTTTATTTCATTAATGTGTTTTCTCATGTTCTGCCTCTGTATCTATCTGCAAACTTAACAGCAAGAGCTATTTTTATCCCTAAAATGCGTGCTCTCGAAGCATGCACTCACTCATCCTGACTTTGGCATCTCAATGGGGAAAGCAGAGACATGAGCTCACATAAGTCATTCTTTATTGAATTTGGTTGAAGAAATCTAGTAAGCAAGACAGCTGCATAGGTTGCTGCCTTTATCATTTTACAACTCTAGAAGGGTTTGGGGTTTTTTTATTCAGCACAGAAAAGAATGAAAAGAAACAATACTTTGTATCTGTCATAACATTTCAGAAGCTTGTTTTCCTGCAATCCACAACAAGCTAGTAACTTCTGTTCAAAATATAAGAAGCCAGGATACTGAAGAGGTCACTAGACTGCTTAGCAGAAAGTAGGTTTAAATTTAATCTAAACCCAAGTAAAACCATGGCTTTTTTTCAGTAAGTATTTAATCTAGATCTCTCTGGCCTTTGGCAGGGACAAAACAGCTAGGAGACGTCTTCTGCCCTTTAGATACTTGACATTAAGATGCAGAGGAAATAAAAAGTGAGACACAAAAGTGATGGGGGAAACTTTTGGTCTGGAGAATGGTAAGTAAGATTTAAGCTTAACTCAAACCAAAATGTCAAGATGCCTTATTTCTTATCATGGTGAAAAAACTACAAGAAAGTCAAGCACAACATTTTGTTTATTTTGACCTCTTGAGGAAAAGAAGTAATGGTGTAACCTGAGAAGAAAGCTGTTCACGTGCCCCTCTCCTCAAATCCTTTGTCACTTGAAGTGGCTGACTAATGTCAGGATTGCTGTATGTCAGGAGCCAGTAAACAGCTAATTATCCTACCCTAAGGCATGTGTTTTAATTTACAGATTGACCCAAACCACAGACATTTCACAAAGAAGTAGGCACAAGGCAGCTACTGTACCACAGCAACTTGAACCAATATAACTACTGTCTTTTGCAATCAAACCTTCTACGGTAACCTTGTTTGAGAGGTCCCCTCTCTTCACTTGCCTCCGTGGAACCTTCCCAGTCCTTCTTTCCCTCCTCCAAACCACTCACTCTCATCACTCTACCTTACTCTGCTCTACACCTCCTCAAAAGTTTCCAGGAACCATTTCTGCTCATTGACAAAGAATCTATACTTTTCCTGCCAATGAGTGAATTAAATTAGTTCTCTAAAAGGCCTAATAAGCAACAAGCTTAGCTCAAACAAAAGGTTAGGGCCACCCAACCATGAGTAGGGAACGGGTCAGAAAGAAGGAAACAAGATAACGGTTTCTCTTTGTTGGCTGTTGTATTCCTTCATCTGCCCACAGAATCACAAATTGAGTTAACAAAGGGCAAAGGGAATTTTACCTCCTACTGAAGCAAAGTGTTAGCTGGAAAGGTGCAGGACATGATATTTGGTTTAGCAAAGATTCATTTTCATCTTCAAATAAGTGAAGTAATGCTTATTTTAATTATGAACAATGATGTCCTGGTTTTGGCTGGGATAGAGTTAATTTTTTTTCTAGTAGCTGGTATAGTGTTATGTTTTGGATTTAGTATCAGAAGAATGTTGATAACACACTGATGTTTTCAGTTGTTGCTAAGTAATGTTTAGACTAAGTCAAGGATTTTTCAGCTTCTCATGCCCAGGCAGCAAGAAGGCTGGAGGGGCACAAGAAGTTGGGAGGGGACACAGCCAGGGCAGCTGATCCAAACTGGCCAATGGGGTATTCCATACCATGTGACGTCAGGCCTGGTATATAAACTGGGGGAGTTGGCTGGGAGGGGTGGATCGCTGCTCAGGAACTAACTGGGCATCGGTCAGTGAGTGGTGAGCAATTGCATCGTGCATCACTTGCTTTGTATATTCTAATTCTATTATTATTTTTATTATTATTATATTTTCTTCCTTTTCTGTCCTATTAAACTGGTTTTATCTCAACCTATCAGTTTTATTTTTCGATTCTCTCCCCCAGCCCACAGGGTGGGGGGAGTGAGTGAGCGGCTGCATGGTGCTTAGTTGCTGGCTGCAGTTAAACCACAACAGTTGGCCATGCTATGTCCCAAGTAAGAAAAAGAAAAATAAAGTATCAGAGAGAAATATTAAATCTGTCTGGCCTCTCAGATACAAGACTGCATACAAAAGTTCACCTCTTCCACTGAAAAATCAGTTCTATGTAAGGCTCTTCTTTAGATTAAGACAGGACCCCTTCATCCCACATGTTCTTACCCCTTTTTTGCATTCATACTTGTGTGACTACTCATTTAGCTGGTTCAGTGACCGATCTAGCTGAAAAGTTACCATGCAAAAGAAAGAAAAGATTATCTGGGGAAAAAACCAAAACAAAACCAAAACCTCCAAGCCTAACTATTAGTTACTAATCAGGTAAATAGCTAATAAGGGTTAATAAAGACAAGAGAGATATTGACTCCACATCTGTGAAGAAGCAATTTTATATCCCATTGTACCTTTACTCCAACTTGTATTTTAAACCAATTGATTGGCCTGTTGATAAATACGGTTCCTGTCTAACTGGAATGATTGCAAGGAATGGCAACAACCATGTAAAAAAACCTGACATATAAACAATTCCAAAGAATTACATCTTTCAGGGTAATAAAAGTCAACCTGGATCTTTCCTCCAAGCCTACTGGCAGCAGTACATTGTCATGTGTACATGCTTTTCAGACATGTCTTATTTTAATACTGTTTACAAGTAGCTCTAGTTAGGAAACTAGTTTACAAATAAGTAAAACTATTTCACAAAAGAATGAATCTTAGTAATGAAATACTATATTTATACAATCCATTTTTCATTTAAAGAAACTGAATGGATTTTGTAACAGTTAAAAGCTAGACAGATGCAGGGGAATAGATACTGTAATCACTCATTCATTTTGAATAAATATTTGAGTTACAATATTGGAAAATATATTGCATTTTGTCTGGTTGGCATTTTAATTGTAAATGATTGATTTTATTTCTGCAGATCACAAGCTCATTGCATTTACTTCTACAAAGCCCCACATGGATGCATCAGTATGTTTTAACTTGCATTTGCTTTATCGTTTCCTTCCTTCACAACATGGAGATACAGAAGAGGAGGAGAATGGAGAGAAAGGAGAGTGTCGTGGTTTAACCCCAGCCAGCAACTAAGCACCATGCAGCCGCTCACTCACTCCCCCCCCACCCAGTGGAATAGGGGAGAAAATCGGGAAAAGAAGTAAAACTCATGGGTTGAGATAAGAACAGTTTAATAGAACAGAAAAGAAGAAACTAATAATGATAATGATAACACTAATAAAACGACAACAGTAATAATAAAAGGATTGGAATGTACAAATGATGCGCAGTGCAATTGCTCACCACCTGCCGACCGACACCCAGCTAGTCCCTGAGCGGCGATTCCCCACCCCCACTTCCCAGTTCCTATACTGGATGGGACGTCCCATGGTCTGGAATACCCCGTTGGCCAGTTTGGGTCAGCTGTCCTGGCTGTGTCCTGTGCCAACTTCTTGTGTCCCTCCAGCTTTCTCACTGGCTGGGCATGAGAAGCTGAAAAACCCTTGACTTTAGACTAAACACTACTGAGCAACAACTGAAAACATCAGTGTTATCAACATTCTTCTCATACTGAACTCAAAACATAGCACCGTACCAGCTACTAAGAAGACAATTAACTCTATCCCAGCTGAAACCAGGACAGAGAGAAAGGAGAGAAAGGCTGGCTGGTGATGAAAAATACAGAGAACTAAGAATAGAGCAGGAATAGGAAAAAAGGGTAGACAGAATGTGGAATGGAGAATAACAATAATAATAGTAATATAATAAAAATAAAATAAACACACATTGAAAGAAGACACAGAACAATTATTAGGAAAAAAGATAGATGGGCCTAAAAAACCATTCCTATTTCATGACAGATTTCTAACATTCGAACGATTGTTTTTGTTCTGTAGTGGTATGAGTGTGCAAAAAAGATGTGAATTTTTTTCTGTTCTGTCCCTCCCCACCAAAAGCACAGGAACAATCTAAGTGAGAAAAGAGCAACTGACCTGCTCATTATGGCACTTGGCCTGGCAGAAAGATTTTGATGTTCAGGTCTTACCGCTATTCAGTTAGAAAGGGACAATCTATGCAAATACTGTACTAGGTTATAGGACGAACCTCTTTGCAAGTGCTTTTCTTTTTTCCCTTCGGAGCAGTAATTATTAAATAGCTTTACCTGAAGCTCAAACTCAAAAGAGCTGGGAGTTTAATAAAACTCTCACAGAACTCCTGTGAGAGTTTTAGACTTCACTATGCTGTGCTAGTTTTCGTTACTGTCCGCTTTCCCTCCTTTCTTCCTGCCTGTCCCTCCCCTTTCCTTTCTCTCTCTGGGAAACATTCCCTATTCATACATACTTCATTAAAACTGGCAAGTTGCTAATAGCAACACATTTTGGTGAAACTACAATTTTTCAATGGAAAAAAAGAATTACTTGGAAATGTTTTGACTAACCTCTTGTGAAGCTGTGTTTTCACAAGACAGAGTGAACCAAATTAACAGCCCAGCGCTGCTGAAAAAAAGGAAGACTCCAGAGATCCAGGGCCATCATGACAATTCTGGTATGCAAACACTCCCCGCGGGCCACAGATCCTGGAGTCCTGGCTGCTGCTTGGTGACACCGGTCTTGTGAGGTTCCCAAATACGGTCAGCAGTGACCAGGAATGTCAGTTTTCATTACCTGATTGCAAAGAGTAATGGGAATTTTTTGTTGCAGAAGCAATGTATTTTCAAAAGGGAGTTTCTTTGTGTGTTATCAACTGGTGTTGCTGCCTTGTGAAATCTGGAAGCTTTTGGTTGTGGTACTGATAGGATTCAAACATTGGCAAAAAGGCTCAGCTCCCACTACCTGGAATGTCTGCCTTTTTCTTCCATCTCTATCATTATTTTCAGAGCCTGTAACAACTCTTATGCAGAGAACAATCCCCTGAGATTATCTGGATCCTGAAAGTGAGCTCTCTCATGAAATGTGCATACTTTATAATCCTCTGCAAGAAATAAGGACAGAAGAGACTAAGTATCCTTGTGTCTTTCAGAAGTGGTAGGATACGAATATTTATACACACCTACAGTCTCTGAAAAAGTCACCTGAATACAACTGAAATATTAAGCATAACCAATTTTCTGCTTTCCTTATGTCTGGAACAAATTCGATTATTCCATGCATCATTCCAAACAGATCTTCACATAGTGATGCACTCTGCATATCACGTACCAACCTAATATTCTAGCCACTTTCATGGAACTCCTTACTTTACTGTGCCTAATGCTAGCAAATATTAGAAGTATGCAAATGAGTGCATAACTAATGCTGAACATGAACTGTAGTACCTTTCTGAAAGCTTAATTTAAGTGTGTTGCTATCTCACTATGTTCCACCCTCACTGAAAGCTGACCGATTCTATTGAAAAGTGTTGGACATTACTCAGACTGCTTTCAACCTGACATTTTCTTCACACTGAAAATTTGTAAGACTTGGACAAGGAAAGGAAAGGACTGGGAGAAGAGCTAGCCAGCAGAAGTTCAGATGCTTTCCCTAGTGACACCAGCTGAATGTTCCTTAAAAAAAAAAAAAAAAAAAGAGTAGGACAGGAAAATTTTAGATCCACCAGAACAATTGTTCTGTTTCAATGAAATAATCTGAAAGCAGATGTCCATTTAGAGTCACTAAGTTTTTTTGCTGAGGATGGACTGAAGGAAACATTAATCAGTGAGTTATATGGGGTAAATTTGGACTAATTCCAATGTAAATATAAAAAAGAAGCACTGTTTCACTTCGATTATACAACTCAGTTTTTACAATGCTATGGAAGACTTTCTTCTCACAGAGACAATTGATGAAAAATATATTAATTTGTATTATGTTTATAGAAGTATTTTATTTTTATTATAAATATACGTATGTATAAATACACAGATCTTATAAAAATATAGAATACACAAGCAAACCTTTAAGGAAGGGAAGGGAGGGGAGAGGGGAGGGAGGGAGATCTATGACATGGATGATTTGTTAATATTCCTTTTTTAAATCATTTGTTTGCATAGCAATCATGACCTAGTTTGGGCTGTTCTACACATAAACTCTTCAGAGACAGTGTCATACCTGCAGTTGAGTATTAATGCATGTTCTAGTTTTATTTCCTATCCTAATTTTGTTTGGTTTTAAAACTGTACCAAGTAAACTAGAATTCACAATTTCACAATAAACGGAATATAAAATAATATTATTTAAGACTGTTTAGCATACTAATAATACTATCAGTGTAATAGAATAAACATGAGACAGTTAAAGAGGATTATTTTCAGTTCATAATGTTGCTAAATAGGCAAGGATTCATTCCTGGATGCTTAATGATTTTCTTTTCCTGTATGGTCTATTAGTATTGCAAAATTTCTGAGACAGATGAAAAATTATGCATGTTAGTTCCACAGCACGTCTCAGAGGAAAAGGTTTCTCATTATTATACTGAAATGATTTCTTGCCTATCAGCCAATTCTTTGCTTATGTATATAGTGTCCCACCATCTCACTTGACCTTTAATTGTACTCATGGGAGAGTATTAGTGTCACTAAGTTTAATAAGGGACCTCTGATACCTTTTAGCTGCCTTTCCTTCTGCCAGTGCCTCCTCTGTTTTTCAGTCAGGCAGGATAAAATCAGTTTAATTGAGATTAGTATTTTAACCATATAGCAAAATCAAATTAGCCTAACACAGAGGTGTAAGCGTGCAGCGAAGTTGTTGTAGTGCACAGGTTAGACACAGTATAAGTTGCAAGTGATAATGTAGTTTTCTGAATTATCCCTTTGCTATACAGAATTTTATGGACTCTTCCCTGCAGGGCTATTTTCAGTTTGGAGAAGAAACAAACATGAACGGAGGTATTATCTTACAGTAAACCATTTTCTTATAAACTCCAGTCCTGTTTAGTTAAACAAATGAAGAGGAACTGCATGGATTAAAGACCATGAATCTTCCAACACTCAGAACTGCAGTAGCTAACTCTTACATACCTTGCCGTTATAATGGAAGCAGTAAACCTGAATTTAATACCATGACTTCCTTGACAAAAAAAACTTAGAATAGTTACACATCAGAGAATTAGATTCACTAAAATATTTTTAGCTCACTGACAGCAGGAAGTAGGATACAAAGAGGTGTATTTTAAATCTTTCTTTTCTCAGGGAGCAGAAAAGAAGCAACTTTTTCCTTAACTGCAAAAGGTATCTCTGCTTCTGTAAGATCACACCTTCCATCTTTCTCCTGAAGCTAGGCCTAGAAAACCACCTACAAAACAGTGTAGTGATTGATCAAGCCTCTTTTCAAAATAACAGTTGCAATTTCAGACTCCTGGGAGACCTGGGGTCAACCTTTTTACTGTGGTTGAGGGGTAGAGGCTGTCAGAGATCTGAGCTCAACTTCCCCATTCGTGGGGATTTGTCTCCCTGGATTAGGGCCAATTTAGAAAGAGCACAGGTAGTGACCATGAATAAAGCTGCTCTTAATACACCTAGAAGACTCACTGAGAGCTACCCTGCCTTCTCTCAGAAGCTGCTTTTTAAGCTACGGCTCTCACCCTCAACCCCCGCCTCTGCTACATTTTCGGCTCCATCACAGCCAGTCTTATGCCCGACTATGTGCCTTGTTGATCCTGACCCTGACCTGCAGACTGAGGACCTCGTCACTATGGACTTGCCAGGTGATCACGGGACCGTGGCGGAGCTTGGTTACTGTTTCCAGACCTGATCCTGACTTGCTGACTCCACTTTCTGGCTTCACCTTGGACCTACCTGGTCACTGTGGGCCTTTCTGATGATCAGGACTCTCAGCTGAGGCTAGCTACCGTCACTGCTCCTGGCCTGCTTGGCTTGCTCGGGTGCTGCAGGATGGGGCCCTTGCTGGTGAGGCCACAGCCTCTGATGGTGATGGTACCACGCCTGGCTGCTGGCTCCCCTTCCCTTAGGGAGCTACCTGCCTGTGGCAGTACATCCCGCCCCTCATCCTGCCAGCGGGAAACGAAACTTCTCCAGGAAGGGAGAAGGGGAAGGAAACCCTGGAGGCCGCAGGTTGAAATTTGAACTGGCCAATCGAGATGCGCCAGGTACACCGAGGTGACCCTCCTGGCCAATAGAATTAAATGACCACAGGTCAGATTCGACAGGGGTATAAACGGGATCCCACCGGAGGACACGTTGGCAGTCCTCCTCGGAGCAGCGGGTCAGCAGTCGGGGACTCCCCCTCGGGTCGGGGCACTGCCCGAGGTAACTCCTCGAGGGAGAGAGCCCTCAGCTTTTAGGCGAGTGATACGTGCGTTTTGAGACATCACTTTAAATCTTGGGGATTCTTAAGTCGGCCATGTAGTATTAATTCTCTTTACATCATTGAGCCTGTGGTTTTATAAAATGTTACTGGACTTCTAACTAACTTTTGCTGAAGAATAAATCTGAGTCTTAACACCTGTTGGATTTAGCATATCAGACAAGGCAAGGCTCTTTGGAGCACGTGGCAGGTTGATTACATTGGTCTTCTGAGACCATCTCATGGGAGTGGAAAGACTCACCACATCAGTGCCCGGTGGATAATACCGGACTTCTAACCCTGTGACCCGGTTTTAAGACCGAGGCCTAGTTTGTGCTTTTTTACAGGACCATGAAGGAACGAGTCATTCCAGTCCTTTTGCTGACAGTGATGACGGTGACAGGCGCGGATGGTGAAGATCTGGATGATAATGTCATGGCAAAATGATGGACATTAATATATCGCGAGTCCTTGACCTCGCATGAGAGCAATGTAACAATTATAGTTGGAGGTTCAGATTGGATGAGGGAGGAGGTTATACTCATGTTGTTTATAGTTGGTCACCAGGTGCAGTAAATGCTAGTTCAGTATGAAACACCAGATGTGACTATATCCTCCAAGTAACCCATGGGATCATGGGGTGGATTTGGAATGGTACTACGCTATGCCCTGAAATTCCATGGGGGCAACTGTATGGTACTCGAGGAACATCGATAGAGCACCCTAGAACTGAGTTTACAGCTATCAACCTTAGTCAATGCTACACGTAAAAAATTTGGGGATTCAAATAATCGGTTATAACATATTGGTAAAATGACTATCAAAAATTGGGCTGTATTGGATTAGATGCCAAAGAAAGAGAAGGGTATATGTAAAATTTTGAACATGTCAATGGACAACTGCTGTGTTCACTCCAAATGTGTCAATGTGGCTTCAAGACTAAATCAACGAGAGAATACGGCAAGAGACTTGGAAGCAATTGTTTCTGCCACAGAGAGCAAATGGTTGGGAAAAGTTTTGATATGTTCAGATTTTCTTTCACAGGGTGGGTGACCAGCATTCTCTAATAATGCTTGTAGTTATGATTACTGTAATCTATATTGCAATAAGTTCTATCAAACACTTGGTAGTGAAGCCTGTACTTAACAGTTAAGTATACTCCTTTAAACTGTCCATACACTGAATATTCCTGTGTTCGATATTCCACTTTAGTTTTAGACCAGAAGGGAACAATGACCCACAATGAGCGTCAAACTCGCCAAACTGCACCCCCTTTTAACTTTGGAGGCAAGAGGTGACTGTACCACCACTCCAAAGAAACCCCCAACCAACCAAAAAGCAACTTATGCATCAAGCTATAAAACTGTTTCAGTGTATTTTTAAAGAGGGTTTAAACTGAGATGCTCCTTTTTCAGGCGAAAACCCCAAGCCATAGAGACAACAGATTGATCTTATTTTTAGCTTTGCTTTAGCCCTGTACTGTGTTAGTATTTCCTTTAAAATAGTTTGACTTTGATCCAAAGCTGATAAACAGTTTTAAGGTTCTAAATGTTGCTCTTAAGAATCTACTGAGGCACTAGGTCTAATATTACACACTGGGTGACTACTGTTCCAGGTGAAAGATACGGAAAACGATGCTAAAAGGGGGAGGAGAAAGCATGAAGTCTTTAAAGGAAACAGCACCTTTCTTTGATATATTTATTTTCAGTGATGTGTACATTTGAACTGCCCATGCAATTCCATAAAATTAAGACTGATGGAATGAAATATCTTCTGAAATTCCTCTTTCAGATGGAAAAGTGATTAAGAACTCTTACTAAGCAATCTTCTATACAAAATGTAGTGTAGTGTACATTTGGAAAGTAGAATTTGGAAATTTGGAACTGGAAATTAAATTGAGTATACAACTGGAATAAAATATTCTAGTTTTCACTAGTTTCTAGATGGAATGGTATCTCCCAAGGTCAATATTAGCATTAGCTGTTGCAAGTATTGAACAATTACCTACATTCAAAACAGCAGTTTCACTGATGCCTTGAAAATAGTCAGCAAATGATGTATTATTTCTTTCAGCTGTGTAATAATGAATCTCTCTCAGAAACAGCAGTTCTGTGGTTCAAGGCATCACTGACCTTTGAGATAAAAACTGGACATTTCAACTAATTTTTAATTGCTTTCTCAACAAGAAACTACTAAATATGAAGATGCGGGGAGCTATGACTTAGCCTTTAAGAAAGAAAACACCTACAGCCTTTGCTGAGAGAACCACATGATCCACATGAATTATTACAAGTAATAGTATGACATATTTCTGATACCTATGCAGCAGACACCTTCCTGTTTCATGTAACTTCATAGTCTTTACTGACAAAAAAAAAATCAAAACTTTCTGCCTATGAATTATGATAGTATTATTTTCTGATCCTTTCCAATTTACATGCTTACTTACTTCAGACAGTCATGAGAAACTGAAAACCTGTAAAAACTACAGTAAACTTCAGTGCCTACTGTTACCCTTACTAACCCAATAAAAATTCTTTTTCTACTCACACAAATCAAAAGCCTTTTTAGGGTGAGTACTCTGGCCCCGTGATAGAATGTTTCTATCACAGACTGTCACAGTCATGATTTGCCTTGAAGGTGTAACTTGACAACACTAAAAATTGCACAGGCAATGCTTGGGTTCAATATTAGACCATGATAGGCTGTGAACTGTGACGTCTCGGCAAATTTGGACAACAGTTCCCAGACACTGTGTTATATTCAGCCGTAAATCAGCCTCTTGTAAAATTTATTGGTTAAAGTGTTCTTTAGAATTCAAAGGACAATATATATGTCTATATAAACTCTAGCATGAGGCCCTTCAGGCAGGTAAAATAGTAGAGATATTTTGCAAGTATATATTAAAATAATTTTATAGCAGTTCAGTGACAATTGAAAGCATTCCTATCTAAAGTCTGGAAGGAGTTTTAGGGGTTTTTTAAAGGTGCTGCATAAATGTAAACTATAGTTGTCTGGGCTGAAGTATGCAGGACTTGGTCTGAAAAAACAGCATGTCTGAGCTCTTTCCTGAAGGCAATTAAGTTTACCCACCTAGTTCATTTTAGCTACCTAGGAGTCATCTGGAGGAGTAGAGAGCTAAAGTACATCCAACTTCTTGTATTCCAAGCAGGTTTATAAGTCAGAAGTACCAGTCCAGGAACTGAGCAGTCATCACTCCTGACTTTTTAAAAAAAGCTTTTCATTTGAGTTCTCTGTTCACAGCCTCACCTTATTTTTGTCCCTGAGATACAAAAAACCCCTTTTATCTTTCCAAATCTATACCATGGGTTGTGGAACTCTTTCTGTAATTTCCTCAACAACTTGTGACATATACCAGCAGTACAAAAAGGCCTTATCAGAGCCTGGATTTAAAACTTTGAAACTTATCTTGTAAGTACATCCGCAGACAATTTCAAGGCCTGCAAGAAAGAGCTGGCTTCGTACCAAGTCTCAAGACCTAAGACTGCACACTGAATTCTTCCAATAAACTTTACTAGGGTCCATACATGACAAATTTATACAATTTATACAATTTGGAGGGACCCCATGGTCGAGCAGGGGACGAGTGAGGAGTCCTCCCCCTGAGGAGGAAGGAGCAGCAGAGACAACGTGTGATGAACTGACCCCAACACCCATTCCCCGTCCCCCTGTGCCAATCAGGGGGAGGAGGTAAAGAAAATCGGGAGTGGAGTTGAGCTGGGAAGGAGGGAGAGGTGGGGGGAAGGTGTTTTAAGATTTGGTTTTACTTCTCATTATGCTTGTTTTGATTTAACTGGTAGTAAATCAAATTGATTTTGTTTTTTCCTCAAGTTTATTCTGTCTTTTGCCCGTAACCATAAGTGGTAAGTGATCCCTCCCTGGCCTTGTCTTGACCCACAAGCATTTCTTTATATTTTCTCCTCCCCATCCCATTGGGGCCTGGTGGGGAGGAGTGAGTGAGCTGCTTCATGGTGCTTTGCTGCCGGCTGGGCTTAAACCACGACAAGATCACAATGTAAGACAGCATTGGTTGATTTTCAACCTGCTATGTAGGTGCTCATATTCCCATTTCACATTAAATTAATTTCAAGACGACTACTTAGATGAAAACTGAAGAGTTGAAGATGGGCTTCCAACCTACAAAGCTACTCTAGAGTAATAAGCAAGAAGATGAAAAACAAATCTAAACTATATTGCATTGCCTGACTGATATGGAAATGAAAAGTTAACACTTTCTGTTTCTCCTGGTATCTTAAAAACAATTCTAACTGGCTATTATTTCAGGCGCATTTTTGCTTCAACTGCCACATAATGATCATCAATGATTGCTGTAGGGTAAAGAATGATATTCAGAATGAGGTGTACAAAAATACTCATTGGTTATAAGCATAATGTTTCAACTAGAGGTGTTGACAATCACAAAAAATCCATGGTGTGTAAATAGGATGGAGTGGCTACGGGCTGGTTTTACAGACTTTAAAATAGGCTGCCGTAGCATAGATGCTTACTATGTGTAACCTCTGGGGTACTCACAGGAGGAATAGTAGCCAATTTTTGCTACCCAATCATGGCATTCATTACCCAGCAATACTGTCAGGGAGCTATAGAAATAAAACCATTTAAAATTGCCTCTAGCATTATGAAGATGAGTTTTATAACAAAACACTTCCAAAATTTATAAAAGTATTCACTTTCTTGAAAAATTTGCATTTGTTTTGTTTTTATTTCCTTGATGATATTTAGAACTAAAAGGTAAGGTTTGAAAGCGACTGTCCCATTAGATTCATGTGTTCGTTGTGCATGGATTGCAGCACACCAGAGAATATTAGAGGAATTTTTTTCAATGATCTTTGTCAGCCCTGAGATAATCGAAACTGCTTGAAGTCAGTCCCATAAAACAAAATGAAGCTGAGCTCTCTTTCGTGAACAAAAAATAGGTATGACAAAACTGCGGGCATCTATGGGGAAACCATAGAGGTTTTGTATAGAAATGCAAAGGGAGAAAAGTAGCTCTGTATTGTTACTCAGGTTTCCCCATGTCATCATGCGAGAGAAAACTGTGTACTGTGACTCTTCAGTTACTGAGAAAAAGATGATAAAAAGCTGGGAAAGAACAAGGATGTAAGTCACAGCAAAACTTTAGGCATTAGGAATATCCTTGCTCCATGAATGTCCTGTGCACACTATTATGATTGTTCAGTACTTTGTGAAGCCGTAAGGAGTTTTACAACACAAAAGTTCATTTACTTTCAAATATCACGTTCCCCTCCACTTCTGTTTCTTCTGGAATGCGTGGGCATAGCTGGCTTTACTACTAAGGCAAGCTAGAGTAAGATTTTTTTCTGTGGTTTACTGATATGAAATCTCATGGGAAAAAAAATGTTTTATTTTCCTGTTGTTCTAACAGGAAACTGAAAATACTCCTTAGAACTTTCATTTTCTGTGATGCCCACCAATAGCCCCATCAAAAATAGTTAGGTTAGTCTTGAAAGATGAGAGAAGTTCAGTGTGAACAGGGACTAAGCATGATGTTAGGAATTACAGCTTGGGCTAAGTTGATTTTTTCACCCTAAAAAGGTAGATGTGCTGGTTTCACTGCCTCTGCTTCCTCCCTGATCACAGATGCCTGTTGCCCTTCCCTCTCTTGCGCTGACCTGCTTCAGCTTCCTGAAATGACAGAAAAGCAACACAGAGCAGTTCTCCATCAGATGAGTGAACTGAACAGTTCAGTGAAGATTCTGGCAGACATCAGTCCAAAAGAGGAAGGCAGACTCATGTGGTTCCCAATTAAGGCTGAAGGCCACTGCCACCTTCTGCAGGGGAGAACTGTTAAACCATCCGAGCCATAACCTGTAGATTTTAGCCATGCTACAGGATGAACAGCAAGCAGGCTGCTTTGCTATAAACATCTTCAGCAGTTACATTTACAATGTGATGCTACCTCCATACTTCCTCAAATCACATGGAAGCTGACCAAAAATCACTTTTTTTTTTTTTATCCTTTGTCATTCCTGTGTGATCTTTATCTGTCTGTACTTCAGCCACCTATATTTAGATGGCAAAATGTCTACATGAATTCTCTTTGCTGATAAAACACCTGAGATTCTGCAGTCCAGGACTACAGCTCCTGTGTGTTCTGATGACAGATATAATTTTGAAAATTAGAAATAAAAATTAATAATCTATAATATATAGGTTTAGCTGTTGATGAGCTGGTTAGAAATCTGTCAATGGAACATCTACCCAAAGGCTCAATTTGCCAAAGGCAGTACCGTTCAAAGGAAGGTGTTAAATTCTGGTGAGCTTTCCCACCTCAGATAAGTACTATATAGCTCTGAATAAACATTTCGTTTGTAATACATGTCTCGGTCACCGATGCGACCAGCTCCGGTGCCGGCCGGATCCTCAGCGGAGCGCTCCAGCGCGGTGCACAGCGGGGTTCCCCAAACGGGGCAACCTCCGGGGGGCCGAGAGACCCGCCGCGAGAACCCGCCTCCTGCCACTCCGCCGGGCGGGGCCTGGGCGGGGCCGGGAGCGATGGCAGGCAAGCCCCGCCCCACAGCATAAAAGAGGCCCCTGGGGAGCGTCCGCGAACAGGGCGTGGTGTGGCGTGGCGTGGCGTGGTCTGGCGCAGCACGCAGGAAGGGGGCCGAAGCCCTGTCAGCTGAACCGGGGAGCAATGGTTTCCACCCGTCAGAAGGCCACGGCCTCTCTAAGCTCTGCACCGGCCAAAACCGACGCAGCTGCCCAGACAGAGCTCCGGCGGGAACACGCTGCCACCCAGGTGTCAGGCTGCAGGCTGTGCCCTGCTCTCACACCAGTACCACCTTCTTCTGAAGGGAACAGAAGGCCCAATATGCAGACCGGACCCACTTCTTCGTGAAGTCTGCTGCCTCCCTGGGGCCTGGGTTAAAGATGTGAAGAGAAAGCTTCATATCCTGGGTTATTATCCATTATTGATTTTTCAAGTAGGCAGCAATGAAGTTGCAGCCCTGCAGAAAGAGATCTGGGGGGCTGGGGTGATGGCAAGTTGAGTATGAGTCAACAGTGCACTGGCAGCCAAAACCGTCCCTGGGGTGCATCGAGCACAGCATAGCTAGCCAGTTGAGGGAGGTGATTGTCCCACTCTACACTGCAGTGCTGCGGCCCCCCCTCCAGTACTGTGTGCAGTTTGGGGTGCCTCAATATAAGAAGGACATCAAACTATGGAGTGTGTCCAGAGTGACCCAGAAGGTGAGAGGTCTCAAGGGGGGCAGCGGAGGGGGAGGTGCTGATCTCCTCTCTCTGGTGACCAGCGACAGGACACAATGAAATGGAATGAAGCTGTGTCAGGGGAAGTTCAGTTTGGACATTAGGAAAAGGTTCTTCACTGAGAGGGTTGTTGGTCACTGGAACAGGCTCCCCAGGGAAGTAGTCACAGCACCAAGCCTGTCAGAGTTCAAGGAGTGTCTGGATGGTGCTCTTAGTTATATGATTTAGTTTTAGGTATTCCTGCAAGAAGCAGGGAGTTGGACTCGATCCTTATGGGTCTCTTCCAACTTGAGATATTCTATGATTCTAATTTTTTGGGGGGGAAAAAAAAGTTTGATTTCAGGCTTAGCTGTCACTGAACTAAAAATGTTTTCAAAAGATCAAAGTCTAAAAATCTTTTTGATACGAACCTTGATTTTCTGAAGAAAAAATTTTTAAAATTTACATATTTTTGCATTTTTTTTCTTCCAGTTCCAGAAGGCAAATTCACTGCTGCAGTATACCTGTGTTGTGGTTTAACCCCAGCCAGCAACCAAGCACCACGGAGCTGCTCACTCACTCCCCCCGCCCAGTGGGATGGGGGAGAGAATTGGAAGGAAAAAGGTAAAGCTCATGGGTTGAGATAAGAACAGTTTAATAGAACAGAAAAGAAGAAAACTGATAATGATAATAATAACAATAATCAAATGGCAATAATAATAATAAAAGGATTGGAATATTCAAAACAAGTGATGCACAATGCAATTGCTCGCCAGTTGCCAACCGATGCCCAGTTAGTTCCCGAGCAGTGATCCCCCCAGGCCAACTTCCACCAGTTTATATACTGGGCATGATGTCACACGGTATGGAATACCCCTTTGGCCAGTTTGGGTCAGCTGTCTTGGCTGTGTCCCCTCCCAACTTCTTGTGCCCCTCCAGCCTTCTTGCTGCCTGGGCATGAGAAGGTGAAAAATCCTTGACTTAGTCTAAACATTACTTAGCAACAACTGAAAACATCAGTATGTTATCAATATTCTTCTGATACCAAATCAAAAACATAACACTATACCAGCTACTAGAAAAAAAATTAACTCTATCATCCCAGGCAAAACCAGGACAACCTGAAAGGTATACTGGAAGCCAGTCCCAAACATCGTATGCAGCAAAATCATTTAATATCCTTTCCTGTTCCAATCTATAGCTAGTAATGAGCTGCATGTATTCATTCCATACACAGGTTTGTATAAATAATTAGTGATGATTTTCAGAACTGGAAAAAAAAATATCTATTTGCATAGAACAGCTTCATCCTGAGATTTACATGTCATCTCACTTGGGAGGGGCAGGTGTGAAAACCTCTCAATGTTTAGCAGTAACTGTTAGTTTTGTCAAAAACAGCAGAGCAGGAGATAGCACCTGGCCTGGCAAAGTAATACTAACATATAAAGAGGAGAAGGTGGGTCATAATGGGGGACTGAGAGCATTGGTGGCACCTCCGGAATCAATAAACTATGTAGAAAGCTAGAATTGAATTGCATATAATCCAAGAAAAAGACTGGATATAAAAGCTAACATCCCTCTCTAATCCAGGATTCTCTCTTGCAGAGGCTGAGCACAGTATTGAGTCTCTGACCATATTGGAAAATAAGCTTGTTATCTGGATAGAAAAGGAAAGAGAGATGATTTGGATTTGATCTTAGTATAAGTAGATTAAGCATGCCTTTCTTTCAATTCCACTACTTTAATCTTTATAGAGCCTTTGTAACTTTTTTGTCTACTTTGGAGTGGGTAATTTTCTCCAGAACATCATAATAGTATGTGGGTACCTTTCCACCTATCCAGAAAGGCAAATTTTAGAACTGGTAATGCAGAAGTGGGAGACAACTTATTTTTTCTCTGGCCATCTTTATCTATGAAAACCCTGTTTTATTTGAATATAGCTGGGAACACACATGAATAGCATAGATAAAAGAGTTTGTTAAAAGGTAGGAAAAATGCTAGCATGTATCTTCTTGTATAGCAACAAAATTCTGTCACCAGCTTAAATCTTGAGCAGTATGCCATTTCTGATTGTATATAGTATAGTTACTTCACACAGTAGAAAGCTGCTTGTGAGTCTTTCTTTGCATTCATCCCATGGATTCATTTTGCGTGCCCAAACCAGCACTCCAGAACATCGTGAACATTTTTCTGTCTCTCTGGCCTAATTAATTTTTCATTCACTTCTCCCTAGTTACACAGCCTCAGCAGGGCTGAACAGTTTGTAAGGTAAGTGTCTTTCCTGGGAAATAACAGAATGTGTTCGAAGTTCCTTAGGCAGGCAGGAAATTAAACCTGGAACTCCTACTGTCTGGCCAAGTCTCTGACCAATATACTGCTAAAAAAAAAGGGAAGGAAAACTTCCCTAGTCATATTTGAAGAAGGATGAGCCCAGGTGTGCTCTTTGGAAGAAATTAAAAAAGCAGACAACTCCTAGGCCATGCATCCCACGTGGCAGACACATCCCCATGGTGTCTAGTGAGGCATGAGAGATGAAAAATTTAAGACAAATCCTGATAATTCTTCAGAATTTCTGTATTAACTAACTACAGACAGCTGAACAATGATTACTTAGGGAATGTTCAGATACCAGTTGGCTCTTGCTTCTTGTGAACTCCATGTTGAGATATCTATATGTTAACACATGCTTCAGCTTTCCATCCTGGATGCTGGTACTTAAGACTCAGATGTTGCCCAGGGATCCTTCACTTCTACAAGCTTTCTTTCCTACCTCTTAAAATAAAAATAAAAAAGAAGAAAAAGAAAGATGACAGTACTTCCCCACTACACTGATGTGCTGTCATTTTAAATGCATCAATTTTAGAAATGCTTGAATATGTAGGGGGAAAAGACACATAACTGCATACGAGACTGTATTGCGTTTGTGTGGCAAGGTTTTGGTAGTGGGGGGGGCTACAGGGGTGGCTTCTGTGAGAAGCTGCTAGAAGCTTCCCCCATGTCTCATAGAGCCAATGCCAGCCGGCTCCAAGACGGACCCACTGCTGGCCAAGGACGAGCCCATCAGTGACGGTGGTAGCACCTCTGGGAGAATGTATTTAAGAAGCGGTGGGGAGGGGGGAAACTGTGCAACTGCAACTAGAGAGAGGAGTGAGGATATGTGAGAGACACAACCCTGCAGACCCCCAGGTCAGTGCAGGAGGAGGAGGTGCTCCAGGCGCCAGAGCAGATATCCACCTGCAGCCCAGGGAGGTCCACGGTGGAGCAGATATCCACCTGCAGCCCAGGGAGGACCCCACACCAGAGCAGGGGTATCCCCGGAGGAGGCTGTGACCCCATGGGAAGCCCACGCTGGAGCAGGCTCCTGGCAGGACCTGTGGAGAGAGGAGCCTGCGTTGGAGCAGGTCTGCTGGCAGGACTTGTAACCGTGTGGAGGACCCATGCTGGAGCACTCTGTGCCTGAGAAGTCTGTTCCACTGCAGCCCGTGGAAGGGACCCACGCTGGAGCAGTTTGTGAAGAACTGCAGCTGGTGGGAAGGACTCATGTTGGAGAAGTTCATGGAGAACTGTCTCCTGTGGGAGGGACCCCATGCAGGAGCAGGGGAAGAGTGAGAAGTCCTCCCCCTGAGGAGGAAGGAGCGGCAGAGACGATGTGTGATGAACTGACCCCAGCCCCCATTCCCCGTCCCCCTCTGCCACTCGGGGGGAGGAGGTAGAGAAAATCAGGAGTAAAATTAAGGCCAAGAAGAAGGGAGGGGTGTGGGGAAGGTATTTTTAAAATTTGGTTTTATTTCTCATTATCCTACTCTGATTTGATTGGTAATAAATTAAGCTAATTTCCCCAAGTTGAGTCTGTTTTGCCTGTGATGGTAATTGGCGAGTGATCTTTCCCTGTCCTTAGCTCGACCCACGAGCCTTTCATTGTATCTTCTCTCCCCTGTCCAGCTGAGGAGGGGAGTGATAGAGCGGCTTTGGTGGGCAACTGGCATCCAGCCAGGGTCAACCCACCACAGAGACGTAGGTATTATTTAGTGAAAGAAAGGGACTTTTATCAAAGGACTTACTGATGTTGCAGATGAACAAATTTGCAGGTGAACGGCCACAAAAACCTTTGTTTTCTTACTGCTGCTTTCAGAGCAACAGTTCTGTGCATGAACTTTGTAAGTGCTAAGAACATCGTGCTAGAATGTAAAATCAATTTCATGCCATACTTGAACTCAGATACACCCTGAATATGTAATTTATTCATGGTTAGTTTAATGAAACTAAATATAATTAGGATGCTTCTGTAACTAAGAGTTTGCTATTATGAACACTGGCATTTTTCTATGTTTCTGTGAACAGCTTTCTATGACAATTATTAATCTTAGTAGCAGAGATACATTATTAGTAAGATACTGAGTTATTGCACAATAAATCTGACAAAATGAGCTGTCGACACATAAGAAAAAGATGCCATTAGCCACAAACATAATACTTAATGGAAGACAGCATAACGATAAAAATATATTCAAATGCTGTGTAATTAAGTAATATAATCACTAATTTTAGCAGATGGCTGCTTTAAATGGGAGACAAAGTATATTGGGGAGAGGAAGGGAAACAGAATAGAGAGTAGATCGTTAGGTGTACAAATTAAGACAAGTTAGTGTTGAAATGTTTCCCATTACCATAGTACTGAAATTCCAGCCAAATGATATTCTATAACTGAATAAAAAACCTTAAATTAAATGTTTTCTCTTGTTTCTATATTAGCACTTTCCATATATATTAGCGCCTTTTAGATGAGAATCTTTGAATGCCATGGCAATGATTTATTGAACTAATGTTTTGGAAAGTATTGCCCTCTAATACCTAGAATAAGAATTAATGCTGTTACATGCTAGTAACTGTACGTTGCTAAGTAGTAAATTTCCTTCAAATTAAAGTATATTGCCTTTGCTTCCCCTGTGGAAGGATATAAATTCTCCTCATTCTGTAATTTTAAGTTTTTTATTTACTAAAGATACCACTGTTAGTTAAATTCAAATACAAGATATTTCTCCACAAATATTTTTGTCAATGATCTCCTCTTCCTTATAGCCCTAATTCCCACTAGATAGTTAAGACTCTCAGTTTCTCATTTGGGCTATTAAAAACCTAAAGACTTACATTGTATTTACAGGTTCAGCATTTTACAGTGTCTTACTTCCAATTTCAAACAGACAGCATCTGATAAATCTGTGGGTTTCTTGCAGCAAACCATTCCATCCTAAACACACTGTTAAATCTGAATAAAAAGAAACATGTTATAATTCTGTCCACAGATATTAACAGAAAGTATCTTGCCATGAAGCCACCTATTTGGGCTATTTCAAAACAAAAGAATTTGGAAGGGAGTTCTAAATTCTCAGTGTTCTGGTAACCTATCTTATATCAAAAAACTTCAATTTTGTGTCAGGATGCAAGAAAAGAAACATTCCCTCTGGTACCAAATAAGAGCATGATTGTACTGTGGGTACATTTCTTTCTTTCACAGCAAAAAAGCACTAGCAGAGACTTCACTATGAGCTAGTTACCCAATAGCCATGGTGTAGGGAAGATCAGTAAAGTACCAGTTAAAATCTATTTTACCCATTTTTAGTGTTATTTTTTATATATGCTTGTTGGATACACAGAAACTATAGAATGTGTACTATTGAGAATTTTTTTTCCTATGATTGATAAATAAGATTTAGGATAATGCAATTTTGATAGGATATTTTTTATTTCTCATAGTATGCTTTGGCTCAGCAGAAGTTCAAAAAAAGGAGGGCATATGTTTTTGATAGTGTGTGGCAGAACATGCATAAAGACAAAATAAATAAGAGTTGGCCAGAATCTCTTATATAGCTTTCTTAAATTTCTGAGGAATATCACAGGTTGTGTATCCTTGAGTACACAAACACTCTTGAAAGTTTTGAGTCTCTTTCACTATGCCAAAGCCTGGCCTATCAGTGGAAGTCCACTAAAAGTATATTGGACTATATAGACTTGGTTTTACTTCAACGGTCTGGTTGGTACACAGCACTTTCAGTCTCTCAGTAAACAGTGTATCTGAGGATGACAGGACTTTGTGCAGGATTTCTCCCCCCATTTACAATTCAGCAGTTTTGTTGTTTGGTTGGTTTTTTTAAAGCACCTCACTGTTTCCACAGTTAAGTAAATACTGATCTTAAAAACTTATGTCAAATGGTTTGGGGACCTCTAAGAGGCAAAAAACTGAGGAAGCAAAGGAGTTGAAAAGAAACACAGACTGACTAATACGTAGCTAAAGTTTCTTTAGAAGAACTTCCTCCCAGACTTCTTCACCATTGTTCCTTCTCATGGCCACGTGACAGCCACACACTTGTTACATCACTGCCAGAACAAGCCTTCTGAGATGAATGATTTAGTTCAGCACAGATTTATGATTACTAACATAATCAGTTAGTATTATTAGCTCAATAGCCTCATTGGCCTCACATAGAAGAACAAGGAAAAAAAAAACCCAAACCTTGTCAATCAAAAAAATAAGAATGTTAATGAAAAGTGGATTTGTATATAAAAATTTTCACACTAGTGAACAGGTGCCCTATATTTCTATGGTAAAAAAATCAAGTAGGAAGAAATACAGTTTCTGTAGAGAACACTACTGTTACCAAACCATACATTTATTAAAGTGACTCTTAGAACAAATTACTACATAGTATAGGGAAACTAGACAAGATATTTCAAAGTTTGCAACAGAGGGGATTAAAATCTCCTGCTACATCTCTTGGAGAATGGCATGACCAGCAGAAATACAGGACAGGACAGACCTAGGCAAACCTCATTTGAAGCTGAGTAAAGTTAAGGGAAAGAATCTCATCAATAACAATGGTATTTGGATATGGCCTAGCAATTCTAGGAAGAAGGTTAAAAAACAGAGTTCTTGTGAGCTCTCTACCTGCTCCAGTACCATTGGAAAATACCTTTTTTAATTTCAAAATTGCATCTTAGCATCTGGCCTTTCCATCTTCACTAATATTTACATATGTCTCTGAATACTTCACATTCATTACCCATGTCTACTATATTAGGTCACTTCCACATACAATATTTCCATTTGAACAGCAAGAAGTGCGCTATTGTGTCAGTGTCCAGTGAATGTGAAGCACAACTGCTAGATACACAGCCATTTTTAAAGCTCTTTCTTTCCACGTACATTATGGAATGGAAACATATATATATATATCTTACTATATTTTACATATATATGATATATATATTACTATATTATATATAGTAATAGTTTACTTGTACTTTAATGTCTTAATAATTCCTTCATTTCATCTAGTTATCAAATAACAACTCAGGGTGTAAAATTGTTGCCATTGCTAATCAAGGTATACAGTAAGGTGTGCAGAATTTAGACAGTTGTCTTGTGAAATACACAGAACAATTCTTACATTTTTCAGGAGAACCTTATACCTTACAGCATTCTGAAAGAGGGGGTGAGGGAAAGAACAACCCACACAGAACTAAGTGTTCAAACTGTAAGGAGTTTTGGTAGCAGACCTTATGCTCCCAACTTCAGGTTTTGGTGTGAAAGTTTAACAAAGCTGGCAGTTCTGAAATTCCTTTCCAGTTCTCTAGTTAGTCTCGCAGTTGACATCTCCATGCCTCTGGAATACTGTCTTTCCAGAAAATTACTCATGCTAGTTTAAACCTGGGATCTGCTTTCAGCTCTTCAGCCATCCCTTCTTGACAAGTTCAAGCTTTTCATAGCACCTTCCTTAAGAGTCTGACATATAACAACATCCTCGCATTTGAAATCTGCTGTAATGCACAATAATCAGGATGAACTGTAGTCAGGATCTATAACCAGTAACAGGAAGATAAATGCATCTAAAGCATGCAGAACATTTTGAAGTGACTATAGAAGCATTTTAGGGATGGCACTATGTAATTTCCTGAGCAGTTACCACTGTTTTAGCCTGTTTAGGAGCCTGGATGACAGAGTCCCTTGGGAGGCAGTCCTGAAGGGCAAAGGAGTCCAGGAAGGCTGGACATTCTTCAAGAAGGAAATCTTAATGGCGCAGGAGCAGGCCATCCCCGTGTGCCAAAAGATGAGCCAGCAGGGAAGAAGACTGGCCTGGCTGACCAGAGAGCTTTGGCTGGAACTCAGGGAAAAAAAAGAGAGTTTATGACCTTTGGAAGAAGGGGCAGGCAACTCAGGGGGATGACAAGGATGCTGTGAAGTCATGCAGGGAGAAAATTAGAAGGGCCAAAGCCCAACCAGAACTTAATCTGGCCATAAAAGACAATAAAAGATGTTTCTATAAATACATTAGCAACAAAAGGAGGGCTAAGAAGAATCTCCATCCTTTATTGGATGAGGGGGGAAACACAGTGACAAAGGCTGAGGAAAAGGCTGAGGTACTTAATGCCGCCTTTGCCTCAGTCTTTAATAGTAAGACCAGTTGTTCTCTGGGTATCCAGCCCCCTGAGCTGGAAGACAGGGTTGGGAGCAGAATGAAGCCCCCATGATCTAAGGGGAAATGGTTAGTGACCTGCTACACCACTCAGACACACACAAGTCTATGGGGCTGGATGGGATCCACCCAAGGGTACTGAGGGAGCTGGTGGAAGTGCTCACCAAGCCACTTCCAATCATTTATCAGCAGTCCCATCTAACCGGGGAGGTCCCAGTTGACTGCAGGTTAGCAAACGTGAACGCCCATCTACAAGAAGGGCTGGAAGGAGGATCCAGGGAACTACAGGCCTGTCAGCCTGACCTCGGTGCTGAGGAAGGTTATGGAGCAGACCATCTTGAGTGCCATCACATGGCACATACAGAACAACCAGGTGACCAGGCTCAGTCAACATGGGTTTATGAAAGGCAGGTCCTGCTGATCTGCCTGTTAGTGGAAAAGGACCTGGGGGTGTTGGTTGGCAGCCGGCTGAATATGAGCCAGCAGTGTGCCCAGGTGGGCAAGACGGCCAACGGCATCCTGGCTCGTACGAGAAATAGTGTGGCCAGCAGGAGCAGGGAAGAGATTGTCCCCCTGTACTCAGCACTGGTGAGGCTGCACCTCAAATACTGTGTTCAGTTTTGGGCCCCTCACTATGAGAAAGACATCAAGGTGCTGGAGTGTGTCCAAAGAAGGGCAACGAAGCTGGTGAATGGTCTAGAGAACAAAGAAGAGCAGCTGAGGGAACTGGGGTTGTTTATCCTGGAGAAAAGGAGGCTGAGGGGAGACCTTATCGCTCCCTACAACTACCTGAAAGGAGGTTGTAGCAAGGTGGGTGTTGGTCTCTTCTCCCAAGTAACAAGCGATAGGACAAGAGGAAATGGCCTCCAGTTGCGCCAGGGGAGGTATAGATTGGATATTAGGAAAAATTTCTTCACCAAAAGGCTTATCAGGCATTGGAACAGGCTGCCCAGGAAGTGGTTGAGTCACCATGCCCGGAGGTATTTAAAAGAGATGTAGACATAGTGGTTAGGGACATGGTTTAGTGGTGGACTTGGCAGCGTTAGGTTAACGATTGGAGTCGATGATCTTAAAGGTCTTTTCCAACCTAAACAATTCTATGATTCTATTCTATGAGTATCAGACTCTTGCCCAGACACTTTGTTTGCCTTCAGAAAAGCAGTCCCTGAGCACCTGTCATGGGCAAACAGCCTAATGTCAGGGAATTTTACTTCAGTGCTTCTAGCCAACACAAACTTCCCAGCATTGATTACAGTGTTGAGGGAAAAAAAGAACATAAACAATTAGGGAAAAACTTACCCTTTCCTCTCCCCAGTCTGAACTTCCCTTATTTTCACAGTGGGGAACACTGTTAAAATTGCTCCCAGGAGGCGTCCGGCAGTGCGGGTGGGCAGGGTGTCCTGCATAACTGCTACTGCTCTCCCTAGCCCTATGGCTCCCGCCATCCCACTTCTCCAACAGACCCTGCGCTGGCAGGGCATCGACTCCTGACTGCAATCTGCCGAGGAGCTCCAGCTCCTCCCTGGAAATGCGTGCCCCCTCCTCTGACCAGATGGAGTCCGAGGCACTTGGCAGGTATCTCTGGCAGTGGTGCCATCACATCAGGGCTGGCTGGAACTGGTTAAAACTGGCACAGGGAGGTTTGCTGCGCACACGTGCCCCCACCGCTGGGCACACTTTTAGTCCCCACCTGTGACACCCATCCCTTACAAATTCAACCCCTCACCGCTGTGAAACACATTTTTAAGGCTACACTGCTTATAAAAGTCTGAACACATGCTGATTGCAGTGCACTGCTACAACTCCTGACAGTGTAACCAAAGTGGAGGCAGAAGATGACCTTCTTTTATCTCCTTCTAGCAACATAAAACAAATACAAAGAGGATTTTTTTTCCCCGGGGAATATATAGTTTAACTTTACTGTAAGTAAGCTTTTCACATCCCTCACACCAATATTTTGAGCTAAAGACTGTGGTGAAATTTTAGTATTTCTTACTATGTGCCAACACAACCAGAAGCATACTCAAGCAGGCCTTGTCTTACAGAGGTTACACTTCAAGACTATATTCAAACTCTACATTGCAATTAAGCGACTGTAAACAAGCTCCTTTCCTGGAGGACAACCAGGACAGTGCAGAGGTCCACCTCGGCATTGCAGGGTGGCTGTGTGGGATGGAGGAGGGCAGGAGGAGCTGAAGGGAAAGGAGGCTAACACAGTACATCGGCTTCCTTCAAGCGGGCCTGAAGCACAGAAATATAAATACGTGTTCCAGCTTGGACATAATAGGTAAATAAAAGGGATCTGTTAAAGGCAAGTAAATGCAGCTTCAGTGAGGGGATGGGGTAAAAATAAGATGAAGGGATCTTGTGGTTTCCATCTACATCTGGCTGAAAGTAAAATGCTATTAGACCTCTAACTAAGATGCGTGGCAAGTTTTACAAGGTGAATGTAAAATGTCTTTATGAATTTTAAAAATGAATATAAGAATTTCTGGCGTGGGCAGTAAAATAAACATAGGATACCGAGATAGCTATTCTGATGACAGAAGATGAACTGACTACCCATAAAGCAAAAATTAGAGATGGCTAAGAAGAAAGCAATAATGACTTGTTACATTCACATAAATCTACTCTTAGCTCTCATTTGGTGGTGGAAGCAGCTGAGCAAAACTGGAGATTAAACTTATGTCAGACAGCTGAGGACAATCTGTGTGAGTTATTCAAGAGCAATCTGCTATAAGCAAAAGCTATGCTTACAAGAATGACATTGAAACTGATTCTGGTTTTGTAAAAGAAATAATAAGGAGGGGAAAAAAAAAAAAAATCACATTTTCTTACTGTCTTCCTGATCATTTGGGATAGGAAATACTGCCTAGCTCTTCCAGATGAGGAAGTCCTTCAACGTTCTCTGCCGGGGACAAGAATAACCTATACCAATTTTTGCCAGTAAGGTGCTTCTGGCCATCATTGCATTGGAAGGTTTCTACTCTGAGACCTATAGCTTTACTGTCAGATGGAAGTTCATACTTCCTGCGGCAGCTGCATGCCAGTAAGCATGTTTATAACCTACTTCCCTTGATCGTACTGTAGCAATATTACAGGAGGGTAAGGGAACAATGTGAAGACAGGTAATTCTTCCAGGCAAACACCTTCTCTGATTAGGTAAACTCAAGTTGTACTAAAACGTCCTGTGCCTAACATTTCGATATCAATCCCCAAATCTGACAGGTTCATCCTACCCCTCCATCTTTTTCAGATTAAAAAGAAATAGTAGTTGAGACTGAGAACTAGACAGAAAACATTTTGAAGTATCCAGCCAAATTAAGTTCAAGGAAAAATTAAACTAGCAAAGGCATGCATCGGAGATGAAAGCTGCACCGCATTGCTATATTCTAGGCAATGAGTTTGTATTGACTGAGTTCAAGATGAGGACATTCTGACCTCTTCACTTATAAAATAAAATGCTCATGAAACTAACTTTCTGTCTTCCCTGCCAAGGCCTGTAACTATAATCACAGAAAATTTACCAAGGGAGAAAAAGAAGGCAATGCATCTTAGACTGACACTAAGTTCTCCAGGCTGAGAGAGACAGATTATTTAAAACTAGACATTGAAAACTGGTTAGCCTCACTGCTTCCTTTTGACTTCCAGAATACACTGAACATTTTCCCAATGGCGGGCTCTTAATAAGGTATAAGCATACTGAGTGGATTTTAATGGCAGGTAAATGAAGCAAATTAAATGAAATTTTAAGAGATTTAAGAGATCAAGCTAATGCAACATTAAAAAGACCCAATTTTTAGATGCCATGGCTTTCTGAAACTGTACCTTTTGGTCTGTAGCAGGCACCTTGTTTCACAAAAGGTTCTGTACCGGCTGCGGGTGCCCCGGCGCCGGCAGGAGCAGGCGGCTCTGCAGGGTCGGCGGCGGCTGTGAGGGGAGAGGCGGGGCTGCCCCGGGCCGGACCCAGCCGGTTCCCGCCGGTTCCCGCCGGCTCCAGCGGCCCCACCGCCGGGCACAGCTGAGCCCCTCAGCCTCGGGGAAAGAAAGCCTGGGGAAGAAAGGGCAAAAGGGCTGAGGGAAACGGGGGGAGAAACAGCCCTGCCAGCCCCGAGGGGAGAGCGGGAGGAGGGCAGGAGGTGCTCCGGGCCCCCCTCCCCGGCAGAGATGGCCCTGCGGCCCCGGGAGAGACCCCCCCCCGCTGGGGCAGGGGTTTCCCTGCAGCCCCGGGGAAGGCCCCAGGCTGGAGCAGGGAACAGCCGGAGGAGGCAGGAGCGGCAGCGGGGAGCCGCCGGGGGCTGCCCCCACACACCCGTCCCCCTGCGCCCCTCGGGGGAGAGGAGGAGGAGTTGGGAGCGAAGGGCGGAAGGTGAGCCTGGGAAGAAGGAAGGGGGGAAGTGTTTTCATATTTGCCTTTGCTTCTCAAAATGCAACTCTCTCTTAATTGGCAATAAATGAATTCTTCCCAAGTCGAATCTGTTTTGCCTGTGACGGTAACTGGTAAGGGATCTCCCTGTCTTTATGTCAACCTATGAGCTTTTTTACCTTATATTTTCCCCCCATCCTGCTGAGGAAGGGGAGTGAGAGTGGCTGGGTGGACATCTGGCAGCTGGCTGAGGTCAACCCACCACAGGTTCAAATAAACAAGACCCGTAAAGCTTATAGTCTTCAACTTGATATCCATGTAAACTGACTTTACACCAGAAGTGCTAATCGGTTTTAAGATTCATACATGATCTTCACATTTCTGATTTGTCAGTGAAGAACCTTGGGGACCTAACCATCAGAATGTCAAAAGAGTAAAAGTTTAGAGAGGAGGGGAGTGGATGAGGAAACACATCTAGAGCTGAGAAATAAACCTCAAGATACCACTCTTTAAAAGAACAATTTGACTATTTGACTATAAATTTGACTAATTTGACTATATATTGATTTATATGTGCACCATTTAAGATCTTTTGTTTGAAACTTTACCTGATTTCTTTAGATTGAATTTTGGGAAAAACCATTGAAGTAGTTCAGGCAGGCTTACATAAACAAGAGCAAAAACCTTCTTTACAGAAAAAATGACATCAGTCAACTTTAATAGCACATGACACAGAAGGAGACAACTAAGCTGTGGTACCTAGTCCATTCTGGACCAGCGGCAGAAAGGTAGCTTTCTTAACACCCTTAGGGGGACATCAGACCCTTTATCTTACGTCTTTCCAGTCAAATATCATGTAACTTGTCATGATCATTAGTTCCTTAAATACACCAAGAAATACATTTATTTCTTGAACCCTGATTTCTGAACTCAGTTTTCCTGAAAACTGGGACTGCTTATTAAACAGATATACCTAACAGGGAAAGGAAACACTGGTTTTCCCTCACCTTCCAGCAGTGATTCCTTGCCTGGAATTCTGTAGAATTGAAGATTTTAAGAGTAAGACTCCTCTGTCTAAATTAACCAGCAATGCATAGTATCCCTAAAAATGCCTATTTCTCTCCATTGACCATAAACAGATCCTTGAATAATATGCTACGATGTGTGGCCTATGCTGTATCCATATAATTTTCTTTCTTTTGTCCTTGTTTATATTGTTTGCTTGGGCTTCTAAACCTCTTCCCTTCTTAAATCACTTCTTCTGAGTCTTTTCTTTGCTGTTCCGGTCAGACATAAGCAAGTTTATCCTATAGCTAACTCCTCTGTTTTTTTGGCCTAAAATACAAGGACTGAATGAATTCTAAAATGCTTGGCAGTGGGCACAGGCATTTTTCTCACAATATTAGAAACAGGGTTTGATCTTTTTATCATACCATATTTGCTTCACAGTAGTACCATAGGAAAGAGGAGGAAGATATTTTAATTAGTGGAGACAAAACATCAGACCTCATTCCTTTAATTAATCTGTTTGTTTTGTTTCCATTGTTGCATTATAAACATTGTACACATGGAAGTCTTTCTTTACACAAAAATGAATTCCAGGCGCTATGCCACAGTAAGAATAATAAATGAAATTATCCAATGCATAACAAAGCCGGTATAGCATCCTTGCTAATCTGTCAAGTTAAGAGGAGTTATTTTTCCCCCACACATTGAAACATGAAATATGTGACCTTTAAAAGCAGTGACAGATGCTTTAGAAGGGGGAAAGTAGTAGGCGTAATGTGTAAAGTTTGTTTTGCTGATAGAATTGCTTTTTATATTGTGCAATCTGTCACAATCAAGATGGTTGAAAGAAATCAGTGCAACATTTTTGCTGGAAAATGCTGATTTGTCAGTATTAGTAGCATGTAAAACAAAGGAAGAAACTTCAAAAGATTCTAACTGGCATGGGTATTTTTTTAATTTTGGTGTCATACTAATAAAACTACTACTTAGTTTTAATATTAAATGCGTCTGCTAAACAATATTTTGCCATTGCTGAAATGAAGCACTTTACTGTCATTTCTCTAGCAAATTACTTTTGAGTTTTAGATCTGTATTAAATTTATCCACATTTTAGATTAGATTTTTATTTCTTTCATTTCACCAGTTAGACACAGGAAAAATCCAGCAAGGTGACTGCCTGCTCTCGCTTTGCATTGGTCTGTCTAAAGCAATTTTCAAGAGTGCTAAATTTCATATCCTGGGCCTACAAGTTCACAAGTTGAACAGTGTCTTGCAGAAGAAAGGTAACTGAAGAGGGGACAGAGGTGTTTTAAAGTTCCCCACCAAGATTAAATAACTGGGCCTGTTTAGAACAGAGATAACCAAGGTGTAATGTGAGTCTTTCCACTGTGTGAAATTATTTCAAATTACAATAACAGGTTTCTCTTGTCTGCCAGAAGATAAATCATAATTGGCTTAATTTGTAATAAAGGAGATTTAGTTTGTCTGTAAGAAAACAACATTGCAAGACTGGCAAGCATAAGAAGGTGTCATCTACAAACAAGTCACCAGAGGTTTACAACCCGGTAAGTCAAAAATCCAGTTAAATATGCCTGACACTGCCTCAGCATGGGAAGGTGAAATAGGTCTTAAAAACTTCTCAAAACACGGTGTGCATTACTGTAGCAAAAATATTTTTGAATGTGGGAAACCCTTCTACTTTAATCTTTCCATTCTCTGGGCTACTTTTAGTCTGACCCTGCTACCATCATCCCTATTGTTTGGTGGTGGCAGCAAGAGCAACAGAGGTCAGGCATGTTTGCCTGTTAAAGTCAATACCTGAAGGGAACTCTGGGCAAGTACCCATCTTGATGAATCATTATTTCTTTTACAGGGAGAGATTCTTAATTTAGTTCCTAGGCTGTACTTTACAATTCATCTTCCTGATGACAGGAACATATCTTCCTGATGTGTTGAGTTGTTATAATCTGAACTACAAGTTCTGCTCTTTGACACTTCTCTATGAATTCTTCACTGACTGTTTCAAGGAACGAGTTGAAAAGAGCTGTGAGCCTGTGTAAGTGCTTCTGAAGTTCAGTGAAGTGAGTAGAGTGTGCTGCTAGCTCAATTCACCAAGTTTTTATGATTTCACTTTCACCTAATTTCATGAAAGGAGGAAAATGTACAGTTTTCTGTCTTAGCTGGGTGTGAAACCAGGTGTTATTCTTTCACTTGTTCAGGACCTCTGTCAGTCCTCTCTCTAAGCAGTTTACAAACGTATAATCTACCGATAGATGCGCATGCACTAGTACGTATGTTTTTTTTCACCTACTTATAAGTTTCACTGACTTTTACTGTAGCAGGAAGTTTTAATTCTTCTTTCTCATCAGTGTGCCTTTAGTTTCACTGGGGCTCTACCTAGAGTTAAAAAGTCTATTTTCAACTAATATGAACTACTATATTACTTTTCAAAAAATGAGTCAATTTTCATTTACAGTATGACCTTAAAATATTCTTAGAACCTTTCATGTCTATTTGAGAAAGCCTTGTCTCTTTCTTAATGGCTTCTGAGGAAGTAACACCTCTTTTCCTGAAATTATTTAATTGATTCAATAAATATTCATTTAATTCCAGTAAAAGACAGAGCTATGAATCTGAATAGGAGACAAGTGACTTGCAAGTTTAACGTTTACAGTTATCTTTGATACAGTGGGTACTTCTAAAATAATTTTTAAAGGAAAGCTAAACTAGTATGTTAAAACATACTTTAAAAAATCAAGAATTACCTTAAAATCACTTAAATTAGTAAAAGGATCTGCAGTGGTTGAAGGTGATTACACCAGCAGATCACATCACCATGACATGAAAACTGAATTTATTCAAGGTTTTTTTATATGTGTGGTGGGTTGATCCCAGCTGGCAGGCAAACCCCTACCCAATTGCTTGCTCACATCCTCTCAGCAGGATGAGGGAGACAATGGGAAGGGCAAAAGAAAGAAAAAACTCATGTGTCAAGATAAAAACAGTTTAGTGATTGAAGGAAAAAGAAAAATAATCAAGTGTTGCTAGAGCAGTCACTCATCACCAGCAGACCAATGCTTAGCCCATCCCCAAGCAATGGCTCCTTTGGAAAAACCTGCCTCAGTTTTGTTGCTGAGCATGATGTTGTATGGTATGGAATATCTCTGTGGTTAGTTTGGGTCAGCTGTCCTGGCTGTGTCCTGTCTCAAAATCTTGCCCACTGCCAGCCTACTAGAGTGGTAAATGGAGGCGACCTTGATGCCGTGCAAGCACTGCTCAGCAATAGCTAAAACATTGGTGTGTTATCAACACTTCTGGTCGTGGGTCTAAAATCCAGTACCATGTGGACTGCCATGAAGAAAATTAACTTCATCCCAGCCAGACTCAGTAGAGTATGACTGATCTTCATTCAATACTAACACTGAAAACTGATGCTGACAAATCTATCTCCTAGCCCTGTACAATACTGTGCAAGATTTTTAAACTTGCCATTTGAGGAGATAGCACAGTTAAATTGTGTCCTGCCCAAACAGGCTACTTCACACTGCTCTTAATTTCCTTTGTTGTTCTATGGACACTACCTTTAGGCAAATAAATCTGTACCACCTAGGTTGACATAAAGTGATTAAGAGTAACATTTGAATAAAATCTCAATAAAAAAATTAGTAGGCAAGTGTCCTGCTTGAAGTGTAGCCAGAAAGATGTACCAAGTAAGTGAGAAATTTATGCAATTTGTGCACAAATACAATAGAGTGGAAAAGGTAGAGTGGTAAGGTACAGGCTAGGTAATTTTCCTATGCCTTCCTTTCCATTAACAATATATTCTTCTTTTTAAAAATAGCGAAAGGAATGCTCCAAAACACAAATTTTAGAAAAAAGATGACTTTCTGAAAGTTTTGATGTCACTAGAATGCAAGTACTTGTCAATCACCAAACGATTTCTAATTCGTGATTATAAATATACATACTATAATGATGTATTATTATTTTAGCACATTATGCAGCCCTCAGTCACCTTTATCTATCCTTACTTGCTTACACTTTTATCTATTTTCAATTTCCAGGATTTCTTGGATATCCTGGTCCCCTTTGCTAGTATAAGAATGGACAAACAAAAATTGTAATGCTCCAAAGCACCTGGTATCATTGTTTTTCTTTTAAGGAAGACAGATAATTGGAACCACTTCTAAAGAACCCAAGTTAGATGAGCACAACACACATCTTTTATTAAAGATTTTCCAAAAGTAAATTTGCCTTTTACTTGAAAAAGGCTTAGAATATTTGTAGAGGGAATTTTAGTAAAAACATTTATAGGGTGTTAATTTGAGGCTGACATCTATGAGAGCAAGTACAGAAGGCTTTCTTTTGTGATACTATTTTTGTCTTCTGATAAGTGGTCCTTGGCATCATTACTTTTTGATCATGAATCGAGTGAATTTTTACAATCTGAAAACAAATGCTTTATAAATTGGCTTGGGAGATATGATTATACCTGTACCAAACTGTTGTCTTGCTCTTGAAAATGACAGTTGTATGGCTTTTCTATTTTTGTATGAAAATAGTCTTTGAATATATGACCTGCCACCTGCACTGTATTTGTAACAAACAACTAGAGAATTAAATGTGTTGTACAAAGCACAAATCACAATAGCTAGTGCTATTACTACACGTTTAAAAGCACAGAGTCTATAGGAAGTAAAAGCAAAAAGGGGGGGATTATAAAAGCTGCATTATGAAGTGTGTGCACATCAGGGTAATAAACGTGGGTTTTCATTCGAAGAGGTTATTTTTCCTGACGTGTTGCTGTTCCCTTAGGAAAAAAGAAGAAAAGTATTGGAAAATCTTCAGTGCTCTTGTTCATCTTGCTTACTAAAGGAAGCAATATAAAACATAGATACAGGGGTGTTTTTTTCATAGCACCATGCATGAAAACAGCTGTTTTAATTCACTGACGGCACAGATAGAATAGTTAACAACCATTGCACATTGATCAGTTTTATCCTCTTCCAAGTCCCATTCACTGAGCTACATGATCTCGGGGAAGTAAATGACATTCTTGTGTTTTATACATAGGGAGTTTTAAGACGTCTTATTTTAATTCCATGAATTAAATTAAAATGAAAACCAAAGTATGTCCTTGTTTTTCAGCAAGAAGTAGTTGTACTAGCAGGAAGCAGTAGTAAAAGTAACTTGCTGCATCACAGTTGGTGATGCTAACCAGCACTTTGGTTTTTGGGTACATTTGATGCAGAAGTAGTAGCCAAGGTACTGGGTGTACCTGAGCTCTTATAAAGGCCCAGACCTGCCAGTGTCCCCTGAGGTGTCCACTGATACACCCTCTGGCCATTGCTCCAGAGGCCCTATTTAAGGTCAGGCCTGGGCTTTCAGTCTTAGCTTGAGTTGTGTTCTGTAGCTGCTTCTGGCCCTGTGTCCTGGAGACAGCTCACACCTATGTTACAGGTAGCCTGATCTCCAGCTTCGTCTCCCAGATAGACCTTGGCCCTATACTGTATGTCTGTCTCAGCCCTGTCCTCCTCTCCTGATCCTTACTTCCTCATTCGTCTTCCTAGATTAACGTCAAACCTGAGGCATGAGTTCACCCTGTCTGGGTGAACAACCTGAAGGTTGGTGGATCCCATCACCACCCTGGCCCTCCTTGGGTGCTGTAGGACTGTGCCTCGTTGGTGAGGGTGCTGCCCTACCTGCACCAGGATCGCCCTTGGCTTCTGACTTCTTCTCCCTCACAGAGTGGCTCCTGCTGCTCCTAACAGTGAACTCTGGCAATGGCTGGGAGCCTAGGCCTGAGCTGAAACAAAGCTGCTGGAGCAACTGGCAGCCGTGAGCGGCTCTCCTACTCCTAGCTGCTGGTCTGCCATCTTGTGGGGTGGACAGCCAGTGCCCACGTATGCGCTTATCTGTTAAAGGGGTCCCGGGCACCTGGGCCAATCAGAATGACACATGTTGCAGAACAGGGAAGCGTAAGACCACGTGGCGCCCTGCCTGTAAAACCTGCAGCAGCAGATCCCAGTCAGATGTGGGTGGGAGCCGTGGGATGGCAGGAATATGATCTCCCGGTGGTCAGGGGTGCCCTTGTTGGCTCCTTCTTCTGAGAACTGAGTTTTGCCTGTGTACTTTTTGCTCAAGTTATGGTTCATGTCTAAAAACAACCTGATCTGTAGGGAGGTCTGGATGTTAGCTAAAATTACCTGATCTGCAGAGGGTCTCTGATGCTAGTTTGTAAAATGACCCAATCTGGAGAAGGTCTAGGTTAAAAGAAAGTTTTGATTATAATAACTGCTTTGTTGTGTTATTGTTCTACCAAGGATCCCTAAAGAATCTACCTGTCCACATAGTGTTGGGTGACAGCAGTGTGTGTGTAGGTGGAGGTCCCAAAAGAGGCTGGTCATGACAAATAAGGCCTGGTGGGGCATTCAGTGCCCTGACAAGGAGTCTGAGACCTTACCGTAGTACTCTAGCATTACAGTGCCCGTGAATGGGAAATGGGTATGTCTGAATGGGCTATTTCGTTCTCTGAAGTAATAATACATTTGCTGATTTAGACAGGTACCTGAACATAAATGTTGGAACTGATAATGCATAATAAAGGACTAATTTGAGTCCTCTAGTCTTTCAGGTACTTAAACTAAACTTCAGAGCTCAACTTTTTGGTTTCAGGGTTGCAGCATTGTAAAAACTACCATTATTACTAGATGAAATAATAACATATGATGCTACACATTATTTTTCAGCCCCCATCAAGTCATAATTTGGAGAGTTTGATTTAAAATGTCCTTCCACAACTCTTACACCCTAAAAAAGGCAGGAATATTATTTTTGTTGCAATGATTTCTCAAGAATTCTGGGCAGTTGTTTCCCCGTAGAATCATAGTTTAATCTGTCAGTCAAGTGATAAGCTAAGTACTCTGTAAATCACTGAGCTGTCATTTTGTCTTGTTTTCAGTGGAACACCTTGACTGTTTCTATCATGAAGAACTTTCCTTTCAAATTTAGAATAAGACAAAATACTTTTTAGCACAGGTTAATTGCTACACTTGAAGTTAAAAACTAGGGTAATTTGTTTTTTTTTTCTGTTAAATCATTGTTAGTTATTAGTGTTATGATATCTGTTTTGCAGAATTAGGAACTTCTTAGGCTGCTCACAAGATGATTGTTGTCTTATGCTTGGCAATAGTGAACACTCTTGCAAAGATGAAGCCATCTCAACATTGGCATGCTACTGAAAAGCAATAGTCAGTATTGGCTTAAAGAAAATAAAGGAGATAACAAAGCTAAGATATTCATAGAAAGTTCTGCCCCTATCTTTCAAATATAAATCTAGGTTTGCATTTAGGTTTTGAAATTGCCTGTCTTCAGCTTTCTGATAGCACATAGGCACAATTCACTGTCAGGAGACCTTCTGATTAGCAACTGGCTTGAACAAACAAACCTATTTACATTTCATGTGAATTTACTTTCCACTGGACTCCAGCCCAAGTAAACTGTCAAAAGTTTACACTATTCTCAACATATGTAAGTTGCTGGATGTTTCTTCATTTTGTGATGAGTCAGTGAGGTCTCCTCTGCAGTGACTCATTCTGTGCTAATAACAAAGCAGCTTGCTTAAGGCATGAGCCACTAAGTTAAATGAAGATGTGAAAAATGGCAAAAGTGCGGTAGGTGACGAGGGGAAGGGTAAGCAAGTGCATATCAGAACAGAGGTGCTTCGTAGGCTAGAGAAGTTTCTTGCGGATTTGTATTCATAGGTTTCTTAGCCGTAGCTCCACATCTTAATTCTGCACAAGCCAGAGAGCTTTCTGAACCGGAGCTAGAAAGGAGTTCAACTCTCACAATGCTTTCAAGTCTGAATACTGTATGTCTAAGTTTGAAGTTAGCCAAGATCAAACAAGAAGAATATGGAGAAGGGTGTCTACCTGCCTATACTGAATGTTGGGTTACTTAAAGTGTGTTTTGATCCTATTCAATTTGTGCTAGTATCTGCAGAATTTGATCCATCCACCTTCTTAGGTTACATGCTGACAACCTTCTTAAAGATATCATTCTTCCTTTACTATTTGACAGTGTCTTCCAAAACCTGTAGTACCTCTGCCTTCATAAGTGTCTCAGCTGACTGGCCTCTTCCTCTTCACTGCATGTTAGCTATTGTGCTGATTCATTTCCCCTTCTGAAAGGTCTTGTTTTGTTTTTCTGCCAGCAAGCTATAGAACTTGAATGACAAAGGGACTTATGACATATTGACCTTTTTGGCTCTACTGTTCACTATGTTGCTGCTGTTCTTCAAGCTGCATTTCCTGCTTGTTTCAGAAATGCTTTTACTGCTCCATTTGATTCTATAAATATTCCAAATACACAGACTGGTTGTGTTGTTGTTGCTCATTTTTATAGAATTTCTCCTTCTTCAGTCTGCTTCTGCTGTACTAAATGTTTCTGGTATCTGTCTGTCCTCACCTCTGAATTTCCTTTTTGTGTTTGTATATTGTCAAAAAATGAGTGCAGACTAGCTTCCTGCCACAGTATTGCCTCAGTTTCGTCTCCCTCTTAGTAGAAAAAACTCAACATTCTCCTTCAGGTGAGGTAAACTGCCTGTATATTTGATGCAACTGTTCTTCATTACTTCTACTTCAGAGGCTGCTATAATGCTCTCTTCGCAGAATCTCATTTTATCTCCCTTTCTTCCAATGTCCCTGAAGTTTCTTGTTCATCCTTTTATGGTTGATCTGGTACCTGAATGTGGGAGACTGATCTATGCACTGGGAATCCAGAGGAACAGGCTGTTATGTTGTAACTCCTTCAGCAATTTCCTTTTGAAAACTCAAACTTCCCCATTTATTAATGTATTCCATTACTTGATTTATGCTGAGGCTGAAATAGTAGGTTCTCTACCATTACTTCTATCTCTTGCCCTTTTCACACTGTTTGAGTATTTCTTTCAGGTTTTTAAGAGCATTCATAATAAAACTCTGCTCAAGCACCACTGAAACACATCACTTACTGACATGTGTGTGAATTAACACCAGTAGCTACCAGTAACCAGAAGGTGGTAACAATTTTTCAACTGCCAACAATGAAAGCAGATACATCTGGAAAAAGCTTTTACCTCAGTAATGTGTGCCGCTTTGAAAATCCCTACAGATTAAACAGATTTCAGAGCATGTTTGGAGTATCATAAAATGAGAGGTACTTCAAAGGAGCTGGGAAATGGCCCAACACCTACCTATTGAACTTTTTTTAAGACCTTTCTCTTATTAGGAAACTTTTATTTTCCCTAACCATGTCTGTGACAATTACTGAGAAGAAGCTGTCAGAAGTAATTGCATGGCTTCTGGCCTCACTAAGTGAGACGAGCTTTTTCATGCCATGACCTCATTGCTTGTCAGAGTATGTTCTTGACAGCAGCAGATTCCTCATGCTTAAGGCTACTTAGTGGTCAATCTTTGAATGTTTTCTTCTTTGCCAGACAGGCTGGTTTAGGTCTGGTCACTTTGAGCTTATCAGATATTAGCTTTCAATTGGTCCTTAAAAGAGGTTTCCATGTTTGCCTTGGCAAGGTTTTGATTAATAACTGACTTCATTTTGCATCCTGAGATAGACATTTCAGTGATGAGAGTTTTCAGAAAATCTTCTAGATTTTGAGTGTTATATAAGGTACTAAATAATCAGTTTATGATACATAGTCACACACTTTTGCTTTACAGTGTCTCTCTCTTTCTTTGAGCCACTGATGTTTTATCCTTACGGCCATGTCTAAACTTCATGCTTGTATGCCAGATTTTTGTTCAGTGGGAATCTGGGTGCAGGTTAGGTATAGCAAATATTTTCTTTCTGTAAAGATGTGACCTTTTAAATGGCACTTCCATTGATCTGGACTGGAGGGAATTGCATTCTCCTATTAAAAGCTATATTTGTACAAGCTGAAATATTTCACCAAGTTTTATTTGTTAGCTATGGATTTTATTCTTGCAAAACCTCATTTAAATGATTGCTTTTCATTTCTGATTTCACTTTCGGCATAGCAAATTTCACACTCAGTGTAAGGTTCTTGTTCTAATCTATACCTCTCATTCAGTCAGGAAAATAAATATGCAAGTTTCAATTACACTGATATTATCTGTTAGACTGTGTGACCTATTGTATCCATCTAAAGGAATTGGACAAAAGACACTTTTTTCCTCTAATTATGCAGAAAAGTTTCAAGACTTTGAAGCCTGCCTTATATTGGAGTATAGGACTGGAAAATTCTGAAGAAACTTTCTTCTCCACTACTGCCTCTGTTAGAGTAGCATAACTGTTTGTTGACCAAGCTAATGACAAATGCTTGTTAACTACTCAGTTTTGTCTGAGAGAGAAGCCTGAGATGGATCTCCTGGGACACTTCTGCCTAGGCCTACAAACAAGATACCTCCGTCCTCAGAGGGACCCTACCGTGTTAGTATTATATTAAAGAGAGCGAATTGAGTGCTGAAGTTACTTTCTGCTGAAGTGTTCGATATAAATGGAATTAGCATCTAGATGGCATTTGCATCTTACTGTTGGTTTATCATGTGTGTCAGCTGCAGGGCCAAAATTTTTTTTAAAACCACCTGGATCACTGCTACGGCTCACTTCTGTCATTTTGTTCTATAAATATGCTGAGACAAATTGGAACAGGACAGATAAGGTTAAAATTGCACAATAGAGATCATGTTACATTATGCAGTGAGGGTTTGTATATAGGAAACAGGAAAGGAGAGGACCCAAAAATATGGTAGGGTTTTACCTCCTCACCTTTTCTTAGTAACCAACCACCTTGCATGTTTTCCTTCTTTTTCTTGGATATCTAAATTTGGTTTGAGTATGATGTAGGATTGCAGTAGATGGCTATGAGGTGAATTACTTAACCATAGCTGTTTATTTTTTTTTTTCTCCTCAGATTCTGTTTCCTTCCCTTGCTTAGTGTTTTTTTTTTTTTTTACCTCTACATTTGACTGCTTGACACATCTTTTGGCTGCTTTATAAGAAAACAGGGAGAAGCAGTGGATCATGGCTACTGACATTGCTTGTGACTGACAGCTACTTGGCTTCTTTGCATTGTGTTATTTGAGACTTGTTTGTTCTGTGTGAATAATTCTTTTAGCCCTTATATTTGAACAAGGTGATTCACTGCAATACCATTTTCTATTAATTGATACTGTGACAATGGAGAGACTCAGAAAAACATAGTGATGACATTTCCTTAGGCAAATGGTACTTTTATTCTGGTTTTTATATATGTTGTATCAATTTATTGGCTGCTAACAAGTATACTCTACAGTCTTACATTTTGAATGCTTTTTCTTTGTGTCAATTTTTGGAAGACATATAAAAGCAAGTCATTTCAGGCTACAAAAACAGAACCTGTAATGTAGAGACAGCAGTCGTATACAGGTGTTTATTGTTCAAGAACTAAGCAAGAGATGCACTTCTGGGAGCAGATGTTTAATGGGTTGAAAACCACACATATAATACTGATATTAAATTTATTAAAAGCATTTGTCCTTTTTCTCACAATACATGAATTTCAAATCAGTATGCTTTAGTCATGTTTTCTCTGGCAGCCCTTGTTACTTTAAGTCTGTTAGCGGAAGGCTATTCTCACTTTCTTGTTTCTCCTTAAGAGTACCATAATGGCATTGCATGATTGGGCCACAGCTTGGCCAGAATCTGGAAATGCATAGGTTCCAGCCTTTTCTAAATTGAAAATTCCACAAAACATGCAAACATCTTCTAAGCTGAAAAGCTGGAGGTCTGTTTCTTTTTTCCTTTCTTTCTTTCTTTTTTTTTTTACTAGAACAAGCTAATAAATTCATATAAAATGTTTGAAAACAGATTCCTTCATTGTCCATTTTGTAATTTTATAAGTTCTTTTCCTGAATCCTGTGCTCAGTTCAGTAAATTTTAGTGGCTTCCCAATTTGAAACATACTTTGCAAAATACCTTTAAAAATCTTTAGGAAATTCTTTCTTTCTGATGTCACAAGTTCAGGTGAGTGGGTGGAGGATCTCATACCTGTGGGAAGCCATGAGTTGTGCATTTGAAAATACCTAAGCATAATATTTATTGGAAAGAAAGCTAACACACTTCCAGTTTTCTTGTGGTCTGAGAGTTCAGCAGAGCAGAATGCTTAGTTTGCTTATATTATTTGATTGAGAATAGAAACAGAAGAGATGTATACTGTGACATTCAAGGGGGTTCTTTTGTTGTTCTCCTTTTAAGACTGGACACTAACCAAATTGGCAAGACAGCTGACATGATGAGGAAAACCTAGAGTAAAATGAAAACTTCAGAGACCAGACTACTAATGGTGGGACAACCAAATAAAAAGCAAAGGGGTGGGATGGTCAAGGACTGAAAAAATTAATAACAAGAGTTCTGGAGGAGAGCATGAAGCAGAGCATGCCTGACAGCAGCCACTGCTTTCAGAAGGGGAGCAGGCAGCCAGTGGAGCTCCACAGCATGGTGAGACAGACAGATCGGGCAGCGTCAAACCCCACCTGGGACAATCACTGGACAAATCAATTCTTTTTAATTTGTCAGTCCCAAGTTAATCTGAACACCTTCCTACAGTATGGTATGGGAAACAGCAAAATGAATAGGTGAGTACAGGGTGAGTTTTACTGAACAGTAACCAGAGCTCATAGGGAAAAGAAGGACCTCAACCAAGACATTTTGAAAATAAAGCACTGTCTGAAGTGGAAAAGAAAGGGGCTTAGCCTAAGCATGGGAAAGCTGATCCCTGCCAGCTATAAATGAGACAGCACATAAAATAAAGCTATGTTCTAAACTATGGGGACGAATGGAGAAAAAAACTTTATCTGCCATACTTTCAAACCATGAATTTGAGGAACCTTGCCTAGATGAAGGAAAAACAAATCAACCTGACTGCAGGACATCAGTCAGACATCCTGAAGATTTACAAATTAGAGAAATGAATGCAGTGTTTGAGGAGCACAGAAACTGAGAAAATCCTTATGTATCCTCAAATGACAGACCCAAAGAAGACTAGGGAGCTAATCAAAGTATTCTACCTCTAGAAAGACTCCCTGCCCCAGAAAGCTGCTTGTGTGTCAGCAGTCCATTTGAATTATGTAACTGACAAAAGCAGTACTCAACAGGACTCAATTTGCTGGATACCATGTAAGAATTGATACACTTACATAAGAGTGGTGGGAGGCAAGAAGGAAAGAGGTGAGCAATTTTAATGAAGGGCACCCAGGTGGGAAAAAATGAGTGCCAGATTATTTTGTAGAGACACATCAGTCCCAGCAGTGTGAGTTAAATGTGTCTTTGTTTTCACTAAGATTGAATGCTGGAGATGTCACAGTAGAGACTGCTCCCTACCTCACTCTGCAACTGGAGAGACAGTCAGAGGGAGATGATGGAGGTGAAAGAACTTCAGGCTGCTTCCACATTTCAGGAGTATGAAATCTAACAAGGTTCAGAGAAGATGAAAAGTTAGCACTGTGTGGAGAGAACAGGCAGAAGAAAGAAGAGAATCATTGTGTGGGGACTGTGGCATACTTTGTGCAGAAGTCTTCATTTTATCTGTTATATGGGGTAAGCAACCAGATTATCTTTTCTGAGAGAAATGTTTTGGGGGCTTTGTGTCTGTTGCATCACTACGTAGCTCTGCAAGATGTTTTCTTGCAGAGAGAAGACAGAAGATGGATGGTGTAACTGCATGATGTATTTGCATAGCTTACCTGTGTATTGTGTGCCACGTTTTATTAAAAGGTAGAGGCTGAACAATGGGAAGAAAAGCTGCCTCTTGGTTTGTCCAAAAGTGCTCACCTCGGGTGGAGTGAAATTTTCTGGGGAGATTCTGTCCCTTGGAGCCACTGACCACACTGGACTGGGGGTCACTTCTGGTGAGCTCCTGAGAAGAGCAGTAGTAAGAAGCAAAGACTATCAGTTTGTGGGGATAGCGGGCCAGTAAGACCTTACCTAAAAAGCCAAAGGGGTCACTGTGTGATGTGAGTTGCAAGCCAGGAAGTCCTAGAAAGCTTTTGTGCTAGCAGCAAGACTGGAGGAAAGGACTGCTGTGTGCTAGTGGAAGGGAAGTGAAGAACTTGTTTTCCACACTTTTTGTTGTAATCTGTCCTGGTTTCGGCTGCAACAGAGTTAATTTTCTTCCTATTAGCTGGTACAGTGCAGTATTTTGGATTTAGCATGAGAATAATGTTGATAACACACTAATGTTTTAGTTGTTCCTAAGTAGCGCTTATCCTAAGTTAGGGATTTTTCAGTTTCCCATGCTCGGCCAGCAAGCAGGTGCACAAGAAGCTGGGGGGGGAGTATGGCCAGGACAGCTGACCTGAACTAGCCAAAGGGATATTCCATACCATACAACGTCACACTCAGTATATAAACTGGGGGGAGTTGGCCGGGAGGGGCAGATCGCTGCTTGGGTGTTGGTCAGCAGGTGGTGAGCAATTGCATTGTGCATCACTTGTCTTTTCTTGGGTTTTATTTCACTCTTTTTGTTATCTTCCTTGCTATTGCTATTATTATTACTATATTTTATTTTAATTATTAAACTATTCTTATCTCAACCTATGAGTTTTACTTTTTTTCCTGATTGTCCTCTCCATCCCACCAGGGCGGGAGAGGCGTGAGCGAGTGGCTGTGTGGTGCTTAGTTGCCAGCTGGGGTTAAACCATGACAAATCTGTGACATACCAGAGCTAAGTTTCATTTATGGGATTGGTCTCTTAATGTTTGAGAGTTGATAGACCTAACTGTAGGGATTTTGTACCTCTTAGTGGGCTTTGTTTTATAAAGCAAAGAAAGCAGTTTCTCTAAAAGGCAGACCTGGCGTTCACCATGCATGTCACTCAAGCCACAGATATACTAACCTTTGTCCCACAGATGGGCTGGAGAACTGAGAACTTCTGTAGCTTTTGGGAAAAAAATATCCCTGTCCTGAGTTGTCAGAGTCCAGTACTCCCTGACCAAGTTCTTTTAGATACTCCACACATGGAGGGTGTAATATTTAATATCAAATTTACTTATTTGAAGATATTTGATGTATGGGATTTCTGATTTAGCAGAGCAATACAAAATATACTGAAAACACAATACAAATTACAAATCTAAGTTATGCTTAGCGTAACAGTTGCAATATACTGTTCAATCACAATGCTAATGTGATTCCCATTATAGGCCTCTATAATATGCACACTGTCGCGATACTGGGCATTCACAATTGCTGGGAAGGAATGCATGGCTTGAAGCCAGCTCAAGCCCATTGGTTTTTTTGAAATACTTTTGGTGGTTGTCTAGCTTTTGTAATCTATGTTGGGCTGAATCATGTATTCACCCCACCCCTCCATGATAGCCTGGCTGACTCAGGGAGACCTTCACACTCTTTTAATGAACTCAAGGAACCACCAGTTAATCCAACTGTTGATAGGTGCTTACCTAAAACAAAGGCTACCCTCTGGTCCCCTTTATGCTGAGATGAAGTCAGTTTATTTGCAAAAGCTGTGGTCAGTCATGCCCTGCATTATTCCCTGAGCATGTCGCCCTTTCCCATGCCCTATAAGCCTTCTTCCATTTTTAGGGTTTTATTGGTCAGTCACATGTGTTTGTTTCCGAAATCCGGAATAAAACTCCTTAACAGCAATGAGAAGTTAAGAAGCAGGCACTCCTTTATTGCAGTGCTGGGCACACAGGGGATCGCTCCACCTAGTGTGTGCACCTGTCTGGTTTAATCATGCAGGTTAAATACACACCTGTTATACATATTCACTAAATTTCTGGGAAATGTCATGCATAATCATCAACTTCCCGATAAGCCATTAGCATATTTAAATGTCTCTTTACGCAGACTCAGTGAAATCTCTGGTGGTCTTCAAAAGCCCTCTGGTGGTCTTCCATAGTCTTCCTCACTTTGTCCGATAGTTGACCTCTCTTATGTGGTTCTGTGCAGTATGATTCTTGCCATCATATATTAGATTACACAAAAGTACATTCTATGTTAATTCCTTTTCTATGATTGGTCTTTTAATCATACCACCTTATTAATATTCTTACGTTAAAACAATCATTGGTCGATCTCACATAATCCATTAACCAGAACTTTGATCAAAGTAGTTTCTAAGCAACAGAACTAAGGTCCATAACGATTTCTTAAAACAAACCACTATAATTAACCAATCTGTGTTAGAATTCTATGGTTAACTGACTGTCAACAATACTTGTATTCTTATGATTATGCTTAGCACAGTTTGTAATGTTCCTAAATCTCTATAACTACGTTGCAAACTTCACACTCCTATCTCATGATTTTGTTTTAATCAAATCTTTATCAAAGTATTTGCAACGTGTTGAGGCACAAAACTGCAATACTTGTGAACTGTAAAGCAATAAAATGCTTTGGGTCAGCAGAAATTCTTAATTTTGAGAATTTTTGCAATGGTTCATTTTAATATTGACCTTTTTTTGATTGCTTTTAATATAAATTCTGTGAAACTTAAAGGGAAAAGGTCACACTGAAATGATTTGATTTTTTACTTTCTTTTTTTTTTTTTTTTACTTTAAGAAATGTCAAAACAAGTCACTTGGGTTATTGCCAGATATGTTGCTCTGATGCTATATTTTAAGCCAGAAATCTAGTCCTTTCTAAAAAATTATTTTGTTTTTGTCCAATCAGAAATTTATTTCTAGTTGTCCTATCCTCCAGACAGCTGGAAAAACTCCTAGCCAGCTGAATTTAGAGTTAAAACAGTTTGAGAAAATGGGCTGCTTGTACACACAGGAACAGATCATGTTAGGCCAGTTAATCAAAATTAATCAAATGCTATTTTTTGCTGTTCAAGAAATGAACAGTAATGATAATTCTTCTTTGAGATTATATTCCATGTATTATGTTACCAGTATAAAGATAATATTTTTTTTAAGTTGAGAAACTTGATGCAATTGACTGACCCAGTAGACTTTAATTGAAACTCTGGCTTTCTGGCATCTACCCTGATTCTAATAAAGTAACTAGGGTCTTAAATCTTATGCTTTTATGCATGACCCAGTCGTATTTTCCACTGTTAAAGAGTTTGCATGATGGGGAAAAGTAGATCTTCATCTAACATGAAACATGGGCAGATGTGGCTTGCTTCAGTTTGCAAAATGGCACACAAAAACGTTAATGCTGTCACTGTGCCTATCTCATTTCCTGGGAACCCTTCCATTATATGTAGGCATTCCTGTGAAAGCTGGAAGCTTTGTCTGCATTGAAAAGCAGCAGAGATCCTTGTGATGAGAGCAGCTATAGACTGTCTGTAGAGAAAGTCATCAAAAGCCCCAAACAAACCACAGATCTTGATGTAGATAACACTGATCCAGAATACACCTACTCCCTGTTCAATAAGAAAAAGGGAGTTGTAGAACATTTTGCAGACAAATAGTACTTTTCTGTGCTAGGAACTGACTTCATCAAAATCAAACTTCCGTTAACCTCATAAGCAATTACAGAAAATGTCAAGCTCCTGATAACATCAAGGGAGTTGGCTGCTGTTACAATGTGTGATAAGTAGCATACATGATAGATGGCAGTTTAATTAATATACTGGAAATCTTTCCTTGATTAATCTGTAGTATATAAATCACATTAATCAAGAAGGAGTCTTTCTACTGTTTAATTTTATAGGCGTTATACTGTCAGAAGAGTTTATTAATGGGTATGCGCATCTTTGATTATCACAAATGCTCTCAAGGCCAAACTGGAAAGGTAATAGATTCTTATTCCTTCATCTTAGATTCTTCGACTTTCTGGCTGTACTGGGAGGAATATCAGCTTTAACAAGACTTTGAGAGTAAAGGACATGGTCTCATTGAAAGCATGGGTTAAAATTTACTTGTGTCAACTGGTTCTTAAGTAGCACTCTATTGCATTGAGCTGCTATGTAATACATTAGCTGACTAAATGATTGTTGTGGGGTTATGTAGAATTTTTCTGTAAATGCTTTTACTCTAAAACAGTAGATAGAATTTCTGTAGTCTTGTGTATGCTCTGTGTTCTGTATCATGTATTATGACCAAGAATAGTATTTTTCTTGCTTTGGAAAGTAACATATTTCTAGCTATTTAGTATACATATAACCCGATATCACTGTTTCACACTAAAAGGGATATGTAGTCTTGTGTATGCTCTGTTTGTGCGAATACTTAACTAAGCATTATTTTCAATTCTAATTTTCATTAGTGGACATGGTGTTAAATCACAGTATTGTAGAAAAATCTGTGCATAAAATGGGTGTCTCCTTTTGCCTGTTCTACTTGTAAGAGTAATGGCTGAAGATTTGCTGCTGTGTCTCTTAAAGATTGGTGTCAATTTAGTTGCTCAAATGCTAAAGTAGTTTTGAATCTCCACTGTCTTTACTGGTTATAGTTTTCATTAGTATCTGAAACGATGTAAAACAGGCATTTGGACCATTTTCTAAGGATTGCATCTGGCACAGCTGTCTTCTCCATAGTACAGGCACTGTGGGCTATATTCAGGTGATCTAAATGCCACTGAGATGCCGGGGCCTCATGTGCTAGTCCCTACATTTTGTTCATCTCTGTTAAGGGCACGGGAACTTAGCTGACACAGTGTGAGTGCGTGTCATGGTTTAACCCCAGCCAGCAACTAAGCACCATGCAGCCGCTCACTCGCTCCCTCCCCACCCAGTGGGGTGGGGGAGAAAATCGGGAAAAGAAGCAAAACCCACGGGTTGAGATAAGAACAGTTTAATAGAACAGAAGAAACTAATAATGATAACACTAATAAAATGTCAACAGCAATAATAAAAGGATTGGAATGTACAAATGATGCGCAGTGCAATTGCTCACCACCCGCCAATCAACACCCAGTTAGTCCCCGAGCGGCGATCCCCAGCCTCCACTCCCCCCAGTTTCTATACTAGATGTGACGTCACATGGTCTGGAATACCCCGTTGGCCAGTTTGGATCAGCTGCCCTGGCTGTGTCCTGTGCCAACTTCTTGTGCCCCTCCAGCTTTCTCGCTGGCTGGGCATGAGAAGCTGAAAAATCATTGACCTGAGACTAAACATTGTTTAGCAACAACTGAAAACATCAGTGTGTTATCAACATTCTTCTCATACTGAACTCAAAACATAGCACTGTACCAGCTACTAGGAAGACAATTAACTCTATCCCAGCTGAAACCGGGACAGTGCGTCAGCTTCATTAGTGAAACTGCACTCTTCTTTTCTGCCAGTACTCACAGAATGTTTTGTGTCAGGGTAAACTTATATTCACTACTTTACCATATGAAAACTTTCCTAAGTGGAATATGGAGGTTTCATAGTCCTTTATCTTAGATAAAGGAATCAGTAAAAGTTCAAAATCAAAACTGAAGGAGGCAACCTTTTGACAGTTGAGTCTAGCTTTCCCAAATATTTTAGTTGTTGAACTTTACTACGATGAATTTTTTTAAAACCTTAAAATATAGTCTTGAACATTGAACATGAATTTTGCATTTCCCTCTTGAGATTTACAGCTCTTCCATGTTGGCTTGTTTGTCACTGTCATCCAGTTAAAGAAGCCATATGTGACTTTCATAACTAACAAAAATCAGTCAGATAGCAACTAATCATAGTGCTCACCAGAGATCTGCATACCAAAATCTATTTATTCAGATGTGACAGCTTGGCATAGCCCAAGAAGACAGTCTGAGAAGCATGTGTTTTATTTTCCTGAAGGATTTTCTTTTCAGTGCACTTGCCTCAAAATTGAAGCAGTTCATGACATTATGGTTGGAAGCCTTGGAAGCGGCTTGTAGCTTCTCAAAATCAACCAGTAGGATTGGTTCATTAAAAAAAAATCTAAAAGAAAATAAATCTCTGAGAAATCATTTGTGTAAGAAAAAAAACCCAAACAACCACCAAAACACACAAAAAACCACCCTGTAATCTCTGTTCTGCAGTGTTTCCACAGTAGTAAAGAAACTAGACAGAGGCACAGTGCAGATGTTTTACCATGTTTTAGCATTTTGAAAGAGCTTTTATTCTGTCAAACCTTATTTTGGAAAAGGCAAAGTTCTTGAAAAGGCTGGATCCCCAGTGCACACAAGATAGTATTTAAGTCTCCTTATCTTTTATCCCCTTACTGGAGGTGCTTTAGAAGCAAGTTTGGTATGGGTAAAAAGCACTGCAGCTTTTATGGTGAATGCTAGAGAAGCTTAAAGCAAAAGAGCCTTAAGCATGCCTGCGGGGAGATTCATTTTAGCACGTAGAATGAGAACCTTCCACGCTGATGTGTTACAGTTCACAGTGCTGTTATAGGGGACCAAATCAGGAGTGGTTTCATTGAAGTCAGCAAGCAAAATTGTAAGTGAAATTTGAAGAGAGTCCTTAATTTTGTTCTAGGATTTGGTGTGATGCATGTTATATGCATGCTTATTTTTAAATTAGCATCTTGCTTCTTTTCTGGAGCTCACCAGGTAAACAGGTTTTTGCTGACCTTAAAAAGGTTACAGCCAGGCAGTGTAACCTCTCAAATGTAATGGACATTTCAGGGGAATACAAGCAACAACTCCTGTGTGCCTTCACAATGCAATGGTGATCTGTTGAACCAGGACACAGATATAAGTTATTCACATATGGTGTTGCCCAGAGGCAAACAGGAGAAGTGAAAGCAGGGGACCAGCTCTTCAAAGATTACCTCCACTGATTGTCAGTTTTGTCCATTTCATACCTTCTTTCTGAGCACCACTTCAACACAAGGCAGGTGAATATCACTCTCTCTTCCAATGTAAGAAATACTAAGAGGCTACAGAAGCTTGTTTCAAGTGGAGCTGAAAATATAATTGTTGCAATACAATAAACTTCAGTTTCATCCATTCAGGCATAATGCCTTTCAAAAGGAATGTAACAATTGCGTAGCTTGGATCCCCTCCCTTCCTCTCTCTTAGTAAATACTTCCATATACCATTGAAATGCTCTTACTTTTGTTACCTGATCAGAAAGGAACTCCCGAAACACACAAAGTATGTGTAGAGAGGAGACATGGCTTTATTCTGCGCAGGGCTCAAGGTGGAAGATTTCCACAAACTGAGCACACTTATTGAGGTTTTTAGTCCATACTTATACACTACAGTTAAACCACCACGCCTTTCTAATACATATGTTCTGCCTAACGATTGCATATTCATTATGTTGAGCAAGCATGACATATTGTTCTCTTGAACAATCATCCCAGAGTCATCTACCTCCTGCCCAGGGGTCTCTGGTGGTTTTAGGTGGTCGTTTGGGGAAGAATACCCCTCCTCCTTTCGTCCTCTTACGGGCATGCCTCATCTGTGGACACCAGGGGCTTTGTTTCTCTCGCCAACCCGCCCAAGGAGGATGTATGTGCTTAATTAGGAAGTCTGTGACTCTGAAATGTCCATTATCTGGTGCCTTGACTATTATCCAAACACTCCTTAAGCATCCTCTGTTGTAAGCAGAATCTTAAACTAGATGAGCTTTACCTTGAGTACACATAATCTAAACAGTCCTTGAATAGCAAGCATACCACACTTTTCATGTTTTGGTTTTTTTCTTTAAGCTATCACTGCCTCCTTATTTGTTAATCAGTCTTTTGAAGGCTTGAGGCAATACTTCGGTCTCTTCCCTCATGAATGAAAGGAGCCTTAACCTCAGATCACACAAGACAAAGTTCCAGGATTTAAATATAGACATATATGTGCCCTAGGGCCTGCACTTAAGGAAACATGTTTTCTGCTTTTCTGTTTATATTTACACTAACTGAATTGATAGACAATGTTAATGCATTCAAGACAGTCTTGTAAGAACAAATTTATCAAGAGTGAAATGGCATTTACACAATTGATAGAGGTATCCCACATTTCAGCCATTGGCTGCATCTTTCAGCCTTTTGATCAGACTGGTTCATTTCAAAATCATAGCTCTTGATCTTGGATGGTAGTAAAAAATCAACCCTCAAAACAAACCCTTCCCTAAGGTGTGATTATCCGTCTGGCTGACACCAGTTATTTCAAGCTGTTATTACAGTCCATTTCCTTTGCATTTCAAAAAAGATAAATATATATTGAATAGAATCATCTTAGGGATACCCTTTAGGGAAGTGTTTTAGTTAAGAACTAATTAATTTTTTCACCATAAAAGTGAAAGTTCATACCATGATATTTTACTCTTGAACATGACTATGCCAGTAATTGCTTGCTCAATGTCAGTCTTCTGCTAGTTGCTATGTCCCCATGGCCACTATGAGGACAGGTGGTAGGTATGTACTTGAATCAATACTGTCATTGTAAAGCACAGTGGCTTATTCTCTCAGTCTGTTTCTAGCTGGTCCAGTCTTTCTCAGAGAGCATGGTCTCTCTCAGCCTGACAACAGTGGATTCACTATGCAGACTGCTTAATTAGGAGAGTGTTAAATTAATCATTTAGAGGAGATGAGGATAGTGCTTTCATCGTCCAGCAGCTTCATTCTAAATAAAGCCATCATTCTCCTTTTCAAGAGTTTAATAAGTTCTTATACATTGTTTCTCATGTTAGCTTACTGGTTTTCATCCTCTTTAGTACATATAACTGTTAAAAAAACAAGTGTAACAACTATTATAATCAATTCACCAAGTTCTCACACTCCAGTCATTAGAAAATCTGATGTACAGTTCCTGCTTTATTTATCTTTAAAGATCCTTTAAGTATTCTCTAGTCTGTAGAAAGGTATTTCGTAAGAGTTTTCATCAGTCCTTTGATGGACCACATATATTTCTCCTCATTAGTCTTTTCATTTTACAGTCATTGTGTCTTGGTACAGTGTCTTTGTACGGTCACATTCTAGTTCTTTACTTTTGTTGTACAGCTACAATAATTTATGTATCATATTGGACTTCAGTATCTCTTCTTTACAGCATTTTGTTTCTTTGCACTAGCTGTAGTGCAAAGCATAGAAGTTTTGGAGAATTGTGTGTTATAATAATGCTAAAATATTTTATGATAATAATGATTTTTAAACAGCGACATGGATTTGGCTCATACTCAGGTATTGGATGCTACTCACTGAAATGCTAACACTATATTTTTTTGTTTGTTTTGTTAATATATACCTTAAGAAAATAACATTAAGGATTAATATAACTGAAGAATAACCTGCATTGGTTTATAGGAGGAGGCTTACTTGACTAGTATTGAGTTATGCCTGGTCTGGAGACATACCCGATATAAGCAGAAAGCATCCTTTCCAATGCAGACATTCATAGTTATCTCAGATAAGGATGATACTTGTTAGAGAATGCCTAAAATTCATTGTTACAGCCTGCCTATTGAAGATCTCTAAATCACAACAATGCTGTCTTTTTCAGGCAGGTTTCCTAAGACGCAAAAAGATGTTCTTTGTTCAAATTATTATCATTTAACAGTGAATAATAAGGTGTCTGTAAGCAGATACACTGACTGGCTACATTTCAATGTCAGTGGGAGATATCTAAACCTACTGTGTTTATGCATCTCAGCTGAAGATGATATCTTTGTTTGGTCTCCATTAAAATAGTTCATAGTAAAGAAAATCAGACCAAAAAATGTATTTAGTTCAAAAAGTGCTAGTATTTTTGCTATTATCAACACACTGTAGGAAGGTGTATCAGTATTTGAGAAAATGCCTGGACCTGATAGAATGCCCCAAGCTACATCAAATAGCCTACTGCTTATCAGAAGAGTGTTGTTTTTCTGAGGGTTTAAATACATATTACTTGAAAGAGCAAAATTCACATTAATTTACAGTAATCTGAGACAAAGTTTCTTGTTTGTATTTAAACAAATCTATTTGGTACCTAATGTGACACTTTCACTTTCATTGTTCTTATTGGTATTCAACACACTTGTCAAACCTAAGATAGGAAATAAACATTTTCCTTAAGACCATATTCTTAATAATTACATTTTCAGATAGCATTTCTTTTCAACAAACCTGCCTTCTGATAGGAATAGTTTTTCCTATCATCTCTCTCACATATCTGATTCTGTAAAACAAGCTGGGCTTTTCCTTTTTCGTTTTAATAGTAGATACTTCCCCCCCCCCCCCCCCCCCCCCCCCCGCCTCGGTGTTTTCTCAAATTTTAGCATTGGACACATCTCTCCCTTTAATAGGAGATCTAACATAAGTTGAAAGACATGAAGTAGGTATGTAAACAAAACAGAATTTGTCACTGAATACACCTATTTTACAGGCTGCTGGTGCAATAATATGCCTTATTCTGATTTTCTGCTTTGTCTCTCCTGAAACACACTGTGGCTTTTTCTGTGGGTGATTGATATGAACACTTCCTTTCATTCCCATCTTTCTTCGCCCTCCAGTGAACACATTCAAATAACTCATTATCTAAAAGTTACTGTGCTCACTTAAGGAATAGAAGTGATGTTCTGGAAAGCTATCACAGAAATGAAAAAGGTTGTTTTATCCATTGTGTACGAATTTACAAAATGCTTATTCTGCTAATAGTGAATGGCTATAGGAAGGAGACAAGAAGTTCAAATATACATAAGAACTTTCAGGAGGGAAAAAAAGGATTAAAAAAAATTAATAAATTAAAAGTTGAACTAATAAAATGAATTATTAAAAAACTTTATTTCTTTATTGACAGTATATATGTAGCAGAAGAAACTTAAATGTAACAACGTGATTGCAGTGAATATTTCAGTTTCTTAAATTTTGTGTACAATTCTCAGCTGCTTTTTCTGTAACATGTCCCTGGTACATAGGAAACTCTGACAGCTAGTGAAGTAGGCTATACATACTCTAAAGATACCCTTCTGCTCAAGAAGTTGAATTGGTCCAAAACGAGAAAGTGAGAAGCGGTCTATCAGTCTGAGAGTCCTTGTTATAGCTGTGGTTTTCATTGAGGGCCTAGGTTCAGTTTTCTGAGTTTTGCTGCCCCACACTGGGATTACAAGAAATTACATCACAAAAATCTGAAAAGCAAAAAGCAGTGAGAAAAGCAAAGTTAAGGTATATGAAAGCCATGCATTTTGTAACAGTTTCCTGTGGTATTTACAATTCAACCATATTTCCTCTAGCCTTAATTGTAACACAGCCACTCTAACAGTTTTTGCACTTGTGAATTTGTGCTTTTAACTGTTTCTCAGATCTTATTTAGTTCCTAGCTTCTCTTATTTCTTTGCCATTCCCATTTTCTCTTATACAGTGAACACTCAATTGTATTTGTCTCAATTAGTTTTAAACTATTGTATTTTTTAAATGATTTAATTTATTTTAGTCCTAATTTGCACAGGCTTGGACTCAGTCCTGTGGTTCTGTATTCATTCTGAATTGTATGTGTAAGTAGTTTAAATAGGTCCAGTACTATTAGTTATATTTTCTATTTTGTTACACTCTGTGATTATCCAAGAAGATTTATACAGGATTGATGGCTTGAAAAACACTGGGCTCTTCTGACAAATCGGGAAGGAGAGGACTGAATTAAACTAATGCCAGTTTCTATAAGGCACAACTTATTCCTTCTCTGTCAAATCATACATGCTTTCTATTTTGACCCTTCCTGCCTTTCTCTTGTCCAGAGTGTGGCATATTGTATAAATACTCGAAAGATTACTTTTATTAATGGGTAGGTGCTACTCTAAAACTAATTGTACTCCTGCAAGTATAGATTTTGAATTTGTCAAAGTATTGACAGTATTTTCTGAGTGAGGTACTACTAGTTAGGCATTCCTCAAGACGTGTGAGCTTAGGTGCCTAACAGATGTATCAGTTTGTTCATTCAGTAGGCTCACATTAGACATTGTGCTGACAACAGACCTGTCCAAGCCTTAAGAACTTTTCTGCAGGACTCTATCCCCAAAACAGTGGTTGCACCACTGATAAAGTTACACCTCAGTTGGTGTTCCACTCATGATCATGGTAAGTCTCAGTTCTAGGCCCACTTCTGATGTGACCTGACTTGTAGCTCAGTCCTTGAATTATTGTGATGATGGCCAAATCTCTTGACTGAATGAAAGGGCAAAATCGGGAGATGGAGTTCCAGAAGACTTTTCTCTCTGGTCAAAGCGAGTATAGTAGAGGCAGTTATAGCACAGTTCTGAGCCACAGGGCTGGGTGTTTTCCTGAACAGCTCTCACAGGCTTTATTCATTGTCATTGTTCAGAATTCACAGTTATGGCCCAAAACACCCTGCTCAAGTGTTCGATCTGAACAGTTGGTTTCATCTGATAAAATCACACGTTGGGCTAATGACAGAGGCTAATTAACTGAAGCAAAATCCAGACAGGACTGATGGACTGGTGCTAATGGAATGAAGAAATTAAATACTTGAAAATCAAGGGAAGGATTGCATCTTTTCCTATAAGTGAGGTCTTGAGATCATTACTTTCTTTCAAGTTTGGATTTATCTAATGGGATTCCTCCTCAGTTCTCAGTGGTTGTTACCAGGAGAGACAGTGACCAAGATATGCACCTATGCTTAGCTAGAAGGCTGTAAAATTCTTTCCACTTAGAATTTGGTAATGATGTTGGTATATTTATCTTTGGGATTAGAACATCAATGTCCTTTATGTAGAGTTTAAATTTAAATCAATGTGCAGATGAAAAGTAGTGTAGAAGTGGTAGTTCCCTTATTATGCAAATGTCTCACCCTGAATACCTACGAGTCCTCTGTGATCCTTCTACCAAATGGTGAAATAGGAAGGGTAAGGACCTGCTTATTTGTAAGACTGTCTTTTAGGGCACCTTAATTTTAGTATTAAACTGTTGATTAAAATGAGAGGAAGAATTTATCTGTTTGTCCATACATTATTAGGTAAGTTTTCTCCATCTGTGCTGGTTTTGGCTGGGATAATTTTCTTCATAGTAGCTGGTATGGGGTTATGTTTTGGATTTGTGCTGGAAACAGTGTTGATAATTCAGGGATGTTTTCAGTATTGCTGAGCAGTGCTTGCACAGAATCAGTGCCTTTTGTGCTTCTCACCCCACCCCACCAGCGAGGAGGCTGGGGGGGCACAAGCAGTTCGGAGGGGACGCAGCTGGGACAGCTGACCCCAACTGACCCAAGGGGTATTCCAGACCATATGACGTCATGCTCAGTATATAAAGGTGGGGGAAGAAGAAGAAAGGGTGGGATGTTCAGAGTGATGGCATTTGTCTTCCCAAGTAACCATCATGTTACATGTGCTGGAGCCCTGCTTTCCTGGAGATGGCTGAACACCTGCCTGCCCATGGGAAGCAGTGAATGAATTCCTTGTTTTGCTTTGCTTGTGTGCGTAGCTTTTGCTTTCCCTATTAAACTGTCTTTATCTCAACCCACAAGTTTTCTCACTTTTACCCTTCTGATTCTCTCCCCCATCCCACTGGGGGGCAGTGAGTGAGCGGCTGTGTGGGGCTTAGTTGCCTGCTGGGGATAAACCACACCATCTTTGGTTTAGTAATAGTCTGAAGGTATGGCTTTTATGAATGTATGGATATACTGAAGGTGGATACCTACTGACATTGTAGACACAGCAGTGATTTCAGTTGTTAACTTAAGTCCCTGCAACAGGAGACCTTGATAATCATGCTTCTAATATCTAGATCAACGAAACAAAATATATGCTTCTATTGCATTACTTAAGTAATGTATTCAGTTTTATCTGAGTCAAAAACCTTTCTCCTTGTTCTGTTTATCTCGCTGGTTTACATGATTCTAATGACAAGTAATGAAAAGACATATTTATACTAAGCTGCAGCCTTGCTGACACAATGTAACTAAAACTGCTCTTTGCAAGAGTGCACCCAGAAGCAAGAGTGAAGGCAACCCCACAATACAGACTTTTTACACATTTTGATGATTTTACACGGGGTGAAAGAATAAGATTTTTTTGTCATTAGCACGGTATAAAAACATGTAAACAAAATGTTGTTCTTCTCTTAAATTCAGTTGATATCTCATACCACTAAAAGTAATAAACATGAAGAGGAAAAAAAAAGTAATAATTATCAAAAGAAACTTCTTATTCTTTAGTGCAGGAGTTAATATCTGCAGTAAAAGGCTGTTCCAGTCAAGATCTCAGTCTGGTCTCTGGAGAGGTGCATGTTTAATTCCAGGTACCTAATTATTACATTGACTGCAGTAGTCAACATTTCCTGTTTTGATAGACTCAACAATATAAAATCAGAGATTAACAGTGAAATGGAAATTATTTTTTAAATATAGCCCTTAACTGACTTCAAAATTGGGTTAGCATAGGCTTTGAAATTTATTGGTGGCTCTATACTGTATGAATGCTGAGTGTTAAAATAATGCAGAATTAGAAATATCTCAAATTCACTGTTTATAGTGGTTTATCAGTGCTTTGCCAGTAGTTATGATTGAAAGAATAGAACTTAATATTTAAAATATTTTTTTTTATTTTGGGATGTTACTTTTAAACTGGAAGTTCTAAAATTAATTTTAAAATGAGGGAAGATCTCGATAAATGTAGGCATTACAAGTTTAGGTAGAACTTATTTAAAACCTTTATTGCTTATAAAGTCCTGCTTAGCATCTTTGGATTTGCTCTGCCATCGGTTCCATTGCTGTTCTCCAGCACATCAGGAATACCTTTTCTCGCCAGATGCAGATGCCTGACTATTGTTACTGAGCATTTTGAATTCTCCACTCTATAGGTGGGGCTTGATTTTCATCCATAGGCTTGCTGGTCAGTTTCTCAGTTGCTTGGGCTGTGAAATGACAGGTCCTTGGAGGAGAAGTTGCTTGTCCTCCCTGGCCATTCCTGGAGACAGCTACCTCTGCAGCACATCCTCCATGGAGTCTGCCTGAAATATAATGACTTGGCTGTCAAGAAGCACTTTCCGATTTTGTTTCTTCTCTTGCTTGCTTTCATCCTCCTCCTGTTTCAAACATACCAGAATAAGCATGTCTCCAATCTTTGTTTTCACTAGTTTCTGTGACACGTGACACTTTCTTAGATGGTCTTCTTCTACAAATATATTTTAAAATAAAACTTTTATAAGAGATGTCTTTATTATCAGGGACATATCTTTATGGGAGTGAACTTGCACAGTCTTAAGGAATTTTTTTTACCGTTTAACAAATTTCCTAGGCTTTTAGTTTGGTCTTTTTTGCACTCTGGAGAAGTGAAAATGGTTGTTCGGGTGCAGCACAAATGAGTTTATCTGATAAGTTCACTCCTCAGTCTGAAAAATTATGTGATTTTTTTTTTTTTAAGTAACATTGCATTTAATAATCCTGTGTATTAACTTTTCATACTTTTGTTAGAGAATTTAATTTCTCTCTACTAACTGAACAGGGGAGGGAGCAAAAGTACTATTCTGATTTTCTTCATCATTAATTCACCGTGACCTAATACATGGGGAAAGTCAAATCAGGATTGCTAGTTGGACTGACTTTGAAAAGGAACCAAGTTCTTCTTCTTTCTCTTCCCTTTTTACAATCCCACTTCTCACCCCATCATCTATTTCTGCTTAGAACTTAGGCATCACCTTTCCCAGCAAGTTAAGATAGTTTCATTTTAAAGAACTTACAACTTATTTGTATTTATACCTCATTCTTTATCACCTGAACAAGCTTACCAATTTGACTATATCACACCAGTGGTCCAAATCTTCGTCCTCATGACTCACAGTGAAGTTTTGAATCCAATAATTCATTTTCCAATTAATTTTCCAATGAAACTCAAACTTTTACAGATTGATAAACATCTTCACTTTCCAGTCATTTGCACAAAATTTGGCATTTGGAGTATAACAGTCTAGCCAGGGAAGAGCTATTTCTTGATTGCTGCTCAGAAGACAATTGTTTAGCTAATGGTGAACTTGACTGGAGTATAAGGGAAAAGGCTAATTGTGCCTGCCCCATACTGTATATGTCAGGGAGGATAGTTTCATAGGACTTTTTGCCTCCTCACAAATTGGAATCCCAGTTAGAATTAGTGTAACACATCCCATAAATAATGCAGGGAATAAAGCCAAGAGCTTGTAATGTCTGGTATAATGACAGAAGCATGCCGATGTATAAGCATTTTATATAACTATGAACAACATGACTTTGAAAGGGGCAAACAAAAACTTCTGTAGTTGCACTTGAATGCAGGTAAAATGCAGCAAACAAGTACAAATTCAGAAGATAAAGAACAAGATAAACACAAGTCAAATGGGAAGAATATTTTTCTGAATACAAAAAAAGAATGGTTGGCAAAACTATAAACAAGATAAGCAGTATCAGAAGCAGGCTTGGGAGATGGGTAGGTCAGTAGCACAAAAACATTGTGCATGACATTGGAGAAGAAGGAAGACAATCCCACTTCAGTTTAGACTTCTCTTGCTCAAGAGCTCTCAAGTTTGATCACCTCAACCTCTGCAGCTGAGGCCACCAAAGACAGTGTCTGTCATTGCTAACTAAATAGCATCAGCTCTGTGATCTTTGTATCCTCACAACTCATTTATATTCTAGGTATTACAAACAGTTTCATACAGAATGAATATGTGTCGCTAATGTGTAAGAAACAAACATTATCATGTAGTGTGTTGATAATGAATTAATATAGTAAATTTTTGTTTTAATAGTTAAAACTGGTGTGATTTATCAGTCTTCTAAAAGCTCCCATCACACGAATCTGTACACAAAAAAATATTGTTGCAGAAGATCTGTAAACAAGCACGAGGTGTCACTAAGCTAAACCTTTTAAATCTTGTGGCTTTTTAGTGCATTTTTTTCTTAAAGGCTTCTAACAAGTGAGCTGGAGAATAGATGACCGTAGTCACTAAATGAAAGCTAACTTATGAAGTTTAAAAAGTGGGAAAATGATTACATAGAATGGTTTGGGTTGCAAGCACCCTTAAAGATCATCTAGTTCCAACCCCCTCCCATGGGCAGGGACACCTTCTACTAGACCAGGTTGCTCAAAGCCCCATCTAACCTGGCCCTGAGCACTGCCAGGGATGGGGCATCCACAACCTCTCTGGGCAACCTGTTCCAGTGCCTCACCACCCTCACAGTGAAGAACTTCTTCCTTATATCTAATCCAAATCTACCCTCTTTCAGCTTAAAGCCATTACCCCTTGTCCTGTCACTACATGCCCTTGTAAAAATTCCCCCTCCAGCTTTCCTGTAGGCCCCCTTCAGGTACTGTAAGGCTGCTATAAGGTCTCCCCAGAGCCTTCTCTTCTCCAGGCTAGACAACCCCAACTCTCTCAGCCTGTCTTCATAGGAGAGGTGCTCCAGTCCCCTCATCATCCTCATGGCCTTCCTCTGGTCTCAGTCAAGCAGGTCCACGTCCTTCTTATGTTGGGGGCCCCAGAGCTGAACGCAGTCTCCAGGTGGGGTCTCGCCAGAGCAGAGTAGAGGGGCAGAATCACCTCCCTCACCCTGCTGGTCACGCTGCTTTTGATGCAGCCCAGGATACGGTTGGCTTTCTGGGCTGCAGATGCACATTGCCGGCTCATGTTGAGCTTCTTGTCAACCAACACTCCCAAGTCCTTCTCCTCGGGGCTGCTCTCAATCCATTCACCGCTGAGCGTGTATTTGTGCTTGGGATTGCCCCGACCCATGTGCAGGACCTTGCTTCTGGGAATTATGCTGGCCATTTAAGTACCTTTTCTGACCTGACAAAATACTGAAGATCATAATTTTGCTGTGTGTTTGTACTGTCTCAAAAATCATTCTGAATTGTTCCATAGCAAGACAATTCTCAGACATCAAGCTGTCACTATGATAGCAGTTTTCGACTACATATAGTTGCCTATTACTAACAAGTAGAGACAATGCAAAGTTTACAGTCTACAGTGTTTCCGCAAACTTTCTTGGATGACAGATAAAAACTCAGCTACAAGGTTGTCATAAGGGTTTTTTTCTCCTCTTTAAAACAGGCACTTTCTGGGAGAAGCCACCTCCATTCTCTCATTTGTGTAAAATAGAAATCTTTCTTCCTCACTTCTGTGTATCACTTTGAAACTGCTTCTAAAATCATTTAGGTGTACCGGTTTGAAACTCCAAAAAGGAAATACTAGATGAGTGTTCAGCACTGCAGTGGGGGATGCTGGCAGTGGTGGTGATGAGAGTGAGAGAGCAAGACAGCTGGTTCAGGGCTCTTTCTGGATCTCAATAAGGAAAGCCCAACAACAAATGGCTTAATAAGATAACTGCTTTAATAAGGCAGAATGAGAAGAGAAATACAGATAGCGGAAAGTCTTGCATCTCTTTAGATGCTGGGTACCCCACATTTGTGCAGCATCAGTTGGAGCCTGGATGGATTTTTCCCACAGTGCTGTGGAGAGCAGATGCTGTCCGCTGAGAGAGGCTCTACCTTTTGGTCATCTGAGCTATCATGTAATATCCTCACAAGACATCAACTCTGTTTTTAAAGGATGCTCTCATGAGAACTTCCTGCTGCACAGTTAGAGAAAGGCAAGTCCAGGCAGGTGGTGTAATTGCAGGTATCAAGTGGGAGCTGCCTTCAGGGTCCTCAGTTAAAATGAATTGCCTGGATTTGTCCGGCAGCCAAGGGATCTGTGCAGCACAGCCCAGCCTGAAGCCACGCTGGACAGGCAGCACAGCACAGGCCTGCACCTGCGCAGGTTAACTGTTGTGTGGATCATTGACTCCTAAAAGCACAACCGTTTCTCGGTCAGGATCAATACGCTTTTAAGAGTAGAATAATACAAAAGATTGATTTCCATGGATATACATTGAAATTTATTAAAGGGCCAAATTAAGAAGAAAGGACATGTATCTGAAGCAGACTTTAAACAGAAGATCCAAAAATACTTCAGTGCATATATAAATCTGAAATCACTTTGGACAGAAGACAGGTATTATGGCCTTGGTGGGGAGAGTTCTGGGCACAATCAGTAGAAAGACTTAAGTTTCAACTGTTTTGTAATAGGAGGTGTCAAGCTCAGGGGCCCAGTCCTGTAAGTGTACTAACAACATTCATAGCACTGGCTTCAGCACAAAGCACTGAAGATTTATAAATTCAGAAACAAGGAGAGGAGGAAACTAATTCAAGAATACTAGCACTTTTGCTTTTCCTTTTTATTGTCTTTTAAGACATCCATCTCTAACAAAAAATTATGTGATAATGAATTAACCAGTTTCAGGGTGTATCTCTAAGGCAGGCATCTGAGTGATGGAGAGATTTTTTCAGTCTATTATGTTCTTCAACTTTATCCATTAGGTGGCGTAGGCATCCTCCCTGCTTAATGGCCTGTGGTTGTTAAAAATCCTAGTCAGAGGTATTCAAAGGTGTACTTAGCATTGTGTTTCTCAGACAGGTAAGAACTTTCTGCCTGTATTTCAAGCTACATGATGCAAGCCAGCTGTTAAAGGAAAAATGTATAACTGTGTCAGTTGTAGCTATGCTGTGCTGGAGCAGAAAATCCCTGGTGGGAGGATAAAATGTTAATACAGCTTTTGGAGTGAAGATGATTTGTGCTTGGCTAGTGTGGAGCTGGACAGAGCAGTGCTGGGTTTGTTTGTGAATCATTCTGTGATTTTGCAGTTACTGAAGTATGCTAGCCTTTCTAACAGCTTGTTTCTATAGTCTTTCCCTATCTCTTTGCTCTTTCTTCCCTGCTTCTGGCCATACAGTCCTACCCCTTCATTATGCTGCTCTGGAGCTTGCTGGATCCCTTGGTTGGCTGTCCACTTTGTGCTAAACTAGTCTTTGAGCACAATAGTTGTTGAAGCATCTCATAGGAGATCCAAAACAAGGTAGAAGGAAACAACAGGGTAGAAGGAAACAACAGGGTAGGAGGTGGATGGGGACAGGGGAAGAAGGGTGCGTGACCTCCCCCTCTCAGTGTGGTAGTGAGTTTACTCATCAAACTCATATTTAAGAATGTCAGTCCTAGAGCCAGGTACCTCAATCTAACATGGCTGCCATTAGTATCGTGCCCAAAATATTTACCATAATGCAAGAAGCTTATGCTTTACTAGGAAAAAAAAAAAAAAAAAAGAAAGGAAAAAAACCTAAAAGGAAGGAGTCAGGATACCTGGCTTTTGAGGATGGCTTCCCAAAGAGTTGGAAGACATCTGCTGTCCTTGTTGAGGGGGATGGACAGAGACACTGATTCTTTTGAAGTCAGTGTATTTATTTATACTATGTACAAGATCTGTTAAACTATCCATACCAGGTGTCTATAATACCCACACATTTTCCCTCCTTTTCTAAGGTGGGATGTATCTATAGAGGAATGAAATCAGTCCCATTAATATGTGATTATCTCAAGCTGTTTATCAAGCCCTAGCAGCCAAGTTGATGTAAAAGCCCATTGCAGCTGAAAGAGGCTTTTTCTTTTATATTATTTTCTTTCTTCCCCTCTGCATCCTATGCTGATGAGCCTTTCCTTTTTGTTAGGTCAAGAACTTAGCAAACACTTTGAGTGTTTAGAGTATTTAACTCATTTAATTGGCAGTAGCCCCTTTCTTTTCTTTTTTGCGGATCACTTAACTTTCTGTCATCTTAATGAATTAAATTTCCTTACAGGGGGCTTTGATAAGGGCACAAGAATAAGCACAAAGTAAGCGGTGGAAGCACACCATGAGGTATAAGGAGTGGAGATGGAGCAGAAGGGTAGCTTACCAGTGCCAGGAGGGACAGATCTTCTTGTGTTGGTTCACTGGATTTGGTGCAACTATATTCTTCAAAGAGGTGAGGGTAACTTCTGATGATGAATGTCTTGAAAACGATTATTCAGTGAACAGAGGTGGACAGTGCAGAATAAGATTCACCAATTAAGTACATTTGGAATGTTAGAACTGCCCAAGTTGAGGGCAGCTCTTACAGTGTTCTGGAAATATAAACCTGGAGGGCATTTAAAGGTACCTGCAGATCTTCTGTACTGAAACAAGCTTAAATATAACTGCCATAACTGTCATGCACCTTACTCTTTAAGTAACATGAACATGTTTGTGAGTGGCCTGCACAGAGAGACATTTCTTACAAGTACTAATGCTTTTGAGTTAATATCAAGATTTTCAGTGTAAATGCTGATACTTAGGCATTTAAATTGGTGTCCTGTTTTTGAAAGTTTTATCATGTGCTTATCATATGCTTATCATATCCCAGTTCCTATTAAAACTGCCTCCCTTCCCTCAAATAGAACCATAGAAAATAATTTTTCACTCTCCCTCTGGATTTGACTTCATTACTGGCTCTAGAACTTCTCATCCTGGCAATGTTAGACTTGGGCATAGAAGGTATCATTTACTATCTTTTCTATAAAACCAGCAATGACTGAAGCTTTCTCCTTGTCTCCAGAGCCTGACAGATTGATCCATTTAAATCGACACAAAGATCAGCACGTCTTTCACCCTTACTCTATTAATCTATGCTTCACTTGTCTCAACGTCTTGAAAGCTATACTGAGTTCTCAAAATGTCTCAATCAGGCACTGTTGAAATTGTGAACAGCTGCCACCATTGATCTTCAGAATTCATACAGTGTGGTTTATTGTCAGACCTTGAAAATCAAATTCTTTTGCAGATGCTAAAGGTCCCATAGCATTTAATGGGACCACTCACTGAGTTGTCCCACAGTCCTTGGCCATAACTCTCGCATGTCTCTAACTGTGTATACTTTTCAATGCATCAACTAATGCCCAGCCTGTTTAGAGGCGGCTGAATGTCACTGATGATGTATTGGTTTATGCATAGCTAGCAAGGACTTAGAGCCCCTTTTAGTAGTAAGGAGTTTTATAAATATGAAATGTTACTACTGACTGTTGCTTTCAGTTTGCATACAGGTAAGTCTAACTGTTTTCAATGGATCTGTAAATGTAGGCATTTTCTTACATATGTTTTAATTAAAATAAAAGGAGAGGTGGGGAAATCTTGTTAAACTAGTTTACAGAATACAGAAATAAACAACTATTTTGTAATTACATGGTACTTGGTAGATGCAAGAAGGCCCTTTTTATGATTTCTCCAATACAATTTTCATGTAACTTTCAGAAAGTAAATAACCATGTCATTAAAATAATTATATTCCTATTGTCCAAACAAACATTAAAAACTTTTTTTTGTGATTACTCTAAGACCTCTTCTGAAAGGACTAATGCAAAAGAAATAATATAAAATACCCACTATCAAAACCTGAAGTAAATTACACAGGAAAAATGGGCAACTTAAAAAATAGAGGTGACGAAAATGAATTGGTTCATGTCTGTGTACTTGTGTACCATAGAGTCAGAATATATTTGTGAAGTGCACTATAATCTGAAAATATTTTTCCGCTCCAGTGTGTATGGAATCAAAGTCATTCATCTGAGTGTCTTTTTGCAGGAAGATTCTTATTTACATTCACTGAGTAGTTATGTTTTAATTATTTAGTGGTTGTAGAGTTTTCTACTTCTGGTCTGTGTAGAACTTCTCTGAGGTCTGCAAAAATGAGAAGGATGCTTAGTAGGCTTAGACAGTGTAGATGTGGAACCACTATCATTACAGAAAAATTTTAAGAACCAATATTGAAATGCGGTACTTAGAGAAATATGGGCCTGACCATTTATATTTAGTTGAACTTGGTGAATAATTTACATACGATTTCATCACATCTATCAAATCAGAGACCTGTTTTGTTTTGTAAACACTCATCCTGCTATATAACGGACATAAAATAGGTGCATGTATACTGGGTGGATCATATTATGAAAGATTTCTAAATATACTGTGCTGTGTAATTACCTTGGCATTCCTGTTGCTGTACATGTATTATGTCTCTTCCTCCACACTCCCTCTTTCCCAAAACCAGGTTTTTATTAGCCTTGTGGTGTTCCCATTGCTACTTTGTTACTCTGGTTCCCTTGTGACTTTTAGGACAAATTTCCTCTTTCCTCTTCTGACAGGAGCCTGCCCTGTTTCACTTTCTGCCAGTGGAAGCATCTCACACTGTCGCTGTCTAACTACCGAGCTTTCTGCTGCATGACATTCTCAAGGTTTGAATCTGTCACTTGAGTCTCGGTAGAGTATGCTACTAATTTTAAAACTTGCTGCTTTCTCTTTAGGCAAAGAAATGCTCAAGTAGCTCTTTTAAAGGTAGATTGTCACTGCACACAGTGGTAGATGTAATATTAGTAATTATCCTTTAGGAATTAGTCTAGTAAAACAGGGAAAATCTATACTCTTGTCTGCCCTCACTGGAGGCTTTAAATATGCAGAAGACTATCTTCATCTTCCTTTTCTGAAGATTTAGTGACTAGGTTTAATTAATCTTTTAATGTGAAACTAAAATGAACTCTGAGCCCTCCCAGTTCAAACCTCTTTGCCTGGTTTTATGAGGAATAATGGCATACTAACAGGAAAGCTGAGACACTATATTGTTTAGGCAATTGTGGAGCATGCAAGCTCATCTGTGGAAAAAAATGTTCTTTAGACTATTTCTTAAGAAAGTGAGGCTTAGAAAAATCATATAATCATATAATTCCTCCCTGTAAATTTTGAATCTCTTGGGCTAATTTCAAAGGAATTTGATGGAAGAATAGTAGTCCCAATTAACTGAGTTCCTGCAGGCTTTCTAAAAATAGCGGATGGAAGGAAAAGGAAAGAAATCAGTACTACCAGTGCAAGTCTAACAGATAACCGGCCACACAGCTGGCTAAAAAACATCGTCGTAGAAATACTTGTCTGATATTGGTGTGAAATTTAGCCCCAGAGCTGGCTGCGGCTTGCCTAGCCAGTAGATGGGCATTTTGAGCGACAGAGAAGTCCATCAGGGTCTGGAAGTCACAGCGCAACTGAAGGAAGAACCTGGGAATGTTACACTTATATGAATATGAATCCAAATCTCCCCAGGCTTTATTTAGTTCTGCACTCCATGGAGTGGCAATATGCAATATGAATTTGCAAGGAAGTTACTGGATTTCAAGAATAATTACTGTGTTTTGGTGCTTTTTTTTGGTAAAAGCATGTGCTATTCTAATGCTATGATCTTTCATTGACTCTAAAGTGAACTGGATTTCTCTCTCTCTCTTATGCTTTGCATAGACGCTTCAGAGCCATTTCAGCTGAAAGGCAGGCTCCTCTTTTCATATTAAAAAAAAAAAGAGTATCCAAAGTGTCTTACTGCTGCTGGATGCCAAATCTAAAGACACGCTCATTATCCAATTAAATTCTGCCTTTTTTTTTTTTTTTTTTTTAACAGAGAAGCTTTTGGCGATATTTATCAAAAAGACAAGGTAGTAATGCATTTATGAACTAACACCTAAAAGAACAGGTTGGAAACGAGTCAGTTCTGTACACTTTCTTTCCCTGAAACAAGTTTTTGAAACACTGTTAAGTTAGGGGAAGAACTGTTCTTTGATACTGGAGCAAAGGATTAAACTGCAAGTTTTTCTCACCAGGAGAGGTAATATTTATTATGTTCATGCTGAATATAATGATAATGACAAATTTTTGTTTGTTTTCACTTCCTGTTGTTCAGAAGCTGAGGAAGAAATAACATTGTGCCACCAGATAGAAGATAGGAGACTTAAATTTTTTTCCTGATTCTCTCTAGATTTGCTATATATTTTTAGTGAATTTCCTTAATCATTCTGGAAAGCAACTAAGTATGATTTTGTCCACACTGCATGCCTGATCAGCAGTCTCATGTGACTACAGTATGAACTGGAATCTTGTTTACTAAATCATGACTCTGCCACATTTACTTACATTTTCTGTGCAAGTAGTCAGCCTGAAATGAAGTATGACTTCCCTTAATCAGAAAGGATTCTAGATCTAAAGAATGTACTAGCACATATAAATACAAATAACAATGAGGACTTTCCCTGCATGTGCTTTCAAAGTGTATTTTTGAGGGAAGCAGATAAATGTTTCTGCTGTTGTAGAAATTAGTCATAGTTCTGTTAGCCAGTTAGATTTCTCTATCAACACTTACGCTGATATTTTCCTATGGAAACTGCTAAACATCATTAAGGAGTTAGTTTATTTTAGATGGGGAGGAAGAAAATAAATTTATTTCTCCTAACTGACATTAAGCACTAGCTTGCTACAATAGGCCTAGAGCCAATATGAGCTTTTGATTGGTTTCTTTATTTAATATATATGAATATATCAGATAACAGAGGGTTATACAATATAGGTTGCATTTAAAATATTTTTAAAAGATTCCATTTTCTACTTATCTTGCTGCATATAGTAATTTTGCTGTGATTCTCTGTAAATGAATTAAAATGCTTGGGTGACTGATATATTGCTGAATAGCTAACCTACCATGATCTTATAAAAGAAGTCATTAAACATTGCAGTGAATTACGTCTGAGTAACCTGGCAAATCCTAAATTATTGATGCTTTCTATCAGGGTCTGAAAAATACTGTTACTAATCCTGCTGTCTGCATGAATAGAAACCAGGATCAGATGAGTAGGAGGGCTGGGCAGAAGCATAGCTAGACATGCTGGTTTCTTCCATTCAATGAAGGGGGCAAGACAAGGAGCCAGAAAGCTTGGGGTGCATCTCCTGAAAAGACGAAGAAGGTGATATTCTTTAACAGCTGTTTTCAGGATAATAAGAAAATGGCCCAAGCACTGTAGTAGTTTATTTAGGTGAGATAATATGGGTCAATAAAAAAAAAAGCACAAAATTCTAACACAACCAAGCTCTTTGCCACAGCAGAAATATTTATCTGTTGATATTAATAAATTACTGTTATAAAATAACTTCTTAACTCATGTACTGCCATATTAATACAACTCTACACCACATTGATTTTGTGTGAACAGAGGCCAAATACTTACTATGCAGTTGTTCAGTGGATTATGGAAACACGTAGTCCAAAATGACTACTCAAAAGGCTGGAAGTTTGTTCTACAGAAACTAGTTAGCAGTAGTATTAACGTTGTTTAAAAAATTAAAACCAGTAGCTCTGTAATGAATAAAATGTAATTTCACCTTTTAAAATCAGATTAAAAAACCAAAGTACAGTAGATAAGTAATGAGAATTTGTAAGAGGGAACTAATCTTCCCAAAGTAATTCTGAGAAATAAATTGCATTAAAGACTTTGAGCTAATTTCTTGTACTCTGCCTGTAATCACAGGAACATGATAATATTTCATGTTTTACCCAAGACTACTATCATTTGCTGATTATCTGAACAAAAAATGTCCTAATTTAGAGAAGTACTTAAGTATGCTCCTAGGCTTCTGCTACTTAATATGAAACTAAGAATTTAGACGTTTGAGCCATCAAGCATGCCATGTAATAATTAGACTACATGCCTCAGAAGTGTTGCTTTGTAGATGCCTATAGGTATTTCTTTTAAATAAGGATGGAATAAATGTTTGGCATTAAAATCTTTAAACAAGGCAAGCTTTCTGGAAAGATGTGACCCAACAAAGACTCAATACAACATCAGTTGCTATGTCTCTGCTTACGCTCATAAGTAGTCTTGCTCATAAGGATTTTTGTTTGGAAAACTTTCTGGACTTGCAGAAATATCTCCCATATTTATAGTGGAAAAAAAGGAACTCCTCTTGTTATTTATTTTCCATTGTCCTTGGGGTACTCCAAGGACACTTATTTTCTTTTTGTAATAATTCGGACTTTTTGTCTGTATCATATGCAGTGTACATCTAACTTGCATTTGTTTCTGATGATATCAAGATGACTGTCATTAATGTAAGTGGCTTCATCTCCTTTTCTGTATGGAGCTCATACAAATAAATGGTGCAGGCCAGCAGTTACTGGGCAGGAATATGCAAGGAACTTGGGGAAGAAGAGCACTGAGGGAAAGATGAGGGAATGGAAAACATGATATATGGTTGACAGGAGAATGGAGCAATTTAGTACTGTGTAGAGACTGGTTCAGAGATACTTGGAAGACTAAAAAGCAAGAGAATGTGTGGAGAAAAACACTTCATTTAGATACTAGAAAGAGTGGCAAGGCACAAGAAGATGGTGGTGGTAGAGAAGCAAGAAAGAGAGAAGCCTCTTCTGTTTGTGTGTTATATTCATTGAAAGTGACATTTTAAAACATAAACTGATGAACTGCAAATTGAAGATGAATATTGCATGAGTTGGGAAAACATTTTAAAAGAACGTAATACATTTTGAAACCAATTGCATACTGTTGAATCAGTCATAATAAAAGTGGTTTAGTGGTGGTTGGCAGAGAGTCATTTATTTAAAAAAAAAAAAGAAAAAAGATCAGAGATCAGTGGATCCCCACAGTATGTGTTTTACTTTTCAAGCTAACCATGTGGAAAATCTCACCTACCTATAAAGACTGTTTAAATTAGTTTTTAATGTGTTTACAATGAATTACATGCTCTTAGGGGCCAGGGACTTTGATTTAAATGATAGATGTAAAAATCTGTTGTTCAGCTACCACTTTTATACAAAATGAACCTGTAATTCCAGGCACTCTTACCATCTTTTGTCTGAGGTGCGTATAATAAACAGTAAAGTGAAAAAGAGTTTTAAAAACTCATTTGGAGTTTATAGTTACCTAAAAATATGTAAAGTGTTGTTTAATCTGCTTTAATCTTTTCCTAAGCTTGTTAATATTTCTGGAAAAAAATGGGAAGTTTGGGAGGATGTAGTTCCCTGAAATAATTTTACTCCTATTTTCAGTAAAAAAAATACTGAAGATTTCTATGAGAAATGAATTGTTTAAAACCAGAAATGTCATTTCTGTGGATAGTCTAAAAATGTTCATGAAGTACTGAATATATTTTAGATTTTCCTCATTCTGTCATTTAAAATTTTATATTTTAGAGGGACTTTCACTGTTCCTTCCTTCCTTCCCTCCCTCCTTCCTTCCTTCCCCCCTTTCTACCTTCCTTCCTTCATTCCTCCCTCCCTCCCTCATTTCCTTCTTTCCAATTTTTGAACTTTAAGAATTACTTGGATCACACATTTTCTTTTTCCTCCATACCTTTGCTCCATGATGTGATGCTTATGGAAACACACCAATTACCATGAAACACTTGACAGAGTCACTAGAATTGACAGCACTGATGCTAGGTAGCATATTGGAAATGACAGTCATTGATGTAGTACTGGAGTGCTTCTGTACATTACAATAAAATGTTATTTTGGGAGATATTGTCAAGTGCTTCCGCCACAACATTTGCACTTTTTCTTTTTTATTGTGTTTGAATAGCCTCTCCAGTGCCTGTGAGTACTGCATTAGGGCATTCTGTTAGAAAATAAGTGTAGTGACTGAAATTGGAAAGGAAACTCTCAATAGAGCAGGGCAGTTTCTTTAACCACAGGGAGTGACATAAAAAAGGCTGAATACAAAACTCGATAAATTTTTATGTTCTGTCTTTCCTAAGAGCTGAAGGATCAAAGCTGTCATAATACTTAGAGTGATTAACTTAAATAAGATGTGACTATTTAAATGAAAGAACATATGCATTGGTACTTAGTATTAATGTTAATATGGTTAACTGGTCAAGAAAGGAATAGTTGAACAAAATAAAGTTTGAAATGTTTACCAACAACATGGTTACTGAAAAATAAATTCTGTAATATTCATGTTGGTTTTCTTAACTTCTGCTCTTACTCTGGACTGTAGTGATCTGGTGCAGTTCCATGCTGAGGTCGATGGTTCATCAGAGCAACACTACACAGTTTTTTCAATAACTTTTGATGCAGAGTGATCTGCAAAAAATGTTCAGGATTGAGAATGTTCCTTTAGGGCAAAAGGCTTGGAATCATTGACTTTGAATGAATATAATCTGCAAAAGACAGACTGCATCATTAGCACCCAGTTGTGCTATTGATTTCAAACAGAAAATGCTTGCTTTTCTACCACATGACTTAGCAGTGCTTGGCTGACCTTGCTCAAACATGCTGGTGTTGTGAGGATTTTTTTTTTTCTTTTTATTTTATTTTTTTTTTAAGGTACAGTGATTTTATAGTTCTGTGGGTTTTAACTAAACAGGGCTTTAAAATGAAGGGTGAACTAGGTGCCATCTCTTTCCAGCTAGTTGCATTAATGCTTGCCGGGGTAGTAATTAGGGTAATGTAATAGATTTCTTCCCATTTTAAAATCAATAATCATAGAATCATAGAATAGAATCATAGAATAGTTTGGGTTGGAAGGGACCTTTAACTGTCATCTAGTCCAATCCCCGTGCAAGGACTGTGAGCAGGGACATCTTCAACCTAGATGAGGTTGCTCAGAGCCCTGACCTGACCTTGAATGTTTCCACGGATGGAGCATCTGCCACCTGTCTGGGCAACCTGTTGCAGTGTTTCACCACCCTCATAGTTAAAAATTTCTTCCTTACATCTAGTTGAAATCTACCCACTTTTAGTTTAAAACCATTACCCCTTTTCCTATCGCAACAGGCCGTGCTAAAAGGCCCTGCTTGACAGAATAATAGCCTAGCATATTGAGAGCTTTGCTTTCTGTAACATTTAGTTGTGGGGGTTTTTTAAACAGGGGATGTTATCATGGACAATGGAACAGAAGAATGGGCTGCTTCTCTTTATTTTTTTTTCCTTCGTTCTCACTGTTAATTAAAAACTAAAAAACAAAGTAGATTGTGTAGCAGTTGCATTTACACTCACTTGCCTCTGTTGAGTTAAGCAGGGTGCTTTGGTGCACCTAATAGGCATGACAATTTGGGGGAGTCGATAACTTCTGAAATATAAAGTCACTTGAGTTAACACTTATAAATGTAAAAGTGATGTTTTAACAACAATGCATAAAACACTGATGAATCACACACTGTATCAAGCGATGCAGTGCCTCTTCAGTCCATTGCCATAAAGGCAAATTATTGCTGCAGGAGCACAGAAGCACTTAATTGTTTCAGGTGGCATCGTATGTCTGACATGTCAAAACAACAGTGGTAATGTATCAGATTGAGAAAGAATACAATGTCAGGAGAAAGCCGAAATTCAGAAAGGGAGGAGAAAACACTATTTTTGAAACTTAACAATGGCAGACAATACAATGCAAAATTAAAATGAAAAGTCAAGCAAGGCTGTGAAGCTGCAATTTAGAAAGAAATCAGAACTATAAGAGCCTCTGGAGTTAAATTTGTATAAAGATCTTCATCATAGCCTAACATGTTTAATTGATCACAACATGAAAAATGTTCATGTGTGTATGCTGAAACTTTTCATGCTTTGTCTCCACTCATGTAAGCTTCTTACAAGTCTGAGGAAAATACGTTGAGGTTTCTTGTTTGTAAGAAGGTATTCGCTTAACAGAATAATACAAGTATGTTTGTTAGCACATTGGCTTGCTCTCATTTAGAAGTAGAGTAATTGCAGATTTCTAATTTTTTTTTTTTTTTTTTTTTTTAATTTTAAGTATAGCCTGGAAATAAACTTGACTAAGTTAAGGTCTCTCTTTTTAAACAATTTTAAAGTCATGTCCTTACATACTTTATGCTTGGAGGGCATGCTGCACAGTACATGCACGTGCATTGTGAGTGTGTAAAAAATCTGTTTGGGCTTATTTTGCAGAAGTCTGCAAGATTTGTGAAGTAGTTCTTCCACACTGCTAAGCAAGGTTAAAGCCTCAGATGGAATACTCTGTTTGTTTTAGACACTGCACTTTGAGGAAGATATGGATCAACTGTAAAGAGTCCCAGGGAGATCAAAGAGAATAATCAGGATGGAAGAGAGGGCAGGGTTACAAACAGGGAGCTGAATTTAATGACAGTTTTTGGATCCACTTAAAACTGCTTCCAGCAGGCAGAAAAAGGAAATAAAACAGGTTACCTATACCCATGTACAAGGACTAGTGAAATTAACACCATCAAGGATGATTCACATTAGACATAAACAGAATTTTCTAATAGCAATGACATACTATACATGGACACTACTTTGGGAGGTTTTAGAACATCCATCACTGTAATCTGTTTTCTCTGACCAGACAATATTGACAGACCAATATTGGTTGGAGATAATGTTGAATAGTAGATGGTCTTTTGGCGAGGGGGAGGAAGGATAAGAGAGACTATATGAGTTTATAGATGACCTCATGGTTAGAATCTGACAGTTGTTAATGTAGAGTAATGTTGTAGGCAGGAAAAAATGCTTTGTGACTGCTTAAAGTGTGTATTTTCCACATTACTGATGGCTGAGAAGAAAACAATCAAATAAAACTGTGGTTTTGTGACTTTTTTCCAAGTTAATTTTTTAAAAGTAATTACCAAAACATTGAGAATCATGGTTTGTAAAAGAAAAGCCTGTTGTCTATACCTACGTTCTCCAGGCTTCCTTACTAAAACAGGTTATGGCTGGATGATTTCTCATAAAAGGTGAGTCATGTAATTGTGTTGATGTAGTGGGTGGAAAAAGTATATCCATTCCTTTCAATATGTTTTCAATTGAATTGCAGCACGTAGACTTGGGATTATGATCCATTAATATCTGGTTGTTTTGCTGTTGTTTTTTGGTTTGTTTGGTTCTTGGGGTTTTTTTCTTTTTTAGAAGAAGCCAACAGATAATGAGTGCATAGGAAAGATTACTAAAGCTAATGTAGTTTTTGGTACCGGAATTTATGCTGAAGACTATTTCATGTATCAACTTTCCCACAAAGATTCTGCAGATTTGGAACCTTAGTTTTTATTTTTCTATAATACTATTAGATATAAACTATAGACAAAAATTATATTGATTAAAACTTAACATAATATCTTGAAGAATGCTAGTGTGGCTATTTTTTCTGTTCTTCATTAAAGAAAAAATACAAGGATGGGTGAAAGGATGGGCTTGAGGCATAGTAATATCCGTTTGACTCTTGATTCTGAGTTGTTTGGGGGTTTTTTTTGTAAAAAAGCCAGTTGAAATATGTGGGAGTTAGGACTTAAGATGTGAAAGTTACAAATCTAATCATAAGCTGATTCAGAAAAGTCAGTGAAGGAAAACGACACTGCTATTTACATAATTTATTGCTTTTAAGGTTTTTTTTAATCTTTATATACTTCATTATGTAGAAAAGGAATAAGCTGAAGTTCTGTGAAACTGAGTCCCATTTATATGTTTTTCATGCGACATTTGTATAAATGAACGCTCATTCTAGCACCTGAGTCTACTCTCCTGTGACCCATTCCACATAAGCAAATGCATAAGGCTCCTCACCACTTTGTTATACATTACTGGTGAAAGAGGCCCATAAATACGTGTGATACTTTTTAATGATTGCAGGTAAACTATGGGGTAAATTTATGTTTGTTTGCTATACATATGACAACACTTTCAGTGAGTTCACTGAAAGTGAGATTCAAATAACTCACTCTGGCTATGAGCATCAGTTGCGATCTGGATGCTTATGCACTTGATAAGATGCTAATAAAATCTTAGTGAGCTGCTTAAAACTGTTTTTTATGTCTTACCTAATATCTAGAAAGATTTTGCTTTTGGGAGAGGAAGGCAGTGAGCTTAATCTGCATTTCCTTATTCTCACAAACTACCTTTTTTTTTTTTTTCCTTTTTTTGTCTTTTGGAAAGTACCTTAACAGCCCAGCCAATTGGCTTTAGCCACAGCAACCCAGAAGTACCTGAGCATAGCTTTTGCAAAAAGTTTCAACACTGAAGTCCTACCAACTCACAAGAGAAGAAGAAAACAAACAATTAGGAAACAGCTTTCCTCCTCTCTCCCAAGGCTGAAGTTCAGTCCAGCACTTCTACTCCCACCTTCCTAGTCTCAGTTCCCCTTTTTCTTGCCATGCATTATACTCATTCATTCCCAGTCCCTTCAGTGACACGGCAGGCAGTGCAGGAGGCTGGGGTCATGGCTGTAGTACTTCATCTGCCACTCCCTGCTGCTTGTTTTTCTCTGCCACTTCTTGCTGCTGCTTCATCTTTCTCTGCTCTGGCACGAGTCCTCCATGGGCTGCAGTCCCTCAGGGGTGTCCCAGCCCTGGCAAGGGCCGCCTGCAGGCTCCAGTCCTTCCCAGTGTCCTTGCCCTGCTGTGAGTCACCTGTGGGCCGCACCTCCTCTGTCATGGAATGCCTCCTTCCACAACCCCATCTCCAGCTGCGTCCTCAACAACGTCCCTTTCCATGCATCTTCTCCGGTTTTCCTTCCGCATCTCCTCCACCTCCTCCCACCCTCCCAAGCGCTGCTCTCCCTCACACGTGCCTGCGCAGAGGTGCCGTCTGCCCCGGCTGCGGCTTTGGCAGGCGGTGGGCGGTTCACCGCGGTGCCAGAGCCGGCCGGAACCGGCCGTGACCGGCTGGCGGCAGCTCCCAGCCCTGCTGCTACGCTGCCGGCCGCGCCCAGCGCGTTCCTCCTCAAGCCGCTGTGAAATGTATTTAAGAACTGTTTGAACATACATCCGTTACAAACCTTACTTTTAATATCATCACAATCTTAATACACGGGCGTTATAAATTCTGCCCTTCCTCCCAGACAGTGGGGACTTGGCACTGTAACCGCGTGCACATACGCTCGGAGAAAATGCCACCCCTCACCCCTGGGAGCCGCGCTACAGGCATTCACATCATACCCAGTCTCTCAATGCATATTCATTACAAACTTTAGACCTTGTCCCTGCAAAATGTGTGACTGGGAACATAATTACGAGGTATTTCTCCAAACTTCTTTCTTTCTCTGTTAAGGCCCTGAGGGCAGCAACAGACCTTAATAAGACCTGACCAGCCTCACCTGGGGCCTCCCACCCACAGGCCCTGCCCATGGGCCGGCAGTCCTATTTAAGCTCAGCTGTGTTGTGATTCTGACTCCAGCTCAGTCACAACCGTTCTTATGTCTAGCTGGAGACCTTGCTGATTGTGACCCTGACCTGTAGACTGGCTTCCCAACTTGACCTCAGACCTGTCTTGTTATATGGACTTTCTGAGTGATCACTGGGCTGGATCTGATCCCAGTTACTCTCTTCAGGTTGACTTTCCACCTTACTGCTGTGAACTTGCTTGGTCATCTGGGCTCTTGGTTGAACCTGGCTACCACCACTGGCTCTGTCTTGCTTGCTTCGTTCAGGTACTGTGGGATGGGGCCCTAACCTGCTGGCTGCGTTACTGCCCTTTGCTCCCAGCTTCACTTGTACTTCCTGACTGTCGTATCGTTCCATAGACATCACACTTTCTCACTGCTTGTATTATGGCTGAGACAAGTTCAAGTTGCATTTGCTGCCCCAGTAGGAAGTCTGATTCCTCCCAGAATGCCCAGCAATTTCCTGGGCCTGCCTGGCTAAAAACAGCTTTCCTTTATGCTTCTGTCTCAACTCTATGCTGGTAAGTCAGGCTAGCTGGTCAGCTTTATTGGTGTGCTTCTCTTCTTGAGTTTCCTTTGTGTTTGGGATATACACATTAACATGACTTATTAAAGTAGGTCCCTTCTGAGGAGCTGTTGTATTATTTTCCATTGTTCTGCTGCCTAAAAAGCTTTTCTTTGCTGCCTGTTACTGTGATTCCAATCTTTGAACCATTTTCATACTGTACTAACCACCACCCAGAAGGCAGTACAGGCATAGTCAGGGCAACTGATGCTCCTGAGCAAGTTTAAAGGTTATTTTCAAGGTCATTACTTCTGCAAACTGGCTGGAGTGTCCAGGCTCTTTGCAGGTGCCAGCTTCCCCTCTGGAGGGATTCCAAGCAGTAGCTTGTCACCTCCTGTTTCCTGCTTTGATTTCACAGGATCTGTCAGTAGACAAACTTCATTTATTATCAGTATTTAATTCATCATATGCATGGGCTTCAGTAGCCCAAGGAGGTTGGTCTTCCTCATGTTGTTGATCTCTTGGCTACTGATTAATAGGATCACCTGGTCTGGAACTTCAAGCGATACATGTTTCTGTCCATCTTTACATGCCTGAGGCCTGTGTTTCTTGAGTGGGCCCTCATACTTTGGAGTGTTTAAGAACAAATCTAACATTGAAAAGAGTACTAATTACCTACTGCATTTTATTCAGTACTTTGGTATTGATCCTCTACCAGCAAAGTAGAAAGGTTCTATGGAAACTTGTTGCTCTAAAGTTTGCTGGATGATGCCATTGCAGATGGTAGGGCTGTGTTTTCAGCCCTAGGCCAGACAGTTGCAGGTGCATTATCTTTGGCCATGCTGCTAATCTTGTGCTGTTCTTCCAGCATGTTCCCTCCACTGTGGCAGGTATAGATCTCTCCTTGATCAAGAGGGAATCCTCACAGGTTATCTGTGACACCAGAGGGATGTTACTAACTGTGCCCAGGCATCAGAGCTTTTGGGCCCTGGCATCAGTGATCACCACCTTTGGGGTCTCTCCTCATGGTCCTGTAAACACACTGCAGCTGCCAAAGCAACTCCAGTCTAATACCCTTTTTCCCCCATTCCTTCCATGGATGTATTTCATTCTTGCAGAACGGCATGTCCTGTTGGCCTGTTCCTCCAGCCTGTCTCAGTCCCTCTGCATGATATGCCTTCCTTTAAGCATGTGCTTCTTCCTCCAAATGGGTGTTATCTGCAAATGTGACAACAGTGCACTCCGTTGCCTCCTGCCAGCACACACCTCTGTGATATTCCACTTTTTGCTGATCTCCAGGTAGAGTACAAGCCATTAACCACTATCCTCTGAGCCTGAGTGTCCAACCAAATTTTTACTGATCAGATTGTCCACCTATCCAGGTCATAATGTCCCAGCTTGTGTCTAGTGTCCCTAAATCACCTGCTACATTCAGCAACAGACCCACATTTTCCTTGTTCAGCCTTTGAACACTGATGTAATGGTAGAAGCTCCCCTGGTTGCCCCTGATGTCCTCAATTCCTCCTTTGCTAGTGAGGAATAAAATTCTAACCGTTTGGAAATTTGGCTCAATGAGTGGTACATGGTTCTAGACACAGATACACACAGGATGAAAGAATATGTTATAGTTGGAGTCATTGAGAAAAACTATTCGGCAATAATAATATGACTGTTCCTAAAACTGCATTCATAATGAGAACTACATCTGTTGTCACCATTTAAATGCTGCAAGCAATAAATTTCCCTCTCTTAAAGCTTTATGGGAGTAATTACATTTTTTTCATGAACCCATTAGTATTACATGGGTGTGAAAAATAGGTTTTCTGCTATATTTCACATAGTCAGAAAACTGTTGTGAGTGTATTCCTTTTTATGAAAAACTCTTCTAGAGACAACAGTGACTGAGAAAAGGTATTTTCTGTAGACTTAAATTTTTTTTATATCAGCTTCTAAAGCTGAGTGAAAACTTACCAGTAACAACACATGAATAGATAGAAAATTTAAGTTATGACAAATAAGACTTCATGTCAAAATCTGACATTTCAGCTGAGTTTTCAGTCATGTTTTTGTTCTTCAACGTTATTGGGTTAATATTACCTTGTCCTTCCCCTTCTTTGTTCTCCTAATGCCCCCTTCCTCCCCTCCCATTCCCCAGGTTTGTATTTTGTCTGAATTCTGGGTGGAAAGCCTTGGGCTGTGATTTCCTGACAATTTTCAAGAAAAAATTATAACTTTTTATTCCTCCTTTGCCTCTTTCACTCTTCTGCCTTTTGCAATTATTGCTTTCTGATCTGTTGTTATTTTACTTTATTTTTCATTCATATATGAGCTGGTACCATTCTACCCATCCTAATAATTGCTATATTGGTCAGTATTTGAAGCATTTATGTGTTGTGCAATTAGAAACAAGAAAGTGCTTAATGAGTGAAGGCTTTGTATTCTAACCTTAAGACAAATTCCTAAGACTTCCTGATTAATATTTTTTTTAAAGAGTAGTATACTTGTATGTTGGATATGCTAGGGGAAATTTTTTTTTTTTTTTTAATGGATACTGCTTTGGCTTTGGAATCAGTAGGGAAAACTTCAATTCTTACTGAAAATGCTCTAGAATTTCAAGCAGTAATCTCTCAGTTTATAAAATATCCTGCAGTCTCTTTATCTGAAGCGACTAAAATACTTTAGCTGTTCATGGTTGTATCAATAAACATTGTCTGTTTGTCTTCTGATAAGTCTATTGAGGGTACAAGGCTTTTTCTTTTGTCTTCATTTCTGCTTATTTGCTTTAAGACTTTGAGAATAGTATGGAAAATTAAGGGAAACCTCTCTTTACATGTGTTTTTTTTTTTTTTTAAATAGGTAACAGTCCATTACGTTTAGAAATGAGTTGGAACAACTGCAAAATCAGATGCTTCCCCTACATTTGAGATGTTGGCAAGTAAAAGAAACTCTGTTGCTTCTACACATAAATTAAGCTAGATGTGCAGTAAATGAATCTTCATGCAGTACAAACGTATTAATTCAGATAACACAAGAAAACAAATCTACAGGGCAGAGTAATAGTTTTGATCCATTTTTTTTCTTGCTGCCTCCATTGTGTTCTGTTGACAATGCTTGCTTTCATTTATCACCGGCTTTTTGTATAGTCTCACTTGTCTTTGTTTTAGTATAGTTGCATTTTTGCCTCTGGAATGCCATGAAAGCTGTGATCTTTGCTTTTAAAAAAAATAAATCAATATTTAATCAAAAAGATAAAATGATGACATCTTTTGGAAATAAGGAGAAAGTAATTCTGGCTGCAAAACCCAAGTGGTTACCAGGTTTCCTTCCCTGTCAATAGGAGAGAACTTTGAGGATCTTTCTATAGGGATAGGTTGGGGCAGGGGGGAGTGCAGAAATTTCAGTTTTAACCCTCCTGTGCCCCAGGCTGGTGAATGGAAGCATGTCCTAATTCAAAAGTAGTGTGTTGTGCTACTATGTCATTGTGCTTGAGCTTTAACATTAGGTTATGAAAACAGAACTGGCTTATATCAGGGAAAAAAAGGAATTTAGGCTATGTGTAGTTGCTGATTTGGTATGCCTTTCCCAGTAGCCATCTTGTGTCACTAGCAAGCAGTGTCCCATCACTGTTGTTATTCTAGGGACACCAAACCTCCCATTCTCACCTGTTAGCTGCAAAGAGTTGCACAAGAGCCTGTTTCAGATCCTGTTTTCCCAGGAGGTGTATAGTTATCTCAAAATAATGCTCAACTCAGAACAGGTTTGATCAGTCAGGTTCCTACATTCAGCTGTTAATCAGTTAATAATCAGTCCATCCCAGTATTTTGCTTAATCAGCTTACAGTGTGGATACTATGCTGTGATTCTCGTTCCGTACACTTGTTTTATGCACATTGAATTTCATCATAGTTAATGGCCAATAAGAAAACTACCATATGTTACATAAGAGTTTTAGTATTTCATCATTCTAAGCCTGCACATGTTATTGGTGATTGATTATGCAGTCAGGTCCTGCTTAATGCTGTATTTGGGTGTTTCCTGCTGCGTATATTTATTTCCCAGTAATTTTTACACAGCTGAAAAAAGCTGGATGGCAGTTACACTGTTATGCTTAACTTCAGCTACCTGCCTATGTTTTTGTGAATGTTATTCATGTTATGCATTCAGTTCATGTTTATTCCTATATTTGATATTACCTGGTCTGCATGCATTTATTTTTCAGGACCACCTATTTGACTGGAAAAGACTGAACTGCATATATCCTGTCATGACTAAACTGGACTCAGCTGCCTGCCTCTCTAAAGTAACTTGAATGCAGGTAAACTCTTTTTCAGGTGTCTATTTCTGAGCTGTGCACCTTATCAGCTATCCCATGTATGCTTTTTACAGCTGGGCTGTTCTTCTAGCTTTTGACATGACTCACCATGCTAAAGAGCAGCCTTAGCTTTGTTATAATACTGTTTGTATCTATCTACATAGAGTTACTGATCATGTAAACATACAGCTATCCACAGAGAAACATAGGAGACCTTGCCCCTGAAGCAAAAAGTGTTGTATAACATTGATTCCTAAAGGTTTATTGGGATTTTTCAATTGTTTAAGTTTCAGAAGCTTATTTTGCAATATATGTGAACAGTCATCAAATGAAAGATAGAAATTCTCTATGTACGATTAGTGAATCAGGAAAAATACCCATCAACAAGATACTTAGGGCACAGTGCCTATGGAAAAACTGTCCTGGGTGTGGCCATCACAGGGTCAGGGGATGAATGAATGTGACTTGTCAGCTGTGTGATATGATTTTCACAGATATGATTCATCAGCGTTCACCTTTCTCATTCATGATTCAGTCCTATTTATTTTTCCATCAGAAATTACAGGCATGAATTTCAAAACAGAGGAGAATAGGGTCTGGGTGCTGCCTGTCAAGTAAGCTAGGTACTTTGGGCTGTCTTGGATGTGCAGATTGAATGATCTAGATGCAACAGAAGGTTACTTTTTTGCATAACTTGAAAGATCCAGAACATAGTTTCAGTACAATGTGCAGGTAGTCATCAAGTGTCAGGTAGAAAAGATCAAGGAGAAACAGTGAATTCAGGTCTAGTTCAAGCCTACACCCGAATGCTGCAGAATCTGTACATGATTTTTGGTAAGTCACATAGAAACATTATCACAAAAGGAGTCCTGAAAACTGCCACCTCAGCTAATATATCCTGTTGAATGTTCCTATAATGAGACTGCTATGATTTTTTGTAAAATGTCTTAGCACTTGCAAGGTCTGATTTGGAGCCTGCCCAGAATTTTTTCCATGCCAGAACAGATGAGCAGCCCAGGGAAGCTTACAAACTGGCTCTTACGCCATGGACTTTTTTCCGTGCTCCTGCACAAAATGTTTTTAAAACACTAATCTGAGATGTAGGATTTCAGAGCTCCAAACAGTAGCCCAGCTGAAGTGAATTTACATCAGGTACTTATTAAATCAGTAACTAGAACCCCTTGTCTCTCTCTTCCCACTTTTATACACTAGTTGAAACTACAGGGTATCATGCTCAGACTCTGGCTTAATATATATTGAACAATGCAGAGTGAAACAATTTCATCAGTGGAAATTGGAGAAGCTGCATTGATTTCACATAATCATAGCCCAGTGGTTGAGCATACTTCTGTGGAAGATGAGGTAGAGTTTCAAATTCTCATCATATAAAGAAATAGAATCCTAGCCTTCCATAATCTGTGCCCAGTACATTACAAGGCTTGATGGTAGCAGAGAGCTCATTATCTTTTCTGGAGTTACAGCTAGGAGGATGAATAGGGAAACTTCTTACTGATTTCAAAGAATATTTTTAGTTACAAATACTGTGTCTAGAGACTAAATGTTGAATTTGAGGGGCTGTAGTTCTAGCGGCTCAGTATTATTTAAGAACATTAATAGGTGAACATGAATGTTTTTTTGTAAGATGGTTTCTAAAACTTATTTCCTATAATACAAAGTTAAGGAAACTTTTCAAAACCAGTTATTTTTTCTGACCCACAAACTTACATTCTGCAAGTTGCCACTTTAGTTGCCTTCATCTGCCATCTTGTGGTATGTTGGCTTAATCTCAAGTGTATAGAAATGCACATACATTATTTATTCTATTTTATAAAATTTTCCTGCCTCACATTAGTAATTAGCAGAGTGATACAAGCTGATTTTACTTTTGGAAGCTAATGTGTGCAGTAAATGAATTTTCATGCACTATTTTCTTTTTAATATTGGAAAAGTAAAGAAAGACTGAAAAATCAGCTAATGGCAAAGTAGTTCTTGTTGAACATATTTCTGTTTTACTAGTAATCATATACATTAAAAAGACTTTTGGACTTTACATTATGTTCACAGGTCTCAATAAATTAACACTTTTCAATTCAATAAACCAAGAATCACTTTGTTGAAGTTTTCAAAAACAGTTACTGGTAAAACCGGTAGAAAGACATTGTGAACACATATAAGCTTAAAAGTAGATCCTTCTCTCTCCCCGAATTGTTTGTAAGATTCATGTGCATTTATAGAAGAGAATTTAGTTAATAACATCACTGCAGTGACTCTGAGATATCGATATATTTGTTAATATCTGTCAAACCTCTTATCCTATTCTTAGTACCAGAAGTTTCACAGGAAAGGATAGGGCAACTTCTACTGGAAAACCAGGATGGAATGAGGAATTAGTTTTCTAAACTCCATTAGTATTTAGCCTCTGATAAATTTAGAGATATGTTTATGTAAAATATATATATATAAAATATGTGGATATATTAAAGAATTTGGGGTTTTTATTTTGCTAAAGAATAAGACATGAAACTTTAAAATAGAAAGATGAAGGGAAAGATGTACAAGCCCTTTTAAATCTTACCTAATTAAGAAAGCCTTGATCCTGCAGATGGTTTCAGGCTAATTCTGTTAAATTAATTAAAATTATATGATGTTTATATCTTCTGCTTATTTGGATTTATCTGAACTATTCACCTAGCTTAACTTATCAGAGCTAACTTTACAGTTAAAAGCTACAACTTTGCTTTCCTGGATCTGCGATGTGTGTTTGTATATAGGACACATAAACTACATTGAAAAAATACTTGTGAAAATATGTAATCATTACATGTTTTTTATTCAGTTTCTTACACTAACCTTGAAAATACTACTTAAAAGCATATCATTGTGAGTTCTCTCTTACCTTTTCCCAGTTTGGAAAGATACAAAAAGTTCTAATATTTATTAACCAGTTTGGCTAAGTATAACACATGATTACAATGCAACTTTTCAAATACTAGCACTGTCATTTAAAAAAATATATCTATGTACGAGCTGTGAACATACAGTGGAATTTATTCAAAAGGGTTTTTTTGAGCCCATTCTGCTACTGTTAAGTCTCCTGCTTTCTTGACAGAGATATACACAACACGATTAGCTATATTTGATTAGTCTCAAAAAGGCAGTTTGGCTGACGGAGTGCTAAATCTAAGTGTGTTCTTTACCAAAACGTGGTCAAGCCAACAATGTAAGGCAACATGAGTTGAGCTTAAAAAACCCCGTACTTTATAAATTTGTTATAAAGCGTGCAAAATCTCGATTATTAATTTTCAGTAAGGAGATATTTTATTTCTGGAAGAGAGATAAAAAGGAATATTGCTTCCAACTACTTTAACTATTCAAGTTAGCAGTGCATTTCTGTGAGTATTTGACAAAGGTAAATTCTGACACTAGTAACAATAAAATTTAGTATTGGGATATCATGGCACAGACTGGGAAATCCAAACTTTACCAGTTTGGATGCTCAGTTCAGCTTGAGACCCAGGAGTTTAGTCTTGTTAAACAATTATCATTTTGTCAATATTAGTAAAACTCAAAATTATTTGCCTTTGAAAATGATGACAATTTTTTTCCAAAATACAAAACAGATTCATGAGACTTCTTACTATTTTGACATTTACAGGTCACCACTCCTGGGCTCTCCTCCCAGTAACCACCCCCATTCTTATATGGATGTGAAGTCAATGGCAGGACTCCATTTGACTCCAGAAGGGCAAGGATTTCTTGTCTGGGCTCTATCCTCTGTGGAACAGAAGCAAATTACTCACATGACTGGTTAAACATGATTGGCTGGTGATTACTAATTTAAGATCATATTACCCATTTATGTTACAATGAGGAGATAAAGCTACCCCAGGTACTAGTCAGGCCCAGGTGTATGAACTATTTCCTGTCTCATGCAAGATGATGAAAATTGTCATAGCAATGACATTCAGATGTCCCCAACTAAAAGTAAAAGGAAGATCAGGTGGTTATGACTCATTCACTCTGCTGTCTTGAAAGAATGTTTCTAGAGAAGATACCATTTTATTATGAAATAGACAAGGTATTTCTACTTGTAGGGTTTGTGATAGCTATGTAAAAACATAAGAATTCAACAGAAGTTGGGATGGGTGCAAAAAGTTAATAATATAGAACTCTATTATACTTAATTTTTTTAAAAAATTAATATTAAACATCTATGTAAACCATATATTTGGGCAATTTTCCATATTTCCTAATTAGAACAGCTTAAGTTATCTAATATATTTGCAGTATTCAGAGGATTCAGAGATCCTACTTTTACTGCTGTAAATAAGTGATTTGCAATAATAAGTTAGTACTAACTGAACATTGTTGAAGAAGTCTTAGTATTCAATTGTTCATTGATTTGGGCATGGAGAGATAAGGGAAATAAGGTTTAGTCATAATGGTGACTCCATTCCAGTGATACCAAGTTTTTCCTTGATATGCTTTAGAAAGGGTATTGAATCTGCTAGGTGAATAGAACTGTAAAATTGCAAAGATTTGTAGAGACGGGGATTTTAGGTTTTTTTTCTGTGTATCCCTCTAGTATTACAAAAGTTCAAACAGCAACCACCTTAAAGGAGATTATATAAAGTAGTTTTATAGAAAAATCTTTCAAAATTGAAAGAGCTCTTTTAAAAGTTGCTAAAGGTGGACATAATCTGTCAAATGCAGTCATAGGCAAGATTTTTCTTCAATGTATCGTGAATATTTTAAATCTCTTAAATGATGCAATATTTTGCTTCTATGGTTTGCACAAGGGAAACAAGGGTAAAGAGGCTTTCTAGGAAAATTAAATCACAAGAAAATGAATGTTGCCTGTAAGTCTCTTTTACAATTTCAGTTTGTTTACTGAAAATACAAATGTATTTGAGGAGTTTCAGTGTAGTGTTAAAAATGCTTCAGAGCCTATACCCAGAAGGGAAAGTAGATTACAATCCTTCTGATATGGCATCTAATACAGCAAAAGACAAAGGAGAAGAAAAACCTGTAAGCAATCATTAAAAAAACTGCAACAAAAAGCCCAGACTATACTAGTTCTGCAGTCAAGTTAATCTAAAAAAAAAATAAATTATAGCATGTGGTAAGACTTCATCTACTTTTTTTGTGCTACAATTGAAAAGAATTTCAGTATCGTACGAAGATGAGTAAAGAATGCTGCACTGGATTGAAACTGAAGTAAAAGCTAAACCAGACTAGACTTACCTGGTTTATATTTGGCCAGGAAAAAAAAAAAAAAAAAACCAAACCAACAAACAAAACCACAAAAACAACTGTTCAAACCTTTTTTCTTTGTTGTCATTTTGTTGGAAGTTCCATTTGAACTCTTACTTGAAATGTTGAAGAACTTGTTCTCTCAGTTATCTGACAGTCAATACTTTCAGCATAGTTTCTATCAAATGAGTTCAAAGATTTAGTATTGGTTCACAAGAAAACCTGTCTGCAACAATACTTTCTATTTCACTTGTATGTCCTTTTAATGACTCTCATCTGGTACCTCAATCCAACATGAGCTTTCTGTTGAAATTTCCGTAGTATCCTGGAACTTTTAGCTTTAGATTAAATTTAATTTTTCTGCAGAAAAATACTAAATGAAAAGTAGAACATCTGAAAAATTTGAGATCCTGGGGAATTACTACAGTTCAAGTATTAACATCTATCTAGGATGGAGAAGTATTTTTAAAGCCAGGAGAATTTGTGAGAAGTTATGCAACTTCCAAGTTAGAAGAGTGTGTTTACTTGCTATAATCTTGAACGAAAAAGTGTACCTAAAATCAAGACTTGATTTCTTTTTATGTTGGGCTTTTTAAAGGAAGCTGTGGATTCCTGTAAGGGCTGGTTTTCCTTCCCTATGAAAATACTATCAAATTTCACTTTTTTTTTTTAAAGATACTGCTACAAAAATGTTTATGTATTGTGACAGTGTATTTCTGCATTAGCCGTACACTATCACTGTATGATGACTTAATTAGGTCAGTCAAAACAATGTTATTGAGATTCTGAAAGATCATGTGGAGTGATTTCTAACTCCCTATTGGCTCTCCAAACTTGTGGAAAGATTGGAGCTTTGTTATGAATCTCTTGACAATAAGTAACAATCATGACACTGGCAGCTTTCCAAGGCAGCATGGAGAACTTACGGACTTGTCACACTTCCAGGGTGTTAGAAGGTGCCAACTCAACTGTGATTCACTGCTGATTGCTTTTGCTATCACAGAATCCTTTAAGGTTTCAAGCCTTCAGGGAAATCTCACAGATTATGCTTGGCAAGATGTAAAGTGTCAAGTAATGCATCATATAACAGGGTAGATAATAATTTGGTGAAAGCCAAGTTGTTTGGGTTTTTTAATGCTTTGTTCTGAACCATTATTGTTCCAACTTTTTTTTTATTAAAGTAATTAAGGGGGTGGTTGTAGTGGAACATCTTTAACACTTTGTTTTCTGATTAAGAAACAATGTAAGACTTGGAAATACTGATTATTCCCCCCTCGCCCTTCACTCTAAGAAATTGCTAATAGTTCATATTCATTGAGTTAGCTATCTGAAAAACTGGGATGCCACTGGGGCCAACATAATTTAAGAAAAATCAGCAGGATCCCGAGGGAGTTTTATTGGTTGCTAAAATTTTGTGTTTAGAAGAAATGGTTTCTTACGTCTTGCATCTGTTTTTTGGATTATATTTAGACATACTGACAAAGATTTTGGTCTATAGAGTAGTGGTATAAACCTGAAGCCATACGGTTGCCTAAATTACTTTGGATTGATAGTTGCATAGCTGGGAACATAGTTTACTGCTGTATGAATATTCTAGGAGTTAAAAAAAAAAAAGTGCATAGTTATAAATTCCAGTAAACTATTGGGCTAAGTTTGATTACAGAAGCTGATAGTAACTTTCTAAAAATTTTTAACCTAAACCTTAATATGAAACATGCTTTCCTTTAACGCTATCAGGTTCTGTAGTCTGTGAGAAAGGTTTAAGATTAGTATGGAATAAAAATTATCCTTTTAATAGCCATTGTGGAATATAGCTAGTCATTGTGGAATACTTCTCCACGTACAAGGATGTAACAAAGCAAACTGTAAATTGTTAGTTCTAAATATTTTGATTAACCAATTATTAATCAGAAGAGCTGAAATAATTAGCCATTTTTAAACCTGTTTAGCACTTTAGAAAGATAGATAAATTTTTGTTCTGTTGCCCAGTACTGACTGCTCAGTTGCTGACATTAAGCAGTATTAGACATTGAACAAGCTTTGAGAGACAAATCTTATAGAAGATCTGATATTGTTTCAATCTGTCTTCCTAAATGTCACATGCTCATATTTAAAACCCCCAAATCTGTTCTCTTGGCACAAGAGACAGGTGATTTAGCATCACCAACTGCAGTAATATTTTAAATAAATATCTAAAGGGAGACATGAATGTGTCTGGGCATGATCGGGGTACCCCTATTTTGTAGGTTCTAATAAAAAATAAAAAAAAATATAGATGCTGCATATCTTTTCTGGTATTAAGGCTTTATCCCATACTCTGTTATTTCTCCACAGTAAAAATTCTTACAAAGGCATTGATGTGATAATCATAATCATATGTTCATGATAAAGTGACTGGGGTACTGTTGGAAGGCCTCCTGCACTTCAAGGCATATGACCACAGCTGATAAAACTTTAGGCTTGGCCTGAAAAAAATCCAACAATATTCGTTACATAAAATAACTCTAAGAAGATCAGATAAAAAGCAGGAAAGTAAGTAACCTGAGGAAATAGGTTAGTTGTCTGGATGACTGATTAGTATCTCTGCCTTAAGGGACAAGACTAATACTCTGAACAGAAATCTGTTTAGCTGGGAAAGTCAAATAACTGTTCTCTGAATTTGGAGTTCACATTCCTTTTAGAAGGAATAAGCAGCTCAGTAGTCCTCAGGTCAAAAGTGTTTGGTGGTATGTTTTTTGTGGTTTGGTTTTTTTTTGTTTTGTTTTGGTTTGGTTTTTTTTTTTTTTTAAGTCCATCACCCGCAGAAATAGGAAAGCTTGAGAAATACAGGCTGTCTGCCAGCACAGGAAGACTGAACTAGACAGTGAGAAAAAAATGCAGTGTAGTTACAGTCTTGCCAGATAAATGTAAGAATGAACAAGTTATCCATCAAAGTGAACAAGAGAATATTCTACATTGTTTGTTAGGGTGGTTTTTCATTATGAATTGATACAGGAATGTCACAATTGGTTTCGAAGAAGTTGAAACAAATGTCAGTAATCTTGAGTTATAAAAAACTTGTTGCTTTTCATCAAGGTGTAAAATGTACAGCAGCATAACTTGCCCTTTCATCTGTTTCTTCAGTGCTGTATGTGGGCTGAAAGCTCTTCCCTAAAAATCCTCTTCATTATATTTTTAAGACAAAAGTTGCGTTGAAAGTAATCGTATTTTTTCAAACTAAGGAGAAAAAGGTCATGACTGAGGGCATTGATGGATTAGCATGTCATGTTTCCAAGTTTTACTACTAATCTGAACTTAATCAGCAATTTCATGCTTTCATTTAAATTGTGAAAAAATCATATAGGTATGTATTTAGAATCTGCTTTTGCACTGAAATTTAAGTTGATGTTAATAGGGACATCTAGTGAGATGAAATGGAACTAATTTTGTTAAACTGGTATCAGTCCTAAACTGTGAAGTAGATATTTGGCTCATTAAAAGCAGACAAAGGTCCACCTGAGTCATGCTATCAAACTTTGACCTTAACCTTTCACGTTACTGTGCTGGTTTTGGCTGGGATAGAGTTAATTTTCTTCATAGTAGCTGGTATGGGGCTGCGTTTTGGATTTGTGCTGGAAACAGTGTTGATAATTCAGGGATGTTTTAGCCATTTCTGAGCAGTGCTTACACAGAGTCAAGGCCTTTTCTGCTTCTCACCCCACCCCACCAGCGAGGAGGCTGGAGGGGCACAAGCAGTTCGGAGGGGACGCAGCCGGGACAGCTGACCCCAACTGACCCAAGGGATATTCCAGACCATATGACATCATGCTCAGCATATAAAGGTGGGGGAAGAAGAAGGAAGGGGGGGACGTTTGCAGTTATGGCATTTGTCTTCCCAAGTAACTGTTATGTGTGCTGGAGCCCTGCTTTCCTGGAGATGGCTGAACACCTGCCTGCCCATGGGAAGTGATGAATGAATTCCTTGTTTTGCTTTGCTTGCGTGCATGGCTTTTGCTTTCCCTATTAAGCTGTCTTTATCTCAACCCACAAGTTTTCTCACTTTTACCCTTCTGATGTTCGCTCCCATCCCACCAGGGGGGAGTGAGCGAGCAGCTGTGTGGGGCTTAGTTGCTGGCAGGGGTTAAACCATGACAATTACTTTTATTGTCATCCTAACCTTGTGTTTGTTCTAACCAATGGGCTTTTAGCATGAGGATACTTAAACAGAGCCTAGAAAGCTGTTAAGGCACCAACCCTTAAATTAAGAGATTTGTTTTAAGCCTTCTTATATTAGTTAATCTCTTTCTCCCAGCCATAAACTTAGTGTTGGCATAGGTAGCTTGTCTACTTTGTACCTTGCTATCAGAGAGTTGAGCTAGGGGTTAGGCCTATAGGACGTAATAAGAAAACAGAAGAGTCTGCTTCACTCACCAGAGCTAAAGCTTCTTCCTTTGATAGTTTCACAGGCTGCAGTTAGTTGCTGTGTAAGTAGGGATTGCTTACCATAATGTAGTTCTCTATTCTGCAGCCAGTATTAGGCTACAAGTTCAGGTTAGACATGTGGTTCAACTAGAGAACATTGTTGCTGAAACATAGATGGACTCTAAATCAGGTAGATTAAAAAAAAAAAGGAGGGCGGAAGCTGAAATTTTCACCAGCATGACTCATTTGTTTATATTAGCAGATGATACTGGTAGGTGTCCTTGACTCTTGGGTAATATGAGTCTTTATACAGAAGATGACTATAAAGATATATACAGTTTGAATTGAGGGGGCCATTTGGACTAGCTTTTGGGTTGTGTTGAAACCTTCCTCCAGTGTATGCTCACTTTTACACTTTGTGGACATGACTGGACTAAAGCTAAGCCAGTAAATCATTTCAGGCCTAGTTTTTGTAGAGACTGGTTAAAAAGTCTAGAGCCTGGACTGAGATGTCTGTTATGTCTGGCAGTTTTGTGATTGCATCATGATGGGCCTGCCTTCCAGCTGGCTTCAGCCTGAGGCTGCCATAGATGTCCTTGCTAAGGCTTGAGTCTAGAGTAAATCTGAGGTTGCAGCTGAGGTCAATAGGAAGGAGGAAGGACAAGGGAGTTAATAGAAATTGCCAGTGTGTAGCCTGATATTCTGACCCTTTGGATATACAATACAAAAAAAAGTAACATTCAGTAACCTAAGGAAAAGATCTTTAATAACTATATTTGTTGCTTAAATCAAGGTAATGTTTTTCACTATTACACTGTTCATTTAATTTGTAGAGTAAGATGAATATAGCAGCAGATCTTTCAAGTAATCTAACAAAGACTGCTTGTCCATTTTGGGGACTTGGATAGAATACGAAGCTGGGGGGTTGTATATTATCTACATTTTTATAAGTATCTTTGTCTACAAATATCTCTTCTTGAAGTGGGTTGATACTTCAAAACATCAGTTATAGTGACTGAATTTTCTGAAGCAAGTTCTGAAATTTAGTTTTTCTCATCTGAACAGATAAAGGCTGAGGAAGGAAAAAATCAACGCTTGACAGATTATGACTGTTTTGCAACAAAATGGATCTTGTTGACAAGAGTGAGGTTTGATAAAAACTTTCTTTAAATATGGTATAGATAGTCAACACAATGAATTACAGCTACAGAAGTGTGTCAGTTTAGGTGAGCAGTTCCATATCTATGCAGAGCTAATCACCATTCATCAAAATAATATCTTTGCAGCCTCACTGAAGATGCTGTACTAAAAGATCAGTCAGCATTCCCACTGTAATATCACTTTTTAAGAGCTTGGTGGATCACTCTAAAAGTTTCTGTCTGGGCTTTAGGTCAGTAAATAATCTCAGACTAGTGGCCTGAAGAAATTGGCTGCCACTTTATTGAATTATTTGCTGGCATTTTCTGTGTCTGAAACCAGGCTTGAATTTGTTGGCCTCTTTAATTTTTCTGAAGTTAATACAGACACTGATAATGGTGAGTGTGGTCTAGATGATGGTGACTTTCTCAGTAATTTATAAGGGAGACTTCCTAAAGGGAAGAGACAGAATTTGACTTAACCCTTCTTGAGTAACTTTAACTTTTAAACTAGGTTGGTATGACTTGTAAGGTCTTTTGCTCAAATTCATTCTGAATTAATTCAAATGACAGTTGTCACATTTACATCAAGTTCTGTTCTAGTTTCATACTGTAGACCTCCTAATGCAGGTCATCGTAAACCAAGCTTAAGGTTAGCTTTGGTCAAGATGTTTTGAGCTTCTAAAATATTTCTACTTAAGTTATGACATTAGATTCATGAAACTTGGTAATAAATGGAGTCACCTGGCTTTTGGGAAGTTTTATTCATGCAGCTTTACACTATTTCCAATAATATTAATTTTTAATGAAAATAATATTTGTCATTTTTATAGCATTTTTCATCTCAAAGCCATACTTTTTAACAGTGGAATTAGATATTCTGGAGGCACATATATGTCTCTGTGTAGCATGGGCACTGATATTAACAGAAGTATGTGAAAGGAGAGTTGTGCTAATCAGTGGGATATTGATTACCATAGAAGAATCTAAGAGCACAAAGCATACCAAGAACAATATAAATATCTGGTTGTTATTACTGAAAAAAAAAATCTTGAAATAAGTTCAGGGACGTAGTGTGATTTTTGGGGGGTTGGGGGATTTTTGGAAGGGACAGATAGAGAAATGACTGTTGAAAGTGGAGGAATCCTTTAGACAATTGAGATAATGTATGGCAAGGAAAGTGAAGGAACCAGTACAAACATTTAAGAATGCTTTTTCACTGATAGAGAAACTAGAAAGGATGTGATCTGTTCTAAGCTTTTGTTTATTGGGTTTTTATTTTGTTAAAGTAGTTGTAAGGGCTGAGGAAAAAAAATACAAATTTTAAGTTTCTGACCTTTCTCCCCCTTCATCATGTTTCCCTTTTTTTGCTTTGTCTCCGATAAGAATTATTTCCTCCCAACTGTTGTCTCCATTAAGAATTATTTTCATTATTTCCCTTTCCCTCTTGGCCAGTATTTTTGAAAGTTAACTAATATATTTGAATGTTCTTGTTTTGGCACACCAAATTGAAGTTTTCTGTATTGTGGTTGATATGAGCATGGTGACTATGTTCTACTCTTGTTTCTTTCCAACCTGTAATCAATATGTACTTGCAAAGGAAGAATTAGAAATCACAATCTATGTGCCTGTGAAACTAAAGGTGCAGAAGACCTGAAATATCCCTGACATCTGTGTTTTAAATGTTTATGCGAGCATGTCCAGATTTGGAGAAAAGGCTCAAGAACTACTTTTAGGGAATGTTTTAGGATAAGTATTCTGTGATTTGGCAACGGAAGATACACTGCACTAGCCCTAATTTTTTCCCTTAAGTAATACCGTGTTTAACTTAGGTGAAGTCCAGTGATGATCTCATTGCTTTTCAATTATGAAGAACATTTAAATTTTTAATTTAAAGGAATGATTAGTAATTTTCCTGAGTTGGAAAGATGACTTTCAACTCAGGTAGTTTAAGCCATGCAATCAAGTTTTATTTGTCTATTTGCATATCCTTGTAGTGAATACTCTGGATATTTTGACATGTGGCAATACTGTATCATCATATTTAATGTATATGTTTTTTCCTTGTATGTTTTCTGCTGTAGTATAAGAAACTGGCAGGAATCAAAAGCATCACAAAACTCTCTCTCTCTGCATGATGTGCACTTTTTTGAAGAAGAAATAAATCCTAGTCATCTTGACAATGACTATGATAAAACATAGTAGTATGTCAGTACTTGCTAAAAGCATTAACAGTTTAAAAAGATGTTAGCTACTCTTTCTCAAACGTTTGAATTGTAAACTTATGCCCTTATTCCTTATTCCTTTCTCTCTCAGACTATTTCTAGAATGGAAGAGGTTCATGTATAATGACGATTGTTAGAATATATTGTGAATGCTATATATCTCACGTCTATAGCTTATTATGGAATACCTAGGATACATCGGTGATCTTTGCCAATACATGTCACATAAACATACATGTGTACATACATATTCAGAGTTGTATCTAAAACCACTAAAGGAAGCTATAAAGTAAACTAAAACCTAAGGAATCTAGCTTGTATATTAACCTTACCCATAGTGAGCCATAACCACAGAAAGCAGGAGCATTGCTTATTATTGTCATGACAGCTAATGCAAAGGTAAGTCCTTATTTGTATGCTCACATAAATTTTGAAGGTGGCTACTGACTCCTTCCTCATCAACTTTACCTGTTTCTTCAATGCTAACTGGTCAAAAGATGATCTCAAATTTGTAAGGTATCACTTAGTTCTTTTCACATCAAATGTGATGTTATTGGAAATATAGACAGCCTTTGTATGAATTTGCACTGTTGACATTTCTCTGAGGCAGGAATCTTGCAGATTCCTAATGTAGGCATAGTCTAAAACCAGTATAATTAAATGTTATTTTTGTACATGGCAAAAACATATGTGCTTTAAGTAGCAGCAGTGGCTGTTCCAGATGCACAACAAAACTTCCAGCAAAGTATGTGCACTGAGTTTTTGTGGAGAGTCACAACTAAAACTGTATATGATATATTTTCTGAAAGCTATTAAAGCTTATTCTATTGCCAAAGATAAAGTCATTTAGTCACTGCATTGCATAAAATACTTTGGGGGGGGGGGCGGGGAGGTTGCATGATTTTCAAACGTGCACATGATAAACACTTACAGGACAATGAACTAGAATACTTAGCATAAGATGAAGTGTTTATTTGGGCTTTGGTAGCTCTCACATGATTAGATTTTAATATATTCAGATTTGTTTATGGATATTATAGTTTTGCTTTTAATGCTTCCATTTCATAAACAGATGTACACCATATATAATCTTTTGCCAATAAAAACTTCTGGAAACTGTTTCTAATATTGAAGACTGCAGGAGATTTCCCCTTTCTCTTCTCTGCCCCCAACAAATAGCTACCATAGAAATAAACAATTTTTCATGTAGTTTTTCCAAATGCAGCTACAGCTTTCCTCCTCACTGTAATGTCTTTGGGGCAGGTTATTAGTATATGTATGATGAAAGGTGAAACATGTCCTTCCTCTTCATTGTCTTGGTATCATAAATTACTACTTAATTACGGAATAAAAAACACTATACCTTTAGAAACCATTGAAGTTTTTTGTTGGTGGTTGGTTGGGGTTTTCTGAGCTTTTCCAGAAGAGATGAGTTACACACAGCCTTCTAGTCAGTGATTGTGAATGAAAAAGGCATAGTTTGTGAGGGAGACTAGCTGTAGAGTGTGAAGGACATACTGACCTCAGTACCAAATGCCCTTGTAAAATCTCATTTGAACAGTGTGTACTGGATTGATTGTCCATTTCAAAAAGGATGCCCATATGGCAGAAGAATGAGATAACTATTGCTGTACTATGGAAAAGAATTGAGAACTAAACATGTGCCTTGACTGCTTTTTCCCCTATTGCCAATTAACTGTAGCTTCCTTTTATTAGAGTAGCTCTTATGCAATATTGAGAGTTTTGTGGCCCTTATGAATTAAATTAAACTTAGTGGGACTGAATGCATTTATAAGGTTTTGAAAGCTTACCCTGATAAATGTTTCATTCCTAGAATTCAGCAAAGGAAAAATACAAATTAGAAACTTGAGGGACTTTTTCCTCAGAGTCCATAACTGAAAATGTGATGACATAGTTGGCAAACAGCAGCAAAACATGCCAGTCCAGGAGGGATTTTTAGAACATATTCTTCTGGCAATCAGTGTCACAACATAATTTTCTTCAATCACATCTATGGATCATGAGATGAGGTAATCTGTAAACTTCTCTGGATCCATGAGACAAAGCAGGTAGACCTGAGCTGTTTTCATTTATATGTTAGTTTCTCTAGTTTAGGCAGAACTCATCAAATGCCTATGGCCTGTTGTTTATGGCCGTGCTATTCCACTGTTGCACAGAAGCCACACATTGTTGGGACCATAGCAAACATGTATGCTATTGAGAAGTTCCAGTGACAGTTATCAGCCTCAGTGTAGCAGTTCCTTGGAAGTTTCCTGTATTTCCGGAAAGAAGTATCATACAAAAGCAAATATAATGAAAGGCAGAGAAGAGATGTATGTAGCAATTTTTTCATGTATATTCATTAACAAGCTTAATACTTTAGTGAAATATATAATGGTCTGAATAATTACCTACTCTAAAATTTTGTTTAAGAACAATGGTTTCTCTGAATTGTTTTTTATCTTATCACCAAGTTGTGTGATTTTTTTTTTTTTTTTTTTTTTTTAATGTATGAACACTTCTGTTCGCCATTGTGCTGGTTTTGGCTGGGATAGAGTTAAGTTTCTTCATAGTAGCTGGTATGGGGCTGTGTTTTGGATTTGTGCTGGAAGCAGTGTTAATACTTCAAGGATGTTTTAGCCATTGCTGAGTAGTGCTTACACAGAGTCAAGGCCTTTTCTGCTTCTCACCCCACCCCACCAGCGAGGAGGCTGGGGGGGCACAAGCAGTTTGGAGGGGACGCAGCCAGGACAGCTGACCCCAGCTGACCCAAGGGGTATTCCAGACCATATGACGTCATGCTCAGCATATAAAGGTGGGGGAAGAAGAAGAAGGGGTGGGATGTTCAGAGTGATGACATTTGTCTTCCCAAGTAACCATCATGTTACATGTGCTGGAGCCCTGCTTTCCTGGAGATGGCTGAACACCTGCCTGCCCATGGGAAGCAGTGAATGAATTCCTTGTTTTGCTTTGCTTGCGTGCATGGCTTTTGCTTTCCCTATTAAACTGTCTTTATCTCAACCCACAAGTTTTCTCACTTTCACCCTTCTGATTCTCTTCCCCATCCCACCAGGGGGGAGTGAGCGAGCAGCTGTGTGGGGCTTAGTTGCTGGCAGGGGTTAAACCACGACTTACCTATGTATTCCTCTCTTCCCAGGCTTTACTTCAAAAGTATTAATGTTTCTATTCAACACTTGTAGTATGACTGAGCTGTTACTGCCACTTTTTGCAGTTAAAAATCACCTCAGGTGTCATAATAGTGTACTTGTTTTGTATTTAGTATAGAGTAATTAGTACTCAAGTCCATCTTATTCAGTTAAAATAGTACTGTGAATATCCTCATGGGATTTTTCTTAGCTCCTGTGTGTTACCATATTTAATTCAAAATTTGTAATTTAAAGAAAATAAATAGGTGAAGAAAATGGAGAGAGTGAAATAAACAAAGAATGAAGTTAGCTATTTTAGGAATGAGATGCTAGGATTTTTTAATACTTTTCTGTAGTTTCCAAAAGACTTAACATGCTGCAACATTGATATTACTTATCAATTTAATTGTCTTCATTGAACCATACAGGTGATTTGTAACTAGGTGTGACCATTAAGCACTCAGCATGAATTAAGGAGACAGTATTTGGAAAGAGGATGATGTCTTAGTCTGATAGGCTGCTTGGCTTTCATATAATTGTGGCTGCACATATAATTGCCTGTGTACTGCCTGTCAAAGTGACAGGACTAATGTCATTAGTTTCTTCAACTCATGCATTTCAGGAAGAAAGGCAATTTTAGTTGTGGGAAGAAACAGCCAAGTGTGCCTTCTCCCCCCCCCTCCCCTGCCTTTGACTTTTGAGATCACCTTGTGCTCTTTAAAAGCATTAAGTGCCAAGTGGGAGGGCACAGGCTGGACAAAGCACATGGATGGGTTTCTGCACTGTGTGGTCCATGACCCTGCCTAATGATGTGAGGAAGTTGTTTATGCAGTTACAGAATGCTAGGGTGGCTGATCAAGATAGCAAGCAATGCACAAAGCTGAGACTAGACTACGAACCCAAACAATACTTTTTCCTAGTCATGTAAAAGCTAGGTGGGAACTAGGGAGACTTGGCTTACCATCCGAACTCTGTGAACTACATTTGGAAACCTAGGCAGAGATTTTTATCTTTATTTTTTAAATATATATGCTGCAGGGGACATACATATGATACAGGCACAGATTCATCTTGCTGAACTGAGGCATTCAAGATAGGAGATTAATCACCCTAGGTCTTCTGGTCAGTGAAGAGACCTGGGTACAGCCAGACTGAGAACTATGGTGGGTGAATTGCTTTCTGCAGGTATTCTGCAGAATTTGACTGGTTCTGAAGTCTTAGGCAGGTTGGTTAGATGCCTTAAACTAATCCAGACTCTTGAGTACAAGCTCAAATTTTTGTTTTAAAGAAATCACATTCGTTTTTTGCTAGGGCTAAAGACAGCTGTTTGCAAGGCAGAGGTAAACAAGCTAAACAATGTTTAATGTCTTCACCAGTAATAGTTATAAAATATTTCAAGAAATTATGAAAAACAAAAATCAGATGGATGACAAATGAACGAACTTATTTTTGGACTTGCCAGGAAGCTGTGTGGAAAGTTGTACAAGTTAGAACAACTGAGGACATGCTATTTTCTGCCCACCTTCAAGGCGATCCATAAAGAACCGTATATACACAGTCAAAGATATTTCTATAAAGTTCTCTCTCTTTTTTTTTTTTTTTTTTTAGAAGGACAAGATGGCCAAATTACCAGTTGTTTTAAATATTCTAAAATGGACTATGATAAAGGTTCAATTCTGACCAAACAATCTTGTGTAGGCTAGAGAGCAGAAACTATGAACTCCAGACTTTTCTCAGAACTTCCAAGAGGAAGTGAGGTTCAGCTGGAACAGCAAAGGTGGATGTGAACACCAAAGAAAACTCCACCACCAGGTTGTTCTGAGATAAGGCTAAAAGGAGAGGAAAGAGACACAGTCTCTCTGCTAGCCTGGCTGGTCAAGGATGTCAAAGCTTGAGGCATGAGCAAAGGACGGCATGAGTTTGTTGTCAGAAATGCAGTTCCAATTTAACACTAAAAAAAGCATATAGGCTGATGACTTTAAAAGAGAGAAAAGTAGACATCCAACTGATTTTTTTTTTTTTTTTTTTAGTAGTATTTTTTTAATGGCTTATAACAAGTGCTATGCGTCTATGGGTAATTTAGCATAGCCAGATTAGGTGACTTTGTGTGTTGCCTCTACAGATGCTCTGAAGCAGTAGGGCACAAACTTTTTTTTTTGTATGGGAGCCATTTAGATGTAGAAATACATGCATGTCCCTTTTACAAAAGTTGTTTGTCAGAAAAAAACATGTGAATTATTTTGTATTGCAGAGTTTATAGGAATAAATGCATCATCATGGTTCAAATCTTGCAAGTGTATGTCATGGAAATGAATCCACACTAATGGTGATGTATTATTAGATCTGTGACATCAATTTCATTACATCATTCAATATTACTTTTTTTAACTAGTGCTTTTATTTATAATGTAAATTTAATTTAGCTTTTAAAAAAGTATTAATTTATTGTGAAAGTCCTCAAAATATCCATAAAACCATTCAGAACTTTTCCTCCTTTCACAACTATCACCACATCCACTTTTGAAGGTCAAAGATACTTTCAATACTTTTACAGGCCAGATGGTAATGCTTTTGCATTTGTACCTCAGATTTTCATGCTGTGCCTCATTCCCATTGAAATTAGAAGGAACTGGGCATCTTGGCATGAGTTCATAGTGTGTTAGTAAGGCACATATTAGAGAACAGAGCTTGGTCTCTCTTCACATTAGTAATATAATTCCTATTTGTTTTGGTGCCTCTGCCAAAATACTGTGTTTCTCTTACAAAGAGTAGATTCCAAGCAGCTGTCCTTTGCCTTTTCAAGCAGGGAAATAAGAGGAGCATGGAGAGAGTTTGGTATGACTTTTTAGTTTTATGTCACATTCAAAACTTACTTTCAAACATATTTTATTATTCTAATGTTTAGGCTCATACATCTTTGAACTAAGTCCAAATAATTAAATTATGTCCTAACTTTTGGCATTTCTGAGACTTTTTCATATTCTGATTCTTATGGTAGAATTTATACTTCCAAGTTGTATTAAAATGAAAAAATACTATCATTTGAGTGGATTTTATTTATTTACTTATTTGTTTTGCAGCTTTTTAGCTGTATTTGCTATGAGGCATAGCTGTAATACCAATGGTAATTTTAATCTTTTCCAGCTTTCAATCCTTGAAGGATAACAAAGACAGGAGTGCAAAATTTACTATGGTGAAAGCATCTCAGAAATACACAGATGAAATCCTTTAAAATTAACAGCTGTTGAAATGCAGTTCATAATTGATCACTAACATATCCAGTCTCCTTTGACTGCATTTAGGTATATATTTTAAACAGACATTGAATTTTGTTTTTTATTACAGATGAGAATTCCATGAAGCTACAAGACTTTGAAATATCTGGTTTAAATGTCATGTTTTACCATTAGCATTCTATATTTTGTGGGACATTTTTATCAAGTTCTTTAAAAATCAGTCTGATTCTTCTACTTTTCAACTGCTGAGGCTCTTCATAAATCCATAGCTGCACTGGTATTTCTTGGAAATCAGCATGATTCCAGGTAGGATTATTGGTCCCAGCTGTTTCCCCTGGCTGCAGGTTCCAGGCGCCCTCTCCCCTAGCTGAGATCACCCTACAATTCCATGTGATTCCCACCATGCTCAGTGACTCTGGGAAGGAGACCTTGTTTAGCTGATAAAAGTAAAACTAGGCAGCATCCTTCTTTGCCTACCACCCTCACTGTTCTTGCCAAAATGCACATTAACTGAACAAAAACCACAGTAAGTTGTGCCCATTCTGCAGGAACTTCTTAGAGGTTCCTAACTTTTGTCTTGTTTTGTTTGCTGGATCTTTAGAAAATAATGATAGGGTACTTCTTAATAAACATGGTTCCTATAAGCATCTTGTTGTAGAAGTTCTACCTGCAGGTTGATAAGCTGTGATACAGAATTGCTAATGTTAGTGGAGGTCTACTTTATAATGGTATTTGTTATTATCTGTGCTAGGATGGACTTACAGGACTTGTGCAAGCTAAATAAAGTTCTAGGAGTCTGCAAATGCTGTACAAGTTAGGAAAAACATTTTCAGATATGCTTGCCATATTTTAACATTTTAAAAAATGTTTATTTATTGAAAACTTGTGTGACGATATGGTCAAGCCACATTTTAACTGAATCTTGAGTTTCCACTAAGACTTGGGAACATAGTGGATTAATAGATGTGTTTTACTATTAATGCTAGGTTATCCAACAATCCCAAAAGAGTTAACTGGTAGGGCCATGAATCCTGTGAAAAGCTAATGTCTTTCTGAGCCTAAATCCAAAATTGCTGTCTGACACTGAGAAAGATCTGATTTAAAATTCCTTACTGAATCGTGTAGAAAGTAACCCAAGTTGGATCCACTTATAGCTATATATATATTTTTATTCTAATTGTCCTCAAAGTTGTGGGGGGGGGTTTTGTTTGTTTTTTTTTTACCTCCAGATAAAATGTAGCTATAACAGGTTGTGTGTTCAGGGATTGAGAACCTATGTTTTTAATACCTTGAGTCTGATGCCAGTGTAATAACAGACAGCATTCTAATGGTTCACTGATTACCTGTCTATCTAGGGCACCAACTTGCATATAAAACTTATGAAATTACTGATGCTTTTAATGTAATGTGCTTAAAAATATATCAAAGTATATTAGTGTTTCTCTAAATGCTTCATTCTGTGGGTAATGAAATTACATTTCAAAACTACAAAATACTTCACCAAACAGAATCTTTACTTTCCCAGCAAGCCCTCAGTTAAAGGTCAAAATTGATTGATACATATGAAGGCCTTGTTTTTATGTCAATCATTTCTCTCATAGAAGTGCTCATTATGATGGCAGTTACGGTTTATGTACAAGCTTGTGTGTGCCTACATGTGCAAATACGTTCATTGCAAACTTTTCTATTTTATTTTTGTTCTTCCACAGCTGTTACTACATAAATTTCTGCTACGGTAATGAAAGAAAAGTCACTGCCAAGTCAGCCTGGATCTGCAACTGTAAATTAGGCCCCTAAGGAATCACAGAATCACCAGTTTAATTTTCAGAATTTCTGTGGAAAGATATATAAGTGTTCCTAGATCATATTCCAATGCTTTGTAACACCACAGTGATCAACTAGAGAGCGCCATCCCATGAAATATAAAATCACTTCATCTTGTTTGACTTCCAAAGTATTTAAAACTACAATTGAGATAGAAATTACAAAAAGAAATGTTTGTGGTTATGTTTGGGATCATGCTGGTTAGCCACCTGCTAACCAATCTATCCCTCTTTAGTTGAAATATTTTCTTCTCCAGTAAAGTATGTGTTAAGCCTGAGGGCCTATCCGTATTTACCTTTGTTGGGTTATAACTTTGCTGTATGCTGCACTCAGCTGTGGGAGAGAGAAACTGTTCTGCAGTGTACTCTGTCTGCCCTTGTGGTAACCTACTGACTATATAAGAGCCATCTAGAAAGTAGCAACTACTCATGTTTATTTTATAATAATATTTTATTCACACTCTTCTCTTTGTTAAATGTGGACATTTAAAAAAAACATTAACAAAGGTTTTTCTCTTTTTCAGCCAAAATCAGGTCACGTGTCAAACATTTAATGTTCTTTTTATAGAATTGGAGGTTAACATAACCAGCCTCAGAAGTTTCATACTTTTATAAGGCCAGGTGGTTGAGCATATCCTTTTTGTATATCCTTCAAATTAAAAATATAGCATCAATTCTGTCAACATAAAACACTTAACGGCTGCCTATGAGATATGCAATTATCTAATCACAAATGTCCTGTGCAAAGAATAGGTGCAAAAAAGCTTGTAAGCTATCATAATGCTATGTTACTGCTTTTTTTCTTTAGCATCACACAAATTTAGTTCTTTAATGCTTGGATTGATAACTCTGTTTCTGAGATTTTTACAGGTTTTTTTCCCCAATATTAGGTGAGTAGCTCATTCATAGTGAAATGCTTAAGATTTCTTTCATCACAGCAAGGGTATAGCAAATGCTTAATAAATATTTAAAAGCTCCATCTGCCAGAGTAAACTAGCACAGGCAAAGCTTCCATGTCCTCTGGAGGTATTTAGCCCAGCATATTCCACAATGAGTCACTGTTCTAGGAAGGCATATCCTGGCTCTATATGGGAATAAACTGAGTTTTGAAAGGCAATCAGTTACAAATTACATGCTTCTTTGGCAATAAGGTCTTCATAGAGAACACTTTTTCTTGGCACTATGAATAAAGTAGCAAAGATGAAACAAATTTTTTTGTGTGATTCTGTGGGTGTAAAAAAAATATTGCCTGTGTAGTTAAGAGAGCACATTATGGTGGTGGGGTTAATTCCATCCAGGAATGAAATCTAAGGTTTCTAGAGAATGTTAAGCATGTGAGGTTAATAATGTGGCACAACAGCTTCTTGAGAAATCTCTTATTGTGATATAGCTAGCTCTGACAAATGATGGCTATATTTGTCACTTCGCATTCTTGTTCAAGCAGTATCTTTTACTCTTCAGTTTGTTCCTTGGGGGATCGCTGAGGTGTGTGAAATCTTGAGTGTATTTGGAAGGATTAGACTATCAAAGGGTAAAGTTATCATTCATATGAATGTCATTCTTCATAGGATGTATAAAATGTGAAATATATCAGGTGGCCCAGAGTGGAAGGAATCTGCAGAGATGCTTTTCTCCATCAGCAGAGGGTGGTGGATTTGCTTTCCAGAATGCCAATGAGTGCATCAGCAGTTGCTGCTCTAGCAGGTCTTCTTCAAAGCATCTTTAAAAACAGGGGGATGATGGGAGGAGCTTTTCTTTGTGGACTTTTAAATGCCATGATAAAAATGTGCTTCTCCAGTTACACATTATTCCACTTCAAATTTGTATTGGATGTAGAAATAATTAAGCTAAGCTGCCAGTACTCTTACATTAAAATCATAGTTCTATAATCAGCTGAACTAAACCTGAAGACCAGACTAACCTAGAGAGAAAAAAAAATTACCTCCAAGTTGTAAAAGCTTAGTTTAAGATTTGATAGCATGGAGATAATTTTTTTTTACTTGCATTTACTGCAGTCTTTGAGATGGCCTGGAGTTGGATGAAAAACTTATTGACTGCATGATTCTCCATCTTTTAAAGTACTACATTCAATCAGGATTTTTTGTCTGTCCTATCAATTTAAGCAGAAGTGATGAATGGGGTAGATCGTGCAGCCCTTCATCCAGCTAATGATCTGAGGAAAGAAATATGTGAATAATTTTGAAGTGTGTTGGAAACACTCATTTGTCTCTGGGATTCCGTGACTGAAAGCATGGAGTGAAATCTGAGTAAGGAATACAATACATTGTACAAAATCATTTCTTGTTAAACATGGGCATTGTAAGCTTGATTTTTGTGTAGGAATAAGCAGGGGTTTGTAAGACTCACATTCAATATTGTAAGTTACATGAGAAGTCTTTTAAAGCAAACTCCAGAGCTTACTCCAGCTGGCTTATTTTGGAACCTTATTGTAGCTGATAACAGTAGTTTGGTAATGCTCCGACAACTGCACAAGAATCACTAAAAAATCAGCTGCCAAATTATCTTACATCGTGCATATTTTTTCAAAGCAATTATAGCTAACTCCTCCCCAAGCGATTCTGACACATACATTGAGAAAGCATAAGCTTGATTCTCTTTCTGCACTAATTCTTTGTGAAAGGTTTTCAAATATCTTGAACAAAACTCTGAGTCAAACCCTTGAACTGCAGTCAAAAATCAGGGTTAGAGGAAATCTTAACACTTTAGTGGGATGTTTCTCATATCCCAGAATAAAGATATTTTAATGCCACTGTCAGTTCTGCCTCACCAAGAGATCCCTGCATGGTCAGCATCCTCAAAGGACCTGTTAGGCACTGTTCAGAATACTTTTTAATGACTGAGGTTTCATGACAGCAGTTTAACATGGTTAAGAATGTGCAGTTTGGGTTATGCTAAAGTATTTATGGTCTCTTCAAGGTTTGGGTTTTTTTTAACTTGATGTTCTGTAAGTATTCAATTTATCTGAAAGAAATAATGATGTTATATCTTTTGTGAAAATATTCATTGAAAGCTGTTATTTTAATGTCTAAGTTGTGATTATTTCCTCCAGTTAAGATGCAATAATTTTTATACTGCTGAGTTTTTTTCAGTTTCAGACCCTTGCATGTATTTTATGCTTTGGAATTAAGGTCTTGCATAGTGGAAGTTGCCCAGGAAATCAAGACATTAGTAAAAGTTGCCATCTAAAGATAGTAGGGGACGGTGAATGTTTTTTTTGATGTATTGCCCATACTTATAGAAGTTCATCCTTGTGATTGATTTGGCTCCTTTGCAACATACCGAGGAAGATTAAATACCTTGCACCTCCTAAATAAATAAAAAGGTTCAGAGATTCAATATTTTCCCTAACATTTGGTCATTTGAGACATCTGTGGAACAGGTGGTAGAAAAATCTATATCTGTCTTAACCTAGAGGGAAAAATCAAATTAAATTGGATTTAAAAGGTGTATCCAATAAACTAGTGGAGAATGATGTCATAAACTGGAGGCACTGGGGAATCAGTTCAGGGCCCACAACTCTTAAAAGCCTCAATGATAAAGAATGTGGGTATTTATTTCTTTGACAGAGTGTATGAAGACCAGAGTGAACAATTCAATCTTAATATGTGTATTTAGAAGGCATTTGGAGAGTCCCTCACTTACTGCGGATGGATTCAAGGATTATTGAAAGGAAAGCACAGACATTTACTTGATATGCCACAAAGAATTTTTTAAAATCACCTGAACACTTCTGAGTGGGCCTGGAACTAGCTGAAGAATCTCTTGCTGTTGATTTTGGTTTTATTGAAGTTATTGAAATATTTTATAGTTATTAAAGTGATTGAACAGATACAGTCATAGTATGATTAATTTATATCTATATAAATCTACTTACCCTAGGAAATTTATTTCCTTTCTGGTGTCAACAGCAGGAAATGTGTATGTGAGTGATTTCAGTCAAGTCAGGGTGTCAGAAGGTATGATTTCTGTTCTGCTGGAAGATGTATGGGTAAAGTTGCACTGGAAAAACTTACTCTCTTGTCACTACAGGTATTGATTGGGTTCAGAGGCTGAAGTACAAGTGGTATTTTTCCACTTTCCTGGAACAAAGTTTAGTGTATAGAATATATTTGGATCAGCAACATAAATGTTTCTGATGCAATATACCAGTAAAATGCTGTTCATGTATATGAGGTTCTTATTAGGACTGTTAAATATGGCTGCATTTGCATTACAGTGATCATACCGCACTATTAGTGTAGGATGGCCAGCTCAGCTGCTTAGTATGTGATAGTAATAACTTTATAGCTGTGGCTATAAGCTCACAAGTGGATTATAACCTGTTCTCCACTGCCATCTCTATTCAGCAAATACCTAGCTATTGTTCAAATCTGAGTACAGAAGCGATCTCTAGAAATGTTTTTGTTTTGATGAGATGTTTTAAATTTTTCCTTATAGATCAAAAGGCATGGATATGTGACTTGATATAACATTTTAAAATTAAGATCAGACTGTTTTTAAAATTAATTGTAATTATTTTTTGTTTGGGACAGAAAATTCTTTGCATTTCTATAGGTTTCAGACATCAAAAATTCAGTGCATATGTTATACGATACTGTCTGTTAACAGTGATATTTCACAATATACATGAATTAAGAAATCCTTTTAAGTAGTTGGATGAGCCAGCTAACTTTGTTCTTTTAATATACTGTCTTAAGCTCACATCAAGGGATCATACATCTGAGGAATTTATTAATGTTACATGCAGAAGTGAAAGCTCTTCTCACTCTTTAATTAACCAAGTATGAATACAAAGTTTTAGACATTAGATTTGTGGTGTTCTTGTTTTCTATACGCAGTTTATAAAATTTAACTCTAACTCTGCTCCAGGCCAAAGTCCATCTCAGTAGCTCATCTTCAAGAACGGCAACTGGAAATGCTGAGGAAAACCACAGAAGAAACAGTTAACGCAAGGCCTACAGTAGTAGGCAATCAGTATTTTATCTGGGAATTCCTGAGCTATGCGTTCCATGTGAGCTATTACTCTCAATTTTCATTTTTGATCTGTTTTGTGTCTTTACCTAATCCCTTTCTGATATTCTTTATCTAGGTTTCACAAGAAATACATGGAAGGATATCAACACAGTTAAAAATCTTTTCACTGTGAAAATTGTCCATTTATTCCAGTCTTTTGCTTTCTATGTTTTAAATCAGCATTCATTTGGAAGTTGACTTTCTTTTCTATCTATGACACTTTAATTGCTTTATTTGTTTTGGTGAGGTGTCTCATCAAAATCTTTCAGAAGACCAAGCATGTTATATCAACTCCATAACCCAGATGAAAATGCTTGTTGGATCACTGGAAGAAATACACTGTGAAGTGTCACATCCCTACCTTACCTCCCCCTAGTATGATAGAACTCTGTTGGTTACCTAGGATGTCTGTACTAACTGTTATAACTCCTGTCAGATAGGTTGGTGTAGAAATTAGGTTTTCATACCTGCACTTGGCAGGTTCACCTCTGAAACCATGGTGAAATACCAATGTGGTATTTGCCATCTTTCACTCCTCTGACACTGAGTTTGCTTTACACATAGGAACTGATATTTAACTAGGTGTTATGATTAAACACAGACATCAAATTGCTGCAGAACTGTCTGATCCTATTGATTGACTGTTGTTCAATTTATTGAGTTTTGTGTTGTGTTTTGTATGGGTTTTAGTTGTTTTAAAATCTGAGCCTTTTCTCTGGCAATGGATCCCTATCCAGGTTTGGTGTGAGAACTGTCTTGCCACCACTAGGAATACCAATAAAAATTGGTTTAGCCTTTCTGCAATAGCCTTAGTCTCACTGATTGGTCCTTTTACCTCTTGATCATCTATCAGCTCTCCTGGCTTTCTGTTTTATAGGTTCCAATATGGAAGACTTTTATTAAAGGCATAAAAACTCGTAAGCTGCTCCTTAGCCCTTTGGCCTATCCTGTTGTGATATTAATGTAAATTGTTACAGATTAAGTTGTTAATTATTTTCCTTTCCTACATTTCCTTGAATGTATCTTTCTGATATCTAGTAGTATAGCCTTCAACTTTTTTTCTGGGGAATAGAAGAAGGGGAAGAAGTGAAAGGAAGTGGTAAAGGGGAAGCATGAGTCAATATCTGTGTGTAGGTATTATGTCTTTAAATGATCTCCGTGTCATCTGCAGGCATTTTACATGTTTAACTGCTCATTTTTTTATTTATTTTCTGAGTTACTTTTTTGTGTAGTTTCTCAAGTGCTAAGGACTGAGTGCCTTGTGAACTTTGTCATTTCACATAGCAAGAAAGCAAGTCTCCATGTAGTTCCTGATGACACCTTTCATGTCTGTGTTCCTAATAACTAGATTCCCAGTAGTGTCTGTGTCTCGTCTTATTGGCTGGTACTCTTGTCTTCAGAGGAGTATGCCTGGAGCAAGAGGCTGTAGGATACATCTATACTCTCATATCAAAACCTGTTTTACCTTTTTAGATCTCATGTTAACCTCAGACTGGTATTAAGCTTAGCATCAATGTTGAACACTTCAAAATTCATAGCCATAATATTTAATAACTAGGACATACTGTACCATTTTGGATTCAAGGGTCACGCAGTTCACCCTGGTGTCTCTGACAGAGAAAGGTGAATTAACTTTGTAGAAAGGACAGAGGGATACCTTACTGACAATGTTTGAATATAATTTGATTTCTAAAGCTATAGGTACAGACTAAATGTTCTCAGACAAATAATTGACCAGCTGCTAGCTATGACTATGCTTGAGCTGTTAGCCTGTGATAAACTCAAAATAAAGTGGGTTTATTGAACCATATCAGTTGGTTACAGCTGATCTGGGCTAGAGTGCACACAAGCTCAAATACTGTTGTTCAAAAGATAGACAGGGTCAAAACTACAATAATGTTGCAATGTCTGATCATATGCTCATAGCTGCATAGCTAGAGATTTTTCTAAAGCCCTGAAGCAGCATATTTACAACTGCTGTGTTTGATTGCTTTTTTAACAACTTTCATTAGCAACGGGTTCCACAATTTAATCACAATATGAAAAACATTTATTGGTGGACCATTTGTCATATTTTTATATAGTTGATTATTTCTTTGTCTTAGGCAAGGGAACCACAAACTCTTGCTCTCAATTCTTTTACCATTCTTTATTCCATCTACATTTACTAAGTACCTCTTTCATCCTTTTCTTTAGCATAACGAATCCTTGTATTTTTCAACCTTTTTTTTCTCAGATCCTTGACCATTTCTATCACTTCACTGAATATTTTACAAAAAAAAATGAGGAAACAAACAAATGAGTAGAGAACCGTTCAGGCACAAAAGTATCTAACCCTGTGTCATAACTGCCAAATATCCCTTACTTTTATGGGATTTAGTCTAGATGCCTTGTTTAGTCAAAAGCTTCTCTGTTGGGAGCCTGCCTCTTTTCAGTGACTATATAAATTCATAGATTATGAACCTCACATCTTTAAATTAAAGGCCTAAAATCAGGTGACCTGAATCTTTCTTTCCAGAGAGACTAGTAAAAATTTTTTAAGGTACTCAAATCAGTAGTTGAATACCTTTAAAATTCTAGCTTTGATTTGCTTAATATTAAATAGGACACTTGAATCCAACTAGGAAATTGAATCCAGGTTGCCTTTGTTCAAAGCTAGCATTGCAATAATTATTCCATTTCTCCATCCCATAGAATATGTAAATTTGAGGATTCCTATTCTGGCTTTCATTTTTTGCTGTATTATTTAATTATGTAAAGGAAAACATAAACAACAGTGACTCTTCAGAAATCTTTTAGTCACACAACTACAGACAGATAATGCTCACACAGTTTCTTTGTACTAATGCCCTATTCATTGAGAAGATTTAAAAATCTGTTTAAATAATAATAATTAGGGATTTTTTTTCCTTTTCTCTCTTTGTGCATACAACTTCTCTTCCTCTCATGTAATGTTTTTCATTTTGGGACCCCCACTTCTGTGAAATCCCTGTAAATAACTTTTCTTTATAAAGAACGGTTTCCACAGAGGAAGGAAAATAAACCAAAAATATTGTACTTATCCTGACATTCATAAAAGCTTAGTTTGCTTTTTCCCCAAATCTATTTTTGGGCCTAATTAAAGTTGCAATGTCCCCCCCTAAGCTATTAAATTCCTTACAGTCTCTTTTTAGTCCTGATGTGCCATTTCATTGACATTTTGGAATTAGTTCAGAGATCACAACTGCCAAAGCCCTTTCATCACACAGAGCTGGCCCTCCCGCTACTGTTGCTGTTCAGAGCACTCATAGCTACAGCTGCTCAAAATGAGATCAGCCAGCTTACTCTCTGGGCTCTCTGCAAGCTTGCTCCTGTAGCTGCTGCGCTTCCACCTGCTCTACCCTGAGTAAAGTGTTTGTATTGCATGAATACACAAGGAGCAGAAGAGTACCAGATGAGGTGCCCTGGCTCTTGCCTTCAGCCCCGTGCAGCTCCAGTGACCAATTCAGCACCCAGTCGACAGCATCATATAAATGTCAATGTCTGAGTTTCCTTTCCATCTGGGAGTTGGGCACAAGGGGAATCTGTTCCTTTACTGATTTGTTGTTGTATATTTAGCAAAAATATACTGCTTCATGTCCATTCTAGTGCTCCTTTTTCCTAAGAACTTTTTTCACTGACTGTAACTTATTAATAGCTTACGTATGATAAATGATTAATTGATATCCTAAGCCTGTTTTGCACTTGAGTCGTATTTATTTATGGAGTGGTATTTGTTACTGATGGTAATAAGTGAATTAGATGTTCGTGCATAAGTATATGAAACCGATCTCCTGAATTTAACAAAACAATCAGTTATCGAACAATCTAACAACTGTATATAAATTATCTAAAAATATAACCTTAATATAAAACCAAACCAAACATTACATTGGAAGTTTTATAGTAAATTTCTGTAATTAGATTTTAATGGTGTGATTTATATTTACTACACTCCTGACATTCTTTTTTTTTTTTTCTCCCCCCAAATGAATCCTTCTATATTTCAACCTCTGTAATAGTTTTAAAAGAAACAAACAGCAGAGCAGAGTTTGGAGTAAAACTGTACCAAATATACTACATCATGTAGGTATATTTGAAACATCTGTAGTACTAATGGTTCAGCTGCTTGACAAGCAGTTACTCCCATCCCTGGATGTAGCCTATTATCAGCTGGTACTGATTCTTAGCCCACAACAGTTGTTAATTTATTTTATGCTTGTGCTAGTTAATTTGTTTGTTTTGATATGAATTTAATGTTATGGGCTATGAACAATAGCAGGGGCCCAGCAGTGTTAGTGCAATTTATTAAAGGCTCTCTAACCACTATCTTAGGAACTTCAGACTCCTATATGTGCTATTTCTACTCTTCTGTCTTCAAATATTTATATTAACAGATCATCTCATCATTTCAACTGACATTTCAGTAACTAGTTGTTTCTTGTTTTGGTATTTTAACTCATTCTCTCTACTTTAATCTCTCAAAAGAGTTGAAGAATGCATCAAGTACAGACCTTGCAATTGTTTCCAGCGTGCAGTAATAGAATATTTCCATCTATGAGATATATTTTGTATGCCTGATGATTCCATATGCCCTTACATTTTTTTGTCACAGCTATTTTCCTGTTTTACCTTTGGTCTCCTAACCTGCTTCTTTTTTTCTACTGGCTCCTTTTACACTCTTTGAATGTGCTTCAAAACTAAGAGTAGTCCATGTTTAACTCATTTGTGAGGACATGGCCAATGATGATTACTTTGTTAGACTTGTCTTTATTTCTCTGTACATGCTTTACTTCAGAGCAATACCAAACCAACTGGCAGGGCTCAGTGTTGGTCAGTGAGAGACTTGTTTGGCATAATTTATTTCAAAGAGTAAAGAAATTTCCTAAATTTATTATTAGGATCAAGTTTTCAGAGTGAGGCTAAGGGATGGCCTCTTAGTTCTCTTAAGTCTGGATTAAAAAGCCATTATTTTAACAAGTTCATCTAAAGCAATAAAATGGGGAATAACGAAGTCAAAGTTGTTGTCCAAGTTATTCCTACCTAATGCAAATATTTTTGATAGATATATGTGACATAAGTGACTGGAATTTCTCACTGACTCTTAATAAGCCACCTTCTTTGTATAAAGTCTTTCTATCTCACCTTTTGATATGCCCTTCTCAAGAAAAGCATAGATTCTTGTCTCTGATGTAGGTAAGGACTTCAGGGTTGCATTTTCATTTGCATGATGCTGTATTTACTTTATATTTCCATTATTTGGATTCTGAGGTACTTCGTTTGCTACACTCCGTATCTAAATAATATCACAATTTGATTAGAAAATTCCACTGTGTTTCTTTGGTGCAGTGCATGCAAGGAAACTAAGGTATCTTAAGCAAGTAACCAAAGTAAGCAACCTTTAGTAAGGAACGAAAATCCCAGAAGATGGAGTATATATCAAAAAATGTTTCTGTATGCAGAACTCTTCTGCTGTTTTGGTTGCTGTTTGATTGGTTGGGTGGGTTTTGGTGTTTTGTTTTGGGAGCAGTGACAAAGTAAGAGAACAAAAGTTTGTAAAATCAGAGAATTGAAAGCTGAAAAGTGTACAGGACATGTTTCTCACCATGTAGATTGCCTGTCTACTAATGTTTGCAGCTGTCAGCTTCCAGTAGCAGCTGGTGAAGAAGGTTGTGTCGCAAGGGGGACTGCTGCATCCATAGCCTTATAGCATGGGCAACCAGTGCAAGGGACTGTTCCTATGCAGAGGTTTCCTCCACAAAACTACATCTTCTCTTTATGAAATGGAGGGATGGTTCAAAAGTTCCATCACCTGTGAGGGAAGTAGCACCTCCATTTCTTGCAACAAAAATTAGAAGAAATTGAATGGGACAAAAGGACTATGCTGGGAAATAGTTTATTGTTAATTAGGAAAAGAAAGGAAGAGAAAAATACTTAAGAGACTGAATGAAGGAAACTTTAGCAGTGAAATAGGGACACCTTAGCTTTGACTCAAAAGGGTGTCCATAAGAATATAATTATGTAAATGTCAAGAAGGCTAGAAGTGGTTTTAATGTTGTACATTAAGATATATATTAATAATATGATGGAATTAGAAACAGAAAAGCCTATACTAAATATCATGAAAAACGTTCTGACAGGAAGATACATTAGGCTTTGGAATAGTTTTCCATAGGGAAGCCATCACTTAAGGGCTTTTTCTTCCATCAGTAAGTTCCCCAATTCTATGAAGATTCATATTCAGCTCTTCATGTCCAAATGGCAAATTAAACAAGAGAGATAATTTAAGCAGGTCCCTAAATCCCTCAGTAATTTTAAGGAAATTCAGTTACATCCTCTTATCAAAATATCCCTTGCTGGGGTTAAGAATAGACCCCTCTATATATATTTTATCAAGTTATGTTTAAAAAATAATTTTATTTAATTAAAAAGTGCAGATCTTTCTCCAAGTTTTGATCTCAGTCTTTTTGTGATTTTTCTGTCATATACTTTGTCCTTCTGCAAAATTCTGGGGCTTTCGGCTGTATCTGGGGTAAAGTACAGAGGTGCACAAAATGTTTTAAGTTTGAAATACTGTGTAAAGTGCACATTGCACGGACTTTCAGAGTTTGGGGTTCAAAAAAAAAGCTCATTTTATTGCAGACACACAGCTGCATTTCCAGGTTGACAGTAACAGTGATCTGTGTGAGGCAGAAGGCAAACTGAGCCTTAAGTCTGATATCATGTCTGAGCTCTTGGAGACAAGGTGCCTGTTTCTGTTACTATGATTAAAACGTTGGCCTTTGAAGTAATGGCGCATATCCAGAGTTATGGAAACCTCAGCATAAAAAGTAGGCCTTTGCCAGAAATTTTAAGAGTTTTGAACATCAACTCGCCCTGAAGTTTTAGTTCTTTTTTCTGGGATTTTCCTTTTTTTTTTTCCCTTGGTTTTTTTGGCCTACCCTTTTTGATGAATAATTTTTACTCATTGTTTCAGTTTTCAAATAAAGCATGAGCAATATTTTCTTATTTCTGTCTTTTGATGTCACTTTCATTAGCATTATGGTTTGGGTTTGGCACAAGACAATTTTTAAGACCTATTATTCTTTTCACTGCAACTATGAGAGAAAGGGTATTCTAGTGCGCTGGCCTTGGTCTGGAAAATGAGGATTTAATTCAATTCTCTCAAGTTACTTATATAGGATTAGGCAGCTTGTTACAAAGACATTTTTCAGTAATGTGCACAAGGACTGAAAGGTGGAAGACAGCACTTTGAGAAAGACATTAACCACGAAGAAGAATATAACATGTTACACCTTTTTTGGATATTCATCCCATGTTCCATGAAGTCTTGAGTAACTTACTCAAATCTCACTTTATTTATATAATAAGGATATTTAATGACTATTTTTATCCACCTAACTGGTACTGTAGAACAATTTGACATGCCACTGTAGCAACTAAAATATAGAAAAAAAGATATTGACTTATGCTTTCTTTTAATTAGAAAATTGCAAAATTGCACGCGTTTTGCTGAAGAGGAATGTTGTATTTCATACTGTTGGTGAATTTTGTGGTTTTGTAACTACAACATTTTGTTACCCTGACAGATGGTTGGTTTTCATATTGATGCCATGTATTTTAATTACTTTTTGTTCAGTTTATTGTAAAAAATGTAGGTCTCATCTTTTAAATTGTTTTAAATGCACTAGGTTTTCTGCTAAAAAGATGTTTCCTATAGCAATGACTGTTGATATTAGTTTCTAAACTATTGATTAAACAGCACAACACATTCTCACATTAAAGCATATTATATATATATCTAGATATACCTGTCTCCTTTAATTGCCTTGTTTAGCTTATTTTGTTTTGGCTGTCCAGAAGGTACTTTATACATTTCTGTGTGTATATATACAGTTTTAACTGCATAGTATGTACTACCACTTAAATGAATTGATAAATATTAAGTCAAATAAACAAGTTAAACTTCTCTGAGTAACTGAATTGCATTGAACTGCAGGCATTGAGAGTTTTAGCTGAACTTTTTCTCATCAATAAGTCTGCAATCCTTTGCTAAGAAGCTTTGCCTCTGAAACCCTCTTGGGGTTTACTAAATGAATTTAAAGCAATACAGATACCTTCTAAATCCCATAACAGAACTCACAAGTAAGCCAAATAAGCTGGAAAAAAATCTGTAAGTAGGGAAAGGCAATTCTTGTTGAATTAATGAAAACTGAAAAAACCTGAATTCTCTGGTTGCTTTTAGCCTGACTCAATAACAGTCTCTGAACAACTAACTTAGAAAAGACAATAGAAAGTGGGTTGGCCACCTGTAAAATGTTGGCCAACTACAATAAATTAAGCAATACAATTTTAAAAAATTTTAAGGTACCAAACTGTGAAATGAGGTGCTTCTACCTGGAATGAAACCATAAGGTCCAACAAAACTCAAGTATAAAAAAAACATATCTATTTTTTAAGATGCATAAATGCTTGTGATTCTTTCACTGAAAACTAGATCACCACTTTCCTTACTGCCACTGCATATAACCTATAAAGGAAAGATGTGAACTAAACTTCAAAACTTAATGCTCTGAATTGCAGGGGTGGGACCAAGAATCCAAAGCCGTATTTCAATCAGTGATGTAAAATTGGGCCTTTTTTATTTAGTAGTACAAATAAGTGTATTGATTCATTGTTGAGTTCTGGACACCTGTGACCCTCAAAAACCTTGAGAATGTCAGTGTATTCATGCTGCATCTGGGAAATAAATATTTTTTTTAAATAAACAGTCTCTTAAAATCTGTGGTGAAAAAGATATAGACTGATACTGATAAAATAGTATAAGTTAGAGTGAATTCTTTGTCCATCTGTTGACTGCATCTAATTGTCCACCTAGACGTACATACCTTGAGTACCCTGACCAGATGTAAAGAGCTGGGTGTCCTGGTTTCAGCTGGGTTAGAGTTGATTTTCTTTCTAGTAGCTGGTATAGTGTTGTCTTGGATTCAGTATGAGAAGAATGTTGATAACACACTGATGTTTTCAGTTGTTGCTAAGTAATGTTTAGACTAAGTCAAGGATTTTTCAGCTTCTCATGCCCAGCCAGCAAGAAGGCTGGAGGGGCACAAGAAGTTGGGAGGGGACACAGCCAGGGCAGCTGACCCAAACCGGCCAAAGGGGTATTCCACACCATGGGATGTCAGGCCCGGTATATAAACTGGGGGGAGTTGGCCAGGCGGGACGGATGGCTGCTCAGGAACTAACTGGGCATCGGTTGGTGTGTGGTGAGCAATTGCGTTGTGCATCACTTGTTTTGTATATTCCAATCCTTTTATTATTACTGTCATTTTATTATTGTTATTATCAGTATTAGTTTCTTCCTTTCTGTTCTATTAAACTGTTCTTACCTCAAGCCATGAGTTTTACTTTTTTCCTTCTGATTCTCTCCCCCATCCCACTAGTACACAAATAAGAAACATTCTCCCACTTGTTTTTTTTTGTTCCTCATGCATTACAGAGTAGGAAGTATACCTTTGATTAATGAAGTTGTATTTGAAAGGATGGATTCATTTAAATCTAAATCTTGTAAGCATAAACATTTCTTCTAGGAACATTGCTGAGAATTTCTCACCTGGCCCACTTCTTGTTTGGGTCTGATTCTTTGTGATATTTTTTTGCAGTGCCTAACAAAATTGGTAAGTTTTTGCTGAGAACACAACAAAAAATGCAATGATCATGTTGGCTATATAGATAGTGGACCTCATTTCTACGGAGTAGGAGTTCCTCTCTTAAATGTGAATCAAAAATAAATGAAACTCAAAAGGTTATTTTCATTGCTCGTTTTATCCTTCTCCCCTTGTTTTTTTAAACTTTGATTCTTAACCGAAGTTGTTGATGCTGAATTCTAATCAAAGATTAACTTATAAAAGACAAAATAGCATTCAGACAGGTTACCAAATATACCTCCCATTTCTGTAAGTTTCAAATGTTCTCCTTTTATACCTCCCTTGCCTTGATGATATTTCCCAACAAGACAAGCTTTTACAGAATGATCGGCATTTTTCTGGACATATTAAATATTTATTGGATAAAATCAACTACCTTAACAAGGCCAACATTTAAGCTTTAGCCACTTAAACAGAAGCATTCCTGAAAAGTAAAGCTACCTGTTCTTGTAAGACAGATAGTAAGACAAGAGGATAAAATATTTGTGCTTGCTTGGCCTAGAGTTAGTTGTAAGTCTTTGTCCAAAAGCAAGATTGTATCACAGTTTAAAATGGGCTCTTTAAGAAAATGACTACTGTTGACAATCCCGGACTAAGTTTCTATGTTTATGTAGTTATTTAAACAGTTTTGACCTTCACAAATAGGATCATGAGTCATTTCTTGTTTTATTTTTCTTGCAAATGAAAATGTATTACTGTTTAATTTCCAAAGTGTCCAAAATCATTATTCTCAGATTTATTTCTCTATTAATATGAGTCACATACTTTTTGCCTTTTGGAGTGTCCCTGATAAATATTTCGTTTTCTATGTTCAAGAAATATTTAAATCCCCTGAAAAAACTTGTCTTTTTGCTGTTGATCCTGATCAGAATTTTTTAATGGGTCTACTATTAAACCATGCAATTGACTACAAGGTTTTTGTTGGGTGTTTTCAGGTGGAGGGGAGGTTCCCCACAACCAAGTTCTTATAGTACTTTTTTCTCTTTGTTCACTGTCTAAAATTAGCTTAGAAAAAGATTGTGGTTTTCTTGGTTTGCTGATGCAGCCTTAAGGAAAGACTCTTTTTTTGTTTGTTTCTTTTTCAATATCAGATGACATTATTGTTAATAGTATTTCAGTATCATTTCAAACTATATAAAAATAATGGAATTGAGCTTTAGAGTTATTAAATATAGGAACCTTATAAACTTGGCGTTTTGTTTAACATAATATGAATCACTGTTCTCCTGTCTTGTGATTAGTTGGCTAACAACCATAAAGCAATGTAAAAACAACTTGTTCTGTAAATTATTTGGCAATTACATTTTAACTTATCAGAAGACTAAAATACCTATAATTTTAAAACATTTCAACAGCACTTTTTGCAGATAACATTGTCTCCTTCAATTAGGCAGTATTCAACGTAAAGAACAAGCAAAATCCTAGATACAGTATTTATTTATACATATTTCCTCTTATTGTAGTGAACAAAATCCTTGTGTAACATAAACACAGGCTTGACTTTAACGTGAATTAGCAGTGCTCTGAAAGGTGGAGGAGGCTGATAGGAAGAGCTGACAAGTATGAAAGTAAGATGGAAGAGCTGGAGAGATTTAATTTCCTAGCAAATAATTACCCCCAGGCTGTGTAAACTTGCTTAACCACTTAAAAAAAAAATCAAACCAACAAACAAAAAAACCAGATTTATCATTTCAGCGTAAGTGACAATAACTGAAGTCCCTATATTTATACAGGCCAGCAGCCTCCACAGGAAGACATCTCTGTTCTCATCAGCACCAACAGCAGTAAACATCTTCTCTATTTTTACCAACTTGTATCCTTTATGAACCCAAATACATTAAAGGAATATATAGAATAAAGGTTTAGACTTGCTTATGATCCCACTGTATAGTAATGTCTCCTTTTTTGGAGATTGTAACTCCAAGTTTATGATTCTGAGCAGGAAAAAGATTCACGCTGGTCCACTGCTTACAATATTGGTTATACAGCAATGCATATGGGAGACACCTGTTTTTCTTCTTCGTAACAAAAGTTTGCTCCTATCATAGATCTAATATGAACCAGTTAGACAAACTAGTAACAAACATAGTTTGCACTTACTTTGAGATGTTTTCCTCATGTCTTCAGGCCTTGTCAAATAGATTTCATGTTTGTTTTGTTTTTTTTTTTTTAATTTAGGTGTTTACATATATATCGTATATATTTTTTCTAAAGAGAAAGAAATAGTATGTATAGACAAATGCATGCTTGGATAAATATATATTTCCATTCATACATTATAAACTGATTGCTGCTTGACAGACAACAAAAAAATACCCTGAGAAATGGTTTGCAGATTCTGACTCCCAGCGCTGAATGGTGAATAAGTATTGCCAAGAGTTTAACAATGTCCAGAACAGCCAATTAAATTAAAATTGGCCAGTTCCAGGATCAGTTATGGAAATTTGGGCCTGATTTAATTTGAATACAGATATAAACATATTGTTTAATCTTTATATTTCAGGTTTTTCAACAGATAATAAATCTTAGTGTTGGGAAAACGTTCCTAACATCCCTGACTGTACAGATCACCAATTGCTGCCTACTAGAGAAATGTCTCACCACAAGAGATACCTTGCAAGAAGTGTTTCACCACTGCAGATTTCTTCCTGAGACACCGAACCCTGAGCCATAGCCAAACAGGAAAACAGATTCTGGAATTCTTTTTATTGGGCAATTTAGAAACAGAAAACAGGATACTGAAGCAGCTCCTACTTAATATGGAATATGTCAAATTCTGGTGAAGTGCAGGATTTTATTTGAAGACATTAAATACAAAGAACTTGCAATCCAATACAACTATCATATAAAGAAGGAAGACAGGAAATTATGGAACCCGAAGGCAACAGCGTTTTTTCCAAAACACCTCCATCAAGATGTGTGTTGAAATGCAGTGGGGGACTCCCCTCTGATTTAATGTCAGAAGAGCTTGTCATGTGATATACATTTGCAACTGTTGACAAATGCCACAGATTAAATTATCTCTGTTTTATTAAGATTCCAGAAAGAAGAAAGAACTAGAATAAGTTTTATATTAATTAGTCTTCATTTTTTTTATGATATCCATGCAAAAATTATGCAATATAAGACTTGAGTCTTTTTTTTGTTTTGTCTGCAAAACAAAAGCAATTTTTGTAAAGGCCTTAGGGGTAAACTGGTTAGGTAGAAAACATGGTACATGTAGAAAGACTTCACATCTGATACTTGAAATCAGTAGATTTATTGTTAGACAGCTAGAATAATGAGAAGGTAAGTTAGACCATTCCTTGCAATATTCGTTTTACCTCATAAAAGCTGTATAAGACATCCGTACTCTTCTTTTGTGTGATAAAGATTTTTGATTTAATATCTAAGCTAGAAATGTTAAGTTAATTTTTTTTAACATGAGTCACCTTGTTAGAACAGCAGTGAATGACATTTACGTTTATTTTCTGTTACTCTGTTAGCTCCCTTCCTCTTTCACGTTTCCTGGCTTTAACATTAAATGATTTTTTTTGTTTAGCATAAATAGGTTTCTGTTAAGAGAAAAAGAAAATAAAATACAAGAAGTGAGCGAAATTTTGAGTTTCAACTCTGCATTTTTGGGAGGTACTAAAGACATAATTGGGGCACAAATCAACAAACTGTGTTCTGCTGCTTAGCACTGCAGCTGCTTTCTTATTTCTATCTCCTAGTGAAATGTTGACTCTCGTCTTGCTGCGATGCTGTAGATAGTTCCAAAATCCTTGTGAAATCCAGCTTTCTTCAGTTTAATTAGTCATTGCTAGTAGATTAAGTGACTGGCTTTGGTCTTCAGCTGCAGGGTCTTTTGTTTTTGTGACTGTATGTCCGTGAAAGCCTGGGGTATAATTACTAAATCATCTCAGTTTCACCTGTGAAGATGACAATTGCTGGTGCCAAATTGCTCAGCTCCTAAATGCTTACCTTGGCAACACTTCTCGTCCCTTTCTTGTTTTCAGCATGGTGATTTTACTTTTCTTTCTTTTTGCACCCCGCCCCCGCCCCCCCACTCCCCCCACCCCCCCGCCCAGTTACTCTTAATATTCAGTAGTGTGACTGAAAGGAGAATGAAATCTGCACTGAAAGCAGAATAATGAGCATGTATCTGATACAATCAAAGCAATGTCTGGACACGTTTTCATCACGTTCTGTTATAAATCAAAAAAACCACTGTATGTGTTTCATCCCAAAGATAATTAAAGTCTGGTCATGTAATTTAGTAGATCTGTTGAAAAAATACAGTTGTTGAAGATTAAAGATAACCGTATCTTTGAATAGTCCTGGTTGTAATGCATTGGGAAGAATACATGGGGTATGGTCCTTTAGAGAAGTACATATACAAGTTACTGCTAGAAGGCAAAATAATAAATCCTCCCTCCCTGAAGGTTACAAAGTGTGATTCCTTTAACTGAGTCTATTATCAGCAGAGGTATCACACTGCAGTAGAGAAAGCTTTGTAAGTGTATGGAGAGTGGTCCATTCAAAATAAATTCTAAACAATATTTTCCAGGCAAATAACAGTCAACTACAACATAAATGCTACATATTTTAGCAACAAACCAAAAAAGCTTTACCCCAACACTTGGTAAAAGGTTAAATAGTTTGATTTTGGTTGTTGTCAGTGACATAAGTATAATTAAAAAATCTTTTCAATCAAGGCATCATTTGATCTTAAACACGTTTTGGGGTGGGGTCATTTAGGCGAGGCAACTGTAGTGCTTGCTGGTCTACTGACTGAAAGGTTTTCCATTCTGAGATGCTGAGATAGTGCAAAATTTGCCCAGCTTTAATTGGAAATGTCTCTGAAAATGATCAACATCAAAAATGAAATTATATTTTCCAATGTAAATATTACAGGCTGCTTAGTTTATGCATCCAGTATCTTAGACACAAGCACTTTCACATGTGTACCCACACATATGCACACTGCAGACTTATCTTTGTATAAATGTCAGGTGAAAGCTAAGAAAGTTAAACCCATCAAGATAGAACAGCAAGTTAAGAACGCTTGATGATTTCCAAGTAAAATGGTTAGGATCTCTCGGCTGATACTTTGCACCTAAGACGAAGAGGTTGATGTTACATCACAGATCAGTAGTTTGTTTGTTCATTTTTCTCTTTATAAACAAATTCCTCAACAGTGTTCTTAAAAGCATATTGTGTTCCTTCTATACTCAATGTGGTATCACAGTATTTCAAATGGTATCCTTACTTTTCTGGGTTTCATTTTTTTCTGTCATCTCTGAATGCTCCCCCCCCAGCCCCCCGCCCCGAGTCAGGGAAGTTTTGGTAAAATCCTTCATACAGATCCTTCTTTGTATGAAGATTCATGTCAGGCCAAATTCAGACCTGACTGAAATCAATATGTATGATATTACTTTCCTAATTTGAATACAGAATTAAGGTTCAGGTTAAGAGAAATATTTTCTTTTCCTCCATGATTTGATAAATGTTTATATCATGTTGAGTTACATACAGTCATGTTACTAATGTAAATTTTATTGCCTAAAGAACTTTATTCTGTTCTTTCTAACGACAGCCAGAAGAGTAAAATAACAACTGGACCTTGCAATGAAAATATTACAAAAATAAAAAGATTACCTTGGACTGTGGCTCTAAAATCCTGTGTTATGACTTACGGAAATTCTTCGTGCCACATCACTCCAGTCAGATCTAGTCAGTGGCGTATAAAGAATTGGTTTTAGACGATACATGTGTTTTGCTAACTAGATAGAGGAATCGCCAGATAAGACATGAGGCTATAGAGAAATTCCTTCTGTGAGATTTTGGGCAGATAGGTTAGAAAAAAGTGGCTAGAACAATTTGTTCATGCTTTGGTGTGGGTACATGTTCTTCTATAAGTACTCAGTTTTAGTAAATATGGATATAGAGTCTGATGTGATCTGGTAGTACATTAGAAAGTTTGGCCTTCATCAATATGTGTTGCAGTAGTAGAATAAAACCAATAGATATATAATTGTTTGCTATAGGAAAGTATATTTTTGAAAGACACATAAAATACCTGAAATGCTACTCATTATTATTTTCAATATATATTATTTTTTCTAACATACAATTAAGATTGTACTGTATACTTTCAAGGGCAACTGGACAAAAAAGAATTTTTACTGCTCAAGTAAAGAATACTTTCCAGTTCCTTCATTTTGACAGGCAAGGTATTCTAGAATAAATTGATAAAGTACTTGAATCATTCAGATCATTCTCAACTAAATTTAAAGTTCAAGTGATTAATCAATAATGTAGTAATAGAATTTTAGATGTAAGCTAGACCAATATGGATTTTGCAGCATTAATGTCATTATGCGTAAGAGCGAACATTCACCTTAGCCTATGTATTAATGCATTTTTCTTTTTAATATATGTATATCCCAGTAAGGCTTGTTACTTATGGAATCTTATCCATAGGAAGACAAATGCTCTAAAGCAGTGAATGATTGGTGAGGGTTAGTTAATCTCTATAGCGTGATTTATAATCCCATCTTGAATAGTCAGATACAACATCCCTAAGTCCTGAGCAAGGAAGAAATGCAGTGGTATTTCACTTTTAACTCTTTTTAATTCTTGAGTTGGTACAGAGACTTCTTATAGCCTCATTTACATTTTCCTTTGTATGACATGAAGTACAAAGCGGTAATACTCTGCTACAGTGGAACAGGTTTTCAGCAGCAGCAGCAGCAAGGTCACTTGACAAGTCTTCCGCCAACAGTTAAGAAGAATGGTCTGTGCTGTATCTGCTTGCTTGATGTTTTATACTCTCATCTCACAATTAGTTTGCAAGTGAGATTGTTCTCTTTGTAGCTAGAAAATTGTGTCACTATTATTAAATTGCAATAATCAAGACTAAATTGTTTAGTTGGCCTTTTTCCAATGGAGGTCCCTGTGGTGGGTTGACCTTGGCTGACCAGATGCCCACTCAGGTGTTCCCTCACTCCTCCTCCTCTTCAACAGGGCAGGGGGAGGAAACAAAATGGAAAAACTCATGGGTTGAGATAAAGACAGGGAAATCCCTTACCAATTACTGTCATGTGCAAAACACACTCGATCGGGGAAAATTAATTTAATTTATTACCAATTAAAATAGAGTAGGATGGTGAGACTGTCAGAGTCAAATACTCTGACCAGGTTCTTCTAGATATTTCACTTGTGGAGAGCATAGTGTTTAATATCAAATATACTTACTTGAAGATGTGTGAAGTTACACGGGATTTCTGATTTAGCAGAGTGATACAAACTATACTGAAAACACAATACACGTGTAAGTCACACTTCGCAAAACACAGCAATTGCAATCCACAGTTCAAACACCATGCCAATGTATTTCCCATTACCAGTCTCCATGACACACTCACCATCACGACACTGGGGGTCCCCACGCACCATGTGGGAATGTGTGCGCTGAAACCAGCTCAAGCCCGTTGCTCTCTTCAGAGTTCTTTTTCTGGTTGTCTGGTTTTTGTACTCTATGTTGGGCCGAAGCAGTGTTCATTCCCCCCATACTGGTCTGGCTAACTCAGGGAGGTATTTACACCTCCGGTTAATCCATTCAGCTGTTCATCCAGAACAAAGGCCGCCCTCTCTTCCCCTTTGTGTTGAGATAGAAGTCAGCTGCTTTGCGTTATCCTCTCGGCTTCATGGGCACATCGCCCTTGCCCTTTCTTCCCCAGGCTTTCTTTCCCCGAGGCTGAGGGGCTCAGCTGTGCCCGGCGGTGGGGCCGCTGGAGCCGGCGGGAACCGGCGGGAACCGGCTGGGTCCGGCCCGGGGCAGCCCCGCCTCTCCCCTCACAGCCGCCGACGCTGCTGCTGCTGCTGCCAGTCCCTGGGCACCTGCAACGGGTACAGTACCAAATAATTTAACATTTCCTTTTCAGCACAATCTCATTTCTAAGCGTATGCTTAAGTCCCATTTGTTTTAATAGTATTTATAACTGTTGGTTGCACTAGTCTGCCGAATTGCAAGTGGATGTAAAGGTGGAGCTTTTCCCCTTCATTTTTGTAAGGAATACAGCCCAATACTCTTAAGAGTAAAAATATTTAAAAATATAAAAAATATACGTTTGTATATATTTTTATATAAATACATAAAGTACTTAAAAACTCTGTGTGACAATGTAAAATGTCCACCGTGCTCAATTATATCATGCACCATGGAGTAGTGTAAGTAGGTAATGACTTTATTTACTTCAGTTTTACTATTAGGCAATTATTTGCAACTACAGAGCCAGTGAATTATATTTGTTTTCACTCAGACAACTGTGTATTTAAATGTTTCATTCACTGGGTTGGACCTTACTCTGCATGTTCACATCCCCCACTTGTGCAAGGTACCTGGTATTTTTAAACCACATCTGTGCAGGGATCTGTGTGAAAGACACTGAAACAATGTTCTACTTAAAGAAGTACCCACTCATCTGTTTGGTAGAAGCTGTGTGATTTGACAGTTACGTAAATATGATTTGTTGATCTGTGTTTTACTTCTTCTGCCTGATTCCCTTATCCACTTACTTTCCTCTCAAGCAGTCAGTCTGTCTATACCAGAATTGAACTGCTCCCAAATAGGGAACATTGCTCATCTGATGTTGTAACTTCATATTGAAATAGAAATGTATTGAATACAAAATGTACTCATAATTAACACCAACTATATTTAAAAGCCTTAAGAGAGTAACCCTTTTCCAGTGTGCTCAAATTCTTTCCTAACAGGTAACAGGTGGGCATAGTACTTCTGAGCACATTATGAGCAAACTGTGACTCCTGCTTTGTTTTAAAGGGCTGCATCACTGCAGCAGGGTGAAATAGCTTTCAGCTGTCTCTAATACTGCTATGCATGGCAGCTGTGTTCAGGCAGAGAGGCCTGGGCTGCTCTTGCTCAAGCCTGCTCAGGAGCTGGAAAAACAAGGTCATGTGAACTCAGCTCTGTCACTCTACTAACCATGGTTAAAGCCACCACAGTTGGGGTGAGGAAGGTATGTACTACGATTATACAATTTCTAATGTTTGTGTGACTCAAAGACTGCTCTTTGGACCAGCTACCGCCTTCTCATTAAATACATGTATGTGCTAACACAGGCTCAGTGTACTCTGCCTCCAAACACTGCTGTGCTTCAAAGGATGGGTGTTTAATTCAGGTCAGCACTAGTTCAAGCAACATTTTCCATTGCTTGGCAAGTACACGTTTGTTGTGTGTTGTTATTACGTATTTTCTGTAAGATAATGCAGTGCCTGTTCGTGGTCTCCATTGATTCCGGGTCCTTAAAAAATTGCATAAACCTTAGTCAGAGTGGTATCAGACGTGTGACAATGTATTTGTATGTCCACAAATGAGACAAAAATCTGGGAAGTTTCTGTGTGTATATGTAATTGGTTGCCTTCCATAATCCATTATTTGCTCTAGGCATCTGGAAATTAACTGTCAAAATAGGTATTTGGTTATGGGCAAGTAGAACGGTACTCAGATGCTTTCCTGTTTCCTGTCACTTTTATATAGTTGTATGAATTTTACATTTGACTGGGTTATTGAATGCTCACAGGGTAATGAGGTAATGCGTGTGGGTGAATAGCTTCACTAGGTACCCCTCAGTACGTCATTAGTTTACAAGTATCGATTTATGTCATCATATGGATGACTTACATTACAGCTATGGACAAGAGATTCTTTTACATAACCCACTGAAACTTGATTAAATGAGATATCAAAATACACGTTTTGTTATTGTTTTCTTTATTATTGTTGTTGTTGAGGGTAATATTTTCCAGTTGGATGGGTCAGGCTAAGGTTGTGGTACATATTAAATGATATATTTTGTAAACTTCCTTTTTAAGGCTTCTCAATGTTGTTGATACTTCTAATGGATAAAAACCAAAGGAAAAAAAAAAAAGGCAAATCCCTCTCAGACTTACATAATTGTGATGTCTCATATGAGTGAAGGGTATGCTGTTGATGTCCTGAAGATATTGATGAGATAGGAACACTCAAAGTATTTTTAAAAGTGTTTGTGTTTTTTTTAAAATTAACTGCAAAAATAAGCCAGTTTACAGAAATAGGATGCTGGTTGCCTAAGTTAAGAAGTCATAGGGTATAGTTTACTTTGAAGATTAACTTATATTAATTTAAAACAAAGACGGTATGTAGATTGGTTTGGGGCCTTGTTTTTAATAGCTGGTTCTTTTTTGTGGAAATGAAGCTACCTTTGCCTACTGTTATTAATTAACTAAAGTATAGATTATGTGCAATTTTCAGATCTATGAAAACGCAAAACATTTAAGTCCTCAACAGTGCACAATTCCCACTGTTTCCAGTGGAAGTAGAATTATTACAAGGTGTATCGAGGTTCAGGCTTACAGTAATACATAGTCTAAAAATTATACAGAATGAGAGATATTAATGATACAAAAGCCTTTCATAATTTGTAACGTTTAACTTGTGATAAACTTTTCATAGACTCTCTATATAACATACACAGACAACAGAAGAGTGATGTGAAGGTAGGGTTGCCAAGGCTATGAATCTTCATCTCGTACTTTCTTAGATTTTTCAGTAACCCTGTCACAAAAAAAGTATTTCTTTAGGAAGTATTATAAGAGCAGGCTGATATTTCATCTCGCAAATAAAACATTCTATGATATTTGATTTCTGATCTGACAATACTAAATTACATCAGTAAAAAGTACTGCTTTTAGTCTCTCACAGAAATAAAGTTAATTCCCTCAGCCTATGCCTGATCCTTGTAGTGAGCAGTGTAATCAGAATGATTTTGATAGCTTGAGCTTCCACTATGAATCACTGCCTAAGTGAAATTCTAGTCACTAATCACTGAACCATTCACTGTGCAGGTTGCATATGGCTTTGTTAGCAATTACATTTATTTTAAATGGAGAGAATTACTTAGAAACACTGTTCACTGAAGATTCAAACAGACCAGAGCAATTAAGCATTAGTTGCCAAAGGCCTTCAGTTAAAATTATTGGATGGTACTTTCACTATAAATGTTCATCTACCTCATCTCTGAAGACTCCTGACTGATTTCTAATAAACATTCACATTTCCTCACTAATACAAGTATGAGCATTTAATAACTAAAAAAAAAAAAAAAAAAAAAAAAAGAAAAGGGCCTAAGTCCTATTAAGGTTTGTTTGGATTGCAAAAGATGGAAGGTGTTCAGGGGTTGTTTCTTCCAGGCACTCTAGTAGTAGACACCCTCTGTGATCTGACAATATTTCCATCTGATGGAGTCCCTAAGCAAGGTCAAGTAGCTGTAGTGTCTGCTATTATTAATTGTGACTCCCTTGATATAAGTACAAGACAAGTTTAATTACCTTAAGTTACTCCTCCTCCAAATTTACTGAATCAGTCCTAATATATTTATAAACAGACATAATGGATTTGGAGATCCCTTGATTAGATGTCTCTTGGTGGCCCCCCCATAAACCAGCTTTTTTCTAAAACCATGAGGAAAAATATAAAAGCAGGCAGAACTTCCTGCTGTGGGATGGAGGTAACAGAAGAATATTTAAGCAATTATTACTTTTCTATGTCAGTAGGGACATTGCACTTTTGCATGATTGTTGCAGAAGTTTTTCCAGTTTTACTTCCAGTAATTCTGTAAGTGGTTTAGAGCCACAGACTGAAGATGGGAGGTGTCATCTTTGGCTAGAAAGCCTGAGAAGCTAAGACTGTAATATTTGTAGAATATACCAGATTCATTGTAACAAATTCTAACTTTTGTTTCTAATTTCCATTCTGGTTGGTGGTTTCAGTGTAATTCTAACAAATGAAAATAGAAGAAGTTTAATTCATCTTATGTTTAACAATTGCTCTAGAATGATGAAGGGGAAAGTATGACTATAATTGCATTTTAAAAATGTAGATTATCCATAAATCCTGAAATATAAATGTATGTGGTCAGTACATTGAAGAATTTGTTTTTATTTGCACCTATGGGATGAAAAAAAGCTCGAGATATGTACTTCCAGCAGAAAAAAGTATAAATTAGAAAGCCATCTATTTAGAAATTATCGGACAAAAATACATTAGCAATGCATTGAATAGCATTCACAGAGATTATAAATTCAGTAATTGAAACACAAATTATGCATGCTTATTATTTATGAAATTTTAAGTATTGCTTTTCATCAGAAAATGTAAATGGCATTTAAAACAATTAATTATTCAGACTGGTGAAAATGGAAAAGCTGGCAAAGCACTTTACCATCCCTGAAGTGAAACTAAATAAATTGAGAAGACTCTAATTTCTTATGCTGTTTAGGCTTAATGTAGCAGCTTAAGTTATTGGGTTGAAAAACTAGATGTAATTCTGAAGTGTGAAAAGTACGCTGCTAATGTGTGTTCTTGTTTATGATAAAGAATTGTTAAAAAGAATTCTTAAAATGTATTTGTATTGGACCACCAAGACATTTTACCCCTTTGTCTTCTCTTAGAAGAACGGGCTTTGTTTTAACAAATAGTGTTATAAAATAATGGGGGAAGGGGGAAATATCATTGGCTTTGAAGCAAATTTATCTCTCTTCCTCCTCCCCTTCTTCCACTCCTGAAAGACACATACTAGAGAGAATGTGAAATTAGAAGAACAAATAGCATTTAACACCTTCTCGTAACACATACCTTTAAATAGATGTTAATATCAACATAGTGGGGAGGTTTAGGCCCAGTGTGTGAACATCCCTAGGAATATACCATGATTGTTATTATTTAAACTGAATTTCTAAAGTTTTCAGGAATGTTTGCTCAGTGGTGTTAAATAGTTTCAGGGTTCACTTGCCTTGAATCTACACTATTGTATTCTTTTTTTTTTTTTTTTTTTTTTTTTTTACCTCAGGGCATGTAAAATATCTGTAGAGTTCAGGAAAGTCAAGGAAATGATCTTAGTAAGTCATCAGAGGATTTAATGTAATATCGTGTAGACAGTGACATGAGGATAGTCCAAGAGTTAATCAGATTTTCCAGATTTATAAATGGGGAAATTAGGAGGATAATGAACTGATAAATCAGTAATAAACCTATTCTAAAGAGTAAGACATTTTTGGCTCTCTTCATTAAGATTTGTATCTCCTAAAGGAAAAGTGATTTCTTAATGCTAAGCCTTCTAGAAGTCACTGTGACCTATTTCTGAGAATAAAATTAAAAAGATAAACTTTCCTTTGAAATTCATAGGTAGGACAGAGAAGTCACAAAGGGAATGTAAACTTATTTTCTGCAGATAGCTCTCATGCTAACTGTTTCACAAAAGGCAACTGGACTAGAGCTGCCATTGATTCAAATATCAGAAATCCCACTGTAACTGGTGTTCTTGCACTTTCTCTGATTCAATAAAAGATCAATTGTAAAGAAAAGGTTTAATTCTGTAGTTTGAAATAAGAAGCTCAGCAACATGTATGCTAATGCAAACTCATTGCCTAATTCTTCTGGGCTCAAAACATATATTCCTATTTGTACCCTATTACTTTCCTCATAGAAACTGTTGAAGGTGTATGGAAACTTTGTAAAAAGCATAACCAAAATTTCTCAATTCTTCTGTATGGGGAGAGTGTGCTTTGCTATCATCTAATTTAGGATACAATCTGGATCCCTCTGCAGTAAATGAAAAATTCCTGGGGACTCCAGTGGGCAGGATTAATTTGAAAATATTAGCCTTCGTATTTGCAAGTCAAACTTAAGGACTTTTTTTTTTTTTTCCTTTTGAAAGTTTAATGGTTTAGCACTCATAACTATGTGTAATATATGTGTGATAATCAGTTTTATTTGTTGAGCAGCTCTGCCAATAATAACGGAACTGTGGAAGTAATGATCCAGGAAATCACCTGCAGTGCTGTCTTCCTTATCTTCCTGTAATCACCTACTGATCTAAGTACTCAAGGTACTGGTAATTTAAAACTGACTGGAAAAAAATAAGTCTAGAAACTCATACAATCTCAAACAATTTTTGTCAAAAAAGAAGAAAAAAATTAGATGTCAAATTTCCTTGGAGTTTAAAAAAAGGTTAGCTGGCTGTATTCAAGGCAAAAAATAAAATTAGAATATAATAATATAATACAGTTTATAATGAACTAAAATAAATTATGGAATGTTAATAGACTTGTTAACTATTTTTTCCTGGTTAATAGTCAGACCAGTTAGGGGCCTGAGCTCTAGCTTGCTGATGTAAACCAATATTAACAGCATGTAACTAGGTTGTATTCAATATCAAAATCTAAACAGAAATTCTACTGGAATCCAAAAATGTGTGCAGTTTTATAACATAGTAGTATTATATGTTAAGTACATTTTTTCAGTGGAGTAAAAAAAAAAAAAGGTAAGACTTCTTAAAATGTCCAAGGCAGATTTTGCAGCTAAAGAAAAGGCTTCCAAAACAGCCTTTAGTGTGACTGTGGATTAATGTCTATAATTCAGATCTGGAGTAAAAGAGCAAAACACTCTCTCTGTGGCTACAGAATGACTTTATTTATGTTTGAATGCAAAATAACTGTCCTTTGTTTTCCAGTTTTTTAAGAAGAGTTAATTTAAAAAAAAAAAAAAAAAAAAAGGAAAAGATGAGAGGAAACTTGATCATTCATCACTTCTTGATTTTTTTCTTTTTTTTTTTCCCCCCATCATTATGGTGTGTATTCTAGTTTAATTTTTCCTAACAGCAAAAATAAATGTTCTACTTATTTCTGAAACTTTTATTGCTAGTTGTTCTCCATGCTGTTCAATAAGATGGTTATTTTATCCATCAAAACAACATCTGTGTTGTCTTTTTTTTGGGAATACTCCCCTCTGTCTCCCTTGTCTGTAAGTTTCTTTTACCCCCCCATAACTCCTCAAGTGAAGAAATTCTGTAACTCTGTTACTTTACTGTAAAAACATTTCTGCTATTGGAAAAAAAAAATGCTTATCCCTTATCAAAGCTTTAGTAGAGATTTATGAGATATGTGAGTAAATGATGTAGCCAGAATTACAGCAAATACACTTGGAAAACACAGTTACATCTATCAGGGCTATGTTTGAATGTTGATGATGTTTCTTAATAGGTTTGTCTGGAGTTATTTCAAAGATTCTTATTTTCTGCTCACCCACCCACCCCCCACTGCCCTTTAACCCTTGAGTACTTGAACCCAAGTGATCCCACAGGCTACCTGCAACAAAATACAAGAACAGTGAGAGACATGCGGGAGACATGCAGATGCACACGCAACTTCATATAATGCTAAAGGCAAGGGGGGGGGGGAGTGATTTGGTGTCTACTTTCCTTTCAGTTCTGCCCCTCCTTTTATCTATAAACCTGACCCCGTTTAATGAGCAGGTTTACAGCAAGTCAGTTAAAATAGCAAAGCATGAAGCAGTCCAACACAGGAAAAGGAGCTGTATAACAGTCTTTTCCTGTCATACACCTAGCTCCGCTCCCCAAACTGTGTATGTACCATGCAGAATTGGTGACTTGTATGATAAAGCGGGCTGCTTCTGATGAGTCAAGTTACAGCTTTTCCAGCCTGTACATTTACCTGAGAAAATGATATAAATTACGTATGACTTTATATCCAGGAAGTCAGTGTTGTTGCTGTTGGAAGAGTAGCTTTCTTCCTCGAAAGCAGGAGGATTAACTCACAGTGTCAATATAGAAAGATTAGAGGCATCTGGTAAACATCTCGAGACATCAGACTACACATCATTATTTCCATGTGAATAGATTATAATAGTCCACATCTGGCTATTAATTGATCTTTCTTTCATACTGTCTGCGATCTGAGTGCGTATTTTGTCATTCCATGAAGTATCTGAGGCAAATTCACAATTGTTTGGCTTTTTCCTCATTAAGAAGTTAAAAAACGCCACTCCATCTACCTTTTGGGGCGATTTGGGTGCAGACCTGTTGGAAAGGCCTAAGCCTCCCAACTGAGTGTTGTGCAACAGATAAGCAGAGTTTCTGGAAGCTGGGGGAAATACCATATTCCTCTCTTGCCAGGAACAGATGTATGTGTCTGTGTATCCTCAGCCACTCTCAACCTACTCTTCATTTCTACATTTCATTTCTTTCATTTCCGAATGCAACTTTCAGGCCAGGAACTAGCAGAAGGAGACCTTACAGTCTGTGCATGGATGTCTGTCAGAACAAGATAGGACAGTGTAACCAACATAAGAGGCTTGTGTTTATCAATCTTTCCGGATGGGAGAACATGAGCTGTGTGTGAAAGCATTCAGACACAGTGGAAACAGAGAACTGAGGTGGTTTTGTTTTGTTCAGTAAAAGAGATGGAAGAACAGCAGTGCTGAAAGCAGCTGGGATCCTACCACTAGGATTTTATTATGGAGCGCGGTTGTACTGACCACCTGAAAATGATAATTCTGCAATGGTTGTCTACACGGAGTTCTCTCATGTTTTCACTAGGAGTGAATGATTTGGTTCCTTAAGGAGCAAAAACGTGGTAACAAAGGCTTGTCCTCAGCTGCAGGTGACATTGTGAATGTCACGTGACTTAAAATGCTGTGGGTCTCATTTCCTCATCTAACAAAGGGATAATGTTCATCTTCTTAACAACAGTGTTGATGTTTACTTTTTTGATTGCCTAAAGCTTTTACATGTTCTCTAACAGAAGCTGCTCCTGAAATGAGTACAGCTAGAGCTACAGATGCAGGGGAAGCATAGAGGTTTGGGAACTCAAATTACTTCTGGGCAGTACTGGACCTTAGTTTTGGTATGGCTCAAATTTTCTGTGTTGTTCTACCTGTACTTCAGCCAAGGCTCAGATAAATTTCCTGATCTTCGGTGTAACAGAGACCATTCACTGCTGAACTGTGTAAACATCAACACGTCTCATTCTCTGGAGTTTGAGCCACACCAAAAGATTTAAAAAGGCACTTTTCTTCTTCGGGTTCTTTGCAAAATTAAATCCATGGAGTGAATTACTAAATCTCTTTGTTTCTTTCAAATTAGAGTGTTTGGCGAGGAGGTTGCAGTGCCAGTTTACATTTTTGTTTTGTCTTGTAAGATATGAACTAGAATTTATCAAAGTTTTCCCACTGTCTGAACAGACAGGGTCACCCGATCTGCAAATAATCAAAGAGCAGGTGTTCCATTTTCTGCAGTCCACTTACTTAAGAGCATAAAACAGTTGTACTGCAGCAAAGGTGTTAATCTTCTACCATGTATCGAACAAATTAAGGTTTTTAAACCTAAAGCACTTTGTTGCTTATCCCAAATAGAATTCCCTTCTCCTCACAGACCTTAGTAAGAATCTCATAGTATTGTTTTTAATTGAATAAATCCATAAGGGTTCTAGTAGATATCTCATCATCTGCCAGGTAACTCACTTTTTCAGCCAGGGAATTTATGGGGATTCTGTATTTTTAACATTATTACACCTGGGGCTGGGAAGGCTGTTGGGAATGTGAAAAAGCTCAGCTAATAAAAATGCATGCCAGCCTTATGGATAGTGTTTGTTAGGCTGAGGTTCATCAAGATCTCCACAGTACAAGGGTTCAGTACTCTACAAGCAACAGATGGATTTGAATCAGAGAGAGAAATGCTAAATACTCATACTTCTCCAGGGTGGCAACTGTCATTGAAAATGCCTGGTTTCCTCCAAAGGTTAGGCTGAAATCAGCTAGCTTAAGTTCTTATCCAGGACACGATTAATCAAAATTGAATTACTGCTGGCTGCAGAAACATTCTGCAACATATTGGCAATGCAGTCATATTTATTAAAAAGAGAATTGTGCCCCTAGGTTTTTACGTTTCCATTTCATACAGTTAATGCACTTCCTTAAGAAACATTTTATTGTGATGACAAACTGAAAATAACTGAAAGGAAAACTTGAAAAATATAATGAAAATTATCCTGACTCGGAGGAAATCTAAAATACATGTACTGTATAATCTCATTGTATTTGTTGTTTCAAATTATGTAAATACTGTATTGTCTAACTTCAGATATATTTACGTGCTTAAATTACTCATTTTTCACTGTTCACCTTAGGGGAATTAGAAGTTGCAATTGAGGAGGCAGGAAGCAAAATTACCCCCCCCCCCCCCCCCAAAAAAAAAAAACAAAACCCAAAAAAACCAAAAACCCAATCCCAAGCTCAAATCTAAAGTAAAGGCTCTGGAAGTATAAGCATCTCAGGCATATAAATTACTCCATCTGGAGCTGATTATTTTTGTAGTAGTTCTTCAAAAAGTGTGCTGTTTAACAACATAAACCTGTTCTTTAATAATAATTGTTATCAGTCTATTTGGTGTTTAGCAGTGAAACTAATTTGAGGTTGCTTGTGAAATGCTCTGGAACAAGATCAAAATTAATTTATTTCATGATGTTGTTATTAAAAAATCATATTTTAATGCCAACGATGTTATTCACCAAGATATATTAATCTGTGTATTGAAGGAAGAAATAGGGTTTTTACTACACACCTAAGTATGTACATTTACCAAAAAATGACATAAAACCACAACCACCTCAAATATGTGTTAATGAAATACTAAAGTTAAGAACTATAATCAGAAGCCAAGAAAATATTCATTAACCTTAAATACCAGAACCTGTACTTCATAGTTGGGGAACCATCATGATGTGCTCATGTGCTTTCAGGCAGCAGAGGACCTTCTTCTGGAATTCACAACATAAAACTTATCAATAAATGGTAATTCCTTGATTAAGGGTGTGAACCGTGGGGCATTTCCAGCCCCTGACAGAGTTTAGTTGCTAAAAGGATTAAGTACGTATTTCACAGCAAAGCTGATCAATTATTGCAAACCAAATTCATCTTCTCTTTAAGGCAACACACATAAGTTGCCCAAAAGCATAACCAGAAGTGTTTGTGTCATTCTTTTTGTGTGTCAGATTGAGGTGGTGCAAGTAGCTGAAGTAAGGAGTGGAGAAAAGGCATCAGTAGTTTCTTGACAGGATCTCTTAAAGGGTGGGAGCTCCTGGCAGACAAGGCAAGTTTAAGCTGAACTGCGTAGTGCTGTTTCCAGCGAAGAACTGATAGGAAAAAGCTTTAGTATGGCACCTTAATTTACCATGGATGTATTTCTAGTACTCCAGTATTAATTTTACCTTTTTTTTTTTTTTTGTGAAAATTATACCAATAGCTTCAGTATTCTACATCTGTATTTTTCAAGCTTCAGAACATGCTGAGCTTAAAATGTCTTCTTTTTTTTCTTTTCTTTTTCTTTTCTTTTTAAAGCAAATGAGCTTAAAAAGACCAAAACATTCAGGTGTGAGAAGTGGGGTAGAAAGCACTATTAGAAATAAAGTTAACGTTTGAAATGTTGTGTAGAAAAGAGTCAGAATAGCATCTGATTTTGCAAATTTGAAGCCACCGTTTACCACTAGCAACTGGAGTATCCGACTATAGATGAAAGTACATAATGGGGTTTGCCTCTGATAGCAGAGGACTCAACTTGATGTGGGTAATGTCATGCTTCCTAGCTGGAAGATGGAGATTTTCCTTTCTAATGTTACTAAGATTGCTTTCTGTGGAGGGCCTGAAAATGAAGAAAACAGAAGGGGCAGAAAATAAAGAGAAATATGTATGAATGAGTGAACACGATGGGTATGTGAAAAGTAGTGTATATTCTAATTAAAACAAACCTTGAAATTATTTGAGTTATTTTCAATATCCATCTATGTTATCTGGAAAACGTCATTAAAAATGACATTTTTTCCAAAGACAATGCATGGAAAGAACTGTCCTTAGTGAGCTGCCTTGCAGTTCAAAATTTTTTTTAACAGATTTATTAAAACTTGACTACATAAGAAAGCACATCTCAGGGAAGCTGAGTTGCTTAATTCAAGGAACTCTTCCACAGTACCCACATTAAGATATGTAACAAAATAATTTGAGTAACTTCATCCTCTCCCATGTGGTGTAATGGTAATAAAATAAACAAGTTCTTTACAGAGGGTGTACATTTTCTCTGTGACAAAATGTAAAAATTGAAAGCTACTGCTTCGCTGTAGGAACTGTGTTCTTTGTACCCCAGTGCAGCAAACACAATAAAGATAATAGTTTAAAATCAGCTATGGTGATAATATCGATATCAACAGAATGGTTTCTAGAAGTACTGCTGTTCTTCTTGTTCCTTTTGTGTTATGTTAAACATCACAAAAATATAGAATTTTGTTTCCCTAGTAATTTGTTCACTAACTATCTTTCTAGTCAGATACAAGTACATAAATATTTATATTTATTTATAAGCCTATCTTTCACATCTAGCTATTAATATTTTATTCATGTGCCATTTGCCTTTATTACTTTATTAAAAATTATGCAACTTCAATGTACTGTTTGTGCAGAAGGATTCCAGTCCTTCGTGGAACAATGAAGCAGAACTTCAGAGGGGGTTTTTGCTTGTGATTTTCTTAGGTCAGAATGTAATTTTACTTGTATTTTCTGTATGGGATTTACAAAAGTGCACTGTGTTCCCTTAAAGGTGTTTAAGAAGATAATACAGTTTTGCTAACATTTTGATATATACTTCCATATGCTTGGGAAGGATAAAACAGTCTTTGCATTATTCAAAGCATATGGAATTATTTGTAATATGCTTTCATGTCATGGGGAAGGGGACAAAAATTAGAGCGTGGAGGGAAATTAGGTGATTCTTAGGGAAATGTTAGTGCAGGATTTCATTCTGCTGAATCCACATAATTTTACTTGCGAAGTGGTAGAGTCAGTGGTCTGTACATGTAGATTCTGCCTAAACCAGTGATGTTATCCTGATAAAACAGAAACTGCTTGAAAACAAATAAACCAGAATTTTTCACTGATATTTTATGCAAAGTACATTATGATAAAATACATTTTACTTGAGAAGAAAACAGATTTAGTGGAAGGAGAAATGATTGTTAAAATGGAAAAGGATAAACTTAAGTTCCACTCAGACTCTACTTGGAAGCAAAATAGTTGGAGCCTGCGTTTATAGGACATTCCAGCATAGCTTCCCTGAGCAGATCTTTTCAGAAGGACATCTATGAGATGCCTTTCGTGGTGCACTGCTTTGAAATCGATCTTGCAATACACGGTTGGATTTGACATAGAAACTTAACGTTCAGCAGCTTTTCAGTAATGCTGGTGGCGAGGGTACTTACCAGGTGACTAGCAAAGCTCTGGAAGCTCCAACGGACAGGTGTCTATGCAAGCCTTAGCATGGTGAGGCCAGTTGTCTTTTTTTTGGTTTAGAAAATATGCAACATTACTTCTCAGGGTAGTTTACATGGGTGTCAGTCTCACATGAAGGAGGGAATGCAGCAGTGGAGGCGTGCAGTGTTCAGTATAAAGCTTTGGCAGTATTTGGGGCTGCAAAGCAACTCTTTTCCTGTGCACGTCTACAGGACTGTGTAAGTTTTGCATAGCTTTGAAGTAATGCCTCAGGCAGACCTAGAAATCAAATTTAAAAAAAGACAGGATTTCAGCATCGGATTTTTACATCTGAAAGTTTAAACTAGTGCCAAAACATCCAAGTTTTCTGCCATCTGGTAGAATTTACCTTGTTCACATATATACTAAACCGGCTTTTTAATTAAGCCCTTCCTTTATACCACAGGCTACTTCCAGAGGTAATATGGTACAGTTTGATGATACACTCTTACAGAAAGCAGTTTTAATGTTAGTCTGGCCTCCAATGAACCTAAATTTTTTAGCTTGCAGTGTGCATTCATGGAGTGTATTTCCTGTTACTATTTACCCCTGGACACAAGGTGATAAAGAGGAAATCAGAAGCAAGGGAATTTTAGCAACATTAAAATTAGTGCCACTTGCACTGACCCATTGTATTTGACAGTAATGGGTATTCCTGTATAAGTGTACACTCCAATTCATGCCACTAGATATTATCTCAGACTATCTCGGTGGTGTCTCAAAGGCTTCCTCTGCAGATTTCTGATGAGAATTTTTTTTTTTTTTTTTTTTTTTATTTAAGAGGACAAGGTAGAGGAGGAGTTCTCACATGTAGGTGTAGAGAACCTATGGACCATATTAACAAGCAAACTCAAACAGAACTCTAATGTACAAACCCCAGAGGTCATCGGCATTCAAGGATGTTACAGGGAACCTTCTGCAGAGTTTTGAGATGGGTCATGCTCACCTAATTTATTGCTGGATTTTCAGCCATATAGCACAAAGCTTTTACAGGCTAAAAAAGATTTTATATTTCCACTTCCCAGTGAAAAAAGTGTCATATCAGACATGTCAAAATCAGAGTAAGTGACAGTCATGGAGATTTATAAGATTTGCAGTTAGTTAATGTAATTGCCACTTTCTAGTAATTCCCCAGTTGTTAACCAGGACACACGAGTAAATTCCTCCATTTAGCATCCAAATAATATTCAGAAAAGAAGAAAAAAGAGGCCTGAATAATTAATTATGCATGCAAAGTTAGTTTCAGCAAAAGTAGCTTGTCAGGTAGTGCTAATGCAAGTGATGCTTGACCTAGAGATGTTCTAATCTATTTAGTAAAACTGAAACCAATTTTCATGCATTTTTTTCCCTTTACCTTTCTTTTTCAACTCATCAGAGCTTCCTTTGAAACAATTGGGGAAAAAAACCCGCCAAACATAATTTTGTACATGAAATGGAACTGTGGACTGTATTTTCAGTCTTACTGTTCAGCAAGCCAGAGAGGTTAGTTTTTCAGCCAACTGAAACATTGATTTTCATTTAATTCTTAATCTCAGCAGTGTTTTGCTATGTCATTGGCATTTGTGTTCTACATCAGGGGATTAATGGCCACAGAATAAAAAAGGGAGTTGAGATATATTTTGTGTCAGAAAATGTTAAATAATGCAAAGGCCCAGATTAGAATACAGTTATTTTTGATAATTGATATATTGCCCTCACCATCTTGCTAAGTGATAATTCTTTTGATGAAGTATTCATCAGCATGCAGAACTGTAGTCTACACACAGTACTGACTTCTCTTACTAGTTAAACATAATGAATTGCGCCTAGCCGCTTATCCCTGCTATTTAAATGTTCTGGATAAGAAATGAAAAGTATTCTTTTTAGCTTTAATTTCATGAAAAGAAAAGCAAGAGGAAGTTCTACTGTATCTGCATAGTTAGACTTTTTGTGAGTTTGGGGAGACAGAATTATTCAAATATTTTTTCAACTACTGTATGGGAAGCAATTCATGGTAATGGGTACTGTTTTACTGAATACTATGAAGAGTCTGATCTGAATGTGTTTCCTGTATAACTGACATTAAAATGTCTTCCTTTCTAAAGGAACTATTTAGGGTGAGGTGGACTAAAGGAATCTAGAAAAGTGAAGAATTAAAGTATAAGTGAGGCAAAAAGACAGCATACTTTTAAAAAAAAAAAAAAAAAAAAGTTTCCCAGACAACAGCAACCAGAGGGACACAGAGCATTTGCATTGCTCATTTTTTGTACAAAGTTTACTTTTTATGGCATAGCATGTAGCTGTGAATGTCATTAATTGAACTGGAGGAGTTCTTGTGCATAGTCTTAAGGCAACAAAAGCATCCATTGATTTTTCCCAAGATTAATATCTTACTGGTTGAGACCATCTCATGTATGGGCTGGACAATGTGCTTTTAAAATCCGTTGACAAACAAAAAAAATCATTCTTTAGATTGATGCATGGTGAGGATATGCTCTTCTAGCTGGGTTCATGCCTAGCTTGCAAGTGTAGAAGTGTAGCCTTTATGAAAAATTTACTGTATGTAGAAGTCCAAATGGTAAACCAGAGGAAATACATACTTTAAGGAGTCTGGGTAGTGAGTTATTTTTTCTGTCCTTCTCCATACAGTAATTTCTTCAAAAGGTATACAGCCTTTTCAATTCTACCTTTGCACTCTTTCTCTTACAAGCCAATACAAGAATATACAACACATAAAATTGTCTTGTATAAATACAGCTAATCTCTACCTGAATAGAGATTTACACCTCCATAGAAATTTAGTCATTTTATTGTAGTTCCATGAAGATAGTTACAGAATCTGCCAGAATATGTAGTAAAGATTTCTAAAGAAATAAGACTAAGATACAGAAAAAAAAACCACCACGACCAGCCTGACCCGCACCCCTCCAAAAAAAAAACCCCAAACCCAAACTATTCAAAACAATGTACTGAGAAAATTGATTAAATAAAATACTAAGAAAGATGGACATATGTAATTTGGTGATGCATGAAATTACATTGGACCACTGGTTTATATAAAGACTATGTATCTATTAGTATTAAAAATAAGTAGGATGTTGAATGGGTAAGTTTGTAATACATGTTAACATTTTTAGCATATTGAAATAGTTAATTCTATATGAAATTAAGTGTTAGAATAGCACTTTGATTTTTTTGAGTGGATTTTTTCAGCATTTAGAGGACAAAGGTAGGTTTCCACAAACTATAATATAAGCTGCAAACTCCTGATGGTAGTAATAAAAAGAAACTTGACCACATGGAGAGAATTCTCTTTGTGTGTTGCCTGGGAATTAATTTCAGGTCACATTTAGAGTTTTTGGCATTTATATGTTCATGAATATTACTCTCTATGCTCATAGATACGGTTCTGTATGACTGTGTCTGAAGCATCACTGTAGGTATCTGCAAGGGTTCATAACAGTTGGATAAGGTGTAAAAATTTGGTACAGAATAAAAGCCTCATTTTCAGAAATAGATCTATGTGCAGCATATTTCTCTGCTCTGGCTGAACATATGGGAACTTATGGGTGGGATTTTTATCCACTTGCTATTAAAAGAACAAACAAACAAACCAGACTGTAAAAGATAATAGCCTGTGCCCTGTAGCTGCTGTATCTCTTTTGATCAATGTACTTACAGCAAGCTTCCCTGTTCCAACTTCTGCCACTTCCATAGTTGCCTGCTTTTTTACTGTCTTAGTCTAAGAAGTCTCAAGTTATCTTTTGCCTTGGCTAACTTGGGATGAAATGTTTATTTTAAAGATTGTTTTTATCTCTTCCCAGCAAAGCCAGTGAAAGAATTGTGGTGGTTACAAAACTGAAAAATGTTGGCAATGCAGTGCACCACAAAGAATGAGGAAATAACTGAAAGAAGTCATCATTTCATTCTTTCACTTCTCTTGCTGTTACTGGGGTTTTGTTTTGCTTTGTTTTAATTAAAAATTTCTTCCTGTGATAAAAAAAGAGCGGTGAAACCCTTCTTGTGCAATCTGGAAGCAAGGCAAGGTCATAAATTCAATTCATCTCTTCAAACATAGCTACTCTTCCATGATTCATAGGTTACTGATACAGAAAATTGGTCACTTATTTCTCCTGCACATTTTTTTAGACTTGAACTGCTGTCCACCTGTGTTTTATTCTTTTCTCAGAGTTTTCAAACTTTGTGGCCTTGATCTTTTCCATCTTTATTAAGACTTCAAATCTAGTGGGTATTTGGTTTAATTAAACCATTGTAGCAGAGCTGTGTGGTGAAATTATAGTTACTATGAGTTGAAGACTAATTACTTTAACTTAATACCTAAAGATCTAATGATGTGATATTGTTTTCATTTGCATTCCTTTTGATAATCTTTATTGCTTGGGATTGTTATGTCCCCAAATTCACTACAGAGTTTAAAAGGGTAACAGCCAATTTCACTTCTCCATTTAAGTTAAACCAAGAAACCCCCACTTACATCCGCAGGGCTTAATACTGAGACTGTTTGGTTCTAACCATTCTCATTGTTTTATTGAGCTATTGACACTGTGGAAGAAAAACAAAATGAAACAATAGGAGACAGATCCTCAGCTGACAATAAGCTCTTCAAACTACCAATTGAAAGTCTGTTAGAAAGGTTATAAAAGTTATCAGATTGGTAAATTGGTATTTCCAGCTGTTTGGGGCTTAGTACTTTCACTAAGGTAAATTTTACTAAAAATAGTCACTTCTAATCATGTTCAGTCTCAAGTAGGAAAAAGGAATCATATGAGATGTGTTTACTGAATATCTAATTTGAGAGGGAGCACAGTCAGATGTGTGGGAGGGGAGGAGAAATGCTCATTTCTCTTGGTTATAATATGCCAGCTACCAAGCAGTTTAGGACTAGCAATATTTTACACACCAAAAAAGTATTAAGATTATTTGTTTCAAAGAAAAAAGAAACAAGTCCCTATACATTTGTCCCGATCCAATGTCGGGGAAGGTTTCGATATTATCCCAAGAGTGAGATTAAGACACAAAAGAGGTCAAATCCCGTATACCCAAAAGAGCTTTTGTTATCAGAAGTAGAAGATAGTAGCAATAGGACAGAATGGAAGAAAAGGCAGAAATCAAGCCAGCAGTCGGGATAGAGTTGCAAGAATAGTCACCACCAGCGGCGTCCCGTTGGTCCTCAGTCTTCAATTCTTCGGTGGTGGGTGCGCACCACAGCTTGTCTCCATGTTTTTTAATAGTCCAATGATGCATGCACGTAAGTACTGTTCATGCATTGTTCATGCGCTGCGGGTTTTGTCTATCACAGGACCTTCACGTGATCAACACCAGAAACCAGTACCTCATCTCAAAGACTACAGTTTCCATGACAATGTTAATCTCCACATTGCTGCGTGCTTCTCCAGCTCTGGCCTGTCTCGTCCCCTGGATGGCTCAGTGACGTGGTAATGGTTCTTATGGACAGAGGAGTGCTCTGCTTAAACAAGCCATCTCTGGAATAAGTCACAGCAAACAATTCTTGAGATTAATGGCTTGAGATGACAGTCCAGTCTCTCACAACAAACAACCTTTGAGACAAATAGCTTGAGATAACAATTCAGTCTCTCACAGCATTTCTACAGAGGTTTAGTGATTACCTCTAGCAATGTTTACACAGGGTGGGATGATAATGTGTGATGGTTGACATCCAGCTGATTTCATTCACCTTTTGCAGCCTAAGTAGGTGTAACAGGCCAAAGAGGCGTGACATACCAGTGCTTGGTACTGTGATAGTGGTTATTACATGTTTGCATTGCAAAGTTGCCTAGCTTTTCTAGCCTAGAGATTACAGTCCCACTGTGCTAAACAGTGCACAAACTGTCTAAAAGATCATCCTTGCCAAGAGAACCTGTGGCCTTTGAAAGTCAGACACAGGCAAACACAAGGAAATAGAAAAAGTAGTTGTCCACATGATCATCTGGAGCCATATCTAGCACCTGTTTAGCCATTGCTAAGGTTTTTATAAGCTTTACATCAAGAAAAGTTTCCACTGAGAAGTGGCTTTATGGAAAGTTCTTTCAAGGATGAGAGCACAGGTAAAGGTAGAAAAACCACAGTAAAAAATGTAATGAATGGATAATGAGGGCTGAAATCATTGGCTGGTTAGAAATGGAAATCACCACTATGAGGCAATATCTAAGCACTTAGTTCTCAGAGGGACCAGCATTTTCTAGTACAATGCTGTTATTCATCTGTCCTATACTTTCACAGTCATCATCAACCTCTGGGAATAAGATGGGGTGTTAGATTATTCCTTCTCTCTCTCTTTCTATTTGACACTTATTACTTCTTTCCCATTCTCTCTTTTGATAATCTGTCACTAAAGCTTCTTGGGCAATATTCCTTTGGGACCCTGAAGAGGATTAATCTCTGATACGAATAATGTCTGCAATATTTCATATATTGTGGGGTGATGGCTGGTACCTGTCTATTTGTTCTCAGTTAGAGAACTGCTTTTCCTTTAAAAAAGGAGTGTCTGGGTCAGGTGAAGCCCTGGTGGGAGGGAGAGACTGCTCAATCCTTTGGGAGCAGCTGAGCCTCTCTGGACAAAGGCTAGGTTTCAGCCTCAGGGGGTGCTGGTAAGAAGTGGGAAGACTCACAGTGATGAACTCTAATCCTGCAACTTGATTAAAATCATGGAATCGTAGAGTGGTTTGGGTTGGAAGGGGCCTTTAAAGGTCATCTAGTCCAACTCCCCTGCAATGAGCAGGGACATCTTCAAGTAGATGACATTGAAGGTCAGGTTGGACGGGGCTTTGAGCAATGTTTCCAGGGATGGGGCATCTACCACCTCTCTGGGCAGCCTGTTCCAGTGTTTCACCACCCTCATTGTAAAAAATTTTTTCCTTATATCTCATCCGAATCTGCCCTCTTTTAGTTTAAAACCATTACCCCTTATCCTCTCACTACAGGCCCTACTAAAAAGTCAGTCCCCGTCTTTCTCATAAGCCTCCTTTAAGTACTGACAGGCTGCAATAAAGTTTCTCTGGAGACTTCTCTTCTCCAGGCTGAACAGCCCCAACTCTCTCAGCCTTTCCTCATAGGAGAGGTGTTCATGCCTCTCATCATTTTTGTGGCCCTCCTCTGGACCCACTCCATCAGGTCCATGTTTTTCCTGTACTGAGAACTCCAGAGCTGGATGCAGCACTCCAGGTGGGGTCTTAGTAGAGCGGAGTAGAGGGGCAGAATTACCTCCCTCGACCTGCTGGCCATGCTGCTTTGGATGCAGCCCAGGATACGGCTGGCTTTCTGGGCTGCAAGCACCCATTGCCAGCTCATGTCCAGCTTTCCATCCACTAGCACCCTGAAGTCCTTCTCCTCAGGGCTGCTCTCAATCCCTTCATCCCCCAGCCTGTATTGATACTGGGGGTTGCCCTGACCCAGGTCCAGGACCTGCACTTGGCCTTGTTGAACCTCATGAGGGTCACATGGGCCCACTTATCAAGCTTGTCCAGGTCCCTCTGGATGGCATCCCATCCCTCAGGTATGTCAACCACACCACTCAGCTTGGTGTCATCTGCAAACTTGCTGAGGGTGCACTTGATCCCACTGTCTGTGTCATTGGTGAAGATATTAAACAGTACTGGTCCCAATACAGAATGCTGAGGGACACCACTTGTCAGTGATCTCCATCTGGACATTGAGCTGTTTACCACTGCTCTCTGGATGTGACCATCTAACCAATTCCTCATCCACCAAACAGTCCACTCATCAAATCCATATGTCTCCAATTTAGAGAGAAGGATGTTGTGGGGGACTGTGTCAAAGGCCTTACAGAAGTCCAGGTAGATGACATCAGTAGTTCTTTTGGACTTGATGATCTTAAAGGTCTTCTCCAACCTAAATGAATCTATGACTCCCTTGTCACCTGATGGAGTCACTCCATTGTAGGAGGCCACTAGGTTGGTCAGGCAAGACTTGCCTTTGGTGAAGCCATGCTGGCTGTCTTGAATCACCTCCCTATCCTCCACGCGCTTTAGCGTAGCTTCTCGGAGGATCTGTTCCATGATCTTCCCAGGCACAGAGGTGAGGTTAACAGGTCGGTAGTTCCCAGAGTCCTCCTTTCTACCCTTCTTTAAAAATGGGTGCAATGTTTCCCTTTTTCCAGTCACCAGGGACTTTACCTGAGTGCCATGACTTTCAAGTATCACGGAGAGTGGCTTCACAACTACATCAGCCAATTCCCTCAGGACTCTGGGATGCATCTCGTCAGGTCCCATAGACTTCTGTATGTTCAGGTGCCTCAGGTGGTCACGAACCTGATCTTCTCTTACAGAGGGAGGGACTTTGCTCCCCCAGTCCTTGTTTTGTGGCCCATCCACTTGAGAGGTGTGGGAAGAGAGGTTGCCAGAGAAGACCGAGGCAAGAAAGTTGTTGAGTACCTCAGCCTTCTCATTCATTGTTACCAGTTTGTCAGTCAGCTCCAGCTGCTCTTTGGCCCTCCTGACCCTGTCCCTACACAAGTGGGCAGCATCTGTATACTCTTTCTTCCCAGGATATCTGTCTGTGCTGGTTTTGGCTGGGATAGAGTTAATTTTCTTCATAGTAGCTAGTATGGGGCTGTGTTTTGGATTTGTGCTGAAAACAGTGTTGATAACACAGGGATGTTTTGGTTATTGCTGAGCAGTGTTTATGTAGTGTCAGTGCCTTTTCTGCTTTTTACACCACCCCACTAGCGAGGAGACTGGGGGGGGGGCACAAGAAGTTGGGAGGGGACACAGCCGGGACAGCTGACCCCAACTGACCAAAGGGATATGACGTCATGCTCAGCAATAAAAACTGGTGGAGGAATGGGGGAGATGTTCAGAGTTATGGCATTTGTCTTCCCAAGTAACTCTTATGCCTGATGGAGCCCTGCTTTCCTGGAGATGGCTGAACACCTGCCTGCCAATGGGAAGCGGTGAATTAATTCCTTGTTTTGTTTTGCTTGGACTTTTCTTGCCCTTTAGTTTGACCAGCAGGCCTTGACGCATCCATGCAGTGTCTTGCCTTCCTTTCCTGATTCTTACACCTGGGGATTGAGAGCTCTTGCGCTCTATGGAAAGCATCCTTAAAGTTCTGCCAGCTCTGTTCTGCTCCCTTGTCCCTGAGGGCAGTTTCCCAGGGGGTCCTATTGACTAACTCCTTGAACAGCTGGAAGTGTGCTTTCCTAAAATTCAGGGTCCTGACTTTACTCTTCACCTGCCCCATATTCCTCAGGACTGCGAACTCCACTAGTGCATCATCACTGCAGCCCTCCAGTCTTGACATCACTGATTAGCTTACTTACATTGGTGACAAACATGTCCAGCAACGCATTGCCTCTGGCAGGGCTGTCTGTTACCTGGCCTAAGAAGTTATCCGTCATGCAGTCCAGGAGTCTCCTGGATTGCCTAGAGAGTCTCAGAGATTGTAGAGAGGAACAGAGTTCCAAAGGGCGCAGAGAGAAGGTTACAAGAAAGCAGCAGGAACTGGGCAGAGTTTGCGGAAAGCAAATGCACTTTGTTCTGCTGCAATGTCTTGAATCCTTTTGTTACTGTGTGCTACCTTGGACAAGTCACTGAAACACATGAATGTTTATAACAAGCTTGGAAGCTAGACTGATGAACATTTATATTGTGTAGTGGAAGATGGGCAGAAATCTTCAAGGCAGCAGAGATCAGAGGCAGCACGTCCACATGGTGCAGTAGACTTAGTAGTTGCAATATTAATGTGGGCATAGTGCCGTGTGTTGCAGCTAGGCTGGGTAGGCTTTAGCTGGCTGACTGGTAAGCAGCTAGCTCTGGTGTCTCTGCATGTATTCTTCACTGTTTCTTCTTCAGCACATGGATGGATGCAAGTAAGCCAAGCTTCTTTACATGTTTGCCTATCTGGTCCTGGATTGTAAATTAATTCCTTAACAATCACTGTAACCCTAGAATTTCTAAATATTTGGACTGCAGCCTGCTGCTGCCTCTAGATCCTTTTCAGCCAAGTTCTTTTTCATAGTCCTCTGTTTTTAAAGCTGGAAGGATTGCCTGTGCCAAGCGCTAACACAGTACTTGTTAATGAGTTAGAACACAGTATTATGTATGAATGCAATAGAATATAGAAATTATTTTTGTTAAAATTCATTGAAGCAAGAATGTAATTACAGGGTCATAAGAATCCTATGAAGAGGAATACTCTTAATATAACCTTAACTGTTCCTAAATATGTGCCACTTTATTAAGCCTGCCCTACTAAGCCTGCCTCCTGAATACAGCATACTTCCTCAATGCTTGTTAAAAATGTCTTAAGTATCACTCAGAGACTGCTGGAGACACTATGTAGTAGAATGCCTTCCTGCCTATATATGCTCCATTTCCCAGCAAGCAAGCCCCTTTCTAGCCCCAGTCATTAGTGGTAGCAGGAGAAGCTGGTTATCTTGAATACAAAGGAGAATATGTCATAGTGTCTTTCTAGGCTTGTCAGGGGAGTGTTTAAGGGGGTTCTCAGAAAGTGTAGTTTGCCTGGGACTGACTGTGTTCCAGAGTAAATTTTGTGTTATTAACCACTTTGACTTTGGACTTTGCACCATCTGCCACAATCCATGAGGTGGTTGGATCTGGGAGGAGCAATGCCAATGTCTTTGAAAGACACTAAGACATCTTTTCCTCCCTATTCAAGATATCAGGCTCAACCTGACATCACAGCACTTGTTTCTCAGTGATGCATTTATAAGTTCTTTGGAATAAATGCAGTTAGAGTGTTTTTGAGAATTTGAGCAAGCAGAAAGGGGTGGGAGGGAGAGCAATATACCTAAGTGGTGACAGCCTTTTCAAATACATGATTGCAAGGGGTGGGGGAGAAAAGGCAGAGCTTTAATGTCTGAAATGTGAAGTCTGTTGGAGTGAGATACTTTGAAAAGACTTCAAAATGAGCCCCGGATAAGTTTTGCTGCAAATGAGTAACCGTTTCAGATTTTCCTCTTGATGCTGGTGTGAAAGGCTCATGCCTGTGGATATGTCAGGAGGCTCTGAACGTTCCCTGGCTACGAAGCAAAAGATTCAAATATCCTCCCCCTTTCTATCTTGTCCTTTCAAATCCTACATTTTCCTTCTAGGGATCTTTATGTGCTGTGAGGTAGCATTGTCCCCAGGAAGGTTCCTAATGCTCTAGTCTCTGAAGCTCTGTACAGAGGGTTTCACAGACCTGGGACAGGCTGCTCAGGTGCTCGTAACAGAGCTATAGTCCTTAATTCTACGTAGAGCTAGATTTTATACTTTTTTGTTGTTGTTGTTGGTTTCCCCTAGTCCCCATCATAATCTGTCAAATCTTTTTTTTCCTGCTATCTTAAACTTTTAAAACCTGTGAATTTCTTCTATGGTCTCTCCTCCTTTTTTTCCCCTTTCTGGTTTTACAATAATAAAATAAACCAGGCTACTGTTGGCTTTTCAGACATAGGAATGGATGTGTTGCTCATTATGAATGGAAAAAGGCACGTGTAAGAAACTTTCAGTGATGTCTCATACGATTCTAGGGGCCTAATGCATTCCTCATTCCTTTAGTATTCGAATGTATTCTCTAAGTGACAAGCAATTATCAAATGGCATTTTTCTATTTTCTCTTGACCCTGCATGCTTTTCTCTCAATCTTAGAGTCTAAACTCAGCTGTGCAGGGGCTTTTAAGAGTAAGTGTATACTTTTTAGGGAGTTGTTGATATGCTTGGGTGTGGGGGAGTGGGAACAGAGCTCTAAGGATCTCTCTTCCAGTGTCCCACTTTCCTTGCATTTGGATTGCACCATCCATGACAGAAATCTTTGGTCTTTTCCATAAAAGTTTTAATGTTTAATGTTTGTTTGTTCCTGAATACTGAATATTTTGAAGTTACTTTTTATTTTCCTTTCTTGTCTTTTTTTGAAAAGGATGAATATCCCTTTGCTAGAGAGAGTAACTTTTAATTGTTTTGCAGATTAGGAACTAAAATCATTAATCCCTTAGGACTCTTATTTTCATACATTTGTAGTGCATGTCTGGTGATCTTTAAATAGGCCAGTTTTCTCATTACTACTAATGACAATGGTGTTAGCATGATGATATAATTGCTGTAGATTCTAGAAGCATGAATTGAGTTAAGGGTCAGGGATTGGTTTCTTTTGTTTTTTTTAACCTTCTGTTTTGTTGTCATCTATTTCCATTTTGTTCAGTATTCAGTGGGATACTTTTATTGGTGAAAATCCTTGCCCAAATATAATGTGATGTAATTTTGCAAGTAAACAGTTAAGGAGAAAAAAAAAAAAAAAAGTTAAAATCTTTCTGTTCTTTAGCTTTCCCTCTTTTCCAATATGTTCTGTTATTCTGTTTTGACTAGATTTTGGTACAGTTAAGAATGCCATGGGGTAAATTGTGAGGAAACATATGCAGAATGGATGTGCACTGCTTACTCTGTAACAATTGCAACAGTTGTTATTAGTGGGTTAGCACTTACTAGGAAAAGTGAATAAGCAGCATTGGACCCTGAGGGTATGTCTACACTGTGCAGCAGAGCACAGCGCAAACAGTCCCCAGCTAGCTCCAAGTGGGCTGAAGCATCAGCATGGCACAGTGCAGCAGCATATGAATGCCGGCAGCAAAATGGCTGTGCTGGCGTGGCAGTTCTCAGCAGTACTAATGAGCACCAGTGACACAGTTAGACTATTTCTCTTAAAACTTTGTTTTACCATCTTTGCCCTTTTTTTTCTTTTTCTTTTTCTTTTTTTTTTTTACATTGTAGATACAACACTTGTGTAGGCCTCATATTGGCAAGTTTATTTCATGTTGTAGGATGACAGAACAACACTTGCATATGTATATTTAATACATACATATATTTAATGCAGAATGATAAATAACAAGTGATGCAGACTTTCCCTGCAAAAGCTCATCTTGAAAGCAATGTAATGTATTAAAGAAGGGGGAAAAAAAAAAGCCTTTGTTAATGCAGAGCATGGACACGTGACTGCAAACAGCCGCAACTTGGTTACACACAGTGGTTTCTATTGCAACATACAACTTCTCTGTGATTTGTTCTTTCATGCAAGATTTCAGTAGCCGCTGGTGATACATAAGCAGTTGTTTATTGCTGTTGTGCATTGATTTATATTTTGGTGGTTTGGACCCTTTGCAATATCCATGAGTGATGACTTTTAGCTGGTGCACATACATCAGGGTCTCTGACACTCATGCTAACTGTTCACCAGTTGTGGCTCCAGCTGCATGCTGTGCACATTACATCAGCTTGCTGAGCTGAGCAGAGACATTTACCATCCCCTGTTTCTTAGTACTCTTGCATAGCAGGGAGCGGAACTTAAGCATATTTTGGGAGAAGGAAGAGTTACCTGCATCATGCTCATCCCAGAGAAAAATGAAGAAAAAGAAACATCCAAGCACTATGTTTGTATTAGTGCATTGTGCACCAAAGAAATGTTCCACAAAGGAGCTAATGCAGTAATCAAGTATCCAAGCTAAAAAAAGTGAGCAAAGCATCTAAAAATACTGGTGTTTAAACAGCTATTCATACACATTTGGGGACATTTTTCATGTAGTTTTTACTTAATGCCTGTGGTGGGTTTACCTTAGCTGGCTGCCAGATGCCCACCCAACTGCTCTCTCACCCTCCCTCCTCAACAGCAGTCGGGGGTGGGGGTGGGGGAAATAAGATGGAAAAGCTCGTGGGTCGAGATAAAGACAGGGAGATCACTTACTGATTACCATCGTAGGAAAAAAGATTTGGGCTGGGGAAAATTAATTTAATTTATTGCCATGTAAAATGGAGTTGGATAGCGAGAAACAAAGACAAATATGAAAAGAACACCTTACCTCAGCCCTCTCCTTTTTCCCAGGCTCACCTGGGAAGTATGTGCTGTTTTTCTGTGGAAAAACTAACATGCAAGGCAAAGAATACCTTCAGGCCTGCATGTGGTGATAAGTAAGGACTGATGACCTTTATTTCACTTGCCTTACAATCAAATTCCCTAAAACTTCTCAGGGAAAGGAGCTACTGATGAGGAGGCAGAGAGAAACACAGGTGGGACACAGAAAGCACAGGGAATTACGGCTCTGTTTCACAGGTTCTTTTCCTGCCACAGACCGACATTCCCATTTGCTTGCAAAGGGCATACCTGTGTGGCAGAACTGCTGCTGTGCCAAATTTGCATCCGTACTTGACATTTTAGTTTGTGCTAATCCCATCTTTGGTGTTGCAGTTGGATGCAGCACTCCAGCGTGCAATGCCAACTAGCAGCTAAAAGGAATAGTGATGTGCATTGGCACATGACCATTTCCATGTTCTGGTCAAAGTGGAAAAGGTTGCTTGGAAACATGCATGTTAATTGCCTGCTTTCAGGCAGCTAGCGAGTTTTGTTGTGCTCCCTTGTATCTGCCTAGTGTGGGAACATAGATTCAATCATGTCTAGGATTTTGCATAAAAATAGATGATCACATCCCTGATAGATTTCTTGGCAGTTCTCCTCAAGTTACTGGACGTTATTACATTTCTTTAACTTAGTATTCTGGGTGCAATGCTGACTTCTCCATAATCAATTGCTAAATACCTTACCTGTTCCAGAGGGCTGGAATTATAACAACCAGTTTCTGTTAGTATTGATGGCTGCAGCTTCACTCTCTCTAAATAAGAGATCAAGAAAAGGAGATTGGGTGGGGGAAGAGAGGTGATGAGGGGGGCTGGCAACAAGATTATTAAAATTTCTTGTTAGAAGAATGTGAAAGGCTCAGTTTGAGTTTTTTAGAAATCAGTAATTGTACAATGGTTATGTCTGTCTCTTTTACCATTCATCATCTCTGTCCTTATTTCCCTCATGACAGTTGTGTTGTTAAAATGTATTCAGGTAAAACCAAAAAGTGTTAAAGTGTATGTGTGTATATGCAGCCACAAACAAATGCACGAATTCTAAAACACCTAGCTAAAATATAGAAGAGTAAAATGACGCCTTATAGAGAAATACTAGTGGTTTTTGTGCAGCTACTTTTAAATTATGAGAATTACTTCAATTTTAATTTTCTAAATTGACAGAAATACAGTGCGGTCTGCCAAATCATTTCAAAATGAAAGTATTAATCAGAGATTCTGAGGTGACATAGATTATTATTGTTCTAAATTATTTGAGAAATTCAGAGTTCCAAAAAGCTGTTAATTCATCAGCAGCACCCTTTCTTCACAGGTACTGAAATTATCACATACTTTCTTCTGTCTAGTGATACCAATATTATTTGCCATTACGTTTTCCTCACTGCATCCTACTTTGGCTAAACTTTGCATGCAAGTCCATAAAGACCCACTGCTCAAAAGAATCTTACCCCAGATAAGTTTCTGGTGTATAATCTACTGCCACTTGCTACTGGCTGCCGACCACTGCTGTCAAAGTTAGTGTTGGAAAAATGCTGAAAAATTCTGCTGTTCCTTCAGTCCACAAAATTTTATGATGACGCGTTAGACCAAAATATTCAGGTTTCTTTTTACCGCCTAATACTTTTGAATACAAAGTCACAGATTTTCATGCAATTTTTGTTTACTGATATGTCAGCTTAATCTTACCTTGTGTTTCAAAAATGATTGTAACTTAAATACTGGTTTTGTTGTCATGAATGGGTTACTGGATCTTGATTATGAAATAACAGGTTAGTTACTCTGTTACAGAACTAATCTTCAAATAACATTGGTAGAACTTTGTCATCTTGGTATTATGTTATATCACTGTATGCAGAACCAGATGGGAAGGGAAATGAGAAAAATCCCTTGGTACAAATACCATCTGACAAGAAGAAATAAAACCACCTGTTATGCTGTGTAAAGGCACAGTTAAGGCTTCTTAAGATAGATGAAGTTTTATACTTTTTTTTTTTTTCTTCTTTCTGGCCTATGTAGACCTATGATTTCTTTCTTACATTTTATTGGAATTATTAATTGTATTCCTGAGGCCACAGCCCAAAATGCACAGTTTATCCAGTGGTGAAATCTTGCCTCTTTTTGAGTAATTAACAGTTCTTGCACCTCTTTTATGCTCTCCTTCCTTCCCTATACATACTCATTATCATGGTTTGTCAATTATCTTCCAAACTGTATTAAAAAAAGATAACTCTCTAACATTAGCAATTGCTCAGAAGTTGCTAATAGCTCTCATGAGAGCACTTGTCTCACCCCATATCTCCCACCTTATCAAAAGGTCACATTAATTACAGGACCCTTGCTGGGAATAAATCAATGTGTCAGTCAGAGACCCACAATTGTGCAGCAGTTGGAAAGTAAAAATTCCAGAACAAGGTTATATTTAGGGCCTAACTTTTTTTTTTTTAATACTGTATTTGTGAGTTAACCTACAAACAAAGAATAATGGCAGCATATTGAAGATCAAGGTGTATGTATATTTTTAAATTAACATTTTTATTTGTAACTTTATTATCAATTATTCATCTACTTCTTAGAATTATAATACACTATTCTTACTTGTGAGATCTCCAAGATCATTGCCTTCAGTTAAAAAGAAAACTTAAAAAAGAAGGAAACGTATTGAATTCAAGAGATGTTCAGTTTCTCTAACAAACATTTCTGTATTTCTGTCTTTAGTAATTCATCTGAATATTTTAATGCTGGATCATAAACAAATCACAGTTGTAATATGATAGATTTAGTCTCTTTAGGTCTAGGTGTGCTCACAGTCTACAAGAGTGTTTAGGGTATTCTTAACATTTTTAGGGCTGTTTTGTTCTGTGAAACAAAGCAGGTAGTTTCTAACTGAAATGGCAGTAGATGAGAAACTGCATGAACAAATAAGAAAGGAAAAATGTTTAATTCTTCCAGTGCCTCACTGATTTTTCCTCCCGGTATGGTTTTATTATATTAAGCTGATTTCCAGTAGTGATAGACTGCATACAAACTCATTCACAGACTACTGTTAAATCTCAAGATTTAGATCAAATTCTCATATATTGTTATTACCACTAGCCTAATTCTTCAAGATCTTAATTGTGTGCTAACTACTCAAGTAGGTTAACGTAAAATTTAATTTGTCCTCATCAGCTTGAGGCTACAGAAGTGTGTAATAAACATGATTTATAAACTTCTCATTTTGCTGGCCATTAAATAAAAAATAATTTATGTGTGCATATGTTAATATTGCAGAGGAAGCAGTCTAATAACTTTCTAAATACAGTTGGATTGGTTATGTTGCATATGGTGTTGGAGTCATTGTTTTAGATCCAGACAACTTCAAGTCTGATTCTGGTAGCGTTGAAAGGCAAAAGTGGAAAGTTTCCAGCTTTAAATTATCCAGGTGGAGAACTCAGGTAAGAGGAAAAATGAACAAAAGATATAGAAGTTCCTTAGGATACCAAGTCAAATGGAGGAAATAGCAGATTTTTTTTTTTTTTTACTTTTTTAAGAGTTGTGGGGTTTTTTTTAAACAGAAAGAGAGTATTAGTTCCACTGCAAGTCAGTTATTGCAATCTCCCTCTTATTGCTCAAATAGAAGAAAAAGTTATGCTTGTGAAGAAAACTGGAATATGTGAAATATTCTTAGTTATACAGTACATCTCTAACTTAGGCTTATAAGAATACATGCTGTTGATATTAGGTAACTCTTATAGAAATTTGAGAGTTGATTAAAAAAGAGAATTTTTTTCTACCAGACAAGATTTTCAATGCTGCCATAACATCCTGATGCAGAAATCAGAACAACGTGAATAGATTGCAAAAATTTAAAACAGGCTGTGTTGTGTGATCTATTATGATAAGAGAGTCTGAATGGAAATTGAGGACTAAGTTGTAAGCACAGGGTGTTTTGGTCTTGACTCCAAACTGTGTGGAGGTTTTCTTTCCAGTCAGTTTACTGCTCCAGTCTATGAAGAATACTGCATCACACCAGTGGCCCCTTGAGTCTAAGAGCAGCTAATATTGTTTTACTTGTCCAGTGCTTTACTTGCATTGAAGCTGGTGTGGGAGGGAAAAAAAATTAAAAATCTTCCCTGTTACTTTTGTTTGCTTTAGAAAAATTGATACTAATGGAACAGTGGACATAGTGTAGCTGGCCATTACAGAATGAAACATCCTTGCTAATATTTCTCATGTTGATTGGTTTGAGCTGAAGTAAGATTGTATATGTCTTTTCAAAAGTGCTTAGAGTAAACAATCCCAAATTCCTCCATGCTGTACTATGTATATGTATATAATGTCTCCTTTTATCTGCCAAGAAAACAAGTTTCAGTATCTCTGTGGAAAAAACATCGCAGGCATCTCTAAATCTCATACCAACCTCTGAATCACCTAATTCTATTTTATTCTTTGTAAACTGGAGTGCTCAAGCACAGTTATTAACTGTGTATTTTTACATGAAACCAAATGAGGATGGGGGTGCTAGGATGCTTCAGACTGACATTGCAATTTTGTCTGTGCTTAGAAGCCTTTGGACTTTTTAAACAATTTTAGTTTGAAAGTATGCAAAATACAATAACAAAATGCTACATGTATATATGCCAAAATGACTTATCACATAGAAAAAAAAATGAGGTGTTAGGAATGACCTTAAGTTTTGGATAAAACCAGTTTTGATCAAAACCCAACTGGTCCAGTTATATAGTGTTATTTCTGAAACTTTTTCCTCAGAAGGAAGTTTCAAATTTTCCCTTGTAGTACTGAACACGGCAGGAATTACTAGTTTAATTTTGGAATTTGTGTGATGCTCTGTTTTCATAAAAGGTAAATCTGCAGTACAAATGGTGTGTTCCAGAGGCTGATTGGTTTAATAAAGATGATAAGTATACAAGCATATAAGTAAAATCTAAATCTCCGTTTCTGGATTGTGTGTGACAAACTAGTCCATTGAATAGACTCCAAGAGATGAGCTACTTCAGTAGAGAAGAATGAATCTGACTTGCAAGATTGCACCTGATTGTTTGTTTGTTTATTTATTTATAAATATTGGGAGTCACTTGTGTCTGGAAATGTTTTAAAACTAGCAGCCTAATGAAGCCTCATCCATTTCTGATCACAGCTGAACACCGTTGCCAGCTCCTTTTCACTTCTTGAATTTACACCATTTTTTCCATTATTTCATTTAGATAAATAAAGAGAATAATAAGCAACCAGAAGACAAAACCTGGGTACTGCAGTTCATAAATAGTTGTATCATTAGTCTCATTCTCCTTCCTTCCCCAGAAGTGCTTTGCAAGAAGGTGTGACTATAGTTGGTACTGCTAATTAGCAGTATGCTATTACAATTTCCAAAATACATGTTTTAATAGTTATAACTCAGATTACAGGGCATATCCAGTACTGTATGAAACAAGAAGTAATTAATTCCCATGAATAATTTCTAATAGAATGAATAATTTCTAATAGCAGAATTCACATTAACTGCACATGTGTACCTTGATTTAACTTAGGCAGGAGTAACATGTTTGCTGAGATGTCTAAGAAATGCTCTCATGAGTGTGTCCTGTCGTAGATGGCCACTTGGTTAGTCAGGCACAATTTGCCCTTGGTGAATCCATGTTGGCTGTTGATACATTACACTGCATCTGAAGTAGCCTGTATCTAGAGTTTCCCCCCAAAGGTCTCCTTTCTTGCTTGAAAACTCTGCTCAGAAGTATTCAAGGAAATCATGAGATTTCTGCATAAACTGCAATAGCTGTACAGTGCATGGTAAACTGGAGGCATCCAGGATGCATTGAACATATTACTCATAAGCAAGATAGCATATGAAGTGCTGCAAAGCATAAAGCCTATGGAAGGTGTAGTATGTTGTTATGGCTCATGATTTATTACAGAAAGTAAGGTGTTTCCCAGATGCACTTGATTTATTCAGCATGCACAGAGGATATGTTTATGTGCAAGGTATTAATTCACAGTGTCAGGCTTACTACTTCTGTTAGGCAAATCTTAGATGGAAATATGACAACTTTTTTCAGATCTGAAAAAAGGTTAGTAATTTGTTAATATCTATGAAATGGTCATATGCAGTGATGATAAGCTGAATATTAATAGAAAAGCTTTTGAATGAACAATGTAGTGTTCATTCAGAGGCCACAAGGTGATTTTTTTTTAAATTAAATCAGCATTTAAGAATTTGATCATGAGCAAGAAGGTCAGATGTCCTTTGGCATGCTGAAATACTATGCTAGATAAGGCACCAGAACTATTCTGATCTTATTTTCTTTCTCTATTTTTTGAATTCCAATCATCACAGTAACATAGACACAAAAAGAAGAGATTCAACTTACTTACATTCCAATTTGAAAACTATACTGACTATTCGGTCTTGCAAAGTACAAAGTATTCTTGTTTCTGTTCCCCAAGGCCCTCTAGTGTCTCTGTGAGTCTGTGTATAGCACACAATGAACTTCTGCTTCTAAATAGCATTACTTGCATGTTTGAAAAGAAAGATGCTTTGTTGAACAGGAGCTTTACACTCAGCATCCTGTTGATAAAATCTAACCTAAGGCTTCTAAAGCCAGGCTATAGTTGAGTGTCATTTGTGGAGGATGATGGGTTGTGTTCTGCTGCAGCCCAATGAGTAGCTCCTTTCGTACCTCTGACTGATTCCAGAAGCAAAGCAAAAGTCGTTGTGCAGAGAGAGGGTCAAAAATGCAAAGCTGCGACTGCATTTATTGAAGACAGTGTTCTCACTTGCTAAAGCTCTGAACAAATTGTGCTGGTATGCAAACCGTTGCAAGTCTACCTGAAACATACATGCCTTAGGAAAATGCTATTGACCCTTCTTATCAGAGACATTATAATCACACATCAATTGAAAATTTGGCTACATTGTAACACTTTTATATTATTGCTCAATTACAAGTTCAATAGAAAGATAGCTGCTCCTTCCTAACACATTTTTCAAGCAATCTTTTCCTTATCTACTTATCATTGAGATGATCAAGGAAACGTTAGTGTATGTTTCAGTGTAGTGATTGTTCTGTGCTGTTTTAGTATTTTAAGGTATGATGCTGGTATGTCATTCCACACAAAATCTTATAGATTATTAATTTCAAGCAGTATTTAAAACACTTTTCATTTGTGTTCCTCTGGATAAATTTATTTACTTTTAGAATTTTTATAGTAATTGTTTATAAAATATAACCTTTTTGTCAATATCACATTAATAGCCAGGCTTTTTTCTACAATTAAGGAACAAAGGACAGCCTAAAAAAAAATTTCTTATTAATTTTTCTTGTTGCAGAGCTGATTGATTGACTGGCTTTATTCATTGACCAGAAAACTCATTTACATATGAACAGTACATTCCTTTCTTAGGAAATTATAATCATTATTAAAGAATACCTCATTAACTACATTGATTTTTTTGACAATAACTAATCATGAATCAACTAAAATATAGAAAAATAATACCTTAATGTTTTATAGCATGTATTAATTTTGCACATCTGCCCTGACTGGTAATACTCTTTCAAATGCAAATCTTTAAACATTTCAGGTAGTTAAAGCTAAGTTCTCTATCTAGATTGTTTGAAAATACTACAAGGTTTAGAAAAGGCTTCTGGTTTACGTGGATGGTTCCCTTTTCTACATCACTTTGAGCTGTCACCTGGCTGAAGGAGGGAGAGGCAAAAGGCAGAGGACCCCTAAACTTTCTGCTCTTGTGAATTCATAAGATGCTGTTTTTTCCTGTTTGTCTGACAAAAGGCCATATTAGGCTAGTGAATGGTGCTGCTGGTCACTGGGAAAAGTGTTGTAAATCAGTTCAAGACTGAACAGCTTTGGACCTTATGAACAAGTTATAATTTTCTATGTTGTTGATAATAACTTTTCAGTCAAAGAATGCAGAAAGGCAGTTTTTAGCCTTCACAGTTTTTAGACGTTTCTGAGGCTGCCTTCCATGCATATTTTTGAAAATAACTTTAAATAAATACATTTAGGTCTTTCTTCCAAATGAAGGAGCAAACAGAACTTTTTCAGAACACTTGCAGAAAGTGTGATTTTTATGCCAGACTGTTTTCTGAGGCAAAAGACAGGGACCATTAAAGTAGTTTCATGTTCTGTCAAGGTATTTCTAATGCAAGTAAAAAGAAAAAAAGACTATCATAAAGTAGAAGTGCCCATCAAAGCTTCATGAGAATATTTGACAGGCAATTTAGCTGTCTAGCAGTAGAGTATTTATTGCAGGCAGATAGGACATGTGTCTTTAAAATTTTTTGATTCCTCTTGTGTGAAGTTAGACACTATAATTAAATGTAACTGTGTTATTGTATTGTAATATAATTGTATGGACTGAGATATAGAGGTAATGTAAAAAATTCCTCTCTATAGTATTTAAAAATATTTCAGTATTCCTGCGATGAAGTTAGCTTGAATCAGTAGTTTTAACATAGGTATATTAATCATATTTAATAGGATAAGAACAGAACTAAGTTTGCACATCTAGTATCAAAGGGTTGTGGGATTTGTTGTTGCATTTTTTTTTTTTTTTTTTTATTAAACTTCTTTCAAGAAGCTGGAAAATTATTTGTCGTAGCCTTTCAGCTTTATATCTCTATTTCGTCCATGTTCTGGTCAGTAGCCATCATAAAAGGCTATTGTTACTGTATTCTTGGCCCAGCTCTGAAACAACGAAGTTTCTGTGAAGAATGATTTTCTTGCAATTTTGTAATTCTTGATTGTTAGACATCCATGTTTTGCAGGCAGGGAAAGTTTTATTACTAAAATGTCAGAACTATCAGAGGAAACCACTCTGGTAGTATTTTCTTGATGCATCCCATTTAAAAATGTTAATTTTTAAAGTAAACAAGCCATTCATTTATTAATTGTTAAACAAAACAGATGTTTAGGTAATTTAACCTAAGAATACCTGCATATGCTGAGAATATTTTATACACCTCTTAAGATGATGTTCATGTACCATGACAGAAAAATGACTGGATTTGCAGATTACTGTGTTATTTCTACTGTATGTCGCTTTTAAAGGTGATCCCCCCCCCCCCCCCCCAAAGAAAACTTTAAAGTTCTGTGTCACTCCTGGGGTCTAAGGCTGCCTGTAGTGACTCACTCAAAAAGATAGTTCAGCTTCCTGTTCATTAGGAAATAAACTAATAACTTCCTTCAAATGTTCTTGAGAACATGCCTGAAATTCCTCCTCTCCTGGATGATGACCCTCCTCGTTTCTGGATCAGTTGGTGAATCCAGAATTCTGGGTGAAATTGGCACAGCAGTGAGCAGCAGTGGGAGGCTGAGTGTGTCTTTGCTACAGGAAGGTAGAGACATGGAAACTCTTCTACTGTTGGACAAGGAATTAGGATTCCAGGTAGGATGCTGTAGCTACAGGAATGAAAAATGCAGCCTGACTCTGGAAGCTACTAATGCAAATGATAGCTGGACCTTACAGTAAGCGGTGTGTATATTTACTACAGTGTGCATTTATAGAGGCCAGTCTGAGGCTACATTTAAAAACAGACAGACCTAGGACGTGGCTATTAGAGAGGGTTAAATTACATGAACTAATGCAACTTTTAGCCAGTCTTGCAATGGCTTCCTACATGTGTATCTTTTTTCAGTGTAATAGTATCAGTTTGTCTATCTACAGCCAAAAAAAAAGGAGAAAAAACTGTCTGATTTTTCCCCATTATATTTTATAGCTTGCATATGGTGAAAAAAGTTCCATTGGTAAAGCAGAGGGAAATACAGTAGTGCTAACAAAGCAAACACTGAAACAAATTATTATTTTGTAAAATCTATAAACACCGTATACCACAGCTCACAATTAATGGTTGGTTACAGTTTATTGTATTTACCATTAAATACATCACAAGTTCATATTGCATTTACAAATGTGTTTCATGTAATTTAATTTGTGGCTGATGCAATGTTACACATTTTATAAACAAAGCAGGGATACACAACTGTGCTACATAAAAATTCCTTAAAATATAGTTCATGCCAGGGTCAAAAAAATGTTTAATTCTCTTGGTTCTGGAAACAATTTTTCATCCAAGATGGGTAATTCCAAAATAATTAAATCCCTTTTAGATTGCCTGCAGGCAACTTTATTATTTAACTTTATTATTTTTGTAACTGCATGGATTCTAAGCCAGCATGATAGATCTGTAATTGTTTTCATTTCTTTATCTGCCACATTTAGTTTTTCCCCTCCCCTCTCTCTACAGTAGGCATTGTCTTCATTTTGTTTTTTGCTCCGAGCATGCTGTTGGTACACAACAAACAATAAATACTAATCATAGTGATCAGCCACATTCTATAATCCTTAGGGCTTGATGTAAAACCTGCCAGAGCTGAGAGGTCTCTTTCACACGTAGCATGATAGTTAGAGCACCGCAGTCAGAGTTAGGATGCTGTGATTCTTACCATGGTCCTAGGATTAACCTACTGCATGAATTTGTGCAGATCTTTTTACCTTTCTGTATCGCAGACAAGCAATATGTAGAACATGTACAATTTTGCTTATTCAGATGGCAAGCTCTCCTTATGCAATTAGCAATCAATAACATATATGCTTATACCAGCTGTGTTATATGCTCAGTTCCAGAAGATTCAGGAATGGTCACAGTTGTATTCCCACATGATGAATCTAGGCAAGCTGCAATATCATTCTACATCAGTAACAAAGCTAAATGTATATTTTTACTATATGAAAATTATAATCTTTTTTCTATATGTAGTTTTCACTTGTTTTGATATTTTAAAATAGTCATGTTTGGTTTTACTATTCTGTCATTTTAAGCATGGTTTTAACCAGAAATGCAACATGTTAGAAATATTTTATTAAACTATGTACCTTTATTTCAGGGAGATTTCTTTCCATACACACTGGATTGATACCTGTTCTTTTGAGAAACCTCCTCCCTATTTTTTTTCAGCTGTCCTCTTACTAAAAATCTATGGCCAGATTTTGGGAAGTCTGGCAATGAGTTCAGATCTCACAATGTCATTCCTCAGCTAGAGATTAGAAAAGAATATGGAACAATCTGATACAAGCCTCTTTCTGCCTCACATTTATAGCCTGTTTTTCCTATTTCTCTCTGGGTCTAGGAAAAAAGAATGCTTTTCATTCTAGCAGTCAGATATCATCAGGAAGTTGGTATCAGAAAGCAGCCAATGTTATTAAATAACTCTTCATCCAATGAAACTTTGTTCCTTAAAAATATATATTTATGATGATCATGGTGTAACACATCTTCAGGGAAGGGGGCCAGCATGCCAACAGAAAATCTACAGTGATTACTTATCATATAAAGATACATTCAGCTTTATTATTGGTGTAGGATGATATTGCAACTTGTCTAGGGTTAACATTTGGGAATACAACTGTCTGTTAGTGTTCTTTAGGTAAAGTCTTGCTCCAAACACTCTGTTGACCCAACACTTGAAATGGCAGTGGGGGGAAGGCAGCATTATTGTCCTATTTGAAAGACGCATCACATGATTTTGTTAAAAAGTGAAGTGTATGTAGCAAAGCCAACTTGACTTTTGTTTGTCAGGAGGCATAGTACTGTTGCAGAAATTCAAGGAAGTGTGTAGCGAGCTTTCTGTAATTTGGAGGCTTTAATTCAGTTGTTAACATCTCTCTCAGAACAATACTCTAACTGAAATGCATTTCTCATCTTAGTACAGAAATCATAGGTAAAGACAGTTTACTGTCCCTGTATCATGTAGGGATCAGTACGGGATCCTGAAATACTGATTCTAACCTTTTTTCTCCTCCAGGTCCCAGACAGTTTTCCATAGTGCTGGAGGCTTCCAGGGGAACTGCCCCCAGATGCCTCCTGCGTTGCCTAGACCCGGTGCTTCCAGCTGCCAGCTCTGGAGCTGATGTAGCAGCCCTATATTTGAGCAGTTGCAATACCGGGAAAGTTAACTTACAGAGTGAAAGGACACCCAGGCTTCTGGCAGAACTGCCAGGTGGCCTCACAGGAGGTGAGCAGAAGATTTCATCTCTGCAACTCAGGAATAGTCTGTTTCACCAGAGCAACAACTCTTCAGTTGCTGTAATCACTTTGCTTTTAATGAAGGTTTGACTCCTGTCAACAGCCAGCATAGACACCCTGAGGGCACAGCTGGACAGTTTTCTAGATAGTGCTTGTATGAATCTGAAACCAGCCTGTGATCTGAAATAGTGCAGGGTCCTTTCTGAACCTATGCTGCCATTGTGGGCAATGTTGCAATGTATATTTAATCCAGAAACATGTATTTCGCCTTGTCTCAAAAAGATTCCAAACTGCCTACATTAATGTAGGGCTAGAATGAAAGATAAAACTCTTAGAAATTAGATATTTTGCACTGAAGAAATTGAGAGTGGCCAATATACTAGTTTGTTTGGAAATCTGTTAGGGAAATTTCTCTACTGAGACTCGGGGAAGTGTCCTAACCAGCTTGGTTATGGAGTTCAATTTAGTTCCCAGAGACATTTGGAACAGGAGAGAGATGTTATTTTAAGAAAAAATACTGATTTTTAAGAATCCAACTCATATTATTCAAAAGGAGGAAAATTTTTCAACATTCTGAAAAGTTCTTGACACCTTTTCTGTAGAAGGTGTGTAACACAATGCAAACCGATGAAATATCAAAGATGGCAGAAGCAGCTTGATTGAAGCACAGTCTGCTTAGTTTCTTCCTACATCTGAATTACTAAATTAGACTGCCTCCAATTGGGAGCAATCCAAGTAGCTAGTTGAGTCAAAATATCACACCTAAAATAAAAAGAGCTGTAATTCTGAAACATGAAATTCCATGGTATCACAAAAAAAATGTTCCACAATCATATTACTCTAAGTACTGTGAGGAAATCAGAAGAAAACAAATATTACTGTGTCAGCAATCATAAAAATTTTTTATTTTCTTTGAAAATTTTCAGCACTTCCTATCAAAATCTTTTTAGCATTGACATTTTGAAAAATGTTCATATTTCACCTTTATGCACTGTTTTGAGATTATTACACAATACGTTTTTCTGTGGGACAATTCCTCTACTTTTCCCCCCACCTCTTGTTCTTGGTATGTTTTGCCTAACAAAGACTTCCATAATTTGCACATAAGCTTGGAGTTTTTGTGTGTGAGGAAATTTTACATCTTAAATGCACAAAGGAGGGTGTGTTGTAATTTTCAAGAGTTCTGAACTGTTAGTTTAGATGGTTTATTTATCAATTGGGAGACCAAACAGATTGAAGCTGTTTCACTGTGGCAAAATATTTTTAATGGTTAAATACATGTTGCTTTTAAAAACATGTAATCTCTTGGCATTGGAAAAGAGTGGCATTTGAAAGAGAATTTGGGAACAAAACAATTCAACAGGAAAATTAGTAGTTTTAATTTCAATGAAAGAGTGGAGAGTTAATTCTCTTAACGTGTACATGATAGGTTGTAGGCTTATTCAGGTATTGACACAGTCTAATGCTGCTACTTTTTATGTTGTTATAGGTCATATCATATAGCAATATCACAGGAATGTTTGTTAACAGATTGAGGACACGAGCAATAGCAGAAAAGGAAAGATTAGGTCATCTTTGGCATGCTAGGTACTTATTTTTGCTAAGTTAACTTTTGTGCTTTTCCATTTGTATGATAGTTGGGGCACCAGGTAATATTGAAGTAGTCCTGTGACACATTTTGTTCCCTTGGATTCGTCTACCACGCAGGTATTCCACTTGTTAAAACTGAAACAATAACTACTCCTCACTGGCCCCAAAATCCTGTCATAAGGTGCTTAAGGGTGTTGGGCAAAAACCAGAGAATATTTATTTGAAAGGGTAAGGAGAAGTGGATCGGGCTGGGGAGGAAGCAAAGTGAAGTGTTCTGGGGGATTTTTACTTTGAATTTTATATTTGAAAAATATTTATCCATACATGCTAAAACTAATCAAAACAGTGCTTGAAGTTTGAGAAAACTTTCACAGCTTCTCTTTGCAATCCTTTTTTTGTCTGGCCTTCTTTGACAAGGTGTTACTAGTTGTTACACTGAAAGATGAAAATCTTGCACAGTCTTTCTTTGTAGACTATCATGCAAGAAATGATTTTCTACTTTTAGTTAATATCAGAACCTCTTTACATTTTTAAAGCTATCCATACTTCAGTGCTCAATAACACTATTTCCACAAACTAGAATGCAACCAGTTTTGTATACAGGTAGTCTTGAGGAAAAATGTATTATAAACAATTATTACGTGTACAGGCTAGGCTTAATGAATTCAGTCCTGATTTGGAATGGTTTCAAGAGAAATTCCTCCTCCCACATATATATTATTTTATATATATTTATAGCTATATAAAATGCAGCTAATAACAATGTATCCTGTGTAATTCCATGAATCAACATGAATGGCTTACTAAAATATTATATGATTTTATAAGTCACGGATGCTTTGTTGTTTGGGGGTGGGTGGGTTGGTTGGTTGGTTTTGGATTGTTTGGGCTTTTGAGCAGGACTTTAATAAAGCCTAAAAAACATGTTTAGAGCCTTGGCAACCATAGTGAATCACATGATTCAGGATTATGAAAGTCATTGGGACTCATTCTTAACATAAACTGTATATCTGTACTTAAATATAATACAGACTGATGTGATATGTAGGTATAAAATATATACTTATGCTCAAGCTTTGTACCTGTTGAAATACATGAAATAAGGATATTAATTCTGTCCACCACTCCTTCCCTGTTTTCTGTGAGTTGAAGGAGGCTTCTTGATGTACCTGAAGTAATGAAAGTGTTAAAAAATGGAATGAAAATGGAGAAAATGCAAAATATTTTACATTTTGTTATACCTTTTTTTAGAGATAAGAGCAGATAGAAACAAGTTTGCTCACACAAATCCACAACAGTATTTACAGGAATGAAAATGTAAATATATTATTTGCTTCAGAGAATAGCTGTAGGGAGGCACTTGAGCATTACACTATATACCCAAGAGAAGCTTATATAAGGAGAAGGAAGAAGCTCTCCAATAATGTCTGACAAAACCTACTGAAGCAATATAAAGTATGAGTTTCTTGAAGCCTGTAATTTACACAACTCCTAACAAATTACATAAGTACCTTAGATTAATCTAATGCAGTTTACAACTGAATGCTTTAAAAGGTACAAAAATGTTCAGCTTTCAAAACTGTTTAACGTCAAAAAAGTGACAAATCTATGCAGATTTTCCCTATGGAATAGCACAAGTCTTTGTAAATGTTTTGTTTTTGAGAAGAACCCAAGTCATCCTTGTGAACATTCAGCTACAAACATGGGGCCAAATGCTTTTCCAAGTTCTCTTGGAATTTCACCATAGATAGGATAGTAGCAGTGTCTTGTGCTTTCAGGACATTGAGAAATGAGATTTTTTTATTTTAGACCATGTGGAAATACAAGCTTCCTTCTCACTTTTTTTGTTGTGTTCAAAGATAGTTTTCATTTGGATAGTGATGTAGCTTACAGTAAAAAATAGAAAGTTTCTGAACTCAGCTTTGTGGGAACATGAATGTTCACAAGGCAGTAATGTTACAGAGTTCTCATCTTGTATTTCCTTTTTCCAGCTTTCAGTTTCTTTGCTGGAAAATGCAATTCCTTGTCTTATTTCTGTATTCAGATGAATTTTGGGGCCCACGTACCTGGGATAGATTTAAAGCTTTAAGCAACCAGTAGTGATGCTCTTTGCTCTAAAGTATTTCAGCAGAAAATGTTAATGCAAAGTAGAATCCATAATTGTTCTGTGAAAGATGCTGCTGTATTTACTCATCTTGCTATATTTATCTTCCCCACCTCCCTTTTTTTTGAAGACCAAAGGCAACAGTTCCCTCTTTCACTTAAAATTCCATGCAGTTGCTGTCAAAATAGGGTTGCACTGGGGGGATATGACAAATTCAGTTGTTTAACTGAAAAATATGAACACAATTTATTTTAGATTCCATCTGAGGCAGTTTTGTTGGAAGACTTAAATTTGACTAAATTTAAGTTGAACATTGGGATAGTTCCACAACTTGCACTGCGTTTGTAATGTTGAGGCTTACTTATCAATATAAAGAGACAGTTTGTTCATAGGTCTTCTAGCTATGGTTCAATGTAAGAGTCCATTTGTATTGTGTAATATCTCTTCTTACATCCTAATCTTATATAATCCTGTACATGTAAAATTGAAATCTCTCATCTTTTACATGTTGGATGTTTTCTGTGTGCTTTTATTCACTGTTAGGAGGTCATACATAAGAACTGCTTTTTATTTGAAGTCGCTCCAGACCTCTTCCCTGATAAGGCTCTGAATTGTTTTATATAAATTATTTTCAGATAAATTCTCCTTAATTGTGAAATTTGTTTGCTTATCCAGTTCTGCCATGGGTTGGTGGAGAGCTTCAGTTTGTGCAGAGACTAAATGACTCTGTACTTCCTTCCTTCTGCAGCAGCACCACCTCTAGATCATGAAATGAACTCCCTGGACCTCTTTGCAAATTTGCATATTGGATTATGCATTATGCAGTATGGATATCTAGAAAATTGGATACTGTGAGTGATGGCTTCCATTAAGAGTCCACAGATTTTGTATTTCCTCTACTAAACTTTTATTTTATATGAAATTAAATTGTCTTGACTAAATAAGGCATAACCATACCTGAACATTTTCCTTTGTGAGGGACAGTAGTGCTTTGCCCCAAAGCTATGTTCTCCTGACACTTGGTATTTTTTCTTCCAGAGAGAAGCCTTGTGTGAAGGTTACCATCATTTCCATTCATTGTGAATTGAAGTGAATTATAGTTGTATTCACAATTCCATATAATAGTGACTATCTTCAGATATTAATCCAGAAAAAAGATTTTTTTCTATTTTGTGGTTTTTGTTGTTTTTTTTTCTTTTCTGAATTATATTGTTTTTCATTAGAAATACTTCTAAAAAGTTATAAAGGCATTATTGTTTTACTGTAGGTCGCTTACTTATATATTGAATTACCACTGCCTACCTGTACTTCATATTATTTTGTTAACCTGGTGCAGTGATACTGAAAGACTTTTTTTTTTTCTTTCCCCTCTTCTATTAACAAAAGTATATTTTCTAGAATCAACTTCCCAAACATATTAGTTGTACTTTTATGATACAGCTTACCATTTTAAGAACACTTCAGTTGCTCTGCAGTATCAAAGAGCATCCAATTAAATTAAGTTGGCATCAAGAAATATGTTGTGCTCCTGCAAAAGGAAACACTCTCACAACTTATGGAGAAATCTTAATGTCAATGATCACTTTGCTTACGTATTTATCCTAATTATAAAACATTTTCTTTTTTTTAAGTGAATCTTACATAATATTCAAAGTGTCTATTTTACATATCAAATTGTAAGCTTCTCTTCAATGTGGTTTGCAAACTACAATATGCAAGAACATAAAAGGATTCTACTTACGGAATTGTAGAATGTTTCAAGATACATATTTTGAATTTCCTTTTGTTTCCTATAAGTATTTGACCTTATTATATATTAAGTCATATTCTCCTGCCTCAGGGATGTATATCTTAACTACTGGGTGCAACTTCTAATATTTTGTCTTTAATGCTGTTTCTACTGTAGTTTACAAGGAGACGAAAGTTTAGGACGTTAGTATGGGAAGAGTTTAGAGACAAATAGAAAACAAGTGTCTGTTTTTCACTTGCCTAACTAGTAAATTTTAATTTTAAATATAAAATATAAACCACTATTTACTAAATGATGTTCCATCTCACTAGAATTATAGCCTATTCATTAGAATTTGTATTAAGAGTATGCCTTTCTTAATTTTGCTATATTGTACAAGTTTCACATTACATTTTCTGAATCCCACAAGAAAGCACTGATTCTGAAGTTCAAAAGATCACACTAGTCTGAACCATTTCTTCTATTAATATGAAAGCCTGGATAATTATGTAGCTCAAAGCAGTAGGCCTTGAAAAAAGTCAGTAACAAAACTATCATATAATCCACAAAGTTTGCAGTAGTTAATGGAAGTGAAGTTCATTCAGCTTTTTTAGAACAAAGACATATTTCATTCAAAGAATAGCTTTCATCATAACAACAGCTGTTTGAAAATGAACCCTATAAAGGTATAGCCTTTGGATCACAGAATGGATCACAGGGATGCCCGTACATTTCAGAAGATCAGAAATTTAGGGGGCAAGTCAAAGGATTTGAAGATCTATGCATCTGTAATGTTTTATCTTCAGCAGCACTTCTGTGGAGGAAAGCCTTTGCCCAGTTTGTCACTGTCTAGCCTGGTCTAACATTGGATCCTTTATGACCTCTCTAGTCCCAGGGTCTCAAAAGAGTATAGGACAAAATACATTACAAAAACACTGCAGATTTTTGTTTTATCAGCTTTGGATGTAGTGTTCAGCATCACAGCACTGGAAATTCTGTTTTGTCTAAATACCTCTGGGTTATCTGAAGCATAAATTCATAGAGAATAGGTGTGAACAGGGCCCCAGGAAGTCATTTAACTAATTCTATTCCCCGAACATTTCACAAAAGGTATGTAAGTCCACTCTTTTTTTTCCTTTCCCAAAATTGTTACTAGTCAAACTATTGTAGATGTTTACATATTTTTAGTTTCTAAATGTCTTGACATCATTATTCTGAATGATGAAAATAATATCTGTATCAAGTAAAAATCTGCAAGAAATCTGTCTTGGATCCAATAATATTGGGTACTTTTGTTAAGGAACTGAATGATGGAATAGATGGTATGTTTATTAAATTCAAAGCAACAGAAAGATGGTTAGTACCATCAGGTATATTGAAGCCTGGGTTAAAATTAAAAATAAACTTGCACTTCTTTTTTTTTTTTAAAATGTCTTTTCTCTAATTTGTCAGTTCCATAAGTAAGAACACTTTTAAGAAAAAGATGGAGAACTGCAAAGGGTCACAAGATGGATATGACCTAATAATGCCAATGTTTGCTTCATATGCAAAAGGCAATACTTCCATCTATGAAAGAAATGCAGTAATCCTTTCACTTGACTCAACACTGGTCAGGGTGAGTACATGCTAGTAAATTAAATATGCCAGGGACTCAGTCATGAAAAATAACTGGCAGAGAATAGCTCATATCACAGCATTATACCACTGCCTGCCTTTCAGAAAAGGATGACTGGATTTAGAACGCCTACTGGAAATTGTTCCTTTTGTGTCCTTGAGAATTGTTTTGGAAAATGCTAATTTGTATGGGCCAAAATATGACAACGATTCTAACAATTTAGCTGTATGAGAAACTGAGTTTCACAGCCTGAAATTTTACTAATGCAAGCGTAGGTGTGGGCTGCTATTTACAGCCATAGGCATCTCAAGAAAGGTATATAACACTGAAGAATCTTGAGCAGAACCAAGAATATAATTAGGTATCTAATGAAATGGATTATAAGGAGAGATTTGAATAAATTGCAATTATTTATCCTAAAGAAGAGTTGATTATCCTTCCATCTCTCTCCCATCCTTCTTCCCTCCCATTGCCTAAGTGTTTTTCAAATGAGTAAAAATATTGCACTGTTTTGATCAAAAAACCCGGAAGAATTTCTACTGTGACCATGACAAATAGGACAAGAGGTATTGAGTCTAAATTTTAGCAAGGAATCTTTGAATGAGATGTGCAGAAAACATTCTATTACTAAAGAACAGAGTGTTAAAACAGATTGCTGAAGGAGATTATAGAGACCTAATCCTTGGAAGTCTTAGAATATCCTTGGAATAGTCATAGAAATATTCCTTTAAGACTGGTGTTGATATAGGTCTTGGGAATGAAGGAGGAAGATTAAATGAGCTTTCTTGCCTTGGTTTTCTATGATTGTCTTGAAACAATTGTACATTGCTGAATGTGTTTATGAAAAATCATCATACCCTCTTACATTCAGCTATATTCTAGTATAAAGGGAAATCTGTCTCCTCTATTTTTTGTGTTCTTTTATTTGTGATTAAAATTTATTTTTGATGCAACCGTATCTAATTTTGCTATGCAGAAAAAGTAATGCATCTCTAGCTTGTGGTCTTTGTTATTTGTTAACTGACTGTTTATTCAGACATAATAATACAGCAAATTCTTATTTAGTTTCACACACCATAGGTGTTTCTTCATCTCGTTTTCATATATTGCTGTCAACGAATATTTATCTGGGCTGTGTTCATTAGCTGTCTCCTGGTATACAGCTGCTCTTTATTTAATATTAAAGCAATTGCATTGAAGGGAAGCTGTTATTCTGAAATACCCAAATATGTGTGTAGGTTAGGTCTTCTGTCTTCCTGTTTGTTTTCTTTCAAATCTGGCTGTGGGGGAAAAAAAAAAAGTTGACTTCATATCTTCCAGTATGCTCTTAATGAAACTGTTAAATTATAAAAATTAGTCCCAGTACTGATCTCTGTGGTACTCCACTTGATGTTGTACTTTTCTCCACATGGAGGTCAAAATGACAATTATAACAGACTTTGAACTCATGGATTGGGAAACAAGCTAAGTTGAAAAACAGCTGACTTAAAAGCTTGTTCACAGTATATTCACCTTCTTCACTGCAATGCTAGTCTAAAATTCTGCATCTGCTGACAAGCCATTCATTTCTACAAGAGGATTCTGTGAATTTCCACTTATCAAATGGTGTGGGAGTCGGACTGTCGTCTTTTGTTTAAACTGTGACCAGGAACCTCAGATATTTCTCAGCTTTTCCTCCAACAGTTATCATTTTAACAAATAATTAACAAGCATTATCAAATGCTTGATTATGCTCTTCCTTACCTTCCCCACCCACAAATCTACTGTATCAGCTGTATATTCATGTGTGTACTAATGTGTTCTTTAAATCTCCTATGTACTGAAATACAAATTTTGCTGGTTTCCTGAATTACTGTTTATTGCTTTATTTCAAGGTTTCTTTTCTAAGGGTAGAAATTCATACTCAGTGTTGACAGTGGAAGACCCAAGCTCTATTATTTTTAACTTTGTTTTCCAAGTCTCATTTGCATATTTTATATATTTGTAAATATATAGGTATATTTATGTCTACTAAGTTTAGTGTTTGTGAGTCTCTATAGTTCTATTTTATAAGTGAAAGTATTATATTTGCATTCATCAATAATAATTTTTTAAGTATTTTCTGAGCTTCAATCCCTTTTGAAGTTTGATATATATTCAATTTCTAGGCTTGTCAATCTTGAAACTTTTAGCTTCTGCTCTTCAAGAATTACTTACAGGTGAATTTTACTTTCCAGGAAACTTAATTCACTTTTTGTTAAGTCAAGCAAAATTTCTTTGAGAAAATCAAGCTGAAATTATATCATTGTTTCTATTATTAGTTCACCTGTTTTTCCATTATTTTTAAAAGGACTTGTTTGCCCCCCGTATATCTTGCTATGACATAAACATTCTAATGACTTAAGGCTGTAGTTTATTACATGTATATTGAAAGAAACGAGTTAAAAATCAAAATTCATACTCACAAAAAATTAGGATGTATAGCCATTGGAAATTCAAATAGCCATGTTAATAAAGTGGAAAAAATAGAACACACAAGCTGGTTTTACTTCAATAAGCACACAGAAACCCCTTGTATTATGTTTTATAATGGCATTTTTCATGTTAATAAGGTGATGTTTTGGTGTTCATTTTATTTACTTATTTATTTCACTTCAGTCATTTTATAGTTCTCAGTCTGGCAGACTTCTAGTGTTTCAGTTTAGCTATTTTTTTTTCTCCCAATTACTCATGAATCACAATAATCAGATATTCCACTGAGATATATACTTACATACTTTTAAAATGGCAGCTTTATAAGGTGGATAAAATGCAGCGGAATGCCATATGATGACCTCACCTGAAGGCTTAGTACTGGTGGATCTCTGTGTTATCTTTTCTGCTAACCTTGCTGTATTACTGGAGTTGAAATTTAAGGACACAAGTATGATATGGATATCTGTAATAGTTCAACACAACTTCTTTGGAAAATATGGCAGAGCACACAGGACTTCTGATGCATGGGAATGTAAAAAAAATACAAAGTATCACCTTTTAACCAATGAAATCTTTTCAATTGTAGAGAAGGAAATTTTGAAGAACTCTTCACAGCTTGAGGAATTTTGTGTTTAACCTCAGGGGACCAACTCTAGCATATTCAGATAATAGTGTTATACATAATTTTGTATGTATGTTGATTGAAATACAATGAGCTGTATATGTTTATATATAGCAGTAAGCTTTTGGACAGATTCAAGGCCAACAAGGTCATAAATAAGTTTTTTTCATAACTTTGTTATTCACTTTAACTCTGATTTCTCTGAATGTGAGATTTTTTACTGTTTATGTATGTTATATGCCAGGGAAAAAAAAAATCAGCTGTGTAGGCAGAAAGCCAATGAACAGTCTTTTATATATATGTGTATTTCTGTGTGTAAACAATACCGTAAAACAAAATTTTATGTATTATGGTTTAAAGACAAAACATCCTGCATGCAATGAAAACATGAACAAAATGTGAAAGAAGGTTGACAGGGAGCACCCAAGACACAGTTAATTACCTGGGAAGTGATATTTAGCACTGTGATTTTCTGTGGCCTGTTCATTTGGTTGAACAGAGCTGCAGAATCCCGTCTACCCGTTCAACTGGAACGTGTGCTGGCTGTTGCAAGCATGAATGATAATTAACCCAGTGTGTTTCTGAAAGTGGATCAATCAGCACACAGTACAAAATCACTATGTAGAAGAAGGAAAACAAGCAAGTTAGACTTTCAAGCCAGAGTAAAATAAACCCTTTTTGAAGAGGATTGTAAATGTTGTCAGAAGAAAATACAGGGTGGGTGGGGGAGTCTAAGAATTCTTAATATAATTTCATACCCAATTCAGAATACAATAATGCTATCTTTTTAATTAGCAGTCCTGATAATACTACCTATATGCACAAGGATTTCTGAAGCCCATGGAAAAGCATTGAGAGGCATGCAGCACAGAAAAGAACCTTCTCCAAAGGGAGCCAAATAAGAAAGATAAGTGTATTAAAATAAATGAGAAAAGTTCAGGAGGGGTTTTGAATTTGTTAATGTCCACGTAATCTTAATCCAGCCCCTCAGTGCCTCTATCCTGCAATCTCAGTGAAGTGGAGCTCCGTTTGTAAGAGCATAGGGGAAATGGAGTGAGTAAATGTAAGTGTAAGTAGGAAGGTGGTGATGGTATGATGGGACTGTGCAGTTTAAGACTGTGTCATCCTTCATGAACACCAGGAGGTCAAGTTAATGATCAGTGGTAAAATGGTACCTGCTTACTTGCCTGCAATCTAAATAGCAAATTGTATTCTATAACTACAGAACTATTTTTCTATTTTTACAATTAAAAATATGCCTCTGAAGGACTCTGTGTTGGCATTTCCCAGAAAAGGTTCTTTTCTCTCCTGAAGCATTTTTCCTTACCAAATTTTGAAGTCCTGCCATGAGCTGTAGAAGTTTGAATTTTGTGTTAAAGTGCAAAAGAATTTAAGTAATGATCCTTTTACCTTTTTTCCTAAATTACGTGATACCATGTGTGATTTTGAACTAAATAAAAGCATTTGAAAGCCCATATCCGTCACATAACTTACTGCAATTATGGCAGTATTAATCCTGTGGAAAGGGCAGTCACTAGGAGAACAACGAGGTACCATGGAAATCCAAGCTGTTCTCCAAATTATTATACAGTTGTATTAAAAGGAGAAAATTGCAAAAAGCAAACTGGAAGTCGATTTTCTCATGCTTTAAAATGCAGTTTGCTCTTATGTTGGCAGGTGTTACCAGTCACTAGTCCAAGGTTCATGCCATCAGCTTGGCTTTTTAGAGCTACATGTCAAAGGTCTTAATAGATGTTCCACAAGTTTTCAAATATTATTTTGCAATTTTTTTATGAAGAAACTTATTCTCCATTTTTCCACACAGAATTCATCCCAGGTTTTTTTGGTAGTGCCAAATTTATTTTCTTATTTTTAGTAGAGGTGTATTTAGTTATTACTCACTGATACTGTCGCTAGATATAAATTGTCAAACATCTCTTCAGGAGACCTGTATGCATTTCTCCTATGTATACACATGATAACAACTTGATTTTGCTGGAAATTGTATTCAGTTTTGTAAAAACATAAAATATGCAAGATGTGAACCATCAGAAGCTTTCTCGTCAAGTGGGAGAGCTTTTGAGAAAGGGTAGAATAATGCCTTTCATTTTCCCCATATTCCCTGCCACTCATTCCACCCCACACATACACACTTCAGATGACACCTCATCTATAAATAATTGATGGCTGTTGTGATATCTCCTAATGCTGTCCTCACAGATGCAAAATTGTGCCAAGATTTAAATAATTCTCACTTCCTGGAAGTGATTAACATAAGTCAACTGATTTACTTCCATCTGTCAGGTGGCAAAAGATTAACCAACAGTGCTAAAGCATGTAATTTGTGGTGGTTCACTGTCATGAGAGACAAACAAGTCTCCTAATTGGAAATTGACAGCTCTGGCACTCATTTGAGTTAAGCTTTTGCTTGCATTAGCTCTTGAGCCACTTTGCTCAATCTATAGCTAGTCATTAAAACACCATGAAAGTTCTCTCTGCAGGTACGTAAAGCCAGATCCTTGCCTGTGGCAGACTTAATTAAGGTAACAGCTGGATATTCAATCTTCACATAAAAAGAGGAAAATGCAAGTGATGTTAATGCTTCTCAAAGCACCATGAAAGGAAAGGATTGCATGAGCAGGGAATGATCTTGTCATGATGGTATTATCATATAAAGAGTAAAAAAGAAAATTTAAATGTTGGGGGGAGGAAAAAAAGACTCATTTGTGTCAGACATCAACTCAAACAATGACTAAACTATAACAACATATGTAAACTGATCACACTATATGGGCAAATGGCTTCATTTCAAAACTAAACATCTGCAGGCATGAAGTGTTAGGATGTGGTTCTGAATTTAAATGAGCTAAAGATTTTTGTAATGTAATTTCATTCTAGGAAATATTTATTTATGGAGATTCTTCTCTGCAAACAAAAGCACAAAGGACAAAATTACAACTTGTGACATATCTACTGTGTAGGTACAATATATATCCTACAACTTTTTACCATAATATGTTTAGAAGACTCTCTGGATATGTGATCAGGACACATTCCTTGAAGCAGAAGTGGAAGGAGAAAGGTATAGACAATTTCTGTTTATATTGTACTTATTAGTTCTAGTACAATCATCGATTATCATTGTTTTTCTGTTCAAGTGGCCTTAAAATGATACTATTTGGGGCTTATACAGGGTTGTCCATGCTATGGAGATTGGTCTTGCAGCCATGTCTCATAAACCTTTCCATCAAATTATCAAGTTCTGTTTCTGAAGTAGTGGGATAGTTGTTTATTTTTACTTGCTACTGGAAGTCTTTGGAAGAATCCTGTGTTTCCACTGGCTGGAAGCTTGGTTTTCACTGTCAGTCTAAACAGAAGACTGGAATAGAGAACAGAAAGTTTTGTACTTACGCTTCATTTACATTGCTCATTTTCAGTTGTACCTGGAATATGTTAATTGAATTTTAGTAATCTTGTTATCAGTATTTTCTTTCAGAAATTGTGGGGAGTCAGAAAAAGGCAAATGAGTTTTTCATGAAGTTACATAAATTGCTTCACTTATTTAGCTACTTAAACATAGCAGCAAAGGTGAAAAAGAAACTACTAAATTCTAGGCAGCAGTGCGAGTTGTCAGTTTAGAGATGATTCATGTTGAGGCAGTGTTGTGTAGATGGCTCACTGGTAGATTCCCATAAGGATTCAGTTTTCTGGGCTGACAATCACAGTAGGCTAAAAAATAATGACACCTTTAAAAAAACCCAAACGTTTAAAAAGCAATAAATGTGGGTTCTTTGTGTTACAATAGCTGAGTCTCTGATGTAACTTCAGTGAAGCTAATAAAGCTGCAATAAAGATAAAGCTGTCCTAATCTCTGTCAGTCTTAAATACACATTTTTCAAATCCATGTCATCAGCTTTTCTCCAGTCTTTACTTTGGTTTTACATGTTGTAATCTTTTATTGCATCCCACTCAGTGCCATAAAGGGACCTTTTTTGTCATCCTTATTAAGCTTACTTATTCAGGATTCTCACAGCAGCTCTTCTACTTGCATGAAAACAGTGGGAAAGATGTGAAAAAAATACGCAGGTGGAAGTATGTGGAGTGAGGTAAATGAAGTGTGTTAGATTCTACAGCTAGCCATCAGTAAAGGAAGTGGATAGGTGCTGTAAGGGATATTTCTTAAGTTAATGAGCAAGAAAAACAGGTAACAAGAAGGAAGCATTGAAATACTAAGAGAAAATTCTATTTTCAGGTGTACAGCTTGGAAGAAGCAATATTATGACTTCCTCAGAAAACCATTGGCTCAGAGAGAGACCTATAGAATAGCAAGACCAAAATTTCTCAGTTTTGGTTGACTGGAATTGCACAGCCTGAATTTTTACTTTCTCCTTTCTTATTTCTGGTGCTAATATATAATCAAAACTGCAGGGAATTAAAACATGAAATCTATGCCCATTTAATACTCTCCAAACTTCTTTTCATGAATTGCATTGCAGTTAAGCTCTAATATTTGGCTAGTTAATATTTCAAATAGTTCAAGGTTCCTTTTTATCTTTTTGAAGATTTTTCAAAAAATATATTTTCATGAAGATTTAGAAAAAATTATGTCACTGAGATATTGGCTTCTAGTGACAAACTTCCGAGACATCTGAATGAGCTGACAGATACGACAAACAGCTTGCACCATTCTGGAAGAACTGAAGGCCAGGTGGGTTATCCTGAAGTGGAGCTAGACATCTGTATTCAGGGAACTGAATTTCACACAATCTTATTTCCTTTTTTGTTTAAAAAGAAAGATGTTTCTTCTTGAATATATGGTTCTTGTCAGTCTAATGTGAGTATGTTCAATTACTTTAGGGCGTTTAGAAAGGCACTTGGGTACTAATGTTCAGGCAACTGAGTCCCGCCAATGTTACCTCAGAATGTCACCTTCATCAGGTGCTGAAAATGCTTTTAAAGTAATTGGGGTGACCATTTGTTTTGGTGGTGGTGGGTTTTGTTGTTTTAGCAATAAAAACTCATACAAGTTGCCATAAAAGGTAACATTAATAGTGTACTTCTGTTTGCCAGGCTCTCGTTTCAAACTGCATGGTACCTGAAGCCACAGAAGGAGGAGCAAGAAGGTTTACGTAAGACAGTGCTGGAACTTGGACGTTGGCTCTTACCTTGAAACATGAATGACATCTAATGTATTTTTATAGTAAATTTTATTACCAGTGGAAATTGTCTTTAATTTGCATGAGCAACAGGCCCTTCAGAAGAACAATAAATCCACAAAATGGTTTAGTTTTGCAAGGACTATAAAGACTGTCATTACCAAAACAGTTGTTGAAAAATCTTATGCATGACCTTCTTTATTAAAGGAAAATGTGTTCGCTTCCTTTTGTTAACAAGGCTATAGTTCATTTTTATTAAAGCACAGCATATACCAAATGAGTGCTGCTCTGTGAACAGAGAGAGGCTTGGGGAAGGAAGACAAATTACTTCAGAAGAAATGTACCTTTTTCTTGTTCTGATTGCGGAAGGAGTGTCTAACATATTTGATATACCTTTAACTGAACCTTATTCATTGTTTTGGTAACAACTTTAGAATATATTAAGTATCTGGAACCCTTCGGTCAAATTCCTTAAATTATATTTGCCAAATAGTTTTGGTTCCAAATATTTAATATTATGTGGAACAGCAGATAGTTAATGGAAACTATTGTCGAGGTATTTACTTTAGAAAAACATCCAGAAATTTCCTCTCATTTTTTTAAAGCATTTATACCTTCTGAACAATTTCAGGTTATATTTTTTACTTTTGGGTCTTTTCGGTATGTGCTGCATTTACACACAAACATTTGGAAAAATAAATTGTGAAAAAAGAGGCCCTATTTGTGTGTGTGTTTGTTTCTTTTCTTGCAGCCTACTCAGGAAGCCTAAAATGAGAGTGAGTAGTACCAGTCTTGGAGATCCCTTCCTAATGTATGAGTTTTTTCATTAAACAGAATAACATGAATATAACATGAGACAATCTTGTTTCTCATTATGTTAGTTGGGATTGTTAAAGTTTCAACATTGTGTCTAGCTTCATCTGTATTAAATGAAGGCTAGAAACCATTCAGCTACCCAACTCTCTAGTGATTCAACCACCTCACTTATTAAATGTGTTTTCACCTGATCTTTTTAAAGATTTCTAAATTATAGGGTCATTTGCATTGCTTCTCATGAGTAGATGTTTTTCTAGCTGTCCAGGGTCAATAGTTGCATGTATTTTCTATTCATAAAGACATTGATCAAAATAAATCAATGATTGATTCTGGTGAGCAAAAGCACAGTGGGCAAAAAGCTTTCATTAGTATAAGATAATATTTTCTACGCTCAGTATTGCTGTTTGTGTGTAATGAAGACTTGGTCAAAATGTTGCTTTATCAGTGTTCTTTAAGAAAAAATTGAAACTTCAAAAATCAGTAAATAACAATTAGTTATATTGATGATGGATGAAGTTAAAAGCATTGAAAGCTCTATTTTAACATTCACTAAAAAATCAGGCACCTACTGGAATTTTGACATCGTGTTTTCTTATCTAATCCATATGCTCTGAGCATGATAACACTGAAAAAGGAAAAAGAAAATGTGATGGAGATGATTTTGGTATGGACTAGTAGAAAGGAAAGAAAAAAATGATGTCAATAGATGGAAGCAAGAAAAAAAACCCTTTATATAGCTTGGAACCTACTGGCCTGACACTCTTACACTGCAACATTGTGTTTGACACCTGAAATGATTGCCAGACACCAAAAATGACTGCCAAACACTAGTCCATCTGCTGTATGTGGCCAGGGAATACTGCTGAGCAGGTCCTTGGGAATACGCATTTGCAATTTACTTGTTCTTAAAGGCTGATGAAGATGAGTTTTGTCACAGGTTCTCAGGGTCATTACTTGACATTAGGATTTTCAGGGAAATGAAAAGACTCTACTGACTTTGTATAGAGCCCTTTATGACAAGGTTTCATGAGTATTCTGACAGTGTGATATCTGTCACATCCTTCTGTTATGTTGAATATTACAGATTTCTTTGGTTCCAGGTTGTGGCCTGTTTATTAGTAATGATGTGTTATGCGCAGTTTAGTGTACAAAGATAATATCAGTCAGGGCAGAGAAGAAAAAATGATTAAATGCAGTATGACTGATACGAGACTTTAGAATAAACTTCAGAAAGGAGAGTTGGGTTTCATAATACAAAATACATCACTTCTTGATAAAAGCTGAGAATAAATTTACTTTTGGTAATTAAAAGAACAGTATTTTTCAACAAAATATGCAGTGATTAATTTTGTCCATGGAAGTAATTTTGTTCTGGGTGCCTTATGGGTGTACAAGTTGTAGTATTATTTCTTTCCCTTCTTTCTTTGCAACTTCTGGCCTGGAACTATGTTTTGTTGTTCTGTACCTGGACTTTTTTGGTCAGAAAGGTAACTACCTTTTTCTTGAATTTCAGGTGATAAATTCAATGTCTACTGTACCACTATGCAATGCTGATTAATTGATCATTCAAATAATTTGCTTTGCACATGATAGCTCACCAGCTTTTCAGGAAGCATCCAGGAATCTTCATGTAGCTGTGAGTTTGTCAGATACTATGAAGTAAATTAACTTTCTGGTATTTATAGACCTAATGCCAGTGAAACAGTGGAATAACTTTCATAAATTTTGATGTGCCTAGAATAGGATGACAGGAGATGAGGGATAGCTGGGTTGAAAGCTACCTTTAGTTATGTCCAGATAACTTCCAGCAATCTCAAGTGAAGTTGCATTTGTGAACAAAGACAATTTTCTTTCTCTTGTGGCTTAATTTCTTGAATGACATGGGGTTTTTAAGTAGTCCATTAAGCTACCATGTGATCAGGTAACTCGGATGATTAGTAAACTTGCACTACAGGACATATACTTAATTGTTATAGTTTACTTTTACTATAAAATAACACAAAGTGAACGAGTGTAGCCATAACTCACTCTGATGAAGAGATGAATGAGTAATATTTTACGTATTAGAGTAATATACATACAATATTAATACTGCATATATAATAAACTTACATATAATATACTAGTGGTATATGTATCTAACGAACTTCATATGATAAGAGTTTAAAACTAGGAAATGCAACTCAAAAGTAAAATACTGGGTTTAAAAACAAAGCTAAAGACTCCTTAAATTAAAAGACTTTTGGATAGAAAGACAAGTGAAAATCAGAATATTTTTTGCATTCTTTACCCAATGCTCTTATGAGCAATGATTTGGTTTTAATAGTGCTTGATCGCTAATAATTCTAATCTTTGATCAAAAATCATGATTCATAAAGCAGAAGATAAGTAGAAGACACAAAATTAGGGCAGTTTATGGTTTGGGTTTTTTCATGAAAGGTACCTGGTTATTATTCCTCCTTCCAAGTTTCCTATACTTGTCTCTAAACTTCTTAAAAGATGTGATCGTTTGGGGAGTGTTCTTATTGTCTTTGTCAGGTGATGAACTTCTGTTTCATTCTCACTGTGTATCTTTGCCCTGTAAGGATTTCTGGACACAAGAGAGTAGGGAAAAGCATTTTCCATGCAACTTGCTAATACAACACCTCCAAGCCACAGTTCCTGGAGGATCACAGAATGGCTAGATCCAGAGATTAGCTGCATTTCCTCAGTGCATGCATTAAGAACAGCAGAAGGGAGTCAGCAAGAAAGTTTACTGTCACAGAGTATGTTCAGCTTGGGGAAGGGAGAATCAATCATTGATTTGATTAGTATATTGAGATTGTGAAGATATGTTAATGGGTATTAAATATGTGGTTTTTCAGCTGTACAGTGTCTGGAGGTCTAGCAACAGTAGAATTTTTCACTGGGGGACAGCTGCAGGACCAGTAAGTCATTTGATTGTGCTCTGGTTTAACTTATTTTCCTTTTCCTTTCTCCTTAAGCCCTTTTCATCTTCTGATCATGAAGAGCAATTTGAACATGCTGTTGTTGGGTTGGTTTTTGTTTTTTGGTTTTGGGTTTTTTTTAATAGTGTGAATCCTTGTAACATCACTGGCTGATCAAAGGCATTTTGGAGCTTGCTTCTGGCTATCATCTTTTGCTGAGAAGATAATTGCGTGGAATATATGGGGACTATTTGTTTCTAATTGTAGAAAGGATTCCTTCCTACAAGTCTTGACAGTCATTTCTGGCATTTCTTACTGAGTTTCAGTACTGCTTGTTTTCTAGCCAAATGTCAGTTTCTGTCTGAATATTCTCCAGCTCTGCATTTGCTTCTATGACATTGTGCTTTTTCCACTATTCAAATTATTACCCTAGGAAGGTTAATGTGTATGGCTGAATGGAGGCATGATATTTGAATGATTTCAAAAGTACAGCAAGACTCTTCCATCCTGATTATTGTATTTCTTAGTGGATTGGATGACTTGGAAAACAATCTCTTTGGAGACCTTTCCGTGTCCCCTGTTTTGTGCTTCCACTCTGGAAGGCATTAAACGTACAGACTGGTATCCTAATTCTACACAAATAGGTTAGATGCGATGCGGTCTCCTTGGAAGGAATTTGTTTATAGTGACTGAAAATTAACACTCTGAATTTAAAGTTAAAGCTCTCCAATTGAGAAATGTTGCTTTAGAGTTTTCTGATGTACTAATATGGGGATTTCAAGAACATACTGGTATGTTTTTATGCTCATCTGCAATCTTTTGTTGCTCATTATGGGTATGCTGGTTTTAAAGGAAGAAAATAAGTTAAAATCTTGGTCTGAGAAACAAGGAGTGAAGGGCAGGGGGATGAAAAGGGGGTGATGGCTTATGTTTAATGGTCAGACAGAATTAGATAGCTTATCAGAACTGAAGAACATCATTTAATGCTAATTTGCTTTTTATAGAAATCTCAGTTGGAACAGGATTTAAAGTAGTATTACTGGTACTGCACGGCACACTGCAGAAAAGAAGTATTGACAAGCTACAGCTTTGAGCATTTGCCATAATGCAACAGAGATAGATCATTTAGGTGGGTCTTGTTTTGATTTGATTTTTATTACTATTAGCCCTTCTTTCCACCTACTTTAAAAGACCTTTTTTGTTTGTTTTTGCTTTTTTTACTGTAATTGCTTTAGGATTTTGACCTGCTGCAACAATCTCAGAAGAGAAGCAAAACAGTCAGCTGGGAATGGTTACCCTAATTTGATCTGCAGCTACTGCTCTGACTTAATCTTCTGTTGTGTGTGGACCATAGGCTTCAGTATTAATTATATAGTATTTGTATGTTCTGCTGTGTCACAGTTGCCAATAGGAAATCATTTTCCCACCTATTGTTAATATACTGTTAAGAGGAAAATATTTTCTGTTATCCATGAATATTGTAAAGTTTCACTCATATCAACTCGCATCAAATATTCATCAGTTTGCAGGAATGGACCCCCAAAATATTTATCTCACCACAGGACAAGCTATGTGCTGAGACAGAGATGTATTTGATAATTTTTCTAAAGATAAGCTGCAAGAGTGTTCTCCTAATGGATGCCAAACATATGTGGGTTACCAGTTTGATAAACACACTGCAAATAATATCTAGCAGCTGTCTACACTAAAATAAATGGGCTTTTTTTATATTTGCCACATTTTTAAAGGATTTTTCTAATCCTCCATAAACAAGAACAGTGTTTATATAATACAAGCAGGTTTTGTTAGATTACAAGAGCAAGAAATGAAGAATTGTTGTGTGGGTTTATTTTTTACATTTTACATTGGCATATAGGAATATTCAGTGTCATTTTTAACTGCTTTTCTTGTCTCTTGTCAGTTTAACTCAGACCTTTGATCTTCTTTAAATGTCTGCTTTGTGCTGCCTCCATTTCTGATCTGTAATAAAATAGATATGTCCCTATGTTGATATTGAGTAAGGAAAAACATCAACATTTTTGAACACTATAAGTCAATAATTTTTTCTCCATGGAAGAGACAGTGATTGATGACATTACTATGTGTACTTAGAGCAATTTCTGTATTATGGAAGGAAAAGATGTTTCTTCTCTAATTAACTGTTTCATTTTCTAATTAGGATGCTAACATCAGTGTGTCCCTTGTGTGTTCTTTCTCTTTGCACTGTTCAATCTAGGTCATACTTTCTGTACCTTTCTGCATAGCACAGTAAAAATTAGACAAGGTTAGAATTAGTGATAGGCTAAAATACCTAGAAATAATTTTAATAGTTATAGAGCTTAAAGCTGTGAATATCCTGCAAGGATTTACATTTGGACTCTGATTTCAGGCTCCGTTCTACAGCACATTAACTCATTTGCAACCCCTAGTACAATGCAATATTTCTATCCTGGGCTTGCTAACACTACATTAGATAATGTTTACATATATGAATGATCATGAGCTGTTGGGTTTTCTTTCCACTTAGTGCCAAACCCAAGCAAAAAAAAAGAATGGAAAAGAAGATAAATTTGTCATTTGTCTACAGGTTATTTAAAAGGTCACAATTTCAAAACAAAACTCAAGTAATCTTTCATTAAATTTTCCCTTTTTCCCCCTATCGTTAAAAAGTTCATATTTTTTTCAGAATCCAGAGCCTTCATAAACCAGCTTTGACTGCCTCCATTTTATGCCGATAAAACTAAGAAGCAAATTCTGCTACAGGAAAACATCCCTTTGCAAGGTTCTGACATCAAAGACAAAAGTGTGAGTTAACAAAGAAATCCAATCATTGCATTGAACAATTACTAAATTTAGGGCAGACTTCCACAGAAATACTTATGTGCTCAATTCCCAATGATTTCAGTGAAGGAGTGGAGGGGAAAGAAAGCACTAAGCACCAAGTCTTTTATGATAGCTGTCTCCATGAAGAGAATTGTGAACTTTTCTATTTTAAACATCTAGGTCCAGCACCCATCAGGAAAGGGAGAATGAAGGGGTTGCTTAGCTTGAAGGGGAGACGGAGGGAGGATATTATAAATGTGCCTATAGTTGATTGGAAAAGAAGTATTAGGCTTAAATTGCAGTGAGAAAGCTTTAAGTTAGGCACAAAGAATATAACAGGTTCCTTACAGTAATGATTGTAAGGCATTGGTCAAATAAGGTTTTTGAGATTAAGCCATGATGCTTCTTATCATCAGTATGATAACAGGTACAGTTGATCCTGCCTTAAAACAGGTTTGCCATCTAGATTACTCTTGAAGTTTCTTGTAGCCATGGTAGTTTAGCCACTATTGAAACATCAAAACAAAAACCACCATGAAAAAATTAGTTAGCCTGGATGATATCAAATGTTGTCTCTCAACATCATAGGGAGGTTTAGGGTGGGAGAGACCTCTGGAGATCATCTAGTGTAACTTTCCATTGAAAGCAGGACCTTAGATTAGGTTAACTGGGGACATGTCAAGCCAAGTCTTGAATATTTCCAGCAGGTGAGATTTGCATCACTCCTCTAGGCTACCCATCCCAATGTTTAGTTGTTCTCATGGTGAAGATTTTTTTTTTTCCTATATGCAAACAAAATTTCCCCTGAGTCAACATGTGTTCATTGCCTCTTGTCCTGTCACTGTCCATTTCTGTGGAAAGGGAATCTCCATCTTCTCTTTAACTACTTTTCACAATTTGGAAGTGGAGTGATAAGATTGCTGCTGTTGCCAAAGTCTGCATTTCTACTGAAGAGATAAAAACAACCAAAGTTTTCGTATGTATCTGACTTTCCCCTGAGATCTTGTTTGTTTGACCTTTTTCTCAAAACAAAAACAAACCAACCAACCCAGAAAACCAAAACCACTTTGGAGCGTATGAGGCACGCATACAGGTGTGCCTGTTCCTATCTTCCCCAAAGGCCAGGAGACTTACTTGCAAAGCTGGAAGATCTGTTTTCAAGTTTCTCAGTATGGTCAGAGTCTTGATTCAAGACTTCTCAACAGAACACCTCTGACTTACTGAGTATCCTTTTGGTTAAGCACTTCCTAGGATGCTATTATTACTAATGAGAGAAAGGTAGTATAGCCTACAGTCAGGACTCCCAGCCAGCTTTCACAAGAGTGTGGCAGAGATGAAGTTTCTAAGAGATTCAACTACTTTTAATAATTAAATAACAGTTTTCAAATGTGGCATTTTTATGTTAGAAGGATAGTATTGTGCTTTGATACTAATTTTTGTTATGTTCTGTATTTGCTTTTATGAATACAAGAAAACAAGGGAGCAGAGAAAGAAATCATTAACCCTGATTACTATTCACAGATAAATGGAATATAGTAAAGCTATCCTAAAGCACCTTTAAGATTTCTTAAAGCATCATTGTAGTTCTAAACTGGTTTCATGATAGTGTAGTCATAATTTCAGCTGAATAACTTGCATCTTATGCCATTATCAGAGGGACTCATGTAAAAACTTTTTGGGGGTAGTATTCACTTATGTCATAGTTTTTGTAAGAATTTAAAAAACATAACAGGCAATGTTTATCAGATCATTTAAAACAACCAAAACTAGTTGGCTATTCCTGATATTTTTTGCTTTAATATACCACTTCACTAGTTAAGAACTGAGTTTCTCTCAGCTCTAATGTTGCCATATGTTGTTGATATATAAACTGATTCTGCAAAATGAATATGTTCAAGAATAATTCCTAGCCTTCAGTATTGAGGAATCAGTGAGCACAAGTGACCTGAAATCTGTTTTCATAAACTGTTGTAATTGTTTTCAACTTCTTGAACGCGATTCTAAACCATAATTAGGCATGAGGAACTAGCTAAAGTCTGTTCTGTAGCTGGAAAGCCAAACTTCCGTCCATCTCACTTTAACTGTAGCTGAACTGCCACAACCCTTGACATTTCAAATGCATTGAATATTTTATCATTCCGTTCCTATGGATATGTTTTGTTTAGACATAATCCAAAGTAGCAGATCCAGAAATAGAAGAGTTTTGTTTTATTTTAAAGCTGACTTGCCGTGTCACACCTCATTTGTCATGCCATTCTGTGTCTCGTAAACAACCAAATACAATGATATGCTCCATAAAATATGAGTTATGCTTCCAAGACTATACAGGTTGTTTCCATTTCTAATGGCAATACGTGTACGTGTCTGTCTTTATATTCAGTTGGTGGATCTTAGCTTATCATTTCTGGAAGTAGGTAAATGGTGAACGACAATTAATATTTGTGGCATGCATTCTATCTCTTGCAGAAATATATATTAACTTTTCAGTCTAAACTGTTGGATTTTATTGCTTTATTGGTTGGTTGGTTGGTTTGTTTGGGGTTTTTTTGTGACCAAATTGTAAGTCATTTTAAAACTACCATGAATTTCAGAAACTAGGTACTTCGCACTTCTAAAAGGCAAGCTACTTGTGTCACAAACTACTAAAATTTGCTACTTGTCATAATCTGGGGCATTTATGTATGATACCCAGCTTTGGCAGGAAAGCCATCATGAAGCACACTGGTCAGCTGAAAAAAATTCTTTATCTTTGCAAACAACCAGGTAATCTACAGCACAAATCCCTCTGTTCATGCGCTCTACTTTCAGTTGCATCAGAAGTTAGTATAGTATCATGGTTTCAGAAATGCTGTCAGCTGCTTAGTCTTTCTCCTGACAGTATGCAGAATTGGAGCATATGAAGGAAAGCTCTTATTGCTTTGAATAAGAAAAAGTACTTTCTTAGGTACCAGTGCAGACAAAACAAGTAAACAGTCTAAACCTGATTCAAAGTTCATTGACGTCAGTGAATTTCTTTCCCTTGACTTCTGTAAGTTCTGAATAAAGTCCTAAGGGAACAGGGCGATAAATGTATTGGCATTAATGCTAATCTTACTTAAATGCTATAGATTACATTATTGTCTGACATTCAAGCCATAATTACATAAATCTGCTGCATGTATTTGCTGTCATTTTTATAGATGTTTCATTCGCTTAGGAAACAAACAAACCCACAATGTTCTGTTTGCTTTAGTATGCAAGAGATTTGAGTGCTTAAGAAGTGTATTTACATTCATGTTGCCTATAAAGATGCCATTTGTTTGCAAACTCAGTGAGAGGTATGATAAAGCCAACTTCAGTTCTCAGATGATAAGAAAGTATCATTCCTAAATCCGTTTCATAAGTTAATTTAAAAAAAAACTGAGAAAGAAGGGAGGTGAGGATACTAGATTGCAGATTCCCAGAGGCAAAGTAATATATGGACCAAGCAAAGCCATGGGGAAGATAATTCCAATCAGACAGTTATAATGAGATAAGCCAGATAGGTATGATCAAAATCAGTTTAGCTTTAGGAAATTAAAAAAGAAAAAAGCAGAAAATTAGAAAGGTATTAGAAGTATATAATTTAAAGCCCTTATCATGAAAAGGAGAAAAGCTAGAAATAGAGGTAGCAACATTTGGAGGGTGTCCTGGTTTCAGCTGGGATAGAGTTAATTGTCTTCCTAGTAGCTGGTACGGTGCTATGTTTTGAGTACAGTATGAGAAGGATGTTGATAACACACTGATATTTTCTTTTGTTGCTAAGTAATGTTTAGTCTAAAGTCAAGGATTTTTCAGCTTCTCATGCCCAGCCAGTGAGAAAGCTGGAGGGGCACAAGAAGTTGGCACAGGACACAGCCAGGGCAGCTGATCCAAACTGGCCAACGGGGTATTCCAGACCATGGGACGTCCCATCCAGTATAGGAACTGGGGGGAGTGGGGGTGGGGAATCGCCGCTCGGGGACTAACTGGGTGTCGATCAGCGGGTGGTGAGCAATTGCACTGCGCATCGTTTGTACATTCCAATCCTTTTATTATTACTGTTGTCATTTTATTAGTGTTATCATTATCATTACTAGTTTCTTCTTTTCTGTTCTATTAAACCATTCTTGTCTCAACCCATGAGTTTTACTTCTTTTCCCAGTTCTCTCCCCCATCCCAGTGGGTGGGGGGAAGTGAACGAGCAGCTGCGTGGTGCTTAGTTGCTGGCTGGGGTTAAACCACGACAGAGGGTTAAGGAAAAGCAGTGTTGCCTGTACCTTTATTTCAGCGGTGTATTTGACTCCTCAAACAGTTGTGTGGGGGTTTTTTTTGTTTAAAACTGCCTTTTTGTTTAAAAGGCAGTTACAACTACTCCAGGAAATACAGTTCTCAATCACTCCAGATTGCTAAGGGTTCAGTGTGCATTTTGATTTGACTGTTTCCTTTTCTGAGCTGTGCATATGACAATTTGGCTCTGTGATTAAAAACAGATGTTTTTTAAGGGACAGGTGGAAAGGGAGGGAGGAGGAGAGATACTGGATTCTCTTTCTCTGACACAAACAGAAAATGCAGATAAATAATAAATACAGGTTTTGTGGTGTTCGAGAATTTTCGAACATAAGGGATGTTTTCTATGGATAAGAGGCATCGTGATTCTCATTATGCATTTCTTGAGGTGAACAACAGGTCGAAGGTCCTACCTAGCATCTCTGAGTATACCTTATTCAAGGCAAATCATAAAGTTGTAAAAGGAGATTCCTTCTAACTGCAACTTGCTAGATATTAGACCGCTTTCCTTATTTAAAAACCTAACTCTGCAGTCAAGGCATAAATGTGTGTAATATGAAAGTTCAGAAGAAATCTTCTTGCTCATAACACTCATGTTTGCTCCCTAGCATTTCTGACTATGCAGCTGAAGTACAACAGTCTGGATAAAGTTACAGCTTCAGAAATCCTTCAAACAAACAAACAAATCTAAAGAGATGTAGATAGACCTGAGAAGTCCAATTTCTGCAAAACCATATCCCAGTATCAATACTTCACCTAACCCCACCATCCCTCCCTCAGGTATCAGAGCCATCTGAAGGCAGCGAGGTGCCTGCGCTTTTTCCTCCTCTCAGCCAGCCGCAGGAGCTCAGGCGCTAGAAGTAGGCTATGTGCAGGAGGCAGCTTTTCAATGTTTGAATGCCATGGGCAACATCTATGCTCTGCCTTTCCTGAAGAGAAGGGAGTGTGCTGACGGGACAGAAGTCTTCTGTGTCCAGGTTTGATCTGTGGGCCACCAGTTGTGCCCCACTGAACACTATGGACTTCCTAAAACAAGCATAGATTATGTAGTAAATATTTCTTTCTCCAATCTTTAGGGGAACATACACACATGTGGGTTTGCAGTGTTTTGTTCTCTTCCAATTTTAATGTGATCGGCCCTTTTGTTTGCCATTTACAGGGAAGAGGTTTTTTGCTATTTTTTCTGGCTTTTGGAAGTATATGCACCTTGAGAAAACTTTTCTGTGTTTTTTGGTTTTAGGGTTGTTGGGGGGTTTTTTGTGTGTTTTTGCAGGGTGTTGTCTAGGCAAATCACCAACTTCCCAGAAATTGTCCTGGTACATCTCCTAACAGAGTGCACTCCACTTAAATTTGGTAATAAAATGTTTTGGCAGCATTTTTATTTCATTTCTGGTCAAAAAGTTATACTGTAGGTCCCTTCTAACAACTTTGGCAATGGATCATTTCTTTGAATATTCCGTTTATAACTCCAAAAACTACAGCATGAATTTAACTTCTACTTTTGTAGTTCAAAAGCCTTTGGGATTAACATCGCAAATTAGAAATTAAAATCGACTTTTTTTTTTCCTTTTTCCTTGGTTTAACTTCAAATAAAGAAGAGATTTGTATAAAAGGTGCATATGAAGCTGGGTTTATAGAGTGAACTTCATTAAACTTTACTCCAAATTTCCTGTGTGCAATATTTAAAAAAAAAAGAGGATATGAATAAAACACTCTGAATGAAATAGTCATTTAGCTGTAGCTAGAGTAATTATAAACACAGGATTATTCTCTATATTTTAATGGTCATATTATCCTTCTGGGCAGAAAAAAATATTTACATTAAGTTTAATAGGACATAATCACCTTATCAGTATGACTGACTTTATACCAGTGTATGTAAAATTAGCTGGGCAAAATTCAGGACCTAAGCATGGATATCATTACAAGTTAAATCTGCAACTAACTTTGCTAAATGAAGATCACCAGCAGCTGCTCATATTAGTTGCTATCTTTAGGTCTTGGATTAATCTGCATGACAGCAGAAGTGGGTCTTAAAAGTGCTGAACTACAGTGATTATAACTTCATCTCAAGCGGCAGTTACAAAAGACCTGTGCCCTTTGGGTAGGCAGTGTTAAATTGTTGGTCTGGAGAGGCAAGTGTCAGTGACCTTTCCCAACACAAATGCGCACACATTTATTCATCTCTACACTGATCAGCATCTGCTACCCCAAGCTTAGGTCTGCAAGTTGCAAACAGTGAAGTTTTTGACAAATTCAACTTAGCTGCCAAAATGATGGAAGAAGATTAAATCACAGCTAGCTAGAATATTAGCATAAGGCTTCTCTTACTGCTTTTAAAAATGTCCCTCATTCCTAGTCTGTCACAGTAGACTAGCCCATCTCGTCAAAAATTTCTCTGATGTCTACAAAAACCTGTGAAATGACTTACACTGCTGGAAAAAGTGGCCAAAGCTTGTCTTGCCAGTCATTATTATTACTCTACTGTTTCTGTATATGTTGCTGTCATGTCATATGCTCACATTGTCTCCTGTCTTATGTTTATATGGGGAATTGTCTGGGACATGGAGCTTCCATTTTGTCTCGGTACATACAGTGTCTGATACAAAGGCGTCTGTGACTGAAACTTGTTAGCAGTAATGTAAATGTATCTCGTAGGTATATGGGAAGAACAGTTGAAATAGAGCATTATGTATAGGAGAACCCTCTCAAGTAGTTTCAGAAGAACTAAGGATAAGCTATTTATGTCATTAAACAGAGATTAGAGTTGTCACATACGTACCTCTGACTAGGAAAATCACTCTGATTCAATCCTAGCTCAGAGCTTGAACATAATATATATGAAAATCACGTAACTTTTCTTATGTTTATGAAAGCATAAGAAAAATGGTACATTAAGACTACCTTCTGCTTCAGTCTCAAAAGTTTACAAAATATAAGGATACTGGGGTGAGAGCTGGAGTGCATAAAGTGATCTCTGTAGACTTACAAATCTTTGTGGGGTGAAAAAAGTTATAATTTGTGTACACAAAGACAATTGATGTTAAATCAATTGTCAAGTTTTTACTTAATTATGGGCATGGAAGCTCCTGTATATTAAAAAGCCTATTTCAACTCTTGTTTACATGTATAGTGGAACTGAATTGGGTGGACTTGAATTATGATTTATAACAGTAAAATATGATAACAGAGAGTGTTAGTGGCCCAGTTCCTGCAGCCTTTATTGCATGAATATAGCATGATTCTTCCATGTGTAGTAAATATTAATAGAAGAAAAAATACTGCTTATGCTGTTCCAATTAACAAAGTAAATTTAACTGTTGTATGCAAAGCCATCTAGTGAAACACTTGGCATTAAATACTTCAGTCCTGTTGTTAACAGTCTTATATATTACATTTGCTAAAATCTGGCAATATGTGTGTTGTTATTATACAAGTTAAAGAGCTGAGATATCTCATCTGAGTCTTGTAAAGGAAAGCATTACTTAAGAGCTAAGTATACCAGTATGAAATGAACAGGGTATCAATTTATAAGTGGAACCAGAAAAAAAGAGAATAATTTTTGTAGATCGCTTTATTGTAACACCTGACATCTACCACTTCTAGCAAAGGATAAAAGGAACATTGGGAAGAAAACATGAATATAAGAGCCCAGTGTTAAAGGCTATATGTAGACTTGTGGCAGTGGATGCAGGAAAAACAACAAGCCTTGTTTTAGAAAAATACAGCTGGCATTTTTACAGCTCTGTTTCTAACTCCTTGTGCAAAAATCTGACAATAGTGTGAGAAACACTTTTGGCAGAATCATACTGAAACCTTCACTATCAGCGTGAAACATCTGAAAAGGAATGGCAATATGCGTTAGGGGGGAAAAAAGTAATTTCAGCAGAATTTTAGGAAGGTGGAATTGAAAGTCTTTGGAGAGGATAACAATGCTTAAATTATATAGTCTTTATGATGTAAATTACCGGATGTGAATGCATTTTTTTGTAATTTGGAATTATTTTTAAGGTATAGAAATGTTATTTCAGCACAGGCTATCTGAGAATAACAAACTTCCCCCTATAGTTCAGGTTTTTAGGTTTTGGTAGCTAACCTGATTGGGGATATACAAGAGAGTGTAAGGCAGAAATTTTTCAGATAAGTCTGAGAGGATGTTGTCATTGAAAATACCATTGGTGGAACGTTCAATACATCCTTCTAAAATGACAAAGTCACACAAATGTAGTTTGTTTCCAAATATTTTTTTTTCACCAGTTCCAGGTTTGCTGTTAAGTACTTCCTTGTCTATCCATGCTCTGGACGTGTTTCTTGCAGCATGAAAAAACCCTGCATTCTTACCATCCATTCCAAAATGGTTAAGTAAAATAGTTTACCGTATTTATGAAAGATACTATCTTGTAATTAAAAAAAATGGTATTCCCCTGCTGAAAGGGTCACTAACTGGGTCCATACATTCTATGTGCTTATTTATCATTTTGCAATGCAGTTATCAACTTGGATACGTGGACAAACTTGTTATTTTGTGATATTATTTTTCTGGAGACTTTCTGGGCTCTGATAATGCTCTTTGTATTTTCCTTCCTTTTCTCCAAGCTATGTACTTTTGGGAAGATGATCTATGTTCTGTAATATAGGGATCATTAGGAAAGTTCAGTGTTTGAAGATTTCCTTTTGTCCAGAATCAAGCCAAACAGTTAAAATATTCACAAAATAGAAACAGTAATAAAAGATTCAATTAAGTTATGTCAAAAGGTCAGCACCAGAAAGTTCATTTTTTACAAGGTTGCTGCACCTTTTATTGATGAGAAAATATCTAATAATCCTATTTAATAAAATCATTAGCATTAACTATTTTATTCACATAAACGTTTGACCTGAAAGTGAAGTCAAAATTCAGTGGAGTTAAAAAGATAAAAGAAGTATTTCCTTTAGATCTTGAAACACTGAAAAATTGCAGTGTTTCCACCAAAGATTTTTTTTTATAGTACTGTCTGTTTTGATGAAAAGTTGAGCATTTTGATCATCTTTTAGTCATCCCTAGTTGTAGGCTTATTCAGTAAACAAGTGGTGCAAACAGATGTTGCTAGCAGACATGGTGGTTTGCACAGCAGTTTGTGGGCTCTGCTTCCAGATCTTCTGGGAACTTCTTGGAGCCTCAGGGTGTGTGCTGGTGTGTACTGGTGCAGCTGCTGATGCTGCTACATAGCTCCTAGAGGCTTTTGCTTCTATTAGCAAAGTTGCAGTTTCTAGTAGTGTCCGTCAGCTATTGCTGGTCAAAGGGTAATTTAACCTGCTGTCTTCAGCTGACTTCTAAAGAGGCAGTGATAAGCCCCATCCAGCTGGTGCTAGGGAGAAACCTGTACTGCCTCCCAGTCCAGAGGGCAGCTCCCAGGGGCGGCTAACACATCCATTAGTTTGCGCAGGAGCATGCACGGAAAGGGGTCAGAAATTGCTGCATTCAGCGTACAAGTGGTGATGGACCACAGCAAAGTGCCACACTCAGCTCTTACTGGAGCAGCATGTGGGACATCTGGGCCCAGAGCGGGTCTGGAGAGAGGATGCAGGGCCTAAAACTGAACACAGCATTCCAGGTGCGGCCTCACCAGCGCCGAGTACAGGGGGAACAATCACTTCCCTAGTCCTGCTCGCCATGTTATTTCTGATACAAGCCAGGATGATGTTGACTTTCTTGGCCACCTGGGCACACTGTCTGCTCATATTCAGCCGGCTGTCAGCCAACACCCCCAGGTCCTTTTCCACCAGGCAGCTTTCCAGACACTCTTCCAAGCCTGTAGCATTGCATGGGGTTGTTGTGACCCAAGTGCAGGACCCGGCACTTGACCTTGTTGAACCTCATACAATTGGCTTTGGCCCATCGATCCAGCCTGTACAGATCCCTCTGTAAAGCCTTCCTTCCCTCAAGCAGATCAACACTCCCGCCCAACTTGGTGTCGTCTGAACTCACTGAGGGTGTCCTTGATACTCTCATCCAGATCACTGATTAAGATATTAAACAGAACAGGCCCCACTGCTGAGCCCTGGGGAGCACCACTTGTGACCGGCCGCCAACTGGATTTAACTCCATTCACCACAACTCTTTGGGCCCAGCCATCCAGCCAGTTTTTTACCCAGTGAAGAATACGCCTGTCCAAGCCATGAGCAGCCAGTTTCTCCAGGAGAATGCTGTGGGAAACGCTGTCAAAGGCTTTACTAAAGTCCAGGTAAACAACACCCACAGCCTTTCCCTCATCCACTATGTGGGTCACATTGTCATAAAACAAGATCAGGTTAGTGTCCTTGCCTGTAGGAGGTGTGTGTAGGCTGAGAGGCTATCACCAGGTTAAGGATCTGCAGGAGGTGAACTCATTGAGCAGCTCCAGGGAAGGTGAAAAGAAGATTGATGGGGTCTTCACAGAGACCCTGCAGAGACTGAACCCCCAGCTGCAAGAGGAGGGTCAGCTAGCGACTGGTCAGGTGTGGGGCAACAGAGAATATCTGACACAGCAGGCTGTGCTGGACATGTAGCAGCTTGGCGGGGAAAACAGGCAGGGAAGAAGAGGAGGGAGCTGCCCTCTGTGCGAAGGAGCAGCTCAGATGCATAGAGCTCTTTTATGGGATGGAAGATGGTCTGGTGAGCACTTGCGGGTCAAGATCTAACAGACCAGCGAGGGCAACACCATGGGGGGAGACTTATAGACTACTGAGTCAGGATGAAGAAGCATGAAAAGCCTTCTTTAAATGACTTAAGGAAGTCTTGGGATCACAAATGCTGGTGCTCATGGGAGATTGAGCGTCCCTGATATCTGCTAGAGGGGCAACATGATGGGATGGGAGCAGTCAAGATTTCTGGAGGATGACAAGGATAACTTCTTGATAGAGATACTGGTTGGCCCAACAGCTGGATCTGCTGTTCACTGGGAAAGAGGTGCTGATTGAGGATGTGGCAATTAATGGCAGCCTGGGCTGTGGTAACCATGAAATGGTGGATCTGAAGATGTTGAGGGAGAAAGGAGAGTCGCAGAATCCGGACTCTTGGTGACAGGCAAGCAGACTGCAGCTTGTTTAGGGAACTGTTGGGTGGGATCACTTGGGTAACAGCTCTAAAGGGAAAAAGAGATGAGGGAAGCTGTCATGGCTTTAAGGGTAGCATCCTACAGGCACAAAAATAATCCATCCCAGTACTCAGGAAGATAGCTAGACATATTCTTTAGTTAATCAGGGAGACATATCAAAATGCTTTCTTTAGTTAATCAGGGAACTCCTGGCAGAGATCCAATGCAAATAAAAACCCCACAAAAAAAAAAAAATCCAAACACCTCACCCTACCCCCAAACCAGCATATATTAAGTGGAAGCAGGGACAGATTACAAATGAAGAATTCAGAACTTTGCCCAGGAATGTAGAGTTGCTGTCAGGAAAACCAAAGCTTACATGGAATTGAGACTTGCAAGAAACATCAGTGGCAACAAGAAGAGCTTCAACTGCTACATTAGTGGTAAAAGGCTGAATAAGGAAAATATGAGACTGTGGCTGAACAGCATGGTTGATTTAGGGACTGTGGGCACAGATAAGGCTGAGTTACTCAGTATCTTCTTCAGTCTTCACTGGTGTAGTTTATCAGGCCTCGATGCTTAGTGAAAGTTTTGAAGGAGGAGAGGAAATACCAGCAGTGAGTGATGATCAAGTCAGAGACTGCATGTGAGAACTGCACCCATATGTGTTCCTGAGACCTGACAGGCTGAGTTTGAGAGTGCTGAAAGATCTGGCAGATATCCACAAATTGAAATACAGGAAATTATATTTAAACATAAGAAACTCCTTTACGGTGACAGTGGTCAAACATTGCAACGGGTTGCCCAGAGAAATTGTGGAATTTGAATGTCCATTCTTGGAGATGTTCAAAACCTGACTGGACATGGTCCTGGGCAAACTGCTCTAGCTGATGGTGCTTTGAGCAGGGGGCGTGGATTAGATGATTTCCAGAGTTGTCTTCCAACCTGCAGTGATTCTGTGACCTGGAGAAGGGTTTTCTAGCTGGATATAAGAAAAAGCTTTTTCTCCCTGAGGACAATCAACAGTGAAGAAGGCTGCATGAAAAGGTGGTTCAATCTCCATTCCTTAACACACTCACAATCAGACTTATTAAAGCCCTGAGAAATTAGTTTGATCTGATCTCACAGCTGAAGTGCTTCGAGTAGGAGTTTGGTCTAGAGGCATCCTGAGGTGCCTTCCAACCTGAATTATCCTGTGAACTTTGCAGTTACTGTACATCATCAGCTGAAAGGCCTGTTGAAAGAGGAGAGATGGAAGTTGGTGGCTGCATACGGACAAGGTTTTAAGCAGCCTCTGCATCAGCACTATTTCCTTTTCCTCGCCTGTGAGATTGATTCCTCATCTGGCTCTCTTTGCTTATATGGCTTTAGTTTAGCCACCTTGAAATTAGGATATTTTAGTGCTTATTTCCTTTTTTTCTGCTACCAATTTTGTTGTCCATTGAAGACAGTAGAGGATTTGAGAACAGAGAACATTTATGAGAGAAAAAACACAACTTCTCAGCTGCTATCTGCAGAGGTCAGGTATCTGAAACTATTATTCAGCACTACATTAAATCTACCTCTAAGCCTCAGAGTTCTGAGTTAAAAAAAATCTGAGGCCACATGCTCTGAATGCTGATTCCGTATGAAATGGTCCATCTGGTTTAAGTATGTTTAGAAATATTCATGGGTTACTTTTTCACTGACAGGCTCTTTCTGGTACTGTCAGTCGTCTTGCAGCACCAGACATAAGCTCTTTATTTCTTCTTCAGGTACCAACACAAATGGCACAAATGCTGGCACACCATCAGTATAAATTTTGTACTAAAGATCTAGCAGCAGTAATCATGGCACCACGACCTGATTATATAGCAGTAAAGAAGGATAAGCAGATTTTTTTTTTTTTTTCGTGGATGCAGGGTTCTGTAGAAAACAGAAAGAGCAGACACTGTGTAGATTTGTGACATACCAGTAACGTATGATAAAATCATGTAAAGAATAGTCAGTGATAATCTTATCTAATTTACTCTCTTTATGCTTATACATGGATATGAAGAATGAAATAGCGTCTGAAAAGTAGGAAGTGATTTGTACCTTTTTGTACCAGAAACTTAACCTAGAATTTCCTGTCTGTTTCACTATATTCATCTAGGAATTAAATTTGTCAGCCTTGGCTCCAGATTAATATGTTTTATTGTTTCTCTTTTAGAAGTCTTTTAGGAAAATCCTCCTTTATTTTTAGATGTAAAACTACTAATAATACAATGAACACAGTTACAGCTTAAGGCTTTTTTTCTTTAATTCTGTCAAATGGGATTTTTTAAATTTATCTTCATGTAAGAGATTGAGTTAAGAATCTCTTTTTGGCCTCTCTTTGGTCTTGTCCGTCATCAGTTTCTATGGAGATTTTTATTTTCAAATCACCTTTTGCTTGCAGCCATAAATAACTTAGCAGAGAACAGTGCTGAAACTCATTTTTTTTCAAGTAGAGATTCAACACTAATACAAAGTATTAATGCTGACCTCATATGCTTACATCAACAGATTGGCACCTCAGACTGTCACACATTCCAGGCAGTTGGGAATTTATTCTACTTTGACATTGATAAGGTTGCTATTAAGGCTGAGAAAGTGAGTTTGGACGTTTGAGACTCTATTGCTTTTTGAAATGGAATAGAAAAGCTTGTGATATCTTGGTGTATATTATTATTAAAGCAGTTTACCACAAAAGAGTAGGGAAGAATACATGGACTTTTTTCTTGAAGTTGTTTCCATTATTCTAGGGCTCGAGTTTGTGAGAGCTTGAGGCTGCCTTCACCAAGCTAAAAGTTTCTAGTTTGTTCGAAACGGTAGGTACTTAAGTTATAGTATGCCTCTTTCAGTAGTTGTCTCTCATGATGACCTATTTCCATTTAAATGCTACAACTATAACTGTGCATCATCCATTCCATGATAAGGGGAAAGGATAATAGGGGTAGTCATAAGGCAGTAAGGAAGAGATGCAGCAAGTAGCAACCAAATGCCCAATGGCTACTTCACAAGTGCAGCTTCATATCTCTGCCGAGTTCAAATGGAAGCTTTTGTGAAGGAAAAAAAGGAGCAGAAACATCCACGCAAAAATACGACAGTTTGTACATTCAGCACCCTGCAGAGATGGAGAGATTTTTTTCAGTTATCAGTGCAATTATCCAAAAATGTATTTGTGATGATTAATAGGACAACTTGAAAATTCAGTTTTGCAGCAGTAACAGTTAAAAAAAAATAATTACATAGGAATGGGAAAGCTGCAAAAATATTTACATTTTAAAATGCCAAGCTGAAAGACTTTGATGACACTTTGATGTAACAACTTGTAACGTGCCAGAATTTTTCGGGGTAAAACTGGTTTTAAAAAATAATAATGAAAAGATGAAAGCATTTAATAGTTAAAAGGAGAATTGAAGTGAGAAACACAATGGCAGCAGTCCTTTGGCTAATCAATGTCTGTTTTACTTGAAGATGGTAAAGAAATGTTTGTGCTTGATAACCAGGTCAGGGATACTTTGTATCCCAGCAGCATTATATGGACTACTGAGATTCTTAAAACCCAAAGGCCAGGGGTTGGATTCAAGTGTACAAAGAACTAAATCCTTTAATATGACTTTTAAGGTAGTTTAAGACATGTTTTGGAGTTGGGAACTGTTTAAACTGCTTCTTTACTCTGTTCATACCAGGCTTACAATCCGATTCCTACATCCCCTGCTATACTGAGTTTCTTCTGTTGTGTAAGCCATGTCCTGTTTTTCTCCCATGCCGTACCAGTGTTACTCTACCATCAGCATCAGCTGGCATAAGTTGTAGTGCGAGCCCTCATATAAAGCCAGCTCAGTCCAGATGGAAACCTCGGAGACGAACGACCAAAAGCAAGACTGCATAGAACATGTGCAACTATATATTTTTTTTTTTTATTTCTCAGAACCTTTTATTTTCAACACTTTAGCCAAATTTTCATGGGAGTCACAATGTGAATTTTCGGTGCCATGTTTAAAGTTCTGGAATGTAAGGCCCTCTGTTGAAAGGGGCAACTTTTCAATAGAGTGTTCGGGGGTTTTTTGACACGAACAAAAATATGTATTTTGCACCAACCTTCTTTGCTGAGAAGTTACATTAAGTTGAGGTCTTACTGTGCTGTGTTTTCTGAATAATTAAGTAGAGAAAAACTTAACATCTTTTCCTGTAAGGTAGCACACATATGGTAATTTTTAATGTTTCTGAATTCTTAGACTAAACAAATTAATGCACCTAACTTTTAAAGACAAATTTACTATGAACTTCCAGTGACACAAAATTATATAACCCCTCATATCAGTTCAAGGAAGTGAATTTTTACTGCATCTTTCAATGCTATTAAAACATCAGTTAAAAGCAGCAGAAGCTGTGTGCATTTTTTCCTCCATCACATATTCTGCAGTACACTTATGTAGTAATGATTTACAGTGGCTTTGTAGAGGTAGAAAAAACTTACGAAGAGGCAAGGTAACAGAGCTATTGACAAAGCACATTTGTGTGTAGGTGTAGTATTTGATGTAAATTATTCATGTAAAGGCTAATGTTTATTTTCAGAGTAATTTCAAATGCATATTATAATTGCCTTGTGTATTTGATTAAAGCCAGCAATTGAATGGTACACTATAGAAAAATAATGAAATCATAGAACAATCCATTAAATTTCACCAATTTTACTGACTGTGCCAATGCAATTTTTTTCAGAAGAATAGAACACACCATATTATCTGCTGCAGATAAAACCAGCAAAATAGAGAGTCTGAGGTAAATCTCCTGACAATAATGCCAGACAGGAAAAATGGATCCTCTCCAAGAAATACTACAGGATTTAGTAAGCTGTATATCAGATGTTGGTTAGCATATTCGGTGCTGATTGCCAAAAGAAAAACTTAAGTAAAGGACAGCAGCATTTCTCATTATTTAGTAAGCAAACAAAAGGAACAAACAAGCTATTCAACATATGCACAAAGTATTGTGCAGAGACATCTGGATTGTATTTAGATATGTAATTGAATAAAGATTTCAAATATAAACAAAGATTCTCCTTTATTGCTCATTAGATTGAAGTAGATATGGCCAAACTACTCACTGAAACAACTTATATGACACTTTCATTCCTTGTTTTCTAAAAGGAGAATATATTTTAATTAAATTCTCTGTCAATTGAAGTAACAGGAATATGGTGAACAAATACCATCATCTGAGTAGTTTATTAGAGACATTTGATTTTGAGTGTTTGCTTTACTTGTTTCTCATTTGAAAAGTATTGTATGCTACCTAGCATACTGAATATGTAGTCTCTTTGTTTTAATCATATGATGCAATAATGACTGATGAGGAGGTTTCGGTACATTGGTTTGGTCATGAGGTAGTGTGAAATACATTGTATTGTGGGCAGCGTTTAACTTAAAACGTCAACCTTTCTACTTTAGGTGATTAATCTCAAGTGAGATGTGATAACCAACTAGGTTGTATTGCAAATGCCACCAAAACCAGACAATTTAGGTAAATCCATTTGACTTTGAATCTGCAGTAGGTCAAAAAAGATGCTTGTGGTCAGTTTCTGTGTTTTACTGGGAGCGTTCTGTAGATGCGGCAGCACTGATTATTGCAAATGCAGTGTGTGTAGGCTGAGGTCAGTAATTTGCCATAGGGGTGTATTTAACATAATCTTTCCTGTCTTGCTCTTGATAAGAAAGAACATTTTATTCATCAGTGTGCATATCCTCTAGATGAGAAAATACAGATTTTGCCTCCTATCAGACAGAAAGAAGAAATACTAGTTTGGAAATTCAATCCACTTTATCTCAGTTCTATCAAGAACTGGCATCATTTCACGGAAAAGGATCACTCAAACTTTTGATGGCCTATAGAAAGTCCAACCAACCAATTGCATCGAAGTATCATACACTTTACATTTTGGTTTGTATGCTGAAGCTGCCTGCAAGAAGGTCCCGAATGTAGAAAACCGTCCGATGCATTGCCATCAGCTGGTAAGTACGGAGGTGCAGTGCCATTGGAAGCTGTACAAGAGGACAGTAAGGTTGATGCTTAGTTAAGGTTTTCCAGTGAGGTGCTGTGTAGTTGCAATGCTTTTGTGATGTAGAAATTTAGCTAACCATGACCCCAACGGGTCTGCCTGTAAACTGGAATTAACTGAGGTCCATCCACATCTCTGCCAGCAACCTGATCTGCTAGAGATCACTTAGTCTTGCTGTGTCCCTCCTCTTTGTTTACCTTTTTATACTATAGACTTTACTCTTAATGTTTGTTCATAAAGTTCCTGAGGTAATCAGATCTTGTTCTTCACAGGACTTCTTATACACTACTTTAAAGAGCATACAGTGATTGACAGAGCATTAAAATGTTAATCTGCCTTGCGAAGATGTCCTAAGAATTCACTGACCCAATACCAAGCATACAGTTGTCTGCCTCACACTGAAGTGAGAAGAAAAATGTATTTTACCTGGATTGTTATTTTAATGACTAAGCATAATTTTAGAAGGCTGGCACAAAATTCTTCTGCTTGATCATGGTAATTAACATTACACATGATTTGGTAAGTTAACCAGCTTTTGCATTGTAGCATTCAGAGGAATTGAATACCATAGTTAATTTTAAGACAACACTCGGAACTATAAATTTCCGGTGCTATTTTATGCCACTGAGCAAAGGAGGAAAAGCAAAAATAAAACAACAGAATTGTAAGTTGTTTATTAACAGCTGTATATGGAAAACATGTCCTTTCTTGCAAAATGCTTGAGGAAATCTAAAAATTGTCAGGAAATAAAATAGTAGTGCTCTCATTTACATCCACTGCTAACACATGCATTTGCTACTTTAGGAAAAAAGCTAAGTTTATTTAGTTTTGTCTAAAATATTGCCTGTTTTTATGTACCCATTAAGTGCAGTATAGAGAAGGGAGCAAAGAGACAATGAGATACAGTCATTTTAATCACTAGAATGTTCTCCCTTTGGCTTGAACCTACCAAAAGTGCCTTTCCTGTTCTAAAACTCCAATTTCCATTTACAAACTTGCTTCAATGAATGCACAGTATGGATTGAATTCTCTTCTTTCAGTGAACACATCTGTTATATCTGTGAAACAGCATGAGCACAGTGTTAAGAGAGTTTGGCTTAGGTTTTACCTAGAAACTCACAATAGATGTGCTTCCCAGGGTGCTCTCCTTCTCTCATCCCTGAATGACTGGTCTTCCAATTTTCTACATCAAGGGACCTTTTGGAGCACGACTACTGTATAAATTAGTATTTATGTATTTTTAATGAAATGTACATTTTTATGCAGATACATTAGTCAGGTACATTTGAAATTATGACTAAAAATTTTCATACTTAGTGCTGTCTTAAAAATATTAATTTCAGAAGGTTACATGCAGTTTTTGGCAAATGAAGTTATGACAATATAGACGATAGTTATTGGTGCCTAGCTGGGAGGTAAAAGCCTTACCACATTACAGATTACAAGGTAAGGAATAGAAATCCAAACCCTTCATTAAAAGTAGAGGACTCAAAATAGAGGATATACATAAAATAACTTAATTTGAAATGGCACATTTTCATATATGGTTTCTCAAGAAGTACTACCCATCCTTCCTGATCCTGAAGTCTGGGATCTTAGACACCTACCTGGTGCCCTAGATCTTGCCATTAGGAGATTAGGGAGTGTGAAGGAGGCCCTTATGAATGTGTATTTCACCAAGATTGCTCTCTTTCTTATTACTATACTGCATAGTCAGTGAATCAGACTACAGGTGGAAGGAGTAGGAATCATCTTATGCTATATGGTATCTATTTATTCTTTTTTTCTTTTGCAAAACAAACACATCAATGATATTGTAAACATTCTCCCTATTTTCTGTATCAGGAGTGGAACTAATATACGTCTTCAGTTCATGTAGTATTGTGTAACCTTGAGCAGAAATAATAAGGAAACTAATTTGAGAGTGATGCTGAATATTTGGTAATATGCAGCTCTTAAAGTATGGTTTAAACAGAGCAGTATAAATACCAATTTGTAAACATCTGTCCCATTAGATTTTAAGTTAACCAAGTTAAGGTGAAGGCATTTGGTTTGGTCCCATTTTATGCATATTCCATAAACAGTGCATATTAGATCTCTACAGTGCAGCAAACACTCAACTTTATGCTGTGTTTGTCCTCTATTTTTAGCTGGAAATGTAAAATATGGAGTAGAAGGTAAGGTTTGATGTATAAAGAAGGTGTTTGATGTATTCTTTAAATAACTGCCAGGGAATTATTCATAATCATATATATATATATACAGTAGCTATGAAGAGGTTGGGTTGTTTTTTTTTTTTTTTCTTATGTTTGTTGACTTTTGGAGTGCAGGTTAAAGCATTTGTGCTCAGACAGGCTCCCAGCTGAATATTTGATGGCTGTGCTAGCTAATACAGCCAGCAATTCAAAGTGATGGTCTTTGGATTACTTTATTTGGGGAACAAGAGAAGGGGGAATGTGTTTTGTTTAATTGCATGTTTTGAATTCATAGGACATAATGTGTTCTTTGGTGAGGAATGTCAAACAGAAGTAGTTATTTGCTTAATTATGCTCCAAGGCTCTACGTTTGTTCCCTTGGACAGATTTATAGAAAGCTTCTGCCTTCTGGCTCTTGGAGTTCCCAGTATTCAGAGAGAATATGAACACTGCTGTATCCTTTGCTACCTCAGAGACTGCTGATTTTGCCTCATTGCTCTGTAATGCTAACTCTCTACTGTGAGAGACTGACATTCACAGCATACACAAAGATCATGGTACGGACTTTAAAACAATGCAGTTTAATTTTTATTTATTTATTGTGTGTGGGGTTTGTTGGTTGGTTTCGTTTTTTGTTTTTTTTTTGTTTTTTTTTTTTCAATTTAGTTGTCAGGCCTGAAAATCTTCTACCTTTTTTCCGTGGCAATAAGACCAAGCCCCACACCTAGCACCTAAATCTAGGTTTTATTTTAGAAACTCAAACCTCCAAAAATGACATATTCATAAATGCATTCACTGCATGAGGTTGTGTTCAGTAGCACTGAGGGATTAACTGGAGGTGCTTCACAAGCCTGACAGGACAATCACAATTCAGCTTGGAGAATGGGGTGAGCTATTCTGTTTGATGACTATGTCTGATCAAAGGAAGAGACATATGCATACCTCCAGGGATGCCAGAAGCCTCCTTTGAGTTATATAACACTGTGTAGCTTGTGTTAGCTGGTGAGTGATAAAGTCAGTGTGCCCCTTTACCAGACTTGTCCAGGGACAAATATGCCAGTTGTTTGCAGTAAACCAGAAGAAACACGCATAAACGTTCCTATACCACACCTCAACCTAATATGTAGGTTTGTGACTTTGCTTGATTCACCAGTAAAATGATGACTGCATTTAGCAACACTGATATATGTTCTCTTCTGTCCTGGGATGGAGTGTAACCTCAGAAAAACAGGCAATTATACTGCTAACTTCCTAAATGTGGTGTTTTGGGGTTTGTTTCATTTTGATTTTGTTCTTGTTTTGGCAGAGTAAGCTGTGTATTAGAGCCAATAACTCCCTTCAAAGACAGAATGACTGTATGTGCCCAGTGGGTCTAAGTTATCATAACAGCTACATGTTACAGGTGTATTTCCTTTCTTTCATGAATTGCAATTTTTAAGGATTTTTAAAATGGAAATTTAACTCCTTTGAATTTGGGGAGGGGTTTTGTTTTGTTTTGTTTTTTAAGGGGAGAGTAATATTTTGGGATCACAGGATTTTCTATGTTTGGTTAGGTTTGCTTCTTGCACTTGGGAGGTATGAGTTGTAACAATTGGTGGTAAAGGAGACAGCTCTCATTATCGTGATTTTGAATTCAGCTTCTAGTATGCTTTGGTAAAGGTAAAAGATGCTGAGCAATTCTAAATGATAATGCTTAGAATATTTTGATTCAAAGTTGCTGACAATCTGTAGGAAAAAATTGCAGATATTGTCTATCGTCTGCTTCCAGAAATCCTGAAAAGTGATTATATTTTATATTGCTATAACCATCCCTTAGAGAGAACTATATCCTTCTCCTGAAGTTTTCTCCTTTTTTTATTCCCCGTAACTCCTGCAAACATTTTGCTAGAAACATCATTTCACCTCTTTCTCTTCCATCAAGCTGTTCATGTTCTGGAAGTCTTCAGTGCACTGTTGCCAAATCTGTAGGTAAAAGGCATCATGCAGCCCATAAGAAATTGGTGTTTCTGGTCACAGGAAGTAAAAAAAGTGAAAATTAAGGATGACAAAGATACCTGTCAACTGGAGAATTTAGAGTGGGATAGCTGAAAGACCAACACTGCACCACTCAGTGACATAACACGTAAGACTTAGTTAAGATGGCACTAGTGGGTGAGAATGGTTTCTGTTCTGCAACACCTCCAGACCTCCCAGTTCCACCTCTCGGGGCTCGGTCCCCCAGCCCTGTTTAGATGAGCACCAGGGACCCAGGGGAACTGGACACTCGCTCTGACTGCTCAGTGTGCCCAAATCCTGGCTGGTGGTCTCTGTGCTTCCATCTCAGACTCGGGCCCAACTTGTTGCTGGAGGTCCATGAAAGGAGTGAGTTCCTTCTGTACGTCTGAGGGGCTCCTGCTTCCACTATTTATTGCGTTCTATATCAGAATGTTGGCACAAGCCACCAATATCATTGCCTTTCTCCGTATCTAAGGAAACAGGGAGACTGCCCATATTTTTTCCACTTTCTCCATATCTAGGGTTGTCACTGGAATTTTTATCACCCTTTGGTCTCTTTTCCCAACCTTGTTATAAGGGTTTGAAGTGGTAACACTTACATAGCAAACTTCATTTGTTTGCTTCCTTGTTTTCCAGTGCATATAGAATTAATTTAGTCAGAACTGGACAGATGTAGTTTAGGTTTCACTTACCTGAGTAATGCCTTTGTGTGAGCTTCAACTTGTGACAAGAGCAATGAATGATGGTGCCAGTTACTTTCCAAGGAAGTTTTTCTTTGACCTGTGGAATTTGGGCAAATGTTACTGTACCACATCAGTCTTGTTCTTTAGTTTCTGATGTTTTCTGCTGATGTGTCTGAGAGAAGACTGTCAAAACCAAAGACACTTGCTTGAGTATCTAGTATGAGATACCTACCAGAACAACCACAAATTCAGTGCTGTTTTCTCTGCTTCTGCCTTGCCCAGTCATCTTAGTCCATCCTTGGGTCCAGCTTTCAGCTGAATGGTGTGAAGAGCAGCCAAGAAGAACTTGGAGCAAATTAGGGAGCTTAATAAAAGCATGCAGGAAGAGAGAAGAGTTGCTATCCCTGTAAAATAGCAAAGGATTTGAGGCAGCAAGATACACTCAGATTTCTGACCCCAAATTATCAGGCTTCTTGAATCCCATCTCATAAACAGGAGTGAGGGCTGCTGATGTGCACCCAGTTTCTGAGCAACAGACTTAGCTCGGAATAGTATGTTTGGTGTTGTTTGCCCAGAGATAACACCCTAGATATTAAGAGAGGCTAAGATGTTGGGGACCATGGTTTGAATCCCTGCAATTAGTATAAAAGACGTTTGTGGTGTTAAAGGGAGGGAAAAAGGAAGGTGTGATATTCTTTAAGAACTGCTTACCCAAATAATCCCACATTTGGTTCACTTACTTGGACTATCACCGGGTTTATTGTGTTTCCAAGAGCACTGTCAGGCTCTGGGGTACATCCCAGACCGGTAAGGCACATTTGCCCTTGGCAGTACGCTTCCCCTTACGCTGGAGCAGGGAGTGGAAAGGAGCACCACTGCTGGTCTGCACTGGGTGGAGGAGAGCAGTGTCTGATCACACACTTCTGCCTGCTACTCCTGCTTGCTCAGGGGAGTAAGAGAATCTTCTGGAGGGGAGGGGAGCCTGAAGGAGAAGTTTTGAGGTGTGTGACTGCCTCTGATTATTTCCCTCTCTCTGCTCTCCTCAGCGCCTGTATTTGGAAACCTGAACAGGAAAGTTTTTCTGGTTTAAGAAATATGAGGAAGTTTGTTTCATATGCTCTTCTGCTATCCTCAGCTGGGCTTCTGTCATGTCTGTAAAGCCAGCATAAACTTGAGACCTGATTGTATGAAATGATTAGTGTGACTAAGTACAACTTCTAAAGTATTCTAAATATATCCCATCACATAGTCATTTTTTTCCTATACTTCTTGTTATTAACAGAGATATCCCATGTTATCTAGATTGCACGTATCACAACATGCAGAGTTAAAGCTATGCTTTTAAACTGCTACTGGCCAAGCCAGTTTTACATTCTCTGTCACTGTGGCTTCTCTTATAGCCCACAGGGCTAAGCTACCTGCCTTACTGACAATAGCACAGTGAAATGCACATAACCTTTTTTCAAACATTAGTCAATATCTAGTCAACAACTAAATGATATAGGTAAATAAAGCCAAGCTGTTACATGAAGCTTTTCATGACAAATGTATTTCTGGTTCATTGTATCAATAAAAACTATTGTATTCATAACTTAGCCTATTAAAAATCTACACCATACAGCTTTGCATGAATGAAATTTTAACTGCTACATTTCAGACTATCAGAACTGCTTATGTAAAAAGATTAGGATATGAGCTGACAGATGTGTCCATGAATGTTTAGCAATTTGTGTTGACTGTCTGAATCTTACTGTTTAATGACTTAAGGCCTTATTCTGGTGGGATATGCACATGATGTGTGCATAATTTGAACACAGATATGGTAGAACACCACTTTATAGGTTACATAAACCCCAAATACTGTCTCAACAGAATGTATTCTTATTATCTGAAAACTCCATTAGAATCTGAGGGTGCAAGTTTAGTGGAGCAAAGGGAGCTTTTAGTGTCTACGTGGAACTTTTCTAATGCCTGAAGTTGTACTTGTTTATCAGTATACTATTTAGAAATATTGCAAAATGTCATATGAGTCTGATATTACTCAGTCTTTCAATCTTTTACTCAGAAACTTCACTCAAATTAGTCAACCTTCTGTGCCAAAGTGTCTAGTGACATTTTTCAGAGGTTATTTTGGAACACAGATATTTCCCTCATTTCAAAGAAGCGAACCTCATCAGCAGAAAGTCAGTGAAGATTTATCTGTACTCTCTGGATTCCCAAATGTGTTGGAAGTCTTTGACTCTGCCAATGGCATCTCCTGGAGATAATGAAAGAATCTATGGGAATAGATTGAGCATGAAGATGATGCATACACCACTGCCACAATATTATGACAAATTTCTGTTTTATGTGTGCTTGTTCAAATGATAATGCATATAGTATTTTTTTTTTGCTGGAACTCAATTATCTCTTGAAACTCTGATCACAAATTAAGGTTGTTAAGAAGGTGACAGAAATGTATTTTATGGGTCAGGTCATGGAAAAATAAAAATAAAACATAGAGCCCTAATTTACAAATGTGAATGATCTAAACAAAGCACAGATGAAATTTGTTTAGTAATGGTGACTCAAGCCTTATATTTGGTATCTCAGATCCTGGCACTGCTCTGTGGACACCTACTCCTCATTAGAGGTTTTCAGAATGACAACTTGAAATACCTTCATGGAGCTGAAAATCCCCATCAGGTATGGCTTGATACAAAGCATCTCAGTGATGGCATTTTACTACAGCTGTATGCAGCTTTGTGGGTAAGTGATATGAAAGTTTTTGGGTTTGTTTTTTTAAGCATTATTCTGTCGAGAATCTACTTTCACACCATCACATTTAGCCCTGGCTAGGTTAGCCCCGCTTTTATAGTTAAAGTCTGCTGGCAGGGTGCAGCCCTAAGCAGATGTAGCAGATCAAAGAATATGTCTCAAAAGCATATTTTTTCTGTGTCAATAGATTCACACACATGGACATATCTTCTGCAGCTCTGAAAGACCAGAATCCCGGACTTGTCACTGTAGAAACGAATCGGTGGTTTTCACTGGCTGTAGAATGCCTCCTGATGTAGGATTGGAGCAAGTTAAGGGTGAATGAGAGTAGTGTATATAGGCTCTCACATCCAAAACTAAGCAGAAGGAGCTAAGAAGGGCATAGACCAGTCTCTGTCCCCCAGTCTTTTACCCTGATGGTAGATCAGAGCCTGCAAAATAACAAAATTTTTGTATACAGGTACTCATGGAGGGACCCTATTTTTCATGTTCTTTTTTAGGTTACTTAATTGTCACAATCAACTTCAGAATTAAAAAGAAAAAGAAGGTAATGGCTGAAAACGAAATAACCATTCCTATAGTTTTTAAGCACATCATTTGAATCATCAGCTCTAGCCATTTAAACTGAGAGGCATTAAACTGGTTAATGTGCAGAATGATAACTAAACATCTGACCACCTTGTTGATTAGCATTTAGAAAGAAATTGTACAGTTGAGAAATAGAAACCAATTACAGACCTTAAGAAAGATGACGAAAGTCACTTATCTTGTAAATATGAATCTGACAAACTTAATAAAAATACAGTTTTGCCAGCTGTTTCCAGATTTGCTAAATCAAGTAAATGGGTTTTAAAAGCCATCTAGCAGATGGAAGGAAAATGTTCACATTTCCTAAAGTGTTAATGAAATTTAGTTATAGAAAAATTGGAAGAAAGAAAGAATAGATACACAGATTTTAATGGTTATGTGAAACCAACAGCTGCCACAGTAAGGTACTGAAATGTGAAAAAAAAAAAAAAAAAAAAAAAAAAAAAAAAGGCAGGTTACCTCTCCCCTTTTCTTAACAAAAAAGTGGCAGAAGAAAAAATGAAAAATGTGAAAAATGTTGATTTTTCTTTTTCAGATTTGTGTTAATGAGTGCCCTTTTTTCTTAGGCAGTGGTTATAATGCAGTGCAACTAACTCATAAATACAGTACTACTGAGACTGGTAATGATTCAAAAGATAGACATAAATCCATTCAAATTGATACTTAGGGCATTGATAAAGAAGACCAACAGCCTGAAACATTTTAAGTGTTCATTTCAAAAGTTTTAGCACAAAGACCTTTATTTCCCTACAGGGATCTCCATGCAGTTCTTAGAAGTTCTATGTACTTACCTGTAAGATTCAGACAATGAGGCAAAGAGACAACAGCACTTCTGAAGCATAATAGCAAAATTTAAGTAGTAGTTGAGCTGCTTATTAAGGGGCTAAATACTTTATTCTCCTCATTAATCACAGAAATAAACATCCTAAAGATAAAATTGTTTTATTGTGCTAGGCAGAAGCAAAGCGGAATAATGAAAAACTTCTATATTGGCATGAGGGCGCACTAAACAGTCTCCACTTTGTGTTATCTGTTAGAAAAAGAAATAGCTGTAGCATGAATTTCAAATGAAATGAAGCCCATATATCCTACAGGATAATAAAAGCTGTTTAAGATAGTTTTATTTAAACATTTTTTAATAAATGAAAAAGTAAAGACCTGTGATAATTTTATCATTTCATCTTGTTCACTTTTTTTGATCACCAGTTGTGCAACACATGACAACGAATTTCTTATCTCTGTTTTCTGATCCCCTGCTTTATGGGTGCTTTGCCTTCCTTTCTGACTTTCTACTTCAAAACCTCTGATCTTCAGATTATGCTAATCCTTTTGACTTCTTGCGCACATATTTCTTGTGATGTCACCAAATCTACTCAGCAAAGAGCAATTACTGTCTCCCAAGAACACTCATCATTATCTTACCTATATTTGTAGGGAAAAGTGCAAGAATGAAATATAAAAAGATATAAAAAGATTGTTCTAAAACGTTGGTAAAAAATAAAAATTTGTAGGTCTCTAATTACAATACACAGACATCTAACAAGTCTCCTTTGCACTTTCCTCTCATTGCGTCTCATGTTAAATACTGACTAAATTCTCTGAGTTGGAATATTGCTCCCATATAATTTGTAAGGTGGCATATATGTTTTTGAATGTTGAGAAAAAATTGATAACTGCTCAAAAAAAATTGGCATAGCTTGCTTTTTTTTGATAAAGCTATTTTTTTCCACTATAAAAATTTCACAGAAAATACTGATTATTACTAAAATTATAATTTGAATCTTCAAAATGCATTGTTTGACTTGTTTCAATATTGCTGAAATTTTCCATTTTAATGAAAAATACTTTAGTTTTACTTTATTGTTTTAATTTCTTTTCTATTCTACAGTCTCCTAGCATAAATAAAATTGAATGGAACTGCAGTCTCTCTAAATTGTGGTTTTACACATACTGACATAATTCTAATGCAAATGTTTAAAATTTCAGATTTTTCTTTGAAATTGTAATGGAAGCAGCTTTTGAAATAGTGGAATTTCTTTATGAATGAGAACTCTGATTTCTGATTTATTTTCTTAATATGTTAACCTCTGTTAGACTGCTGAAGGAAAGTTAACATTATTTGAGAAGCACGCATTGGGAATTTTCAACAAAATGTGTTAACGTGATGGCAGGCAAACTTGATTCTGAGGAAACTGTCTTTAGGATAGTTTCTTAGATAAGAAAAGGCATATTAGTATTATCACTAGCGTACTGGACAGTGTATTCATTTGAAATGTAAGTTCAATTTCTAGAAACTTGAACTCAGCCATCTGTCACTTCAAAGATGTGCTGTAAGCACCAGGGTGTAAGCTGTTGGTATATAATTCTCTTTTCTGCTGAAAAAAAGTTTGTAAGATCTTAGTTACATCATGAACAGACAAGCAGAGTAGCTTTTGAAATCACACACGCTTCTGCCAGATGGATATTAAAAGACTTTTTGCCCAGCTCCAATACTAAAGTAAGTACCTGTGATCTTTTATTACCACTATAAATAAACTTGTATCATTAAGGGGCTCCTTAAACTTGTATCATTCTTTCTGGGTTAGTTTTGAATTTTGAGATGTCATGAGGCTTATTATTTAACTTTTTAAATTTTTATTTTAATTCATATTTGCTAAGAAAAAGTAGCAATGGCTTAGTATATAGACATAAAATAGTGCTTCATTCATCTGACTATTATATGTTTTTCCCCATAAGTTTATGGAGGCTGGAGAATTCCCCTGATAGGGTTACCAGCTGCAATATCCCTGCACTAGAAGAGGTCCTGAAGCACTAAAAAAAGTGGTGTTATTCTTGTGTTTATATTGGTAGCCACAGTCCTGAAAAACTCAACTATTTTAGCACAACTTGCAATCCATACTTAGCCCCATATCCACACAAGTTTTGAAAAATGAGATATTTTATGGCAGGAGTTGAAACAACTTTAGCGGAATCACTGATTCATGTTATCCAGGGAGAGTTTACCTTTATTATCAATTCAGATTTGAATGCAACATTCTATACTTCTATTTCTATTGACCTTTTTAATTCTGCCTTACTGTCAAAGTGTCCACAATGGCAAGATAATAAAGGGTACCTTGTCTAGACTTCCTACTCTTCTACATTTATGTTTGGAATACTTGCCTTTCAGCATACTTGCAGAAATTGGTGGATTTCCTTCAGCCTTAAGATAGAGTTATGTAAAAATTTTGGTGCTAATGACACTTTAACATCCCCATCCTCACCTCCCCCTCACCCCCGCTTTCTTAAATAACATTTTTTTAAAACACAAAATGTCAGCTTCACATTCAGGTTTTCCCTTCAGCTATGCTAGCATTAGATTAGAACAAGTATTAACCTAGTTCTGGTGCAAATTAATGATAAAGCTAAGGAGCTCCCGAGTCTTGCACTACACATTGGTACTGTGAAGGTATAATGCAAATATTAGCTTTCAAGAACATTTCTTTGATGATAAGGGCTTCAAAGTATTTTATCCATTCCAATCTAGATCCAGGAAAGTTAATGAAATCAGTTCATTCCGATGCTATATAATGACAGGTATGTACTGTGAGCGTAATGTATGTGACTCTGGGGCAAGATTACTGCATTTATGACTCTCATGAACCAATTTCATGTTGAGTGCTTGTCAGTCAGCCAGGGAAGAGCTTTCCTCCACAGAAGGCCTCGGAGCTGGACACTGCCTGTGGGAAGGAGCTGAGCAGTGTGTTGATTACAGCATTTTGCAGCTATTTATGTACTTCAATTAAATCAAAACCAAAAACTGTTATGTAAAGATTTAGGTCTCTCTAGGTCAGGGAAGAGTGAAGCAAACTCACTTGTAAGTGTGCATAAGGTACTTTGTGATAAAATCTGTATTATATTTCTGTATCAGGAGATGATGAATGAGGTGTATATGGACATGTGGTGGGTAGGATGGGAAGTATTGTACCTAATGCTGTAGCAGTATATGCAGTCTCAGTTTGAATGGAGCTGTGAGTAAGTAGTTGTGTAGCCACTATGGTATCACTTTACCAGTGCCTGTGTTTCTCTCAAAGAACAAAATCACAAAGAAGTCCTGACAGGCTATTCATTCTGGCCAGACACAAACTACTTTTTTTTCTTCTTCCAGTCCTTTAGTTCAGCTGCAAAAACATAACTTCCATTATTCACATGTCCTGATGGCCACCCATATTAAAAGCATTTTTAGAAGAGGAGCTGCAAAGCCTTATTTATTGTGCCTTTCAAGTTGAATGCTCTTAAAAATGGAATCAATGGAGGCATGCAGAAAAAGAAGTGTAAAAAGCATGTTTTGTCTTCTCTAGGAGTATATAAGTATGTATTTTGGTAAGCCCAGGGTCCTTTATAGTTGTCTCTCTTTTGTTTCCTAGTAGTCACTGTTTTCACATTTAACAGCTAATCATTTTGCCAGTATGTTTATATCAATGGTATCATATAGAAACGGTAGCAACAGGTGATGTTTTGTGCAGGCAGGCAAAAGTTTTTGATAGGAATGGTTTTAAGAGCAGTACTGCCTCTGTTGATGCATAATGTAGTACCTTAAAAATCCTGTACTTAGGTATATACATGTGCATTCATTTGTATAATTTTTCTAGAAACTTCTACAAAATTCTTCCAACTCCATTACAGGGACCTGACACACTTCAGCTGGTGGCAGTGAATGTGGTTCAGTAGAGCCTCTTAGCAGGATCAAGATAGACTAAAACTAGCTGCCAAGCTCATCAAAAGAAATAAAAAGAATAAAATCAGTTTAAAAAAAAAAAAAAGAGAAAGCAGGTCCACTTTCTGGATATATGAAGTCATGAAGCAGGTTGAAATGAATACAGTACCAAAGCTGAGGTTAAGAACAATGACGTGAATGAGGAATGAAATATTTCCAAGATAAATCTAGTATTTCTCAAACCAGCGTGGCTTTTGAAATTAAAGGAAACGCTGGAAAAATATTTATATGACTTTCTAGGAGGAAATATGCTCCTGTTCCAGAGAAAACCCAATTTATGCTGTGGCTTTCTTTCCTAGTCTTCAGAAGTGTGTCACTAGCGGGTCTACACTTGATCAGGAATCATTTGGTCATTACAAAATAATCTTTGTCTCTCTGTTGATGTAGATGCTGTCTTTGAAATACAGGAAATATCTTTGTTCCTTCTGATGCATTTCACTTGTATAAGTTGACTTGCCTTTTGCCCAATTTTTAGAAGATTCTGTGGCTCACCTGATGTTCAACATCATCATCTTAATCAGTATGCGTGGCTATTCTTTGGCCATGTTAAAAATTTGCTGCATACATCTAAAGAAAAGAAAAGTAATAAAAATATGGTAAGTACTCATACTATCAATTGCAATTAAGTTCTAGAAAGCTTATGTGTTAGCTGTATCAAAGTTTTCATTCTTGCAAGACCTATTATAAGAAAGATCCTGATGACTATCTTACTTATTATCCAGATTTTTTTTAATGTGATGATGAAATTATTATAAAAACTACTTTCAGGTGAGTTTTTAATAGGCTTAACCTGTAGGTTAAACTAGTGCTTAACTGGGAAGTGTTTCTTGTATCTTTTGCTTTCTTTTTCTGAAAGCTATGAAGATGTCATTTCTATGATGAGTATTTTATATTAATTCTAGTCCTGCTGCAGGTTGGATGTCTGTACAGAATAGATTAACTTGGATTTAACTTGTTTTGTGTAAAAGGAGACCCAAGAAGAGCCAGCATAACTTGTTTTTTAGTTTTGTGTTTTTATATTTGGATGGTACTATGAGTTACCTCATATTCATAAAAAAAATGAAAGGTAAAAGGTGGAAACTCCAACCGAACTTTGGAAAGAAAAGACAATAAGGCATAGATTTTACTGCATTTATTGGAACTCTTTGGTGCTTATAGTTTATTCCATTCACACTATTCCCATCTGCAGCACCAGCTTGCTTTTCTTCCCTTAGGACTGCAGGGTGTTTTAATAATAGGCCTTCAAGACCCCCATAGCAACACGAAGTCTGATAAAATAAAGCGAAAAAGGAGCTGAAGTGATCTCTAGAGAAGGAAAACATATTTTCCACTTTTCATTTCCATTTCACAACAGAATGATGGGCTGAACTAATAAAAGCCCATTGGCATTCCAACAAAACCCAAACAGAGTTTGCCTGTTGGGTAGTAATTATATGTTCCAAGTATTCACATACATAATTAAGTAGTGTTCTGTTTCTTTAAATAAACATAATCACACAGAAGCCAAAATAGTCAAATGATCTCCTCATTCTTATTTGGACTAGAGAATAATAAGAAAAGTTTTCCAGTAAAATTTTCTTTCCCTGCCTGTTCCTATTTCTAAGCTCAGTTGACTTACAGAAATTAATTCAGCTGACATCTGTAATCCTAGGATATTATTCACTTCTGAAACACATTGTTATCATTTGGCCAGAGCTGAAAACCACAGTGGTTCCTACTAGCAGCCCATATTCTAACCCTAACCAACTCGTCTGAGTTTGGCTATAATCTCTTCAAGTTTTCCTTGCCATTAAGCACATGCATGTCAAATTGAGAGACGTGCAGCTGTGGACCCGTAAGAAATGTCCTGCCTAACCCCCTGCCTCCCATCCGCCCGCTGTCCCAGGATTTCCAAATGCTTTCCCTTTCCTGAGCGAGGTTTCTTTGCCAGCCAACCTCGTGTTGCTCTTTTAGGTAGCCTGCCCTGCCCGGTGCATTGCCTTTTCTGTGACAACACGTCGGATGCGCAGAAGAGGCTGAGTGCCTCTGGCTGAACTCATCCTTATGGTAAGCTACACAGCAACAGCGTCACACCAGACAGGGAGGGCAGGAGAGAAATTGCTCTGTAAACATTCCTGGCACACACGAGAGCAAGTTTTCTAATCCCACAAAATTAGCCAAAAATTTTTTCGTATTTGTGCCATTAATATTGTCGTTTCAGGAAGGAGATATAAGGTCGTCGTTTGATCCAGTGACGATACGTGGAGAGGTAATGTTTTGTAGGTTAGTGGCTACAAGTACACGAAGACTAGGGATGTCTCAGGCACTGGTATTGATTAGTTGCATTGGAACAGCATCTCTGACTCCTGATCATACAGGTTCAATGCCATGTCTTACACCATTTACATATCTGAATACCCCCCCTCTTCCTCTTTTTTACAGGCCTATTACCTCAGATAGCTTTTAATGCAGGTAGAAAACAGTAAAAAACAGGATAGGGGAAAGGATTTTTTTTTTCCCTCCCACATCAGTAACTCTGTATTCTGAGCATGTTGGCAATCTAATTATTGTCATTGTTTTTCTTGTACACCATGGCAAAGGTGGGTTTACCAGTGTGCACAGGAAACTCTTCTGGTGCAGCATAAGAAAAATACTGTTGGGTTTGGAAAGTGTCTGCTTAGTATATGACCACTTGGAAGCTATAGCTTGGATACTAAACGGGTGATAATACAGTTGCCAAGACACACAGGTTTATGGCTCTGGATACATATGTGCAGGACTAATTTTATGTGTCAAAGCTCCGGAAAAGGACAATACCTTAACTGAGACATGGTATCACCATGACCTGTAAAGAACTCTGCCATGGTGGATAGGCAGTAGGGAGAGATCATATCTCTAAGAGTTTTTTGCAGAAAGATTTTCTCTTTCTACTCAGCATCTCTGCAGCGGTATGACTTCACACATGTTAATAAGATGGGGCTGGCTTAGAATTTGAAGAGCCCCTCAGATGAACTCGAGGCAGCATAAGAAAATCCCATTAGTGATATTGAAGATAAAATAATTTGATGTCAGTGTTCCTGAGTGAATCCGGAGAGCTGTATGCTAGCTTTTGGTTTGTGAAGAAATTCTATAATTAAAAACTATTCAAAAGCAGCACTGGGCCATGTTTTTAGCTAAGGAATTATCATCAGACTTTTTAAAAGACCATAATTGTTACTCAGTGTACTTTGAGAAGCTTTTAATATGACTATATTTCAGCAAAGGTGTTGTTTGTGAGCTGTTTATTAATGACATTGTGATTTCAGAATTATTTCAAAGTTTGAATTAATCATCTGGGATTGGTCACCAAGACAATATAGTACCATGTCTTCCTTTGGCTATATCCCTTAAACAGGAGAGAGTAAAATTAAAAATTCAAGACAGTCAATCAGAAAGTGCACTGTGTGTCTTTGTGCAGATCTGTAGTTATTATCCCCAAAGACTTTGGTTTGTGTTCTGAAAATACTATCAAAACAGCAGAATTTGTATACTTTTTTTTTTGTTTTGTTAATAGAGAATTTAGACACTTTTGAAAATAAAAGGTATTTCAGTTTTTTTATTTGATTTAAACAAGTGGTTAAATACACTGTTCAGGCTTTTCATGAAGTTCTTTTCTAATGGCCTCTAGATCCACAGCATTTCTGAAAATTTACAATTAACATTAGCCCAAATGAGAAGATATGCAATACATATCCTCTTCCCTTTGCTTTCTTCAGAGGCTGTGTCTTTATCATTACCCATTTTGATCAGGGGAGTGTCAGTAGATACTCTTTCAGGAGATCAAAAGTTGATCCAGATTTGTCTTTTTTTTCTTTCACAGTTGAAAATATAATACAGATAACATGGAAAAAGGGGGAAGAAAGTTGGTTGCTGTCTTCAAAGGATTGCTCATCTTTTCTGTGTGTGTATGATTAGTGGTTGTGGCAAACTAAACTTGCACTTCCCCCCCCCCCCCCCCCCCCCCAGAAGAACCCCATGTCTGTTGGCATTGCATGACAGTCACATTAAACATTACTTGCCTGAGAGAGTATAAAGGAGAACGGTCCTACAAGTACCTCAATTCCTTGGTTTCCATCAACTCATAATGCTAGTCATTTTTAGCAATGGCTTCTTGTAGCTTCAACATTTTTATTTGTAATTATTTTTTTAAAAGTGTCAGGAGCAATTCCAGCCAAGAACTCTGGCTAGAACACTTCTAAGTTCCTGACAAAAGTAGTGACATTATGACAAGCACTTTACTAGTAGCATAAAGGAATATGATTTGGCACATTCAACATTGAATCCTACATGTGACTCCCTGTGTTTAAGACATTCTCTCAGGAGAATATTCCCAGGAAAATGAAGCCAGGGAGGGATGAAGAGGTCTTCAGGTGACCATTTGAGAGAATCTCTGTTGCACAGTTGAACTTCAAGAATCAGTGACACTAAGTTCATTATTATAATTTATTGGGGTCACATGCTTGAAAGAGGACATAAAACTGAAATTCTGGAACACTACTCTTGGTGCCTTGTGAAAGCAGAGTGTTAATATTAGACCTTGGACAAATTCCAAATCAGGTAATTACAGTTTACCTCTCTAGAAATTGTAGGAAATTTTATTAGATCCATTATTCCAATTTTTAGAACTCAGCTGTTATGTTGTGTTCCTGCAGAACATAAAGGCAGTTATTTGTAGAGCTTTGCAAAACAAAGGATTTTGTTCAGGGGAAGAAGCAACATTTTTCTGAAGAGGTGGAATTGGTTTTTATGAATACTTATGTTCTACTTGACATGAGTTAGTGGACAAAGTTGAAACTTCAAGTTTAAGCCTTGCCAAAATTAATAAATTTGGGGTTGAAGCCGTGTGAAACCTGTAAGAATTTCCACTGCTCTTACTGAACAAGACCAGAGCCTAAAGAGCAACAAAGCATAGGTAAAACCAACAGCCATTACAGAACTATTAGTGTTACTGTGGTTCTTTCCTTTATTAATAAAGGATATATATATTTTGCTATTTTCATGTATCTTCTGGTTTTTGGGTTTTATTCCAAAGCAGAAATACTAATTATTCATGATAATTACAATCCTATTTTGCAGACCTAGGCGATGCCAAGGGAAATCAAATAATTATCTAACCTATTGGCTGATTACCTGAGGTGTCACTATTATGCATAAGTCCTCATTGTTCAGAGTGGAGGGAGCCCTATACCTTCCCAGACATACACAAATGGAGGAATTTAATAGGAATTCTATGTTTTTAATTTCCATCTCTACACAGCAGCTGCACGTGAACACTGAAGTGGAAACTATACTTCAGGAATAAATGACCCATTCACTCCCTTAAATAGACCAGTGGTTAGAGCACAAAGCTGAAAGTTAAGAGACTTGGCTGCTGTTTCCCATTGTCCCATTTACTTGCTCATTGACACTGCATGAAAGATGGACTTCTCCGTTTCAGTTTTCTCATTGTCACAATGGGGCTAATGAAATTTGCTCCCCTCTCAGATATGCTATGAAACTTAAAAAGAGTGAAATGCACTGTGTACAAGCCTCAGTACAAATGCAAAGCATGATTTTAGGATGATTTGGGTTTATAACTGTGTACCTATATCGTCACTCTTTTATCATTATTTTGATTACTCTTTCAGTGCGTTTGAGAATACATGAAGATGCTAACAATCTGCTGAGCTGTTATGACAGTGCTTGTTGCTTTATTCTAAAGAGCATCCTACTCTTACTTGGCTCCGTAATGCATAGTGGGGACAAACACCTCGAGCTGGCTAAGCTGGAGCATTCAAAATGATATCCAGGAGGAGCATACAAACCCAGACAGCTGTTGCTTAAATATCTGCTGTTGCAGTTGGCGCTTCTTCTGCTGTTGTTGCTCCCAATCTGTGGCCCCCAAGGTCTGAGCGACACTGATCAGGTTTGCCTGAGCCAGGAAGATGAAGCCAATTTTTGTAATGAGAAAATTGAAGTGCTAGTGCAGAAGATTAGTACCCCCCTGCTGCTTGCTGTAGGATGATGGGACCTTGGTGGAGGAAAGCTTGGTACAACACAGTATCAGTAAACGCAGCAGCTTCTGACTGCAAACAAAAACAATATTTTGGCATCTTGGCTAAGTGGCACCAGAATACTTTCAACATCTAATTAGATTACAGTTTAAATGCACCCACATTAAATGTGTGGTTATTAATCCAGCATCAGAAAGTATAAGCAAAAGTGACCAGATGTTCCACTTTGACAGATTAAACTTTTTTTTTTTCTCCTCCCTAATAAAATGTCCTGCTGTCTGGGTGATTTTGCTGACTGAAATGTGACATGCTCCAATAACTGTTTATGTAAGAGCAGAGACCATGATCTACAGTTCTACTGTCCCAAGAGAGTTGTATGTCCATTCAGCTAAAGAGTCATATTATTTCTTGTTCTAGCTTTGTCTCCGTCTTTCCCCCCAAACATCTAATTATTCCACAGAATGTGGAACAGCTTCAGTATCAAAAGTTAAATTACTTCTTGCTATCCTTTTCCCCAAACAGCAGTCTATACTGTTGATTCAGGAGCTTTCTTGAAAAGCAGGAAATGGGAATTTAAATCCCAGTTCCAGGAAATGGAAACTGTGACTTCCAGCACCTCCTGTCTTGGTGCAGTATTGTAGTCACTGAACTACTGAATACAGGAGGGCAGCTACTCTTACTGTATTCTGTTTCAGATATGTTTTGAAAGAAAAAAAAGGTTCTTCCTCATTTTCATAAGAGAAGACCTAGTTGTCCAATATTCCAGGAGGATTCAGGATGCTTCCTCCCCTGCAGCCCTGGTAAGTGTGCTTGAGTTAAAGAAGGGGTAGGAATCATTTCTTTCAGGTCACAACCCAGTCTGAAGTGTTTCCTGTCCCCTACTTTACCCACCTGTTTTTTCGGCATTTGGGATGCTGTGAATCCCCACTCTGAAGCCACTCATTCCTTCGTGACACTCTGACAGAATCTCTGCATTTTGCTGAAAACTTTTGAGCGTGATGTGGTGCCCAGATGTCCAAAAGCTTACCAGTGTGGTGCCAGAGTTTTAAGGCATAGATACAACTTCGCCAGGGCAGCTACATTAAGAGTACAACTGCTGTAGTCTCTGTCTTAAGTCGATGGTTTGACGCATGCTCTGGGGGCTCCTGTTTCTCTTTATTGACGCTACTAACAGCCCTCAGCTACAGAACCCCTCAGTTAGCACCCCAAAATTAAGTGGGGTTGTGCGTGGACCTTTGCTGCTGTACAAGCTCTCTTAGGAAGTTTGTAGCTCAACTGGGATGCAGTCTCTTGTGTCCCAAGAGTTTTCTGTTTTCTGCCAACTGATTCCATGTACAAACTTTTCACAGCTCCTGAAGAGGAGTAGGATCGTACATTAAAATGTGGAAATATGTTACGAGGTAACAGTATTGCAGTCAAGGATTCAGAAATGCCCTCATGCTCTTGAGTGTCAGGCTTTACCGGTACCTGCAGCATGCATCTGTGATATTTTGGCACTATACTATGTGTTTCACTGTGGGAGACACATGCTGTTGTAGCAAGGTTTATTTCATGTGTAAATACTTTGTAGATGTCTTCCCCTCTTCCCTTTCCGCCCTGTTCAAGCTCTGCTGATAACACACTGGCTTCTTACAATGTTATTCAACCTGTCAAAATCCTTTTTTCCCCTGTATTTGATGTTGCTAAATGCAGAAATAAAGAAAATCAGCTAGACAAAGATGAGTAGTTACTATAAAAGAAGGGCTATGCTAAATACTGTCTAGTAATTGTCTAAATTCTGGTGACATAATGTGGTCCATTTCACGTTACCAAGGATTATATACCCTTTGTCAATTAAAAGATCAAAAACAACTCTAGTAAGTATGCACTCTGACAGAGGAAGGCTTACATGTCTGCCACATGGGTGGAGAGTACTCCAGTATTTATAGGACATGAAAACATAATTGATAGAAAAGCTACATAATCCAAAGTATCAATTGGCGAGCACTGATTCTTTATCAATAGAAAATTATCAAAGCCCAATTTCTATAGGCATTAACTTGTGGTTTTATCTTTTAATCACAGTCTCAGCAGTGAAGTGGTTTGTTCTGTATATCACCTCTGGGATGACACTAAGCCAGAGGTCTAAAGTGTGTACAATACTTCCAAAATTTACAAAGCAAAGAAAGCTGACTCAGCTTCCAATATTTTGCACGTTTGGGGATGTGACCATCTAGTGAATATTTGTCTTGATTATATAACACTTTTAACTTTGTGTTGAGTAGCTGAAAAGATTGTCCCATGGTGAAGATTCATTCAACATGAAAAATAAGTCAAACAACTGCCCATGCTTGATACTTCTACAAAAATATTTCAGACTCTATAAAAGCTGAATCTCTGGTGGTATAAAAAAAAAAAAAGAAAGAAAAAAGAAAAGAGCCTGAGGTAGTGCATGAAGGTAGCATTTTATTTGCTGCTTCTTACTTGGCACACCTCTAATTTTATATTCATCTAATGAAGGGATAGAGGCTTTCTATCATTCTTCCTGCTTACACAGTGCATGTGTTTTACTGCCCATTTAACCTTTTCCTTCAGTAAGAACGTTAGTGGTCTGTCTTTCAAGTAAGTATCCCAGTAATTTGTCATTTTTTATGTGTTTATTATTCCCTTTGCATTTTACTTTCTTTTTAACAGTAAAGTCCTTGACCCAATTAAACACAGAGGACTGATCTTTGTCCTGCCATTTCATAACATTTTAAAAACCATGAACGGTCTCTCTTCAATGCATTGTTGTCATATGCAACATGTCTTTGTTGGCATATGAACATTTTCATGTTTTGTTTAAAATGGCTAATAAAAGTAAAGGGGCCAAATATTTTTATTCTAAAACAAAATGAAAAGCCCACATACATTTATTTATTTATTTCTCTGTTAAGTGAAATATAATTTTCACACAGAGGCCTCAGTAGGGAAAACGCAGTGAAACTACTCAAGAATGCAGTCATCCTCACTTGATATAAGGAGAGGGAGCAGCAAAATGATATGCCCGAGACTGTTTGGCCAGAGTTCAAGAGTTCAGGTCTTGGAGTCCATTCTGTGTTCCCTGAAAAACCGCTGCTTTACTTTTTATTAAAGCAAAGGTTCCTCAGAAAGGAGGTTTCTGGGCAGAATAGGTGCCAGAAGGTAGCAGTCTACAGCTTGTTCTAAGGCTTAATTGAAGGCTGCTTCATCATGTAGAAACACACTGTAGAATGAAAGCGGAGTTCAGAAGCATGACATTACTAGTGCAAGCTTTCTTCTGGTGAGCATAACCTGAGGTGATAACCTCAGAGGGTAACACTGCATCTAGCAGTTTATGGAAGGCACTGTTATTGTATTCAGCCTTTTGAAAGTGTCACGTGTGACACAACCCTTGGACTGTGAGCAGAAGCCTCAGAAGGTTTGACTTGGTGTGGAAATTTTCAGATTTGCAACTTCTTTTTTTTTTTGGGCAAAGCATTCTATCTGCACAGGTTATGTAAGAGTTTTGCTTTAATGCCAATATTATTGCTTTTGCACTATGAACTGACCAGCTTTTCCTTCTTCAGATGTTTTGATATCTTTTTTTTTTCTTTACTGTCAAAACCAGGGCATTAACATCTGCAAAGCAGAGATTAGAGTCATACATCATATTGATTTTTTTTTTTTTTTTGAGTGCTGGTATTTCTTCAAAAATCCCTCCCTTGCGACACACTGCATGCAGCAACTGACAAGTCTGCAGGCAGCGAACAACCTTGAAGCACTTCCACTGCTGCTCAGAAGTAATTAATGACAATGTCTTCTGCTCTCACCCTATACTTCCCACAGATATACATTTTTGCTCTTGTGCTATGGAGACATGAAGTACTTGTTCTACAGAGATAATCATCCAGAAAGATGTTTTCATTGACACGTATTTACCTAAGCCTTACAGTCCTTATTGATCAACACTGACACCTTCATCAAATAAACAGAGCAATAACACTTTTGCTATAGTCATTGAAACGCTCATGTGTTCTGAACCATCTCAAACAAATCTATATTGCAGTGATTATCTAGAACTGGAATTTAGCCTGATCTGCTGCTTTCTTATTCTAAATACTGGGAATTGTTTTGCTTCTTATATTTTAATATTTTACCAATATAATATACTGATATTTATCTGAAGAGAAATGTTTTTCCGGAACATTAGAACTTATTAGATTCTTTGAAAATGAGTTGTCTGTCTTTTATTAGTGCTTTATACTTTTGCTGTATAATTAAAATATTACACAGCAACAGTTTATGGTTTAGCAAAATATACTCTTTTTTATGCTATGCTAAATGTGTGAGAACAACAACTATTTGCAGTGCGAATTTAATATGTAGATGCAAAAAATATATAGGTGTCATTTCAGAAAGCTAGTACAAAAAGAGATTGTACATAAATAGTTTGAAAAAGATTTAGTCACTCAATCATACAGAGCATAAGGGTCAAAGCTAGCAATGGTACAAACTATAGACAATGTCTGTGTATCCTTCAAGAAAAATATAATTAAATGGCGACTATCCTAAACAAAAAAATCCAAAGGCTGAACTCCAATATTTGTGGGTAAGTCATAGTAGTTTCTACATATGAATTGGACATGAAAGAGGGAGAAAAATATTAGCTTCACATTCCTGGGAGCAAAATTATTTGGATGGTTCATGATTTTGCTGCTCTTCCAGAAGAATTAGTTTTGCTTATTGATTGACTGATTTTGTAAGAAAACTCATTTTGTAAGAAAACTCATGTGCCATGAAAGCTGAATTTTGAATCATATTTTGATAATATTCTGTAAAGCTAGGCTGGTCAAATGACAGTTTGTGCTTTGCATAATTCTGGACAGCTACTACCCTGCAATATTTCTCAGATCCCATTCCCATCCAGTGGTGGCTTTGTTTTCCTTTTGGGAATGTTGTTATTGTGCAAGCATTCAGGACGCATGACTGAATTTAATCCAGTTAGTCTGTATATTAACAACAGTGAAGTCACAACAGTCTCAAATCTAGTATTGTGTGTACACACCCATTTGGGACACTAGGAGCTTAATGGTTGAAATTCTTAACATTTCTTAACAGAATTGTTTAGCCTCTTGGTAACCCAGGTAGCTAGATGAAAGCAAGCTTAAGGGATACCTAGAAAAATCTAATTGCGGTGCAGATGTACTCTGCGAGGTGGTGACATTGCTCACAAAGTTATGAGATACCTTCATCTCATTGCTTGCTGATGACTTTCACTCGTAGTTCTGGAGAACTCTTAGTCAAAAGATACTGTATACACTAGAAGTTTTTGTTGATCCAAAGAGAGACTGGAGGAGCTGACAGAAAAGAAATCCAGTAAGACCGGCAGAATAACAAAGATGGCTTAGGAAGTCCCTGAGACAAGATTGGAGCATGGGAGCGTGCTAGAAGGAAGTATCGCGTAAGCTCATGATGTTCTCGTCTTCTTGCCTAGGCACCCATTCATAGCCACATTGGGAGAGAAAATACTGGTCAAGAGTGTCCTGGTTTGCTCCATGGTTCCTGTGTTACATCAAAAATTGCTATTTCCTCAGTAAAGTACACAAGAAGTTAATGACCAAATCTGCATCATGTACCTTTTGGGGGTAGGGGCCAGAGAAGAATGTCAGTTTGGTTCTGCTTCTTAACAACTGCACCATTCTGAACATTTCATAGTTACTTCACTTTTATGATTGAGATTTATATTCCCACGGGTTGAGCCCTAAACCAGAAAGACAGGTATCTCTTGTGTTGTATTAAAATTGTGGTTATATATATATTCCAGAAATTAGAAGTCTCAAAGTGTCATTAAATTGAAGAAGAGTGACATGTAATATGGATCTGATAAAATGTTATGATTTCTTTTCAAAGGGCTCATGCACAAGAACTTTGAGGAGGTTTTTCATACTTATTGGATGTTGACAATGGATGAGGTAATTGGCATACTCAGCTATCACCCAAGTCCAAAGTAAGTACGACCACACTAAACACCATTGATTTGCTAACGACATTTTTCAGATGAGTGAAAAGGGGAAAAAATGCGAAATTAAATGTCATAATAGAGAGGGGTGTTCGGGTGTGTGGTCACAAGGAGGACGGGAAAGGGGAAGAGCCTAGGATCACTAGCAGTGCTGATTAAAACAAAAGGGTTTCTGGATCATAGGGGAAAGCAGAGACATGGCTGTGTGCTCTAAGTATTTGTTTTTATCCTGCAGAGCTATTACACGCAACGTATGCTATGTCTCTAAGTGACATTGTGTGAAACCAAAATTCCTTTAGAAAAACTGGATATTACTTTTTTAGCTGTCAAAAATCCCCTGTGTGCCAAACAAATTCACTGTAGCCACAAATTCAGATAAATTCCCAAAGGGCTTGTGAAAGATAGGAGGCAATGAATAGCTAATTTGAGACCCAAGACAGGAAACCAAATATCAAGGCCTAATACTTGACAGGCTGTCCTACCTCAGATCTGGGCGCAGAAGCCCAGGGGCTGAGACAGTAGCAAAATACAAGCTCAAATCATAGAAATCCATAGGAATCTAAGGTTTGGAGCCAGGCAGAGAGTTGTTGTGCATCTTTAGAAAAGGAATCTCAGCTAGGGGTGGATTAGTCAAGTATATCACCTTATTTGATATAATCAGGTTTTTTGGCTGTTCTCCGGAAAATGGGAGGTAGGCAACATTTTCTCCATAACAAAGTTCCAGTAAGAAGTTAAGCCCCTGAAATCACAACTAATAATAACAAATTGCTAATATTGTTTATCTGCTGTGCTGGTCTTGCCAGGAAACTGTATTAAACCAATCAAATAATGGTTGCAATTATAAGAAAGGAAAGTATTTTTTCTCCTGTCTTGATTCAGTCTTAGAAATTAAGTTGGATGTTGCTATTTACTTGGGGATTGGAGGCTGTCCCTCCCCAAAATGAGAAGGTGAGAGATCAACACTTGTTTCCTTCTAAACAACCCAGTGAGGCAAACAGTGGTGAAGTGAAGGGGATGCATTCATTTCCCGCCAGCCATCTACCTATCACCCATTGCTTTGAATGGTTTTTGTAGTTCATGATACCTGCACAAACTCCCAGGTCATATACTATAAGAACTTCTAAAAAGTATCTTAAGAAACAACTAGCTTCCGCTACTAGAACCTAGCTGCCTGTCCTGGGCTATTTGTATGTACAGTATCTCCCAAGTGAAAATTAACTTCTTCCTCTATTTAGAGAGGAAGCACTGCATAGCACTTTGTGGATCTCTTTGAAAAGATAAAGTGCAATGTAAGTGCAAAGAATCATTATCAAGGGAAAGTGGATTAGGTACTTAATAAGAGAGGCATATGTTTTTGGTGATGATCCAAACCATGTTAATTCACAGGAGTAAATCACTTTGTATACTTTACTAATTTGGAATGAATGGCAGCTAGAAATGTCTAATGGATATTTGGAGCTGAAGGTCAAGTCATATATTATTGTAAAGACATGTTCCCCAAGATTTGCAATGAGGTTTGATGTACAGCTTTGATTCTGTTTTAATATACCTGTTACTTTAATGACTACCTGCATTAATTTGCTTTATGAAAGCAAGAAATATACTCCAAGCAGTTTTGATGTGCTAATACTTAGTCCTGCTAAACTGCCTTCAGCCTTGGTCTATATTAAATGTGTGACTTTTTTGCTCAGTGATGCCAAGAAATTCTTGGATGTAAAACTGGCAACCTCCCATGCAGAGAAAGGTGAAAGAGTACTTATCAATGGATGATGCTATAAAAACCATACTTTTGTTGCCAGGTCTCTAATTAAATTACCTTTTATTGCCTTTTTTTGGATTTATTTCTCTTCTTTAAAGCTTTATCTTGCCTCATAAGCAAGATTTAAGATCTAAATGTAGCTGTCCTTCAACTGTTCTCCAGCTAAACACTCCCTACAATCACCACCCTTTTAAAGTTTGGAAAAATAAAATGGTGCTTAAACAGAATACAGAATTGCCATGAAATAAAATGAATGACACCACAGAGTAGGATTTTCAAAGTAACATTGCCTAGAAGCTCAAATCCCCTCAAAAATCAGATTTTGGGACAGATACAAAGGCTATTGATGTCTAAAGTATTACTTACGTGCATGTGTCCAAGAGACACATAAGGCTAGCTCAAAATCTGCCTCACAGCTTAGTCTTCAGAGCATCCATACACATCAATACTTTAATCTTTTTAATTCCCTAGGTATTTATAATTCTTACGGAGTACATGTCCAGGTTGCTTGATCTGAGAAACAGAGTGTCTGACACAGCAGCTTGTATGTGATCTACTTGTTACGACTCTCCCAGCTGCATTTTCTATGAAGCTCAATCTGTTGTATGTTCACACCACATATTATACAACCCAACAACATTCAGATTAAGAGAGGACAGAGTTGCCATTACTGCTTTCATTTAAAAATACGGGGTGGTATTAGTCATGCTTTTTATCAACAGCCGCTAAACAAATTACAGCAGTTTTCCACTGAGCAAGAGACTTGCATTCAAAAGCCCTTATCATATTATGAAGCTTCTGCTCTCTACATCCAACCTGCTGGGGCCTGCTGCATGAGCAAACTAGAATGCATATTGCATGAAAATAGGGAGAACCAGCAATATTCATAGATCTGAAGAGAGAGAGAAAGCAGTAAATAAGAGAACATTTGCCAAAAAGATGAGGGAGATGCTTCCTATTAAAATGTTGAAAGCTTTTAAATAGAACTGATGTACAGTAGCTGAAAATGTCTGATGGTGGTGGTTATTTAAAGCAAATATTACCAACATTATTATGGGAGGATGGTTTTAAACACTGCCTAATGTAATAACGAAAACATTTTAAATTGTATCGAACTGAGTAATATCCGAGAAGCAAAGGGAAACTCCTGAAATAAGTTTAGCATGTTTTCTACTGGCTTGACAGAGAGATTCATTTTGCTTCGTTTAGTTCAGCAGCTCCCTGCACACCTCAAGGGCTCTACCATGATTGATGTTTTAATAATGTGAAGGTGGCATCTAGTGTAGGCCATCCAATGAGTGACTTCAATATTTGTCTGAATCTGCTGTAATCACTGGCTGCCGTGTGGGAGGATGGCAACATGGGCAGTTTTGTCAGCCTTGTGTAATGTCAAGACAAGAAGAAATTCAGAAATATACCTAATTCCTGGAAGGAAAATGACTGAGGACAAAAGCAACAATGGGATACATTCTGGTGGCTCAGGCTGACCAGCTGCAGGCTAACCAAAATGGTTTGGGTTCAAGTATCAGAACCAGAAACATGTAACATGCAAATATTCCTATTACAAGATGATAAGTTTATTTTTTTCCTCTGTTTTCTATAAACTAGTGGACAGATTTAGGGTTTGAACTGAACACTGATTATATCTGGTTTCCACACTTTGTATTAGTGTACTTTCTAGTGATCAGAAAGAGTGCTGTTCATAACTTATCACAGGTGTGGTGCTAAGGTATTTACTAAGATATTCCTATGTTGCCTTAATCGCTGCACTGTCAGCATTTTGGGGGTCATTAAACAATAAGATTGCTGAAGTAAAAATCAGTACAGGAAATACTAATGCCTTAATTAAATTAAAAAAATATTACTTAGTTTGGACCATTAGAGTAGCTGGTTGCAAGCAGTATTTTATGCAATGCAAGTAAGAGCTGCATGTGGACTAATGAATACTTTTTGGGGTAGTCAGACTCATTCTGGAGGGTTGAGCATTACAGTAAAGAAGTAAAATGCCTCTAAAAATTAAAGCCATTTCATCTTTTGATATAAAGTACACAGAGACTCAGTGAGCATGACCCTTTACAATAAAATACTGTAACACAGCAAAGAATAGCCAAGCACTGTGACACCTGGCTTATTAGCTTCAAAACATAAATTAATCTGTTGTAAAATTAGGAGCATATTATGGGACATATGAGGGATTGCAAAAACCCAGAAGTTCCAAATACAAATCTAAAACCATTCAGGCTGGTGTGTTCCTAGCCTCACTAAATCAGGGAAAATGAGTTTTATGAACAATCCACCAGATGGGAAAATGTTCAAATACCACAAAATGTTGATCAGATTTATTTGAAAAGCAAGCTGTAACCATATGCATATGAGAGGAAGTAAAATGGATTTTCAGATATGCAGTGACTGCTGTCAAGATTGCAGCTGTATGAATTTAATGCTATATTGCTGTTTCTACAGTAGACTTCCTTGATTTCACTTACCTATTTGCCAGCTAGTATGATTAATATTGATTCCATTTTACAAGCAATTAAATTGGAAAACATAAACAATCTTTCTACTGGCTTTTCACCAGACAGTACCACATATCTGAATTTTTGACAGGAGGGGTCTCTGAGACATATTAATATTGCAGCATCCAGAATATCTGTGCACAAACAGACCACACAGATATCATGGCATCTTTACAACTCTGGGGTTTCTAATTTCTAAATCTTCTCAGATTACAATGATTTACATGTATTCTACTGCACTGACTTCAGTTCGTCTGCTGGAGTCAGAAGAGGGTATATAAAGAGCTATAGCTGCTTGATAAGGGGTGTAACTTTCTATTTTAACTTTCAAAATGTTTTGTTTGTTGAATTAGAAATGAAATCTGAAATGAATCTGAAATAGAGACAAAAGGGATTTGAATGTGTGGTTTATTCCTATTGAAACCAATTATGTCTAAGTGATTCCTTATGTTTTTGTTTCATAGACTTTTTTGTCTTTATATCAAGTCATCAGATGCAATGTAATTTTTATTTGTAATCTTTTGTAATTTTTTTTAACTGTAAATTTTCAGAAGCCACTGTTGATTTTAGGTTAGGTGATTAAACAGTCTTTTCCTAATGTATTTTTAAATGGTAGAAGTTCAGGCTATTAAAAAAAATGATTTAAAAATATGTCCAGTTGGGACCAAAATTGCCAGCCACTGAGGAAAAGCTGAATATCAAAAAACATTTGTGCTCATGTTGGGACTGCCATTTGAGTGCTCTCACAGCTTTGTCTCCTCTCTTTGACTGAGAGGAGAAAGTCTGCAGTAGGTCCAGTAAGTATAGAGCATAAAATCATTCTCCTGACCTGTTAAACTACTAGATTTGTGTGTTTTATTAGATCCTTATCAAGTTGCTGCTATTTTGGTGACAGCCGTTGCCAGTGTTGTGCTTTTTCTCGTTTTCAGTTAGCAGGAAGTTTATTACATTTTTAGAAGTTTCCTACATCCCTGATTTTGTCAAATCAAGGTTGTGTTGTTGCACTACGCTGAACTGGCTTTTTAAACACCAGCGAGTTGTATCTGGTGGCTTGTTAAAAGCACAGTTCCTTGTAGGAAGTGTCTTCTACATTGGATCTGCATCAGTTATGTGCCAATTTGTGGGTGAGATTTCAATGCTGACCTCATGCAGGATCTTGACTCCTTCAGCAGCAACCTCAGTCTTTGGGTAGGGCTAAGTTGTAGCTGTTAGCAGCTCCTTTGTGGTATGTGAGGCAGACAGTAACTGAACATATTTCTTATTGAGTTCTCATACACCATCCATCAGCAGAAGTTCAAGATACAGTGCAACAACTAAATTCCTCCTCCAGCTTACTAGTAGGGAAGTGGGTTTGATTAGTGATTTGAAACAGATTCAAAGAAAGAAGAAACATAAAGACCAAGTAGACATGTATGGGTTTGGTTTTTTTTTTACTTCTTTCTCACCTCCCTCCTACTGTTTTTTCTATTTCTATTTCCTCTATCATTCTCTTTAGATTTAAGCTCACTGGAAAAAGACTGTTGTTAAATACTGTGCAGTGTTTAACATAGGGTAGCATTTCATTTGGTTGGAATACTTTGGAACTGTCAAAATAAACTTTAAATACCACCAGGCTAGATGGAAGAGATCCTGGTGTCTTATCCACTGGGTTTTGAACTGAAATTTTCAAATGGTGACTGCATGTTGGCATTATTACTTTTTACGGTGAAAAATACATAGAGTTTAATCAACCCCAGAACCAAAAGAACAAACCAAAGAAAAAAGTGTCAGCTATGTCACTGGTAACTCTATGATGTGCAAAAAAATTTCAGGTAATCTAGTAAAATGTGGAACAAGATAAATTTTGCTTTGCCTTAAAAAGGATCAGGTATGAACCAGAGATTTGCAAATGAATGCCTGTAAATTTCTTATGTTCAGTCAGAAAACCTAATTATTCAAATTTATCCCTCCCATGGTTGAGAAACCTATTCTCAGCTCTCCCCTGCTCTAATTTCCTCACCTTCACACAGGCGGGGTGCTGGGACAGGTTTTTCCCTTCTCTTCCAGTTATAGAACGGAGGACTGTTCCTAGCCCACTGTCCTCTCTTGGTGGACCAGTGATCTACACCAGGCTACAGAAACACGCCCCTGAAATCTAAACCGAGAAGATTTCTCTGTCTCCTTTGGCCCGTGCTGGCAGCCTTGCCAAACAGCTGTACAGCAAGAATTGACCAGTTCTGCACATTTTCATTGATTCACAGCACTCTCTGTGCAGCCCCTGCTGCAATTACCACTCTGTTGGCGAGAATGACCTGACTGGCCATTCGCTTTTAAGGAGAATTGACTCCACGGCACAACAAAAACTCTGCTGTAAAACTAGAAGAGGTTCAAGGTGATTAAATTTCTCGTAGGCTCCCAGCTGGTTTCAGATGTATGCTGCTGAGTTATCAGAGAGTACCTGAGGTTCTTGGGAAAGCTTTGCTTTATTTGGTGTCAGTTCCTCACTGACTGTTCATAACTAAGAGGCGTTGCTGCACTGGCTCTGCTCAGACTCTGCTAAGAGAGTCAACTTCTTAAAAGTACATTTCATTGTACAAGAAACATGCAAGACCTGGGTGCAATAACCTACACTTCAGGTTTTCAGAGCAGAGATACATGATTTACTCTGTCATGACTGATTCTTACAATTTTATTCCAAGGATTAGCATATTTTCATGGTTTTTTATGAATTTCAAACCTCCTGAATAATATTTATTAGAGGGAGTATTTTTTAGAGTTAACTTTAAATTATAGTAGGTTGGTTAAAGAGAAAAAGTTGAAAGGTCTACCTTGAACTTTCAAAATCTGAGGGGGAAAATGCCTTTCCCTCTCCACAGTTTTGATATCTTTTCTTTAAGATGTATTTTAAAGATCTTGGGAATACCATCTCTATTCTCTTTAAAAAAAAAAAAAAAAAAAAAAAAAAAAGAGGGTTTTTTTTAACCTCAGAAGGCATAAATAAGAATGCATCCTTTTCTGTGGAGTTCATCAAATGTTTCAATGACATGATATGTGCATTAATTTATCCTACAAAACCAATCATGCTGTTAGTGTACACCCATGGACACAATGCAGAGGGATGATAGTGAAAGCTTTAAAGGCAAATTCTCCCAAACTGGGAAGATCAGCAGGGGAAGGGAGGGTTTGTTTAGAGTGGGCAGGAAGAATTTAAATGGATCTCTGATATTTTTTATTTCCCCACTAGATTTAAGCCAGATTTCCATACTGACTGTTACCTACTTGGCTTCTAGAGTCCCTACAAGATTTTCTTTAGTGCTAGGGAGGTTTCAAATAGTAAGATCAGCTGTGGCGTCAGTGTCTCCTATGCAGTTTCTTCAGTTTGATTCTACTTTACTTTAGGCACTTGGGACGGAGCACAGAAAGCCAATTTGTTACAGCATATGTGAAACAGAAGAAGAGATAAGCGTGAGAACCCAGCAGTCCAGATTATGCTCTGACCACTTTTTGTGTCACCGTTAAATAAAAAAGAGGGACATACTGTCATTTTCCAGGTAGAAATGAATACATCCTGTGACATGGACTTATCGGTATTGAAGTGTATGTGAAACCTTGATGGGATTTTTTGGAAGGACACAGGCATATGATGCTCTGGTCATACTGCCAGAAGCCAGAGATATTGAGGCACTTTTTTTTTTTTTTTCCTCTTTCCTGTAAGGTCAATCCTCCTGAGATTACTCTTCCATCTGGTCGTACGTCTGCCTCATTCCCTGGCTCTGTACTAAGTCAGCTTTTGGCAACTCTAACATGACAAAAACCCTCTTAAGTCATCAAAGCCCCAAACTTGCCTTCTGGTACACATAAAAAAGCAGAGATTAGTGGCAGCACCAGCTTCTGTTTTCCAAAGAGGAAAGTAGGTTGACAACAAAGCTCATTCATGTCTGCCTTTAAAGGTTTGGATATTCTTTGCCTTATTAAGTAATCACCATTTCAAGCCTCTGAAATCCCAAGCTGAAAGACCGATTAGATATTACCCTGACTGTGCTGTTTGCTTTAATTTAGATTTATGACTATGTCAGTTTAAAGAATGAATCTCTCATATCAGACACCAAAGTATTCGTTTCGTTTTTCCTATGGAATACAATGTTTCATTCACTGGCAAAATTCCCAGACCTTCAATATGATGGGAATAAATTATGTACATTTACATGGCACTTTTGTGAATTCTTAATTAGGGAATAGTAACCGTGATCTGAAAAGAAGCATTTTATGCAGTGAGAAAAAGAATAAATCCATTAGCCCCTATAAATTGCAACATTTAGCCGGAATGATAGATTTATATTTGCTTTTAATTTTCTTCCATTGTGTTAAAAAACCCTTTAACCTTTGAGTGTTGGTTAGGAGCAAAGAGCGAATAAATTCTGCTTGCTTTAGAGGTAGACTTTTCATTTTGACAATTTTAGTGCAGCATATCTAAGCTTCTTAAAAACAAACAAACAAACAAAACCAAAAAAGCAATATAATATAATATTTCTTTACAGTAGCAGAATGGCATGGTTCTGGTCGGTGCAAAGGTTAAATGTTTTGTGGCCTTTTACAATTCCAGTTATACTACACAGAGAATTAATTTACCCAACTCTTCTTGTAGTTCTCATGGGTGTTGCTTCTGATGTTTCAGAGAGAGAAGAAAAATATTCAACCCTACTCTGCTAGTACTACAGAACACCACTTAATTCTCTTAAAATTCTTAAAATTCACTTAAAAAGGGCTTCTTAGTTGCAGCTCAGTGAAAGCAGCTAGTCTTAAGTATGGAAAAAATTAAATATCTACTAGGCAGTTGTAATTTTAATTCATCTTAGCTGGTGCATACTTTGACAGAAATTTTGGCAGTAGGCACGTGTGCATTCATGTGCATATATGCACTTAGAATATAAAGGAGATATAAGAGAATATAAAGACCAAGAAGAATAGAAGTTCTTTGTTATCAGGAAACTGCTAACAAGCTATATGCTGAAAAACAGGAAAAAAAAAAAAAAGCTGTTACCTTTTAAAGGGCCTTGTCACTGTCATCTTGTGGCCCCTTTTCATGGTCAGCCCAAGCTGCCAAATGACTGAATCTGAGAGCTTGAGCACATCAAGCAAAGTTTGGGCTGAGAGCAACCATGCAGGTTCATGAACACATGAGATGTCTGCAGTGTGTTTAGGCGTGAGTAAAAAAGATGTTAAGTGGAAAGTTGTTACATGGTGTACCACACTGCAACAGGTACCTCGTTCCCAGTTACTGCTATTTCATTGTGCATCCGCTGCCTGTCGCTGTTGGGAGAGAGTCACAAGGGAAAATATGAATGAGGTTATAAAATTTCTGATGGGGATTGATCCCTTGATCCCCAAGGCAAGAGCCAAACCTGGAACTGATATACCTCAGCCAAGACATGAGTATCAAGCCTTAGATTACTTTGGAAGACTCTTCCCAGCCCCCTCCCACTGTAGCTCCAGGCTCTCCATCTCAGCCCTAGCCATAAAGCGTGGCTGAGCCACAGGCCAGGGACCCTGCTCTTTTCAGAGATTAAATACTCGGAGGAGGAGAACCTGCATATCAGTCTTGGCTGGCCTGAGAACATGCTTCCCAGACCCCCTATGATGACAGCTGGGAAAATTTTATTTCTCTCAGCCTTAACTCAAATACTTGGTGGACCCACAGCCAAGGCACCCCAGCACTTCACCACTAAAAATCCTCAGTGCAGAGAGTTTTTATACCCCTTGATTTCCCTTGACAGTCTGTTTCCAGCTCTACTCCAGCTTTTGCCCTGGGCTTGCTTTGTCTCTCAAATCTAATTCCAGTCAAATGCATGGACAGAGGACTATTGAGGTGTTAAATTCTGAGAAACATATAAAATGACCACTACCTCATAGAGGACTGTAAAATATGTTATCTTCCCCTTTCCATCCTCATCCTAAGTTAAAGCACACCTTTTTTCTGCCAGACTCAGATTATTCAGTGAAAAACCCACAGCAGGCTACTCTGCAGGCCACAAATACACCCCAAATCTACGGTTTGTTTAAGTGTTTGAAAAAGTATATATACATGGAATCTTGCTATCTGTAAAAATTTTCTACAAGTTTAAAGCTGTTGCACTGCACAGCTAATGTATTGCTAATGTAGGTCATTGTGTGTCATTAGTAAGATGGAACAAAAAGAAAGATTTTTCAAAAAGTAAACCGTGGGGATGAAGCCCACTGTCCCCAAGGTACAAGCAAGCTTTGTTGCTTGATATTTCAGAGTACAAACATGCTGGACTGTTGCTTAGTAGGAAAAAGTGAGAAGCCTGATAAGGTGAATAGAGAAAATATTTACAGCAGTGCATGTAAAAACTTGCTTTGCCTTTTAAAGTTCCCTTTATACTTTAGAATTCTACTTATTATCCTAAAATTAATGGCGTGAAGGTGAGTGACCAGCAAAGTATATGCAGAGTAATATGTGCAATTCAATACTGTTCATGCAAATTACAGGGAAATTAAAGAACACCAAAAAACTATTAAGGTGCTGCAAGGACAGGCAATTAACGTGCTGTAAGGGCAGACAAATGAAGAAATTCTAAGACAAAATACATTTAAAGCTTTGAAAAATGGTGATTTAGACTGAAATATCATAACTGTTTATGTATTAGGAGGTTGTAAATGTCAAATGAAAACATGGATTTGTTTCAAGAACCACAAAAAAGAGCATAATTAAGTGCTAGAACAGAAGTGATATAAGTGAAGAGCCAAGTGATAGAACAGAAGTAAAATTAGGCTAAACATTCAAAGCGAATCTATAAAGAAAGCATAGTGCTCTAAAAGAGGTAGTGAAACTTGTGCCTTAAGTTTGAAATTAGAGGACAGATTGGAAGTTATATTGTAGGGGACTCTCTTCTGTTGTGGGGGCTGAGCTAGACTGAGATTGCTGTTCTTCTAGAGTTTTTGAACTATAAACTCTTTTAGGAAATCTAAAGCAAAATGAAAACCAGGAATAAAAGAGGGATAGTAAAAAGAATGAAAAGGCCAAGGCAACGTTCATCTGCAAACCCATACGTGTTCAACAAGGTGGCATGTAACAGAAAATGCACAGAAAGCAAAATAAGCTGTCCTGTCAGCTTTCAGCTGATGAAATAGATGATGCACACTATATTAACACAGAATTTAATTTATTGGGCGAGTGGGTGGTGTGCAGGGTAAATGCATGCTGGACTTGCTGTCAGCTCTGCACTGCGATGTTTCAGCTTGCGCTGGGCTTGGTTGTGGGGGGAGGTTCATACAATGCCACATCCACTGCCAGAGCTGCTCCCACTTGGAAAACATAAAGCCTACTCCCCCTCCCCTTCCTACCCTTCCCTTGAATCCACAAAGGGATGTTACAAATGTACATACCTTCTCAAAGCTGGTACACTTGCACAAACACATGACCAGTGGCTCACTTTTTAGACATACAAGTTCTCATTGTGTCGTTTTCTTCCCCTCCCCAAATGATTTCTTTAAAAAATATTATAAAAATTCTGTTTCTTTTGTTTTGATTTTCAGGTAAAGGGGACAAGAGTGAACACTATTTAGCAACTATCTAGATGCAGCTTTGCAAAGGTGGACAAGTAGTCACATCACTGAAGATACTGCAACAGCATACCAGAACACATCAGGGTGGTATTTATGAACTTAGTGACTCATGCAATAAGTACCAGAAAAAACCCCAACATTCATAATATGATTGTTTCAATATTTGTCCTTCTGGTACTTAAAAGTACGTTAAATGTTTGAAAGGAAGGTGAGGAACTGCATGAAATATTTTCCTTTTGGAAATGTTGGCTTACCTGTGCCCAGCTTCCAGAGGTTATTAGTTTTTCTTTGTTTTAGGTCACAGAGCTCAGCTGTGGCTGCTGCTTCTGCAAACAAAAGTGGGGCAGAGCTGAGAAGTGCAAATAAATGCCACAAGCTGCCTTATGCTGGAGGCCCTGAGCACAACTTACGCTCATGGATGATGAGTTAGGTCTCACAGCTTATAAATCACTGTTCTCTGTACATGCACCATAAGTCCTCCGATTCAGACATTTTGTGCGATGCTGTAGGTAAGAACCGTCCCAGTTTTGATGAGTTGCCTGTGTCTGTTGGGGTTCTTTTAAGCTATGAACTAGGTCATGGATCCTGTGAGACCACTCTGTCAGATAACACTGGTCAGAAACCAAGGTATGTGGTAGTCAGTGGAAAATAGTCTAACCCTTTAAAAACCTAAAATACACATGCACAAAGAATTTACCGCAGTAATTTGGATACCAAGCTGTGTGGAAACAACTGGGCTAAGTGATCTGCTGATTCTCTTGCATGTTAAGATCTTGTGATTAATTTCTAGAACTTATTCAATTATTCTTCACTGATGTGAACTCCATTTTTAAAAGTGATTAATTATTGAGAAACAAAGTCATACTGACTTTAAATTAAAATTAGAAAATAATTTAGGTACTCTTGAAAAAATTACAGAAGTTTTTTAATGATTTAACATCAGATATTCAGTATTGTTTTTCTTTATGCTTTACTGTTTTTCTTGATGCTGTAATGTTTGTGAGTATTAGTGTACCTTGTAATGTCAATAGCATATTTATTAAGGATGTAAACCTAAACAAGCTGAATTTTAAAAGGTCTAGCGTTTGAGGAAATAGCAAAAAAAAAACCCCAAACCTACTAGAAATATGTAACTCAGTTTTTCTGAACTAAATTATCCTCTTTGCTTTTCAAGAAATAAAGTTTATGTAAACTCTTTTCTACTGCTGTTACTGCATATCTTACTATAACATTATACCTACCACCCAGGCTGATATGGAAGAATCAGTACAAAATATCAGTCTCAGTGTTAGATGATCCTATTGATTGTGAAACCTGTTGTTGATGGAGTATGTAAATAGTATCTTCATCCTGTAGTATTTACAGTTTCACATCTAGTACTTTATCAAATGATATGAAAACACATACATCATAGAACGACCAAGTTCTCTTCCCTTTGAACTCTGCAAAATTTTGTCATTGACTTCAAGGAGGCCTGACTAACCATGCACATGGAAAAATCTCACATAATTGAAGAGAAGTAAACATAACTGAAGCCATATAAATGACTTCTAAAATTTATAGAATCAAAAAGTTAATGAGATCTTTGTTATAAATATCTTGAGCATGCTATCAATAAAATGTTCTAATTAATTCCTACCCAAAAGCTGTCAACATTCTTTCTACAATCCTCTTAGATTCCTTTTTTTTTTTTAAACCAGAAAAATTAAAATGCTGAAGTTCATCATCAATCTATTTGGTGCATGATTTTAATTATCATTGAATTACTTAGCACTGTTTCTTCCATATTTCTTTGCAGCAGACAATTTGCCAGCTAGAAATGTGAAATCTCAGATGATGGCATACTACAAGTGTCTTCAAAGGTATCTGGTAAAACTTGGCACATTTTAGTGTTTGTAATTTTCCAGAACTCAGAACTTTGTATCCCTGCAGCAGTCATTAGGAATGGGAAGGCTCATTTCATTGATTGCACTGTGAGAAGTCTGTTCAGGTTCAGATGGAGCAGAAAGGTTAGTGAATATCGGTTAAATGCTTCAGTGGTCTGTGACAAATCTCCAGTCATGCTCTTATCACAGCTGATGAATTTAATTTTTAAAAGGTGTTAAAATTGAGTACATCCTCATACTTTCCAAGGCTGTAGAAGCAAGTGAATATACACAAAATGGTAATTTAGATAATAGCAATCTCCTTGCTTTTATATGGAAATGACTATCATGTAGAACCAGTCAGTGAAGAACTTTCAGATTGTCCCACCAAAAAAGTTTGTGGTCAAGATATTTTTCTTTGGTTTTAAAGGATGAAACTCTTCCAATAATCATTTCTATGTATATTCTGGGCTGTGGTAGCCAAGTCAGATACTGTACGTGGGTATCATAAAATGAGAAATTAACATATGAAAATAAGGCACCAGTTGTGAAACTATGGACAGGAGTGCCTGGTCATTTTTATTTCAAATATCTGCGCAACAGTTTTAAATTATCTTTTCCCCATATATTGGCATTATTATTTTCACTGGATTTCATGAAACAGCTCTTCAAATAGGCTTTCTGTTTTGCTAACATTTAACATATCTTAGGGAAGAGATTATTTAAAAATTGTTTCAGGTTGTAGGCAAATAAAATGCATCAAACATTTATATTGCCTTTTAAAGTTGAAATAGTTTGATGAAATATGAAATAGTTTAGTTGCTGTGTTTTAATTAAAAGATACATCAATACAGTGATTCACTGACTAAAAAAAAGATTAATTCTAGTATACTGAATTAGACCATTTTGGTTTTGAGGTTCATTTATGTTTGACTGAGGTATCAAAATGAACAAATCATTGGATGTAAACAGATTTATAAAATTGGTAATTGTCTGAAAACACTATACATGGTGGGTTTGCCTGCATTTATTAAATATTTTCGCCCAGATCTAGTTCTGGCTGTAACTTTTATCCCCAAGGGACTGAATTTTTCAAAATCCCTTAAATATCCAACCGGAATACATGCTATAAAGTGGATTTGCATTTAGTGGTGAGGAGAGAGTTTAAGTACAATGTAAATCACAAACGTATTTCGCTATTGCCATTGCACCTCTGAAAGGAAATCAACAGAACATTGTAAATGTTTTGTGTATGTTTGAATGCCAGTGGTAAGGAGGTGATTACAGGAGGATTCTATCAGTTTTAAGGTCATCTCAAAGCCTTATGTACAATTACAAAAGATAGAAAAATCTATAGAGCTTCTGTATGATTAATCTCGACCAATTAAAGAGTATTTATCTTTAACATACTACCAACAAAGTGCAAGTTTCTAGCTATGCAAAGATTTGAGCACACCTCTGAAATCAATGTGACCAAACATGAAGAGAGGTTTGGAATTGATATTTAATGTCTGCAAGCTCCATTAATGTCAATGAAACTATGACAAAATTATAGAAGCTAGTGATCTCCCTGGCCTGTTTAAAGATATGCACATCTAAGTTCTCCCCTGACCAGGAATTAAAATTGTAATTGAAGATTTGCTATCCGAAATATTCTTGTCTTGTTTAGCCTCTCACTGCTTTCAGTAATACCCAGCCTTGGTTATGTACTAAGAGGTGTGACTAAACCTTAACACCAGTCTTCATTTGTGTACCCCTGCATATTAGAATATAATGCAAACAAAACTCTGTTGACTGATCTAAGAAAGGAGAAGTATCTGCTTGGACGTAATGCTTACTTCTACGTAATATTAGTCACGGCTAAAATGTTAAAATTTTTTTCATTTCTAGTCACATTGACAACACTGCATTTTTTTAACCTCAGAAAACTTTAATTTTAAGGGAATGTTTTTAGTGTTGCCATAGAAGACAATATATGATGGGAATGTTCTTTACTGCATTTTATACAACATTGAGTTCTATGAGGTGTGATGAGTTATCATGAAGCCTTTGGTCCAGGTTCTGGCATTGCTTTATTGATGGCAAATCAATAAAAAACCAAAACATTCAGTTGACTAAGCAACTGACATTTTACAAAAGTTCAAACATATATTTGTTACAACTGCCATTAGTCTTCCATGATATTAAAAAAGTTAGAGACCGAGACCAAACTAGAACAAAATAAAACTTCATATCACACTTCATAAACAGACATAAATCAAATTTTTAAAGAGCAACATGGAAAGTATTCTGTGATTATGTAGCACCACAAGATGTAAGGTCTGGAGAGTTAATGTGAACATGGAACAAACAGGAAAATAATATCAGATGCAAATCAACTCACAAAAAAATTCCTCAGTAATGCAAGAAAACATGCCTTTGCCTTCAATGACGTGGCTTTTGGATCAGGTAAGATGAAGAGGAAGAGGGAGCTGATGCCATCAACTGACTACAATTCCTTAATGTGCTAAAAACTACTTTGAGTGAGATGGATGGCACTTTATAGCAAAAATCTTCAGTGAAGAATGCAAATTTAGTTTAATCAAAGCATATCCTAAGCATCTTAATTTAACGTAAAACAGATATTCCTGAATGAGAGGGATAACATCAGAGTAGCCTGGTTTGTTGGACACTTGCCTGAGGGGAGGGGAATCTGGATTCCTCTTCCTGATTCAAGGATTATTTAGGAAAGTAGTGATTAGATGTCAAAGTACTCTAGTTCTTTCCTTTTATTGAAAGCTCTAGGAAATTATTAATTTGTTCAAAAAGTTTTACTTAAGTCAGCTGCAATTGTTTGGTTGTTTGTTTTTTTTAGTTTCTGCCAAACATTTTGGAAATAATCTTAACAATAAACCTTATTTCTCTGCAAACTTCTTCAGTTATTTTTTTTATATACACTAATGATTATTAAAGGACAAAGTTACCCTGGCAATTTTCAGTAATGTCTCTAAATAAATTTTAATTTTTAATTTAAACTTGCCTTTAAAACTGTGGATTTCCTAGCTGAAGGAGTACTTTCTATACTAAAAAATGAGTTTCTATACTAAAAAACTAGCAGAAAATGCTTGGTACATGTATTCAAATGGAATACAAATACATACATACCGAGACAGATGGAAAGATAGTACTTAACACTATAAACTCAATCTGTCATGACGGTGGTTGATTGGTTATGGTGTTTTTTTCACTAGGAAAATCTTCTCTGAACAAAAAAAGTAAATGAATTTATAATTATTCAAATTCATGCAGGTTTTCAGGAAGCTGAGTTTAAACAGTCAAAATATTTAGTAAGAATTTTAACGTAGAAGGAAGGTGAAATACGTAATTTGAACTGATTTTCTGTTCACAAACAATGTCTGATATATAATCAGGAAAGGAAAATAAGCTAATTCTTTTAAAATGAAACAAAAACTCCCCAAACATTTTCTTCCTTATTCTTAAGGAACAGACAAAATATGAGGGGGTAATCTAATATATATCACAGAAATAATGTAGCCTTACCAATTTGCTATCATTTTATTCTTAAATTTCTGCTTAGAATTCCACGATACTGTCAAGCACTGAATCATAAAGGAGTAAAAAATTTTCCTAAACTATGCAGACAACTTTTTGCATATTTGAACACAAGTGAAAACATATGTCTGCTCTTCCTTGTGGCAGCAAAGTAACTCGTGCTATAAAAAAGATTGGTAACATTTTATTTTTCTGTCTTTCCTGTAAATCTCATAGGTTTCTCCACAAGTATTCAGCAAGGCAGAGATGTGGTCAAAATGATCTTTGTCTGCTGAGAGCAATTAATATAAATTTGATAGATAATTTATGTATGTATTAATTTGATTTTTTTTTTAATTATGGCACTAAAGCTGGAAATACTTAAAAAAACCCATAGGAACACAACTTAAAGTATAACACATTTTTCTATAGCAGAGTAAGAAACAATTTTTCTATTCAATAACAGCAAGTTGTTAAAGGTGTAATTTTGCTTTTTTAAAATTGGGTCCTGGGCATGGATATTCAGTCATGTCTTCCTCATACATAAAGAGAGATTCCACTTGCCCTCCCCTTCCACATTTCTAAGATTACAGAAGTAATAATAATATTATGAACTCTGAATGGTGAAATTCCTTTTTGTGTAGAAAATACACAGCTTTTGCAACACTTATAACCTCATCAGTAATATTTTAAAAGATATTTACATTGCTCAGTGAAGCAGACTGGCATGCAAAAAGATTTCTGAAAGTTTCTATATTGGTTAGGTATATTGAATATCCTACCTGATATCTAACTTGCATCAGTAGTTACCTAAATATCTTTGAAAGTCTGTCCCAATTCCTTTACAGACCTCTATTCTCAGCATGGAATTTAAATGAAAACTAATGCATTTCTCTGGTGGTGGCTCTTCTCACAGAAGTTATTTTCATTTAAATTAATGAAATGGAAAATATATTAATTAGTAATTAAAAACAGTTAGTATTTTTCCAAATTTCACAGTTCAGACGTCAGCACAATGTATGTTTTAATTGCGTTGACTTTAACAAAGTTCCTGCTCTCTTAAAGCTTTTCTGCGTATATGTGAGTGGCATGCACTTTATCAGGGAATAGATTGCGATCCACTGCAGATACTGCAGCCATTTCAACAAGTATTTTCCTGGCTAAAGCTTTTGATATACATAACATGTATGTCATGCAAAGATGCTTAGGGCTCTGGACTACAGGCAGGGGTTGCAAAGGCATCTTAGATAAAAAAAAAAAAAAAAATGTAGAAAGTAATTCTCTAACTTGCTAGGGAATATTTGCTCTGTTAAGTTGTATTTACCACTAAATCAGCTTCTGTAATGCCTGTTCCAATGATTCAATGTATCATTTGGACAGAGCTCCCAGTAGCGTGCTAAATATACCCAGCTCTTCAATAGGACTTTCTTCTGAAATTTACTGTTCATCCAGCCAGTGCTGTAACAAATTGCCAGCAGTCAGAACAGCATGTGTTACTAGAAGGTTAGCTAGTCTTCAGCTTCAGCCTCTGCACTATGGATGATATCAGCAAAATGTGTTAAGGTCAAATGCCTTTCTTAAGACTGTATTTGAAAATGTTTGCGATGATACAGGTCTTTAAGGCATAGCTATACATCTGCACACTTAGAGCTAGGCAGCATGTTAGCAAGACAGGAACTGAAGTGGCAAGATAAGTGCTAAAGTATAAAATAGCTGTTAAAACAAGAACGGAAAGTCCTTCTTGTTCACTGTGTTTAGTATAAGTCTGGTGTGACACTCAATTTGTGATTTGAACGAGTTTGACTATATCTCTTAACACTTAAGTGTGTGTGTGGTTTTTTTTTTTTTAATTTATGAAGAAATGGGGGGTAGTATTGTTGTTAATCACCCTTTCTGTTTTTACTGGAGGCAGATTGATTTGTATATAGGACCATTATGGAATATTTCTGTAGCTGGCACTGCAGAAACGTAGTCTCATAAAGGTCTGGGACAATATGCAGAGGCAGAAATATCCAAGCGAGTGGCGATCACAAGTGTCCGAATATCTTCACTTACAGAAACGGATGGGCACTTGTGGCTGGTGGTGTTTTCTTACATAGAATGTCTCTCTTATCCAGGAAATGCTTACTGACCACCCTTTGCTACACCTCTGTTTTCTTTTGTTAAATTTCATGTCTGTGTCTGCCAATAAGGTAAGTTAAATTTTTATTCTTTTTTTTTTTTTTTTCCTTGAAGAAAACTTCAGGGTTTGATCCATTCTTCCTTATCCAACATTAACTAAAATCAAAGTAAAAGCTCCTCATCTTGTAAGAAGAAACAAATCAAGCCTATACTGTTCAAAAGTCATGTTTCATTCATATGTAAAAAAAGGAAAAAAAAGACAACAATAACATGAAATATTATGTACTGTGTCACATGAGGGTTTTTGTTACTGGCAAAATTCTGAATTTATTACAGTTCCTTCAAAGGTAATTTTAGCGTGCATTGTATGTCCTACAAAAGAAATACTGAACGGTGTGTTTCAACCCACTAGATCATGAGCAAGTACCTCAAAATAGCTTGCTTCTGTCAGAGACTGTAAGAGTCAAGTTCTCATTTGTGAAGTATCGTATACAAGTATACCACAGAGGAATTAAATGCTGCAACATCTGTGGGAAAGCTATAAGCTACTGGAAAACATCCTTCTAAACACACGTGAGAGAATAAAAACCACGTTGCTTTCTTCATGTGGAGTAACTGTGTAGTTCAGCTGAACATTAAACGCATACGTGTGCAGCGGTTGACAATAGAATGCAGTTATTCTGTCAGGCACAAATTCAGCTCTCTCGGAGGGCCTGCATGTAGCTGATTCTTTGTCTAAGCTTTTAGTGGCTCACAGCATAATCTGCACAAACAAGTATTTGCTGCTTCTAGTACATGATACCAGTGATGCTAGAGGAAAAACTCCTCATTTGGAAGGGTAAATACTGGTATATCTATTTTGTTCTTTATAATCAGGAAAGAGTTTGGTCTGCCCATATGCCAAGCTGATTGATAAGGTACAGGGTTGTGACTAACAAAGAAGCTGCTGAGTGCTACTGAGTTGCCACCAGCCCTGTGTGATCACTTTTTAGGGTGACCGGACTTTTGTGGATTGATCTGGTCTACATCAGCTGAGAAGTCATTGCAGAATTCAGCCAATATAATAAAGCTGTAAGAAAACTTAACTTCTAGAGGCCCAAATTCAATCTGCCATTACTATTTTGTATGTATGTGATATTTCATATTTTTAAATATTTGTAAACTCCCATACAAGAAGAAAGCATTAAGGTTAGACTGACATATGTGGAGAAACAGTCTAACAGCATTGATTCTTATACCTATGCACGTCATTAGGTAGCAGGACGGTGGCCTTTGCAAAGTGCGGTAAGATGCACTGAACAATTATATACTTCTATTATAACACAACCAGCTCAAATAGAATCGCAGCCAGAGTCTGATGCTAAGTGTGTTCTATACCCCATTCTCCAAAATGCTGCTTTTGACAACTGTACTACTTCTTTAGATAATGAGGATTTAGCTGTTGGTCTTTGACCTGTAGCCATATGAAAATCATAAAGCCTTCATTTATTTTATAGCAGTACAGAATAGACAGGAGACATCACAACTTTCTGACATGTAACTGTGAATTTGTAAGGAAAGCATTCATTAAGAAACTGCCATTTCCTTATTTTCTTCTGTGAGCCTTGCAGTATCATAGCCATCATACAATTTTTTTTTGTGAGGTTTTCCTGTATTTTAAGTGCTTTGCAGGTTCAGATTCTGTAAAGCACTCCGTCATTCTTTCACCATCTTCCAGAAGTTTAGGATTTTATTTGGAAGGCTCCTTTTCAAGTAGCAATTTGTCCCTGCATACTCGGCGTTATAAAAGCTGATATTATCAGAACCCAAGGTTGTATGACTGCAGGCAGCAGCCATTTTATACTGAAGTCTGAAAGCAAAGATGCTTTTAGATCTTATATTGCCTCATATGTGACCAGGGATAAGGTATTTTTTTCGCAGGGATTTGCATTAATAAAAATTAAAGCTTTAGGATTTCACTTCAAAGGGAAATGTCAATGAAAGCATATCCTCTCTTAGTTGCATTGGTAGCAGAATATTAACATCACTAATGTAAAAGTTTATATAGCTAGAGGCTGCGGTCTCTGTCTCTCAGTAGAGAAAAAATAATTCTTAGACCACATCAGAAGGCTGCAGCATTTAAAATACAAAGATAAAGAAATGAGGAGTGTCTTTTTTTCAGGAGCAGTAAGCATGCAGAGCACACTCATTTTCAAATTGGAATATCTATTATTAAAAAGGTTAATTTTTAATGTATGAATTCTAGACAGACATTGACATAGAAATAAATATATTAGTCATTATGTGCTAGCTTTTGCAGGCTTTACTGGTGCTAAGTATTATTTTCTGCTACAAACACAGTCATTGATTTCAGCAAAACAACTCTACAGTGTAAGTTGCTGCTTGAGGGACAGAAAAATCTGTGTGAAGTATAACTTATCAAATACAATTACACAGTAAAATGGATTATTTCATTGATACTAGTCCATAGGAACATCCAATTTGCAAATAGTTAGTGAAGAGATTTTTTAACGCAGAAAGTCCTTTTTAGTTGAAAGGAGGAAAAATCGATTGTCAGTTTTTTGGAACAAAGCCCAGGGAGAAGATGTGTGTATTTGTTTTCTTACTGTCCCAAATAATTAAGGGATTTTAATTCTTTTATTGTAAGTAATAGAAGCAAATATAAATATCATTCACTTACTCAATGGGAAGCTCAGTAACATAAATTCTCAGCCAGGCATTGCTGAAACTCTTAAAGCATTCATTAGTCTTCCCAAATCTTGAAAATTATTATTAAAAACCTGATGTTTTAAGAGTATCATCTGGAGATCTTGTATGAGAGCTGGAGCATTTCAGCTTTCCTCCCAACTTAACCAGGAATGCTAGCAACTTAGCCTTGAATACAATCTCAGATTATTAGTTATTAACTTGGGTCAAGTTTTAGTACTTAATGAATGTCAGGTGCATTTGTATAGTTGTGAGTGAGGTTAATGCTGTCAGCACAATAGGAGGATATAGTTTTATTGTTCTTTGTTTTTGTTGAAGTTGAGAAAAAAAATACAGAGTCTAGGAATCCAAAAAGTAACTTTTTCTAAAGTTGTATAAAACCATTGCTCACTCTCTCTAGATTCTTCACAGATCTAGTTTCATCATCAATCTGCATCAAAGAGGCAGAATAAAGATATCAATTTCTCTTGAACTCCCATAAATCTTAAAGAAAGATTTCCTGAATTCAGGAACCATTAATAGTTGATCAGTCTCCCTAGCAAAGGAAGGGTAGCTTTGTTACAACAGACCTCCTGACATAAAGAGTCTTGAGAGACTATTGAAGCCACTTTTCATGATAAATGCAGACTTTACTACACAATTCCTGTAGTTGAATGAAAAGTATGTTTGGAGGTGGTTTTTATGAATTTTTAGTGAATAAATAATCATTGAAAAGAAGGCAAGTAGTCATATATGCCTGTTCAGTAGGATGTGATAGAGCTGCTGGTGTGTTTTTTCAGTATTGGCTGGATTCTGTGCCTGGGTGGATTTGACTGTGATTGAAGGATGCATGAAGAATATATATTATTAAATGAAATGGAAACTGCAAGTTGATGGGCTAACCCACTGACCTGTAGAAAGCACCATTTTCGAAAAGACTTTATACGTGAGGCTGTCTAGCCTTTTAAGTGATTTTAAAGAATCACTCCTACAGTTATATTTAAATGAACCAGAAGATGCTGTTGCCTGATTGCATCACTTTCTTTTACAAGATCTAATGGTGAGGCCCAACAAAAGAATAGAGAAGCCTAAAGAGGGTTTTTAGAAGAATTAAGTTGCTTGTGTCCCCAATTAGGATTAAAAGTCCTTGCCCAAGAGCCATTAAGAAAGATTTATATTTTATTTCATTTTTATCACCAAAGTTTCCCAGGCTTCTTTGGTCACTTAGACTCCTGTTACTTTCCAGAATTATTCTTGTATTGAGTAGCCAAAGTATTACCTCATGCCTAAAATGTGGCTGTTTAAATATTCCTGCAAACAAGTGCAGAAAGATGACAATGATGCATTTGTGATTTCACCCACCTTCTTCTATGCAGTGATTTAATCACTGACTCAGCTATTAGGAAAATCTGACTCAGTTCCATTTCTCCCCTGAGAGGATTTGGTCTAGTAATTACAGAATATGTGCAATATACAAACTGGAGCGAGGAGAATGACTGACACCCAAGACTGACCACTCCTAGGAAAGTTTCCTAACCAGCATGACAGAGATTCAGAGACCCTTTTGGCACTAGATTCTATCTATCTATCTATCTATCTATTTATTTATTTATTTTTAATTTGGCACAGCTTCAGCAGGACAGATCCTGATTTCTGAATAGATCACTAACAGTTTTACTTATTATAAAAATAATAAAATTTCTCTGACTTATAAATTACACCTATCTGATTGTGAATAAAATCTCATTCTGATTTCATTTGAGAGAGTATGTGGGGGATTTGAGTCTTTTGCTTCTGCGTGTATATCATTCAATACTGACTCCAGGTGTAATAACTAGGTGTAACAGCTCTAGCTATAACTATGATGGCATAACAACTGCTTCTCAATAAACCCACTCTTCTTGGTGTGGTTCAGCTGTAAGCCCTGATCAATGGAGACTGAAGCTTAGGCTTTCCACGTGCCTCTCTTTTAATGGTATCAAGTTGAAGGAATAAATTCACAGACACTGGAGAGTTTGAATGTGCTGGTTCCACAAGTAAAATACAGTAAATGCCATGTATCCAATTGTGGATGTGGAATGAGTTTATTGATCTGACAGCCTGCATTCCACTTAATTCAAATTTATAGGGCAATGCTTTTTAGAGTTATGCATCGAGAGGATTTGATGCTACACGTTTGAACTACTGTACTGTTGTTACTGAGGGAGAAATTGTGATTGGGAAAAATCCGAGATGCAGTTTTCTCAATTAAACATGCAGGAATTATTAGCATATTTCAGGGCAATACACAAAGTCTGAAGTAGAGCTCATTAAAAAAAAAAAAGTCAGTGAAGGCTTTATTTTTGCTACCCCATTAAAGAAAAATGTGATTTATCTAAACAGAACTTTCCAATTCCACTTAAGAGTTTCTTCAGACTGTCTTTTCCATTGCCTTGAATGCTTTTGATGCTCTAAATCCATGTTGTTTGACAAGCACATTTCTATCTCAACTTTTTAAAAAAATTCTGTTCTGGAAACTTTTTCATTTTGTTTATGACTCAGAAAGAATATAATTTAAAGATTAGGACTTCTTTCAAAATTTGTTATTCCGTTCAACTTTGCTTTCAATGTGTTATCACTTAAAGTGATGCACCAAAGAACTAGCATATACTGACAAAATCTCACTGAACAGCAGTATCAGCCAGAACATACTATGTCTGTCTTTTGACATCATTCCTGATGTCTACAAATGTATCACTTATGTCTTAATTATGCATCAAACAGTTTGGATGCCAGTTTTCAGATTACAGGTAAATTGCAAGTATGTTTGACAATTCATTGCATGTGAATGGATACATGATAATGTTTCTGTTCCTCAGCTATATGACATTATTTTTAACTAACGAGTAATAATAGAATGCTAATATGAATTCATGACACTTTAAAAATTACCGATATTTTCATGAATACTAGCAGCTGTTGAAATATTCCTAATTACAAATATCACTTATCAAGAGTAGCATATTGAAGTCAAGTGGTTTGTATGCAAGCACATTTGCAAAGCTGTTATGTTCTATTTTTTTCTCTTCGCTCTTGAGCTAGGTTTACTTTTTCTTAATGCACATAATACTTGGACTTGAAATAGTTTAAACTGAAATTAATATGCAGTAATCTAATAAAATACATCTTTATTCAAGAGATTCAGAAGAGCAAAGAAGCTGTAGAATTAAACTTTTGCCTTACTAAATTAGATATATTGTCTGTCACAGCAGGTATGTCATGTATTATGTGGGAGATACTGGATCAAATAAATTACTTACTACATCAAATAAATCATCTGGTAAAACATACTATATTAATATTAAATCAAATATGTTTAAGAATTCTGCAGCCTACAGGTAGTTAGAAAGATATTATTTTCTAAGTCTTTATTTAAATTCAATTCACTAAACATGCAAGGTGTGCACCATCTGGTAAAAGGCAGAAATATTCCTTTGGCAGCTTTCTTTTTTGTTTTCTGTATTAGACTGTTTTATCAACTCTGATACTGAAATAGCAGAATGGTGGTATACTCAGTCCTGGTAAGTTTTCTTACACTTTTTAAATGTGGATGAAGAGGCTTTGTTAATGAGGAGTGTTATGAGACAAACATTTATATGATGACTATCATGTGGATCATTGCCATGCCTGTTTATTGTAACTCTTAATGAAAGGCAGCTTCCTATTACATATGCATGGAAGTCTGCTTTTCACTACCACTGACAATTTTCTTACTTTATGCTGCATAACATCTGGTTAGAATTTATGCTCTTACACAGACATAATGTCCAAATTTTATCAGTCCCAGTCTTTTGCTGTGACGTGTTTTAAAAATTGTTTTCATTTGCTTGTTCATTTAAAAAACTGACTTTTGTGGGGTTTTTTTTTGCTTGTTTTGTTTAACCTTTGGACAAGCTATCATCTTTCCTGGACAGTGATCTTCAAGAAACTCACATATTATGCATATGGAAACCATTTAGCTATTATATAGCTATTTAGCAATAGATCTTACTGGGAATTCTGGTCCAAATACGACACAGTCCACAGTGCCGTGCCTAGTTATACTAATGGAACATTTGCACCTGGTTCATCCTCTGCTATATAAAATGAGTTTTTAATGGCTCCCAGAACAAGGAAGTGTGCCATTAAGATCTGAGCACACAGTAGTCCTGAGAACACTGGCCTGGGATTGAGAGGAAGGTCCCCTTGGCTGGTTTCCCCACATTTTTTTCATCCATTAGCAGCGAGCTTTCTTCCCATTCCAGTTTAGGTATGGATGTTAGCTTAGTCTATGGAGTTCCAGTGAGGTTTTGTTCTATCAAGTTTATGATCCCACAGAAGTCAGGTGTAACATCTCCTGTGATTTCAGGATTCAACTTTGTACAGACTGATTTCTTGATAAACATGACTGTGTGAGGAGCAATGACAGAACTGTGCAAATGAAATTTAAAATGTGGATTTTAAAAATAACCCAATGCAGTTTATATTATTTTGCTACGGAGAGCATAAGGCAATACAGAGGAATATTTGGAACTGCATGAGTGCTGAAAGAAGGGGAGAAAAGTGTTTCTTGAAGAGCTGTTTGTAAAATTATTATTTCCTTTTCATTTCTGATTGTCTTTTATTTGACTTCAAGTACATTACAGTTAGTGATGTACAAAATCTTCATCCTGAAAATCTACCTAGGTAAATGGTAGGCAGTTTCTATCATTAAGGGATGACGATATCTGCCATGTTATACAGCACACCTAATACGATTCAATTTGGGAATCTAGAACAGGAATTGCATAGCCAGATGTGCACCCTGTTGTTTCTGATTAGAATTTTAAAATGTCCCAGAGTTTAGAACAGAACAGTTTCGCCTCTGTTATTTACTTATGTGTGCTTTACCACCACATCCTCAGATCCTAACTCTCATGGTGCTGGCACAGAACCATTTGGTCAAAGGGAGTTGACATGTACATAGCAAAACAGAAACGGTATTCAAATATGTAACATTTTTAGATGTTTATCACATTTATAGATCTTTTCTTGCTAAAAAGTTACATAAAAGTATCTTGAGATAAATTTTAAATAAACTTAGTGACTCTTTTATCAGTGAATATCCTTTGATGGGAATGAAAGTTTTATAATTAAGGCTGCAGAGTATTCTGTGAAATTGTATTTTTTCTACAATCATAATAAGTTTTGAAGCTACAGTGGGGTAACTCACACATGGCATTTCTCAGTGGGCTGAATCATTTCCTTCTCCTAGATGAATCGGAGGCAAAAAAGAGCCTCTGTATTGATACTGAAGTCAGTGAGACCTCTCTGGCGCAAGAAGAGCCTAGAAAAGCCTGCCTGCCGAGCTGCCAGAGGTAAGCAGAAAAACGAGCAGCCCCACTCACAGGTGATTTTTCTGCAGTATCTCAAGGAGGATCATTTAACTGGGAGCTGTACAGCCATCTCAAGTTGGGAGGAAGGGGGAGAGCCCGTTTAAGAGGGCAGTTCAGCACAAAGTACGGGAGCAAGCTTTATAGTAGTTGCTGCTGTTGGCAGAGTAAGAAGTACCAGGTGCCAGAAGTAAGTAGGGCCTTCAACAGCACTGCCAGCATCTATATGTATAGGACTGCTTCTGCCCAATTTATGGAGGGACAGTTAGCTTCTGGATGACATCTTCTGGTTATTTAATACCAACATACGATAGTACAGGTAACTGAAGAGTTTTCAAGGTCAATTCTGCATTAACCAGGATGCCTTTATCAGCTATCTTCAACATCTGGCACTGCTTTGTCTTTCAGATGATAGCCTTCATCCCCGTTTCCCTTTGGAACATGATATACCTACCCTCGTACAGCATTAGTAAGTAGTTACAACACAACACTGATCTATAAAACAGCAGTTTGTTTGTTTTGTCCTTTTCTAGGCTGTGTCTCAGAAAGCATCTAAGCTACATAATGAAAACCAAAATACAAATCATTTCATGACAAACAGAACTAGCCTAACATACAGCAGGCAGTACTTGAACAGCAAATGTAAGGCAGTGTCTGACAGATATCATGGCAAGTCAACCTCACAGAAACAGGATCAATGCTCTGCTCATATGAATGGCAAGTTAAATAAAGAATAGCAAAAGCAAAATACATATTTTACAATAACCTTGAAGAATTTCTGCTCTTGTGGGCAATTTTGTTTGCTTGTTTGTTTGGAGCTGGTTGGTTCATTTTAGATTAAAATTTTACAATTTTTGAGAGACACTGTGAAAAACAAAACATGTGTCATTTTATTATCTCCTCTGTAAAATGTAAAACCATAATTCTCCATGAGAAACTGTTCAGCTGAATTATTCTTATGGAGATATGTTGCTAATAGCACGTAAGGATATTTCTTCTATGTCTGAAATAAATTCAAGTGGCAGCAAGTTGATTTTTCATTCCCTTCCTCTGCCACTGACACAGAGACAAATCAGTATCACTTGAATTTATTTTCATTTGGAGAAGGGAGGTGGGGAGAGAAAGGCTTGATCTCTTAAGACTAATGAATTCAAAGATAATATTGTCTTACTGAAGTAGCAGAACACCATGACGAGCAAAGACTAATCGGAGAACAGGATTTGACAAAAACTTCACGTAAATCAAATTGTAAGTATGGTTGGTACAAACACGCCATCTGGGTGAGCTTACTGTTAAGCAGGTATTGGCAGGAAACAAACTGGAATCTTTATAAACTGTGAGACGAGATTTGTAGCAGGTCAGGGTTTCACTAATTTCAAATGTAACCAGTGACAGGCATAATTAACATGTTTCTCATATTCTTTTAAGGACACCTCCCTAAAATTATTTTTCAGTGTTTTCATATTTTAAAATAATGGTGAATATGGCTAATGGGTAACATTCATGGCATGATCTAAAAATAAAATCTTATGCTTTTGCATAGAAAATGGGAAATTAATATAATCAAAAAGCATCTGTTTCTGAACTTCCCTGTGCTAGACCACTGACAAAATCAGTAAGTACTTCCTGTCCAAAATTTGAAACATTTCTCTTCAGTTTTCCTTCTCAAGTGCAGCTTCATAAGCAGTCGCATACAACAATTCCTACATGTAGTGATTCATGTAATCCTGAAAATTATTTAATTTGTTGAGTGCAAAATAATTAGTCATCATTTCCTTTCTTGTACAGACATCATGGTGAGGGTCGCAAGGTAAAGCCTGGACTAAAATAGACGCAAGAAATAGGCACTAGGTGGTAAGCAGTTATTTAGCCTCACACACTTGCCGGTTTGCCACAAAGTTATTGACACAGTTCTGATTTTTAGGGCCTGATGCGCACTTTTTTCCCATTTCTTGTAAAAAAGGGGTTTCAACAGACTTCACAATATTTCAAGATTTTTGACTGATTAATAGGAAAAGGAAAATTAGCCAAAGAGGAAAAAGAAAAGCAAAACTACTCTTGAATTATAAACTAGAGTCCAACCTATAGAAACTCATTTTGCAGCTGGATGAAAGAAGCTCTTCCAGGAATTTATTATCTTCTCTCTAAATTAAGCAGAAGAGAAATTTGACCCTTAGCCTTTGATATTCCAGATGGATGTAGTCCCTGCAGTGCTAAAAGTAGAAGGAAGTAAATAACACTGCCACAACTGTAGTTTATACATTTTGTTCTAATCAAGAGACACCAAATAATTGATTTTAGGTCAAATTTTTCAAGTGATCCAAAATAATCATTGTCATTTTTATTCTGGGAGGGGGTGGGGTGGGGTTTTGTTTGTTTGTTTGCTTGTTTTTTAAATATAACTAACTAGTTGAGTTACAACACCAGCTTTTGGATGGCTACGTGTTTGTGAGGGGAATACCACCCTAACTAACATATATTTGCCAAAGGTAAATTTGAGAACGACTTCATTAGGTTTTTAAAAGCCTAACTACTTCAGAAACTCCCAGTTCTGAAAAGCTGCTCATATGAAGAAATGAATTCAATTTTAAGAATTTGACATTTGACATTTGAAACAAACCAGAACAATTTGATATGTCAAAGATAGACATGGATCAGATCTGCAGTGGTTATGCTGTAGCTACTTCATTTTCAGTGGCATTATAGAAATCGATATCTGCTGGGTAATTAATTTATAATTTTTCCAACAAATACTCTCTTTCAGTCATGGATAATAGGTGGTGTAATTGCTCTATGATAATAATATAAAAGATGTTGAAAACTTTCTGTACCTTTTGCATCATGAACACTCTTTTAGTAATGACTTAAAATAAAAATTCCTAAATCTGTGAGACCATGTTAGGCACTCCACTGTACTGGATTTATTATGTGTGTAAATTAATTTACAGGCATTTTCATTTGTTTCACTGATATCATTTTTCATAAATGTTGGTCTAAAGGATTTAGCATGACACAATGGCTTTATCTGTTATCTTCATATTATATTCAAAGAACTAAATGAAACATCTTTGATGATGAAATATACTCTAGGATTGTGGCATTCGGTATTTTTACTTTAATCAATCCCAGCAGACATATCTTACTATACTAGATCAAACAAATTGCACTTTTGATTTAGTTTGAATCTAGTGAGGCTGAATAAACTACATTTTTTTCCCTTGCTGTATGGCTGATAATGAGCAAATGGATAACCAGATGGCATAATTTTTGTAAAATTTCCAAGACACATACTGTAGCATATAAAAAAGACGCATTCATAAAGTGTCCTATCTGCTGGCACGTATCTCAATTCATTCAAGTAAAAATTGGCACAGAAGCTACTGTTTTTCCACATAACTGTTGACTCTTAAAATTTATAAATGGCAAATCTCAGAATGAGAAATGGCACCTTTTAACTATAAATGCAACTAGTTTTGTCACATTTTTTTCTCTGTTCGTCCTAATTATTTTATAGCAGAAGGTTCTTGAGAAGACATAACAAAAATTAAACACTTCAAGATGTATAAGTTTACAAATGGACTTTGTTAACTTCAGTCAAAATAAATTAATTCTAAATAACATTTATTCTAAATAACACTTATTTCAGGAGGAAATTAAGGCTTCCACAGTGAGCCAGTACAAGGCATCTGAATGATTTAAATCCTTCATAAGGGAAGGCAGTAGTCAGCCTTCCACAAAGCCTTGTCTACACAGGTGAATCTCTAGTTTTGGTTATACATATCTTATATACTTCTTATAGTATAGAAAGCTTTTTTTCTTGGTGTTGGCAAAGGGGTTTTTTTGTGTAGATACCCATGATCTTTTGTTGTTGTTGTCGCTAAAAGAAGATTAATTTATTGGGCTTTTTGCCATTTGCATGGGAGATCAGACCGCCTGAACAGGATGGTTTGTCACTGTCCAGATGATGATGGGAGTCTCCCTTGCAAGAGTCCTTGGAACAATATCTTCAGCTGGATCTGGTGAAACACTCTGAACTGCCATTCTAGTAATTTTTCATAATTCAGCTGACCCATGGTTTTACATGACCACCTCAGCATATGTATGATGTGTTTGCTATTGATTATCTATGTACAAAAGACTCACTGCTACATGATAATTTCTGCACCTGTAGGTACAGTTTCTTGGGACTGTTTACAAGAACCTTACCTATGCACTGGTTGGTAAACTCTGCACAGACAGCTGTCTAGGCAGGTCTCTAGGATGGGCAGATTCTCCATGCAGGCTGGTACTTGAACTATACATTGAAACACACAGGTTATGCCTAACAGTTGGTTTAGACAGAGCACGAGCTGCCTGGAGGAATCTCTGGGGACTGTCTGAAATTTCCACCTGGAGAGCTCCTCCAAAAATTTGTCAAATGCTTTTCTGCAGCATTCTGGCTGAAGGCAGCTGGAAGTTTAGTCAGTCACTCAAGGTATTAATGACTAAGTATGCTGCGCATGTACACAGCTACAACATGTGTTGTATCATACAATGACCAATCATATCAGTCAGGGTACCCAGAAGTCCAAGACAGGACAGGTCTAAGGAGTGTGGGTGTATGTGTGTGCACGTATGTTTACTGTGCAATTTAAATGAGAGGTGAGTAACAGAGAATATTTTATAACTACCTTTCAGACATTTGCCATTTCTGCTCAGTTTATATTGGCGTTGTCAAATGGAGGAGGAGAGGTGAAGTGAAAATACTCCTTTTCCTTGAATTCTCCACTTTGATCTTCAGCTGATGGCCTCTTCCATATCTAGGCTCCCACATCAGCAGAGCTCCTGTTATCAGACAGTGGTACAAATATCAAGACCTGTAGTTAGAAGAGAGAGATCCACTTTCTCTGCTTCAGCATCAACTGAGCAGCAGGCTGACACTGGAAGCAAGGAAAAGCAGGGAGAAAAGGAACTTTTTTTATAAGCCAGAGGATTCCATGAGCAGCTGAAAGTCCTGCCTCACTGTGACCCACACTGCAAAATTATATCTTGAGGAGAAGCAGTGAGGTAAGCAGACTGAATCTGTAATGTGGTCTCTGGCAATAAAATCTTGTATGTATGCTGAATTACTAGTTAGCAAGGCTAGAGTAGCTCATTATGAGTATGTTTCAATGGGATGCAGACAGGTGCCTGCTTTTCTGTCCACTTTCAAAGGCTGCTGAACACAAGTCTGTGCCACTGTATATGGGCTAGTGTTTCCTGCTCCTTATCCGGGGGCTGTGCCTGCAAGCACAATTATGTTTCTACACTAGAGCTTGACTGTTGCAGGCAGGAAACTGGAGGAAGTTGTGTCAATCTGCACTTGTCCCTGTATGCAAACATTGAGGGAGTACACTTACCAGGTGGGCTTTAGTTCCTCAATAACACACTTAGATGTAGGAAGCTAAGCACCCATGACAGTCACTGGAGATCTAGTCCATAGCACCAGGGGAGTTTGGGGAGATATTCAGCTCATCTCAAAGTAATCATCTACATTTGACCGGCTGACTTGTTTTCTAGACTCCATTGACTGCATTGGTTTTATCTCCATTGCCTCAAAATAGACACCTACTTTTAGGTGAATAGAGCTGGAAGAAAATGACATTCATAGTCCCTCATTTTCTGGCAATTTTCTTCAACATTTTTTGAAGATAAAATCATCAGTTTAAGTGTTCAACAATCAATAGTCATCTCTTGTACTCCCTAATCATAATAGAGAGTTTTTCAAGCTATATCTACAAAAAATTTCTCCATTGATTTAGGTGGTTTTCTTCTCAAAATCCCCTAGAAGAAATTTAGATATTTGGCTAAATACAGAAGAGGACAATTCTGTATTGCTTTCTTTACAAACCATTTTCTTTCAAGTAGAGAAAAACTCTGTTATAAAAATATTTTACCTTCTATTTCAACTGCTGCTGCACTGTGACACCTTTTCTTTTTCCAGCAAAGGGTGGAAAAAGAAAATGTTAAGAATTCCTCATGGTCATTTTTCATTTAAACTACAAGCTTTCCATTAGAGAAAAAATCTTTTTCCTTATAGAAAGGTCACCACAATCCAGGAGCTATGAACTATAAAGTTCCAGGTGTATGTAAAGGCTAAAAATATATTTTAAGCTTTGCTTGAACGGTTGATAATTATGCTTTAGTTTTTGAATCAGTACTGCACGGCTCTGATACTCCAAGTCTCCGTGAACACTACTTTATGATCCAGCATTCTGCAAAATGACAGAGTGGCTTGGTCACATCTATAGAAACAGGAAATCCAGGATGGCCCAGGTTTCTTGGAAGTAATGCTCCAAACAGAACCACACTCTCAGTGAGTGAAAAGATATGAAACTTTCTCAGCATAAGAAATCTGGTTGGACCAATATTTAAGATAATTTAAGTTAAACTAACCTAAGTCTCTGATTACCTCTATAATGTATACTTGTACATTTTTTGGTAGATTTTCTCTGATCTGCACCATTATTAATGAGCAATATAGGGGCAGTTCCCTGCATCAAATCTGGCTGATTCAGAATGTGATTACCAGATCTATGTGGTAGTATATACTGGGAAAACAGAGGATACAACAAGATTCCCCTTTTTTTTGCCAATACCTACAGAAACCTATTTTCAGTTCTGTCAAATTTCAGCATTACGCACAATTCAAGTAACATCTGTGTTACTCTCATACTGCCCAACTTCAGGATTTGCAGTTAATGCTTTTCCAGTTCAGTTACAATTTCTCTCCCACTCCAGACATAGTAGATTGACCTACTGAGATATTTAATCTAATGCATGGAGGAGGAGCCATGTGTAGCATCTAGGAGAGAATGTAGTCTCCAGAGAGAACCTGGGCTCATGCCATGTCATGATTCACATTTCCTACTATGTGCCCTCACCTCTGGGAACCTCCATATATCATGGAGTCTGACCTGTGAATCCCTCTTGTCACATGATCCAATGTGCAGCATCTCTTGCACTTGATCAGAAAGTAAAATGACTGCTTTGTTATACTGTTTTCTTCAACTTAGCTTGAATTTAATTTTATGTACTGTCTTCCAATATAAAAGGTACAAAAATTTTCTTCACCCATTTTTGTCATTTCACTGCACTTCGTTGATCCATTGGATGCTGAAAACTTTGTTCTACCGGAAAGCAAAACTGCAATGTAATCTTTGAGTGTGACTTTTACTTACCTGCTCCTGGTGTTGCCAGAACCCAAATTCCTTATCTGGTAAAAATGGAAGCATTTTAAAAGACTAGCAGTTATAGTATTGTATATATTTTGATTTCATATCTGATGTTCACGCTCTTTCCTTGGTAGTCTAATTTACTTTCTGGCTCAATAAAGTGAGGTCATCAAAAGCAGAGAGGCTTCCTCATAAACCAGGTACTTACAGGGTGCAATCTAACACTTCTTAACTTTCTGTTTGAAGAACTATGTAAACTGAAATTCTCCAACTTCTTGTGGTAACACACTCTTTCCCTTCTCTGAATCCATGAACCTTCTCCATTTTCAAGATAGCTTTTAGTTCTGACTATCAAATTTGTCTAGACTTGTCTTTCAGTGAGATACAGATGTAATGATAATATGTTACTTCTAGTTGATTGCCATCATGTGTGTCTCCAAAGATTCCTGTCAGCATGGATATCCATGACAGCATCCTCAATGACCCATTTGTTATGACAAAGCTTGTGGGTGTTCATTAGGTTGATTCTCCTGAATCCCACAATATCAGACTTGTGGGAGGAATCTGCATATGCCTTCAGGACTCGTTTTGGCCTCTGTGGCCAAAGATATATCCTACAAAGAGAACATGACTCTGTTACCTTGTCAAGAAAAATCAGACCTTGTGGCCTAAGCAGTCTAGTGGTCTTGCCTTAGTTTTATCCCCACCCCCCATCCCCCGCCTTGCATCCCTTACACTGGGAAGCTGGTCACTCTGGAAATATGCAACAAAGCAAGCAAATAGCCATGATCTTTTCAAGTCCCTGTACACCCAAAATGTCACCTTTGGCATAGCTCAGATATATGTCGTAAAAAATGCCATGTACATTTTCTTGCTTCACCGCTCTTCCCGCTCAGCAGAACCCTCTTGGCTCAGGTGGATTTTTGCAGGAGCCCAGGGGCCTGGGTCTCCATACAGGGATGCTCTGCTGGTAGGTCTCCCTCTCATGCCTCTGCAAACAGCTTCCTCTTATTGTTCTGCACCAGCGCCCCTTCAGGCTTTAGCAAAAAGCCCTCTGTTTACCATAAAACTCCTGCTGGGTTTTTCTCTTATGATTCATCACTTGGAGGAATGGAACCAGTCACCAGGTGAACTGCTGCCTACCTCCCAAAACCACCCCCAGAAGGAATTTTTGTTCCTTAAGCCATACAGAAAATGTCATTTCACAAACATTTCTTCTGGCACTAAAGTCTGGCTTAAGATATCTCTACCATTTTGGGTCACTCATCTTTGCTCTAATAACTTTTTTTTTTAATCAACCCTGTTGCAGTTCACCCCTTATGATAATTGAACTAGTTGTTGCACAGTAAAACTGCGCTTTTTTGGATTTAAAAATTGATTTCAACTTGTTAGAGAAAATCAGGTGGAACTATACACTTACTTGATATTTTGTCTTGGCTAGAAAAGGCTACGTAGTTATCACTGATTTTTGACTGTCTACTGTGCCAACACAAACATGCCAGTATAACACATGCACATAGTATATAACACATAACACATAGTATCCATTGCTTGTCTATTCCACATTGAAAAGAGATCTTTTCGGAACAAAAGGAAACAATTAATTAAGCTATATTAAACAGATAAACAAGTCACAAGATTTAACAAAATGTAGAAATCTCCCACTGTCCAGCTGATGTTTCCTGACTGCTTGAACCTATCTGACCAAGGAATGTTAAATTTTTTTGTCTCCTAAATGTATTCTGTAGCATAAATGCTACAGTAATTTTGAATGTGAAAATAATTTTGGATGAGCAAATGTTTCAAAGGATTCATGCCAGTCTGTTTGCATGATGAGGAGTTAACATTTAATTTCTAATAATGACTTTGATATCAGTATAGCATGGCTGAATTTATTTTCCCCGTTTCTGAGGACAGCATTTCAGGTCTGTCCTCCATCTGCCATTCACTGTGTGTAACTAATTTCATGTCAAAGGCAAGAATTACTGAACTGGAATAACAGTAGTTTACCGTAGTGGGACTAGCAAAGTTTTGGATGGTCGTACATTCAGTTTTGCCTTTTGATTTGATTGCTAATTGAAAACATTGTGTATTCTTTGCACAGCTGTGCTATTGTTATCCTTTACTTCCAAATTTCACAATAGGTCTGCTAAGACCTGAAGTATTTTCACAAAAAGGAAAACCAACGAGGTAGTTTGAGTTGAGCAAAATTATATTATCTCCCTTGTTGTTTACACAGACCTAAATGGGCTTTGGTTAAATATTCTAGTACTGAGCAATTATTTGCATTTGATTTGGTTTGTATTCAGAATATAAAAGTGTTTTAGGTCTCCTGTATTTGGATGAATTGTATTAGATTGTCTCAGTTCTACTTGTTCCTACACAATAGAAGTTTTACCTACCTTATTTACTCATAATGATCCCTTCGGATACATACACCCATGCAGGGAATGATCATATCTGGAGTGTGAAGATTTTATCCTGGCCAGGAAAGAGTTCTGCCTTCTAAATGTAACAACAGAGTACAGAGATCAAATCAGACCTTTAAATATTCATCAACAGTTTTCACTAGATAGAACTCTGTTTTATGTCTTTTTAAGTAAAAGTATAGCATCAATACTGTTATCAGGTGCAGGGGATGAGTTCTTGATACAAGTTCAGCTATTATAAACAAATATATGTCTACTGTACTACTTTTCTTGGTACACCAAACAGTTATTTTTCAACACATTTCTTTTTAAGAATGTGTTTCTTAGAAAATCTTAATTCCAAGGTGCTAGGCAGATCTTAACTAGTCCAGCATGTACTAAAATACCATTAGTATATGTTGGCTGAGATTTTTAAAACTGCTAGTTAAATCAAAGAAAGAAATCCAATCTGGATTATTTTTCCATGGAGTAATAATAATATTTTCAGTGATATTTTAAAAAATAATTATCAAGTGTGTTAAACCTAAGCAATACTTACACCACAGCTGGAAATGAAATGCACAGATTTATTAATAGTGTTTACATATTTATGCTCATGACATTTAATTTGAATATTAAATACTAATCTGACTTTGACCTTCTTGATTTCTAGGGGATAAATATGTGAATCAGTAATCTCATTTCTTTATGCTCCTTCTCTTCATTTCAGTGTAAATTTGATATTACAAACAGTTGCATTTGTGTAGATGTTAAAAGAACAACTATGACAATCAATTTGTAGATACAGGTAGCAAAAATCCTAGATACTTATACAACAAACTGCTCAATATTTTACCTAAGTTCAGGATGTTATTCAATGGCAAGTGTAATATCCAGGAGTAAGTTAACTTCTGACTGAAAGGACAAGGATAGAACTTCCACTGTAAGCAAGTTGAGCATTCATGACAAGGTTTTTCATATCATCCCTGGAAAATCTTATTCTAGTGCATCAGAGTCCACTACTGGGCTGAGTCAGTAGTAACACCTACATACTTGCTACAGAATAGACACCCCCCCCCCCCCAAAAAAGTTTTGAAACCGCTTATAGACTAGCCAAACACAGTTTCTTATACCATGATGAGTATTTCTTGGTTTTGTGATACTATGGGGCAATTTTAAGGCTGGAGGTTTCTTGGTAAGTGCTCTGACCCATACTCATTCCTTCTCTCTCCCTCTCTCATGTAACCTAACAATTTAATATGGTGGGTGTGTGTGGGGGTGTGGAGCTTCAGTTTCTGACTAAATTCCATGGAATAGAGCTTTTGCTTTTTAAAAATGTTTCATAAAGCCAAAGGTAAACCTTAAGCATAGCTTTGCAAATCGTTATGCTGTAATGAAACAGTGCTCCTTTTACAACACAGTATGTGCTGCCCTGGTGAAATTTCAATGCTGGTAGCTGAGGCCAGGTCTACGTGACCTTTGCTGGCTATTTGACTGTTATTCAGGGATGTAAGAAGGGGGATTCCTGCAATAAAATCTATTACAAATACTGTTCGGAGCGGAGGAACCAGTCATACTCAATGCTGGACAAAGTGAAGTGCTACTCCATCAAATGCCATGTGCTGAATCTCTAGTACAAAGTAGTATAGGTCTGACAGAAGAGAGTGTGGTTGCAAGATATACACTGGCTCAGCAGCTGGATATTAAATTTTTTAAAATGTTGCCTACACTACTCATAGAATTAACATCATAAATTATATTACCAAGGTATTCTGAGAACATATTTTTCTGAGAGTTGTCCAGATATTTGCAGCAGTATAACCTTCCCCAGCCAGTTTACTATACAGCCCCACAGATGTGTAACAGCCAAAACAGAGACAGAATTGAGGGGTCAAGGTTGGATGAGAGTTACAGCTGCTTATGTCTCTTTAAGCAGTAGCATCACCAGTTGTCCAGCTACAGCCTGACTGTGGTACCCATATGACGTGAGCATCTTCCGTGCACCACCTCTCTAGTAAAACCAAGCTACAATGGTAAAATCATGGTTGTGGAAATAGAACTGTAAGTTTTTGCTTGTAAAAATCAAATAATCACCTGTCTTGCAGTCTTCTGGGGGAGTCTGTGGCATTTCTTTATTTTTAATTCCGAAGTCTGTTTTTTATGAGTCCCTACTCAGTAAAGCACTTGTTCATACTCTCTTCCTTTTGAACAAGGCTAAATAAAGGTCTGCTGTTAGCTTGTAGAGGCAAAGTCATTTTAGCTTTAATCTAGTTAGCCTAGGTGGCAGGAGCAGCCAAGATGTGGCTCACAGACTCCTGCATGAAATGTTTAAAACCATTGGTCTGTACTCAGAGACACAGGCAAAATCAACATTTTTGTTAGTACTGTTACTTAAGCAGATTGTGTCCTTGCTATAGCTTTCATAGGGTAATCATTTAAATTTAAATCAGCAGAACTTGAGCAGATGCTCATTGTCAAGCATATACTTAACTGTTTTGCTAGTCTAGGGTATGGAGTCAGGACACAGAGCTGAACTGTGTCAGAATAAGCTCCATAGCTCAGAACAACTGCTGAGGAAAGCAGCTGGTACAGGCACCATTTGTCATTATGTTCCAGCATTAGCATATTACAACAAGGCTTCAACTTAAAACTAATAAAAAACCACCGCAAAACCCCACTGACATACATTAAAAATATTAAGGTACTGTCCTGTAGAGTCTATAAATGCCAAATTCCATTCAACTTGAACTATCATTACATTTCTGCAGTAGTGTAGGGCTGGCAGTCTTACTCAGGCAGGATTGAAAAATTGGGATTTTTTCCAATCAGGTCAGGGCACTGAAAAAGTGGAGGCCAAATATAGCATTCAAAGAACTGCAGAATACTTTGTCTGGTAGTCTTTTTGTTATTGTTGGGTTGTTTGTTTTGGAGTTTTTGGTGTTGGTTTTGGGGTTTTGTTTGTTTGTTTGTTTGGTTGGTTGGTTTTTAATGGAGATTACAAAAAATATACATTCCTTTTGGTTATGGGCAATAATTCACTATTTTTGCAAATCCATTATGGAACCCAGCTTTCCTGAAAGACTCCATTAAATGGGACTCTTGTTTTAGACTGAAGACATCTCACCCCATGATTGTCTCTTCTTCACTAGCTACTAAAAATGTCTTTAATGTGTTTGCTCTGTCTTTTTCTAAGAAATAATGCATAAGGGAAGACCTTACAACAGAGGGGAAATTTGGAAGGGTGAACAAGGAAAGACAGGCTGCAAGACAGGCTGCAAGAACAGATGATAATGAAACTGTCCAATTCCATGCCATCATCATGTTTTTTCTTCAACCAAGCACAATTACATCCAGTACTTTGATTAGTTAGTAATCATCATAGTAACTTCTTTTATTCAAGCATTAAACTAAACTTGCATCAAATCAGTCAAGCAAAATCTGACAAAATGAATTCTTAGGTATGTTCTAGAGAAAGAAATGGCTATATTTTGTGGCTAATACATGTAGTGTTACCTATTTTATTAATGAGCAACTCAAGATTAAAAAAAAAAGAAACTGAATGCACGTGTTAGTTCTGAATAGAATTTAGGCAGGGTGTGATCAGAAATCAGTTTTAACAAGTAATTTCTTTCATACATTATATTTTCATAGTGAAACAGTTTCCTGATAAACTGGAGCCTGATGGTGGTGGGTCGACCTTGGCTGGTTGCCAGACACCCACCCAGCTGCTCTCTCACTCCCACTCCTCAAAGGGACAGGGAAGAAAATTAAGATGGAAAACCTCGTGGGTCAAGGTAAAGACAGGGACATCACTTACCAATCACCATCAAGGGCAAAACAGACCTGACTTGGTGAAAATTTATTTAATTTATTGCCAAATATAAAAAAAAGTAATATGTTGAGAAAAAAAGACAAAAACTAAGCCACCTTCCCCTCACCCCTTTTCCTGGGTTCCCCTTCACTCCTCCATCCGCGACTCCTTGACCTCCTCTCCCCCGAGGGGCGCAGGGGAACGGGTGTGTGCGGGCAGCCCCCGGCGGCTCCCCGCTGCCGCTCCTGCCTCCTCCGGCTGTTCCCTGCTCCAGCCTGGGGCCTTCCCCGGGGCTGCAGGGAAACCCCTGCCCCAGCGGGGGGGGGGTCTCTCCCGGGGCCGCAGGGCCATCTCTGCCGGGGAGGGGGGCCCGGAGCACCTCCTGCCCTCCTCCCGCTCTCCCCTCGGGGCTGGCAGGGCTGTTTCTCACCCCGTTTCCCTCAGCCCTTTTGCCCTTTCTTCCCCAGGCTTTCTTTCCCCGAGGCTGAGGGGCTCAGCTGTGCCCGGCGGTGGGGCCGCTGGAGCCGGCGGGAACCGGCGGGAACCGGCTGGGTCCGGCCCGGGGCAGCCCCGCCTCTCCCCTCACAGCCGCCGCCGGCCCTGCAGAGCCGCCTGCTCCTGCCGGCGCCGGGGCACCTGCACCCCCTACACTAGCAAAATTAGTGTATTCATAAACATATTCTATAGGTTTTCTTTAAATGTAACAACACCTAAATGCTTCCCAAATTAAGTACAAACACAAAATACAAAATCTGCACAGAATGTATTCACCCAGCTAGCTACATTCAAAACCACATCTGTGAATACAGAAATAATCATCATCATCTTTAGAATAGAGGTTTTATGTTGTTTTCCTGCTCTCAAACATGCTGAATTAGGTTGCCGAGACCTCATCTTTCTCTGCTATGCTGTGTCTTGTCACATGAGGGATCATAAACAAGGCAATGTTACTGAAAATGCCATCAATGTGATAAAGTACACCAAAATAAGTATTTCAAATTACGTATCTGCAGATAAGTGTGTAGGTCCCTTTCCACAAAGGTCTAATACTTACTGGCTCACTGACTTCTGGGAGGCTGATAGTTTGGACTTCCCTCCGATATTTTCTGTTTTCTTTAGATAGGTTTCTTCTAAATCACTCCTCACACATCCATGTTTTTAAGAGTCTACAGAGATGTTATTAAGTCTTTCTATTCTGTACAGTAGTCTGTGGGGTTTTGTTACCTCTTATTCAGAGTTTGTTCATTGCTAGGTTGGAAAAGTCAAAAGTCTTGACTGCTGATAAGTAGGCTTCCTTAGCAACCTATATACACAATAGGTAGAAATCACACTGGAACTTCTGCTATCCCTGTTACAGCAATGAGCACTGCCACAAGAATAAAATAAACTCTCTACTGTGTATACCATTGGAACTCGATCATAATGTACAGAAAGGAGTAATCCCTTGCAACTACCTCTGACAGGTAGTTAGTTATCTTTGTGCCAAAGCTTTTAAAAATCTGGCATAGCCCAGGTTTCCTTATGACAAAAATCATCTTGACAATTCATGATTGATACTAGTAAAACTCTGCTTTTCTGAGAAGAACTCAGGACTATGTATCTACTTCATTTGAAGGGCAGTTAGGCTGATTTTCAGTAATGCAGAAAAAAATGTTTTAGTTTGCAGGCTGCTACAGAATGTTTTGTCTAACAAATGTTAAAACTTAAAAATACTTAAAAATACTTTAAAAGATACTTGATTGTAGTCATTTTGATGCAAGATTTATTGCAAGTGATTAACACTGGAAATTCTGGAAGTGCATTAATTACACAAAATACGGCTATTTTATGTATTTAGTCCACCATTTTTTTAAGTCTTACTATACACTTAAAATGCTACAACTTATATGATTTTTAGACATCAGTAAAATAGATACTATTAGTGCACACAGTGATTAAAACTATTTTGCCTGTGTGCATCAATTGCAGGCTCTCCATCCTACAACCAAAGATTTACCTGGTTATATCATAACATAACATCTACACACAATGTCTTAGAAAAAAATTGCTGTCACTCCAGCCTGCAGTTGTTTCACCTTAGACATTGATTTGCAGTTTTAGTGAGTTGGGTAGGGATGAGAAAGGTTATATTACTTCACTAAAGCCTTTTGTCTTCACCCATATAACTAAACTTATTGCTCATACTGCTCCTTCTGATTGTATCTTGCTTTTTTACAACATGCTTTCTACAGTCCTAGCAAATAAAACTTTGTCCATGCACATTCACTCAGAATGCTGCTGCAAAGAATTTTTTTTTTTGAGCTGTTACTCTGGGCATGTTGAAACTTCCTCTGGAACCATCCACTGATTTCTACGGTCAATAAAGCTTCAGCTTTATTCTTCCTAGCTTAGTGTCATCTTTTTGTCCACCTCACAGTCCCCATTCGTTCATAGGGAGGAATCCTTTTTCCAGTATGCTTACTTTTTCAAGTAAGCAGATTCCTGCCTTTTACTGTGTATGCCACCCTTCACTTTGGCATAGGCCACCCCATCTATATATTTTTTTCAATTATTCTCTTTCAAATTCTTTCCCAAAACTCTTTTATCATCATATAAACAAACAAAAATTTTGTAATGTTTCAGGCTGTTCTGTGTGCTGCGATCAACATGTATTACAGTAAACAATTATTCTCTATTTTATCTTTATATTTTCCCATCTACCTATATTCGTATTGTCTTCTCTTATATTAGTCTTTCAGCTTTGAACCTTTTATATGCACTGACTAGCACAGTATCCACAACTAGCACAATATCCACAACTGGAGTTCGTAGATTTTATGTTAATATGATGTAATAATGATAAACAATGATTTGTTGCTCATTCATGTGGGCACCAATGCTGAGGAAGACTTTGACTGCATCAAAGGCTTGGGGAGGGCTGTGCTACAATGAAAGACATTAATGGGGAAGGCTCAGGTAGGAAGGGATGCATCCTGCACACCAATATCTGTCTGGTATTGCAGGGACTTCTTTGGATTTTATGACCACGTGATCCTCTTCAAGGAACACGAACTACCAGATAGTGTTGGGATTCTTCTGACAAAGTGGGGTGAGAACATCTTCAAAAACAAGCTTGCTTACCAGCTGAGGAAGGTTTTGAACTAGGTACCTCAGGGGCTGGAGACTAAGGGTAGAGGCAAGCCTGAGAACAGGAGATGGGAACATTTTCACAATTCCTTTCAGAAAATCATGACTGGAGCCCCATCTGAAATATCAGTGCACAAAACATACAGCATGGGAAGTAAAGAGAAAATAGGTGCACAGCTGTATGGCTGTGGTGTCATAAAAATCAGAGAGATGTGGCAGCACAGCTCATCTGCCCTCAAATGCTGTACTGGGTCTAACTGGGATAGAGTTAATTTTCTTCATAATAGCCAGTCTGGTGCTATGTTTCGGATTTGTGACTAAAGCAGTCTTGATAACACACCTATGTTTTAGCTGTTGCTGAACAGCATTTGCACAGTGCCAAGGCCTTTTCTTTTTCCCACACTGCTCCACCAGTGAGTAGGCTGGGGGTGCACAAGAATTTGGGAGGGGACACAGCCAAGACAAGTGACCTGAACTGACTAAAAGGATATTCCATACCATATGATGTCAAGCTCAGCAATATAAAGCTCAGGGAATGGAGAAGGAAGTTGGGACATTCTCAGTTATGTTGTTGGTTTTCCCAACTAGGAAGTGACTGGACATCTGCCTGACGATGGGAAGTAGTGAATGAATTCCTTGTTTTGCTTTGCATGCCTGTGCAGCTCTGCCTCACTTGTTAATCTGCTTTTGTCTCAACCCACTGTAAGAGCCGGTCAGAAAATCAGCATTGTCTCAACATTGTCATCAGGAACATGAACAGTACATTACCTGACAACAGCCTGTTTGGAGCGCAGCGGCCAATCCCAAAGACAGAATGTGTGGTACAAGGCTCCTGGAAGGTACCTGGCTAGAGCCGTTAGAGGTAACCGCATAGCTACTGTCAAAAAGGATGGATTGCAACCGTTGCGATAACATCAATGAAGAAATCATGAACTCTAGACGAACTTTGCTTCATTATAATACCAAAACACACCTCCTGGTCGAAGGCTACCCGCTTCCAAGACTTACCACACCTCAGACACTGACCCTGCGCCTGCGTGATAGCCTCGCTCGAGAAGGGCGGAGATATGATATTTGTATTCTGAGAAGGGCGGAGACTCCTGAGGCAGAGGTGGAGCAAGGTGTGTTACTAAGCATAAAAGATGACTTCTGAACAATGGGAATTTGAAGCTTCCCCACCAAGGACCACGACGATCGACAACGCAGCATTAGCTGGACCCGGGACCGTTAGGACGTCTTGAGATCAGCGGTGGTAGCTATAACCTCTCTTTCTCCTCTCCCTAAACTTAACTTTACTTTTCTCCTTTCTCTCACCCATCTCTAACTATCGCGTGCCTCTTCACAGGCAACACAATAAAGTTTTACTGTGTGATTACTGCTATCCCCTTTGGTGTTGGTCACCTTAATTTTGCACTTTCGAGATCGTAGCAAACGAACCATCATGAGTCCACCGAGTGGACTGTGACACCCACAAGTTTTTCTTGCTTTTTCCCTTTTGATTCTCTCGCTCATCCTATGGGGGGTGAGTGAGTGAGTGACTGGGTGGGGACTTAGCTGCTGGCCAGAGTCAACCCAACACAAATGCAGAGAGCCCTGCTGTGGAATGGGCAACAGGTAAATTGGGAGCTTATGTATCATGATCAGACGGGATGCCAAAAGGGGGTAATTGCAGTGGAGATTTGCTATAGAAGCAGAACAGAAGAACAGTGACAATGGCTCCTTTAAACAGCCTCACTATAACAGGTCCTGGATCATGGAGGACTTTAACTACCTGACATTTGCTGAAAGGACAACTTGGAGAGGCTCAGATTTCTGGAGTCTGTCAGGGTCAATTTTTGATGCAGGTGTTGGATGGCCGAACTAGAGGAGGTGCTTTGCTGCATCTACTGTTCAAGCATAAAGAAAATGGTCATGTGTTTGAAGATTGATGACAGCCTTGGTTGCTGTGACCATGCGATGGTGCAATTTTAAATCCTGAGGGAAACAGGAAAGGTAAATAGCAGAATAAAGACCCTTCAGAGGAGCAGACTTGGGATTGCCCAGGGAACTGGCCAGCAGCTTCTCCTGAGAGGTTACCTCCTCCCAGGGGGTCCCATTTTTAAGGACACAATGGCCCATGACAGCTTGTTGATCTTCAAGGACAACCTCCTCAAAGCATAAGAGTGATCTACCCTCAACTGCAGAAAATTGTAGAAACACAGAGTGGAAGGAGTTTGGAGTTATGTCAAGGCTAAGTGAGTAAAGGGCACACTAAAAGTACCTTTATTTGCAATGTGTGAAGGACCAGCTATCTAGTAGCTTGAATAATGTTACACTAGCACACAGTTATGCTCAGGAGAAGAAAACAGATGCAGACAGTGATAAATTTAATCACCAAGTAGGAAGACCTGAAGGAGGAGAAATATAATTTTGCCAGTTACTATGGGAAATGAACAAATTCACCTATATTAGAAGTGAGCATAGTATATTGTAAATGAACGATTAATTGAATTTAACTAAAATTTCAAAAATTAGCATTTTGAAAAAGTGATGAATTAAGATAACCTGAGAAAGGTACTAAGAAACTGTGAGCTAAACTGGAGAATGATATATAGCATGCAGGGAGAAAAGGTTGCAGAAGCACTTCAGAAGATTAATAATACAAAGTACCTGACCCAGATGAAATGCCAAAGACACATTTAAATTGTGGGAATTAAAGGAATCAAACAGTTTGCAAGGCTACTTAGTAATACTCTCTGGTCAAATATTTGATGACTAGCATAAAAGGTTTATTGTTCTTATTTTAAATATAAAGGAAATATTACAATGTTTATCAGTTATTGTAGAGTTACACTAACTCAGCCTCATCCAGAATGTGAATGACAAAATGACCACAAATGTTAAAAATAGATGAGTATACTCTAGCAAATTCATGACAAATATTAAACTGCATCTGGAACTAGCCTTGAGTCCATTTATATCTGCAAGTGTTACCTTTGTGGTAAATGAGAATAGATGAAAGGAAACACCTTGAAATGCTGTGTTCTCTCGTGATTCTGTTATCTGCACAGAACAGTCATTCTTCAAGCCAGCTGTGACAGTGGCAACTTGAGCAGGCTGGACTTCAAGTGTTAGTAAGATCAAGGACATGAGCAGTGAAGAAAAATCAGCACGTTTTGCTTCAAAACAGTAATGAAAACTTTAGCACAGCTGAATGACTGGAGGTTGGAGAGATGAAACAAGGAGACATAAGCTTCAGTTTCTGAGGAGAGGGGAGAGGGGAGGAGAGGAGAAGACAGGAGAGGAGAGGGAAGGGGAGGGGAAGGGAGGGGAGAGGAGGGGAGGAGAGCTCATGTAATCCATGAATGCAATATTTAGGAACCTCAAAGAATTCAGCCTACAGGGCTTAAAGCAGCAGGTTATGGTTTGGGTAGGATATAGGAAAAAAGAAAAAAAACCTTTGAAATGAGGCTTTGTTTTGTTACGCTTTTACTGAACAAGCACTGGTTTATGGTTATTGTTGCTTGTTTCCTGATGGAAGCATAATGCTTTTAATGTGGGCCCTCAGTTTACTGACTAAATATGATAAATACCGATTTATGTTTTGACAAAGAACAAGTATGAGAAGGGAAAGACAGACTGACAAGGGCAGAAGCAAGAGGCAGCTGAAGGAGTGACAGTCTTGACAAAACTAACATGCTTTTCTTCATCTTTTATGGTTATAGTGTAGATTTAAGCATGGCTCAAGTGTCATACTGGCCTTATAAGTATATGCCATGAACGAGCCAAAGGTACTTTTGGCACCATTGAATGTTTAAGCAATAAAAAGGGTCTGCAATAATCTTTGAATATGTCATTAATGCTGCAGAATGATGAGGTGTTAAAAGGATACATGGCACTAAGCATCCACTAAATGGTGTCAATCATAAGTATTTGAAGACTCACTGTACACTCTTTCTTGAAGTGTCTTTCCTGCGCTAATAGAAATGTTCAGCTATATTTTTCCCCATATATGAGAAAAGTGTCACAAGAAGCACTTAAGTTTAGTGTAATTTAGGTAATACCTTCTATTTAAATTATCAGTGTTAACAGCTGAAACCAAAATAATCCACCAACATCCTGAAGCTCTCTGTAAAAGTAACATATAAATTAATACGAATAATAACAAAAGTATATAATTTCCTGAAAAATGCAAACTGAAAGAAAAGCACTTTCATCTTCCATTCTAGTACTGAGTGCTCAAGCCAGCTAAATAATTACGTACCTTCCAAATTAACCCAAAGACAAATATATTTGGCCAAAGTGTAAGTCTGTTCTCTAAGCTAAACAGCAAATGAAAAAACTATCATAAGACTACATTATCTTGTATTTCCTGAATTGCTCATTGCAGTCCTTCAGTCCTCAAATATAAAGGCCTGCTTCTTCTAAAATTTATGTGTATGCCTAATTTAATCCAATAAAAATTCCTACGTCCCTAAATGCATGCGTATTTCCTGGCACAGAAATTATTAGTTCACAATTGCTACTGCATGTGGAAAGTGTTGTTCAAACATTAATTTTTCTGGCACAGTATAGTCAAGATATAACTGATTTTACAAGTGGAAGGAGAGAGAGCTTGCATTTTCTCACTCCCTTTGAAATTACTTTTGTTCATTTGCAAATGCAGCTGCAATGACTGAGAAGAAGGAAACTTTTAAACATCTCTCAAAAAAAAAATATCATGCTTTTATAAAGTCATCTTCAAACTGAATGATTCTGAAATGTTTTACATACTCTATACTTCAGATGATGACCATTACAGAACACTTCATGGGAAAATTAAGGGGCTCATCTGCATCTTCTTGAACAAAGAGGAGGAACTTTCTGTTGGCTTTTAAAACCATTTTTCTGTTTAGGAGAGGGAGAAAGCAAGTTTTAGTTTATTTCTTCCATGGAGTATGGAGGATGTGGGGGCCATATTGTCTCTATTTCTGCTTCCTATTTTTCCTTTGATCTCCAGGGACATCACTACTGTGTACTGTCCACTATTTACACCAACTTGCAAGCTGATAGTCTAGTTCATGATAATATGTTAATTAAATAGATGCATCTGTTTCTCAGCCTGAATATCACTACTGCCATTTCTTTGCATGTAAAGGATTTAGAACATAGATCTATAGTATTGTATAATACTATTTTATACAGCACCTATGCAATATTACATCTATACAAAATTCTTGTATGGCTTTATTGGACCATCTAGATAAGCAGCATTTACAATAAGGTAAATAAGCAAGGAGTTTGGCCACAAAATGATATGTAAGTACGTGCTCAAAAGGTCACAGGTGGCTAAGACCCAGTTTAAGGCCTACCTCAACTGAAAACTATAATTTCAACTGAATACAATATGAAAATTTAAAATAGGCATACTTATAAAACTTATTCTGATTCAGACAATAGGTCTATTTTAGCACAGTGCACAGATTATTTTTGTAAATAGATGAAACTGGAATTAACTTTCTAATTTCAACGATTATTGAACTTACAAGATTTCAGAAACATGCTATGTAATCTTGATTTATTTGAGGGAAAAGGAAAACTGCAGTACTTTCCTGTATTTAAACTATTATTTTAGTAATGTACATGTTATTGATATTATTATAGAATTATTAGTCATAGGGTTACATGAACTTTATGTTTAAAGTAGTGATAAAAAGATTTTATGATATATCTTCCTCAAAACAGTATATTTTGAATACATGGGGACTAGCTACTATCCATCATACTTCACTGTCCTATGGACAGTGGCTGACCTATGCTGGGTTAGTTTTTAATAAGAATGCTGAGTGCCTCCATAAGGCAGGTGGAGACAGTATGTTCAGCCCTATTTGTAGTCATTCCAACTGGATCTCACCTGAAGCTTGTTTTTTTATTTGACTCCTGTGAAAAGAATGGATAAGATGAAAATGGGGAATAAAGCATATTTTTAAACAGTTAAGTGCTCTTAATTAGAAAAAGACTTATGAAACATGTTGAAAGATGCCCATTGAGATTTTGAGCGTTATACTAATTTGACTGTAGAAACTAGTATGTTTGTATTAAAGCACATAGAATTTTGAAGACATTGAGGATGCACAGTTAAACATTTCATCGTGCCTTCTTGCTAGGCCTCAAAGAGCTAGAAATCCTATACCTCATAAACTGTACAGTCAAAAGAGCCCTGCAAATGGTTACTAGTCTGGTGATTTTAGACCAGGTAGGATGAAATGTCCATTAGCATATTTTGAACACCCAGTAAGGTAGCTAGGGGATGGAAAATACTTCGTGACTTAAGAGTGAAACTTGGGAGCTAAGAAAATCTAGTTTTCAGTAGCATGTAGGAGAAAGAAGCAGTTATTCTTTAAAAATCCAAGACCTGAAACGTGGTGAAGTCGGGTGAAGCAAGATTTTCCCCCTGCCCTTCCTCATTAGTTCAGGAGGTCACCTGAGTTACCAGGCCAGCAGTGGCAGATGCAGCACAGGCATGGCAGAAATGCACCTGTCAGGAGCAGAGAGCAACAGGATTGAGACACTGGACCTGGAAATGCAGACTCTGAGCTGAGTTATGGAAACCCAGATCGAGGGTTAGATTACTGGTGTTAAAAAAAATTAGATGATGGAATGTTGATAACATCTGTTTTGAAAATTATGTGTGTCTGGGTTATATTTGTGGTCTGAAATGATGCCAGGTGTCTGAGGAGCCATCCAAGGCCCTGGGGGACACTGATACTGTAGATATTCATTGGATTGTTAGGGTAATTAGTCTAAGCATCACAGAAACAAATGCATTTTATCAAGTGATTCCTGCTTTGATCCTCTGAGTTCTGACTTAAAACATGATTTTGGGGTAAAAAAAAAAAAAAATCCATTCCTGTCAAAATTACATCAAAGAAGCTACTGTGTCCTAAGGTAAATTCCATTAATTTCCTAAATTTTCTGTTATTTTCTTTATGAAGTCCTGGCTGAAAAATAGTTGAGGGTAGATTTAAAGTAAAGTCTATGAGCAACAAGCAGTTACAGCTGTGAAACTTCTGCTAGACATCAATACAGAAATAATTTTTGAATTTGTTCTTCTTATTGCATTGCATAGGCTGTGCTTGAGTGTTCCTTTTATCACCTCAACTTTTTTATTTATTAAATTGGTTTTACCTGTGATTATACACACTTTCACATCCCTAAACTCTAGTTTCATACAACCACTTTACAGTTTTATTAATTTTGACCAGTTCTGACCACTAAGCTTTCCTTCTCTGTGTATTTTCCATCAATTTATGTGCTTTTTACTGCTGACTGCAGTATCTAATAACATGACTGGAACACACTTATTTAAAGCTATGTGATATTCAGGAATGAATAATGAAAGCTGGGATGGTAGGATAGCATTGTTGGTTAATGAAGTGATAAATTGTAATGAAATAAAAACAGACAGCATGAAGCAAACAGAAATTTATTTTGATCAAAGTTACTTTGGGGAAAGGTGATAGAAGCAGTTTTGTTTTGGTGGTCTTATGAGAGTTCTCCACAAGCCTCAAGGGTTGAAGATACAGACTTCCGTATTTTACTAGAGAGATTAATGCTACTAGAAATTGCAACATTATTGGTAATTATTTCCCCACTATATATTGGTGACAAAAAAGTGCTAGAAATAGTAGCGTCTGGATATTCTTGGTCATCATAACTAATGAAGTTCTTTGTGATAACTTTAATAAAACAATGAGTGGTGGTAATGTATCAGACATGGGAAAGTTATAAAACAGCTTTACAAGCAGATCACATAGAAGAATAAGAAAAAGTGGGTTGTAACTCAAACTCTTGATTTAAAAAAGCTATATTTTCATGAAGTAAGACAACTATTTATGGTATGCCTACAAATACCCTATCTTACAGATTAAAGTTTACCCTGATAACATTATGTGTGTGTATAACTATTGTGAAATAAGCTTGACTGAGATACTAACAACTTAACGGTAAAAGATGCCTGAATTTCTCCAAATGAGAACTGCTAAAACTCAGAGGAATTTGTATTTCAAGGAAGGGGGGGAAAGATCTGACACAGGTGGTGAGGGAGCTAACTAGGGAAGGCTGGACCTGTTGTCTGTGAACAGAGAAGGACTTGTGGGTGATGTGATGGTTGGAGGCCGTCTTGGGCACAGCGATCACGAAATGATAGAGTTTTCGACTCTCAGAGAAGTAAGGAGGGGGGTTAACAGAACTGCTACCTTGGACTTTCGGAGGGAAGACTTTGGCCTGTTCAGGAGCCTGGTTGACAGAGTCCCTTGGGAGGCAGTCCTGAAGGGCAAAGGAGTCCAGGAAGGCTGGACATTCTTCAAGAAGGAAATCTTAAAGGCGCAGGAGCAGGCCATCCCCGTGTGCCAAAAGATGAGCTGCCAGGGAAGAAGACTGGCCTGGCTGACCAGAGAGCTTTGGCTGGAACTCAGGAAAAAAAAAAGAGAGAGTTTATGACCTTTGGAAGAAGGGACAGGCAACTCAGGGGGATGACAAGGATGCTGTGAAGTTATGCAGGGAGAAAATTAGAAGGGCCAAAGCCCAACCAGAACTTAATCTGGCTGCTACTGTAAAAGACAATAAAAGATGTTTCTATAAACACATTAGCAACAAATGGAGGGGTAAGGAGAATCTTCACCCTTTATTGGATGAGGGGGGAAAACACAGTGACAAAGGCTGAGGTACTTAATGCCGCCTTTGCCTCGGTCTTTAATAGTAAGACCAGTTGTTCTCTGGGTATCCAGCCCTCTGAGCTGGAAGACAGGGATGGGGAGCAGAATGAAGCCCCCATGATCCAAGGGGAAATGGTTAGTGACCTGCTACACCACTCAGACACACACAGGTCTATGGGGCTGGATGGGATCCACCCAAGGGTACTGAGGGATCTGGTGGAAGTGCTCACCAAGCCACTTCCAATCATTTATCAGCAGTCCCGGCTAACCTGGGAGGTCCCAGTTGACTGCAGGTTAGCAAATGTGACACCCATCTACAAGAAGGACCAGAAGGAGGATCCAGGGAACTACAGGGCTGTCAGCCTGACCTCGGTGCTGTGGAGGGTTACGGAGCAGATCACCTTGCATGCCATCATGTGGCATGTACGAAACAACCAGGTGACCAGGCTCAGTTAACATGGGTTTATGAAAGGCAGGTCCTGCTTGACTAACCTGATCTCCTTCTATGGCAAGGTGACCCACTTAGTGGATGAGGGGAAAGGCTGTGGATTTAGTTTACCTGGACTTTAGTAAAGACTTTGAAACCATTTCCCACAGCATTCTCCTGGAGAAACTGGCTGCTCGTGGCTTGGATGGCTGTACTCTTTGCTGGGTAAAAAACTGGCTGGATGGCCGGGCCCAAAGAGTTGTGGTGAATGGAGTTAAATCCATTTGGTGGCCGGTCACAAGTGGTGTTCCCTGGGGCTCAGTATTGGGGCCAGTTCTGTTTAATATCTTTATCAGTGATCTGGATGAGGGGATTGAGTGTAACCTCAGTAAGTTTGCAGATGACACTAGGTTGGGCAGGAGTGTTGATCTGCTTGAGGGTAGAAACACTCTACACAAGGATCTAGACAGACTGGATCGATGGGCCAAAGCCAATTGTATGAGGTTTAACAAGGTCAAGTGCCAGATCCTGCACTTGGGTCACAACAACCCCATGCAATGCTACAGGCTTGGGGAAGAGTGGCTGGAAAGCTGCCTGTTGGTGGAAAAAGAACTGGGGCTGTTGGTCGACAGCCGGCTGAATATGAGCAGACAGCGTGCCCAGGTGGCCAAGGCGGCCAATAGCATCCTGGCTTGTATCAGAAATAGTGTGGCCAGCAGGAGCAGGGAAAAGATCGTTCCCCTGTACTCAGCATTCGTGAGGCTGCACCTTGAATACTGTGTTCAGTTTTGGGCCCCTCACTACAAGACAGACATTGAGATGCTGGAGCGCGTCCAAAGAAGAGCAACAAAGCTGGTGAGGGGCCTGGAGCACAAGTCCTATGGGGAGGGGCTGAGGGAACTGGGGTTGTTTAGCCTGGAGAAAAGGAGGCTGAGGGGAGACCTTATTGCTTTCTACAACTACCTGAAAGGAAGTGGTAGTGAAGTGGGTGTTGGTCTCTTCTCCCAACTAGCAAGTGATAGGACAAAAGGAAATGGCATCAAGTTGTGCCAGGGGAGGTTGAGATTGGATATTAGGAAAAATTTCTTCATTGAAAGGGTTGTCAGGCATTGGAAAAGGCTGCCCAGAGAAGTGGTTGAGTCACCATCCCTGGAGGTATTTAAAAGACATGTAGACCTGGTGCTTAGGGACATGGTTTAGTGGTGGAGTTGGCAGTGTTAGGTTTACAGTCAGACTTGATCTTAAAGGTCTTTTCTAACCTAAATGATTCTATTCTATTCTGTCTTTTAGAGAATAGTGATAATTTGCTATGTTATTACGACTTAAATCATTATGGAACAAAGAGAGGCTTGAATAAAAAAAAAAGATGTATCGATATTCAGTAATCGTATTGGTTGAATGGAAAGGAAAGAAAATGACTGAGGCAGCTACAGGACTTTCAGAATGACCTTGGCTATGCAATCAGAATAAATCTTAAAGGAAATAATTATTATAGGAATTGAGTCAAATAAAAAAGCCTTGACGTGTGTGTGATACACATTAGCAAAATAGTATTAGATTGACCTTATAGCTTTCTTAGAGAAGATGGACTGTTTCACAGTCATCTTATCTGTTAGAGCTTCAATAAAGTATTCAACATGATGATGAATAAGAATTTATTTTTAAACAAGAAGATGGATAGGAGAAGTTTATGAAGTAGACAGACAAAAAAGGAAGATTGCAACAGGTTTTACTGAATGCAAGCATCAACTCAGAGGGATGCTGTTAATGGAGCAATCCTGAAGAGTTAAGTAATAGAAAAGAGATGAAATTCAACTGTACAAATGCAACATCATGTACTTAACAACTACGGAAAAATGTTTCTATTAAAAGATAGCCATTTTCAGTTAATGTAATGAGCAGGAATTTGATATATTTATTGACCAGAGGATGGTTATATGAAAATGCCATGAAAAAGTAAGATATGTTTCAAGAAAATCCAAGTCTAGTTGTTCCTTTAGAACAAGAAGAAATAGTTCTACTTTAGAAGTCACTAAGCTGATTTAATCTATAATGTGTATGATTGTTGTCACATGCATGTTTCTACAGGTTAGATTTGAAAAAACAGTGTGGGACACTGTTCTGCATAGGCTGAATCTGCATAGGCTGATCTGCATAGGCTGATCCTGGTACCCCACAAACAGAATAGACACATCACCCAGCAGGCTTTCAAGGAACAGGCTTTAGTCTAACACAATCCGAACAGAATGGTTCTGACTGTTCTTAACTAAAATAGCTCATTTTCCTACTTCATGCTTATCATTTCACCTTATTTACCAGTATACAATGTTGGGCAAGAGATCAAATGGGTAAAAACTGGCTGTGAATTAAATAAGGATGAGAAATAAAGGACAATTTCTAACAAAAAGAGCTGTGATGGTTTTGAGCAAAATAGCAATAGCAGGATCAAGAGGCCTAAATACTTTTAAAATGGTGCTTGATAAGTTTATGAAAGGGATTATATGACATGGTTGTCTGTGATGGCAGGTGCTGCATCCAGGCAGTTCATCATAAGAACAAAGGAAACAGGATTAGGAAGAAATTATTGCAATAATCTTATCTGCACTTCTCAGATATCTGTCCTATGGTTAGGAGGTGTGGAGCAATGAAGCAGTCTGCTCAGTCTGGCGGCAAGAAGAAATCAGCCGTAGTCAGCTTCATTCCCTTTGTTATTATCCATAGCTTTGATGATTTGATTTGATGATTTGTTTGGATTTTGTCTGCCTTTAAGGACAAGGTTGACAAAACAGTTATTTGGAGAGTATTTAAGAAAAATATCAATATATTAGCAAATACAGAAAGCTGAGAGGCCAATATAACTGGAGCAGAAATAGTAAGGTGCTGCTGATGTTTGCCTCCAGGTAGAAAAAAGGACAACGTGTGAGAGAAATTAAAATCTAAGAAACAGTAACTCTTCAGAGATGTCACGTACTCTTAGGTTCTAAACTGAATTTTCTGTGACTTGAAGGAGGAATAATCTCTGTTGTCCCATGCTGTCAAAATTTTATGTTTGAGTACTGCTACTGTTGATGTATCCCCTTTGCTCTAGTGTTTAAAAGATGCTTCTGGGCTGCAACACCAATCAGCAGTATTCTTTAGAAATGTCAATAGCTGGCATATTAGCACTTCAAATCTATATCCCTTATAAATGGGGAGCACTTGACATTCATTCTGTACCACACAGCAATACTTAGATAGTGATACTATAGAAGACAGTGAAGAGAGAACAAATATAAACTTTGAATTTTAGTGCAGAAGGACTTCTGGAGTTGATAATTTCCAAAACTAATGGGAAAACAGTGTCAAAACAAAGTTCTGGACCCACTGAAATCTGGAGGAGCATTGCTACTGAATTCAAAGGGATCCAGGTTTCATAATTAACATGTATAGTTAAGAAAGTACCTGTTCTAGAGTATGTACTTCAGGAATATGAATTTTCCTGCAGCCTTGGTCTTTAAAGTAGGAATGAATCACAAAATATAAGGATAACATTTTTTCTTCACTATTTAAACTGTAAATTCTTTGAATTAAAGGTCTGTCATTGTGTTTGTACTCTGAAACAACAGATTCCATCTTTCATTACTTGCTTTAGTGTTACTGCATACTGTAAACTCTTGACTCAGAACATTAATGACACTAGTAATTAAATAATTGTTCCCTATAGTTAGGATCATATGGATATTGGTCAAGGCAATGTGGGTCCAACCTAGTAATAATACTGCTAGTAATATAATAAAGCAGAATTTCTTGCCACAAACCGAGCACATTGCTTAAAACAGCAGAACATTCCCCTGCCTCTGTCAATCACAGCAGTGAATCTCTTTTTGGCAAGTTAATATCTAACATCCATTCCACATCTTCTAATTATATCAAAGCCACTCAGTGAGTCAACATTCTTAAAGAAAACCACGTCGAAATGCCAATAAACTGTGGAATGAAAAAAAGCCAAAAGAAAACCACCTCACATTTCTCATTAAAAAATTCTTCAGTAGTGGGGTTGTGCAAGGAACTTTACAAATAGAACACACCTGCTACTACCATCACCACTGGATAAATTAGGGTATGTCCACAGTATAGTCAAAGGTTTAATCTATATGGAAATAGCTTAACTACATTTATGCTAGCTTGATTATGTATTGATTAGTTTGCCCATGTCAGTACCTGGATAGCACTTGAAGCAGTTCTGTCAGGTTTGGTAGATCTAGTTCATCAAGAAGCATCTCAAGTAAGCTATGCTTCCAAATAGTGCTGTGTGGCTCTCAGGAGCTATGCCCCCTGTGCTTATCTCATGAAGTGACTACGCCTTCTGTCAGGCTCAGGTACCTGGAAAGAGTGAGGTGAGACATTCTTTAATGACTTGATGCTCCCGTCCCAAACTCCAGTCTCTCTGGCTCTGTGCAGTGTGCCTGCATGCACTTGATATCACTGTAGCTTAGCTACACAATTTTTAGTCAGTTGCTTCAATGGCTTTGTGGTCCATCCTGAGCTGAGATACAGAGATATTTTCATTGGTATCCAAACTACCTAAAGGTAATTTTCACAATGTCTGCATAAACTAGAGGCCAGACTGTAGCAAGTTAAAAACCAATTATTAGATTATCTCAGCACAGTGGTCTTACACGACCATTTAAGACCAATGGACTTAAAACAGTCTGACTACTTAAATTAACCTTTCATGCCAACTTTTATCTTACTCTTCTTTCTTCAGCAGCTTTTATAATCAGTTTTGATTTGCCTATCTTACATATTTTCACCTATTTGACATCCTTAGCAAGATATTTGAATGAACTGCATTTTAATGAACCGTGCTGGAAAATCCATTTGTCATCAGTTCTGCCATTTTTGCTCACATCTATAATCAGCTAATATAATTAAAAAGACTAGCCCAAGAATGAATGTTACTTAATGTAATGGTTACTCTAGTGGTCCCTAAGGGATGAAGCTGAAACTAACACAGTGATTCCACATCATGGACATCACCAGAGTTCAGGGAACCTGCCTCTCCATCTGATTCAAACAAATAGACTTGGCTGTAGGACAAGCTGAAATGGGTGGATTCATCAATAGTTTCATCAGTGCACTGATGAAAATAAAGAGCTTACTGTTGACTTTTTGTTAAAGGATTCGGGTAAAGGCATCATTGTTAAAACATCACAGTCAGTTTGGTAGACCACCCTCATGACTTTGATTACAGCTCCTGTTCTCAGATATTACCCTTTAATCTACAAGAACAAAGCATTAATGTTCAGTGCCCCTAAATGTATTTTTAAGTTTCTCTAAACTCTCTTCAGCTTGTGGATACAGCTCATACAAAATATGAAATGCAGATTGACAGGACACAGGGAGCAGCAAATATGGGGAGAGACACAGACAGTCTAAGGAAAAAAAAATGTTAACGGAATGGAACTCAATAGGTCATGAAAGTAGATCACGAATAATCATCTATGAAATGCTGCAAGAAATATAGCGGACTCATGAGAGTAGAATTTCATGTCAGTGAGATGAAATTTTGAGGATTAATTCATGTGACTTAGTGGAAGTATGTGCCAATTTTCTCACAACATGCATATGAGCTACTGTTGATCATTTCAAAGCACAAGTTCAGCTAAATGTTGCTGGTCATTTGAAGAAGAGAGGGCTGTTAATTCAGAAATTGAGCATCCTTCTAATAAAGCATGCCTGATAATCAAACTTATTAAGAGATTACATTTCAAAATATTAGTTTAGGGTTAATGACTCAGACAAATGAAATATGCATGTTTAAAAGGGCCTAATTTACTAAATTAACATTAAGTACAAATCACATATTCATAGTTTGGTTTTAATGGTGTGATTTATTCTTCTGAGTTCCACTAATACAAATGTACCAGTGGACATGGGCACAGACTGTAGGTCCTCAGGAATACTGCATCTGTCTGGCACAGTGTGTTGTTTCAAACCACCTACAATCTTAGCTTTGCTGGAGGGCTGAAGCCAGTGACTCAAATTACCAAAACAGGCTGCCAGCGTACTTCTTTACCATAGTTCTTGCCTGAGCGGTGTTTCTGCCATTTTCAGCACCCTTCAAGGGTGCCAGCAGTCCCAGGAGTGGTACCTGACTTGGTTACTTGTCAAACTAGTTAGTGGCTAGCTAGAAATACAGACAGCCAGCATCTCAAAATCAGAGTAGGGTAACTTCTGTCATAGGTGGTGGTGGTGCGTGTTGGTCTGTAGCTAAGTAGGGCAAGAAAGTATTCATCTGACAAGGGTTCTGTGTCTGGTTCAGTCCTGGAAGTAAGAAGGGGCTTAATGGTATATGTATTCTGGGCTGAGATAAGGAGAGGCTGGTTCCTGTTATCAAACAGATACTGATGTTCTTTTGTCAGAAGTTCTGCCCATTAAAGACTGTCAAGGGCAGCACTTGTTTGAAATACCCAGAAATGTTTATGAATCTTGCCTAAGATGAGATACATTCTTCTGCCCTTAAAACTGAACAAAAGCATTTCCATTGTTCAGAAGGTTATTCTTCAAGTATTTCTCTGAACTTTACATAAATAATTGTCCTAGGTCAACAAAATACAAAAAAACTTACCTCCCAGTAAAATAGCTTTCCCCTGCTTTTTAACTGTCTCCATTGCATACATCAAAGCATCAGTCAACAATAATCAGCATACCTCCTTCCATTTTTCCAAAGCAATGTCTGTTTTCATTGTGCCATTACTGAAGACTCAGACCTCCTGTTCTCTTCAGAAAGAGCCGCACGTACGCCGTGCGGGTGCCCCGGCGCCGGCAGGAGCAGGCGGCTCTGCAGGGTCGGCGGCGGCTGTGAGGGGAGAGGCGGGGCTGCCCCGGGCCGGACCCAGCCGGTTCCCGCCGGTTCCCGCCGGCTCCAGCGGCCCCACCGCCGGGCACAGCTGAGCCCCTCAGCCTCGGGGAAAGAAAGCCTGGGGAAGAAAGGGCAAAAGGGCTGAGGGAAACGGGGTGAGAAACAGCCCTGCCAGCCCCGAGGGGAGAGCGGGAGGAGGGCAGGAGGTGCTCCGGGCCCCCCTCCCCGGCAGAGATGGCCCTGCGGCCCCGGGAGAGACCCCCCCCCGCTGGGGCAGGGGTTTCCCTGCAGCCCCGGGGAAGGCCCCAGGCTGGAGCAGGGAACAGCCGGAGGAGGCAGGAGCGGCAGCGGGGAGCCGCCGGGGGCTGCCCCCACACACCCGTTCCCTGTCCCCCTGCGCTGCCCCTCGGGGGAGAGGAGGAGGAGTTGGGAGTGAAGGGGTGAAGGGGAGCCTGGGAAAAAAAGGGGAATGAGGGGAAGATGTTTTAGCTTTTGTCTTTTTTTCTTACCATCTGACCCTTATTTTACTTGGCAGTAAATCAAATTAATTTTCCCCAGGTGAAGTCTGTTTTGCCTGTGACAGGAATTGGTATGACAGGAATTGGTAAGTGTCCTTGTCTATCGTGACCCACGATCTCCTGTTCAGTTGGGGAGCATGAGTGAGAGTGGCTGGGTGGGTGTCTGGCAGCCAGCCAAGGTCAACTTCACCACAAGGAGTTATTTTATCAGGCCTTGTTGCATTATGTAAGGTGCAGGCTGATGGAAAACTTTTTATGTGTAAAGTTTTTGTGTTCATAAACTAGAGAAATGTGTTGGTACATTTTTCCAAAGCAATCCCCTTCTTTTTCCTCTTTCCCTTCCTCTCAGATTAGCACTATTTAATCTGAGCTATAACAGACACAACTGAAAGCCTCCAAATGTATGTTTGATGTTACACTAATACCATGGAGTAAGGTACTGTTTCTCCATGAAAAGGAGATAGCTATAGGAGGCACTGCACTTGTTTTTCTGTGCTGAGTGTCAGGCTGGAACATGGTCTTATTCAATTAGATGTTGTCATGGGTTGACCCTGGCTGGATGCCAGGTGCCCACCAAAGCCGCTCTATCACTCCCTTCCTCAGCTAGAAAGGGGAGAGAAAATACAATGAAAGGCTCGTGAGTCGAGATAAGGACAGGGAGAGATCACTCACTCATTAACATCACAGGCAAAAAAGACTCGACTTGGGGAAAATTAACTTAATTTATCACCAATTAACCAGAGTAGGGTAATGAGAAATAAAACCAAATCTTAAAAATCCTTCCCCACACCCCTCCCTTCTTCCCAGGCATAGCTTCACTCCCAAGTCTCTACCTCCTCCCCTCAAGCAGCACAGGGGGATGGGGAATGGGGGTTGGGGTCAGTTCATCACATGTTGTCTCTGCCGCTCCTTCCTCCTCAGGGGGAGGACTCCTCACTCGTCCCCTGCTCCAGCATGGGGTCCCTCCCATGGGCTGCAGTCCTCCACAAACTTCTCCAATGTGAGTCCTTCCCTTGGGCTGCAGTTCTCCATGAACTGCTCCAGCGTGGGCTCCTCTCTCTCCATGGGTCCACAGGTCCTGCCAGGAGCCTGCTCCAGCGTAGGCTTCCCACAGGGTCACAGCCTCCTTCAGGCATCCCTCTGCTCCAGCGCGGGCTTCCCACAGGGTCACAGCCTCCTTTGGGCACATCCACCTGCTCTGGCATGGGGTCCTCCGTGGGCTGCAGGTGGATATCTGCTCCACCGTGGACCTCCCTGGGCTGCAGGAGGACAGCCTGCCTCACCATGGTCTTCCCCACGGGCTGCAGGGGAATCTCTGCTCCGGCGCCTGGAGCACCTCCTTCCCCTCCTTCTTCACTGACCTGGGGGTCTGCAGGGTTGTTGCTCTCACGTGTTCTCACTCCTCTCTCTGGCTGCAGTTTCTGTTCCGCAGCAACTCTTTTTCCCTTCTTAAACATGTTCTTCCAGAGGCGCTACCACTGTCACTGATGGGCTTGGTGTTGGCCAGTGGCAGGTCCGTCTTGGAGCTGGCTGGCATTGGCTCTGTCGGACATAGGGGAAGCTTCTAGAAGCTTCTTACAGAAGCCACCTCTGTATCCCCCCACTACCAAAACCTTGCCATGCAAACCCAGTACAGATGTACAGTCTACCTGTATGAATTGATATTTCATATAAAGTCTGTTGCTTAAAGTTTTTGCAATCTGCTGTGACCTTTCAAAGAGACATCTGGGCTTGTCTTGGCCAAAGAAGGACCTTGAGTATTTTACCTCTCTACAAGGATGCCAGGCATCTTTCAAACCATACTTTAAAGAGATCAGAATTGGGTTTGTGATTTGGTGTCATTTTAGCTGATCTAAAAGTGAATCTGTAAGCTAGGCCAAATCAAACTTAATTGACCTTAGCTTTTGTACTGCCTTTTCTGAGAGGCAAGTTCTGCGATCCAGCAACTAATTTGCTACAGAGCTGAAAGGAACTTTATTGTGTAGGTACTTAAGCACTCTATAAGGACAGGGTAATAAACCTTGCTGCTGGAATTAATTGAAGGTGGGCATCTGGATATGCACACATCTCTGAAGAAGGTTTCTGATTTTATCTGTCAGGAATTACCCAGCTCATCTCAGAGCAGAATAACAATTTCCTCTTGGCTGGTGAATAAATACCCTATAAAATGACTAATGGTCTATTTAATTGTCCTATTGAAAAGAGCATGGTTATGACTAATGTGCAAAATAAACCAACTTTGGAAACCTCATACAGTACTTACTATCCTTAAAGTAATGAAGCGTGATGATGAGATCTATACTTGATCCTAACTACTCTCTGTCATTCATGTCAAAGTTTTCTTCTGAAGAAATTAAATGCTTTTGCAAGAATGTTCAGAACATGAATGAGCTTGGCTCTTTCAGTACAAATCACTGATTTTGCCCCGAATCATTAAGTTACTTCTTTGAGTCTTAAATACTATCACTTCTCAATGTGTCAGCAGTGAGGGAAATGTAGTTGCAGAATGACAAATTTAATTCCAAAATTAGAAAGCCTAAGGTAAATAATAATTGTTTGTGTTTCAATGGTGCATAAAATTGCAGAGTTCGATGTTTTTAGCTTCCTTTGCTTGTACATGTATCTGTTAAAATCAGCCTCAGCTAATGGAGAAATATATAGCATAGCTGTCAGTTCAAATCCAGCCTATTGATTGGAGACTGTTTAATGCACAACAGTAAGCACTTTGCTGGTAGTATATGTGAGAGTGCAGAATCAGGCTACAGGGCAAAAGAAACTGAAAGTTATTGCTGGCTGCTGTCTGTCTGGCATCCTACGAGTGTGTGAATTAAAAAGAAGTTTTCAAGGACTGCATTGCTGAAATTAATACTAATTGATGCTTTTATTAGCAGCCTTATTAGTAAGACTAAGGTTTTTTAGGTCCTAATTTAACAAAACTTTAAAAGGTATGTTTAAATTCCATACAAGACAATTTATAATTGAGTAAGATATTAGCATTTATTTGGCTACTCACTGCTTTTCTCTATACCTGCTAAATTCAGGAACAGGACCTGCACTATAGGGAGGACATATGATGCTGAAATCCATGCTCTGTGTGCTCTGTGAGCAAAAGTTCATGTGCAGGGTTTTACAGCTCTTAAGGAGCCTGAATTCAAATGAAGCACTTGAAGGGAAAAGAACAACAAAAAAAATCTAGTATCAAGAAATATGGTCAGTAAACATAAGTTATTACAATGTTCAAAAACATACAATGTTATCTACAAAAAAAAATTCTTCATTTCCCAGAACTGCACATGGTTTTAAAAAAAAAAAACAAAAACACAACAAAGAACATAAATCATAAATGTGCTTACAGTACATTTTTAGATATTGGAAAACATCAAGTGAAAACATAATTTTTAATTAAACATCTTAATGAACCACTTTTTGCAGACATATTTAAATTGTTTGAGCTATTTTGACTAGCTGTTATTTTCTCTAATAATCAGCAAATAGAATAATAGACAGAAATTACTTCTAATCAAATTGTTGTAGTCTCTTTTATCAGGTATGGTATTCTGAATACAATTCCCAACATACTCTTCAGTATCAAAGTACTGAAGCGATTTGGTTGCTATCCTATCACCCCTAAGGAATGTGGTTAAAGTTCACAGCTATGGCAGCTGACAGGGCCATATCTGTTGTGTGCAATAATAGCAGATTCATAGCCCTGGTGACATTACTCTGTCGCTTTTCATAGAAAATAATTTTCAAAAAAGCAGGAAATAGACATAAGTTTTATTTTAAACAAAATTCAAACATTTGCAGGTTCCTGTTGCTATGCAGTGCCATCAATGTCACTGCTAACTGCAGAATATCACCCCCACTCACAAAGTGCCATATGCTGTAGTTGTTCAGCGTATTTTGCTCATAGTTTGTGGTGTCTGAAGAAAAGACTAAATTATAGAGGACAAATCATGACTTTCATGGAAGGGGTCCAGTAATCCAATTCAGCTTAGGTAATGATATATCATTTCTTGCTTTCTGGTTTGGATTCTTTAAGCTTCTGACATTGGTTCCAGCAATTTGATTTCTTTTCTATTTATCTCTGCCTGTTCTCTGATATATAGATTCCTTCATTCAAACAGGTGGTATATGCTTTTCAATCTCTTTCCCTCCCACCTCCACCTACCTGCAGCCATTGTCCCCATCAGATTTACAGGTTAAACCTTTAAACTTTCATGTGACAGTTTTCCAGTACCGACAGCTTTGTGTAAATACTCACAGAATATTAGCATCCAGCCACAGCAGTCAGAGATCCAGTGCAACCAGTTTCTTTCTTGACACTACTAGCAAAATGTATGCTTTGGCAGTGGAAATCGTATGTCTCATTCAGACAGCATGATTGCTGATCTCCCTTCAAACCACGAGAAGATGGTCACTCTTCAGAGAGCTTATATGAAGGAGATGAGGACAGGGGAGATCCCAAGCCCCATAAACAGAGTTGAGGAGAAGACAGGGAGGAATTTAGAGAGACTTTGCTCAGTAAGGTAGGGCACATTTCTGGATTAATGGGCATAGGAAAGGCTTTGCTGTAGGGATATCTCATATCTGTCCTATTTCCTTTTGCCAGATGTATTTCCTCAAGGTTTCCAAATGCATTACAGTTGCACAGAAAGCTTGACCAACATATTTGTCATCATGGATCAAACTGACTTTGAGGGTGTCCTTCAGGTGCTTCTGACAGTGATTTGAAACAAGTGCCACTTCCTGCTGTCTTGTGTTTTTTATGGCTCCTAGTGAACATCAATAATATGAATTTCATTTTAATTCTTCTGTAAGGGATCTTATTTATAGAGCAATTTCTCGTGCAGTGTCTTGTCTCTATGAAATGATTGCCAACTCAGGCAGCCGTTAAAGTTTACTGCTTAGGCCTTCCTTCAAGGTACAATATGGATATTACTTTCTAAAAGTAATTTAGGCTACAAAGCACTAAGAACATGTTAACTCCTTGCAAGCTGCCCATCCCATACTGGAATGCTGGCTGATTTTATGAACTGATCTAACTCAATTCAACAGCTCAACAAGTTTTCCATTCTTCTCCCTCTTCAAACATGTGGCTGGCAATTAACTCTGACCATTAAAATAGTGTCAAGTACTATATAGCATTAACATTTTTGTGACTTAAACTATGATGTTATGTTTTGCCAGTATATTACTCTTTATGTGTGCTTGCACAATGATCAGCTATTTATTAACTGCTTCCATTCCCAAAGTAAGATCTTAGTAAAGAAAGACAAAAACCATCAAAGAAACTCAATTTTTGAAACTTCAGGAGCAATCCAAATAAATAATAATGTAGGAAGTAGGTTACAATACTGCTGTTTCAGTAAAGAAAATGAAGAACTCTACTAACACACAGTTTCTAGATTAATCTACTTTAGTATTTCATGGTAAAAGAAGTTTTTTGCAAACCTACAAGTCAGTGGTATGTTCATGCACAAAGTTATGGGCCCTATAGCTCTTCTATCCTACTAATGGAATATTTTGCATTTGCCAACCTTTTTCTGGAACAGAGAAAATCAGAATTTGGAATAAAAATTATTTATGCAGGCAAGTAAATTAAATTGGGGAGATCTTGCTGATGCTTACATGTGAATATACATTTGCCCCAGATTGCAGCATGCTTTGAGGGTTGGGGGTAGGAGGAAAGCAAGAAAAATAAGCCTCAGAGCTTTTCTTGGCAAATGTCATATGAAAGACAGGAATGCATTTAAAGTATGTTACCTCATGGAGAAACAGACTAATGTTCTCAGGAACAAAGGAAGAGTATATCACATGCTTGGGAACAAGGTCCAAGTTTAACACGTTTGTACGTAATCTGTTCACAGACAATACCAGAGGGCTGGTGTTTGCGTTTCAATAGGAAAAAATGCCATCTATATACGATCTTGAAACTTCTGCACACTGCCTTCCTACTGCGTCTACTTCAAAGCTTTTTACCTAAACAAGTGAAGGACTCTTTTTTTCTCATTTTCCTTGTGTTTCCTTATATCTTATGTATGCTTTGCAAAATAGTCAGTGGGTAATGGATACTGATCCTGATTTTTCAAGATTCTTGAGTAGTGGCTTATAATCTGCCTTGTGTCTGTTATAGACCTGCAGGTAAATTACTTTCATTTTAAGTCCCTTATGTGCTGCCGGCGTGGTATAAAGGAAGATGTGTAAACAGTTTCTTGAAAAACTAACATGCTGGAGGAAAACTTCTGACCAACTATATAAAACAGTTTTCAAAAAATGAAAGCCTCTCATAGCCAGAGGGTTTTTTTAAGTCACAAATGGTTCTAACAACACAATGTCAAATTCAGTCCCCAGACGAACTCACAGAAATCTGTAGTATTCTGTTAATTTCTTTCCTTTAACTTTTGGATATGAAAGCAAATAAAAAAAATTCACTATTTTTTCTTCTGTTTTTTTTCTTCCACTATAATTAATTCAATCAATTAAGTAGAGGAGAGAGGTAAAGGATTTTAGACACGTTGTATTCAGTACCGAGTAACAACAAGAGGCACTTAGGAAATATCTAACCCTTTCCATGGTAAATCTCTTTCTATGGAATAGGGCAATCACCTTTTCAATCACTGTTGCTATAGTTCTGGGTAAAAGCCAAGATTATAGATCTATTTTTATTATCTTTGTTTCTATTGTCAAATAGCTTATTTTGCAGTGATGAACCTCTAGGTCAGCTTGCTACCACTCTGCCACTTTATGACTTTCTTTACTCCTGCTGTCTGAAAACTGGGATTTAGGTAGTTTCCACTGTGCATATAAACAAGTGATTTACATTACTTTACATATAATTTCTGTGTTTGTAAACATTACATAAAAGTGTAGAAATGAATCCTTTAAATCTGTTTTACATAATTTGCAGAAAAAAACATGCTAAAAAGGGCACTCATTATTGCAACTACTCCAGGTTCAGTAGGGCAGAGCCAAGACAATGTAATGGAGTTTTCTGCAGAACATTAAAATGCTACTACAGTCTGGTCCAAGTTCTCATTTTCACCCAAAAAGGACCACGTTTTGCCACCTTAATCTTGGAAAGAACATTACTCTGCATTGAAGTTGTTGAAACTGCCCATAGTGCAAAATAATGCTTAATATGAGCTCTCAAATTAGAAAAAGACGTTTGTGTTACCATACAGATTATAATGTTTGAACGCCACTCATAGAGATGTGCATACAAGAAGAACTTTACGTGATTTGGTCATTTAATTTAGAAAGGTTTCAAAGTCAGGTAATGAATACACCCATACAAATTCTTTTTGTTGAGAATGTAATACATGATTTCTTGTTAGGACACCTTCAGAGTACGTTGGGCAGGCTTTATAATGGTAGATCTGAAACCAGCAGTGTAGCACCTTTCTTCCCCTTACCATCAAGACAATCATCTGAGGTGCAGTTTTCCTGCAGGGACTTTAATGGGAGTTTCAAGGAATTTAGTGGAATTTAGTTTATGGAGTTTTGCCATTTACTGTGTTCTTCGGTGAGTTAAGGTTTCCATCAAAGGAAGACCTATAGTCTCCAGTAGATCACTGTGTTCAGTTGTCAGGTTATCCAGTGTATTGGGTTTGCGTGGCAAGGTTTTAGCAGGGGATGAGTGAGGAGTCCTCCCCCTGAGGAGGAAGGAGCGGCAGAGACAACATGTGATGAACTGACCCCAACCCCCATTCCCCGTCCCCCTGCGCCGCTGGGGAGGGGTAGGTTAGAGAATTTGCGAGTGAAGCTGTGCCCAGGAAGAAGGGAGGGCTGGGGGGAAGGATTTTTAAGATTTGGTTTTATTTCTCATTACCCAACTCTAGCTTGATTGGCAATAAATTAAATTGATTTTCCCCAAGTCAAGTCTGTTTTGCCCGTGATGGTAAATGGTTGAGTGATCTCTGCCTGTCCTTATCTCGACCCACAAGCCTTTTGTTATATTTTTCTCTCCCCTGTGTAGCTGAGGGAGGGAATGATAGAGCGGCTGTGTGGTGCTTAGTTGCTGGCTGGGGTTAAACCACGACATTCAGAAACATATTTGCCTGAAAGCATACTTAAAATACTTCTCCTGAAATTACCTGTTTAACTAGTGAATATAACAATAGCAGTTTGTGTAAGGTTCTATGACATAAGAGACTTTTGTATTAGAAAATAACTATTGATTAAAGAATGCTGAATTAGGTAATGATTTAATTTACAGAAAAGATGGAATAATAAACTTGAAAAGGTGTAATAAAATAAAAATTGCTGGAAAATAAAGCTCTTAGATTATTAAGTTGTTATTTATTTTCTTCTAAGGACATCACTTTATAATAAATTTGTGAGGAGAGTGCATCTCCAAAGCATCCTATTTTTAATGTATTCTCTAATTTTCTAATTATTATTAGTCTGTTTTGTGGGGAAAAAATATAAATATGCAGACCTTGTCTGTATCTCTCATTAAATATTTTGCTATCATTCTAGAGATTTTGCTGATAAACATGTTAGAGATTGTATTGGGATTCTGTGGCAAGGTTTTGGTAGCTGTGGGGTTGCAGGAGTGGCTTCTGTGAGAAGATGCCCGAAGCTTCCCACATGTCCAATAGAGTCAATGCCAGCTGGCTCCAAGATGGACCTACTGCTGGCCAAAGCTGAGCCCATCAGTGATGGTGGTAGCACCTCTGGGATAACATATTTAAGAAAGCAAAAAAAAATGGTGCAGCTGGAGAGAGGAGTGAGAAGATGTGAAAGAAACAACTCTGCAGACACCAAGGTCAGTGAAGAAGCAGGGGGAGGACGTGCTCCAGGTGCTGGAGCAGAGATTGCCCTGCAGCCCGTGGAGGTCCCCAGTGGAGCAGATATCCACCTGCAGCCTATGGAGGACCCCACACTGGAGCAGGTGGATGCAACTGAAGAGGTTGTGACCCCGCGGGGGACCCACACTGGAGCAGTCCATTCCTGAAGGGCTGCACTCTGTGGAAAGGACCCATGCTGGAACAGTTCATGAAGAATTGCAGCCTGTAGGAAGGACCCACGTTAGAGAAGTTCATGGGTGGGATCCCATGCTGGAGCAAGGGGAGAGTGTGAGGAGGAAGGAGCAGAAGAGACAATGTGTGATGAACTGACCACAACCCCCATATACTGTCCCCATGTGCTGCTTGGGGGAAGGAGGTAGGGAATTCAGGAATGAAGTTGAGCCTGGGAATAAGAGAGGAGTGGGGGGAAGGTGTTTTAAGATTTGGTTTTTTTTCTCATTATCCTACTCTGATTTTGATTGGCTATAAATTAATCTCCCCAAGTCAAATCTGTTTTGTCCGTGATGGTAATTGCTGAGTGACCTCTCTGTCCTTATCTTGACCCACAAGCCTTTCTGTCCCCTGTCCTGCTGAGAAGGTGAATGATAGAGTGGCTTGGTGGGCACCTGGAGGCCATTCAAGTTCAACCCACTATAGACATCTTTTCCTTTCTTTTCTAAAGCAAACTGAATTACCATAGAGTCAGAGTCAGGTCTGAACTTTGGCCTTTTTGAAATAATCAAGGTGAAAAGTAAGACCCAGAAAAGTATGACTCAAAAGTTTAGAAAGAAATACACTACTGATTCTAGGAAAATTTAGATATTAAATTATTAATGAAATACAAGTACATATCATTTTCTGAATCAAATAATGTTGTACTGTGTATTTTAAGATAGAGCTGAATTGCAACTGAAGCCAGTTGGAGGAAGTATTTTTTTGTTCTAATAAATTGACAATTTTTAGGATACTGTAACATTCTACATTTCAAAATAGTTGTTTGGAAATGTACAAGTCTTTGCAGCCTAGTGGTGTTTCCTTTGCATTTTCCTTACCTCTTCTCGCAGATATTTCTCAAGAGTAGTATTCTGCACACCATGAGTATAAAACAAACATCGTTATTACCTTCTAATGGAAACTTTATGCTTATTGCAATAATATGACATTTTCAGAACAAAAGTGTATCTTTCTGATATGACATCTGAATTACAGTGATGTGGTCATTGCATGTAACAGTGGAGTAACTTAAGGATGATCTGCCCTCAAGCTTTCCCTTTGAAAAGGGAATGAAAAAGGATGGTGTGTTGCACCTGTTCCTCTCCTCCCTGCTAATGTCATGTCCATTATGACCTCCACCAAAAGATGGCAATCCAAGTCCACAAAAGATTTTGTTTTCCATATGGATGGTAGCATCTTGGATGTATACATACTTTTCCTTAATCACTTCATTGTTTTGATCTCTTTTTGACCAGGCTTTTGTTGGTGGACAGTTGATGAAAATTATCATCAGTGGATCTGTTATCAAAAGATGGCAGTAATGAATTTGTGCTGCTTTTACTTCAGTACCACTTGTTGGTACCGTAGAACTTTTTATAAATATGAAAAGGACACTCCTTACATTCTTGCCAAAGTTAGATATGACTGCTGTAAACGGATTTCCTCAGTCTCTCTCTCCCTCTCTTATAGTTGCATCTGCCTTTTCCTTTAATCATCTCTAATGGAGTCTCTGGAGGAGAAGCTCTGGGTGGAGGAGAGGGAGTTGTTTAGGCAGACACATAAATATTGATTTGCTTCAGCTAGAACAGGAGGTGTGTGCTGAACAAGTATGTCAGTCTGGTTTCTCTTAATTACCCTACTCTAGATTACCCATCTTCCTCCTCTCTTTGGAGATTTGTCCCATTAGTAACCACTTCTGACACATTACTAATTACCATCCTCTTTCTCCTCCTCTCATCTAGGCTTGACTATTTTTTCTAGCTATTGATTGTTACGATAAATATTTTCTTTGAAACATTTTTTCCTCATATCACTATCACTGGCCAGCAAACCATCAGTTTTAATCTCGTTTGTCATAACAATTGAACAAATATTGAACAAATATTGAATGGTGTTTCAGTCATGTTCTATGCCTCTAGTCTTCAAACTTCATTCTCATTCCTCCCTCTGTTTTTATCTTTACCTAGTTCTTATTAAACGAAGCATCTGGGAACATTCTGGCCAACTGTATTGCAATTGACACCCTAAAGGTATAAGTTGAGTTTATCTTCACTGCAATAAATGCCTAAAACGGACACTACCATAAACCTTCCAAAAAAATCATTGTCATGTAGCTGTTCTCAACTGTTTGTGCCTTGTCTATTCCCCACTAACTCTCTGTGGTGATGTGCTCCCCACCCCCACAACTGGACCTTTATTTCCTGTAATCCTGATCAATCGATAACCACCGGTGGCGATCGTAATGGATGTGTCTGGTCATGATGGCTGCATCTGACTCAAAGTGGTTTCAGGGCAGACAGATAACAACACAACAGCCAAGGGCTAATTTGAACAATGCACCCACCCAACCACAGTGCTGGTCAATGTCCTACTCAAGCCGAATTTGGAAGGAACTAACACCTGTAGTTGATATGTAAATATGACTATAAGTCAATTATCTTACTCCATAAATAGTGGACAGCCCAGGGCCCGTTGAGCTCTCCTACATGGCAGCAGGCTGCACACCAGGATCAGCCCTTGAGTAGGGATGCCTCTCAAGGTTACTCCTCGAGGTTGAGAGAATCCTTGTTGTGTCAGATACTCGGTAAGTGACTTGGGAATAAGTGCGCTGAAACTTTGAAATCTTAGCCAAGTGATATCAAGGATTGATTGTGCACATATAATCCTTTAGACATAAACCATTGACCAAGTCTGGGACTAAGTCTGGATCCAGGCGCACCTAAACTCCCCTCTGAGAAGGAGTTTAGAATGCAAGGGGGTCCTTTCTGAAACTCGTGACTCAACGGGAGGGCATCCCTGACAGTTTTGTCTGACCCTGTCCTCTATGCAGTAAATATCAAGTAAGCTTTGCCATCAGATCTTGTTAAACCACTGTTGCATTTACTATCAAACTTTGTTAAGTCACTGTTTTATATGAATAAACATATTGCTACTTCTCTCTTTACAAGTGAAGTGTGTCACTCTATCCACGACACTCTCTGAAAAAGCCAGACAACAATATAGTATAAAGTTTTTCTGTGGCATGAATTATTGCATTGAGAAGTTAGGTTCAAATATTTTTTTTTCAAAATATAGTAGCATGTACTTTCTTCTCTGACGAAGTGAATATTTTATTTATGCATACAAAAATCCTATGTATGTGAAATTATGTAATATATTGAACTTACATTCATTTTTGCATTACTGAATCCTACTTTCTAGACCAAAATAATATGCAGATGTTTCACATATTGCCAGAAATATGAACAATGAACACTACTGGCTGTATTTTCATTCAAAAGGAGAAAAGGTGTAATTTTTTAATAAAACTATCTTGTAATATATATTTAATGAAAATCTTCCATTACTGATATTTTAGTGAACTTTTAAAATAAATGAACTCCATTTTTTTACTAGATTATGTTCCTATTTTAAATTTGAGTCTTTTTCTTTCTTTCTTTTGATAAGTTTATTCTTTAACAGTTAGTCTGAGGTGTTTAATACATGCTCCAGTTTTGAGTTAGGTAAATGAAAGCCACAATATTGACCTGCCTTAATGTGTTTCAATTCACAGTGAATACACAGACCCTTATATCTGTGAATATCATATCTTTAACAGGCTATTCCTAATCCTACTTAGCAAATTATTGCGATAAAAATGATTGACTGTTTTTCTGTTTAGTACCTGCTTTAATATGAAGCCTAGAATATATTTCAGAGTACATGACTAAAGCATCTAAAACTGTGGGAGTGAAACTTTATATGGCTTACCAACAGCCCTGAGTTAGCCTTGGTAAGTTGCTTCTCAACAAAAGAGAATTGTTACCAGTTTGGTAGGATTCTTGTAAAATACTTAGCAGTGACCACCCTTCATTTCCATCGCCTATCTCTGCACCAGGTAAACTCAGACTCTTCATTAAGTATGTCCTGAGTTTATAGCTCCACAATATTTTCCCTTTCACATTGCAACCCCTGTTCTGCAGGTACAAACCCATCCTCCTATGGGCATCAATTGTTTGATGAGGTCCATGTGAACAAAACAGTTTCATGATCACAGCTTTACCTCTTTGGGGCTTGTCATACAACCCATTTACACGTGCAGCTCACCTTTGGCAACAGGGAAAGCCCTGTGCTGGGGGATGTCACAAGTTCAATCCTTTGATTTTCTTGCCCTTTTACTAGTATCCTTTCTTTGTCCCTTCCGTTCGATAGGCAATAGCCTTCTTTCTGTGTGCTGAGATAGGACATCCTCCTCATTTTGTAACTCCAAGCACTATTCCTCTGTTAAAGTACCACTGTCTGCCCTGATTCAGTTCACCCTTACAATCCTAATATTGTTCTCTGTATTAAATTTAAATCTAAGGAAGCTTACGGTATCTCAGTGGCAAGAGGATTTTTTTTTTTCATAAGTAGTTTTATACACCTATTGTAGTACCTAAACATACAGAAATATAAATTAGAAGTCTAAATTGTGCTTGAGACTTGGTCTTCCTCCACAGAGAAAATTTATGATGAGTAAGAAGTGAGTGGATATGCAGATTTCTCCTGTATACGGAGGTGATTTACTCTGGGAAGGACTGACCTGCATTGTAGAGAAAATATATAATTCCCCAAAAGGAATTATGAAGCTCTTTAAGGAATGTCACTTTGGTACCACTGTCAAAGAGATCCAGAAGACATGTATTAGGAGACTGACATGGCAGTAGAGAGATAATTTATTTTCATTTATTCAGGGATAACTTATTTTCTTTACAAGAAGAAATGAAAACTCATGTCATTACTAGACTAAGAAGCTCCATCCACCAGCTGAGCATCTTGGAACTTCAAATTAATAAATAAAGAAGCTGGCAATATTGAAGGAAGAAGCAAAGGAGAAGGGGGGAAGACTGCTTAACTTTTAAAGTTAACCTTAGGGCTTTTTTTGTTTTGTTTTGTTTTGTTTTGTTTTTAAATGGACCAGTTTCATATCTCTCAAATCTCCACTACCATGAATTGCAGAAGGTATAGATAAGGGTAAAAGTTTGTCCATTTCTCAGTTCCAGTCAGTATAATAGATGTTCAGCATTCAGTGAAAAACTGTGAAGGCACAATGTTTACAAGTTCATCCAGGGTGAATCTTCACTTGGTCTTTCCCCTCTATCTCCTCTAAAATAGTTTAAAATTTCTCTGAAAATTTAAAATGTGATTTTAAGAAATCTGAGTTTAGTTACAAATATCCTTTCAAAATAGACCCTCCCTTGAGCTTTGTTTCTAAGATGGAGTTGGGAAAAGACCAAAAAAAAAGAGGGAGGAAGAAAACATACCTTTAGCTGGTGCACTAATTTGCAGGGTTGATAGATAGATTTGCAGGTTTAGATACCTCTTCTCATAGGTGTAACAAACAATGGCAATAACAATCATGATTGCATCTGCAGATTTTGAAATTCCACATAAAGGTTTTTGAGAAAGCTGCAAGGTAGCAATATTCTTTATAATTCCACTCTAAGAATGTGAAGAGAATAAAAATGAAAACTCTTGACACTGAAGAAAAATCTTATCTTCTGATTACTGGCTGCAGCACTTCTAGTTCAAGGTTTTTCCTCTCTGGGTATTTATACAATAAATTTGGGTCATTTCAAGTTACAGCTCTGATGATTTTCTAGTAAGAAGCATAGGTTTGGATAAAAGAACTAAACATAAAAAGTCATATCACAAAGGTAATGTAGCACTGGTATAGTGGGAAACTTACGCTGAAGTACTTCCCCTGGTATAGAGTCATAAATGCCAGAGCTGTCAGATAAATTACTAGCAAAATCCAGCAAACAAATGCCTAGATAAAATAATCTGACCAAAATAAACAGTGCTAGGAGAAACTTTTTGTGAAAGCTGTAGCAGGTGAACTGAAAATGACGATAAGGAAGATCAGAAGATCTCTCTGTCACAATGTCAGCATTTGAATAATCCTTTATTAGTACCATAATTAGAAAATTCATAGCATGACTAGCTTTCAATATTTTCTCTCATGCTCCTTCTCTATAGTTTCCCTTCACCTTTTCTTCTGGAAGTATGGAATTTACAGAACAAAATAAGCATAAATTATGCACTTAGATCATAAAACCCAGAAAATAAAATGTTATAAAATTAGATACTTTCTAAATGATAAAAATGGAAATCACCCTTTTTGAATAACCTCTATAGTTCACTGGTATACTACAAATGGGAACATGAAGGGGTTCATTTATTATAACTCTTTTTTTTTTCCGGAAGCAGTGCAATGAACATTTTTCTCTTCACTGTGATTGTGTTCAGTATTAATTAAAATGTTTTGCATAGTTTCTCTTAGTAGTGACACTTAGAAAATGAGACAAAAGGCACAGTGTCTGATAGTGAATAATGTCTCTGTAACCATCAAGGTGAGACAAAAGCAATATCAACTATAAATCATCATAATTAAATAAATTAACATGGAGAGATAACGTTGTGTTGAAACAACTACTACTTCCTAACCAGGGAGCTTATTCTGAGCCTGAAGCAGGTTCAGTCTTCATAGCTATACTGGAATCCATTTTACTGTTGGTAGAAACAGAGACTATGACTTTAAATCTGCTCTTAGAGTCTTTCTTCTTTTAGGGTCAAAGTATTGACATCCCATAAAAGGGTACCTTTCTCTGAGATTACTGCTCACAGTGCTATTGAAATTATATGTGAAATAATACAATTTTTAATGTGAATTGCAGGTCCTCCCAGAAGCAGAACCAGTGTACTAATGCTGTTAACAGTAGCTGATCCAGAACAGAAACAGCAAACAATCCATTACATGGCTGTCGTATGAGCAGTTTCTTCTCATTCTTAGGGAAATAGAGAAGACTTTGAATTCAGTTATAAACTTGACAGCATGTTAGGCTGTTGGATGTGGGGTTTTTGGCTGGACTGGAGTAGGACAGATATATGTTCTGCACAAAACAAATTTGATTTCTTTTTCCTTTCAAAACTGAAGCTTTCTAAATGCTCATAAAGGGAAGGAATTAGAATACAAATATAATGTGTGTGTTTATGTGCCTGTGTGCATACATATATGTATGCATAGTAAAGTGAGAAACGTAATTCTCCTTTTTTGTCATTTGTGTGTCAAGCATGCATGCCTGGTGTTTGAGAATAAAGAAAATTATACATAACAAAATATAAATAGTTCAAGTATCACAAACTCCAAATCAGAATATGGACTCTATAGCCAATCTTTACCTTTACTTGTTGTGGTTTAACCCAGCCAGCAACTAAGCACCACGCAGCCATTTGCTCACTCCTCTGACCTCCAAGTGGGATGGGGAGGACAATCAAAACAAAAAAGTAAAACTCATGGGTTGAGATAAGTGCCATTTAATAACTAAAGTAAAATAAAATATAGTACTAACAATAGTAATAATAAAATAAAAAAAATAATAATAATAATTGTAATGAAAAGGTATATAACAAAAAGAGAGAAATAAAACCCAAGAAAAGACAAGTGATGCACAATGCAATTGCTCACCACCCACTGACTGATGCCTGAGCAGTGATCAGCCCCTCCTGGCCAATTCCCCGCAGTTTATATACTGAGTGTGACGTTGTATGGTATGGAATATCCCTTTGGCTAGGTCAGGTCAGCTGTCCTGGCCATGCTCCCTCCCAGCTTCTTGTACACCTGCTTGCTGGCAGAGCATGGGAAACTGAAACATCCTTAACTTAGGATAAGCACTACTGAGCAACAACTAAAACATCAGTGTGTTATCAACATTATTCTCACAGTAAATCCAAAACACACTGTACCAGCTACTAAGAAGAAAATTAACTTTATCCCAGCCAAAACCAGGACAGTTATGTTTAAGAATAAAGAAAATTATGCATAACAAAATATAAATTGTTCAAGTATCTCCAACTCCAAATGAGAATATAGAGTCTATCGTCAATCTTTACCTTTACTTGTTCCATAACAAAACCAAAACTGTAGGTGCAATAAAATACATTTGTACTTATTAACTTTAGCAGGGTATTTGTGCATAGCAAGTAATAGAAAATATTCAGTCTTAAGGACTTGTATACATTCACATCAAAAGACATTTCATTTGTGGCTGTGTGTTTCTACAGCACGTATTTCTGTTCCAGAATAAAAAGGTGAAATATTTATTAGAGTGTACAAGATTATAACAAATTGATTCTACTCCACTTTGCCACAAAACTTCCAAATGCTCTAATTCTTTGTGAGGGAGAATTAATCATGCTGTATCACTTTTTCCCAGGAGCCAGGGTTTCTTGTAATCTCTGGAAATCCAGACATCTGAGAAACTGCAAGGCAAGCAGGGAGGGAGGAAGGGAGGGAGACAACTGAGACTTCAGGCTTCCAGGGCAATCGGTCACCTGAGTAGCTCATAGCGGAGCCAGCAAGCCAGGACCTCACACAGACACACTGACAGGCAGCCACACCAATGTCCATTGCAACCCATTCTATCAGGGTCTGTTTTCCAGCAAAGGGCTAGTTGAAAGATAGATATGTGACCCCACAGAAGGCTTTCGTTTTCACAAATTTGAAAATTCAGGGAAAGAACTGTTTCATATAATGTATTCCTTTCTTCTTAGTTTCTGGTCTCTCCAGTGTCTTGGCATACATATGCGTGTTCTCATACCTACAGATAATTTCTGCTAAATCCAGCAACTTTGAGATAACAATATGACTTTGGGGGTAACTATAAATATAAATTCTGTCTTTAATTGTACCCCATAAAAATCTGCTGAAATAACTCAGAGATTTAATAATTTGATTTCAAAATGCGCAACAGGCCAGGATTTGGCCTAGTGCTTAAATATGCTTGAAATCTCAAGGGAAATGAAGTCATTAAGGATTTCTTAGCATTTTAGTAATATGAGTATTGCTTTGAGTCCTTAATGTTGTTACAGGTTTTTATTAATAATCATTGAAGCTAGAGAAAATGATGATTCCTGTAGTTTCAATTGTAACACAAAATCCAGTCTTGCGCTGAAAGCCTTCTGTCTGCTCTGCTTTCCTGCATACTGGGGAAAAATAGCCTGTTAAAGCTTGTACAAAGTGAAAGCAAACCTTTTGTCTTCAAGAGACAGGAGAGAGGTTGGGAAGAAGTTAGCTTTCTCATGGCAAGCATAGAGGAAGGAGTGGGAATGACATATCCTGCTGGATGCCACCTGTGCTGTAAGTGGGAGGGTGCTGCTCTTACCTCCCTGTACCAAAGTTCTTGGATGAAAATTTGAGATGCAGATGTCTTGGACTTCTGGAGAGAAGGTCATTGGAAAACCCATATGAGAAAAAATGGACTAACCTGACATTCTGCAGAACTGCTATCCTCAGATTACTGTTCCACATTTGCAACTGGTGTCATTGCCATAATGATCCTACAGAATTGCAAATAAGAAGCACACTCCATGTGGCCATGAATAAGAAAAGAGATAAGTTCATGAAGTTATCTCCTGTATAATGTGGTCTACTATCCCAAAATGTTGTAGATTTTTTAATGCAGAATTTTCATAAAGCAAGTTATGTTGTTAAGATGTTTTACTGAGCTCTAGTGGCAAATGATTTCTGCTTGAAATGATTTTACCTGAGTTCTTGCTTTGCAAAGACTGTTGTATGGAAAGGCCAATAAGCAGGACATAGATCTCAGAAGTATGTCAAAGGCAGATGTTTAAATTAACGTACAATTCATTTTACTGCATATCTAATTTCTTACAAATCATGAAAAATTCCTTCTCTATGTAGGCATTTATACAGACTATTAGAGCTAGTTCTAAATCATTAACCCCTCCAAGTTGCAGTTATTCATAATGTATAATGCAGCTTCCTTCTACATTTCCCTTTCATGGTGGGTTCATAAATGTCCATTTTACTTTTTAGAAATTCAGTAAAATAAAACAGAAGTCATTAGTACACACAAAACCTGAGCTCATGCATTTACATATGCAGGGGAACTTGTCTCTTTGTATTACTACCCATTACAACAGTCTTTTTCAGAGTTCTTTGAATGTAAGCTGAACGTAATAAGGAAATTCTCGGTTGCCTTTTGTAAGTCAATCAATGCCCTTTTGCAGACCATAAGCCAATCTGCAGTCAACTCAGGTATTTTCCTATGTACGCAGTTTACTCTATTACAGAGAAACTCAAACTTGCATTTTACCTGAAAGGCTGCTTTACTTTGTGTTATTGCAACCAGCTGTGAAGCATTATGTGGTACAGTTGAAGATGAGATATGACATACTGCATATATTTTGTGCATGTGTATTTACATGTAGTTGGTATTTGTCATATGACCAGCCATGTTAATCTAATTCTTTTTTCTATTGTAGAAGAATTCATTCTTTTGATTTCCTTAAGAAAAGGTATCACCTAAGTAAGTCCCACATCCTCTCTCCTTCCTGAAATGTGACTAGTATGCTCTGCTGTTGCAAACCAATTTATTGATTCCGCAGCCTTTCAGTAAGCACCTCCTGCACCTCCCCTCATGAGAGGCATGCCCCCATTTTGAGAAATTCGTAAGGGCAAAAGCTTTGTAGTCAGCATGATTGCAGCCTTAAGCACAACCCCAAGGATAAAGCACATTGTAACACTTTAGCTGGAAAAACCCTGTCACCAATTTGCTTCAGATCTTTGTGATAAAGAGCACATTAGAGAATGATCCTCAAGCTCAGATCCTCACTGTTTTTCTTGTTTATTTCTGTACTAAGATAGGAAGAAAGAAACTTATTCAAAAATCCTACTGTGATCCTGGGGAGTGTCAGACACGTAATTCTGCCATTCACACCAGTGAAGCAGCAGAAGTACAGCTCCAGCTGAATGCCATGACTTTTCTGAGCTGTTAGCGTGTACAGAGAGACTGAGATGGCTGCACTATATACGGGATGCCATTGTAAGTCAATGCAAATATCACTACAGGTTAATACAATAGCATATTGTGACTGTAACGTATGCAAGAAAATGCTTCTTTCTGGTTTACCTAGATAATTAACAATATGAAGTATTCACATAACTGGAGTGCTTTAAGAAACTTGCCAATGAAACTCTAGACTTTGTGTTGTTGCTACTAACATTTTGTACCCTATAATTTTTATGGCATGTTTCTATGAAGAAGGAGGATGAGGAGCTGTTGTGTTGTGTGCCGCAGACAGCAAGATTTTAGTAATTTGCTTCTTCCACCAAAATGGAGAGCCCTGAGAAAGTAAAACAGAAAGACTCATTTTGTTCAAAGGACAAAAAGATGAGAATGATCTCATTATTACATCATACTTCTAAACAATGAGAAACCTTGGCTCAGTGTGAGCTCTTCCCTGGAGTTTTCTTTACAACTTCAAACACCTTGCATCTATGTCTGTCTTTTTTCTCCAATGAAAGGCAAATTATAGTTATAGCCTCCTCCTTTTTAATGAATTTGGATTAACAGTTCTTTAGGGCACTGACTGAAACACAAATCTTAGGAATTCCTTGTTTTCTTTCTCAGAAACACTATTGATAAACAAGGCCTAGTTTTTTCTCTCATTTTACAAGTTTTCGTATGCTCTTTCCAGATCTGCTGAAGCTAGTTGCTAATTTCATTATTTCCCTCTATGCCTCCGTTTTCTGCACTGGTTGAAACTTCGGAATGAAGGCTTATAGCCTCCTGAAATCTCTTCATAGCAAATAGATTTTCCTGCCTCACCAGCCAGGGCCTGTCCCACCACCCCAGCCAGGAGCAGGGCAGCTGGGGGACACCAGGGCAGCCCCAGCCCCCGGCATCGGGCACAACCCTGGAGAGAGGCCAAGGCCAGGCTGGGACATCAGCCCATGGGTGGATGTCAGGCATAGTCTAGTGTTAGGAGCGTGTCACACAGAGAGAACCCAACGGCTCGCTGAAGGGAGAAGAGAAGCTTCACCCTTCATTGGGATGAGGAGCAGTTAGTCAAGTAGAGGAAAGAACACTTAGCCTTGCTAATTTTAAGCCAGAGGTGGCTGTGGGATCACCCTTTTTGGTTATCACTAAACTGTGAAGGGGCTCCCTTAGGGTGCAGTTCCTCACTATGGGTTGAGGGGAATTAGAGCTGTGTGCTCCCACTGCCCACCTTCAGCAGCAGCCTTCACGAGCTGCAGCTTTCATTTGTGAGCAGGGAGCAAGCTACTTGCCTTCTCTAGCAGTGGCCTGTTATGTTGCTCATTTAACCACAGAACAAGGACTCAGCCTGCTATGAAAGGGCATGGGTTTGCTTTCATTACTTGGCAAACCTCATATTTTGTATTGCAAGAATACTATAACCCAGCTTGAGTTAAGTGCGATTCTTAAGGACACTGGAAAGCATTATGACATTCCCTATACAAGGGTGCAGGGCATTCATACACCTTTCAGGCCAGAAGAATATCATAATAAGGACTCTTGCTCCCCTGTGCATTCTCTAGAGTGTTCAAAGGGTGAAAGAGCGTGGCCTCTTGTTATCTATATAAAGCAAGGAGAGACTTTTGCCTGTCTGTGTGATTCTGGCTCTTTACCTGGCTTTTGATACTTAAACTGAGATACATTTGAATGCTTTAGGAAAAATATATACCTTTTTTTGTGGGTTTGGATTTTTTTTTTAGGAGGAAGGGAGAGTTAATGCAATTTCTTTACAGCACACTGATCTACTCACTGAAGTAGAACTGTAGATCTTAAATACTATTTTTATTTATTTTCTCTGTGATAGTATATAAGGCATCTTGGAATTTCTCTTAAGAATGGATGGACTGAAAGAAAAAAAGTTAGGTAGACAACAAATATGTTTTACTGCAGCGTAGTAAGAGTGTTCATGAGAACCATGTGAAACTGAATTTAAGCTTGAGTACAGGTACGTATACAAACCCAATGGCATTGTAGGATCTGTTATTCAAGCAAGCCTTTTTAACAACAATAAGAATTGCCAGTCACCAAATCCAAATACCACCTGAGCAAACGTGAAACCTACCATCTGAATCAAACCACATTGGGAATTGTATCTCAAGGTAAATAACATGTACAGCTTAAATAAGCTGTAATTGGCTAATTAAATAATTTGAAAAACATTTCAAAGGCTAAGGCTACATTATTTAATTTTACCTACTGAATCTAAATTCTCCCTGCAGTATCAAATAATGTCATATTCTAATTAAATTCCTTCCCTGAACTAATAGAAATCCTTAAAAATTATGATGATAAAAACAGTTAGCTAATTAGAACTAGCAAATATCATTAAAAAAATTTAATAAACTAAAAATGCCCCTGGTTAGTATTAATGATGTCATCTTTCTTTTGATACTTAAACTAAAATGTCCTGCTCTAAATAAATAAATAAATAAATAAATAAATAAGGTTCCATTATCAGCTTTCTTGAGTAGCATATTACAGTAATTGGCTCCACGCAGATGATTGCTGCATTACAATCCTAGCTGTGAATGCATGCAGAGAGACAGATGAATGGTTATCATTCAAATGCTCAATGGACAGTCAAAGACACAGACATTGACATTTTGTATGTGGAAAAAGACGTGAGGCTTTGGGTGACTGAGGAAAAATAACAAAAATAGAAGATCATTGGAAGTGGGTTTGAGTCACTGATAAATTCATTGCTTTGCAATAAGGAAGTGTTTCTGTCACTTTCTGCCTTCCTCTTTTTAAAATGAGACTCTTTTTCATTCTCTGTGTGGAGGGAGGGGTCCTCACAAAATGGAGATGGTACAAACATAAACCCATAACACTGTATTGAATCTCTACCTGGAGTCTTCAAAAGCAGACAGTGCATGGGCTGTTTTATATTAGGCACAAGCCAAGGCAAGGCATGCAACTCAGATACAAATAATCTTTTTGGCAAAGTATAGTTAGTGGTCAACCCAGTGCCCACTGAAATAAACAAAAACTTTCCCAATATCAGTGGACAGGAGTGAGAATATTACTAATTATCGAAGCCAGGTGTATATGATCTAGTTCTTTCTTCCAGCTGAATCAATTGTTCTGAACACAAAAGAGACAGGTTTAGTCTCACCTTTTGCTGCTCACCTGTTCCAAGGAGGGGGTTAAGCCAGTATGTAGCCAGATCTGTCTCAAGACATCTCTGCACTAAAAGCAAAATTGAATTATCACTACCGCAAATGTGAAGGGTGCAGATTGGGTTATCCTAATATCAGAAAGATGGAGAAACAAAAGGGGGTAAAAGTGAGTCAGGGAGAATTCTGAAGAAACAGATTTGTCTTAACCCAGCAGTAGCATCTGCTGCTTCTGGCTGATCCCAAATTCTGCTCCCTCTAACAAAAGTTTTTTCTGTTCCCCCCCGCCCTGCTCCCTTGTTTCTGTCTGTGTGGTAAAAGTAAGCCTGGCTTTATAGACCTCTGATAAATACAAAGCAGACAGCAGGACCATAGCTGTCTTTTCACTTGGTTCAATCTAGTGTTTGGGACCCTTAAGTGAAAAAGCTAATAACCCCCTTCGCTCCCTCCTGGCTGTTTCATCTGATGTGACAGTTACTCTGCTAGAGCCGACCTGAAGGCAGTTCTGCTTATATTTGTAGACCCTGCCCCAGGCAGTCCACCTAAAACTTGTGCCTGTGTGCTTGAGTAAGTATTTAGTCCAAACTATATGTTGGTTGGTACCATATCTTGGTTGGTTGCCTTGAAAGCAGGAAAGGGTTTTTACTGCTGTCTTTGGTAGACACTGAACAGTTTTGATGAACTCACAGATACGGATTTTATTTTTGGTCTGTGTAGAATTAATGAGCATTTTATATGTATTTTCTGTTGTACCTTAATTTGACTGGCACTTGTCCCTCAGTTTCAATCCTGTACTATTTCAGCATACTTCAGTGTGAGACGATAAAGGAAAGTTTGCTCTGAGCAGGAAGTGTCTCATGTTTTTCTGTTTCTCTGTATATTGTGTCCATATATGCAGTTTTCCATTCAGAAGATGTTAGTTTAAATATCTGTAGCCCTGCATTTACAATCTGAGAAAGTCAGAGGGTACCAGGTCACTGAAAAATAAAATATTTCTAGGAATGGATCAGTTCAAATAAAATTCCTTTTTCACAGAGAGAGGAAAAAAATGAAAGAAATTATTTAGGTTCTTTTTAAGGGGTTTTGTTTTAGTTTGGTTTTTAGTTTGAAGGGGCAATATACAAGAATTAAAAAAAAATAAAATTGTAAAAGTAATTACAGGCCAATACTGGAAAGTTTTGATGGACCTAGCTTAGAATGTTCTTGGAAGCTAAAATTATTCTAAAATGGAAAATTCTTTTTCAACTGGTTATAGTTTTTTTCATTTTATACACCATCACATTACAATGTTAGTTGTGAATCCGACTGCTCTTAACCATGTGTGTTTAAAACTGTCATCTTCTACTGTACATTTTCTGAATCTATGTGATAGGACTGACGAATCTAGCAAACAATTTCTGTCATCTACCGAATAAAATATAACCTTAGGTTGAAAGTAAATTGTGTTTGGTGTGCAGTGATGAGAAATAAAATACATTTACTTAAAAAAATGCACATAACTCCACGTGCACAAAAGGAATACATGTGTTTTGAGCAAGAAGTAATTTTCCACAGCAGACTTATCTTTTACAAGATAATAAATAATTGTAGGTCATTATATAAAGCAATATTTTACAAACCATAAAATTCCAAGGCAAAGTATCACCAAGGAACTCAATGATAATTTTTTTCAGAGCTGGCAAGACAAACTTTTTGTACAATGATGTAAACATGACTGTTTCAGAGCAATGTCTGGACTTAGTATTTTACCACTTTAAACATTACTTTCTTAAAAGGATATGGATTTTTTCACATTTAGAAAAATTATTTAACAGTTTACCCACATCAGTTTGAAGTAACTTCAGCAAAATAATCCTACACTGGAAGCCAAATTCTGAAATATAAGTTCATCCTTTTTTCAGAGCTTATTTATTAAGTTTATGTGAATTGAGTAAGAATGCAAGTTGGGCAAAAACTTAATAAATGTTTTTGGTGTTGGTTCCATAATAAAAACAAGACTGATAGAACATTCTTTGTCCATTTTTAACAGACAGAAAGCAGATTGGAAAAAAAGGAATAAACACAATTATTTGCTTAATAAACATTACAAAAACCTATTAGCAGGAATAAACATGAAAAATCAACATGAGTTAGGAGGCCTTAAGACTCCAAGGCCAGAGGCAGCCAGCATAGGTCATGCATTTATGCCGATTTGGTGGATCTCGTGTTTCACCAAAGGAGTTTTTAATTCAGTTGCCCCTACAAGTCATCCCTGATAGTTTTGCAAAGCACTACAATTCAAAACTGCTGATTTGCCTTGCTCACTGCCATTGGTTTTTCAATTTAGCACAAATGCTTTAAAAATGTTCATATGAAAATTATGAGTTCTACAAATATTTTTTCTCAGCTCTTAATTAGTCTTCTGTTTCCCTCAACAAACCCAGCTGCTGGAATGTGAATATAATATAAATAACTGAACTAATCAGTATGACAATACTGATTTTTTTAAAGCCAGAAAGCACCATCTTATCTAATTTCATTGTATGAGGGGCTGCTGTGTGAACCTCCCTACATAGTTAACGGGCACTAATTTGGATGTGATGGGTAATACTTAAAATGTCACTATTAATATTCACCAGTTCATTGCAGTATGAAAGAAGGAAGTATCTTACACAAACATTGGCTGGAATAATGGTGGTGTTGAGAGAGAATGAATGCAGAGGGGATAAAGGCAGAGGGATAGGTCTTTACAGAGATAGAATGATGACATGATTGATGTAACTCCCCTACAGAGGTTGGGCTCAGCCTTTAAAAGTTTGAGACACTTGTCTAGACTGTAAAAATACATCACCAGTAAAGTTCATCAGGGCCATGACTGAATTCTGCCATCAAACAGCACTGATATTTGTTGTTAGGTCTAAGGGCATTTTACAGTTCCCTGCTTTAACATTTACCCAGTGAACCTCCAGCTGAACGTCTATATTACTAAACTTTACTGTGTGTCCAGATGAAACAAAGAATCACACGCTTATTTCTTTGGGCAGGTGAAATCCCACTGAAGCATATTTTGTCTTTAAGACAACACTCCCTTCTGCTCTGGAGAATTTTGAAGACACATCAGTCAAGAAACTTGCCAAAACGTTATTACTTTGAAAGTCTCTCTGAGCCAGCCAAGCAACTCTCTGTGTGTGCGTGTGTATTTTAAAAAAAATACCTCCAAAACTAAACAACGATACGGTTGATCCACATTACCACAGATGTTTGTCTAGCCTTCAAAGTGAGAAACGTGCTTATAAAACTGTTTCTTGTGTGATGAACCATTCTTGTCAACCAAAAGTATTTGTTGACAATATTTTATGTGTAGCTATGAAGTTATCAGTTTTGCCCTCAAAAGTTACAGTGGTTACTCCCATGGTATTTAAGATGGTAGAACATGGCACACAGAGTAATTTCATTACTACAGCTTTTATATCTGGAGGATTGGGAAATGCTTTCTTTTTTTTAGGAGCTGCAGTCTGGAGGACTGCTTGGAAAGATAATGTTCCAGTGCATGTTGGATGTCTCCAGGAAATTATTATGGACAAAATCCCTGGCTGCACGTTCCACTTCTAAATGTTTGCCCATTGCTATTTTCATTGCTCAGTATTTATTTAACAGATTTATTTGCTTTGTACACTTTAAACTTACTGATTCATGACAACCGTCACTGGCATTGAGACAATATGCTAGAGACTAAAGATAAAAGGTTTTAAAGAGAGTAGCTGGGTTCTTTTATATTTCCATCTCCTCTGCTTGCCCCATTTCTCTTTTTTTCTTTCCTTTCTTTTCATCTTTTTGTTTTCTGCCCAGAAGAATTCAAATAACGGTACAATGTTATAGTTAATATTCTTAATAGAAAGTAAATTTTAAAGCAAAGTTAATTTTAACTTGCTACAATAATAAAGAGCATATCATAATCTATAAAGTAGCTACATTTAATTAGGGTGCAATCAGGTTTTTACACCATTAAAGATGCTAATGGCAAAACAATTTGAGAACCTTTAAAGAACCAAAAAACCTATCTAAGCCATAGTTTAAAGGAAAGGTTCACCTAGTTTGAAGGGTTTTGACTTTTACCAGTTCTTCCTTGGGGCAGTAGGGAGGACATACATGAAAACATTTTATTGTTGTGTAAAAATAGCCACATTCAAATTTTTGGCATGAAACAACACAAGTCTGAACGAAAGGAAAGGAGGATTTTGCCTAACTTAGTGAACTCAAGGTAGATCAAGACACTGACATATTTGGACAGTAGAGGCTGCATAAATCTCTTACCACACTAGTATCTGGAGGTCGCTAGGTATTTTACAATGTTAATAATTATCCCAAGCAGTAAATAGAGAAAGCCCAATCTGAGCAGTGGTACTTTAATCATTGTGCTGGCTGGCTTATAATGATGCCAGTACTGTCTCTCTATGGACTTAAAATGCAGGTTTGTATGGAAAAGGAGAGAATATGTATACTGGAAAATCAGAGGCCTTTGGGAAGTGGACTATATGGCAAAACAGAAAGAGAGAAACAGAAAGCTTTCTCTAGTGTTAAGTTTGATGGAACCAGAATGAAATATGCTGGCACTTCTTGCTCAAAGATCATCACAGATCAATTAGGATTTCATTTAGCTGGGAAATAGTTGGGTGGATTCTGTTGGCAAACTGAGAATTGTAGTTCATCAAAAGCAGAGATGATGCTTTTAAAAAGGTAGAAGATCAAGGATTGAAGCCATCAGTCCTGTTATTGCAACCATGGAAGTACTCAAGCCTGCAGAAAAAGTCTGATTTGAACACATCTGTGGTTTAGGAATTTTTTCTTTACCTGAGCCATACTCCAGAATACAAGGGAATTGTTTCCTCTGCATACCTTTAGAGACAATGATTCAGAATGAATTTAGAAAGCTACAAGTTAAGAGGTATGTTTTAATGCCATTGTATGGAAAACGAAACATAATTTAAAAGCTTTTGCTTGATTTCTTAATAACTTATAAACTGGATTTATTTGTGCAAATCTTCTCATGCTTCAGTGTGCTTTCTCCTAAACCTACAGAAAAGTATATATGTGTAGATAATTGCTAATTATTACTGTCTTTCTCCTGTACACAGCAAGTTAATTTACAGGGAAATATATTTTTTTGTTCTTATACTTATCCTTCGGAATGTTGCACCACACATGCTTGACCCAATGTTATCTTTACATCCATAATCCGGATTTGTGTAGAAACCCATCTGAGGAGATAAGAACATTGAAAAATGTTATAGAAAGGTAGAATGCTTCCCTTAGCATGAGTGCTTCAATGCTTTAATACACCTGAAAAAACAGTAGCCTCCTGATAAGGTATAGAATATAATTTCTTTAATTATTTAGTTAGTTACTTTAGGTAAATCCTTCGACAATTTTGGCCAAAGTACATATCTGGCAATGATAGTGTGCTCTGTTCAAAGGGAAGATTCTCTTTCTAATTCTATACAAACGTGATATTTTCTTCAACTGATTGTTTGTAGGAGAAAAATGTTGTAGACTTTGTTACAATTCAGTTCCTTTGCAAAATCTTTTTTTGCAATTAATTGAAATGTAATCTGTTTGCAATTATGATTGTTCCAGTAGGCATGGTCTTCTTGTTGAGAGACTGTGCTGACACTCCAGAGACTCTAGTTATCTGACTAACATCCTGTGTGACTTTGGAAGAATGATTTTGGTCAATGTTTTCAAAAGTACCTACATCCCTTCCATGAAGTCAATGGAACCTCAGACTCCTAAAGGACTTAGATACTTTTGTACCCAATTACTGTGGTAATTTTGTCCATGGTATTTTTTTTTATTATGAGAATAAAATAGTATTAAACCACTAAAAATAGAGAGTTTCTTTCAGAAATTTCAGGATGTTTAAGTTGGCTTAAAATAAATGCTACAGTAGCCCCGATGTATGAAGGTAATTTTAACATTTAGACCCTTTAGTGAATAACTAGTAGTGGGAGAACTATTGACATTATTTTCTAACTTTAGAAAAGTTCTTGTTTAATTGTAGCACCCCATGCATATTTTTGAGTTATCAGTTTACAGGATTGGTAGTAATGTGGATCACTACATACGGTAGTACTAATGGTAGTAAACTTTATGAGACAGGGATAGATAAAAGTAAGTCTGATTTGGATCCTAGGAAATAAACTCAAATAAATACAAACATGGGGCATTCTATATGAAAAGGATCAAAGGGAGGTGAAAAGCTCTCTGACATGCCTGCCCAAGGGAGCTGCAAGTTGGCTAAATCTTGCTTTTTTCACTACCTCCTTGTGCCTATTCTCAGCAGATGAATGCCTGCCACTGAATTAAGTGCATTCCTCCTGTGGCACTAGGGAATGTCCCCTGCTAACCTCTTTCCCAGAGGGATTTTACTTTGAAGGCAAGTTGGCAGGTGGAAGAGCTACTCTTCCTTGCCCTCACAGAACAGCAAAGTGACCTAGAGCCTTGCCGCTCCAAACCACAATCTTTTACCCTGCAGAGATTCAGGTATTGTGGAAAACAGCCACCTGGTTAAGATCATGAAACATGCGTGGTCATAATACAAATGTTTACAAACATGAACTGTAACTTCTTGATTCTATAGCATCATTTAGTTCTGTTCTTAAAAGAGTGGAAACATGAATAAAGTTCAGAGCTCCTTACACTGGAACAAGAAGTAATAATGTATGCAGCATGGCAATGCCTCAAGAGGAAGCATGCATTGCAAATTTCTGGATTAAAAGGAAGATGTCAATCCCTGGACAAGCACAGATCAGTGTTGCAGGTGATAATAAAGTGTAATGTAGTGTTAGAGGTAGCACAGGTCCATACACATTAGTTTCTAGTGGCTTTGTAGTCATTATTGTTAATAAAAAAAAAAGGTTATTAGGGAAATAAAGAAGTAAAGGAAATACTTTTTTTTTCTTCTTCATAGTGCCTAGTGCAGTATGGCCTTGATCCTTTACTTATGTTATAAGATTAATCACAGTAAAATCACAGTATAACCAGTACCCCAAACCACTATAGATTTAAGAAATATTTAGGTCACAGTTCACTGTAGGTGATCTAAAATTCTAATGACCTGATGGAAGTAAAATGCACAATTTGAAGTGTATGTATGATTTTTAAAACTGGAACAGCTGTAACTAAGATCCTACTTGTAGAAGTCTGCCCTGATCATGTGGCCATCTTGCGTGTCCAAAGAGCGGAGCTGCCAGGCCAATGTCACAGAGAGTATTTTAGCCTTTTATTGTCAGTAGGAGGACATGAGGAAAGACAGGGTCACGGCTGAACTCTGCCTCCAAGCCAGGCAGCCCAATGAATGTGTCCTGCATACATTCACAGGCTACCAGGTTGACTATATGGGGTTTTATATTCAGTAGAGGCACTCTCTCTTAAAAAGTGAGAACCCTTCTAGGTCTAATTGCAATACGACCCTCCCCACTTCTTTGCGCTACACTGAAATTCTGCAGCTTTGACAGGCTGAACATGCAGCTCTGTTCTGTTCTGTTCTTGTGACATAGCAGCTAAAATTACAAATTATCAGAGTTCAGAGATTTAGGGCTAAAAATAGAAATAATTGTGGATACAGAATTTGTATTTTATTGGATGTAGTCTATTGATTCCACTACCTAAATCTTGTTATCCAAAGCAAAACATTGTGATTTGAAATTTCTGCTCACTATCCTCCCATTACGACTTTTTTTTTTTTCTATAAATTACAGCAGGGAGGGGGAGACAGACTGGTCTCTTGGATCTGTGGTCAATCGCTTATGTTCATATGTCAGTCAAAAAAAATCAGGTAGCCCCATGCAATGATAACAAAGCAGCTGCAGTAAAAATGCAGGGAAACTAGCCACACTCAGCTACTTTTTCAGCTCAGAAGCATGGAAGTTGAATATCTATTCAACAGCTGTGACCTAATGGGTACAAGAACATTAATTTACATACAAACACATTAATTGGCCTGTGACAGCAGGCAATGAAGATGCTCTCCAAAACACACCTATTTCTCCCATTAACCCCAAATTCCATTTCTTCAGTATTTTTATATATTTATGTTAACTATTGTGCTCTGCTTTAGCCAAAAAGCAGGCACGATATAGAATCTGTTAGAAAAATGTATGAAAATTACACTAGATGGTCGAATTTGTTTCCTGTATATGTTCTCTAAAAGTATTTGTTAAGCAGGTGTCTAAATAACTCTCCAAAAAAGAAAATACTTCTAGCATTGTTGTATGAAGCTTTATTTATATTTATAGCTATATTATATATATAAACTTTGTGCCAGTTAATTATATATTCTAAATATTAAGTTGCCAGTCCAATGTTACTAGAACATTTAAGGTCTGCTGTAATTAATACCATTATTGAGAACACAGCAATGAACCGTCTTTCTTATTGCTTAGTCAAAAGTCTGTAGCTTTCATTTAATGGCATCCTTTGGAATGAGAAACATATAGCTGTTTTTCTTTTCTTTGACAGCAGAAGCTTGTATTCCTCTCTTTCTTAAACTATCTTCCAATAAAAATTTAACATAGGATTTTTAATGAAGAAATCCTTCCTGTAGTTTTGTTGCTTTACAATCCTTTACTTTGGTTGAGGGAAATACTTAGGTATGGGAATTGTAAGGTTAGAATGCCATGGTATTGTTACAGGCTTCACGTGCTGCACTTTCTGCTTGAGACAATTTCGAGATAACATTTGCACAACAGTAAAATTGCAAACACATCAGAAACCACAGTGGAATGAATGCAGAACTGAAGGAGACCCTAATATCCCAGAGAGCAACAGACTTAGTATAAGGCAAAATGAGATTGTACTGTAAAACACATCAGGAAAGGAATATCAAATGTGTTTTTGTGGCTTGGCAAGTGCTCATCAGGTGATTAAATTGTCTGAGTGAAGTGAGTTTACAGAAATATGCAGGTAACCTTCAGTTTTAGGAAGGTTTTTTTTTAGTTCCCACAGAAAACACAATATTCTAAAACCTCTATTTGTTTTCTACTCGGTAATTTCTGCTCTGGACATCTTAGGTTGAATGGTCTCTTGTCACTGCCAGGCAGAAGAAAAATAATTTTGTGTGTCTCATATGTAACACCAGCTGAAGCCTGAATGAAAAGCTTTGTGAAAACAGAAAGTGAAATGGGTATCGCTGATATGACATGACGTTTTAGATCTTATGCTAAAACTGATGGAAAGGAAATGCCTGCTCAGAAGAAAATTCAGAGTCTGTTATTTTTCTTTTCCTCCTTTAGTAAGTGTATTATTTGAGTCAGTTCAAAGCTACTAAGCTTCCAGTGTCTTCAGCTCTCACAATTTTTCTAGAAGTTTCCCAATGTTATAAGTTTATCTTAAATTCACAAGTACTGTGATGTGGAATAATCTTAACCTTTTTTCACTTTGTTTTTGCTTTAATTCTTAATGAAAGCTTTTAGGCCTCATGTCTACAAAGCAAAGTTTGACCTCTATGTGCACTGAATGCTGAGAATGAGAAACCATCAGGGGAAGGAAGAAAAAAAAAAAGGCAAAGAAAACCCCAAACTATGTTAGTATATTAGAATCACATGGCTTGTAAGATGATAAAATTACTTTTGAGGCGACTGCCACTAATGGTGTTTGAATATCAGAGTCTGACTTCTTGCAATTTCAGTTTGAATTTATACATGTGAGGTTCAAGCGTTAAGAGACAAACATGGATCCCGCACGTACCCTGCTCTCACTTTATAATGCCCCTGTAATGGAAGTGGTCAGCTTTATGTATGCTGTGCCTAATCATGTGAGTTCATAAGTATTCTGCTCAACTTGTTATTTCTGATTGGGCACAGAAATTGCATTTACATATTGATTGCAGATGGTAGCATTGTTATTCCTAATATATCTATTGGTTTTGTTGACGGTTGTATCAGTTTCTTTTTCAAGCTGGGATATTTTCCTCACAACATTGTTTTATTTACAGATTTTATGATCAGTCTGTTTTATCGATGTCCTCTTTCATGTGGTCTCTTCATTGCCTTTGTTATTTTACAGTGAAAATACTGTAATATAATGAAATAATAGTAATAAATAATAAAAATTATTACCTATAAAAGAAAGAAAGAATGACTACAGCTTTGTAATTCTGAATGCAGCAAGTTTGTTTAGAGATATTATCAGCAGGTCTAAGATGTTGCTTCTTCTGAGAATCTGGATACCGGAGTCTTTCCCCTATCTCCCAAAATACCTGCCTCCTGCAAAGCAAAATAATAAATGTGTTCTTATTTCTTGCTTTTGTGTCTGTACCGGCTGCGGGTGCCCCAGCGCCGGCAGGAGCAGGCGGCTCTGCAGGGTCGGCGGCGGCTGTGAGGGGAGAGGCGGGGCTGCCCCGGGCCGGACCCAGCCGGTTCCCGCCGGTTCCCGCCGGCTCCAGCGGCCCCACCGCCGGGCACAGCTGAGCCCCTCAGCCTCGGGGAAAGAAAGCCTGGGGAAGAAAGGGCAAAAGGGCTGAGGGAAACGGGGGGAGAAACAGCCCTGCCAGCCCCGAGGGGAGAGCGGGAGGAGGGCAGGAGGTGCTCCGGGCCCCCCTCCCCGGCAGAGATGGCCCTGCGGCCCCGGGAGAGACCCCCCCCCGCTGGGGCAGGGGTTTCCCTGCAGCCCCGGGGAAGGCCCCAGGCTGGAGCAGGGAACAGCCGGAGGAGGCAGGAGCGGCAGCGGGGAGCCGCCGGGGGCTGCCCCCACACACCCATTCCCTGTCCCCCTGCGCCCCTCGGGGGAGAGGAGGAGGAGTTGGGAGTAGTGAAGGGGAGCCTGGGAAAAAAAGGGGAATGGGGGGAAGGTGTTTTAGCTTTTGTCTTTTTTTCTTACCATCTGACTCTTATTTTACTTGGCAGTAAGTCAAATTAATTTTCCCCAGGTGAAGTCTGTTTTGCCTGTGACAGGAATTGGTAAGTGTCCCAGTTTTTATCTCAACCCATGAACTTTTCCATTTTCTTTCGGCCTCCTGTTCAGTTGGGGGGGGGGGGGGGCGTGAGTGAGAGAGCAGCTGGGTGGGTGTCAGGCAGCCAGCCAAGGTCAACCTACCACAGTTAGAATTCCTAGGATGATGGTAAGGATTCCCCTTGTGAGAACGCAGGCAAGACAGGAATAGGGTTTGAAATGATGTAATGACTTAAGTATTACACCTCTTTAATAATTTAAATACTTTTGTAATTCACAGTGAAAATACATTTTCTTCCTGGAGTGCTGAGTTTTGCCAGTTTGCTGTTCATGAATTAGCCATTAATATTTTAAGAACTGAATGAAGACTAGACTATATAAATAGTCCTGCAATTTTCTCTTTGAAGAGGAAAGTAACTTTTTTTGAGATATACAACACAGCAACAGGCAACAGGCACAGAAATCTCTGGAGATATAAAAACCATCCTGAAAGGTGGCTATCCCTTCAGACTATGGGACTCCTAAATATTCATTTTTCTCTGTGGCAATGTTGCTTTCCACTTTTTCTTCCCCTCAGATATACGGACTTGAGACAAAACAGAGAGGTTGTGGCACTTGCTATTTGCAAATCAGTCCCATTAGTCTGTGCTCCCCTACCCCTCCCATACCATGTTTTTCAGACCAAAACCTTCAGGGCAGTCCTGCAGGTTCCCCTGGGGGACTCAAGGTTGCTTCCCTCCTGCGTGTAAGCATCACCCTCCTACTGTCAGAAAGGGTCCCCAGGTGTCATTTGCCAGCTGTTTTTAATCCTTTTATGGATTCTTCTCCTCCACCATATAGCTCACATTAGTTAGATGCTGCTTATATATTTGGATCAAAATCTTCCTTTAATCTTGAATTCTCTGCCCTGTATCTGTTCAGTATATTTTGTTTACGTTCTGCTGAGTACTTTCTCAAATTTTCTGCAGAGACTGCACATATAAAAGCAAGGTATGTCCTGATAGGTGCTATCCCTTTGCATACACACTATTGTGCAATACTCAACAATCATATGGTTGAACAGGTCCTTCAAAAACTGTCTGGTTTCTTGCAGAAACAGGATTACACATTTTTTATCTTGCTCTGTATTTGCATAACCACTATGTAGTTTCTTTATTTGTTTCTTCATTGGCAGGGGGTGAACTGGCTCTGTTTTGACGATTCATTTCAGGAGAACAGTTGATGTTCCTTGATTTAAAAAGAAAAAAACCACAAACCACCTTTCTATATGACTTATGGGAAATTACTACAATAAACAAGTCTCTTAGGGTATCAGAAACACTGAAATCCAAGCTTCTAAGGGAAAATGAAGATGATTTTATTTATTATAGGATAAAAAGCAGGGGTTTTCATGTCAATTACTTCTGCATAACCACTTGAGACTGCCTTTTTTCTTGTTTGTTTGTTTTTGTTTTTTTTTTTTATTTTAATGTAAGAAAAACAGTATAAAAAGCTTGCTTAGTCCTGCTGTGGGCTGAAATGACCACTGTGAGTGAGATGTGACCAGAGGTTCAATTCAGGTTGCTGTTTAAGCCACTTATTAAGGTTTTTCACAGTTAAAATGGAAATTCTGTTGAACATGATCACTAGTGCTCTCCACTCGTAAAGTCTTTTAACAGTGAGAAATTTATTGCATTGATTTTCTGTACAAGTTCAGTTCCTCTGCTCTCATGCCATCTCCTTCTAAAGAAAAACAATCTGCTTCATATCTTCCTTGCTTATATTCTTATACAAAATAAATTATCAAATCTTGGGGAACTTTATTTTACCTTACTTTGTATTTTCCATAATAGGATGCCAACATGCCATCAAACAATGCACTAAAGCAGATGGCATGTATGTAAGGTACTTGCTACGCCACTGTAATAATTTTTGAAAAGCAGTAAACATTTCATAAAAGATTAGTTGCTCTTGTAGGGGAATTGTAACAAGGATTTTCAGTACCAATGCCAGTAGCATTCAGAAGGACTTCAGTGACTTATTCCTCCCAGTTATCTTTTTTTACGTGTCTCCAAATCAACCAGTTGAGAGGCAAAAGCAATGTTTTTGTTTCCTCTAACAAATATGAAACAAGTAGGATTCCATCCAGAAAAAGACTGAGAGAGAAAACAAGTAAAATGGTGGCACTTGCTGTGATGTTGTCGAGACCCCTGTGCTTTGAGTAAAACAGCCTAGACTGTCTTAGCATGCGCTTTCTGAAATTAACCAAGAGGCTTTCAAACAATACAAAAAAAAAAAAGAAAGAATTAGAATTTAAACTGGAATATTTACATTCCAAATAGCAAAATCTCAAAGTGACCAGGTCAGAAGAGAAATACAAAAGGTTTCTGTTAACTCTTTCCTTGCCCACTGTGTCCATGCTCTTTAAATTGGGGTCACCTAACCCAGTGGCTTATTGAGTTGCAGCCAACTGTGCTCAGTGCATTCTAGCCCCAGGAATTATTTTTTTTCTAACCCCTGTGAAGCCAAGCTATCTCTTTCTGCACCTTTCTGCGGTCTTTCAATCTCTCCTTAAGCTGCAGGTTTCCAGCATTGGGTCATGGCTCTCTCTCTTCACCTCCCCCGTATGAATGTCCTGCAGGCAAGGAGGAGGTAGAAAGGTAGACCTCTGTCAAAGGGACCTACCTCACCTTCCCTAAATCATGCCCTTCTTCTTCAGGGATATCATATCTTTAGTTATAATCATGTAAAATTACAAATGTTTTCTCAGTGTGGAGCGACAAAAAAGAATCAAAGAAATGTACTGTTTAGTAAAAGAGGAGAATGCTTGAATGAGGGAAGTAGAATTTTCTTAAGAGATAAAAAAGGTGGCACAGAAAAACCTGTGATTTGAATCCTCGAACATCCAACATGCTGATATCCAGTATCCATTCTGCATGAATCTTACGCCTTAGGTTTGGCTGATCACATGGAAGCTTTTTTTTTTTCTTCTGACTATGCAATGTCACTTTGGTATAACAAAGCAGAACTAGGGGGGAGGGTATTGTTTTGGTTTGGGGTTTGAGTGCTTGTTTCTTCTTCCCTCTGAAGCACTGGTGACCGCTATGGGTACAGATAGAGTGTTGTACTCAGATGGGCACTTCCAGATTTCTGATTATAATCTTTGCTTACCATGCATATCATTGCAACTTCTGGCATGCCAGGATAAATACAGTTGTTTTGCTGCTAGTGGTCCCTTCCTATCAGAGCTGAGACTGTTAGAATGAGGAAGAATTTCTTTTTCTTCCATGTTTGGCACTATTTGTATAAAACATGCATCCTTTTATTAAATACAAAGTATTATTCCAAGAGCAGTTAAAGGCACTTTTATTTAATAGGACTAAAATTCTTCTGTGTTGGAAGATGTGATGTAATCCTGAATAGAAATGAAGTGGAGAAAACTCAGTCCTCTACCTATATGGGAACTTTTCCTCTTTCACATGAGTTTTAAAAATTACATATGAAGACTGTTTTTTTTTCCTGTTCCAGCCTTGGAAATGTTAGGTGCTATAGTAGTAATCTGAAGAGATTAAAAACAATCATCAGCTTTCTGTACCCATTTTCTTTGATGTAGATCATGTACATCATATTGAAAGACTCAGTTCTTTGCCCGTCAATGTGAAGGACAAAGGTGCTTTTTCCCCAGTGTTGCACTTAGAATCTCAGGCTCATCTACGTCTGCAAACTGACACTCAGATTCTTTTCCTGACTCTTAATATTTTCTACCTAGACAATATTTTATCATAGATTAAAAATCTGCTGCATGGTTGAATTTGAATGATGACCTTAGGGGAAAAAAAAAAATCAGAGATACATTTAGCAACATATCTTTTGGAATGACAAAAGAAATAAGCAGAACGTCTAAAAATCAGAGTGAAAGGATTTCTAATGAAACTGTATGATCTATCTCGTAAGTCACACATAAAGTCTCTTTAACATTATATCCACAGGAATTTATGCAGGAATTATAAAGAGAGTTCCTTAAAAATCTGGGCAAGATGTGTCGTGTTAACTGCATTTCAGTGTCACACTTTATTGATAACAACAGAGGGCAAAAGTTCATATACTAGGTAGAATAAATGAATATTTCATTCAAGGGACCTAATGATTTATTATTATTGTTGTTGTTGTTATTGTTAATATTATTATTACTATTTTTATTCCAAGCTCTGGCCAAGGATCTTATTTTACTTATGGTTTATTACTCTGTCTTTTTTTTTTTTTTTTCTTTTCTTCAGTGGTAAGGAGACCATATATAATATAGGAGGCTATTACTAGAATTTTATACTGATGGCATGTAATGAATGGTAGATGTAACATTGGCAGAGAAGTACCATTGCTAAAATGTTGATTTCCATATTTTAGTATTTTGGATATGAACACTCAAGTTACTGTACATTATGCTCTTAATCTGTTAGCAAATCTCCTACAGCTACTTTTTAAAATAGACTATATGTTGTGGCTGATCGAGTTGTTTAGGTTCTCTATATCCAAACATTCTTGCTGTTTTATGGCTAGATTGTATAGAAGATACGATATTTTATTTGACATACAGTCTCAAGCTACACTCACCAGAAAGCACTGTTGTTAGGTTCCTGTCTCATAAAAAGTTGTTTCCTTTTAGTGATATCCACTGAGTATACTGGCTTTGGAGGAGCATCCAAAGGGGACCTCAGGGATTGTCTTATCTACTATTAACTGTTGTGGAATAGCTTCAAAATCCAAGTTTGCACTGCATCCATTTTCATTAGCCTTTTATGTTAACATCATTTCACAAATCTCTGTGGAGCTACTCCTGGTCTGCTCCAAAATGCTTGAAGAAAAATGGGCAATTATTTCATGCATGTTTTTATTTACTTAAAGAGGCATCCTATAAGCCTAGAGTAATCATGCTTATTTCTTATTTCTGACTGCAAGGTGATCTTAGTCCGTGGTATATGAACACAAATAAACAAAGACCATCCTTAACTTGTACAACACTATAAAAATGGCAGGTGCTAGGAAACTGCACTAAAAGGTGAGGAAAGAGGCCAGTTTCTTTTAAAATGTGTTTGTAGGAAGAAGCCAACATGAATAAAATATATCTACAGTTCAACTTAAGAAGAGATGTCAAAGGCATTCCTACAAAAACACGTCAAGGAGCCTACTGAAATGAAGTTTTTTATTAAAAATAGGGTGGCAGAAAGAAGTAGTCCTAAAGTCACAGAAAACACAGCTTCATTGAGCCTTAAAATTGACCTGAAAGCCAATGTACAGCAGCATCCTATTAATAAAATCAAATCTGATTCAAAGAGCTGTTTATGTGGCTTGTTCTCAGCAGTTGTCAGTCCTAAATAATGCCAGTAAATTTTCTGAAAAGTAATAATGACACAAGTTTTCCACGAGGCAGTGTGATACAGTTAAGATGCCTGTTTATTCTCTTAGTGCTTGTTCTTCCACAGTTATAGTCAACAGCACATCAGACATATTGGCTATAACCATGTCAATTTAAGTGACAGTAGTGGAAATCTAAAATCTCAACAGAGTATCTTTTTGTTTTGAGGATTTCTTATGTGTTTTCAGCATCTGCTTGTGTATCTGGCAGAAGTAAGCCAGTGGCTCTTTGTAAGCAAAAAAGGGACATGAAGGTAGAGAATATTGCCATAACTTGTGATGTTCTTGCCTCTCCCTGTCTGCAGTGATGTCACACTCATATCCCTTTCGTGTGTTTTTAAAAGAAGTATCTTGCTGCTACATTGATTTGTCTGGCTAAAGTCATCCAAACTGGACTCCTGAGCTTGTTGTTAAACTCAGGTTTAACTAATTCCATGTTGCCAACAAGAATGCCCCAATAATGTTCTCTTTTTAGTTTTAGAATATTGTACAGTATAAACATATGTCAGCTAAAATGGATTTAGCTGCTGAACTCCTGTTGGATGCACAGCCTAATGAAGTATTGTCGACCTGTTGTCACTTCAGTGCTTCGTAGCTCAAGTTACCCACTTATAAAATAGAAATAATGGTAGTGCTTTTATGAAACATATGTAAGAACAGGTTACTATTATTGTTATTTTCCATAAGGCCCTGGATCACATAATACAATGTGTGATCCTATTCCTGTAACACCATCCTCCTCACTGTTGCCTTTATTTTTTGCTCACTGTATCCCATTAAACACACTCTTTGGAAGACCAGAATCACCCAGCATGGCATAATATTTAATGGCAAATAGGCAATGACCAATATTATTTTACTGCTTCCGTTGCTCAGTATCTGCCATCATGCTCTATATAACTTAACAAAGCAAGTACATTTAATTTATGGTATATTGAACATATACAACAGTTTTGTTAATTTCTTACATACACTGAATACAAGCTGTATGCCATCATTAGAGTTTTTTGCAAACACTCTGAATTCCTTCTTTATTTGCACTACCCAAGCTGCTTAGTAAAGTTTTAACCAGCCAGCAGATGGAGAGATGACAAACAAAGTCATATGATGCCTCTGCCTATAAAGACTTTGCTGATTCACAGGCTCAATTGATTTCATCTCAGTCAGGTGCAAGAACAGCTGAAATGTTTTTATTGCAGAAAGTTTCAGCCTTGCGACATTTTATCTGGAAATAATAATATTTTTTTTCTGGTTGTGGGATTTCTTTGTTTTAAAAATAGAATTGCTGACAGCTTATGATGTCCACAGAACAGTATAAGGAGAAAAAAAGAAAACCAAAGCTCTCCACCCATCTTAACCCATGGTAATCTGATTATCTAAAGCCAATGGGAGAAAATTAAAAAATAAACAAACAAACAAATAAAATGCACTTCCCCACCTTTTCTTATATGTGTGTACTCTCATGCTTTTAAGAATCAAATCAAGAATCTACTGATGGAGTTTAGGAAGTCTCCCATTCAGTCAGGTAATTTTCCTGACAGGACTTATTGCCTGCATCCCTCATCAGCTAGAGAGAGAAATGTATGATTTGTCTATTATACCAGACTTCAGTCCATTAAAAATGCAATTTAATATCTGACAGGAATTAGTGCTGGATAATCCTGAAGGCTTCTTCTCTCTTGGTCAATAACCCTTTTTCTAAATCAATAGTACATAAATTAATAACCTAAAATAATTCTTTAAGTAGAGCTTGGGGTGAAGACTAACCTCACTTTTTAATGTGTAAGATTGGGTTACATTTGGAAACAGGTAAATGACAATTTCTATTTCCAGAATGGCAATTATAAACCAATAAGAAAACCTTCATTGTAGCTGAAACCCACATGAGTATGTTGCCTATTTTAGTATAAATTTTAGCATAGAAGCCAGGTCAAGTAAAAAGCTAGCTGTCAAAAATATATCTGGTCATCCCTGTTCTCTAAAACACAGACAAAAAAATGTTTTACATTGGTATAACAGAATGGAAAAGTACTCAGTGTCCCCTAGTAGGCTGGCTGGTCTAAGGGCCTAGGTAGACACTAGCCATGCTAACAGCACATGTAGTATAAGTGAGCACGTTGCATGCTCACAGCCACAGGCTGTCATGCTGGGGCTTACAAACGTAAGAAACTGGAAGGGTCCTTAGTCCTGCAGCGTTCTGAAAATGACAGGTACTCATAGCCCGGTAATGAAAAAGAGAAGACAGGACCATTTAGCTCTTAAAAATGTTTTATTTATAGGGAAACTGGAAAGCACAAGTTAACTACCTCTCAACTTGGCTGTAAAGAGCACATCAGAGCTTACTATCTGAGATGTCTACTGAGCAGCCAGCAGCAATGGTGGCTTTTAATGAAACTGTAAAGCAATTTAAGTTAGTGGCATCTGAAAATAAGTGACATTTCCACATAAAAGTGTTCCCTAAGACAACATACAGGAATGAATAATGGTGATAATAAATCTGCTTCGAGGAGGAGAGGCAGAGGCCGTTATTTCTGGCAAAGTAAGCAGCACTTAATTTTCTTTCCAATACAAACCATCTTCCATTCATATGTATGACCAACCCTCTATTCTAAAAGTGATACATTATTGAAAATTATTAATTCAGGGAAGTATTTTTTAAAGAGAAGGAGAGGCCTGGCTACGATACAGAAATGTCCGTGAAGTATTTGGAAGTTACTAGTATCAAAACAATTGATTTTCTGCTTAGAATTAATTAAATTGTCATAAATATATGCTACTGGGAAGCTTATGCCAAACCCCATTTTGTTTTAATGTTTGTTCAGTCACAATCTATGTAGAAGTTGTCTGAGAAAAGTGGAAAATTAAAGCTCAAAAGATTTTCTTCTTTCTCTTTTCCTTTTCAGAGCATCAAAACAGGTTGTTCTTAACTTCTAACTCTCCCACCAAACTATCTTTGCTAGCACGTTCTCCACCATATGAATTTATTGAGTTCTGTAAAAAGGCAGCAGGTAGTTATTTTCCAAGATGCATTAGCTGAGGAAGAGGTTAGAACTAGCTACAAGTCAAAATAAAAGATAATATTTCACATACAGAAAGGTATTTAATTTATGGTTTGTAATCTTTTTATTTTTTAATGAGAAGGTAATAAATATTTTGAAACATATGTGAAGACTGGACAACATCCATCAGAAATATGTAACACTAGTTAACCCTGCTCTGGGGACAGAGGGAAGCTAGGTGAGTTTTTAGTCCCTCCCACCCTATTTCTCTATGATTTTAGGAGCCTGGAATCAAGCTTCAAGGGCTGTCTGGAGCATTGTGGCACTTTCTCCATTATTTGCCCCTCTAAGTTTTGTGGAACAAAGTAGGTGAGCCTAGGTGCCCTAGTCCTTGTGTCTTTATAAAGACAGAATAGACAGGAGCAGTTATAGCAGGTCATAAAAATACTGTGATAATCTATTTTAATAATCAAAAACACTGAAGCTTGCAGGGAAATAACTGCAGCATTTTAAACTACTTTGGTAGAATAGTGTATGCTTTCTAAATAAAGTGATATAAAGCACAACCAGTGTCTTTCCCTAGAGTGGATTTTAGAGCGCTTTGCCCAATCTTGTTTTAATGACTAATGTTAATGAGAATACCAAAGGGAAATGGTAAACTTGACAGGAAAGATTCATTATACAGAATAGAGAAAGCAAGATGAGAGCTTACAGGAAACATTCTTGGTTTATCACTAGAAAACAAGCAATTCAAAAACTTTGGATGAGTTTTCACCACAACAGGAGACCAAAGTACTTCCAGATTTCTTTTCCTGAGAATAGTGTTTAGAAGTAAATAGTTTGTTCTTTCTATGGCAATATTTTTTGGGGAAAATTGACATGAAACCTCATCTTGTATACATACGAAGATTCAGAGGCTGCCTTTTACAAGCTTTTTCTTTTTTTTGCAAAAGACCCCCAAGGTATAGCATCTATCAAAAGAGAGGCACAGAAATGTGAGGAAGTTCAAATGATCTAAATTTGATAAAAGTTTTATTAAAGGAAGGGTTATAAACTGTCCCCATAATACGGCAATAAAAGAAATAAGAATGGAATCATCTGAGAGAATTGCATCTTGTAAGTCTAGTTCTGTGTGTATTTTTGCTTGACTGAAAAGATGAAGCCACATTTCTAGGAGGAACTTAATAATTTCATGCTAATAAGTCATATTTCTGAGTCCTTATGTTCATAATTGAAGCCAATAGTTTAATGGCCATATGTTGGCTTACACATCAAAGCTAGTTGTTGCATGGTGTAGTGGTGGTGCTGGGATACAGCAGAAAGCTGAAGCAAAAATTGATGCTAAGTAGCCAACATTTCCCTAGATAGAAGACCAAATGGCAGGGTGATGCAGATGTAATTATAATAAATGAGCCCTATTCACACACAGTTTCTTTGACCAGGGAGTGCAAGTCATGTCCCTCCTTCTACTTTTGCAGCTATGCAAGTGGAGGTCTACAAAAAGAAATTAGTAAACTTGGATGAAAATATAAGGTAATGTCTACATACAGAATTCTGACATCCTTCTCCAGCTTCTCAAATCCCCATTCACTTACTCAGCAGTCCTATAGATGTGTGAAAACAATGAATACCTCTTGGGTTTTTTACATCAAATAACCTCCAACATCAGCATTTCTGCTCCTACGCATATCCTGGGTTGCCTCAATCTTGACAGTATTATAGAGCTTCCTACTTATTTTATTTCTAGACAATAACAAGGCCTGAAAACAATGTATTCTGCACCTATGTCCCTTGAAGCATTTGATCTGGTACTTTCAAAGCATACAAAGGTACCTGATATGCACCTCTGTGTACTTTTCCCAAGTACCAAGTGCAGGACAAAGTCTCAAGCTCTCAGTCAGCTCTTTTTTCTTTTCATTTAGATGTGGGCTTTTCAGGCAGCATTAATTTTACGTAGAGCAGAGGAGCATGACTATGCTTCAGTGAATATTCCTGGTATAACTACATGCCCACTTTTCAGCTTTTGTAGTGCCTACCTTTTAGGAGTCCAAATAAATGCTATGGTTCTGACCTCTGTTGCGATCTGCTATGATCCTGTTTCTTATGTTTTGCTTCCTCAGTGTAACTGTAACCAGTGACCTGAGAGAAGGCATAAGCAAATGCAGGAAATGGGAATGTTTTCTGTGGCATTTCTCACCATTACTATGGCCACTGAATACTTAAAAATCAATATATTTTATTATTGTACTAATAAACAAAGGATAATTTGATTAGAGTAAAATACTTCAATGGAAAAATGACAATGGTTTTGCAACTATTACTTGATCTTATTTGTTTGTATAGACACCTATGGCCATAAATTTGTTAAAAAAAAACCCCAAAATTGCCTGAGGCATCTCCCTTGGGACTGCCCTTAATGCTTTTCCAGTACATGAAATAGTGTAGTGCAGGCTCCACTTGTCCCTGCATTCAGTTTGTGCTCTGTCCACCCTGACTGTCTAAAATGTTTTGGTTTTGAAGCAGACATTTCACACAGGCAAGGCTTTGTTTCAGGGCAATAGACTTTGTCACAGTTTTACTGTTTCCTTTTTCCCTTCCTGTGCCCACCTTATCTTTGTCTCTTGATGTGTCTAGCAGAGAACAAGGAAATGCAGAGATACAAGAAACTTTTCTGCCTTCAATGACAAAATTAGATTTAAAAAAAAAAAGTCAGTCTGCGCATGGTTCAGGTTTGAGTCTAAGCACTCAAGATCTCATTTTTATCCAAATGAGTTCCTCTGTATAGTTTATATTCTTGCTGCATTTCCTATTGCTTAAGTGCAGGAGTACTAAATTATGGGAAATACCGACATAAATGTTTTCCATGAGTACTTGGTCTTGTAATTGATATAGAGGATACTGTTATATTTAATGTTACCTCTTCTATCTTTTGTTAATAACAGGAGTAACCCAATGACAGAGTTGTCTAAGAATTGTTTGATAGCATAACGGAAACTTTTTTTTTTCCCTTTTTAACAGGGTGTTTCAGCACAGGGTCATCAAAAGTCTGAAATATTTCTTCTCTGATGGACTAAAACTTTACCTGCTTTCTTAAAACTCTTCCTCACCACCTGCTGTGATGGATGGGTGAAAGGAGAAATTTGATAACTTTCTGGGCAAAGAATAATGCTTTACTCAAGTCTTTAGAGACTCATTTATATGAATCTAATTGTTTTGTTATAGCCTTGTCCTTATGCTCTGCTGTGTGAATGCTTCAAAATGTAATCTCATTGTCTGGAAACCCAAAATCAATATAAAAGGAAGCGAAGCAGCTAAGATGTGAAAGGAAGAATTTTTCAAGTTGGAAATTAGCATGTCGTCTTTCCATTTGCCGTATTAGAACTAAATGATTTTTATGTAAAATATATTTACCATCACTTCAGTCCATTAATATCCATTTAATAATAAATAAAAGTCATATTCATTGCAGTAGTTCAGTAGGACTTTTTAATCTCTCCTACCTGAGGGTTTTTAAATAATGTAGCATTTAGAGTGATGAGAAGATTATACATACAAATGTCTTTGAGTTATTTGTATTTTAAAATTAGACTTATCTTCACAAAGAGACAAAAGACCCTAGTCTGCTATCTTCTTGTCCAAAATACTTCCAGTATTAGATGATTCAATACAAGAAATCTCATGGTGGACTATTAGCATGTAATCTGTCCCTAAAGGACATGATGACAGTTGTTATTTTTACCTGTAAAGAAGATTTAAATTTCCTAAGTTGGAATGCTGGAGTGCCAGCCTTAGATTTAGGAAGCCTGCACTTACATTCCTGCTATGACAGAGATTTACGGACTTTGCAGCAAAAAAAACCCAGGTAAAAATGGTCTGACCATATAGCATCATTTCCTCTCTTGATTAAGTGGATGCAACTACAAGAGGTTGCAGGAAGGTGATGTGCTGTGTATGGTGTGTTACGTAGGCAGCTGGAAGTGCCATACTGATGTGTTCTTACTCATTGTAGCTTTCTTAGACTCTGGGGGCCTGGTCCCACACAGGATGCCTGTCCCTGAACTGTTCAGATATGGGCAGCCACACATTGCTTTTCTCACAAAATATTCCTCATCCTTCTGCATTATGCACCTGTTCAATAGCTAAGCTTTTAATGGCATTTGAGGTGAATAAGGGAGCTGTTTTTCCTCTGTCTGCTTGGTCATACAGATGCATGATATAATTAATCCATCTGATGAATGAATTCCTGCAATACCCACAGTGCTCCTCACCCCTTTAGCAAGAGGTGGTCTTGCTACCACTGTGTCTGTCTGTGTCTCTACTGTCTACCAGACCACAAAAGAAAGGGGGGGCTAAAGCACAACATGTTCTTTATCCTACAGTCCATGTGTCAACATTGCTGGCTGTAGGATGCCTGCAGCTGAGATGAGACACTTTTGCGGTTTTCTAAGGACAGTCATATTCAGCCAGCACTGGCGCTGAGTGATTACAGTGTTTGGCTTCTCAGTCCCTGTGGCTGAATTGCTTGCTCAGTTGTTGGATGCATAACTCTATTGACGTCTTGACAGATGCTTCCGGGTGTCTCTTGACAAAGGCCACAGCCAGGTGCTGAAATCCTTGGGGTATCTAGTTTTGTGGCTCTTTGCACAATGAGTCCTCACCTGCAGAACAGGAGATAACAGCTATATCCTACCCCACGAGGTGTTGTATAGGTAAACATGATGCTCCAGCTCGACAGTAACAGTGACATATTTAGCCTATGTAAACTTACTAACATGGAATTTTAAACAATTTAACCCTCCCTTACTGAAAATCTAGATACACAAAATGGACATCATATCTCAGGCTTTTAAGCACTGTGGTCTCTTTGATATCTATGAGTGGTGAGTGTGTTCTTTGTCTTTTTTATTTTTAATAACTCTAAGAAATGAAATTATCTGTGGTTTTCCTCTTCACTCCACTGTATATCCTTTTATTTTCATACTAAGAGAGAGGGTAAGCAGTATAACTCAGATTGGCTTGTCTGTATCCCTGATTATTTTTTATAGCTGTATCATGTCTAGCTTGCAGCAATGAAAATCCTAACTCTAAATCTAATTTTCACTTGTATTGAAATTTCTTAATACATCTAATTGTTAATGTCACTGTAACACATAAACTTTTTATTACAGCCTTCCGACATGCTGGCTTACTGTTTTATTACAGATGAGGAAAGAACAATTTTTGTTATGTAAAGGCTCCTCTATATTGTCCAAGGCAATTGTCCTCAAAAAGAATGTGAGTTTAAGCAAAAGGGAGAGGGGGCAGTTGCTCTCTTATTGATTTACAGCTGTATCAGCCTTAACTTGTAATTAGCAAACTTTGCAACTGGCAACTGTAAGTATGTGCTTCTTCAAACTTTGTGGTAGGAGACCAGTTAAGGCACAATCTTTCAGCCCCAGTTGCTAAAAGTACTAATTTCTAGTTGTTAGGAATGCCCGATTTGCATTATATTTAAGGCTTTTTTACATCACCCTAGAAGTGTTGAGGAGAATTAAATATAATTACTTTTCTGCATACTTGAAGGTATCTTTACAGTGTTAGTGAGGCTGTAAAGTAGTCTAGTATAAACTCAGATGGTGAAATCCTGATTCCAGTCACTGACAAAATTCACATTGATTTTAATGGAACTAAATTTCACTCAACTTTTAGGGCTGGAAGGGGCCATAATAATCATCTAGTCAGAAATACAGCATAATACAAGTCAGAATTCCTTCAAGTGTTTCCTACATAAAGTCTATAATTTCTGCTTGAGCTATTACATATCTTTCAGGAACACAGTTTTCATTTAAAGTTCTCAGTGATGAAGAACCAAGTATTTCCCTAGGTAAATAGTCCAAATAGTTGATTAGATTCACTGATAAAAATATGCACCTAGTCTAATATCAATCATCTAGCTTCCACCTTCAAATATTGGATCTCGTTATGCTTCATCTGTTAAATTAAAGGGCAATCAGAAATCTTCTCGTTGTAAGTAATTGTAGGCTGTAATCAAGTCACCTCTTACCCTTTCCCTGGATATACTAGAAACTCTGCAAACCACCTTCAGGTTATTCAACTTGTGATTTTTATGAAGCTTTCTGTTTGTCCGTAGCTTTCTGAAGGTGTGGACACCAAAAAGAGATGTACCATTCTAAAAGATGATCTTAAATGCCAGGATATGGGAAAAGAAAAAGGAAAGTAAGTATGGCAATTTTTCTATAAATACAGTAGTCTCTAGATGTATCTGTTTTGTATTAATCTGACTGCCAGGAGTTAAACCAAAGGTGGCTGTTCAGAGATAAGGAGCAAACAATAGCAAAGGCAAGATGTATGGAGTAAGTATCTGCAAACTACTTGAGATAAGAGTGTCTATGCCCATAGCATAGAAAATAGTTATATATAGCTTGGCATATTTTACATTTGGCTAATTATTTCCAAAGCTCAGAGTCTAAAATCAAAGAGGACTTAAATGTTTAAAAATGTTGGTTGGGAAAGATGGCCTGTTGTCAGCACACTGCAAGTAAAGCACAGACTGAGCAGGAGACCGAAGGTCTGCAGCCATTACTCTCATTCCCTACATAGAGAGAGGGAAACAGCCATGGCTGGGTTATATAAGATAAAGGTACAAAAATATGCAGCTGGGACTCTGTAGTGTGCTGCATATACACTATGTAGTGTGCTGTATACCCTCTGAGAATTGAAAGCTAGTACCAATATGCAGTTTCTGCATCACTTAAATCAGCTGCTTTCAAAGATGCATATGGTACAAGGATGCATATGTGCCACACACAGTGGGTTCTGGTGGTTTGGTATAGTTGGTCAACAAGGGAATTGTCTGAGATACCATTTCTTGGAGTAGCCGTAAGGGCAGGAAAGGAGCTCTGTTACACACATGCAGCCAAAGGACTCTCAGGACCCATAAAATGTGTCCCATATGCTTGTCCTCTGTGACCTTTGTGAAGTCTAGTCCTCATTTTCATTGAGTATTTTCTCCTTTATACACCTCTGTTTTCTCACAGCACTCCCTGCTACCTTAGCATTATACTGCACCAGGAGTACACCTTGGGTCAATTATATATCATCTTCCCAAAGGCCTTTTCAGACTTCCTGCTTTCCAGACTTGCTGCTTTCCAAAATACAGGCTAACCTAGCTGGTAAGTGTAATTTTCATTCTCAGTTTTCAAACATGATTTTATACATACGTGCACACATAAAATCAGTTGAGGCTCTGTTACCAAGTAAGGCATATTCTCTACAAACTTTGTACTACTTTGTTCTTAGCATTATTTACTATAGATCTGCAAAATTTAATGTCATTGCTGTTCTACATCATTTATCCAGATATCAATAGGCATTGGGACAAAATTTTTCCTCATTGAAGAAAGGCTCCCTATTCGGCTTTTCAACCTTGTAACTATTCATTCCTGTCACCATTTTTTTTTTAAAAAGATGACCAAACCAGTACAGAGTACTTTAAACATCTTGCTAGTTCCTTACTCACTGGTAGGACTATATCTGTAGTGTCAGTTAAAATATAAGACAGCCTTATCATGCTCACAACTGCGTTACACTGTTGGCTCATTCTGTAATCAGCCACATTAATTTCCATTTTGGTGGTCTTCATATGTAAGCACCAACTCTGTCAATCTTAACCACCCTTTTAAAGAAATAAAGCTCGTATACCTTTCACTCTCATTTATCTGCAGAATCATGGTCAATTGATTCTACATGAACCTTCTGTAAAGGCTTGTTGTGAGAGAAAGCATATGGATGTGAGTGTGGTTTACGCTGCAAAATGGAGAAAATTTTAAAAAGGAAATGAGAAAATAACTATGGAATATCAACTATTTATGGAGCAGATAGTCTGCCTGTGTTGGAGGTTCTTCAGGCTGGAATTAAACTCATATATTGAAAATGCCTGACAGCTTTCTGAATAGGTCATAATAAAACTGTATATTTGAGCTGCAAAGCAATTATAGGTAGAACTCCTACAACCTCAGTAGGTGCTCTCACCCACGGGCTCCCTAGCCCTTCTGAAGTTCTTTGTAATGATGTATAAAAGATCAAGTCTTCTGTTGGATCCTGCTCCTGACACAGTTACCTATCTCCAAAACATTAAGCTCAAGTCAAACTAATAAGGTCTTTTGCAGTTGTTGTTCAAACAGCATCTACTATATTATTCATGCTCTATCTTAGCTGCACGATCTCAATCTCCTCTTGCATCAATGCCTTTATACTCTTCAGCACTGTGCAGGAAGAATAATAAACATCAAGCCTAAGTTTATGTGCATGTATGTTGGTGCTGCTGAGTTAGGAGAGTCTTGGACAGAATGCTGGAAAGCTGGCAACGCTGTAAGATCAGAGCTAGTGTTAAGAGTTACAGTTCTTTTTCTAAAATGGTTTACTCTAACTGCAAGGGTATATAATCTGGGTATAGAAAATGAAATGTTATTGAACATCTACTTATTATAGTGCATTTTTTAAGTTATTATTAAGTGTACCTTAACTATCACACATTATAGTTTATATATATGCAGCAAAATAACATATTTAGTAAGTACAATAAGATAATATATGGAGTTAATAGATTTAAATATATGTCTTATGAACATTTCAGGAAAATTATTTTAGAAGGAGAAAAACTGGCAGGTTTTTCTCTGGAATTCTCTGGATCGTTGACTTTTTGATGTTAAAAGATAACATCCCATAACACAGACTGAATATTTAAATTATAAGCTCCATTCCTAAGTGAAAGAAATGCAAGCCTGTATATACCATTGGGAGTTTTGTGTGCCCATCTTTGGTTTTAGTTTTCTGTGTCAGATAATCATAGATTATTTAGGTTGAGAAGGGATTTTGTGAGGCTGTCACTTTGTCTCCTGCTCAATGCTGGGTCAACACTGAGTTCAGCCCAGATTGCTCAGGGCTTTATCCAGTTGGGTCTTAAAAACCTCCAAGGGTGGAGACTGCACAGGCTCTCTGGGCAGCCTGTTCCACTGCTGGACTGTGTACAAGGTCAAATTTTTGTCTCTTTTACCTGTCAAAATCTGTATACATTTCCAAACACATATTTCATTTTAATGGATTTTTCTGTGGGCATGGCAGCCCAGTACTATGACTGGATACTTGAAACATTCCATGTGCTTCTCTGTAGCTGGATACAATACAGTGCATTTCATTTCGAGAAAACCAAACATTTCAGATGGAACAAAATGTTGTGTGGTTTTGGGTTTGGGTTTTTTTTTTGGTGTGGTGTTTGTTTTTTTTTTTTTTTCCCCTAAATGCTTATTCCATGGGAAAATGCATACTCTAGAATGTTTTCTCTGGAAAAGAAGAAATATCAGTGTGTGAAAAGTCTGATTTTTTGCCAGTACTAATTTTCAGTTTGGACTTTCACTACTGGTTTGACATCCTTGCTAGAAAATGAGAGTTTTGCCATAACTAATTGTTTTCCAAATCTTTCAAGTGTAAACATGGCTTCCTAAGAGATAGTGAAGATATGCCATAGTTAAGGAGGCAGAGTAGATTTCTTTCAACAGATGCTTCAAGAAGGACAATAAATATTTGAATGGGTGTAATGCGACAAAAAACGTCGCTAGAAAACAACATGGAATAAAATAAGGCACAAGAATATCAGGAAAGAAAGATCTTGTATCTTGAGCATGTCTGTTGGAATATCAAGTGTCATTCAAGGTAATGGTAATAATAGCATCATCTCATACAGCTGCACTGTTCCTTTAACATCGTACTGTATTTCTACCCCAAGTAACACAGGTATTTTTGTGTAAAAAGGAAAGAAAAAGGTAAGTACAGTATAACTAGCCAGCTCAACATGAAGATGCAGTAAGACTTACTAAAGCCTTGGGGATTATTCCCATACTCACAATGCAGCATGTGCAAAGAATTGGTAAAAGCAGGACTGACTTTTGTGTAGACCACCATCAATAGTTTTGAGTGAAAATACAAAATAGCTTCATTCCATGTAATTATAATAGTACCAGCAATACAGGAATAAGTAAGGAGGTGCTTTGAAATGAAAGTCAGTCTTGCAGTCAGACATACATCCACTAACGTGGATTGTTGCCAGCATATTCACTTTTATATTTGTTCTGTCATATTTGATTAGACTCAGATTCCCCTAAGTCCTTTAGCTGAATTACAAATTATATCTTTATTTGGAAACAAATATGCCCACAAAGGCATTGTGTACCTTCTTGTGTGCAGTGTACAGTGTTACTGACTACAGAGATAGATTAAAATACTTTGGACATTTCTCCTGCCAGTCAAATAATTGCATGTGATAGTTTCAATACAGTTGCTGTTGGAAAACAATGAAATTCACTGAATGTACTTTAGATTGTCATAAAGGAATACGAGTCAAATTCTTTCTGGGAGAAGAGAGAGAGTGTATGTATGTGTGTATATATATATTCTATGTATGCTATGTATTCAAATACTTCCAGTCTATAGTCAGTACAGATATATTTCTACAAACTGATAAATAACTCATAGCATGTGATTTATTACAATACTTCTTACACTCCTTAAAACTTTGGAACCCAGGGAAGGGTTACAAATAGTGGACTTTTCTTTTCAAATTTTCTTTTGTAAAATTTGCACGGGAAGCTGAAGGTCATTCACACTCTTTCCTTTATTTTGAATGTATTTTTCTATTTGAAGTTTGTTAAAAATAATAGTCAGCTGATGTACATGACCAGTTTTGTTGTGACTATGGGATACCTGCTGATTTACATGACTCTGGATAGTTTCTCAAAAGAACTTTGAGATGGGAAAAATACGCTCAACCTCATGGATCTTTGTGTAATAGGAATTGAGGTCATAAGCAGTAAGTAACCATCATGACTGAGAATTTTGTATAGTAAGACTGGAAAAATCCTGTGAAATGATGCCACATTCATTCTGTGAGTATCTCACAGGCACATCACTGACGTCATCGGGGCATTGTCATTAAAAAGCCAAGTGATTGATTTGTACCGATTTGACCTTTGCTATTAATTTGCTGACTAGCTATGTTTTCTGATATTTTTAATGACATTTCATAAAAATGCTAGGTAGGAAGTCACTGTTTCATCAAGCATTCCTATCTGAACATATTCACTAAAAAAATGTAATGAAATAAAAAATAATTTCCATTAGATAATAATCTTATTTGGTCAACATTTTTGTCAAGCTCTACATATTTCCTTGATAAACTTCAACCTCCTCTCTTCTCATGACAAAACCCAAGGGAAAACTTTTTATTTAGTGTAATAACTTAACTTTTAGTGTTATTTTCAAAAAGTTACAATTCAAGACTTGGCATTACCATATATCACTGCCAAGACTGCATTTGAGAGCATGAATAGTGAATATCTGTGTTTTGATACCTAAGAAGCATACTCGGTACATTTTGAAGCAGGCAAATACAGCACAAATAGCAGAAACACTGGTCCCTCTGGCAGCTGAGATTTCCTTCAAATCCTCAGCAGCTAACTATTTTTTCTAAACAGGGAGTAATTATTCCAGTCCATTCTGCCTTTAAATCATGCTCCTGTGACTTCATCCTGCATCAGGCACGATGTGCCAGTTTGCACCGCTCTCAGCCCTTTGAAACACTTTTGACTCATGATTCTTCCTCTTGCTAAATGAAAATAATCTGCCATTTAATCACTTGCTTGCAAGCAATCACTCGCTAACCTGATATGCTTGGCAAATTTCTTTTTTAGAGCTGTCAGGTGTACACACAACAGGAATTTGCCATGTTCTACTGCTAGATCATGTAGAGGGTCACTAGCCAGGACACGGTTAAGCTGCTGCTGCTGTATGTGTTCATTGAAATTATTTCAGAGTCAATACCAGGTCTCTCTTTCTGGATGTCCATAAGATAATTACAGCAAATGGTTACAAACAAGCTAGATCAAAGAGGAAAATGCTCTATCCAGTCCTAATCTCTCTAACAACTACTGTTATCAGTCATTATTAAACCTACCCATTTCCTAGTGCTACCAGACACATATTTAAATTGCACATGCTACAACTGAGATAAAGTAAGTGCTCTGATGTCTGTAGTTTTGACCCTTTGTCTGATGATTTACTGACAGTTGTATCTAAATTCAGCAAATTAAGTATGCAACTTTTTCCTCTTTTTGTTTATAATAACAGTAGTAGTGTTCTAGAAGTGTTCAAAGAGTTCAGCAGAGATCAACTTCATCTTGTAGTAGACACTGTGCGTATGCACCTTCCCCACAAAAGGCGTAACACAAAAGGTTTTATGAATCCAGTATCATTTTGACGTTCCCTCCCTCTCTTACTTGATCTTTAAAAAAGTACTTGCACTGTTACAGACCTTTATTTAAAAAAAAAAAAAAACAAAAAAACCAAACACCTCTCCAACGAATAAGAGTAACGACGTATGTCTGGTTTATTAGCTGTATACTTAACAGCAAAACAGCATTAGGTGCTGCTGTGGGTTAACCCCAGTAAGGAGCTAAGCACCACACAGCCGCTCACTCACTTCCCCTGCAGCAGGACAGGGGAGAGAAGTTGAAGTGCAAAAGTGAGAAAAGTCATGAGTCAAGATAAAGACAGTTAAGAAGTAAAAGAGAAAAAGACAAAACAAAACAAAAGAAAGAAAAACAAGGGATGTAAAAGCAGTCAGTCACAAGCAGCTAATGGATGCCCAGCCAGTCACTGAGCAATGGCAACCCCTCATAAACTGTCCCCCCTGATTTTATTGCTGAGGATGAACTAGTCCTTTGGTCAATTTGGGTCAGCTGTCCCAGCTGTCTTCCCTCTCAGCCTCTTGTCTGCCCCCAACCTACTCACTGTGGGGGGCAGAGTGAGAAATGGAGAAGGCCTTGATGCTGTGTAAGCACTGCTCAACCATAGCTAAAACATTGGTGTGCTATCAATACTGTTTTAGTCACAAGCCCAAAATTTAGCACCCTAGGGGCTGCTATGAAGAAAATGAACTCTGTCCCAGCCAAAACCAGTACAGGGGTTAAGTATGCATGGTATCAAACACTGTCTTAATGGATGCACACTTTTTATCCCTGTCGCTTCACAGGGCAAACAGCTCAATTCTTCATTTCTTCCTCACTGCCAGAAGACTTTTTTTCTTACATAGCAAAGGCATGTGTTTTTATTAATCAAGATACTGGAGCTGCTCTCTGCTGCTGTGCTGTTTGAAAGTTTATGCACCAGAATGTGTTATAACAATGTTAGAGTAGACATATTAGGTATCCTTAGGGAACACAATATTCAACAAAAACTGTGATAGAAAATTAATTACTGTGAGGTGACTGCAATACTAGATCTCTACTACAATATAACTGTACGTGGTTGCACTACCATACGTGAGCACATCTTAAAGATGTCAGGATTTATACCAGATCTTAATGTTGACAGTACTCTGATACAAGAGAGTATGTTCTTAGAGAGACAACCCTTCTGATTCAGAGTTAAATCAGAGTTTTCTTTTGAAACTATGCAATTGGAAAGACCACTTAAGGACAAGCAATTTTTCCCCCTTTTTTAATTATGTATGCTTTAAACTATCACAAAATACTGCCCTTCCTGTAGGTGTGAGTACAGATTTCAAAAGGAGGACTGGTGACCTGTTCTGCTGTGGCCTGGCCACTTGCTGTTCTCTCTTGACATAGTTGTTAGAGGAGAACATAATCTAGGGGCTCTAAATTTTTAACACTGTGTTTTCCAAGGAGATGTTGCCACAGAATGGTTATCACTGCTACCTTAGCTCTGAGCGTTGCAGCTGTAACAGCATGGCCCCATCATTAGTGTCTTTGCAGAGATGTATATGTGAAAGCAGTACGTAAATTCCCCTTTCATAGGTTTGGAAGCTTTTCCAGACATCCAAATTCCCTCTGTTTTCCATGGGAAATGGAAAAAAAAACCCCAACAACCTAATTCTTATATATCCAATCAATATTTTTAAGAATACATTGCAAGATTTTTTAAAGAAAGCTAGAACAATCTCCTTTTAAGGTAAAGCTAAGTCTTTATTCACATAAATAGCTCATCTGATTTCAGGGGGCTTGGTATAAGTTTGAGGTGAGCAAAAGATTGGCTTAAGTCACTTTATTTTGGCTATTGTAGGTTTTTTTTCTTCCTTGGATCTGTACACAGACTCCTACTGCTACTGTTTCAGTTGAAGAATGCTTTTGGCTAGATCTGCGAAGGCAGTCAGATGAGAAAACAATCACTGGCTGGGTATAAAAGCTAATAATTTCTTGGCAGGCTTCTCATGAATTAGGTCCATTTTCACTGTGTGAAAAGTAAATTAAATTCCTACTTAAGTATTTTCTAATAATTTGCATAATATATATTAATTTCCAAAATCAAATCTCTAATTTTAGACTGACTTTATGTTCTACTTGTTTCTCTAAGAAATACAAACAAAAAATCAGCAAACCAGGAAATGGTAAGATGGACCCATAAAAGAGACCCTTCTTCCACATAAAACTGATGTTATTATCCGGAAATGAAAGAGGTAGAGCTCTTACCAGTATACAAAAGGTTGATTTAGATGTTAGATTTTTAATCAAAACCAAATTATATTACATTTACTAATTAAGATTTTATTACATGCATTTGTTTCTTCCTAATTAGATAAGTGGAATTCTTTGTTTACAGTTATATAAATTTGCTTGGAGGGGAAACTGCAGCTAGTGTATAAACCTCTGCATCGTCTTTCAAGTCCTACTCTCCTGAAAGGATCACCTTTTCCTCCTCTTTCTCTATCTCATACATGCAAGCACACTATAAAACCATTAAATTACCACATTTGAAAGGAAATAGATAGGGTCCTATTTCCCTTGAAATGGGTTCATTTGTTAACTTCTAAACTTTCGCTTGGTAATTTTCAGACATAATGTATAGTTTCAATCTCTCAGTACTTTCAAGCACTCAAAGTTTCTCTCACTCTGAGGCTGTTGTTAATGTGTTCACTCCCTAGTTGTTCGGAGTACTACAGACTTTGTTTAAATTATTATTTCTATCGTTTCTGTTGCTTACACTTGCTATACCTCATATTGCAAAGGAATTTTGACTATCTAGTCTTAACCCTACAGGGTGAGAGAATGATTAGAAGACACATTTTTATACCTATTTAGTTTTGTATACTTTGTGTGCAAACATATGCCTGAGTTGAATTTTAACAAGGCTAGATTTTAGTTAGAGAAACGCAGAAACAGGAGTCCAAATCTTGAAAGTTACACTAAACATAGCTGTCATTTAATATTGAAGTCTTTCTTGGATCTGACCAAGCAAGGTAACAGAGATATTTCTTTCTGAAAATTGCCTAAATGGATAAAGAATTTATTCACATCTGTAAATTAATATTTAAATATTTTTCTGGCTTCAGTCTGCATAATATTTGCGCACCAAGAGATTAATTACTTTTACTGTCTTGAGCCTGCAATATGGAGAAGTATTATTATGTTTTACAAATAGTGCATAAAGGTCAAGATTTATCTTGCCTACATTTTGTTATGTGAAAGCCAGGTGTTTAATTTAAACCAGATCCTTGGGATGTCTCCAAAGCTAATGCAGATAGCCTGGCATTTCTGGAGTGACTTATCCCATCTATTGATCTACAACAGAATTTTAAAACAGGTAGGCTATTTAAATAATCTTCATATACTTCACTTGTTACTGAGGGAGTTTCAATGACTAGCTACAACAATACAGCTAAATTTACATATCCAAATTTAGAGGATATTAATGGTTCCCTAAGAAACTGATAGCCAAACATCCCTGTGTTATCAACACTGCTTTGGTCACAAATCCAAAACAAAGCTTCTATGAAGAAAATTAATTCCATCTCAGCTAAAACCAGTATGATTAAAAAAAAAAAAAATTAGACACATTTCTGCAGTCTGTTCCCACTTTCTTACTTAGATGCTTATTCAGCTGCTGACAAAAAAAGGCACTGTAGGACAACACAGCCCCCTCAGACATCAGTGGTAATTTTGTTTCTTCTCTTTCAGAAAAAAATGACTGAATCCTTAGCTGTTGCCCATTCATCTGCATTTTCCCATCAGTTCTTCCTCTATCCTACAGACCTTGAACACCCAAGTTGTCCTGCCTTTTAATTTCACTTCTGTTGAATTTGGAATATGGTAGGTCTGTGATGGCTGCACTTGACCCTCTTAACCAAACTCACAGTAGCTTGGTACAGGCTCCAAAGGAGGTAAAGGCCTGAGCCATAGCCAGGCCAAGAACTCCTCTAGAAAACCCACAAAAGAGCAGAGTGACCCAGTGGGCACCAATGCATATGAGCGTGGAACACTGATCATGCGATTAACACATGAAAAGCGGTGTTTTTTCCAAGACTTATTTATCAAGGAACAAGGAAAATTGTGTGTACAAGGAGTCTCTTGCATACCTCTCCCATTGTATGCAATTTGACTACAAGCCAACCTACTTTATCCCATAAATATGACGGCCTAAGTGAGCCTTCTTTGAGCTCTCACTGCTAGGCAGTATGTCTGCATGGCAGTGATCTCCCTTTGAGCTGGGACACCTCTCAAATTTCCTCCTCAAGGCAGAGAGACCTTTTACAAATGACATATCATTGGATGAGCCCAATTTGAGTTTTCCCTGAATTGCAACTGGACTGCACACCAGGCGACTCTCCCCTTCAGCAGGGACAACTCTCAAACTTTGAGATTCCTTACCAGCAACTAAGAGATGCTTCCTTACCCAAGGCAGAGAGACCTCTTATTTGCAATAGATCCTTGGTAAGTGACTGATAGCATGCTGAATTATTACTAATGAAATCCATGTGTCTAATTCCATTAGACATGAAACGTTGACTAAGCCTGGGACTAAGTCTGGATCCAGCCACACCTAGACTCCTCTCTGAGAAGGAGTTTAGAAAGCAAGGGGGTCCTTTCTGAACCTTGTGACTCAACGGGAGGTTTTCCTTACCCTTTGTATCTCTTCCATTAAGCATAAACTGTTGACCAAGCCTGAAACTAAGTTTGGACCTAGCTCCATCAGGAGTCGAGAAAGTAAGGGCGTCCACTCTGAACCTCGTGACTCAACAGCATGAGAGACTGAAGGAGTTAATATCTCAAGCATTGTGGTGGGGCAAGTTCTGCATAACAACTAACTCTGCATAACAATGAACCACAGTGAGAAGCTGATCGGCACAGATCAACACAGGACATCAGCAACAGGAGGCGGAGGGCAAGAGGGAGGATGCGCAGTTCTGCGTTCTGATACGCTGAGCAGGGCAGCTCACCATGCATGGCCAAAGATCAAACAATGGTCATGTCTGCAGGGATGGAGAAGTTACTCCCCAAATGACCCCCAAGCCCACCGACCCTTTCCCGAAGGTTCTGAAAGCACAAACTGGCACGTGACACCTAATTAGCCTAATGAGTTCAAGTGCCTGCCCGAAGAAGGGACAAGGAGATGATAAAAAGACACAAACTGAAACCCCACGTGTGTGCACCCTCCAGAACTGGACCTCTAGACTGGCTGGACTAATGCTGGACCCAGGACCCATGAAATCTTTCTTTTCTTTTCCTCTTTCTCTCTCTGTCTGTATCTCTTTCTCTCTCCTTTTTCATAACCCCTACACCTCATCCCTTTAGACACAAAACCATTGACCAAGTCTGGGAGTAGGAGTGGATCCAGCTGCCCCTGGGCTCCTCTCTGAGAAGGAGTCTAGAAAGCAAGGGGGTCCGCTCTGAACCTCGTGACTCATTGGGAGGGATCTCCTTATTCCCTGAATTGATATATATAGTTAGCATGTGTTAAATGGTTTACTGATGTAGTTTCGTGCCAATTCTTGTTGTAAGAAACCCCACCACCTACTGTTACACCTTCCAAGTTCAGGCTGCTTCTGCCATAAATAAAAGATTCAACTAATCGTTTGGTGTCATTTCACCTTAATTTAGCCCGAGGGAATTCCAAACTCACCACGACCCCTCCCTGGTCTGTCCGGCATGGGTTGTGACAAACGGGAGGGTCATGCTTACCCTTTTGCATCTCCAGTCTCTGTGTAAATTATTCTAAATCAATTCTAACTTGATTTTCCTTTGTATGTTTCTTCCATGTTGCACATAATAGAGTGAACCTTGCCATCAAACTTTGTTAAGTTGCACTTTTACAAATTCACATTAAAATCACTTCTGCTAATAGCTTTGATGGCAATTCTTTAAGTGATCTAAATCACTCATTCGTGACAAGGTCATATTTAACCATTATGTTTGCTGTTTATCTGAGTGCTTAGCTTCAATAAATATATATTTAAGCATGCTGTAGAATAAAATTTGCTCCAATGTAAATGGAATTGCAAATAGAATACCTTAAGTAAATATCTGCCATTCAGAAAGTTGCCTATAGTTGGTTAAGTACATCTGTTGGTTGAGTAACATCTTATGCTAGAATATAACATATGAAGGATGCTGTGTGGTGTCAAATGTAGTGAGCTTTAGAGGATCCCCATTTTCCCTGTACTAAGCTACACTGCAGCAAGTAATTGCAATGCCTAGAGCAGTTAGAGGCCATGACTCACGGTGAAAACCCAAAATTATATTTGTACTGTACTTAGAAAAAGATTCTGTAGCACAAGTGACAGAAGGAAGAATATCAGATTAAAGAGAGAAAGATATAAACCCATAGTTATCATTTTGGGTATAAACCTTACAGCTGTTTCCTTATCAACTTTCCAAGTAATAAAACTAGAAAAAGCAGGACAAGTTTTGGAGCTCATGAAAATAGAAACTGTAGCAGAGACTGATACCACAGTGAGATATCATAAGGCTTCTCGTTTATGCCTTTCTCAAGGATCTCTTAATTCAAGAGAGCTTGTTTTCCACTAGCTGTTGGTTTTCATTCCAACTCCAAAGCATATCATAGTTTAAAAATTATCAGATCACAAGCACAAAACACCTGCCATTTCTGTGCTGGTGACCAGCATGTTCATATAATAAATGGTGTATTTCAAGATTCTTCAGAGTTCTATTTTCATGTTATTTCACAACAAACTCTTACTTACTGATCTTTTAACTTTTCTTATTTTTCCTTCATACCTTCCCATCTTTTATTGCTCTTCTTCAGTGCTGAGGTCACTTCCCTCTGCCCCCTCAGTTTCTTTGCATGCATTTGAATAATTACCTTCAGTATCTGCACGTGTGGAAATGCTCAAATATATGCAAACATCTATGGAAATCCTTAACTTTCTAAAATTAACACTTCAACAAAAGAAAAAAAAATATTTGGGCACGCTAATGATGTTACTAAAATTCTGTTTTCTCCAATGTTTTCTGTCCTTTAGGGGCAGAGTTGCAGTCAATCTCCCCTTTCTAACTTTCAGAGTTGACACTTCTCGTTGACAGATTTTGTCCTTCGAGTGTTTGCTCCAGAAAGTTAAACCACCAATTATTCTGGTGTGCAATAAAGCAGCTGGTTATGGATGAGAAAGGCCACTTTCTTTAGACTATGGAAAATGAGAATATGCAAGATTTTCAGTAAAAGGTATCTTATCAATTTGGGAATATTACTGAGTGAGAAAGTGCTATTTATTGGTCCATATTATCATTATGTGAGCTTGCCTGGTGTTTACCCTGAACAGCTGCTGTAACATTTCCTTAGAATGAATGACATCATTGTCAGAGCCTGCTTCAGGAAAGGCATAAAAACAGCTTTAGAGTTTAGGATCTATTTATTTCATGGTATCTAACAGCTATCAGCATTAAATCCTCTTATTGTCTTTTACAGTTTTGTCAATTGGTCCAGTCTTATCCATGGAACGTATATACACATGCAATACAGACACAGCAGGTGCAGCATGCATTTAGCAAAAATTTTTATACTTGTGTAGGCAAAACCAACCACAGATTTATTATGAATATTTACTGGTTTTCTCTATCCCTGCAGTTTAGTTTCTTCTGGGCAACTTGTTGGGGAGATTTATAATATACATAATATTCATGGTATAGCAAAAAAAAAATAAAAATTCTTGAACTGGATACCCATGGATAAGGTAATTAACACTATAACAATGCTGACCTCATATTTTTTTCCATTAAAATTCCTGCTATCAGTAACCTTCTTCATCAGCTGCAACTTCCTTAAAGATTCCAACTTTTGGGACTTTTTTTTTTTTCTGAAGCAGGGCTCATGGGAACAATTAGCCACTGCTAAGAATGTAGACAAACAAAAAAGCAGCCACAGAGTTCTGTGTTTAATATTCTTTATGGGTTATATTGTTAATTGTAAGCTCTTCTGGGACCTAGAACAATGAGGCTCTGCTCCTGTTCAGATCCTTTGGCAATAGCATAATATAAACAGAAATAATTATAAAGAAGACAAACAATGAAAATAGGACTAAATTTTTCTAATGTTAAACATTCTATCTGAACTTTAACACACACTGTTCTACTTAATGAGGATATATATTTTACTTAGTTCCATATTATATTCCAGTGAAACAACACTGATTCCATTTAAATATTTTTCTGGTATGAAAACAGGAAAAGAAATGGCAAATAAATGGAAAAGAGTTATGAAAATGGTAAAATTTGTGACTTTAAAGACTTCTGTTTCCATATGCTACAATTTCTTTTTCATGTACACAATGTATCTGGAAATGTGTACATTTTAAAGCCAAAATGGGCCATATGAACTTCTGCAAAAGACAGAACAAATTGAAATTCATAGCTTCTGAGTTATAAAAAGACATTTGATCTTGAACCAGTAACTTCAAATCATGAAAAATCTAATCATTTATGTAGGCAACTTTTTACCAGTTAATTATTTGTAGTGTTAAAAATATGTACTTTTTTCCTAGTCTGACTGTGTTCAGCCTCCAGCTATTGTGCCTCGTTACATTTTTTTCCTGCATCCAAATTAAAGAGTCATCAAGAGTTCCCTGAGTTGGTACTTCAAGGCTAAGATAAAAACACCTCTTAATATTCTCATGGGTAAACTAAGCAAATATAATTCTCCAAGTTTTTCACTAGAAGGCAAATTTTCTCTATCTCAAGTTATTCTGTTGCCATTTTTTCTAATTTCCAGTTATTCAGGCCCCCTTTTTTATGATTGATGTCAAACCTGAAATAATTTAATCAGTGCTGGTTTTGTCACAGACTTTTCCACAGAATGTAGCTCCTCTTTCTTATTTGATACTACTCTACTTGGGTATCTTTGCATTGCATTCACTCTTTAATCTGAAGTGTAATACCATCAGCTAGCAATTGTTTTTGAAAGTCTTTTCATTGATGCTGTCTTCCACCTTTACCTATAGGAATTAGATTTTCCTTCTAGGTATTTCAGCTGGCTTTTGGCAGTGTTAAAAATTTAGTATTATTCTACAAATTTTTACTTAAACTGTAGATAAAAATAACATGAGGCAAGAATAGATTCCTGTAGAACTCTATTAACATTATCCTTGTTTCTCATTAAAGTTACCATTGAGATCTAACATTAAACTGCTTTTAAAATGATTAATAAGGTTTCCACTGATACTGTATGATGCTAATTTCATTCAGGGTGTTATGCAGGATTAAGTCAAATGCCCCATAGAAGCCTATTATACCAAAGAGTTACCTTTATAAATCAACCTTGCAAAACCAATTAAAGCCAATATGAGTTTTATTTTTCAAATGTTTCCAGACACCATGCTGGATGGCGTATTATCATCCTCTAAATCTTTACTAGGTGCATCTCCTATCAGTCTGTCTGTGAATTGGCCTAAGAAATATGTAAGGTAATTGACTCTTGACTACCTGTCTTTTTAAACATTAGTAAATGAGGACCAGCAAATATTCACCTAGCAGATCTAAAGGAACTCAGGTTGGTGACAGGCGAGTTAACTGATTGTGGTGTCCAGCCTCTTGAAGATAGCAAATATGCCACCAATTTTCGAAAGCATTCCAAAGCAGACCCCGGCAGCTTCCACCTGCATAACACAGACCAGTGATGGTCACCCTTGTTTCTTCTGGGAAGACTGGTAAGAATTGGTGCAAAGAATAGAACTGCTGGCTTCTTTAGAGTAAGAACTCACAAATCTATGGGAGTTCTTTGAAGGAAGCAATGAGCCTGTGCACAAAGGTTGATATGACATTCTTTGATTTCCAAAGGCAATCAACACAATCCCTCAGCAAAGGCTCTTAAAGAAACTAAGCTGCCATGAGATAAGAGAGCAAGTCTCCACATGGATAAATAACTTATTAAAAGATAAGAAACAAAGCACTGGAATAAATGATCTTCTTTTTTTTTCTTTTTTTTTTCCTTTAAGTGGAGACTATAGGAGTATGCCCTGGAGGCTTTTTGCTCCATATCAAAGAAATAGATGACAAAGCTTCTTGGTACTAACAGGTACAGAGTGGTAAATGTGAAGGCCAATTGCACAGCCTGGGTGATAGAACTGCAGATGAAATTCAGTATGGACAAACATAAGCCTTGCATATGGAAAAATACAGTCTTAACTTCAACACACTTGGATGGGCTCTAGACTGTCTGTTAGCACTCAGGACTGATATTTTGGGGTTATGATAGATTGTTCTGCTAAAATGTCAGTTCATTGCTCATGAACAGTAGGAAAACAAAAGTGAGTTTTCAGAATTAAGAAAGGAAAACAGTTCTTTTTTGTTCTCTGAAAAGTGGTGTGTGAACAGGCTAAAGTAGTAATTTGGATACAGCATATACAAGTCTTTCTGGTTTAGTAGGTAGACATGATCTGGAGGTGTGATAAGCATGTTTCTGCATCACGCTGCTTGCATATAAAATTTTGCTTTTGATCTTTCAGTGAGATAATGAAGCCGAAGAAATAGCTAGCAGAAGGACAGCATACAGATATGCATAAAAACATAAAATCAACTCTAGCTGGTGCACAATATGAAGGAACTCCTTTAGCTAGAATAACTAATGACTAAACAAACAAGTAACCTAATAAAAAAAATCTCTTGTGATTTAGTATTTGTGGGAAGAGTTGAACAAGTGCAGTGGGGAAAAAAGCACAGAGAGAAAATTACGAAACAAGCAAAATGAAACATTGAGGTTTTATCTGGTATATCTGTACCACTCCCTGAAACCAAAGAATTGGAAATTACTTGCAAATAGCAAACTACTTAATACACCAGAGAATATACTGTTAGGAATGCAATATTCCATGTGTAGAAGACAGATGAAACATTCCAAGAGTAAAAAGATCTACATTTTCTTATTCTAGAACATCTTCAACTGTATTTGTTAACATCAGATAATGTCTTTCTAATGACATCAAGGCTCCTGAGTAAATAAAATAATATCAGTTTCTAAATTCATCTCTGACACGGACACACTCCACAACTCTAGATAAAGATTGTTTTCCTATGTATTTTCCTAGCTGTCAAAAATGATGGGGATAAACAAAAAGTATGGCATATTATTGGGTGTGATTCAGTTTAGTTAATTAAGAACTGTAAATATTTTAAAGATGAAAAACACCATCTAAATGCTATGTTGTAATTTTGTTGTATCTCGTTAACTTCTACTGGGATTCCTACACTTCCTATGTAAGCTCTGAGAAAAATCTTTGCATACCTTAATTTCATAAGCAAATCTAAAAAAATAACAATAACAATAATAAACAACCCCCAAACTTCCAAATGGTGATTTATTCCTTATAGAGGTAAATTTATTTTTTAGAACCTGTAAATATTAAATAAATAAAATAGTAGAAATGATAGTTTACCATGTCAGTATTTTACTGAATATTCCCTTATGAATAGCTATGACTTACTTTTGAGTGGGAACCATCCCGTGGAAGCACGACTTGTGGAACCTTTTCACACTGTTTTAGATATTTTGGCAATCATTTTAAAAATAAACAAGCAAACAAAAAAAACCCCTTGCCTACTCAGTTTTGGTTGCTTCAATATACTACACACTCAAAAAAGGACCAAACTGAAAACGTGAGCTGGAAGTGTGAGAAACACAACTCTGAGCTCTTTGGCATATGGAATGAGAAGACTATGTTACACCAAGGCTCTTGTGAGGCATCTGACAAACTAAGTAAAAAACACACTCTTCCATAAGTTACTACTGTTCTAATGCTCATGTTCTTTCTCTCCTTTATGTCATTAATAGATCTTCTAGGTATGGAATTAAATTAGCCAACCTATGGTACCCTAATACTGTCCTTAATTCTTAGACAGTAGAAGCTACTTAAATAATTACTAATCAGAAAATGTATATTAGTAAAGTGCAGGGTTTAACCTATATATAAAATTGAGTACAGGCAGTCACAAAGAGAAAGCTCAAGAATAAAAGAATTTTGGGTTTGCATTTTTTTAATAGGAAAATTATACTCTGCTTACAGTTTGTATTGGCAAGCTTTCATCTTTATTTAAAGTCTATTGACTTATTGAAAACCCTGTGCTGATGGAAACCATCCCATTTGCTGTTAGTAAAGACAACTGCTTTTTCACTTCTGCTTTAATCTTAATAAAAACTATTCTATTTATTTGTGAAGACCATTATACTCTTCTGGTTTAATGTATAAGATAGAGAAGAAGATTTGAACCATCATCTTGTGTTATAAAGTACAAAGTTAACTTCATAGCTATCTGTCAAGCCCAGCACTGTCAGTTCACACACTACAAGATGACAAAAGTATTTTTTTCACTAATGGTGTTTCCTATAAGCATTCATCTTCAGGTTTCTTCTGTTTTTCTATGTGTGCTCTTGGGAGAAGAGTTTTGTCCCAGCCGGTAAATTCAGTCCCACACTAGCATGTACTCATCTCTTGGATTTTTTTTTTTTTTTTTTCTTTTTTCGTTTTCAGGGGTGGATGGGAGTGAACAAGACTTTTCTTTAGAGAGAGAATGAGTCGTCTTGATATTGCAGCAAATTCTTTTTCTCTCTGAAGTAAAGTCAGAAACTGCCTTGATTTACATTCATCCCACATTTTTCAAACTTTCTACTTACTCTTCCACTATGTGTTTAGATACAGGGAATTAGTTCATGCCTGCTGTAGTCAAGCCAGGTAATATTACTAACATACACATTTCATCCCTAGAGTAATGAATCCGTGTTAAAGTCCCTAACCAGAAAACCTTCCTAGCTATACAGCTCCAATGTGTTGTTTCTGCATTCATTCCATATGCTGTGTGTTACTAACTTGTGGTCTCGCTCCTTGTAGGTGAGACACCACTGAGGTTAATCACTGTTGTGTTCTCTGACAAGGCAAACCTGGGAGTGTGCTCATGATCCAGCGTGTCTCTTGGCTCTGTGTCTCTTCTGCAGGCTGCCAGGATGCAGCTTGATTCGGGCTGTCTACAAATCCCATCTGCTCTGCTAGCAGGTGATCTATCCTGGTCCTGGTGGGAAGGATTCAGACCTGTCCTAGTTGCCCCTCTTTGCAAGGCCAGATAGGGTAGCCTGGATCTGACAGCAGAGACCAGAGGCCCTTTACTTAGCATCTGCTTGTGCCTGCTCCAGGGTGCCGATTACACAAAAAGGCATTCACAAAGAGTAGAGTAGATAAATTAAATGGACAGGCAGCAAATATAAACGCAAGCTGGTCTTTGAGGCTGTTCCTGTGGACCCTGTAGGCACTCCCAATAAGACTTTGTGTGAATACATCCATGGCTCAGTTTAAGACCGCTTTGCTTACAGAGGGTCTTAGACACTACTGGGATGGAAGGTTGTGGTTTACAGGGGGAGCTGGTTTTCTTGTGACATACTAGTGGTCAGTAGTTGACAAAACTGTATGTTTCTCTGTGCTGACAAGCCTCAGAAGTGCAGTCAGTTACTCACCTTCAGGCACATTAAACAAAATCATGATTTTTTTCCTGAGATTAATTAAAACCAGGGGGGGAGGGTAAAACATACTCTGCAACCTAGGAGCCAGGGATCACAACCTAATAAGTAATGGCTGCATTTAATGAGCAGTCTGTAAGTACTTTAGTTATGAATAAACATAAGGGTTTTGGCTATGGTTATAAATTTGTTTTTGCCTTTGCATACAGTGGAGGTCAGGAAATATTTGAGCATCGGGTTCTCATTGCAAGACAAGTACTGGAATTTAAGCTATTAAAAATACAAAAGGCTTTTTACGATTCTGTTACTGGATTAATTCTCTAAATACAGCTTACCGTCTGGACCAGCTTGCACTATTGTAGATCCCAGTAGGAAATATTTGCAGCTGATAATCTGTCCATAGATATAGTTTTGACTCACAGCATACATAAAGCAGGACACCCTTTTGTCGTAAGAAATGTTACTTATGTTTGTATGAGATGTAGATAATTCATATGAGAAGTCTGTACTTATATCTACAGGATGTGGGTATGAACATTTACTTTCCAGAAACTGAAGAAAATAAGGCCAAACAACAAAGGACCATGCCTCATATTATAAGGGAAACTTGTATGTGACTCTTCTCTACTATGCAAAAGGGGATCTCACCATTGATATTATTCTGCCAGGTTTTCAAGTAATAGCATATGGCTCAAGAGACCAAGAGTCAGAAGAGTATGAATGGGTACTTTGTACCCTTCCTTAGTTGCTTTTCATGTTTCATTCAGAGTAAAATGACTTCTCAATTTTTTCTTCCAGTAAAAGCTTGGAAGTGAAAGACGATTGTCCCCAAATTGAAAATTGCTGTCCTTACACTTTAAACTGAAGATAAAAAAGTCCTTTTTGGGAAATTATTTCATGGTACTTCACAGGAATTCTGTGCGAGTACTTAGTTTTCCCCTTCTATTCCTTCTTTATTTATGTTTCCCATTGTGCTTTCCATTTTGCACTGTGAGAATAATTTTTACATATCTTCTCTCTGTGTCATGATAAACTATGGGAGATAAATATCAGACAAAAAACTCAGTTTACATAGAAGAATGAAATAATCCCAAAAGGATAACTGGATTCTTTTTATTTTTCAGTTTAATCTATTCAATGAAAAAAAAAAAAAGTTTAATACTTTCCATTAAAAATCTGTTTTTCTTCCAAAGACAGCTGCTTAGCTAGTTTGCAGATAGAGTGGGTATTTGATGACACTAATTTTGGCTGGGATTTGTTTGTAGTGGTAATGGGGCGGGGTGGCACACACCAAACTAAAAATTCTATCATTCTGTCAAGAAATGGTTTGCAGTTATGCTATGTAAGGGAAAATATTTATATGCATAAAATATCCAAATTTACATTAGCTATACCATTACTCAATGCAACAGTTTATGAGAAGTTTCACATTGTGAATGCAAGCATGGAGAGAAGGCAAAGGGACCAGGTTATGCTTTTAGGATTTGGCAAACTGAAGAAATGGACAAGTGATAGGTATTTTCTTGGCTTATTCACTGCTGACCTGAGGATAAAATGGAGACATGATAAGTAAAAATATCAGGCATCCAAAGAGAGATAAAATGGCTAGAAACCTGAAATCATTTATCCATAGCTTGGGCTCAGCAGATGGGAACAGAGAGTCTCCATCAAAAAGAAGATCTGCTGGCCACAGAGCAGCCTGGAGTGACATGCAGCTTTACACCGCAGTGGGTCTTCTGCCTGACTCCGTAACTTCATTTAGTTCCTCAGTCTTGGATCTGAATCAACTTCATGGAGACCAAACTACCTTGTAATAAGCTTCTGGAAAGCAAATCTTTTTCTTGCACTGTCTGATAAAGCACAGAAAGTCCTCTTTCCCTCCACTCCTTCAACAGGAATTTCAAGTGCACTCCCAATATTTAAAAATAAATTCAAAAGTTCGGTTATGAAAAAGACATTTTTACCTTACCTTTTGTCTTTTTTTTTTTTTTAATAAAGGTGAATATTTTATATTTTCACAGGATCATCTATCAGCCTCAAAACCTTTTAATACACTTGAATGATCAACTCTGCTTTGGATTATAGACAAAATGGCTTACCTGAACCATATACATCCTTCAGTTATTTCATTTATTCCTTTCCTTCAATTTCAGGGACCTCTTGAAGGTAGTTTAACCTCATCAGCACAGTTAACACTATTTATGAATAACATCTACTCTGGTAATGCAGGCTGAATATTTGACACATGGAGATAAGAAGCACAGTTGGTAACTTCAGAGGAAAGAAAGAACATTGAGGGTCAGAACTGAAGATCTATGTTACGACCAAGCTGCAAAAAGGAAGCAATAAAGCTTCTGATATGATTAGGAACTTTTTATGGAAGAATTAATAAATTTAATTCTAAAGTGTTGAATTCATTGTTGACAACCCCTCCAAACATTTTCTATCAGCTTTTGCAAGAGTTATTCTAAGGCATACAGATATAAACACAAATATAAGCACACATATGCGTGTTTTTATGAAACCCGGAAAATTCTTACTGCATTTCATTCACATAACAAATAAGAAATTAGTTCCATAATGAATCTGTGGGACCCTGGAGGATCTTTGAATTGTCACAGTTTAACTTGTATCTTCGACATCACAAAATTAACTCCTTAGAGTTTTCAGAAATCAAAGGTCTCTTAAATAACGAGAAATAATTTTAGGGGCCATTGCACTTGTGGTATTGAATGGTCTATAAAACAAGAAAGCTTCTCTTCAATTACTTTTCTTTACAGCAGTTAAGGGTTGTGTTTTTGTTGTTTGTGTTTTGTTTTTTTTTATCACAAGCAAATACTGCAAGAAGGAGAGTTGCATATGTATTTTTATACATTCTTTTATATTTCAATTTTATTTGTTTTCTGTTTTTTAGCTCATCTTCATTCTGGTGTTTCTCTTAGGTGATAAATCTAAGGAACTTTGTTGCCAAGCTGAGTTTTTTAATAGGACAAAATTCAAGAGGATATGCTAATACAACTTTCTGAATTTTTTCATCCCCTGCTAAAAGACAGTGTGTCCTCTACTGTTTTACAGGCACTAGACAAATGCTGGCACAGTTGTACAGCTAAGAAATAAAACAGCTAAAGAGTTGTAGGCCACTGATTTTTATAGGATTCAAAAGGCAATTAAAACCCATAATTAAAATGCATGATGAGGGTCAGTCATATTGTGCTCTTTCTCTCTTAGGTAATTATTTATCGGTCAGCTGTGGCCAATTTTGCCAACATCATCTTCACTCTCATTTATGACACATACTTCCTAATCAAACCAATTTTATGGTCTAAAATAGACAGGTCCTTCCCTATAATTATTTTGAGGAAAACTCCTGTAGGAAAACTTAGTGAAGTACATTTAGATGCTGTTGATTTTGAACCAGAGCTGACCATTTCACACTAAAAAAAAAGACTCCCCCCCCCCCCCCCAAAAAAACCCCCAAAAAACCCAAAACCAAAACAAAAACCACACTCAATTTTTTTTTTTTTTTCCTAACTGCTCAGCATGTAAGCTCAATTTTATGGTCTGACAGTTCAACTAGGATTGATTCTTTCTGTCAAATGTGTCACTATAATTATCTGAGCATCACACAATTGGTAAAGAATTGTAGCTTCACAATACTTGTGCAAAAGACAAGGAAGTGCTAAGGACACATCTGTCTGATACTGCATTTGCAAGGCTGAAGTAAACTATAGATTAAGATAATATGCTCAAAATTGCAGAGAAAATTAATGAATGATCAAAGTTTATGGGGTCCAGACCACTACCCTTTTATTAACTTATCTTTTACCTATTCTTTGTACAGTCCACTGGCAAAAAGTCCACAAAGGCATCCTGACAAACAGCTCTGCAGTCTTCCACTACTATCGGTTTTTATTCTAATGCATACACAAGTGAATTATCTTGATGATATACACTGAGACAAGCAGTCTCTGATGCCACAGACCCAGAGATGACATTGTCAAAATACAACAGTTCTTCTGCCGTCTTTTGATAAAGAAGAAAAAAAAGCTACCAATGGGTTTCCCCATGAGTCCATTGCAAACTTCTCATTTTGCAGACTACCTTCTAGTTTGCCCAGGATATCAGGCTCCATTGACATTTAGAGCATGCTGAAAGACATGTTTACTCAGACTTATTCTGAAAAAGGCAGAGGTGGTAGAATTGGATCTCCAGTTGTTCACTCTCTGGTTTTCAGAAAAGAGGTTACTGTTGTCCCCCTCTACCTAGTTGTATTTTCACTATATGAGTAAAGTGTCTCAACATTGTGACTTTGTTGTACCCTGAATCAAACAGATGATCAACATAATGAAATCTAGCTTTTATCAAACTGATTCTCAGACCAGGCTATTTTTCCTCTGCTTTTTTATCAGTATTTTTATTCAAACTACTCTTTTTCTTCATTGTGTGATACAGAGCTCAATGCAGCCTGTTGGGAATGGTCAAAGTTGTCTGCTGTTGGAAGCTCTCCTCCCAGCTCCTAGCCAAACAGGTGAAGCAGCAGCTGCTACCACATTAATGGAAGTTGGTTTACGCACACAGAATAAATTTACCCAGGAGAGACAGCAACCTATACCCAGTAAGCCTTAATCTGAAGAATAACACCAAACATTGTCCCTAACATAGCCTATTGTACCTCCACCTGATCACAAAAGAATCAGTTTGTAATATCCGATGCTTATATTATAATTTAAATTGCTACATCAAGAAACAGAAACCATCTCTTCTACAATTGACTTTTCAAGGTGATTATTCAACCAAATGGGAGACAGAGTATTGAAAAATGCTTCAGCAGCAAGGCATGTTGACCATCTCCTCTGTCTGATGGGTCACAGAATGAATATATCATACTTTATTTAAACGTAATTACTAAAGAAGAAAAATTATAAATTGCATTGGTTTAGCAAGTTTGTTAAATACTCTCTTTTGTATTTCTAAAAGATACAGGGTTTTCTCAGAGTTCCAACAGGAGGGTAACGCTGCAAAAAAAAACACCTTTGAAAGAAGCTTCATGGTCACAGCATGGAGCACTTTAAATCCCCCTAATGTTTCCTAGAAGGGCAACGTTACAAGATGCAAGCAGGCTGGAAATTCTGGGAGGTATTTCATTGCAGATACTGCATGGGCGTACTAAAGGAGGTGCCCTACTGGATCTGCTGCTCATAAATAAAGAAGAACTGGTTGGGTTTGTGGAAGTTGAGAGTAGGGTTGACTGCAGTGACCATGAGATTGTGGAGTTTAAGATGTTAAAGGAGAGGAGAAAGACATGTAGTAGAACAAAGATCCTGAACTTCAGGAGAAGACTTCACAGTGTTCAGGTAGGCAGGATCCCCTGGGTGGCTGCCCCGGGGACAGAAGAGCCCAGGAGAGCAGGTCAATTTTCAAGGACAACCTTCTCAAAGCACAGGAGTTATCCATCCCCTTGCACAAGACAATGGGCAGGCATAGCTTGGGGCCACAGTAGCTGAATAGGAAATTCCTGACTGATCTCAAACACAAAAATACAAGGAATTGGAGGTGGGAGGAGGAATAGACTGCTGAAGAGGAATATACCAGACATGCTTAGTGAAAGGACAAATAATAGTCAGTCACAAGTTGCAACAGGGATAATTCTGACTGGACATAAGGAAAAAGAAAATCATAGTGAAGGAGGTTAAGCACTAGAGCAAATTTCCCAGAGATTGTTATCTCCATTCTCAAAGAATTTCAAAACTTGATTGGACAAGGGCCTAAGCAGCCTGATTTAACTTTTGAGTTTAGGCCTACTTTGAGCAGAGGGGTTGGACTAGACAACCTCCAGAGGTCCCTTCCAACCTAAAATTTTCTATAATATATCCAGTTTTTCTATGACTCTCCCAATGTATTTTCTCACTAGAGAATAATGGAGAAAATCTCAAGATTAGGCTTACAGCACACATGCTGCAAAGTCCTTTGAAATTTCCTGGGAAGTGCTGGATCCTTTCTAATTAAGGACTAAATAAAAAGTGCTAGAAGAGTACAACAGTGCACGTAACTTACAGCTGAACAAATGTACTATTAAAGTTTGGGTAGAATCCTAGTTTGGGACTGTATATAAGCCATTAATAGATCAAATGCTCTCTTGCTTATGTGACTAGAGTGAACATTTATGAGAGGTCACTTGTGGCTGAGCACTTTTGACCAAAGGCATGGTGCTGGAAGTGCAAAAGTTATTTTACTTATCTCACATGTTTTGCTCTCGATGTTGCTGGTACTTGTTCTTGAGCCAAGGAACTATGTAATCTTGATTTCTCTCCCACCTATTATGGTACCTGCTTGTATAATGGCAGCCTGAAGAAAAGTATTGCCACTGCCACTGTCACAAGGCTGATCTTGACATCTGCTGACTATAGAGACATTTTCTTGGTTTTATACATGCATGCACACACACACACACGTGCATATGCACACACATGCAAACACATACAGGCATGTGTGTACACACACACACACACGATTTGAACATTGGCTTCAATTCATATTAAGGGAGTTTGGGTGCTGTTTAAACCTTATCCCACAAAAGGCAGAGAGAGTAAGAAAATAGGGAAGAGTGGGTGTCTTGTTTATGGGGAGCAGTAGCTTGTGAAAAAGTTTAAAATTTCCAAGGTCTGATATTTTGTCATTTGCAGTACAGTTTGTTCATTGATATGAAAGCATATTTCTGTGACTCTGGGTATGTCTTTATTCACTAATGCCATAATTCTAAAAACTTCTAAGCTTTGCTCTGAGAAGTAAGGCTATTAATGCTAAAGATGCTGAGGCATCTAAGAAACCATATTTATCCTAAAATAAATATATTGTTATTTTTCTTCTACATAGCCCCCCACCCCCGCCAACTTTCTGAACTTAATATTTCACTGCTGTATGTAGAGGAGCAAACTTCCTTCAGTAGCAGTCAGTATGTCCCATTTAAGAGAAATGGAGACTTAACTACCAGACATTTTAAAAATCGTTGCAAATCCATACTGTTATACTGTTACACCACATTTGGGCCATTATTGCAAAACAGAGTATTGCAGAAAAAAAAAATATTGTGAAATATTCTTTTTAAGTGCCAACAATGTCACTTTCTGATGTGACATGCCACGCCTTTGGCTTCCCTTCTCTGATCAGTACCAACCAACATTAGTCTCTCTCTCCACCAGGCTGGCTTTCAACTGAGCTAGTCATCTTTTCATCTTTCACATTATTATTTCTTGCTGCTTGAACTTTTTCATGACTTTTTGAAATTCATCATTGATTGTAATTAGTCTTAGATGAGTTTTCTTTTTTTTTTTTTTTTTTTAAATAAAAGCTTTCTGACTTTAAGAATAGTTTCTTGAGTCTTTTCTTCCACTTTGGTAGATAAAAGTCAAGTGTTATTACCACCCCCCCCCCCCAAAAAAAAAAAAAAAAAAGGTTCTTGTGCCTCCTTGACTATCTACACAGAATATTTAGCTTGAACGCTGCTGTAATAATGTGAAAACAACTCAGATGTTAGGCAGAAATGACCTTACCAGCCTTCCAAGTTGTTATTTATTCAGGCCTTCTAATCTTGTCTCATTAAAGACTGGTAGACACATCATGTGGATAACAGAGATCTTTTCTTATCATGTTTAGAATAATGTTCTTGCTTTCCCTGCTTACACATTTAACTTGGAAATAAAACAGATGACAAAAATGTCACTTCCACTAATATACACCATGATGTATCTCTTTAGCATCTATATGGAAATAAAAGGTAAGTATTCAGAATTCCCGACACAGTGAGTGAAAGTCAAAAGCTCTGGTACCTTCTGAGGAACATACCTGACAGCAAATAGATTTTCATCATGATTTTGAAGGATCTAGAAATATATCCATATCACCATCATTTTCAGAAATTTCTTCAAAGAAATAATATTAATATTTTACTTAAACTTATATAAAATTCTTTCCCTTATCCTATCCTCTCTCTGAAAAAGGAAAAAAAAAAAAAACCAAACCAGAAACACTTTGCCTTAATGATTCCATTGATAGATTTTCAACATTTCAGAACTGGGGTCTTGTTCTGAGACAATGATAATAATAATGACAATGGGAAACTATGCTTATGATTTGACTAATGGGTATGGAGGAATATGGAGAAATGCACTATGTAAACAGCAGAAATAGTGCACTTTTTCTAAAATATCGTATAAGCTTGAGGAAGAGAAGAACAAGAAGCACAAAAGGAAAACTCCCCTCTTCAGCAATATAGTATTACTTAACTGATCAAAGTGATCGACATTGGGGGAAGGCTGGGGGTGGGAGGAGAGGGAGAGTCAGAGTGAACTTCTGAGCAACTCTTTGTCTAGCTGGAGCCTCAAGAGTTTTTTTTTGTTTTTTCCCCATCAGTTTCAAGAACACTTCATTTAGATATGCTTGGCCCCTTTTTTACAACAGAGTCAGAACCTTAGCTACTACCAAAGCTGCTCAACCCAACATGAATGGCAAATTAATTCAGTTGCAAAGGAGAAATATTTTGCAATGTCAAGATATTTACATGTATCCTGAAGTGTAAAAAGCTGCCTCAGCTTTAGAACGTGAAATATGACAGACCCCTGCACAACAATTGGATAATGAGCTAAAACCTACGAAGTTCTTATCTGTATTTTGTGGTGTTTGCATATTTAAACACATATGAGACTCGGTTTGTAAATATTGCAACGAGAGACGGCTCTTACCATACAAATAGTGGGGTCCACATTCACTGGAACTCTCTAATCCTCAGAGAAATCTGAATTTTGTCTCCGTCGCACACTAAGCCAGGATGGAGCACATGCTAGCACTGCACCCAGCTCAACAATATACCAGCACAAAGTATATACCACCAGCAGCAGTATGCTGTACGTGCTTGTGGATATTACCCACCAGCTAGGAAGTGTTAGAGGAGAAACTCATCACAGCACACACATGATTTTAACTATGTCAAAAGCCTAGTTGTTTGTCATAGACTTAAAGACAGGCAGGTGCTTAATCAACTTTGCAAAAACTAAATGTGATAGCCTGGAGCTGAAAAAACAGAGGGACTCTCCACCTTTGATAAAACACAGGGTCATTTCCCGGGCCACTACAAATGGCTGAGATGATTTTTCTTGCTTTGAATTAATATTATTTCTGCAGGAGTGACCATGACTTGCACAATTTCTGTTTCTGCAAGACTGCAATAGCAGATGCGGAAATAGACCTCAACAGTTTTGTGTTCTGGCTTCTAGTCATTCCTCAAATTCATTATATACAAACAAGAACAGAAATACATCTGGTTGCTCCAGCCTCCAGTCATTCTGAACTGCATGTCGGAGATTTGTGTGATGAAATGTATTTTTCTATTACATATTTGTTCTGCTTTGTCTCTTTCCCACCAGGATGCTTAGGTTAATAAATGTGTTCCTTTTAAAATGGACTCTGTTAGTAAACCTGCACTTTGAGGAACACTGTCTTTTGCATGTCACCTTTTAACACTTACATCATTTCCCACTGAGCTGTCTTTTCCATTCCTCTTATCACCTTAGCAAATGCAAATGAAGTAATTATCTAGTTAAATTCTGAACAGGCATTATTCATTTGAGAAATCGTTACTTTGTAGTGCTAAGGAAGCATTTTTTCCCCCACCTTTGGCACTTTACAATAAACTCATTCTGATCTAAATTGATTGCTCTGGGATTATCTCAGAGTCATTAAAATAATGCTGTATTGACATTCACTAATGTCTTTAATTAGCAATTTCAAATTCCAACATTTTGAATTAAAAATGCACAGGTATAGCTTATTTTAGCTGTGTATAGTTTTTATATGACTTTGAGTCAAAAATTACTTTGAATATTACATAATTGGTCTCAGAACTGTTTTTGCTGGAGTAAAAATGATGGCAGCCAGGAGGGAATGAGCACCCCATAGCTGATGAGATATGGAAACAAGCTCCATTAAGAGCAGAAAATGACTACTTTTCCAAGAGTGACTTACCTACAGAAGTGTTGTGAATTACAACTCCAAACTATTAATTAATCTCTCCGTGTTACACCACAGATTTCAGGTTGGTTTTTCAGCCAATTTATATCTATACACATAGCAACTGAAGGCAAGAATGTTATTTTTATATGCAAACAGTAAGAAGATTTGATGTTTTATGTGGGCATCTTGTGAAACTTTACATGAAGGTCTGCTTTGGACTAGTTAGTACTAAAATTGGTGTGTGTGATTTCAGGTTATTAGATTGACCTAGGAAATATTCTTGTGGTTTGAATCTTCTTTTGTTAATGTAGCAGATAAGAACAATTCTAAAATGTTTTGTGATGGCTTTCTTGTAATCTTAAATTTGCAGAGAGATTTAACCTTATCAGACTCAGATTTTCTCCTCCTTATCTACTTCTATAGCACTTTCATTACGTAATCTGTGTGTGAGAATGTAAAGCATGCCACAAAAATGTCACATTATTCTGTGTTTTCTTCACAACCTTGGTAGCACCCATGTTTCATGGGTTCTTCTGAACCTCTGACACTAGAAAAATTCTAATTTCTCTCTGGACCTCAAAAGCCATCTGGACATGGACCTGGGCAACCGGCTGTAGGTGGCCCTGCTTGAGCAGGGGAGTTGGACCAGGTGATCTCCAGAGGTCATTTCCAACCTCAACCACTCTGTGATTTGTAAACTCAATAGTGTGTGAGGAAATATTTGAGGGTGACCTTGTTGCTGGTAGATGTAATTAACATAGTTTTAGCTACTGTTGAATTATTTTTGTTTGTTTGTTTGTTTGTCACAAGAATTTCTCACATATTGACAAATGAATAACTAACAAGATTACACCACCATACTTGATTAAGACATGTTGAGCTGGGACAGCTGTTTTATAGAGCTTTTCTTCAAGGAAGTGTTTTGGCCATGTGACAATGAATGGTAGTCTCCTGCTTTCTGAGGGTATCAGCAGCAACATAAGTTCCATCTAATAAATATGCATTTGCTTAGTGCAAAATAGTTAACCATATGTTTAATAGATGTGAAAATGTATGCTTTGGTTTTTTAGAGTGTAGGCTGATGAGTAAAGGCTACAGAGCACTGAGGGTGCAAGATACTGTAGTCAGAGATTACTCAATCCTAGTCCTCTATGAAGGGTAGTTGGGGTGTCTGTTGGCATTAATCCAAATGTATTCAAAATGTTAAAATTAAAAACTTTGTTGGCAATTTTGAATCTTTCTTTAAAATAATGCAAGCAAAGAAATGAAATTTTTTAAAATAGTGCTACTAGTACCACGTGAAGAATGAAAAATCAAGGACTTGTACCTTTCAGATAAATTACAGTTAATACAGAAGATCACAGTGAAAAAAGAAAGGCCTTTTTCTCAGATTATTGCTATTATTAAATGTAAAGATTACTGAGTAAGATTCATTGAAAGAGAAAATACATCTCTCCTCCCTACCACTTTTGGAATGTAACTGCTTAATGGCTTCTGTAATTGCTAATGGTCTACTTTATGTATAAACTACCAAAAAGTGGCTTGTAAGTAGGCTTGTTTGAATAGTTAAAAATCCAGTACCATTAATTATTTGAATAAGCAGTAATTTAAATTTCTTTTTTCCTTTTTTTTTTTTTTTTTTGTAACACCCACAGGAAACCAAATAGGTTAGTTTATTGTTCTGAACTAATCAACTGGTAATCCCTAACTTGGGTTGGAAATAATTTGTAAGTGCTACTGCACTTTCAACTAAAGTAGGGGTAAAAATGTGTATCTGTTAATCATAAACCTTTATATAACCTGTATGCATGCCTTCGTGTAGTTCAAGAGCTTGACAGAGATTGACTTTGAAGAGGAAATGCACATAAAGGGTGGGAGAGAAAGATGTGTTCTTTCTCTTACATTATACTAAAAGTTTCAATGATTAATGCTTCTCAACTGCCTCATTAATGGCTTTTCATGACCGCCTTATAACTGTGATCTGTATGTGGAGAGACGGCGGGTTAGCAAAGATCAGGTTAGCAATGAAATGAGAAAAAGGCAGAGGCCTACACTTTTTACTATTGCTGTGAAATTACAAAACATCGGATATCTTCAGTATTTGAACGTTCTCACAAGCTGGAAAAACCTGGAGCACAAGAGAGCTCTGGAGACAAGGGAAGGTCAGTATTCCACTCTCTCAGGTATTATGGGGGCTGCTTGCTTGTTTTTAAAAAGGGGGAGGGGAATACTTTTTAATTCATACTCTTCTTCACATTGCTGCCTTTACTCCTCTCACTTGCTAGCATTGCATAATGGAGTGGAAAATAAATGGAGTAATGGAGGTAGCTCTGTTTCATCAGATGTTTTTTCCATAGAACTGAATTTGCATTCTAGGGCAAGAAAGTGCTTTCTTTCGCTTTTTAGTTTGTGTTCAGAAGTGTGTATACATCTAAGAAGCAAAATTTTAAAGTGAGCATGGAGATGTGCAACATAGCTTCGACACAACTTGTATTGGTGAATCTTTATGGATGCTAATGATCTGACCAATGATAACCAAAAGTGTTTAGAATTTGAACTTTCGAAATTGAATGCATCAGAATTTTGAATTTACAGATAGAAGTACAGGTTATCCATCCTGTTAACTTATTTTTCTGAAATTTCAAATATCCTAATATTGATGGGCATTTAAATCAAAATATTGAACTTCATTATGATTTTATCTGAAATATAAGTTAAGAAAAAAGATATTACATTAAAATATTTTTTTTTATTTAGAAGATTTTATTTAAAATACTGGTTTATACTTCAAAACACAAAGAACTTAGAATTTAAAACTTTTTTAATATGGAGAAGTCAAACCAACACTTTTTTACTTTATTGAGCTATTTAAGCTTTTTAAAAAAAAATAATTTAGACAGAGGATTAAATTAACTTCTTATTTCAATGGATTAATGGATTATTATTTTCTGACAGAAGACATTATTTCAGACAAACAGAAAAGCCCCAATCTCCATTCAGGCTTTACAATGTTAGCAAATGTCCTCAGTTTCTTTAAAAGAAAACTAGATGGAGGCTGTTCTTAAGATTGTTGATAACACTCTTTATTGTTCATATTAACAAAATAACAGAGAACACCAGTTCTGGATCAATAATTCAGTGGATTGTTACTGTAGATTTACGCCATGACCATCAAACACATTAAATGTTGCCTTCAAGAATGCGGTTGAATTCATAAAATAAGGAATTACTAGAACCATCCTTTTTTATTGAAAAGAATAATAGTTCTGAGAACCTGAACCCATTGGGGAACTGTATTTGACTGCTGTCCATCTTTGATTGTTATCTTGGACATCCTTTTATTGTAGGTAGTTAAGCATATTTACGTAATTTAAAATTATTACTGTTACTTGAAATTAAATAGGTGCTGTTGACTCCAGGGGCATCAGACTTTTACCCAAGTCCAGGCTCCCTAACATTTTTATTACATTTTTGCAATACATCCATATATATATATATTTTGTTTTCATAGAAGTCAAAGGATGAAATCAAGGTTAATCCTAACAAGGACATTTCAAATAGTCTTTTTAACACCCCATCAGTCTGTTCCACTCTCCTTTGCCTGCTCACTCTCCCTCACTAATTTCTAAGGGAATGGTTACTTATTCAGCCTGAGATTCTTGCTGTTTATTGCTGGCAGTGGCAATTGATCAATACCAATATTCATGATGACTTTGATATTTTTATAGCTATGTTTTTAATGTAAAGGTAAGATCAATTTATTGAATATAAAAACTAACCAACTATCAAATAGAAATTGGATTTTGGAAAGTAACACCATATGAAAATTGTATCTTATAAATAATCTGTATTCCATCCAGTCATCTTAAACGTCTAAAATCTAAATACATGAATATGCATTACTGAACTGTATTTTCAAAGGTAAATTTAATTGATAGTCAGGTTCTGATGTCTAAATCACATTGTACATTTCTCATTCTTTGCATATCCAAGGAACTCTAAAATCTACCTCAGAGATTACAGGCAGAACTGCCCACTGTCTGAGCTCAGAAAAAAACTGGCATTACTCAGTGAATTCCATTGGAATGGAACAGCAGAAATTAGAAGCACTTCAGCGTCAGTCCCAAAGTCTTAATTAAAAAGAAAAAAAAAAATCCAGAACTCAATATTCTAGCTGTATTCAGCAAAGGCTTGGTTAACTGCAAAAGAAGAAAGTTTATTTCTCTGTTCCACTAGAGAGGCATTCTTCCCCTCTCCCTGCAACAACTTCAGCTTCACATAATCATTTCCATCTCCAGAGAGCAGTGTCTCTTGTTTATAAAATATAGCTCTGGGAGACAGCGATTCGCTGACACGTTAGAATCAGTCTGCAAAATAACAGTTTCTAAAGGTGATTCTTGCAAGAATGGCATGTAATCATAATCAGTCACCATCTAGTGTCAATGAGTCACTGGATGTCACCAAGTATATGGAAGCAGTGAATATAAAAATATCTGGTCTGAATGGCATCTCTGAGTGATCATCTCTACAGTCCATTGTTGCTCTTTGAACTCTCATTTCTCCATCTCCTATCAACCACTTTTTCCTTTTAACTCACTTCTTGATTTGAAAAAATGTAAATATGGAAACAATTTTTAATACAGAAATTAAATACTATTTCCTGATACTTTCATGATTAAATTAATAAAACATATTGGTTCAAGCACTTCTCTGGTTTCCAATCCCACAAGAAGCAGGAGCACTTATCATCTTGACTGTGTATCTATACTTTTTTTCTTTCATGAGTCTGGATTGTTGGAAATAGTAGTTGAAAAATCTGTTATAAATCATCTCTGCACTCCTGGCCAGTCGGTGTTTTCAGTTCCTCAGTGTTCTGTAGTCCTCAGTTCTGCTCAGGAATGCTCATAAGGTAAATGACCAGGTGCTACTGCAGCATTAAGACAGAAAAAAACTTTGTTTGAGAAGGAAAAAAAACAAACAAGGATATTCTCAGTATGTGTGTGATCACCACAAGTCAGTTTCTAGGTGTTTTTACTTACATTAAGGTAGCGATGATGCTGAAGGTGAAAAATCTTAAGAGTGCATTTTTATTTACCTTTTTACCTTGAGTTATTTGCTTTCATTTCCATGCTGATCTGAGGTGGTTTTGTCATAAAAAGGAATTCTTGTTTTCATAGGCAGGTAGATTCTGTGAGATCCATTACAGGATTTTGTTGTTGATACACTGTTAGCATAGAGAACGTTATATTCTATATCGAATGTTATATTAAAATGTGATTTCTCTCCCTTTGCCCTGCATTTTTTTATCAAGAAGGGAATTGAATAGTTTATCCATCCTTCCCCTCTGGAATGATTTGCTGGCACTTCAGGATGAATTCTACACACAGCTTGTCAAAGAATCATTTTGGTTGGCTACAATTCATCCATATAAATTGAACGCTTCAAAGATTTTTCTCACTTTGACCTGCATCTCAAAATCCCTGCAGGAAACTGCATCATACAAAAAAGCAGAGTGATCAGAGTGAATAATCTGGGACTATATGAGGAACAGAAAGGCTCAGAACTGATGTCTTGTTGCTATTTGCTTATCTATACCTGCTAGCTCACATGTGGGCCCATTATTCTAGAAGAAGCACCTTTCTGCCAGTTTTAATGTAAGATGCGGGCCTTAAAATCCCTCAGACTAAAACTTAAGATCGAATTGATGTTGTGTATGTGCCACCTCCATCAGAATCTATGGATTAGAAATATACCTCCTATGAAGCAGACTTGTACCTACAGGGGTATGTGTGCGCATGTTTGCGATGGCTGTGAAGGAAGGAGCTGCCTGATGCAGAGTGATGCAGCTGTATAGAAATCTGAGAGTCTACTTAATATAACAGACAATTTGATCCTACATATGCGAGAAGTAAATATAGCTGTGTATCATTTATATATTAATGGTCTTGCTGTATGGAAAATAGAGTACAGAAAGAGTTTTTTAAGTTGTTTATATAGAACTAGTGATACTTGAAGTATGTGTTTTTAAAAAGTCCCTTGGAAGCTGCTAGTCTGACTAAAAATTTTGCAAGAACCAGTTTCATCTAAATGCTTCTCTAAAATCACTGGAATAACATTTGTGCAATAACACTCAGAATTATAAAGGTAAAATATAAAATATTTCCATTAGCTTGAAAAGGAATGTGTTCAAAATATTTTGTGTAGCACAAAAAATCCTAAATTTGGCTTTCGTTCCAATTCAACATGAAACTAAAATTTAAGACCTCATTGTTCTTCATGGGATGGAATTTAATTTTTTTAGTGTCTACTTATTATACTTACTTGTAACTGGCTAAAATCTTATTTTGCTGAATATTAAATGAGAATGATTATATACAAAAGATGAAATCTACTCAAATCTCCCAAACATAGCAATTTGTAAAAACTATGCCACTAAATTTATTAATGTAAATATAAATGTCTTTTAAGACACCATTGGATTTTGTCTCTCAGCAGTGCACACTGGTAACTTACCTGATGCTGGCTCAGTCTTGATGCAGAATTCATGGAATTAAGCAGAAATTTTTCTCCAATTACTTCCTCTGAATGATAGCACTTCTGGTCTATATTTCAGGGCTTAGTTTTAAGTCAAACTCTTGATCTAATTATTTCAGGAGGGGTATTTTCTAAGCAGTGAATGACAGGCTTACACAGAAAAAAGTAATGTTCTACAGTAAGTTTCACATTAATATTTTCATAGCAGTTTATTCATTTTCATAAAATGAAAAGCAGTTCCAGTATCAATGGGCTTTATTTGAAGCACTGCTTCTCTAAACTACTTGTAATTTCACTGCAACTTATTGTTGTAAGTGACACACTTCCATTAGCACAGAATTGGTAGTATAGAATTTAAGGTTCAATAATCTTCAGTGAAAAATTTGTGATTTTTTTATTGACACGGCTTTAATGAAACAGCTTTGAAAAATACCATGTTCAGCCACCTGTCAACATTTTCCTGAGTCTTTTATTTACTAATAAAAATCAGTGTAACTCTCTAGGAGTATGTTTTACAAAGGGAAAAAATGCCATTCCGAGTTCTTGCTTTGAAATAAATTTTGTTTATTTAAACATATTAAGAAAAGCCTTGAGACTATCCAAAACTCTCCTAAGCAATATTTGAACTATTTCATTTTAATTTTTAGGAAGAGTAATTTAAAGTTTTTTGACAAAACTTATAGTTGGACCACCAGTTTGCCTGTCTATCTATTTAATCACCACAGTATGTAATAATATACATAAAAATAATTGGCAAATAACCAGGGTCCTGGTGAATGTACAGACCTGTATTTTCTCCTGCTAGGAAGGAGCAGTTTTGTTGGAGCCTAGGACAAGGGGCAGGAGGAGATGTTTTGCTTCATTTGTTGTGGTTCTTTTTCTATTTGGTTTTTTGCTTCTTACCTGATTTAAGGGAAGAAAGAACGCGGGTGAGGCAAATGCAAATGTGTGAGTGTTTTGAAGGTCATTCCTGTGGTGTTGGAAAAGTCCATTGGAATCATACAGTTCTCTGGTGTTTTCTAAAATGGTCACGCTGGATTTGTTTAATAAGCTCTAGAAAAACACTGTATAGCTAGATCTCTTCCTGCCCACTGAGGTTTCTTTTCCCCGCCGTCAAGTTCTTCTTCCTGAGTTTTATAATCTTTATTGTCCTAAAGGACTACAACTGTCTTGTTGGTTCAAAGACTTCTATGTTATCTTTAATGTAGCTAGGGCTTGAACCATTAATTGAAATCTCTTTAGGGCACTGCAGAAAATACATGGATAGAAACAACAAAGTCACAATGACATTAGCTTTGAGGCTGCAAACTTGGACAAATCAAATAATTCAAATTATTTCATCTGAAATTTTAACTTTCCCTCCTGTGTATATGAAAAATAATGTCTTCCACTGTGGGTAAATCCTAGTCACGAGTCTGGAGTTGTTCTCAAAATCAGTGGCATGATTGTGTGTGCATGGGTAAAAGCTGATAACTCTCAGCAGTTTATTCAGTGGGTTCTTTAGAAGAACAAGTATCCTTGTGTGCTTTTAGACATTATTTTAAAATTTTAATATTTTAATCTAAATAGATTTGTTTTCCACAAGAAGGAACCAAAATCCTCATTTTGTTTTTTTAAGATTGGAGTGTATTCTTTTTTTGTTTGTTTGTTTTGACTACTTAAAAATGACTATTCACATAAGTATAACTGGGGTGCTTGGCTGAAGTTTACGTAGTTCTGCCAGGGATGAATTTGTCAATATTTTGAATTTTGTAGTTACATCCACCTGGAAACCTGTATGTCAGTTTCTGTCAAGAATTGATCGTAGCTGTCACAGGACAACTAGGTGAAAGTCAACTGACTGTAAAGAAATCTATTCATGATCTTATAACTGTTAAAAAAGGAGAACATAAAAAATCATTTATAAAACTGAAAAAACACAGTAATGGGTCTTGTACACTTCCTCTCTCTCTCTCTCTCTTCCTTTCTTTCTCCCGCTCCCCTTCCTGTTTCCTTCATACAAAGCCAGGTAATTACTCAGGATAGTGAGTTTTCTGGCAAGTGAACACATTTTTGATCTGTGTTTATATAATGTCTTGTACAATGGCTAGCTCATGATGAGGACTACCAAATACCAGTGAAATACAACCAAGAAAGTAATTCCATTCTGAGCAGAAGTTATGAAGCCTGATTCCTTAAATATTCATGTCCTGTGGCTAGATTCACTGTTATGTATAATATAGTGAACTTCTATTGAAATTTTCCTGTGGTTTGGGCATTTATAATAGCTTTCTCCTAAGTTGGTCTCTAATATTTAAAAAGACAAGCTCATCCTTCTTCCCTTCAGTGAAGACTTTAATAAAGTCTCTCTCTCTACAGTTTCCTATTTTTATGATGCTTACCTGATCTTCACATTGCCGAGACCTCTGTAAGACAAGATCAAAATTGACCAAGAAGTTCCAAGGATTTCAGGGACAAACTGACAGAAAGAAGTGTTATTTTCTTGAGAAACCAAGCTACAGACCTTGTATAATAATGATATAAAAATTACCCTGCTTCTTATGCTCGCAAAACAGAGGGAGAATTTGTTTTAATCCTTGTCACCAGGAAAATAAAACATCTTTAAGTAAGAAAGGACAATATTCATCTAGATCCCACTTCACTGGATAGTAGCCAAGCCTGGGACATGAAGGGTAAACAAGAGGTAAACAGTTTTGATGCAAAGCAAGCCTACCCTTTTGCTAACAGGATTTCCTATGGTGAGCCTCTCTGGATCCTGTCCTGCCAAAATGCAGCTCCTGAAACCCATGGAGCTAGAGGGAATATAGTGTGACAGACATATTGGTTTCTCCCCTTGGCTGGCCTTCACTCAGCCCTGCCAGTTCCATTTGACCTCAGTACCAGTTGCCCCCTTCAGTAACTATACAGACCTCCCTCTATACTGACTATCTATAAGCACAAATTTTCAGTTTGCCTATCACAGCGATGCAGTGTTGATGACTGAATTTTTTTATGCCTCATATTTTCTTCCTCTTTCACAGGTGATGAACTCAGGCTTAAGGAGACATAAACCTAACTAATTCATTTAACAGGGAATTAGGTGTATGAATACTTTTGAGATGCTGGGTTTACGTGTCTAATTTAAGTCAGTTCCTAGTAAACTATCCTCTTTATCATTAGGCAGGGTTTAAGTAATAGGGAAGATTGTGTTGTCAATTTTAATGTCGGTTCACACTATTTAGAAAATAGACTGATGAACCAAATCTAACACCTGCTTCTGCCTCCCTTGTTTCTCTCCTCTGTGCCCCTCTGCTATTATCCCCTTTACTCTTTACAGTCTTTAAGGCTGTGTTTCTTCCCTCCTTTTGTACAATATGTCTTCTATAGTCTGTAATTGTTTATCCTACCATTACATACACCACAAGCTTTTACACACAGTGAAATAGCTGTTCTGGGTATAAAAGGAACTGTAAAAAGAAGTGTAAAAGCTTGTGATGTATGACAGTAGAGAGAGTGAAAGGCATATGGATTTTATGTCTCTAAGTGCTTATGAAAGGATAGAAGGACAGTGTCTGACTCCTTTCTAGAAATTAATTGGAGAATGGTTAAGAAACTATTGTCTTAGTCATGCAATTTGGTCAACCCAGAGTAAAATTCAACACTCACTAATGTAACTGATGCTTTTTTGAAATGGTGTGAATGAGGATGAAGGCAGAACTTGGCCTGTAGCATCTAAGGATTCAATATTTCCGTGAAGATTCTTCATCTGTATGAAACTTTTGACACAAAACCTTGCATCAGATTTTATTGACCACCAAAGTTCGGTAAATACTTAGCGGACTGAGATTCTAACGAAAGTCAGTCACAACTAGTTTCAAGTCAAACTAGCTGTGCGTGACCTCTGAGAAAACCAAAAGAAATATTGGAGCTGGCAGGCGGGCGGGCCACAGGAGCCCTTTCCTCGGGGCAGCGGCTGAGGTGGCCGTCGCAGGCCGCTGTCCCACCGGAGGCTGCACCCGTCCGCTACGTGTATTCCTCCAGTGAGCTGACCCCCCCGCAGCCGCCCTGCTGCCCCCTCCCCTCTGCTACCCCGTCCCCACGGAGGCGAGGCCTAGCGACCCCCTGCCGCTGCCCTCCGGCGGGCGGCTCTGCGGCCGTTGCGGCGGGTACACCAGCAGCCGCTGGCGCTTCTGGGCCCTTACCGGTCTCTTGTTCGACGGTGGCAGAGAAGGGACAGAGAACCTCTTTGCCGCGGGGACCTTTGCTGCTGCAGAGCAGCAGAAGAATGCCCCCCACCCCGAATGCAGCAGTACGTACATTCTGGCTCAGCAAGAGGCCGCCTGAGTCTTACCTGGTCATGCTTGCAGAGAAATTGCATTTTATTGTATCTCCAGAATAAAACAAGATCCCCTTTCCAAACTCGTAGATGTCTCAGGTGATCCACTGAGAGCCTTTTCTTATCGCTTGCACTAAATCCACTGTGACATCATCTATAAGATTCGTAATAAAAATCAAGTGTTTATCCACACGAAGTTGCGAAGTTGCCAGTTTTATTGTTATTTTTTACCTAAAGCGTCTGTGTTCCTTTCTTTGGCTGACCTATATTTTCTGAATGTATACAGCTGATATTTTGGGCGTTTCTCTGCACAACTCTGCAAGTAAAAAAAAATACTTTCCTGTCTCACTTCCCACCCCGCCCCACTAATAACTGTAACTTAATATTCCCATGTATCCCTTGAGTCCAGATGCTGGTATTAAAAAGAAAAATTACATTACTGTGGGACTTCTGATAATATTGCAAGAGTTGGCAACGTGCAACACAGCGAGGATAACATCTTAGAGCACACACTAAGGATGACATCTCCAAGAAACTATTTAGTCCATGGAAAAGCTCTCATAGGGAACAGACAGGATTTTTCCCTATTTATGCAACATGCATTGAGGAGAATAGATTTCTACTAATTATTCAGTCTTAGGTGTTCATAAACCAGCTGTTGAATAGTCATTGAGACTTTTTATTGATACAAATACTAGTAACTCTGCTGACATTAATCTCATTTCTTGAACTGGTTTTAACTTGAATTTTAATTGTAAGAATGCGTATTGAACTGCAAAGAACCATGTTCTGTACAGTACATAGCTGTCCAAGGTATTGTCTTCCCACCCCCCCTTAAGAGACCAGAAGGAACCAATCATTTTATGTAACAAGTATTTTTCCTACTTCTATCCTTGAAAGAAACATTAACGTATTTTCTGGATGATGTCTAATTCATCCTAGCTGAACTAATGGAGGTTTGGTTATGCCATGTGGGTCTAATTCTGGTACCATTTGTTCTGTATCAGTTAGTTTCCTTTTTTCCACCTAATGCATGTAAAGCTCTTTCTCTCTACTGTTAGATTCTTTAAAGCTTTTTGTTTTTCACTAGAAGTGTATTGGCAAATTGTTCTGCATTACTTGCACTAATTTAAAAACGCCAATGAAACATTTAATTTTTAGGGGTTTAATTTTTAGGAGTTTAAGATTTGTTCCATTTTATATTTTGTCACTGAGTAAATTGATTCAGGATAAAATATTATTATACAAGTCTTGGAACATACAGCATCTAATAACGTATTGTGTAACATATATGAGGCTACATTTTCCTAAGCATTCTCTGTTTTGCTTTGATTTGTTTCTTAGGACTCAGTACATAATTCCAGCCATACAACGTCACTTTTATGGGCATATTCTTCACCAGCATCAAAAATACCACTTGTAAAAATAAATAAAGAAATAAATACAATAGAGCTTGCATCTTTTATATGGAAATTTTAGAGGTTGCTGGGTGCTGTTCATTTGTCTCATTAGTCTGTGGCTTGGATTTTTGGAGAATAATAGTGCTAATATCCTATTCCATGTGCTAGTATAATTGAAAATTCAGAGCAGAATTCAGAACTGAAGGGTATATATAGTGTAGTACTCTGGCCAGATGGGGGGCAGGGTGTCTCAGGTGTAGCTACAGAATGGGTCACCATCATCAGTAATGCAAAAGCTTTACTGTTAGGAAAGTCAATCTGATGACGGAGTTGGAACTTTTCAATATTTTAAGATCATTTAAAATCCATTCATTAAAATGATGCATAAGTAAGATTTTGAAATAAATTTGGACTTTAAGTAACGGTTTATGTGAATATATAAAAGTCTAATACGAACTATGCTTTAGCAATTTTTGCTTTCTGGAGTCAAGTTCAACTTTCTTAGAAAGGAGCTTGAATAATTAGGTTTGTGAATATGTCATTGATGATGCCAATTAAAGAAAATTATTTTCCATGCCATCTTTCTCACATATTTATAGTCAGTGTTCTTACTCTGTGGAGATTAATCACAAATACGGACTAAAATCATTACCACACTGGCTGCTTAGTCCTATGCAAATTCTCCAAACTGATTCAAAATTACAGATCCAATGTCTTTCTGTCATTCATTCATCTGGTTTCTTTACAGAGAACAAAGGTCCATTCCAGATTAAGTTATGACCAAATCTGAACCGTCTAACTACATTGTAAAGATACTGTTATTTTGGAAGAGTTATCCAGATCATTCATGATTTCCTAGATTTCAACTTGAAAAAACAGTGACTTGCACCAGTGAGGAAATTCCGTGTGTCTATCATTACATGAAAAATAAATGTGTTTAAAATTAATATACCAAAGATACACATATCATTCAAGAAATACATTATTAACATTATCTTATATGCATGTCAATGGAAGATAAAGCTAAGTGTGAATTTTAATAATTCACTAATTTAATATATGATATAATCTTTGAAGCAGTTACATAAAAGTTAATAGCGGGGGAGCAGTTCTTAGCAGGACTTTCAATAGGGCTTCACACCTTCAGAAAAACTATTCTCACTGGAGTAAATAGCTCAGTCTTTCAATTCCTGACTTGGTTTCTGAATGATATACAGATCCAGAGCAGGGCTGAAGAAAAAAACTAGGTTATGTGCTTGATTCTCTATCTGAAATGAGTTTGAAAAAGTAAATAGGAAGCAAGCAATTGAAGAATCAAGCCACATCCTTTCAGAATTATTACTGCACAAGGTTTGGGATTTGGTTTTTTTGGTTGGTTGAGTTTTTTTAGGAGAGCTGCGGGAGACTTGATCAGATTTATTGTTTAAATGGGAAGAAAATGCCTGCACTATTTGTTTGAACCTCAATAGGAGAAAAAACTCGTTTCCTCTATGGGTTTCCAGTTCAGATTACACTACACAGAGAACATACATTACTATTTCAACTTCCCATAGGTGAGGGAAGAGATTCCCCAGGGACTCTAAGCCTCCTGTAGTTTCTGTTGTGACCAAGCTGTCTGAATAACACTGCAAATACAATTTGTGCCTTAGACTGTTTTCTTGCTCAGTGTAAGTTTTTCGCAGAAGGGAACATATTTATATGTTGTGAGAACCTACAACAAAGAGTTGGAGCTTATAACAATCATAAAAATGCAGTTTCACAAATTGAAATAATTGCGCTGTACAAGAACATGCAAAATGCTACAATTTTGAATTGATATCCCTCTACATTAATTTGAAGGTAGTGTAAATTTGACAGTAATTGTCTGGATGTAAAGCAAAGGAGAAATACATCTGTACTGTTCTTACATAGCTCTTTGAGCAATGAACTACCTTTCTGTCTTTTTATGATTTATATTTCTATAAACCTGGAATCAGTTAGAAGGTCATTTTATAGTTACACATAAATTGTCTGCAAATTTAAACTCTGTAGGATAATGAACAGATTTATGGCAATTGTTTGAACTTTTTGCTATATTGCAACAAACATATACTCTTTGGTAAAAAAATTTTTTTCCTGCCTCACTGAACTTTGCAAAATCTTGACCAGTTTACAGTCAATACAGGTTCTGATTCTGGCACTTGCTCAGGGAAAGGAGATATTATGAAAATTTACATATTTTAACATTCTTTTCTTCCATTTTGTTCTGCTCACTCTGGTGATTTGTAATATCAACCATGAACTACTGCACAAGTATAATTCACTTTCATAAACTTGCATTTACTTCTCTTGCATTGCCTTTAGAATTCTCCTTCCTGTTGTTCCTAAAACATCTTTTTAGAATTTACTACTATGTCAGCCTTCATTTTATTGAGGTGATAAGGCAAAATTACCTTCTGTGCAGCTAAGCACAGAAAAGAGAGACAACCTTTGCCTAGACATTCCTTGTTCTCACTTTTAGTAAGCTACTACCTGAATTATACAAATGATAAGTATTTTCTTTGAATCACTGGATAGTCCAGTCATAAACTAATGCTGTTTTCTCATTTTTCTAATAATTGGGAAATTTTATTCTTGCTTGTTTTCTTTGCAATCAGAAAAGGCAGCAACAAGATCAGTCTGATGGCATTCCTTATCTGTTAGTAATGCTTATTTCATGTATACTGAATTTCCTAAGAAGATCTTAAAACAGCTTACAAAGGACATTGAAGCATTTTCATAGTTCTATAGAGAAAGAAGCCCAAAATAGCAAACTGACTGCATAGATTCTACATATAGTTAATATTCCTTGGTATGTCTCTTCAGGCTCAGTTAGGTGCTTTGTCTGTTTCTAAAAAGAAATCAGGAAGTTGTGAATGTGATATATGTTTGCTTGGAGTTTTGAAAGGTTGAAGCCCTAATGTGATTTTTAGGCTGTTTTTATTGCTGTGTTGCTTAAAATCAGGTGTTCTACATGAGATTTAAAAATCATGCTTATTTTAGCTCTGTAAAGAAAGCGATAAAGACTGTTGCTAGGCAGAAATAAAAACATCCTTGGAAAAAGTTGTTAAAGTTAATATTTTATTACAAATATAAATGAATACATAATTGTAATAACATTTAACTTTAGGGAGTGGCAGTCCTTTTCTATCATGCCAGATTGTTTACCTGTAGGAAAGATTTCTTTTAATAGCTAATTCATGCTTTTGTAATTTATTTTGGTAATCACTGAATTTGAAATAAAAGATGTGTTATCACTACCAGACAAAATATATCAACCATTGTTTACTTTAAGAGATGTCAGTATTTCAGAGAGATCAGAGTCTCACGTGCACTTAAGTCATGGTCCACGTCTGCTGTTAGTAATGTAAAAGGAATGTTTATGTGACAACTGACCCTCTTCTGATGCTGCTGTTTCTTGTTTTGGAAGAAGAAAGCTGAGCTTTGAATATAAATAATGTGTGAAACCCTGTTTAACTGCCCAGTAAATTCAGGTGCTTCTCATTCCAAGCACAAGCCCACAAAATGTTGTGTGGTCCTGGAGATGCTGGGAAAAAAAAGAAAGCTTTGCATACTGATTACATAAGGAATGCAATTTTTTTCATCTCCATCTTTAATTTAAACAATTCCTTGTAAATATTTTATACAACTGCCTCCCAAAGCTTTGAGTCTTCTATTAAATATTCCAAGGGATTATTTTCCTGACAGGCTAACTGTATTTTCCCTCATGCTTTAAAAGTATGGTGATGATTTTGTTGTTGCTTAACTTTTCATTTAAGTAGTGTACAAAATCAGAGCTGAACTCAAATGATTTAAGATAGACTTCTAGAAGGCCTGTGAAGGTCTGATTAGCACCCATGGGGCTCCAGTGAGGTTTATTTTCTCCAAATTTGCTTTAGCAGGGCTACAAACAGGAAAAAAACACAACAGTGTTTGAGTTTCCCCTCACCAAGGCAGCGGAAACAAGACAAATTTTATAAGGAAACATACCAAGTCAACTTCAGAGAGAGTATTTGTGTGCACATAATGTGTATTCTGCACATACTAGCGGATGCAATGCGAACAGTTTTCTTTGTTGATTTTGTGTGTCTCTGCACTTCTTTTACCAGCTTTTATTCTTTGTTCTTCCTCTCTTTGTACAAAAAGCCAAACCTTTATCTGGAGTTAGAGGCACTTGTTTAGCTTACCAAAAGCTGCACTTAAGCTGATTTGGGCAGTGATCTAATTAGCAGTCAGCAGGCTTGGTCACTTGAGTGCTGACAGTCTTTCACTGCCTTTTTAAAAGGACATACAGGGTGGTGGACAAGTTCTTCTTTCTCTGATGCATGCAGCTGAGAAAGAATCCTAAAATATATCCTATAGAAATAGAAGATGTACCTGCAGGCCTATATGGATGAGCATATGTAGAGTAAGAAGACAATAGACTAAGACCTGATTCACACTACCATGGATGCCTGACCTTGAATAGCGATTTTATAGATCAATTGAGCAGAATCTAAGCATAGCTCATTTGAAAACTGCCTTCTAGTTCTTTTCTAGAAATTGCTTGATGTTTTTCAGTGATTGAAAAACTCTTCTCTAGCCTGCGGAGAACAGCTAGAAATTTTCCTTTCTGTAATTACATTAAAAAATTAAATAGCTTGTAATTGGTAACTCAGTCGCATGTAATTTGAGATCGACCCTCTTTCCTGGTTTGGATATCTCAATTTAACGTAGGTAGGAAGCATGAACAGCAGTATTTCTGGGACTTCACAGCAGTCAGAAATAACCAAAATACAAAGAGAGAGACAGGAAATTTAGATCATATTAGGGCATTTAGAAACTGTTTGTGCAGCAAAGTTTATGTGTAAAAATATACATTTGTGTTACCTCCAGAGGTATTGATTTTGAACATACAAATAGATTTGCTTGTTTTGTAAAACCTAGAATAAAGTTTGACATACCTTGTTGTTTTAGTGCCAGAGCTCTGTGTGAATATAATTTCAGAAAGCTTCTGTATATTCATCGACAGGATTTCCAGCATCTGCGTAGTCTTCCATGGGGTTTCCAGTAACACATCTGCAAAATGTCTGGATTAAATTTCATTGTCTTCCATTCTCTTTTATGCTTTCATTGACCTACTACTTCATCACAAAAGGCATTCTCAATGCTGATGATATTTGCCAAGCTCAATCACATTTGCTCAGCTACCAAATAATGTGGAATATATTTTGTGTCTGCCAAATCTTTGACCTGGGATTTTAAGAAAAAACTGTTTTACTACTGCACAGAGTCCTATTTCTTATGCAACCACGTTTCAAACACCTGCCAACAAATGGATTACAAAATTATTTTGTATTTATTTCTCACCCTTTCTCTTCACAAAGGACTTTTCTTTCCTGTCATTTAATCCACAGGAAGCTTTTTTTAAATGACGTGTCTGTTACTTCCATTGTGAATATTAGGGTGAGTGATCATACCTCCAGGTGTTTGTAAGCCTTCCATTATTACTGCACGTAAAAAGCAGCCACTAGAAAAATGTTGCAGAAGAAACAAACAGAATCCAACAGAAAACAACTGAATTAACTTTCTGTTTATGCTCTCTAAGTTTTATATTCTCTCTCTCTAAAAAAAATTATCCATCCAGATCTGTCAAATAATCAGACTTATTTCTTTATTTTGATTTGTTCAGGAATGAATCCTGTGAATATCCTCGATTATGAAAAAGCCTGTTTCTTCTTATTTCTTAAAATTTACTTTGTGGCCAGAGACTGCACCACAGTTTCCAAGTCAAGCAACTTTAAGTCTAGGTAGCTCCCAGGCTTTTTGTTTTGCTTTTGGTGTTTTGGGTTTGGTGGTTGGTTTTTTTTTTTTTCCCAAAAAACTTTTTTTGAGATGTAGCTGAAATAATTCTTGCTCTACTAAAAAGGACAAAAAAGTGACAGCTCTTTAGAAGTCATAAGCTGTCTTGTCCCACATTCAGTACACCAGCTTTTTCTGCTCAGTCAGTTACTAGCTGCTTAGGAACAGACATGGAAGAATAGTCATTTTTAGCTTCCAGTGAAAGCATTTTTAGCTTCTTTGTGTTTCTCCACATTCCAGAAGTGACATGCAAGTTTAGTGCTCATTAGTTCAAATTCTGTTACAAGCTCCTATTTATGTGGAAGCTTCAGCTCAAAAAGTCCAACTTTGCAAAAGAAAAGAACCGACACTTTTAAATATCTGTGCAGTGACAAAATTGTGTAGTGAGGAAGATGGATAAATGCAGAATGAAAAAGAAACAATCTGCATTGGACTAGTAAATGCAAAAGGTGCAGCCAGGTGTAGTATTCGTGTTTCAAAATTAATCTTAGAAAAATAAAATAGAAAGAAAAAGAATCTTTTAAGACACAAATCAAGCACAATTTTTTTTTTTGCTGGAAGATGACATGATGATCTATGGCTTGGGCCAATGTAGAGAATAAAAGTAAGTTATGTTCACCTTGCTTGCTGACCAAGATCTGAGTCTTGACTCTTGGCTCAGCAAGCATCTTGAACCACTACTCTTCCTATACTCAAATTAGAGGACAGCAGGCACATACTTGCTGTTAGTCACAAAGGCAACTCACGACACTACCTGCTGACATGCTGGTGCTTGTCACTCCTGAGCTGAGATTGGAGCTAATCACCACAAGCATATGTCTGTGCTAGCAAGCAGTGCATCCCACTCAGAAGGCACTAGCTGCTGGTACTCTTCATCCATCTCCCAGAACAGCCTGGTGGGGTGCGTGCTTCTTGTCTGAGCTACCCTGCCGGTGTGCAGATAGTACTTTTGGGTACCGTGTGGGGAACTGTCACATAATCAAGCCCTTGTCCCAGCTACCACTTCACATGTGAGACTTGCCACCAGTCTCTGCTGGAGGTCAGGCCCCATCTATGGTGTGGTGTCCATTCCCTGTGCAACCAGGTTACTTTCAGTCCCTGGTTGGACAATGAGAATGGAAGAAGTTAATTCTTTCAGCTAGCCCTTGCCATGGCTTCAAGGGATGCTTTTGGATCTGCTTAATAGCTGAGTATTGTATCTGGTTCTGTGGGCTCTTCCCATCTATTGTTTGATTTAAAAATAAGCTCAGTGTAGCTTAATTTTATGCTTCAACAGCATGCAGAGGAAGTACTCACAGAGTTTGTCTCTTGGTACTTGGGAATTAGCAACTAAACAACTCATCTGAGCTATTAGTTGCCAGAGTTTCTTCACAGTTCACCCGCCATGGTGGATGTAGGAGCGAGATTAGGTTTCCCTGAGTCATCTTTGATACACTTCTCCTAAAAGGTTTTCATACCTGGTGAAAGGGGTTCAGATCAAGGCTAGGAGATTCTTCTCTTTGAATAGCCCTACATTTAAGATCAATCTCAATTAATACATGAGTTTGGCAACACTAACAGAACTGTCTTTTAATGTTTATTTCAAAATGTACTTCAGGAATTTCCTTTTCGTTTTAGTACAGTAAGACCATTGTGCTTGGTTTTTTTCCTGTTACTCTGTGCAGTTCAATATTCAACTTGTAATAACATTCAGTTTGTTGATCCCAATAAATTTAAAACAGAGTAGTGTCCTATACTTTTATCCCATTTAAAGTGATAGTCCTTGCAGATATTCAGTTATAATTATGTCCTAATAACAAGAAAGCAAATATATATCCTGTCTTTCTGTAGTAATTAAACAATAAGAGTCAATCTGATGAGAGTGCTTAGCATTCTTGAAAGGCTGTAAAGGCCTGTACTTCAAATACTCCTTGAAGGAAGGCAGGAACTTGTATCAGCACATGCAGGCAGGACATGCAGAAGTCCCTTCTTATTATCTGTGGCAATCGTAGCTGTTGCGTGCAGCAGGTGTAAATAAGAAACTTTTTCAATACAGCAAGAGTTCTTGAGATTGGAAAAGTAAATCAGGTTGAAAAGTAAATTTTCTGTAAGAGTCACATATGCCTATTAAGTAACATCCTCTCCTCAGGAGCAACATATATTTTAAAGAAGAGGAATTTCATCTCTCCAAGCTCAAATTCTTATTCTAAGTAAAGGTCAAAATGAGTCATTTTAATAGTTTCTAAGTCTTCTTTTCCCATGTTCTGAAAACCAATAAATTTATCACCCCCGCAAAAAGAGATAAACCCTTTCCACAAGTCATTTCAATTAACTAACATTTTCTGCAAAAAATAACTTAGTGAGAATTCTGTCTTTGACATGAATGTTAGTTGACAAGCCAGCTGTCTGGTTTCTTATTTTCTTTTCCCTCACAACTTTAGATTTCTGTTTTAATCATATGGCTGAATTTTTGAAGTCCTGTCCCTTTTTTAAGAGTATGAAACTTGAATGTTGTCAATACAGAGTGTTTCCTTGATGTTTCACTAATGTGTGAGAATATTTCCAGCTCAAACTAATTTTCATGTACCTCTTTTGATACAGGTTTGTGTTTGTTTTTTTTTAAAGCCCCATTTCAAGAAATCATGGGGGTTTTATTTCAATTTAAAGAAAAAAAATTACTGACCCTTCTGATTACTGTGGCAAGTGTGTCTGTCTGGCTAATCAACTAAAAGGCAATTTAAAACATTTATTTATTTATTAAAACATTTATTATTAAAACATATATTAAAACTATTGGACTTTAACTCTCAGGATTTTTGGAACTGAAGTCATGATTTTCAAATACATGTGATTACTGAATAAATGATACAAGAATCTAGTGGAGTAGTAATAAATATAAAATATTGTGGGAAGCCAATTTTACTTAAAATCACAGAAATGGAAGTGGCTTGAGGAGATCAGCCCATGTCCAAACTGAAACGAGCTACACCTGTGTCACTGCTGATTGATGTTTGCCTGGCTTGTTCTTAAAACATCCAATGATTGTTTATGAGAATGTCTCTGAGACAGTGTCAAAAACCTTATTAAAGTCAAGATATATGGCATCTTTCCTGTCTACAAAACTCTTCGTGTTATGCTATTGTAAAAAGAAGGTAGATTGGTCTGACTTGATTTATTTTTGATATGCATATTGACTTTGACTAGTCTTCTTGTTATCTAACAGCTATTTACAGAAATAGATCGTGCTTCTATTTTTCTAGGAATTGAAATTTGGTTCTCTGGACTATAATTACACATAATCTTTCTTCCTCTCTTTGCAACTCCCTTACCCATTTTAAAAGAAAGATATTATTTTTTCCTTCTCTAGTATTTTGGAAATTACTGATCCTCCATACAGTCTCAGAAATAAGCAACAACAGTAAACTGTTTTTCAGTCTGTGCTCACCTGTTCTGCTTTTGCCCTTCCATGTTCATCGTATATTTTTTCTGTGTGTCATTAGTAACCTCAACTAATTTTCCAATTCTTGTATGCCTGCTTATGCTTAAACTTAATGAAGAGCTCACATTTCTCTAATCAATAAGGAGAAAGTGACTGAATCAGGTTTCAAAGACTGTTGCTTTGTGAATATCATGTAGGGGAAGCTGCTTCCAAAACGTTCCAGGGAATTACTGGACATCCTGTGTGTTCATGTATTTCCTTCTCTTGTTACTTCCAATTTATGGGTGCTGGCTAATTCTGCTAGTTACTTTTAAAAAGCCTTACCTATCTTCTTCATCCTGGTGTAGCAGTGAGTAGTCAATCCCACTGTGAAAACTGTCACATTTTTCCTGTTTCCTCATTAAAATTGGAAGATTTTAGACATCGGTCACACGATGCAAAACATACTTCAAAAGGTATCTTGAAATGTGCTGTCTTTTCATTTTCAAAATTGATCTTTTAGGCTTTCCCGAAATATATTTTATGAATCAAAATAGAAGTTAAATAAAGGAGTTAAAGAATCCAAAAAAGAAAGAAAACATTTTATTTTAAATAAAATAAGTAACTTTGGCTAGACTCAGTTGCAATTATTTTGGCAGAGGCACATACAGAAGAAGATTTACTTAAAGGAGAAGGGCCTGAAAAAACTAAGTAAATTTTTATTTTGACCCTATTCTTTATAAATGTTGAATGTTCTGTATTTGACCATAAAACCACGTGGTCCTTATCATTCCTGTCTGAAGTGCTGTTCAAAATGTACAAATATATGCAAAATCAAGAAGGTAAGAGAGAATGGTTGACTTTTACGGGTTTTTTTCTGTCTGGTTTAAATAAGGTAAATTATCAGAAGATACCTCTGTAATGTTAGTGGAATTTCAAATGTAGTGACAAATTGAGGGTTTACCCTATTTCATCCTCTCTTTCATTTAAATCTTGATATAATACAAAAATAAAAGGTTGTCTAATCACCTTCATTCTAAACAAGGACAGAAGGAAAAGAAGTCAGTAAGCATTGCAGTAGAAACTACTTACCTTGTGATAATGGTTAGTGATCTGACATCCTGACTAAGAAGTACCGATCGTGAGTAAGGTACGTAAGGGATAAATATGGACTTATCATCAAAGTATGAAATCAAAAGGACTCTGGATACTTTGATACATGCTAATTAGAGAAAAAATACAGAGTGTAATCTTGTCATCAAGTGCTGTAATTCTGTCAGATCTCACAAGTGAAGAGTAATTGGGCCATGATAGCACTGGGTGATCTGCATGAAGGAAAAAATAAGGTCAGGAGGAGTGGTTTTGCTACCGACAGTCTTCCTTTTAGTCTGAAGTTAATACTTCACCACTTTTTCACTCAGAAAGGTGAAAATATTCTCATTTTAAAAGCCTACCAAGTCTTAAAGGACAGCCTGTTGTCTCCTTCCCAGTTAAATAAATTTACTTTCCAAGAGTATATGTCTTTTGAAGAAAATACAAATCCATATATACCTGTATGGCAAAAATCATACACTCCTTTGGGAAGTTTGGGGTTTATAGGTACATTCTATGCTGCCCTGAAGCATGTGAGAGAGCTTTCTGGGTTATCCTGACATTGAAAGACATTTCATCCCCTTGGCCCTGCAGTAACAGCTCTCTTTCAGTTCATGCAGCTTATATGATGGCATACAGTGCAAAGAATCAGGGGATTGTTTAAAATGTCTCAGTACCCTGTTTTTAGATTCCTCTGCTGATGTGAGGTAATGATTACAAATGCATATATCTGTGCAGCTGTATAAGCATAGCTATATATGTGATATATGTATATAATATGTAATTGTTCTATGTATAAATGTTTATTAGAAAAGGTATGGATGAGTAAAAAAAGGAAAGCAACACTTAACACTGCTTACACTAAGATCAGTAACTCTTTCTCTTTAGCTGATTCACTTCACAGTTTTTCCTGACCAGCCTGCTCAGCGTCTTCAGCTTCATTCACTCCACTTTTAAAAGAATGTCTTGTGGAGATGGTGGATAATTTTTGTATCATATGTCTTTCTTGGAGCCCTCCATGTTTTCTTTCAAATTCAGTCTTTCTCCATCAAAGCCTATTCATGAAAATATGTCTTTGGTAATAGGGTTGTCATCACTTCTACTTGACTAGCCTATTAGCAACTCCCTAATTAAGTGAGGGGTAGGAACCCACAGTCCCTGGTGAATCACTGCATATATCTCAGAAAGAACCTGTAGATGTATCACACAAAAAACATTTTTGATAACTAAATAAGATCGATGAATTCAGCCCACTACTGACAAGACACAAACACATTGAGTTGATTGGATAAAGTTTTAAATGCTTTTGAGCACTCAGATACCATTGTGATAAATATACACACACACAGACATACATATATATAGAGATAGAGACAAGAAATGCTTTTGATCTTTTGCCAGGTCATAAGAAATGAAGACTTTTCAGGATTATATTTGCCTTGGAGAAAATTCAGTGGTATGTAACTGGCTATTTTCATAGTGTAACGTATTTTCTTTACTCATATAGGCAGAGACAATGAAAGCAATGTAGAAACAGAATCCTATTTCATGCATTGTAACCAGTATCAAGTTCAATGAACTAAAGTAGTTTCACGAATAGGATTGGCTGAGGCAGACAGCAAATCCTCTTGTTGTTTACAGCAGCACTTCCAAAGAGAAAACTAATTGCCAAACTGATGCAACACTTTAAAAACCACACTGCTGCATTCCAGTAACAAACAAACAAAAATCTAACATGATGCTTATAGAGGTAAGAGACCCTTAGCTGATTTCTTTATGATGCAGCACAAGACTAAATAGCTGATCTATTGGCCAGCATAATATTCTTTCCATGAAGATGGCTAATTTTGTATCTTTCAGTAAATCTGAAAAACTATTTGCCTCCTATATACAGTCCCTCCTAAAAAAGCAATTGCATGAACTATTCTTTATTTTCCATATTCTGTCTACAGATACTCATTGTTACTCATTATTTTTTCCTTTTCTTATTTCATAAATGATGAAACATTTCACTGAAGAGGAAATGGGTGATTTATGTTGTTTGTACACTGTTAGATTCAAGTGTAAAAAGTACCTGGATGATGCTTTATTTACGTTTTTTCTCTATGTATGTTATTAACATTATACAGTAGGCTTCTATACAGCACTGGTTTTTTGCTGATTGTCACTCTGTCTTCAAACTATGAAAGATTTAACATTATATTCTTATGGAACAGTGTGTTGTGAAAGATGCTTTTCTGTGATACGTGTGGAGTAGATATGGAAGAATCTGAAGACACTTGGTATTTCCTGAGCTGTATTTTAACAAAAATGATCTTCCCTAATTGACTTTAGTTTTCTCAAAACACCTTATTCAACGTTAAAAGGATTACGTTTCTCTCCATTCCTGATGTGAGCATGGTAACTGGTAAAGCAAGTCCTATAACTAAAATTCAGTTTACAGATAACCATGATAGAATAAAATTAAATTTCTCATTTCTATTCTAACTTTTCAGTGCTAAAAAGAGTAAAAAGCAGTAAAAGCTTTATTTTGTTGTCATTAAAATGAGCAGATATAAACCCAGAAGTAGTGCACTGAATAAGAAGGTGTAATTTTTAAACAGTAAGTTTTATGATTATCACATTTCTCATTATTACTATCTTTAAGGATAAGCACAGATTAAAAGACTCTGAACACAGGAGAAAGCACTGAACACTGTAACATTTTTATGGAACTTAATACGATCTAATCTCTACCCTTGGTCTCTAGAAATAAAAAAAGTGTGATATCTTCAAGATCATGCCCTTGTAATCTGCATTTTAACTAAATGATGGTTTTGGTTCGCAAGACATTCTCTATTTTATCCCAAACCCAGATTATTTTCATGTTAATTAGGTTCTGGATGCATTTACTATGGAAAAGGAAACTAAATTTTTATAGTCTTCTTTTCAATTTAATTAAAGTAGACCTTCATTCCTCTCTTCAGACAATATGCTACAATTAGAAGACCAGGAATGTGACAGTACTAAAAATTCAAATTTAAGAAAGACCCCAAAAAAGAGAGGAAAAATGTAAACAGCTAAATTATGAATAATGAATAGACTGAGGTAGTTTCTACATCCTGTAAAGATTTTTAGTACTTAAAGTGAGATTAAGACATGATTCAAGTAACTGATATTCAAACTATGACCTCACAAACTCTTTTTCAGTGCAATTCTATACAAACTTGGATTTCATAGCTAAGTTGTTTTTTCAGCTTAACAGTGTTTCAGAAACATGCTCAGAACAGCCACAGCCTCAGCAATACTAAGAGGCTTGACATCCACGTTGGTTTTGCATATCATTGGGATCCAAAAATAGTGTCCTTTTAATTTTTTCCTCTGTTTTAGTGTTCAGTCTGTGGTAGGTGATAATAAATCACCTCTAACACAGACTGACAGGCTTGATTTCCTCATAAAAACATTTTAAATCTGTCTTAACTTTTAGGCACTGGCAGAGAAGGATGTGATTCTGGACTTCTATGTAATAGCCTAGTTGTTAGAGAATTTTTCTAGGAAATAAAAGCAACATTTAAACGTCCATGTCTTCAATTGTATTCAAACTGCATCCTTTAAACCCCAGGACAGGGCCATAACCCTCAGGGTCCAGTGGAGAAGGAAGAGAAGGGTCTCGTAACAATATGAACATTTCCTTCCACTGAGGAAAGAGTTGGATCAAAAAGCAAGTGTAAAAAAAAAAAAAAAAAACCTGAGTGTAAAACTGTTAAGTTAAAAATTCTAAAACTGACCTGAAAGCAAAATCAGCTTGGTAATTGCCATTAACTACAGAAATACAAACATAATTGTCCATGTTGTGAAAGGGATAAAGAATTCTTTTTGTTTTCATGCTTACTGAGAACCATCCTTTCTTTCCAACTTATGTGCAGATATAAAATTTTTCTTAGTCAAAAGGAGAAGCTCCCTAACTAGGGGCTTGATACAAGTCCAGCTGAAATTGTTCCCAACTGAATTGGTCTTAGGAAGAAGCCATATATAGACTATGCCTAGACTCACTAAGGTACTTAAACAATTGAGTTGTCTCATATAAATCAATGTGATTTCAGCCATTTCATAGCAAAGTGTTTATTTTAGATGGCAGAGTGTTCATCCACTGAAGAGAGGATGAAATTCTCATCACTTCAGTAAACAGATAAAGTTTGCTATAGTATGGATATCTTCAGTTACATATTTTAGATACTGTAATCAAAGACTGCTTTTCAACCAATATTCTTATTCTCCTATGAAACTTTGAAGGACAGCACTAGAGAATGGGCAAGGGATAATAAAGGTAACTATATAGATTTGTATAAGGAACATATTTGCTCTCTCTAGTCATATTAGTGTTAGTAAACAATTTTAAGTGTGCTAATCCCAGAGTCCCAAGGAATTCTCTTTATGAATGTAAAGGAAATGCTTATGAAACATAGCTACTCATAGCAACTAACTGCATCTTAAAATTTATGTCAGATACTCAGATTAGCAGTCATGCTTGCATATATATTAGCTGTAGCAGAGACCTTAGTGCACATTGGTCTCTGTAATGAAGTTTTAGATGTTCCAGGATTTTCTTTTTCATTTTAGGAGGCTGTTTTACAATAGTATCTGGGGTTTGGGAGTTGGGTTTTTTTTTTGGAGGGGGATGAACTGGTTTGTTTAAATAAGATATTTCTAACTTTACTGTAGTGTTCTTGATATAATATCTTCCCCTGTAGAACTCTGAAGAATTTCTCATTACTTCACATTTACATCCTTTACTTGTTTGAGAATTTTGTTAAAGGCTATTGTCGTGGTTTAACCTCAGCCGGCAACTAAGCCCCACGCAGCCGCTTGCTCACTCCCCCCTGGTGGGATGGAGGAGAGAATCGGAAGGGTAAAAGTGAGAAAAGTTGTGGGTTGAGATAAAGACAGTTTAATAAATAAAGTGAAAGCCATGTATGCAAGCAAAGCAAAACAAGGAATTCATTCACCAGTTCCCATGGGCAGGCAGGTGGTCAGCCATCTCCAGGAAAGCCGGGCTCCATCATGCATAACAGTTACTAGGGAAGACAAACGCCACCACTCCAAATGTGTGTCCCCCCTTCCTTCTTCCCCCAGCTTTATATTGCTGAGCATGACATCATATGGTCTGGAATATCCCTTGGGTCAGTTGGGGTCAGCTGGGGTCAGCTGTCCCGGCTGTGTCCCCTCCCAACTGCTTGTGCCCCCCCAGCCTCCTCGCTGGTGGGGTGGGGTGAGAAGCAGAAAAGGCACTGACACTGTGTAAGCACTGCTCAGAAATGGCTAAAACATCCCTGTGTTATCAACACTGTTTCCAACACAAATCCAAAACATAGCCCCATACCAGCCACTATGAAGAAAATTGACTCTATCCCAGCCAAAATTAGCACAGGCTATTTACTTCCTCGTTCAGTTGCATCAAGCCTGAGATCCTTCCTCTTTCAAATCACTGCAAGGAAGGAGTAAGTAATTTCAAATTAAGAGTTACAGAGTACAGGAGACTTTCTAGTAGTGACCATAGGACTTTGATTATAGGTGATGAGATCAGAAAAGGAATTTAAAGGAATTTTAAAGGAATTTTATTTTTCCCATATGGGAAAAGGATGAGTGAGAAGAATGGTTTTTGAGATGGTAAAGATTTTCTTACAAAAATACTGTCAGTTCAGCTTTTTTATCTGCTGAAATAAACAAAATAATTTTGTCTAAAATCAGACTGAATAATATCAATCTTCTGTAGTGTCTCCATGCCTCTAGCAATTCACAGGAGCTTTACAGCTGCGTTCTCTGAGGTGCAACAGGCTTTTTGGTTAGGTGATTTTTCTCTCTTCACTTGGGTTTAGTACTATTGAAGAGAGTTCTGAACTTTTTCATTAGCATAATTTCTAATACTTCTAGAAAGCAGTCTGTAACTTATGATTGCAAAATGGTTTAGAATTGGTCAGAAGTCTTGTAACTACACCTAAAGAACTGGTGGCCAAATGCTTGTCCCAGCTGATGAAAATAGACTTGTTCTGGAAGCTCATGAAAACTATCAATAGAAAAAAAATAGGAATTTTATGACAAAGACTAGGTATTTTTATTTTACATTCTGACCATGCATGTTCTTCCTGGACTGGAAGCTTGTTACAGTTCTGGTTTTGACCATTTTCAGTTGTGAAAACCTGTTTGATTGTTTTAAGACATGCTTTAATGGAGCAGTGAAACAGGAGTTCAGCTCTCTTTTGAAGGTCGGACTTTATCAGCAATAGGTAATGAATCTTGACAGTTAATCATATGGGGTTTTGTGTCTCTGAATATGTCTACGTCTTTATCTATTTATATAAAGAGAGGGAATATAATGGCTATTATATGGTAATAATACAGTACATAGTGTTGCCTACAAGTACACTGTTTGGATAAAAGATAAATTAAAAGATAAAATATTCAAAAAGTTATAAGCATTTTTCATGTAGTTATTTACTGAGCACTGAAAATTTGAATAGTGGCAAATATTGTCCCTGTCCATGGTACTTGCTTTATAATATTTTCTGATGGTGAAAAACTAGTCATCTAACTCATTGCATAGGGATAATGCTGGTATTTATGAAGGAAAGAAATAAGTCACCTTTGAGCTATTACCTCTAAATATAATTCTGGACATTTTCCAGAAAGTTCATTGAAAATTAGTTGGCCAGAGGCACTCAGGCTTGACTACTTTCACCTGAAAAATTAGTGCACACTCAGTATTTTATAAAAATGCTGTGGCCAGAGAACTTCGTTGCATTAATTTCTTCTTTTTTTTTTTTTTTTTTTTTTGACAAGGAGAATCACCTCTGAGATGGAAATAAATGATTCTTAGCCCCACTATGCTTTTGCTTTCGTTGATCCAAGTGAAACTAAGTTTAGAAAACTGCTGAGAGAAGTGTTCACTCTACAGTCAGTATGAATCCCTGGAGTATGAGTTTATGGAGGTGATTGAGCGCTCTTCATGTTCTACAGTAATGTGCTAAGATACACTTTAAGTGGGAATGCAGCTCTTCTAAAATATGTTCTTTGAATCAGCACAGCCTGTGCAGATTTAGATTTGGTGCACTGGGCATGTGCATGAGTTAGAAAACTGACAATAATGACAAATGGGTGAATGAATTCTGTCATTTTGGAGATATCCTGCCTTTCCTCTGCCCAAAAAGTATGAAAGAAGAAAATAAATATCATAATTTCTCTTTACTGCATCCCACAGAGGAGTGCAGCGTAACAATAGAAATCCGCGTTTCAGAAGGTTGAGATGGTATCATATTGACATTAACAGTATAGGTCTACACAACTGAAGAATTGAACAAAAACTTATTGTGAAACCAAAAAAGAATAAAAACCAATGTTTGGATGAGCAATGCACAACTGATATAAGAACATCATATAAGATTTTAAAACATGGCCTCTTCTTTGTCAAAGGAAAAACCTTCTTACTAAAGACTATGCAACTTTATGCAACTGTTATTAAGAAAGACCATATGAACAGCAGTGTACTTTCCAAAGCATACAAGTGTCCTTTTGTATCATTTTGTTTCTGATAATTTCCTTTATGCCGCGAGCTTGCAAATACATCAAAGAAATATGATATCCTGGAAAAAAAAGAATATGTTTCTTTCCCCATTTCCCAAATTCCTTATATACCATATTACCTTCTGTTCCAGCTTTTTGTACCTCACCTCAGTATTATCTTCCCAGAATTAGAAAAAGTCATTGAATGGATTAGAATAAATTGTTAAAGGTAAAAACAGAAGTATGATTTAACACAAAACCAAAATGAAAAACAAAACAGATAAAGTTTTGAAAGTTCAACTAATTCATGATGTACCTATACTGTGTATCATTGTTTATGACTTCATTATGTTGTTACATTACAGAGCATTTAAGATGTTTGCATGCTAAAGAGTAGCAGCTCCTGTTGCATTTATTAGAAAAAAGCTTTTAAATTAATCATCTTCCAGTTAGTATAATAATCCACATCTTATTATAATACTTAGTCTTAAACAAAACCAACCATGGAACTTAGGATTCCACACTGTTGCTTTCAGGAGATATTTATAAATAATGTGATAGTCTATTTGTTATAAAACCAAGTAGGAAGCTATGATAACAAAAACTCCTAATATTAACAAGTGGGAAGGGACAAACTGGTAACAAATTTGTCATCTCCATTAGTATCAGACTGTGTGCAGATTCTGAAATACTCAAGGTGATCCAAAGATTGTATGTTTAATTAATGATTGTACAGTAAATAACTCTTCAGTGTTGTAACATCATACACCAATGCAGTGGGATTGGAAATATGCAAAAGGGGAGGGGCGAGGGGTAGGGAAGGTGGGTCCGTGTACATTTACATTTGCACTTGCACAGAAAGTGCGAATCCTTACACCTGTGCTTGCCAAAGCTAAATTTTTATTACATAAAAGACCTGGGATGCAAGTTTTCAAAAAGAAAGGGAGATTGCATGTGGAAAAAAAGGAGATTTGGAGAGGTCCTTCAGGCACGCAGCTCTAGCTTTTGGTGTTAGGTTGTTAGCTTTTCCATTATTTTGGAATAAAACTCAAGTTGAGGAAGCAAGTTGTTGTAAGTTGCCTTCAACATTTCCTATAGGAAAATTCAACCTCCAAGAGATTCCTTGAAGATATCCCCTAAAAGGCACCACTTTGGAGCTGGGCACTTCACAATTCTCCATGAAATACCTCAGAGATCTGCAAGTGACAGTGAGAAGGGGCTCATGGCAGGTATACCCTTTGTCTGCATTTTTTTTGTTCTGTGACTTTTTTTTGCCACTTTGCTTTCAGTTTAGTAAACAACAGTTTAACCTCTGCTTTGCCAGAATAAATTCACTGTTTTCATTTTTAGGCTTGTTTAGCATTCAAAGCATTGCTAATAAAACTGGCAAACTGGAGATGCTTTTGTTTCTGCAGAGGTAATCAGTCCAAAAAAACACTTTGGATGCCTGCAATCAAAGATAAATTTGGGAATCTCAGAGGCAAGTTTGATATCAGGATTAAAGGTTCTGTTTGACATCTGGCAGCCAGGGTAGGGAGAAAAATCTCCCTCAAAGATTAGCTCCTAGCTCCTGCTAGGAGCCAGCATTTGAAAGTGTGACTTTGCAAAACCCCATACACGTGTAGAAGCTCTAGCTAGCTTCTGCAGTGTCAACATAAAGATATAAAACAAAAGCAAGCACTTAAATTCTGATTAGAATCAACATTCTCTTTGCATCAGTTCTTTCCCTGAAGTTGTAAAGGCTGAGTCTATATGTTACCCATAATCAGGAAAAGGAAATACTTCCAAATTTCTCAGTTATTATTAAATGATGGGTGAATATGTATCATTCAGAAATTAATTCAGCTTACTTGACATTGTTTGGCTTGACAGGATATTTTTCATCTGCATCTAGCTCTGTTAGAGTTGGCTGGGTTTTGGTTTTATTGCTCTGGTTTGGTTTGGCTTGTTTTTTTTCCAAATGCACTCACCTGCAACTTGATTTCACATCTCTGTGTCTGTATATACTTTGTGCCAGTAATGTGGAAGGTAGAATTGTGTTAAAAGCATAGGTGGGTGAACAAGGTCTTCCTACTTGGCCTGCTGTCCTAAAATGTTACTATGGAAACCATCAAATGCTGTCTTTCTACCAAGTATATAAGCCCATTTAAGAAGAAGAAAGAAAAAAAAAGCACCAAGTCTTAGCTAGTCTATTTTCATGTCTGTAAGAATTAGGTTTTCGCTACAGAAAATCCTTTCACTTGGCATAAATGAAATTCAATCAACAGTTCACAGTGAACACTGGTAGATAAAGATGGTCAATGGATAAATAACACTTGCTATAAGCAATTGCTATAAGCAATTGTCCTATGTTCAGTCTTACATATTTGGGTCAATAGATTGCTTAATCATAGAGGAAGTAAGCTTTGAAAACAATACAAGGTTTTTGCATGGCTTCTCAGGACCTAGGAAATGTTAAACTCTGGACAAAGAGAACAGAACAAAAGCACAAAAACCTTTTAAACTTTAAACAACATCCTTTTTTAGTTTTAATAATATTTTATATCTTCATATTTCTAAACCTGCACTTTCTTAGCTTCCTTCAATCTAATAATTTTCTCCCAGCATTTCAAGAAGTATCTTTGCAAGGTATGTATTGTATTTCTCCTACCTCCATTTTATGGTATTCACCAGATATTTACCAGCTATTTTTATGTTATGGCCTCTTTCAGAAGGTTTCCTTTATTAAAAAAGAGTTTTAGTGAATCTTCTTGTTCTTTAATGTGATGAGAAAGACTCATCTGGGAGATGAGTTTTATTGAACTATTGAAAATTATCTAAGGACTTTTGCTTTTTTGTTTTCCTGCATCTACCCATTTTTTAAGTTGACCAATTTTGCTGGAGGTGACTATCTCCAAACTAGACATGCTCTTCAGCTGCTTTGATGGAAAGTCTGTCATCTTTCTGTAAACTGCCTCTGCTGGCAGATTAGACTAAGAACGACATCAGCTCTGTTCTGGGGTATAGCTATAGATTGACTTTCACGTATGCGTTCTCTGCTGAAAAACTCTTTGGGGAATGGAGATGATCCTTTCAGGCAAAGTTGTGCAAAAGAAATTTGGACTGATATTTTCTTAATTTCCACAGAACAATTTGCTGATCTGATCTATTAAGGGGTGACAGTGAAATAGAAAGATTCACTCCTTTTTTACCTCAGTTGATGCTGGAAGACTAAAAATGGAATTAACATTCAGATAAATTTTTATTTTATCTAGTCTAGAAATGTTAGAACAATAGTCTGTCATAAAGTCTGGAACTTTCAATCACTGAGAGATGGCAAGGCAGTCATAATGATTTTTATTTTTTTTTTAATTGTATTAAAGACTTTCTTACATTTTATTTTAGAGCTCTATTTCTGCAATGGCAGGCAGTGATGGTAATTAAGTCTGCAGAATACCTGCACATCCAGGTAAGGAGAAATGTGAGAAAATGTGTTCAGCTTACCCCTAAATAAAATGGTTTCTTTTTTATTTCCTTTCATAGCATTTCAAAGCACTAGATGCCCCAGAAGGAATGGAACTAAGGTACCCTCAAAGTGCAGTTGTTAATCTATCTGCCAAGTTTTCTTCAAGTTGTAATTTTAATGTTTGTGGTGGGTTGGTGTTGGCTGGCTGCCAGACACCCACCCAGCTGCTCTCTCACTCCCCCTCCTCAACAGGACAGGAAGAGAAAATAAGATGGAAAAGCTCACAGGTAGAGATAAAGACAGGGAGATCCCTTACCAATTACCATCATGGGCAAAACAGACTCGACTTGGGGAAAATTAATTTAATTTATTGCCAGTTTAAAATAGAGTTGGATGGTGAGAAACAAAGACAAAAACTGAAACACCTTCCCCCTATTCCTCCTTTTCCCAGGCTCACCTTCACCCCTTCGCTCCCAACTCCTCCTCCTCTCCCCCGAGGGGCGCAGGGGGACGGGTGTGTGGGGGCAGCCCCCGGCGGCTCCCCGCTGCCGCTCCTGCCTCCTCCGGCTGTTCCCTGCTCCAGCCTGGGGCCTTCCCCGGGGCTGCAGGGAAACCCCTGCCCCAGCGGGGGGGGGTCTCTCCCGGGGCCGCAGGGCCATCTCTGCCGGGGAGGGGGGCCCGGAGCACCTCCTGCCCTCCTCCCGCTCTCCCCTCGGGGCTGGCAGGGCTGTTTCTCCCCCCGTTTCCCTCAGCCCTTTTGCCCTTTCTTCCCCAGGCTTTCTTTCCCCGAGGCTGAGGGGCTCAGCTGTGCCCGGCGGTGGGGCCGCTGGAGCCGGCGGGAACCGGCGGGAACCGGCTGGGTCCGGCCCGGGGCAGCCCCGCCTCTCCCCTCACAGCCGCCGCCGGCCCTGCAGAGCCGCCCGCCACCAGCCCCTTCACACATACACCCAATAGAATGTTATAACTACAATTCAAGTACATCTTAAGTAAGTAATGGCCAATATATAAAAAATTAAATTCCATGAGAAAACAGAAGGGGAAAAAAACCCAAACACGGTAATGTTTTCTTTGTGTTGTCTGTATCATACAAAGAGTTGGGGAAAGAGAAAACAAGCCTTCATCTGATGCTTGCTGAGGATTATAATGTCATTTTTGTGATTACAGACATGCCTAGGGTGGTACCTTAGTACCATATTTTGACTGCAATCTTTAAGAACAGTGCTACAGTCAAAATGGTATTTCTTACATAAACTAAGAATACTTTATGTATTTTTTACCCTTTCCTCCTTTGTCACTCTTTTCAAATAACTGTAAACAGAATTGTTGTTGACTCAGGCAGTTTAGCTGTTGAAGCCATGAGATGATAAGAGAAAGAGTATACAATATAAGAATAAAATTAATTATTCCAGCCATCTTTTGGTTCATGAACCCCAACACAAATCACCAATGCCTGCAGTCCTGAAGCTTCAGTCTGTATCTGATCTTTGCAACTCCACAGAATCACAGGATGGTTGAGGTTGGAAGGCTTCTCTGGAGATCGTTTAGTGCAACTTTCCTGCCCAAATCAGAGTGAACTAGGGCAGGTTGCTTTAGCTGTTTTTTTAATATCTCCAAGGGCAGACACAGCTAGCTTCTCTGGGCAACCTGTTCCAGTGTTTGACATGCTCCCCCCTAAGATATTTATACATATCGATGAGATCCCCCCCAAGCCTTCTCTTCTCCAGGCTAAAAAGTTCCAACCTTTTCAGCCAGTCCTCAGATGACAGATGCTCCAAACCCTTAACCATCTTCCTATACCTTCCCTGGACTCGCTCGAGTATGACCATGTGTTTCTTGCACTGAGGAACCCAGAACTGGACACACCACTGGTCTCCCCAGTGCTGAATAGACAGGAAGGGTCACCTCCCTCCACCTGCTTGTAACACTGCTCTTCCTAATGCAGCTCAGGATGCTGTTGACCTTCATTAATGCAAGGACATATTTCTAGCCCATGGTCAGGTTGGTGTCCACTGTGACCCCAAGCCCTTTTCTTCAGAGCTGCTTTCCAGCCATAGGGTTAGTCCTCCTTGGTGTGGAACTTTGCATTTCCCCTTGTTGAACTTGATAAGGCTCCTGTCTGCCCATTTCTTCAACCTGTCAATGTCCTTTTGAATAGCAGCATAACCATGTGGCATTATAAACCACTCCTCCTGGCTTTGTATTGCCTGCAGACTTGCTGAGGGTGCACTATCCCATCATCCTGTTTGTTAATGAAGATGTTAAACAGTGTTGGTGCCAATATCAACCCCTGGAGCACATCACTAATGACTAGCTTCCAGCTGGACTTCGTGCCACTGCTCAGAACTGTTTGAGGTTGGCAGTTGAGCCAGATTTCATTCCACCTCATTGTCCACTTACCTAGTCTGAGCTTTATCAGGTTGTTAATGAGGATATGGGAGACAGTGACAGGCTGGTCCCAGCCTCTTTCTGCAGAGAAATGACATTTAGAATTCCTAGTGATGAAGCTGGTGTTGAATGGAATTGACATGTGGGATGGGTAAATGTCTTGGTTTTACAATATTACTCCAAAGTTATTAAACTAGCACCTTCAAATTTTTACCCATGTGACTGTGAAACCAAAATTAACTCAACTGGTAGTCACATCAGTTAAATAAAAGTTATTATGATGATCCTATATACAAAGTGCCCCCTTTCTGCAAAGCTCAAGGCACTATAGCAGTTCATAAAAACACAATTAAAGCAGAGTAAATGTGTAATAAAAAAAATCTACTTCATTAAAATGTCAGCAGTTTACTTACATTTTTATATATAATATATATAATATATAATATGTAACATGTAATTTTAATACACAATATGCAATATGCAATAAATAACATATTTTATTATGTAATGATATACAATTTACTATATGATATACTATATATATTTTTATACACATATATATAAACCCCTCCAGTGTAAATGACAATGTGACGCCTTGTGAACGGGATATACAAAGTCACAAACAAAATCACTGTGGCTTGGGCCTGTCACCCACATAATGTATTCAATCAATTACACGATTGCTTTCTATTTCTATTCTGAAGTGCTTTCACCTGCACTGCCACTGAGTAACTTGAAATTGCATGAGTAAATCTGCCAGTGTTATACACAGACCATGTTAGAACATCCACACCAGGATGAACGTCTCTAGGGGCCCAATCCAAAATCCAGGGCAATCAGCAGAAGGATTCCTGAAGTTGTTGGATTAGACTCTTTTGCGGTATATGGCCTGTAATATGTGATGTCATGTTTGTGGTGACAGAGGAGAAATTAGTTTTTCCTTTGAACTTTTTTTTTGTCACTGTAGGTGGCACCACACAGCATTTTTCATTTGGAGCAAGGATTGACTTCAGCAGTTTTGTTATTACAGTCAACACAATTTTCCATAGAACTCCAATACCTTTACAGTAAAAGAAAATTGTATTTCTCACAACTGGTTAGAACTGTGTAAAACTCAGCACTTTGTATTCAGACACTCATGCCAAACCCTTTATATAGTTAAACACACAATCGTGAGATTTTCTTAGAATTTTAATTTCATGGTTTAATGTAAATTAAAAAAACCCAAAAGCCAAACAAAAAAAAAGGCCTATGAATTTCCCACGATTGTATCCCTAAACTATAAATCTGTTATTTAAGCATATTTTTAGCTAAATCTAGCCCACATTTGAGATTAACAATTAAAACTTTGCAGAGTTTTATTGCTGGGTTTGTCCTTCAACTGACTGTGGAACAGTATTGCTTTGGCATTTCTGCATCTAATTTTCCAAGAGCAAGAAACTCTACAGGCCTTATTGGTAGTACATTAGATGAAACTGAAAATGATATTGGTGTAAGATGAAAAACTATCTTCATCAAGTGCTAACCTAGGAACTCTAATACATCTGAAACTTTGGCAAACTATTTTGAATTAGCAACAAAAATCTACATAGAGTTGCCATGTCTTTCTTTGAAGAGTCTGTCCTTCCTGCAAATACACACACAAAGTGCATCTGTCCTCTCTTCCCACTCTTCCTCCTCTTCCTTCCTTTAGCGAGTAAATGTTCATAAACACATTCTTCCTTTGAACATACCGTCTCTCACACCTTCGCTCATATGAAAAGTTTCCTGCTGGCAGGAAGGCTTTCATACTGAATGCATAGCTCTGCTCTAACCCAATATGACTGTGTCTTATAGGGCCCAGTAGCCATTTAGATATTTTTAAGAAAATATCCCTAATGTGATCAGATTTTATGAAGAGATAAATAGATCAATTTTGTATTAGGGAATAATGTTGTGGAGCAGGGCTATACCATGAAGTCACATGAAGAATCATAAAATCTCCAACAGTAACTGCTGTATAGGAAGGCCCAAGCTGTTGTTGATGACAGCTGAGATATTGCTGTTGACTCTGCTTTCTGCAGTGACTTAAGCAAACTTAAACTATCTAAATGTGCAGTTTGATTGACCTCCTGTTAAGGTAGTACAGTTGAAACTTCTTTAAAAAATCAGCTAAAATGCTTGTCATAATGCTGTTAACCTATGAAAATCTACAGAAAAGCAACACAACCTATGACCATACAAAATGGGATACACCTTAATTTTTAGCTTCATTCCCCAAGGCTAAATGATTAATAGCTTAAGTATCATGGAAAAAAAGAATTTACTTCTCATCATATTTGATAAAACAAATTGTTATTTCCTGCTGATTCTTCTAGCATTTCTGATCTTTCCTGATTTTTTATCTTCTTTTTAAAAGGGTATAAAATATAAATGCTTTATTATCAGTTTTCTTTGAAGATCTCTTACCTTCCTTTTCCCCCAAATCTCTACTTTGCTTCTGCCAATGGATATCACCACTAGCGTTTCAAAAGCCACATTTAGTGTCACTCTATTGTGCATCTTGATTTATTGAATTTTTGCATTAACAACAACAACCTTGGATTAAGTGTATTATTTTATGCTTTTTATGTTCCAAATCAACCTGGGTTTTGTGCATGTCCTGGCAGGAGTATAAACAGTAGATGTTGTGTCTGCCAAGGAGTTAATAAGATTTGAATTCCATTTTTAAGTGGTTCTAATGATTTGATGCTTTGATACTTAGAGGGTTGTCTAGTACAAAGCAAATGTTTACTAATTATTACTTTGAAGCTTCATTAGATTCACTAATTCACTGCCGTGATCTGGAGGAATTTGTTCAGGTGTTAATTTCATTTTGTCTCTTGCCTTTTTTAGTCACATACATAGTCAAACTATGTTTTAGAAGACTACACTTTCTCAATGAACACACAAAAAAAAGGAGCTATAAATCAACATCAATAGCAAGACTAGTAAGAATTTTTGTGCACATAAACGTAGTTCAGCATTTCAATAGTATTTCAAAGTAAAACATATGAAAATGAAAAAAATGTTAGAGCTAAGTGTTAACAAGAATAATTCATTAAAATAATGAATTCGTGAAAATATTTGGTTCACTTCTGAAAGAAAAAAGTTATACCTGTACAGTTATTCAAACTGTAGGGAAATTGTTTTGAAGCTTAAAAGTAAAGTATTATTTTTAAAAAGAGAGACTTCTCTTTCCTAAAGCCAGAATCAGTGAGGTACTTAATGCCTTGCATAATTTTCAGCTCATGATTAGTTCTGCTGTAGTTTAATGATTGCAGAATCATATGACTGAAGTTTAAACACAGGATTATGTATATTTTTGGTGAATAAAAGCCCATCTTTCTGTTTTTTCTCTTAAAATAATACTCACGCAAGACTTTAGTACTCAAGTAAGACTTTAATCTTACTCTTCTTTTGGATCAAATTCGGAAGTGTTTAATATTTTTTTTTCCCTTGAATTACAGCCTTTTTAAAACTAAACACCCTAAAATATGTTCTATTTTCTCATGAACTACCAAACCCATCAGTCTTCCTGGCACTTATATATCATTGTGTTTTCTAACACAAGTAAATAAGTAACATAAGTTGATAAGTAAATTGAGTTTGCAAACACTCAAATAATTTGTGGGACCGGTAAAGAACTACTTTTCATAAACAGAACTATACACCAAATGAATTTTTTTAATAAACCATTCTAAATAAGTAACTACAAGAAATATGACAGTTTGGAAATCCTTTTACACAAAATATTCCACAAAAGAAAGAAAAGTATATAATCTTTCATCTTATTTCCTTTTTTTTATATATAAATTCTTCTTGCAAATACCTTGAAATGGGGTTTGCAAAATAATCTTTCTTATTTTTAAACAGGTAGCTATCAAGCAGATAGTGAAATTCCTTCCAAATATTCTCTTATTTAAGAGTACAACTTTTAGAAATTAAATGCTTTTTTTTTTTTACAAGAAACCCAGATTCTTCATGCTCTAATTATTTTAATGAAGATTTTTCTGTTACTACCTGGTTTGCATTTTTGTTTTTCATTTTCATTCACTTTATCTTGCAACAGAGATTTCTTATCTGTTGTTGCATTTATACAAGCTAATAAACTTGTTCATTCGTAGCCTTTAGATTGGTTTTCTCCTCTACTGATTTTGTATAAAGGTATAGGACTATACAGATATGGCTTAGATGTGTACAGCAGAAAGTTTCCGAGGCTTGGCTGTTTGTATTTTCCAGGCAAAACCACTAATGCTGCAAAGCAAAAAGAACAAAGATAAGAAACTTCCTTTAAAAGTCACAGACCCCCACAAAAAGTCACAGTGGCTTTATTTTTAAAATGCAGGTAAAGATAAAAGTGGGACAAATCAAGAGTCCTGTTTCCATCATAGTTTATAGATTTTATGTTAAACAACCATAAGATAGAAATTATCCTGAAAGTAGTCCTGTGTTTCTCACTTCCTTAATAGAAACTAAATTGAAAAATAGGAAATATGGCTTTGGATCTTCTCAGGCTGAAAATGGCCTAGATCTTATACTTCCAACCTCCTCAGTGGGTTCAAAAGCTCTGAACTATTGCATAAAAGGTAGGTGGTGCCATGAACATTGACATAATGGTTCTTTCAGCAGCCATATTTTGGAACAGATAAAAAACAAGCTCAAGCTACGTTCCATTCATTGAAATCCTAAATTGAAAATATTGTCTCTGCAATCCTGAATTAGGCACCTAAACTCTGAGAGAATTTCCTGTTAGCTATCTGGCTGCTTTCTACTCAGTGTGAACATGGTTTTGAGACTGTTCTGCAAAGCGTCCTGATTCTTTACACACACGGTGTAGTAAACCCAGCGTGCAGCTTCGGGTTTTGCGTTGTTGTTTATGAACCAAGCAGATAGTAAGGTGCCTGCAAGTGTCTAAGCCTTTTATTGGCTCTAACTGCTGAGGGTCTTTTGAGGATGCTATTTTGTACCAAAAATCATTTGACGTGTCCATCGGTATTTTTCAAGGAAATTTTCTCCCAAATTCAGATCTTTTTCAGTCCTGCATGGAAATATTTTTCTATCAATCTGATAAAAGGCTTGTGTCACGTATTGAGAAAGCTCTTGCTTCACCCCCAACTCTAGTATCATACATCATTAATTGTTAAATCTTCCTGAGGCTAAAGTTTAGAACAGTAGTAGTCACTAGTGCTTTTTCTTTCAACCTTCAAAAATCACTTTCCTTCCCCTTGAAAACAATATACAAACACAAAAATCCTTTAATGACATCTTCTGAAAGCAAACTCAGGCAGCACATGGTTTGAGTATGTCCTATAAGCAGCTTCACCGTACCTAGCAAGGCACCTGCAGGAGCACTAACAAGAGATGCCATTAAGCACTCCACAGAATTCATAAGTATTCAGGCCCCTTTTAAAGAAGTTGACAACGCTGAATGCAAGGCCCAGGCTAGTATTTTTGTTTGTTATCCTAAACTGGGGAATTTTTGATGTCAAAATCACTATGATGTCTGGTGCTTGGAATAATGAAATGCTGATGGATAAGAGTCTAAATAACCAAAGTGTTTTCTGTTTTTTCTCCTAATGTTACTGTTTTGTTGTTAATTCACAATTTGTCAGTGACAATCTAAAAGATGTTTGTTAGTCCTTTTGGCTGTACAGCTATGCTTTAAGTCTGAAACTTAAACTTATATTGGAAAACATTTTTTTTTATATTACATTTGTAGGAAGTGGGATTAGAATCATAAACCAAAAATACCTATTTACCATTGCTTCATTTATTTAGGATACACATTTTGTTCAAAAGATGTTGAATTCATTATACAAGGAAAAAAAAATTCTTCAGGTAAGGTATGCCTACACAGATGTTACTGTATGGCTTATGGGAGACAAACCTGGACAAGTTCAAATACTGCTAGCAGCAAGGCTAGGAGAATGTGAAGTTTAATATGGACTAGCAAATTAAACAGCTCTTAGTGAGTTCTCTGTGATGTCCATACTGTTAAAAAGCGCCTTAGCTAACTAGTTGAATGATAACCTATTTTCATCTACATAACACCGTTGTCACAGCAGGGGAACCGTCACGGAACTGATTTATTCTATAAGGATGTTTCCATTTTGAGACCTATATAGAATAAATCAACTTTAATGTTGATGTGCTAATTAACTACCTGCTAATAATTTTTGTGACTACACATGCTTTCTGATAGGCACTATCACTCCCACTACTATAGAAATCTGGATTAATATTAGAAAACAAAAAAAAAGAAAGACAGTGATCTGTTTCACATTAGTCTAATATTTACTTAATTGGGTTTATTCTCAATAAATATTATTGCAAGTGGTCTTAAAGGAAGAACAATGCTTTGAAAAGAAGGATACTTTAAGGAAATGTTGTAAAGCCTGATTAAAAGCGAGGCCTTAGAAATGTAAACTATTCTGTGCAGGCAGTTTCCAGAATAGCTGCAATGATTCACCCGGTGATTGTGACACATGGATTCTTTTGCAGAGTAAAGGTCTACAGACAGAAATTGTTATCTCTGGTAATTCCAGTCATGCAGATTTAAAAAGATGTACTAATCCAAACAGAAACATGCCATTTAACTTCTGTGTCCAACTAGAAAAATAAAACAGATCTAATATTAAATACAAAATATAGTAGGTGACCAGTATTTTAAAGCACTGTATCAGAGGAAACAGCATAGGGATCGATAGCCAATGGATGTATACCTTCCTAGGCGTAGCAGTAATGTGCAAAGCAAGAGCATTAATTCATTGAAAAGCAAAATGCAATATGTTTGGTACCTTCACTGTTTGAAGTATGTAGTCTAAGTTGATTTCTGAACATTTTAGTGCAAGTAGAATTTCAGTTAATGTTGAATGTTAAGCTACTTAATATAGAAATAGCCATTTATTATATGCACATTCAGTGCCTAGCAGAATGTGGCCATCTGTAAAAGTGTCTCAGTCACGGTCGGTAGGTTTTGTCAATGATTCTTTGGGCTTGGGAGTCCACACACACACAGAAAAGGAAAAAAAAAAAAAAAGAAAAAAGGATAAAAAAGAACAAGAGGTACTAGAATTGAAAACAAAAATTGCAAATGATAAAATGCAAAACAAACAAAAAATTAAAATCAATGCTACTTTTACTTTAAGCAGTTATTATTACGTTCACCCATAGGGGTACCTCACGTGTTTATCTATTTGTAACAGTTAAATATGGTTTGATTCTCAGACTGAGACTTTTAAAAGAACCTATGACAGGTATCTAATTCCCCTTAAATTCACTAAAGTTTGATGGCTTCATTTTTACATATTGTAGGTAATTCTAGTAATCCATGCCTTGAGGCCTATACAATACAAGCTAAAATAACCTCTCTTTCCTGATGTGCCAATCCAGCTGTGCTTGCTGGGCATAATGTGAATAAAACACCATTCTCTCAAGCCTCTTCTCTGTTGTTTTCATGCACAGTTTCTGTACCAGACACATCATGCTATGTGGTAAATACTCCTAAGCCATAAAACAAGCATCTTTTCTCCCTGAACAACAGTGCAAACAGAGGAGCAACACAGAGATGTACAAAAAAGCTGAATTCTGATTTTGTTGGTGTGGCTTTTTCAATTTATGCTTGTGTTCTTGTTGGTATAATAGGCTTCTGAGCCTCTATCGGAATCTGCTTGTATGATTAAGTGGTTTTTAAAAACGAGAAAATGTCAAAAAAGAGGTAGGTACTTCTTTGCACAGAATCATTCTCTAGAACTGATTTCCAAAAACCAACATACACAACACCTTGTAGGTGTATTCTGGTACTTATGTAGGGAATAATGAAGATTTATTTCACTTGCATGAAACAGATTGTTAGCTGAGGTTCTGAGAAGGGATACAAGTTTAAACTAAACTGTTTTGAACAAAATGGGAAGCAGAATGATGAATTGTTCCCAGGTTTATTTGAGATTTACTTTCATTTTCCTATTAGACAGTCATTCACTCTATTAAATATACTGCAGTTTCATCTATCTTCTCCAGTTTTTTATTGTGGGATTTTCTTTTGGGGCTTAGGTTTTTTTGTGGGGTTTTTTTGTGTGTTTGATTTTTATCTTCTTTGACTCCAACTCTTCTGAATTTATCTCCCAGCATACATTCTTTTTTTAGCTATCACTATTCTTTTCTAACTATTCCTACTATTCCTAATGGATATCTCTGTCTCCTCTTCCTTCAGGTTTCTGCATTCTTAATCTATTATCTAGTATTTGATTTTTGAAATCCTGTCATCATTTTTCTGTTGCTCCTATTTACTGTCCTTCACTTTTAAATATTGCTGCATTCTTTCTTTTTGAGATGTCGTCTCCAATGTTTTCTTGCCGAAATATTTTTCTTCAAGGTAACATTGAAATATATTTGTTACATCTGTGTGGTTGGGACAAACTTTATGCTTCCTACTACTTCATATGTCTCAGTATTCAGAAAAGTAAGATAATTAAGCAGAAAAGACACAGATATGATGGAAAGAGGTAGGAAATTTACTTACTGTAAAATTTGTTTACTGTAAAGATTAATCATCTTCCTGTAACAAATGCTATAGTAATACACATGCAATGACTAATTTTTATTTGTGTATTGAATTTTCTTATTTCCCTTCCCCCTTTTCTTTTTTCTAGATGAAACAATAGTATTTTTTGCAACAAATTTTCCTATGACAATTATTACTTTCTACAATTTTTAGAAAAGTTGGTTCCTTAGAAGATATTTTGACAAGCCATATTGTTTAAAATAACTTCTAGGTTCCTACTGTATCCACATGGCTGTTTTGTACTGTGCTGCTTTTTTAACCTGAGCATCTTGAAGATTGAATCATTTTGGACATGGCAAGATCTAAGGAACACTTTGTGCTTTGTTATGGGAGTTACACCAAAGGAAAACCTACCCAAATTATGTGGGCTTTATGTTCTACTGATGGAAGGTATTTAAACCTAACAAAGCTGTCACTTACTAGTTCACTATCCCTGCTCTTTTCTTAAACTTTCACCTAGGAAAGGTTTAACTTTTAACTTTCTGGATACTGCTGAGTTTGTAGAATAAAAATTTGGGCTCCATGACTCCCTACCGTACAAACATTAGAAAGAATACCATCAGGTATAGCCAAACAATAAAGTCTTCCTGAGGAACTGAGATCTGTAGCATCAAAGCAATATATCAGTTGTGCACAGCACACCATTCTTTATACCAAATGCTCAGATATTTACAGGGAGAATAATGATTGCCTATTTTAGTTTCACCGGTACCAAAAATGAAGGTCAAGGGTCTATATTTTGATCCTTTGGCTTAGCTTTGTAAAGTGCAAGATGTCTAGTAATTAACTTAGTTATGACTCAGGTGCAAATTACTTCTGGAATTTAATTGGGAATTAATTCTCCAACTTAGCCAATTCTGAAAATCTCAGAAGGTGTTTATATTCATATTTTGGCATCTAAATATCTTTGCAAAGGCTGTGCTCAGACACATGCTTAGAATTTTATGCTCAAATTTATTTATGTCTTTAATGATTAATGTGTATTTAACTGCTTTGCTGAATATCGATTTTAGCATGTACTAAACAGCTTTGTTGAACTGGGGTCGACTTGAAGCATTTTAGCTATATGCTAAATTGGGTGGGCTTATCATTTAGTTTCTGCACTTAAAAAGGTGTAAACTTGCAGCTGCTACCTATATGTAGATCCAGAGAAATTTAATTTGCTTTGCTACTGACATCAGCAAGTAAAAAAAAACAATGTAGAGGTTTTTTACCCTGATTTTGCTGTGAACATGCCTAGGACCAAAGTAACCAAAGTCCCAGTAAGGCTGTTTCAGAGAAACATTGGAAAATATTGTGTTAGAAGTAAAACATTCCCATCTCAGTGAAACTTCCATTTCTCAGTCTCTCAAACATATGAATTAACTCACGTTAAAGTGGTGTATCTGCATTGATATGAGTTAGAATCTGAGTATCTACTGTCTAACTTTTTTTTTTTTTTTTTTGCCGTTCAGCGATTGTTTTTTCTTGGTATAGCCCATGCTATGCATTTTTTGTATACTTATTGAATAACCTTTTCTAAATTATTAGCTGGTTGTAAGCATTTTACAATTACCTTCATTATGAAAGATGTCTTTATTATTCTGCATTAATATTGCCAGTAGCAGAAACACTAACGTTTGCAATATTGTATGTCACCTGCATCCCAGAATTATAATTATGGTATAATGTAGAAGGCTTGCTACTTAGGTGGTCAGGTTATAAAAGCATTTTTGTCTGCAGTACAAAAGCTTAATCCTGTTCTGTATTTAAAAGAAAAATAATTCAGAAGCTAAATGTTCTTACTGGTTCTTCTGAACAAATGTTAGTCATACTGTTATTTAAGGCTGTATTGGGTCTGGCTGAGATGGGGTTAGTTTTCCCCATAGCAGCCCTCATAGCACTGTGCTTTGTAGTGGTAGTTAGAAAGGTGTTGATAACACACCAGTTTTTGGCTACTGCTGAGCAGTGCTCGCACAGCATCAAGGCTGTCTCTCCAACATTCCCCCTCACCGGCAGGCTGGGGCTGGGCAAGATCTTGGGAGGGGATGTAGCCACGACAGCTGACCCAAACTGGCCAAAGGGATATTCCATACCATGTGATGCCTGCTTAGCAATAAAGGCTAAGTAAAGGGAGGAGGAAGTGGGGGGCATTCATTATTTACATTTGTCTTCCGGAGCAATTGCTATACATACTGAAGCCCTGCTTCCCAAGAAGTGGCCAGACATCACCTGCTGATGGGAACTAGAGAATAAAATCTTTTGTTTTCCTTTGCTTTTGCGCACAACCTTTGCTTTTGCTTTATTAAAACGTCCTTATCTCCACGCACAAGCCTTTTGTTATATTTTCTCTCCCCTGTCCAGTTGAGGAGGGGAGTGATAGAGTGGCTTTGGTGGGTACCTGGCATCCAGCCAGCGTGAACCCACCACAAAGGCAATGAATTATTTTCTTGAAAAGGTAGTATCTGTCTCTTTAGTCAGTGATAATAAATAACAGATAATAAACACATTATTTGGTATCTTTTCAGTGCTTGATATGCATGCAACTGAGGTTTTTAACAATCAAATAACAGAATAAACAAAAAGAGCTTAAACCTCCCAAATAAAGCATAATAGTAGTAATAATGTTGCTCTTCATGTGGCATTTCTTTCTAAAGATTTTCAAACCACTGTGTGAACTTTGCCAACAACACTGGCATAAGGACTGGAACAACCACATCTGGTTTGCTGGAATGTAAGTATGGTAGTGAATAGCATCTCTAATATTAATTTACCGTTTATGTAGCACAGAAGCAGTGGCTTGGGTGGTGTTTGTGGAAGCATGTGGGAAACATTTCTAATTATTTTTGTGTGTGTGTTCAAATGCTATTTCTTGCCACTAAGAAAGCTTTTAACGTTTCTAACTACCAGCTCCTCTAACCTGAGGTCAGAACTAGTAAGTTCATCTTTGAGATATGGTGAAACTTATTTAAAGTGCAGTATAAATCAGGTTTACTCACATTATAAATGAATTGCAAAACCAATCCATGTGTGTTACAGAAGCCCATGGTAGCACTTCATAGGATCTACGCAAAATACTGTGTGATTCTATACATCCCTAGCACACCTCCACACCTCCACTCTACAGCTGGCCTGTCCACTTCCATAGGGTTTCTAGAACTTGCAAATATTCATGCTGCTTCCTTCCGAAAGCCCGGAGCTAGGGAAATCCAGTAGAAACTGCTAGCTTAGCTTAAAAGCTCTATCTGAACTGAAGATACAGAGAACTCTGCCAAACAACCAGGCTCAGATATGTTTCCCAGCCATATCCCAGACTTAGGTCAGGGTAGAGCAGAGGAAAACACCAGACTTCCCCTATTTCTTCTCTCCTTGTTTGCCATGGCTTCTTTGAGAAGTAAATCCACATGTGCACGTTGGCAGGTGCTTTCATTTCCATGCAATTAATGTGTTGTGCAGCACTGGAACTAGGAGAACAAACTCAATCTCTGATTTTCAGTAAGTAGAAAGACTGAAAAGTGATCACTGCCTGAAGTTCTGACCCCAAAGCATCATCCTCTATTATACGAGAAGAGTAATTTTAGTACCCATTAGCAATTCTTCTGTGTGGGTTATTTGAAGAACACAACAGATACTTAACTAGCATTTTTAATATCAACGTTAAATTAAAACCCTTTGTCTCCATTTCCTTTACTTTTGAGGCAGGAATGTTTGTAAGCGAAGGATTTATGTTTTGCTATGGTTCACTCACTGAATTGTGTTTATTGACAATACTGTTTATCTTATATGTAAAACTTATGCAATATTTGGTATTGGACTCTCACTGGCTTTCTATTTACTGTATAGTATTTGATTCATTACAAGACAGCTGTAGAAAACCCTAAAATAGTTTGGAATAAAGACTTTTGTTTTTAATGAAGGACTATGCAATGTGTTTAACTTGGACTTTTGTGTTGTGTGTGCCTCTGTGTTTTCTAAGCTTTTTACTATGTGGCTGTGGTAAATGGAACAGAAATTAGAAGTGAGGATGAAATACCAGCACAAAAATGTTCTACTAAAACCCCCCTCCAACTCCATTCAGCTGCGGGTAAGTGCCTTTATTTTACCTTCTGGAAATATGTCTTGAGTTTTTATGAATTTTCATGAAAATATGCTGTTTACAGAAAACCACTCAGAGAAGCCACAAACACTGACGTTTCAGATGTGGTCATAAACTCATCCCAAACCTGTTTTGATCTGCAAGGAATGGTTCTGCATTCTCTCTCCCTGATCAACATCTCTTTTCCTTTCTCTAGCGATAGTGAGTATGGCTGCCCAGTCATAGACCCAATCTGTTTGGAAATATTAATATTAGTAGTAGTATTAATATGAGTATTCAATTTTTTAAGGGGAAGATAGTGACTCTTTCAGCAGCAACATGGATTTAGGCCAGCTCAAGCTGTTATACTCAAAAATCTTCTTATGGGCAAAAGGGAACATGCTGTATACGTAAAGCTAAGGATTTAGCATTTGTCTAATTATTTTTAACAGCCTAATAAAAATACAGCAGATTTATTATCATTAGTCCAGTTACAATAATTGTAACACTTGTGTAAGTTCAAAGGCCTCATACCAGCTAACAGCATCGTACCAAAAATCTTCCTAGTATGTACCCCTTTTCTCTGGTGTTATGCTAACTCCTTTTGGGTCCAAAGGTCTACAGTGTCTGTCTTCCTCAAGCAGAAAGGTGGAGCTGATGCAGCAAGTCATAAGCCTTCCAGGCTCCTCAGCAAGAGGAGTTCATTGCTGGTGCTGCCAGTCTGGGTTTATTTTTATACTTTTTGTACCAAAGTCTGTTTTCTGTTCGTTACTTCCCAGCTAAAGTTTGAGAGCTACACTGCAGCCTTCTCCAGCCCCCATTCACAGAACAGACTACTGTTTGTTACACAGTGACTCACTAAGAGTCTTCTTAGATCTTAACCATGGATGATATCCACAGAGTGAAGCTGAAAAAGGTTAGGCAGTAGTGCCTTGACCCTTAGATGGTTGTTCTCACAGCTAACACCAGCTCACTGCAGGACAAGTGCAGATAAGTCCCAATACTCTGCGCTGTCAGGTTAATATAAAGCCTGTAGACTTTTAGCAGTAACAGCAAAAAAATCGTATTTATTTCAGATACAAAGCTGATGTTGAAATCACACCCTAAATCTGATATAATTTTGAAGATATCCTTAGGGAAAAGCAAAATTTTTTCTGAAATGCACACATTTGCACAACTTACCAGATAATAATTAATTAGGAGAAATAGAGCAGTTCATCCTGTCACAGATAAACAATACTGTTGCTTTAAATTTTTTAAATCAAAGCTGCGTTAAAAAAATAGCCATTAGTAAACAAATAAAATCACAACAGAAAAAATACTAGAGTAGAAAACACACTAAATAGAACAAAGAAGAAATTGAAGAAAAAAGTGTTTTGAAGACACTGCAGAAGTTATCAGAAGTGAGGGAAAATTTTATATCCCTTATCTGTAGTTGCTATCAAAGTTAATTAATTTCATTTTAATCAAGAAAAGTCATTACTATCTTTGAGACTATAGAAGCTTGTGTTGGTCTCTGCCCCTAGTCTCACAGAAGTCATTAGCTTCTGCTCAGAGAAGTCTTTGCAGAACTTATGACTTATCTTCAACCAAGGAGCCAATACCTTATTATTTACAATAGAAGAATTTTGTGTGTATGTATCTAACACTACTATGCCAGAAAATGAAGGGACACTGTTTATCTATCTCACACACTAGTTACTTTTGAAGTCATCAGCATCATTAAGCCTCATTGTGAGGCTGGTGCTATAATAAACCGAATTGCATGATATTACACTCTGTCATTCCCTCAAGCAACAGGGGTCAAGAAAATGGTCTGAGTTAGATGAGCATTGGGAGAATCAAATGAAGGTGTAAGAGACTGAAATTATTAAGTCTTATAGTTGCCACTGGCTTTGCTTATTATTATTATTTGCATAGCCATCTGATTTATTATTTGCTTGCATGCATAATTTAAGCACTAGTCCCACTTTCTGTAGATATTTGTTTGTGTTGTCTACCAATGTGTTTCATTGTTTACCTGATGGCTTTTTAAGAGCGTTGATCTTTAGGCTGATAGCTAAAGTCATTGGTCATTATCCATTTATCTAGCCAGAGCAACACATGCACTAAGCATTCTGGCAAATGACCAGATGAGATATGATAACCAAAAATCTAATACTCTACAAGAAAGTTTAATATCTGAAAATCCTCTATTTTGGATAAAGCAAACCTTTCAATTTCTAGTAAGTGGGGTTGAATAAGGATTGGGTGTGTGGTAGGGGGGGCAGGAGAAAAGTTGAGCATAAACATTTCATTTGCAGCAACTTCTAAAAGACTTTTTGTCATGACTGTTTTAAACTTCTTCACATTAATAAAATCTATTCATTTAGAATCTATCTATCTCTTCTGAATATGATCTCTACAGACAAAGATTTATGGCATTTAATATATTTTAAAGCTATGCCATAAAAAGCAATCCATCTTTCTAAAAACATGTTTATGTAAAAATTAAAGCTAGATAAAGAATTTGCCACACTTTCAATACAGAGTCATCTCTGCCCCATTTTACAAAAACAATCTATTTCTATGGACCAAAACAACCAACCTCAGGGGATTCTCCGAAGTCCATTTCTAATAAAAATATTAGCAAAAGAGGAAAAGAATTCAGATGGGAATCAAGGAACAACTACATATTTATCAACAGAGTAGCTGTTGATGAAAAGCAATCTTTGCGTAACCAGGACCTTCAAAATCTACTAGACTTTTCAAAACAGTGTGTAGATATTTATGAGATGTAAGGTTATCTCCAGCTTGTCACCTGCATTTCTCTGACCCAGAAATGCAACTAATTTTGTTATGTTTTAAGTACTCCCTTTAAGCAAGGGAGAAGGGGAATTCTGATGAAACAAAGTGCAGCTCTGCCAACATCTCTGCTGTTAGAGCAGCATGTTTTTTCCTAATTCCTATGAAACTTAACACAGTCGGGGAAGCACCATAGCATGTCATGGGATCTCCTGAGTGTGGAGCAACCAGGGGCTGGAGAGGTAATCCCTTTCACGTAAACTGCATTTGTAGCCTCCATGGTAGCAGAATCCAAGTTTCAGAAACTCATTCAAGCAGCAATTTGACCTCTTCAACCATCATATTCAATATCTAACCACACAGCGTTCATGACTTGAGTGTTAATCCTGGTAATTTGTGGTCCTTTTTGACACTAGATGCTAAATTTATCCCTGCATTCCTTGGAAATTAGCCACCCTTCTGTAAATTAGAAAGACATTCCAAATGCCGGGCAGCAGACCAGGAGCAGGTCCGCACTGCCGCGCCAGGCAAGTCCAGCCAAGGGCATTTGAGCAGAATTTTCCTGGAGGCCCCTCTTCAAATCAGACAGAGGTTTCGCATGTGCCCAAGAGGCTGCTTTTGTTACAATATGACTTTTGCAGTTCTTTCCACTTGGCAGTAGTGAGGGAAGCTAGGAGTAGGAAGGTACAGAGATGTTTCCTGATGTAAAATGTTCCTTCCATCATACGGAGGTCTTCTTCCAAAATCTCCTGTTCCTTTGTAGAAACAGTTCTGGTGCCTTTAGGAAAAGGCTTTAATTCTGTCCTGTCAAAGCCTTTAAGAAAGGGCAGAGATACTTCAGACAAGGTGACATATCATATATGTGGATGCTTCCTCCTGCTTTGGGAGGGCTCTCAGATTTTGTTTGCCCCTGTTTTTCTGTCCTGTCTCCATGTTTTCCTGTTTCTTCATCAGTCTGTGCTCCATGTCTAAAAGGACAAAGCAGAAGAAGGGGCTGGAAGCAGTTGCCTGTTTAAGGTTCTCCGTCACAGTGAGTTGCCAACATGCTTTCCTTTCATTAGCAGAAGCTGCAGCGTAAGAGCACAAAGGGAGGAGCTAAGAGAGCAGAAAGCTGCTAGACCTTTAGCTGTCTGTGCACCAGTGAAACAAGACCAAATCTCTTCTGATCACCTGAATAAGCTTGTAATCAATTTGGCATGGAACTTGGAATAAGCTTGGAACTTAATGGCATGGGTTAAGTCCAAGATGGGGCAATTAACAGGTACATACAAGATAAACTTTATTCAGTCTCTATTATCCTAATTCTGTTCTCAGCCTCTAGGTAAAACATGTTAATGAGATATAATACAAGGTAAAGCAGTATGACTGCACACAATTCAAAGCCTTTCTTCATCCTGTGTTACTCTTAGAAATTCTTTCTAGATGATGTGACTATAAAAGCATTGTTTTTTCTCCATGGAATAAATAAAAAACACCCAGTAAGGACTGGCCTGGCAGTATACTGGCAATAAAACTGACTTCAAATCTTGATTTGTTAGGCTGACAGGGTCACTGATTGCCTGTTATCTTCATTCCCAAGATTTTCCTGGCTCAAAAGAGGCTTTAAATTAAGGGTTTTAACTGAAAACATGTGCTGCTCATTAGCTCTGCTACTGGCACACCTGTGCTGTTCTCCTGTTTTTAACAGGCCTTTGCTCAGACCAGGCTCCTGGAAATCATTATATTTGCTGTTGCTGCAGTGACTAGAGGATTTGTCTCCTGCTATTGGCCTTTCCTTTAGTTTAAAGAGGCTAGAGGGGACTGACTTGATGAGCAGAAGAAAAGGTTTGTTAACCTAAAAGGTGGGGAAAGTGAATTGTTTGTGACTAGGTTAATGTTTGGGAACAGCTGTTCTTTTAAAATGGGCATCTCCTATGAAAGCTTTGTGAAAACTTAACTAGGAGCTGTTCATTTTTTTCTTAAATTGTGTGGATTATAGAGAGCTGCTCGTTTTGAAGTTCTGAGTACGTATGCATTTTTTTTAGCTGGGCTTTTTTGCTTGAAATATAGCTGCTAATAATTTATGGTCTGATTGCTTATGCTTTCAAAGTAAGTCGGCACATTCATCTCATCTGTCTTCAGTGTTCTAAGTTAAGTGCGAAGCCTGGATATCTAGGCTGTGTAGTCAATGAGTATGTCGTTCTAGATGTTGATTTATCCTGTCCTGAAGAAGGTGCTTGAGTCTGACAGCTCTTGATTATGTACAGTTTACACAATTAAGTGAGATACCTTATTTACAGACAGTGAGGTCTGATGAACCTGGTGTAAGGCATCTACATGCTAATGGCAACTGAAGAACTAAAATTAGCTGTAAAAGGAAGGGAGAGAAGTTGGTGAAAGAATCTAGCAGGTGACATCTCTGATTTCTGTCTATTCACTGAGGTAGCAGTATGCTTGATGTAACACTTCTTCTGAAACATGCTTTCTTTTAGGAGTATGGGGGGGGTGGGAAAGGAAGAATATCTTGATATAAAACTGTCTTTGGCTATTCTATGAAGGTTTTGGGTGTTCTGCCTGCCATTCAGCAGCAGTGCTTAGTTTTTTTTGAATTATTGTTATGCTATATTTAGCTTCCCTCTTTTATGCCCCCTTTTCTTCAAGTGACTGAGAGAGAAGGATGAATACTTAAAATTAATAAAGTTGCTTTCTTTTTCTTCCTCAAGGGTACTTCCTGTATTTTTTAAAATTGAGTTTCCTAAAACATTCAGGAAAAAAGTTAGCATTAGTGAAATTTGCCATCAAGATGGAACTCTTACAGCTTACAGGCTCTGTGGAAATAGGTGGCTAGTACAGGTTAGGATGGGAATCATAAACCAGTGCTTCCAGTGAAAGGCTATACTGTAAGGTCAGATCTTTTATTAATCACTGGAGAACCTACAGAGAAAATAAGCATAAGAATCGGGTGTGATCTGGTACAATTACTTTGCTGTACAGAAAGTCTATTGGAATGATAAAGCTGGTCTTCGTGTGATGGTAGAGTAGTTGCAAGGGCTGGAGGTAAGACTGTTCAAAGTAACTGTATGGAAAGACAAGGCATAGTGTTCTATAAAGATATGAGTACTTACCTGAAATCAGTTACTCTGAAAAATCTGGTTCTAGGTGTCTGGAGTCCTACACATCTTACTTTTTCTTTTCCTCAGTTCCATGTTTGTAAAATGGGATAAATATTTTTTTCATCTCATGAGTTTTTGTAGCCATTGTTATTTTTTGTGATATACTTGGATGCTAGAATAATGACAGCTATTAAGGGAATTAATAATTCTGTCTTCATAGCAGAGCCTGAACAGCAGGTAGTACATAAAGTTTGAGGTCACAAAATGAGTGATGAATAGGAAACAAAATATTGATTAGTCAACCAGGAACCATTTGCTATCTTTTCTGAGTTTCTGATTTAAGCAGGGATCTTGTGGAAAATAAGTAGTTTGTAAATAAAAATGGATTCGTAACATACATACAGAAAGGAAATAAAGATTAAAAGCTGTCTGGTGTTTTTGAAGTTCTGAACACTTCTCTTTGTGATCCTATGTCCTGTATGGAGAGTGTGTGGGATTAGGTGTAATAATTGACTTTTGCATTTTCGTAATGAGCTGCAGTGGGAAAATAAAATTAAAAATAAAAAGTTAAATCCTCTGGGGAGAGGAGGGAAAGACAGATACTGCATGTGGCTTGAAGTACAGATATGTTTATATCAAGCAAATAATATTTGCAAAGAATACCCTCATTGCTGCCGTTCCATATTGCCTCATTGCATAGCTCTTAGATCTGAAAGCAGTCAGGAAAGCATAGTTTGACAGAGTGGAACAATGCTGTGACAACAACAAGATCAGGTGCCTTTGTTCAAACTCATGGAAAGTGACTGATTGATAGGTAACACGGGTAATCTGCTGCTAGGACTTCACTTGCATCTGTGACAAAAAAACCCACAGCTGTTCAGCTCTAGCTAGGGTAGTGGTTCTGTGACAGGGCTTGTTTGAATACATGTGCATTTCAGTCTGGGCTTAATGTTCTTTTTCTCTTGTCAAATGCTCCCATAAATATACATACTAAGTAATCTACTTGGTTGCTATAATTGACTTTATCATAGGAAATAATGGAGCTGAAATCTACTACAGATGTTTGCTCTATTTCTCCAGATCTATGCAAATCATGACTTCAAGTTCTACAGGTATTATTCCTCTCCTTAGTCTAGTTATAATTCAGAGATGTATTTTGAATACCTCTTCATTCTTCTGTTCCTGTATATATCTAAGGACATGTATATTTCCATCCCTCTTTCCCTCCCTGCTGTTTTTTCTCTTCTCTTACTCTCACTGTGCTCATTCTGTGCTTGTTCACCCTCTGTGTTATAGTTAAAATTTCCAGAACAGCTTGTGCTATGGCTGAACCTTATGCAATGTTCAGCCTGCTTATCTGCATCCACAGGCTTCAAAGCAAGAAACAGGCTGTGTCAGGAAGAAAGCCTGAGTTGGTTCCATTCTGCAGCATGGCTTTGGATCGCTTTGTAGGTAGGTTAGGTACCAATGTATGTGCTCTGCCAAGTCTGTCACCAGGTATGGTGTCTTGCAGAGACATTATGTTGGAGATGTAGTTGAGGTAAGTTGGCTGAATGTTCCTTTTTAAGTGGTGTGATGTCATGAGCAACAACAGCAAGGGTGCCTGTGGTGCATAAGTTCCAGCTGCCTTGAGATCAGGTGGTCATGTAGCAATGAAGCACAGAGGATTTATGGACAGAAATGTGTATGTAGAGTGGGACCTACCAAATACTGTTCTTGAGCCACCTTCTACACCTATAGCCTACCATTGTCCAGGCATTGCCACCAGGAACAAACAGGGAAAATTAATATGGAGCAGTGATCACATTTTTATAATCTGGATAGGTAGGTGATGAGAGGGTTAGGAAATAAAAAGCGTGTTACTAAGATCGCTCTAATTGTGAACCTCCATTCACTATTCCTTTTGTATAGAAGAGTAACGTCTATGCATACTGCTAGAGGCTCTCAAGAATCCAAGCTCTGTCCTGTTCCTTGGCAGTCAGAAGTGTTCCTGGCCTTGGTTCTCAGTGATGAGTTTTCAGTTATGACTTTAGATTCAATGTGTAATCCTTCTGCAGTAACTACGCACCTGAAAATGTTACCGAGACTATAAAATGAAATATTAGAGCAATAGAAAAAAGAGAGACACACATATTTTATTTCAATGAATCGTTTAATTGGGCATTTGTCTAGATATGTGATTTATCAGGGAAACTAGATTTTTTTCAAGTACTTAAGCATTATTTCCCATTTTATTCTTTGGACAGGGGAATGAACTGAATCTGGCAAACTCTAACTTGTCACTAAATCTCTTGCTTCTGCTTCCTGAAGTACTATTCAGTTCTTGTCTTCCCTTTCAAAAATACATCTGATGCTCCCTTTCAGTCTTATTCTGTTCCCTGCTGCCATATGAGATGGCAAAACATATTTTCTGGTTAATCTTCATGTATGCCTCCCACAAAGGTGAGGGTACCTGATGCCTGAGAAACCTTTCTAGATTTATAATGCGTCTTCCCGAGTCTTCCACTGCTCCAACTCACTGCGTTCTAAATTTCCAAAACTGTGTTGGCATTAGTACTGTAACAAAGACTTTGAAGGCTATTACATGTAGGCAGGTTTTTTTCAAAACAACAGGTTAATTTCAAGGCTCAGCCTGAGACATCTTAAAAGACCCCATTTTCAAAGCAGACTTCTCGTGTGTCCAGTGAAAATTCATTCATTTTCAGCTAAACACCTTAGAATTACCTGCTGCTTTTTAAATTGCTTACAGGTTGTATACACAGCATAAAGTGACCAGAGAATGATTTTCAGTGTAACAAACTATATGGAAGGTGAAAGCAAATGGAGGATTATGGATATTTTTTTTTTTAAAGAAACGGAGATGAAGAGGCAAAAAACTGTGTACCTAGCTGAAGTAGAGAAGGTTGGAATGGGACCCTTGTGAGTGCATTCATTCTGCATGTTTATACTGCTATTGAGAGAAATGGGACTTTGAGTATGTGTCTGTAAATAAATGAATTACTCCGAGAACAACCCCGTTAATTTTTTTCCACAATTTCCAATCCAAATTGAACCAACCCAAAAGCCTAACATTTTTGTAGCAAGGGGTAATTACTAGAAATAAACAGTATGAGAAAGAACAGTAAAGTTGCTAAGCCAAGCAGTAAAACGCCAAAAAAATCTAAAAAGTGATGTTGTATTATGCAAATAATCATAATTCTCTCCTGTTATGTGTATACATTATGATACAATCTATGATAATATCAGAGCTAGTGTTGTTGGGTTCCTTTTATTTTTCCATTGGATAGATTTTTATTTTCTGCACAGATGTGCAGAGATGCTAAAGACTATCAGCTGCACACTTGAACAGACTTTTTTCTAAATGAGAAAAATAAATAGTTGCACCCATTTTCATTCTTAGACATGACTGACTGATTTTTGGCTTAAGCTTCCTAAAGTACCTTTTCTGAGGCACATTGCCAACATGGAAAATTTCACCAGAACAATGGAAACATTAGCACAGTTAAAAAGCAACCGAAAATGGGATACAAATATTGTCTAGTGAACCTCATTAAGAGGACAGATGGCATGCTAGCTGTATTTATTGGAAACAGAGAAATGCAGATATAGGCACTGTAATGAAACTAACTGTAGAAGCCAAAGCTAATGCAATAAGTAGTTTCTATGTGGATTAAATCAACCAGATTGTTTCAGTGAAGATTTTAACTGATGCTACCTGTCCAGTGTCATTAAGTCCTTACTACAGACAAAGTACAACAGCATCTTAGTGGTACATATATAGAGAATTACTGGTTTCTTCTTCAGGTGTTCTCATCTGAGAAGCTGCAGTCCTTTCTATCAGTTCTGTGCAGTTTTCTAAACTTAAATTCAAATCAATAGCAGCTTTACCTCAAATATCCTTCCTGGACATCCAAGCAAGAGATTAGTGAAGCAACTTCTTTTATGCAAAAACAACCAAGCAAATGAAATGGAGAGCTGAATTAGGGACCTGCCAGAAGATACTATATCGAAGAAATAACTTATCACTATAGGTTGACTAATAGTTGGTCACTTGGTTCCATACCACCCACAATATTAAATATGGTTAGAGGCAAAGAAGAAAAGAAGCTTAATCTAATCCAGATGCAGAGTTTAATTCTAAATACCACGTAATCCATCGTTGTTTGTACTTGTGTGTATGAAAGAAAGAGGAGAGCTTGGAACAGATAATGTCAGCTGCTGCTTGCTGGATAGCAAAGCAGGATATGTGGCATATGTTGTCTCAGTTTCTCCTAGCCAAGACCTTTCCCTTTCCTGGAGCAGGGAAGATATCCTCATAACATCTTGAAAGCCACTCCCTCACCAGCAGTGTGAATATCCTTACTGTCAATGTAACTATAAGTTTTTGAGCAGTTTTTGTAGGCTATGATATTGAGTCAGCCTCTGCTAGTTTTGAATCGTTCTTAATTCTGATTATTTTTTCCCCCCTTTATGCACCCACTCAGATTTTTCCTTCTGCTAAGAAAACAGTTCTTTTTATTTTTTTTTTCTATTACTGTCAATCCAAAGGTAAAATGATAAACTATTCTGTGTGTTAAGATGATAATTCTGAGGGGGGGTTGTTTTTTCTTTTCGTTTGTTCTTTCTCTCTCTGCTCAATAAAATCTCAACTTTGAACACCAATCTTATATTTTGACATGGATACTTGTTATGCCAGATTTCAAACAAAAGCCACAGGAGACTTCAGCTATACAGGAGTCATTGAGGAAGCTGATTGAATTGTGAAGGGCACTCGGATTCCTTTGAAAGTTTTGCAGGATTCTTCAGTTATTTTAAGAGCTGTAACAACCTGAGGCTGGGTTGAATACTATCTTTAAAGGATGAAACTTAAAATAATCAGAATTCATGTTTATGAAAGTTACTTTGATATCAGGATATTACTCATGCTTCAGCAACAGAAGAGATTAGACATGACTAACCTTTTGGATATGCTGTATAGCTTGGATTGGACTTTTAACTTTGCTGATGTTTTATTTTTCTGTCCCTGAGCATTCTGGTGCCTGGGATTGGGGCAGGCAGTGGCTATCGCTTCAGTGGAGATTGATTTGACTCACAGGAATACCCTCTCCTGCTGTTTTATTTTCCTATTGGTTAACTATTATTAAAGTTAACTAGGCAAGAATAGAAAACCAATAGGAAAACCCATCTAGAAGTCAATTTTTCTTTGTCAGCTCAAATTCCTCTGGTTAGAGATTCAGGCAGCAATTTTATGTCCCATACCTGCTGCTATTTTTCTTTTGCTTGCTAATGAATCCCTGCAAAGAGGCAGTAGCAAATTAATTGATTTCCTGCATGTGTCCCAGGCTTTGCTATTGAATTTAGAAGGAAACTGTATTAAAAAGGGGTAGAGAGGAGGTTGGTTGGTTGCTTTTTGGATTGCTGCTTTGGATTTTTTTGCTAAATGTTTGATTTGTTAAAGTTTTAATTGCTCCTATTAGGTATTTCAATTTTAAATAGGCTGATAGTATGTTTATGCAACTCAAGAGGACAGATTGGAGGAAGGGTGATGTTCTTTAATTATTACAAAATGTTCAGGGGTGGGTTAATTGATAGCTGATAATGAAATTTTATTTGTAGTAGTACTTTAAGATAAAATAATAAGCACTAACATGAAATGTATTGAGGCTTTTTACGTACTTATATCTTTGTAAGAATTTACTTAGAATGTAGTATTGTCTTGACACAAACATGCTGTGTTGGGTTGGATTTGTTTGCAGGCATGATCAAAATGGGAACAAAATACTGTCTTTTTTAATTTGCTATCTTGTATCAATAGACTATGGTTTAGAGCATTGGTATGTTATGCCTTAATGAGGATGTAATATCTGCTGGCCAGAAAGGGAAGAAGGAGTCCTGGATTGGGAGATTTTTTTTTTGACTTCCAGCTGATTCAAGCACACTGTTGCTGCTTAAAAAACCGAACAACTTAGCTCTAGCCACTAGATAGTAATCCTACTCATTTTGTTACCCCACATGGTGTGCTTTAGTCATTTCCCCTGTCCTGGTTCAGATAGGACTTTGAATTTTAGGATGAGCTTTGGATCAATTAGCTCCTAAAAGGGAATCTAATAGGAACCTATGTATCACTGGCAAATCCCATAATTATTAGTGGCTGCTTCTTCCTGCCTAGAGGAAACTGTATTCCTAGTGTCACTCCTAAGCTCACTGTTTCCTGCAGGCTTTCAGTCTGCAGGTAAAATGTTCAAGACCCAGAGCAGTTAATGTTTTGTTCTCTTTCAAAAGTTTTGTTTCAACTCTCATTCATGTTTTAGAAACATATTGAAGGAGATACTTAGTTTGCAAGATGTTCTGATCTTAATTCTTTTTTTTAAATCCTGAAATAGGTTTTAATGTTACAGACAATATTTATGGTGATGTTTTAATTAAACAAAATCCTATTTCTTTACATTATAAAACATATTTTTTTGTCTTCCTTACAAAGAAGAAAAAAGAAAACATAGAAGTGTGCTAACTATGCTGTAACAAAGAATTCATATAGGAACAAGATGAGTATGTTAACACATATTGGAGATGTCTTTCTGCCAATAGCATAGCAGTTTTCCATAACTACACTGACCTTTTTCTGTTTCTACTTACAAAACTTAACTGAGGCAAAAGATGGCATTTATGGCTCCTGTTTGATGTCTTTAACACACATATCATAGCAACTGCTGTTCTGTTTGATTCTGCAGTTTTATTTTCCAGTGGAAAAATTGCGGGAGACATTAGCTAGCGTAGACCTGAAAGGCATAGCATAGGCAAAGGGAGAGGTAAAATAGGAATTGTAGCAAGCTACAACAACATTTCATGGGGAAAAAAGTGGTAAATATGAAATGGAGAAAGAAGATAAAAAGGTGGGTGTACAGGAGTTTCTGGATCCTGACAAGTGAGAAAATCAAATGAGTGAGTTGATTGGTATTTTTCTGGAGTGATCTGTGCTCAGAAAAACAAAGTACAATGAATGGGGCAAGGACTGGGACTGTGATGGAGTGGAAGAGGAGAGGGGACTTTCACTTTACTCTCCTTTGCTGCCCTGGCTTTGTTAATAGTCTGCAAGTAGGAACAATCATTGGAAAGGGGTAGCAAATAGAGAGATGGTAATGAGAAAAAAAGTCAGGGACATGAAAAAAAGGTCAGATTGTTTGCATGCATTTGTTACTTTGTGCAGAAGATTCCTGGTTTAATATCTGCTATAGTGCTCAATTCTTAGTGCTACAAAGCTTTCTTTTTTTTTTTTTTTTTTTTAGGGCTTTTGAATGCAGGTGTGTTGTGGATGGAGTGACGCACTTCACTCGTAAAAAAGAAGTAGCAATATGTTTATTGATATAAAACAGCGGTTTTAAAAAGTTTGATGATACATGTGAGAGTGGTTTAACAAGATTTGATGGCAATGTACACTTGATATTTACTGCATCGAGGACAGGGGCAGACAAAACTGTCAGGGATGCCCTCCCGTTGAGTCATGAGGTTCAGAAAGGACCCCCTTGTGTTCTAAACCCCATCTCAGAGGGGAATCTAGGTGTGGCTGAATCCAGCCACGGTCAATAGTTTATGTCTAAAGGATTTTATGTGCACAGTCAATCCTTGATATCACTTAGCTAAGATTTCAACATTTCATTGCGCTTATTCCCAATTCACTTACTGAGTATCTGACACAGTAAGGATTCTCTCAATCTCGAGGAGTAACCTTGAGAGGCATCCCTACTCAAGGGGGGATCCTGCTGTGCAGCCTCCTGCTGTGCAGGAAAGCTCAATGGGCCCTGGGCTGTCCACTATTTACAGAGCAAGAAAGTTGACCTATAGTCATATTTCCATACTGACTACAGGTGTTAGCTTCTTCCAAATTTGGCTTGAGTTGGACATTGAGCAGCACTGTGGTTAGGTGAATGCATTGTTCAAATTAGCCCTTGGCTATTGTGGTGTTGCCTGTCTCCCACAAATCCACTTTGAGCCAGATGCAGCCATCATGACCAGACACATCCATTGTGACCACCACTAGTGGTTATCACTTGAACAGGGTTATGGGAAATAAGGGTCAGGTGTGGGGCTGGGGTGGGGAGCACACCACCACAAGGTGCTGTGTAGGTTATTCCTGGTATTCTGCAGTTGTGTCCCACAGTTATGAAAAGTCCTGATTTACCTTTTAAGCTTTTCTGCAATAGGATGTATTTATTAAAGCAAAACTTGGTGTCCATTCTCTGTAAGTCAGGATACAATGGTAACTAGTCAGGTCTCTTAGAGCAAAAGAGAAAAGGGAGTACATAATCAGTTGTTTTGTTTATTTTGATTTTTGGTAGAAGTTGTAGAGCACTTAGGCTGTTCAGAAATTACATCCTATATTTGTCCCAGCAATAGCTATTCATGACAGGTAGAGAACATGAAACTGACCCACAAAAAAGAGGATATTTATAAGTCTCTGTGTACTACTCGGCTATTTAAAATCACTGGGTTTATATCGACCACTTGTTCTTACTCATTCCCCTACAATCAGGCTTCTCATTCTCTTGTAAGTAGTGACAAAACTACAATGATCAGTACTGTTTTGCTTGTTTGTTTGAATATATCTCTTTTCAGAGGTATTTTTCTCAAAATAAACCCTTTCAATTTATTAACTTTGTTTTGGTAAAGTTTTTAGTTAGGTTAATAGAACTATAAAATCTGTTGGCTTGTTAAAAACTTCTTTTTACTACTGAAGCCAGGCTTCTAATGGAAGATAACTTTAACAAATTTATTTCAGATAATTTTAATAAAAATTCTGTGTGGTCTTTTTCTTTTCCTTTTTTAAGTAACCAAAGAAATGAAATAAAATGGAGAATAGAAGAATAGAGTGAAAAGTAGATTTGTTTCAAACTCATGAATTGGCTTTGAAATCTTGAATATTAATTAATTCCCCTTTCTCTCCCCACTGTACTTCTATTTTAGCCACTCCTTCACAAGCTTTCTGTGGAGAATCAGAACACTTCATCATATGTGCCCCACATTTTATAAACTTTCTTCTAAACTACTGAAGTATTGTACTTAAAGCTAGCTTTTGGAAATAACAGGATAACTTAATCTGTAGAGTTCTGGAGGGTAAAAACTATTTGTCTTTTTCTTGAAAGCAAGCTGCAGGGACTGACTTGTACTAATTATTGAATTTTCTGTAGGCATGTCTGTACGGTTAAATCACTGCCTAGCTGTACTCCTAAGCCAGCAAGCCTAGGCCGTGTTTAATTTCATTCTTGGGAAAACCCTAAAACCTGAAAAAAGTCTGTCCTCCTTAATGAGCTTGAGGTCTCTCTCTTATTCAGCATGGTGTGCCATGTAAAATATTGCACTGGGAGGCAGAAATGGATTCCTGGGTGCAATAAGAAACATCTGAGCAAGAGTAGCTGCTTGAATAGTCTCTCTGCTATAATTTGCAGCTAGTCCTTTTCCATAAAAATCACTGCTACAGATGCTTTCAATGAATTGTAAGTAAATGACTGCTGGAGTAGACAAGTGTTCACCCAGTCAGATACAACTGATGGATGACTGAACAAGCTGTTTCTTATTGCTGCTGTGTTGTCAGTTGCCATCTCCAGCTGAGATGCTGTTCATAGCTGCTCGGTAATTTGCACACTACAGCAGCAGGTAGGGATGCTTACAAGCTAAAGCTCTGGATCAGGCCCAGGACAAAGGTGTTGGAGGCAAATTCTCTGTGATCTGATTACAGACATGGCTAGACCTGCTTCAGTAAGCTACTGTGTGCATGTATATACCTAAGTTGATATGAGCTAATAACCAGGGCTCTTGAGTTGACTGATTTGTTTTTCTCTAGTATCTCTAAATCCAGAAAATCGATGTGAACATCATGAGATACAGGATGCTATGGCATCTCAGTCAGCAGTTTCCTCATAAATATTCAATACAGGGTGCAGGTTGCAGGTTGTTGCTCAAGTCTTGATGTGAAATTTCTTCTGTCTGGATACCCAGCTAAGGTTAGTTAAAGTCCATAAAGCCAATCTCCCAAGATGTAAGGAAGAGAAGAAAGTCTGCAGTTTTTAGCATTGAAACCTTGACATGGTCCAGAGAGAAACATGGTTGATGACTTTCTTTAACCTTGGGGGTTTTTTTATGCTCTTGCATATCTCTCACTTACTGGTGGTTATCTTAAGGGAATAATCATAATCACCCCATCAAAAGAGAAATTAAAAAGTATTAGTTCACAAAGATTTTTTTTTTAAATAATAATAAAAAAACCCTTCAAGATGCAGGCAGGAGACCCTCAGCAGAACAGGGCTTACCCAGTTTGTTACAAAGTGCACCAATACAATTACTGATCCAAGGAGCAGTTTTTGTATTTGTCAACACAATGCAAGGATCCCCCAGTACCAAGTAAACAGGCTTGTGCTCTTCAGTTGGGATTTTCTGAATTTAAGCAAGTTAGGGAAACAGAGAGGCTCTTTCAGGTGGCTGACAGGAAAGCTGCAGGATAGCCTCACCTCTGTTAATGGCGGTCCCTGTGCTACAGAAAAGGACCAAGTCTTCAATGTGGAGAACACTGTACTAACAAGGTCTTTTGGATGAGATCCACACTCCAGCTGAGATCAATGTCCTCTTGTACTGAAGATACAGCAGAGGGGTGGTCACAAGTAGGAAGTAGCAGGTGGTAGTAAGGGGAAATTCAGTGATGCGTAGATACATGGGCTTTTTTGACATCCAGTAGGACTGCAATGGTAACTACTGTGCTAGCACATAAGTATTGGACGTGAGAAGATGTCTTTTCAGGAATGTGAGGGAACAGATGGTAATTATTGTCTGTGTTGGTACCAGCAACATAGGCATCACAAAGACATAGGAAAGGTGTTTAGGAGTCTAACTTGGCTGCTTAGCAGATACCAGGGACCAGGACCTCCATAGGATCATCCATGTTTTTATCCGAAGGGCCAGGTAGAGATTTGAAGTCTCAATGTGTGGATGAGGCAAATGATGTAAAGAAGAGCACATGATATAAAGGTGAGATGTAGTTATATTAGGAACTGAGGAAACTTTCTGGACAAGAGGAAACTGTATAGGAAGGATGGGCTACATCTTAATCATAATGGAGTCAGGATGATGGTACTGAATGAGAAATGTTACAGAAGAATATTGAATTTAGAAATTGGGGGAAAGCTTAGAGGCACAGAAGATGACCTGGTTTAAACTGATGTGAAGAATGTCCAATGCACTCCTGGAAAGTCTGAGAGAAATAAACAGCCCATAAAAAATAGAGGAGGTAAATTAGGTTACCTATAATGCCAATTGATTTGTAAGTGCAGTATTAAGTGATAGAGTGTGAAATCTTTGAAGTATTTTTATACCAGCCTAAATTCTGAAAAGTAAGATAGAATTAGAGCATATGACATTAAGTGACACCTGCAAGCTGGCATTTCAGAAAGAAGAAATTCAATGGGACATGATGTTACCAGGCTACCAACTTTACAGGAATCAAAGTAGTTTACACTGACAGGAGGGTGAAAGGCTCTGTGTGTGTAAAAGTTACGTGAAGTGTAATGGGACAAGTTTTAAAGGAGAAGTACTGTGGAATCCTGATGGGTAGAATTCCTGGAGTCTAATAATAAGATTGTATTGATTGTACTGTTCACACCATAGTTAGGAAAGATAATGAATGCAGTGTTAAAGAAAATCAGTCAAATTGCAATTTTCAGACAGGTAGCAATAGTGGGAAAATTCAGCTACTGCGTACAGGTCAATTCCATTTTTAGATGCAATAATTGGCTGCTTCTGAGACAAACTACTCACAACAAGAAAATACGCTGTTCTGGTTTAGACTGAGCGCTGCTCAACAGCCAGTTCTGAGCTGCTCTGTGGTAGTTACCATAGTACAATTAGGTTTAATGTGGTAACAGGAGGCAACAGGGAAAAACAAATCCAGTGCATGCATATTCAATTTTAAGAGTTGGAACTGTATGAAAATGAGAAAAATTGTCTAAAACAAACAACATCCCCTAAAAGAAGCAGCGTGAGAAAATGCAAGCAGGCTGGAGGCTGTTAAAAAACCTTTTATAAGACCAAGTAAGTTGCAGTTCAAACAGAAAACAAATAAAACTGAAAGGTCAACTTAAAAATGAAATCTCCAAGTGAGAAGAATAGGAAGGCCCACAAAAAATACCAGGTGCCATGCTTGATCTCATGAAGTTCCTTAAATACTTCAAAACCAGGGAACCAGGTAAGTAGTTGGTGGTATTGCTTGATGACAAAAGAGCCAGAGGTGCAGCAGAGAAGTAAGGTGAATTCTTTACATTGGCCTTTGCTGCTGTATGTATTGGAGAGATTCCCAGTGACCCATCCTTTTTAACAGACAGAGCAAAGAAGCTAGCTCAGTTTGAAGTAAATATATGGGTTATATTAGACCTGATAGACAAGTTGCATCAAGTAAGGCTAGGATGGTATTCACTAGAGGACTCTGAAGGAATTCAGATGTGAAATTACTGACCTTGGTCTGCAGCCCAACATTACAAACAGCTGCTATACCAGAGGAGTGGAATATTACCACTGCAATCCTACCTGCAAAATGGCTTTAGAGGACACCCTGTCAGCTACAGAGCAACGAAGCTGATGTATACCTCTGGTAAGATGGCAGAATCTGTAATAACAAGTATAAGCACATGGATAAATGCTGTCTGGGAGTCAGTGTGGTTTCTGTAGAGGGAGGACCTGCCTCGCTAACAAGCTGTGTAACACTTCTGTGAATGTGGTAGAATGTGGATAAAAAGAATCCAGTGGCTATAAAGAAGAAAGTCGGTTACTGTGGTGTGCCTGGCTAAACCCTGAGGAGTGGAATGTGACTTGATGAATAAACCTCTGTGGTGGAAGAACGCTAATGGAGATGGGCAAGGGTGATGTGACCATGAAGCCCAGAGAATGATGCAAAGAAACTGATTTCTATCTTCACTCAAAAGGGACTGGAGGGTGGCTTTTGTTTTAGATGAACAACAGTCAAGTGGATTAACTGGAGGTGTAAATGTCTCCCTGAGTTAGCCAGACCAGCATGGGGGGAGTGAACATGTGGCTCAGCCCAACATGAAGTATAAAAACTAGGAAAAGTATTTGGAAGAGAGCAACAGTATTGACTTGGTTTCAACCCATGTATTCCTTCCCCATGAGTTGGGACACCCAGTATCGTGACAGTAAGTATATTTTAGAGACAAGACCGGCAATGGGAATCACTTTGGTATTGCGATTGAACTGTATATTGCAATTGCTGTATTTTGCTAAGTATAACATACGCATGTATTGTGTTTTCAGTATATTTTGTATCACTCCGTTAAATCTGAAACCCTGTGTAACATCAAATATCTTCAAGTAAGTAAATTTGATATTAAACATTATACCCTCCACACATGGAATATCTAAAAGAACCTGGTCAGAGTATGTTGAACTCTGACACATGGCTTTGGGGGAAGGCCTCCCTTGTACTAAAAGCTGGTTAAAGGAGAGGAAGGGTAGGGCTTAGCAATCACTTTTCAGGATAAGGAAGGGGGAAGGGACAGCACTGGAGTCCTGCAGGGTTGGCAATGGGATTGGTTTTATGTAACTTCAGTAGTGACCTAGAAAAGATAATAAACAGTAAAACTTCCAAGCTTGCAGATCATAGACAGTAACCTCTGAAGTAAGCCAAACAGCGTACTAATGGTAAGGAAGTCTAAAACAACTTTTTAAAACTGGGGGGGGGTGGCGGGGAAGCAGCAGATGAGCTTCCACGTAGATAATTAATGTAGGCAATTTAACCCAGGGGACAACAATCTAAACCACGTCTAAATGATGCCAAACTCAAAACTGGAAGTTATAACACAGCAAGGAGGTTTTGGATTGACAGTTCTGTGAAATGTTTGGTTTGGTGTACCATATGCTGCCCCTACAACAGTGCTCAATGTTCGTGTGGTTTGAAGGAATGGAAGGGATGACAAAGTGGCCAGGCCTGCGTGATCTTCCTAAATAGTATGTCCATTCTGGAGACAGAAGCTGGGCTAGATCCTTAATAGGATGTGCCTTTGTTCACTATATTTTTTTATTACATTCAGATAATGTGCAGTGTTAGGCAGTAACCGAAGACTGGTGGTATTCCTCGTACGCAGTGGCAGAAGTCCAAACCTTGCAATACTGTTCCTTCATACTTTGGATGATGAGGTGGTGGAACATGGTTGTTACATCTGAACTAAAAGCCATGCAGGTAGTATGACATTTTCAGGTTTAGAAACACCAGCGCGAAATGTGGGCAATTGACAATTGTTTTATCGCAGCATAAAATGAGTTCCCATTTGTTATCTGAACCATAATGATTAGCCAAATGTTCCTAGTCGATTCTGAATGTACTAATTTAAATCTGAATAAAAGATCATTTGTACACTTCCTTGGGCAAAGAGCATGCATATTTTCCAGTTATTGCAGTTGACTTAATGAGTGGCTACTCGGTTGTGTACTAAGCCCTCAGTACCAAACTGCTTCTCTGGATTAATAATCTTTGTGATATTTCATTAATATTCATTGTTAATTAACACTTATGGGACAGAGGAGGAAATGTGCAGTCTAGCATGGTTTTTTTTATTGTTCAACCTTCATTAATTCAACATCACATTTTTTCAACTATTTTTTTATAATATACTGTACCTATGAGGAACAATACTTGGGAGAATTAATCACATAGTTGATAAAGAACCTGATAAAAGTAAAAGTTTTGTCAAAACATCCTAAACAACTGCTGATGTCCTCTCCATCATGACATATCTTCAAGAGTTTCCCTGTCTGCTAGTCTGCTAAGCTGTTGCACAGTATCACTTTTTTCCCTTGCATTTATGTCATATTTAACACTGCTGTATTTGTCAAGGTCTAAGGGATATATTGTGGCAAAGTTTGAAGGGAAAGATTTTTTTCTTCTGTTGGACCAGCTAATATAACCAGAAAAAAACCCCAAGCTTTCATGTATACCAGTTCTTCCTCCATAGAAAATCATATTAGTATTTACAACATTTTTCCCCTAAAGATTTTATCTATACATGTGTTGAATACTCAACAGAGAAATGGAGAAAAGAAGCAAAAAACCTGAACACCCCTTTCCCCCTCCCCACCCCCTCCCTATCCCCAAGATTACCAAGTCAAAACATTTTCTTCCCCCTAAACTATTTTTTCCCTCATATGAATACTAGTTTCATTTAAAAAAAACTTTAAAAAATTAAATCGGAGCATTTACAGTTTTTGTTGAAGGATGAATCAGTAAAGTTCTCCAGAAAGAAAAATGATATAAAGGAAAGAATATTGAGAAAATGCCCTAAATTACAATACAGTATCTATCTACAAATCTGTGGTGAAAACAAATCCCCCTCTAAATTTCACTGATAATGAGAAAACATAGGACTTAAACCTCCTCAGAAAATAACTGGTGCTGTGCTATTTAAGAAGAAATTTCTTCCTGTGCAAGGAACTGGCAAAGGACTTATCCATCTTTTAGACCTTATTTTAAATGGAAAAAAAAAAACCCAAAAAAAACCAAAAAAGCTTTCAAAAAATCTCTCTTGGTATTTCATACTTAAAGTATTGAAGAAAAAACACCCTTCTGAGAAAAGGCAAAATTAGCGTAGGTTTTGTTTGTAAGTTGAAATCTGGATAAAAATCTTGCTAGGTTTATATACTACATTTCTATTGCACAAAAGGTCAGCTGTTGTTTTGGCTGACATTCTTAATATAGTAATATTTCACAGCTGGCAATTTGCAGCCAGTAATAGCCAGATGGTGCTTTTTCTAAGGTGGATTTAGGGCATTTTGAGCAGTTGTAAATGTGAGACTCATAACAGCAAAAAACCCCAAAGTATTCTAGAGCTCTGTCTTTCTGGATTCAATAGCGTGCCTGATCATAGCCAAGATTAGACACGTTTTATGTGGTAGTCTGTAATAAGGGAACTATGATAATCAGGCATAACTAAATTGTTTTATTTCTGACCTCTGTCAGATTTCAGCTTCAACTCACAGAGCTCATTGCTCTCCTGCTCTCTTGAGAATGCTTATTTTGAGATTTTTCTGCAATTTTTGTAGCTATTTTGGCAGACTTTATTTTAAATCACTGCCTCATTATACAAGGTATCCCTGGTGCCTGTGCAAAACATTTTATATTACCAGGCACTAATGCTAGGAGATTTTGGAGAGCTGGAACAGGAGATAAAGGTGTGGATCTGAAAACATGTATTTCCTGGATAAAATCAGTTGGTAAAAAAAAAAAAAAAAATAAGTGGAGGGATGACTAATGTGTTTACCTTGTGTGTGTTTACCATATTCATGCAGCAAGACTATGTAATCCTAATTTTTAAGGAAGCCTGCTTGTGAAGAGTGAAAATTTGCTACCATGTTCGTTTCCAAGCCTGAAGTGTTTATAATGGGCAAGGGAATGGTAAACAATGAGCTTCATGGATTTCTTGCCAGTCAGTAGTCTTTTCTGAACATTATTTAAGATTGACATGGTAATCTGCATTCAAACTATATCAGGGTTAGACCCATTTTAGAGTAAAGCAGACCTGAAACTAAGCAATCCCTCATCTCTCTATTCTTTAAGAAGCTTGTCAAGATGTATATATACTATTAAGATATGATGTTGAAAAGAGTCAAGTGGAATAATGTAGAGGAATTTCTTGCAGAAAATAGTCATGGAATAATACTGCAGGGTTTGGACAATCCAGGGCTGATAACAGAGAACAGACTCTAAGTGATGAGAGGAATATGGGAAAACGAAACTGCACCGAAACTGTTCAAGGTGAGGAATCGAAACTGTTCAAGATAATGCGACATGGAGAAGAAACGAAACTGCAAAGCAAGCATAAAAAGTATAACAAGGTCGAGTATACGTGACTGGCGCCAAGATGCAAGTGATGGGACCATTTGCGTGATCGGAAGAACTTATCCAATTAGATTATTGTTTAGGCACGTGAATGACACATGCTAACCAATCAACAAATGGCTTACGTGTGATAAAAAGTAGAAACAATATATAACTGAGTGTTGTACAATTAAAGATTAGAACAACCTTAACCATATCGGTGTCCAGTTGTTACTCGGCTCACATCTCCAGATGGCTCGCTGCTTCTGAATAATGTTATTAGTCCTGGATTTCAAGGCAAAAATCCTTGTCCTGGTGAAATATATTACAGTCTTCAGGGTTTTTTTTGTCCAGTGAGCAACAAATTTACCAACATTCATTTGTAAACTTTCCTTGCAATTGAGCTAATGATATGTCCAGTGGCAAGAAGACAGAACATTGGACTACAGGGATCTGGCTGGTTATGGAGTCCAGTCTCCCCCAGCTGCAGGCAACGAACCATGTGTATTCTCTCACTTAGTGGGAGAATATGAATACCAAGGAAAGAAAGTACTGCTATTTCATCTCGAACAGGACAGAAGTGAACAGATCAAACAAAACACCTAAGCAGAGGATTATGAAAATTACTTTTTTTTAAGAAGGTGAAACTGCACTGGAATTAATATTTAATGAGGCCCAGTGGGAAGAAAGATTGGTTATACCTAAAGCTGATAGTACTCTTGTTGTTTAACAGAAAGACATGTTTTATAACTGAATGAGGAGGGGGTTTTTTTTGGCTTAAAATTGCTTTGTTGTGTATATCCATAGTATCTGTATATCTACTTTTTTTTTTTTATATATAAAGGTGGAGGAACTTTTGAACTGTACTTTTGGCCAAGTGGGTGAAGGGTCTTCCCTAGTGAGGGTTTTTATCTGCCTGAGGAGACAACAACTCATGTCTGTAGTCACCCAAAAGACCTGAAGTTAGCATATTTGATGCGTCCACTTACATCACCGGGGAGCCCAACTCCTTAAAGTGGTGAGAGAATACTGCATCTAGCAACCCTTTCTCTGTAACTTTCCTAGAATATCTAGTAAAAAGCAAATGCTTAGATAGTAGAGGTCCAGTGCTCTGTAAAGGTTTTGAGTTTATGGTGCCTGCCTTCCTGGGAAAGAGGTCAGCCTAAGTGGCATAAGTCATGCAGTTGGCTTTCTCCTGCGTACTTTTCTGGAAGAAAAAAAAAATAAAAAAGGGGGGGGGGGGTCAGTGGACATTTGGAAATGTCTTACAAGGGTGCTTATATAAGTATCTTAAAACTTAGGGATTTTTTTGTGATTATCTGCTTTTAAGCAACCTGGTTATCAATGTTTCTTTCCTTTCTGATTTTAAACTCTAAGTAGTAATACCCAGAAGCTCTGTCTTGGTTTTGGTAGTCACAGGAGTCTTCTGTTTCAAACATAAAGTAGAGCTCAATGATGCAGGCAACCATTTTAAATCTATATCAACAAATTCCTGCATGTATTTCGAGCCGCAAAGAGAGATCATTGTGTGATTGGGATCTACAGGGATTCTTTGTTCTTGAAAGTTGTGTCAGTGGCAAACTAGATGTACTCTTAGAATGTACCTAAATGAGTAATGATATGTTTTAGCATTCTGAGCTTCTTTTGAAAACTTAAGTGGCTGTAAGTGTTGTTTGGTAATGTGTAAGGGTGTCTTTCACACAGAAAATATTTTTCCAATAAATTACCAAGTGTTGGATAAATATATTCTTTCCTTACACAGAATATCATACTGAGGTCTTATATTCCCCTGGTTTAGCATCTGATGAAATTATACTGTGTCACTTTGCAACTGATTGCTGGAGGAAGATGCCAATAAACCAGCTCATGTCATCACAATTACTCTCAGATGCTGTGTTTGAGAGAAGAGGAGAGACAAAAAAGTTACCAGAAAACATGATATTTCCTAGGGGAAAATACAATGGCGTTGTTTTGTATGGCACTCGTATTATATATATTTACTTTTTAATTTTTATTTCATTTGTGTTTGGACACTGCTGAATGATGGGAGGGAGAAATTCATGGCTGGAACACAAAGATTTATAAGCCAAAAACTGCAGGGAATTTAGTGGTGCTGTAAGTAAACGTCTAGCCCAGTGACACCCCAGTGAGGGTCAGAACTTTGAGGTGAAGTAGCCATCAGAATGAACTGTGTTATCCTACAGGATATGTAGGACAGGGAGAGATTACCAGCAGGAAAGGAACGAAATCTGTTTGTGCCTCCAGGACACTTTGTTATAAATTTGGTCCATTTATGTGTCTAAAAGGTTGTTTAAAACCCTAATTAGCAACGGGAAACCAAAAGGACTTGAACTGCAATCCATTGTTTTGTTTAATGTGGAAGGTGGTGAATCTTGCCCACAGCGTCAAAGACAGCAATGGGAAGGCTGCTTGCTCTGTGTATAACAAAGTGAAATGTGTGTTGCCCTTAACCTTCGCTTTTCCAAGTCTTTAACTTAAAGAACTAATTTGAACAAGGCAGAATTCATTCATTTTACCTAACTATAGCCTAGGAGGAAGTTGGGCAAAATTGCTAATAACTGTGTCTCTAACTGTGGAGTTGCTATTTGTATAAAGACTGCCTGAGCAGAACTACTTTTAAAACTGCGTCCTGCGTGACTTACATTTGTTAACTAGAGAGGGCAAAATGCAGTGAGTGGATAACACTAATTAAGATATGCTTTAATCTTAAACAAAGGTAATGGTACTACCTGGATGTGAAAACTAACTGTGACTAATCGGCAGACATCAGAGGATTTTATATACCGATTTTTCACAAATGTTTGGTTAAGGGCTCAGATGGAGGAGGGAGAGAGCAAAGTACAAGTTGTTGGTATAGAGTATTTAAGATTTTATTACTGTTCTACTGAACTGACCAACTATTGAATCTCTTTGAAATTCTTTTTCTTTGATGAACAGATACTTAAAAATTTGTTTGGGAGATTTTGGAAATATGTATATGTAGAAGGACCAAAGATACTAGTACCTGAAGGAAGAATCTGTGACTATGCAAAACTGTAGAAGCCAGTCTTTTACATCTATTTCATGCAGTGGTTATATTGGGTTTTGGTTTTGGGGGTTTTTTGTTGTTTTTTTTTTTTGAGGGGGGTGGGTTGGTTGGGGTTTGGGGATTTGTTTATGTATATATATTCATATATATATATATATAAAAATCACATATATTGTATATCTCTCTCTCTCAATATACATGAATCATTTCAGAGAAAATGTGTCCCCAAATGATCCTAAGTGAATGCAAGAAATACACAAGTGGAACTGCTTTGGAAGTTAAAAACAGATTTGAAGTTTTAAGCTCTACCCATAGATGAAACTTACTTTAACCTTTGCAAAACTTGTGCAGGTTATTTGCAGTATTTATATATTTCTTTTGTCCCCTACAATTTTTCCATGTTGCTGCAATCCCAGCTGCAGCAGTACTGCAATGTGAGAACAAGATATAAAAATAGCTTTTCTTCTTGGCGAAGTCCACATGCTATATTACATTGTCCAACCTTTTTAGAAATTCAAAAAGAAAATGACTGGTTGAGAGAGATTATACATATACTTTCTAAAAGATTATTAATATTTTTAAGTTATAGTTAAACAGGAATGGGTAATATTTTTAATCATTAGCTAAAGATGCTGGGCCATATATTAGGCTGACTTCAAGTCAGTGGGGTTCAGCATTTGAACATCATTCTTCATGTTGTAATATCTCTAGTGAAGATCTGCATGTGGGCAGTAATAAGATTGTTTAAAATACTTTCTTTAGTGCTGTTTCTGTAAACAACTTCTTTTTTCATTTAATTCAAAAGCTGATATTAGAAGTAACAGGAAGACAGGATTAGTTCAGGTTTTTGCAGAATTTTCATCTGGAGGTATTTCTACTGAAACAACTGTCAGCTTGATTTTTCTTTTTTCTTTTTTTCCTTTCTTTTCTTTTTTTTTTTTCCCTTTTTTTCTCTCTGTTGTTGTTGTTCTCTCTTCAGCTTCCTACTTGTTTCTGATACACTGGCAGTCATGGTATCATGCCCCTGTTGGAAAAAGTATGTTTGTTTTACCAAAGCTGTCTGTCATCTTTAACTTATTTGCTGATGGACCTCTGATCCAGCAGCATATGCCTGCAACTTGATGTTAATATTTTCAGCTGTCCAAACAAAAGTATTACTGTAATTGTACAGAATCAGCTTTTTCCCCTTTAGATTGCTGTTTCTCTTGGAAGTCTAGGTAGCATTTAAAGCTAAACACATATATTGGTAATCAGAATGGTCTGGGAATTAATTGAAAACTGATAAATGACAAATTTGTTCAATTGGAGAATAGGTCAAAACAAACCAAATAGTCAGAAATGCTGTAGCTGGCACATCAAGAATTGCCAAAGGAAAAATTTTTCACTACTCAATAGGGAGTCTTGATTTTTCAAAACCTAGGAATAATGCTGGTTGGTTTGTTTGTTTTATATAGTGCTTGGATTCACATATACAACAGGAGCAGTGACAATGAAGCTGGAAAGTAGCCTGGTTGTTTTATAAACAAAAATATTTCAGTGGCATTTTGAAACACTGTTGCAACACCACATTCAGTTTTAATGCTAAGTAGTAGGAAAAAATAAATAGACTAGAGGTAAAATTTACATCCTTATGGTAGTTGATGAGGCATAGTTAGGTCCAGTGCAAATTGCCCAAGGGCCCACAATATCTATTACAGCATACCATACAGACTAAGTATAAAATCCAGATGCACTTGGGAGGCTTATATAATATTATTTCATGCATAATTTCCTATTTCCTGCTGTTTTATTTTTCCACTTTCCTGAGACTAGCTATTAGGTTTATTATGAATTATTGGTTTAATCTACTGTGTACTTAATAGAAAAGAAAAAAAAAAAGTCTGTTACTTTCACGTTTTTATCTTCTATAGTTGTGATAGGATTTTATGATTTTTTTTTAATCATGATAATGCAGTATTTGCAGTTGTTTCTCTTTTTCTTCTCTCAATTTTTGTTTGTAAACAAGTGGTTTGCTCAGCATCTGAATACTATTCTTATTCCACTAAAGTTTCATTTGCAAATTCTTGCTGAAATCAGTGAAGGAAAATTCAGCTCTCCCTGTGGTTCTGTGGAACAATTGTTCCTTTTCTGATTTTAGACAGGAGGCTGTATTATGGCATTACTTGAGAAATAAAGGCAGCAGAGAAGAGTTAATTACATGTATCTAATTTGATATATGCTGTAAACTGTTGTCAAAAAACTTACTTAGAATAGTTCAGTCAATGATCCCTGTTACTTTGAAAAGTTTTCCTCCCAGAAGTGTTGAAATCCTACACGCATCTGTAAAAGGGTAGAAATAGGCATTCCTGGTTACTTTGTATGACTAATGTTAAGGCATTTTGGAAAGGTACCTGCATTTAAGGAACTATTAGCATGATGAAAGTTTCTGAAGTGTAGAACAGAAAGCGTCTCTTATTGCAGTGGTTGCTGTTAGCTTTCTTCCTTTCAAAAACAGTTTTCATAGTTTGCTTGCTGTTTGTGCATTTTGAAACACTGCTACAGCTCCTTGACTCTTGGGTAAAAGCAGAGTGTCTCTAAAATGAAGGGCTGGAGACATGAAGTGAGACAAAGTACTGAATCTTTAAAAAAGTATTTTTTCAGACTTCAGTAGTTAAATTGGACTGGGTATTTTCCAAGTAGCACTTTTTTTTTCACTCTAGCAAAAATAGTTTCACTATTGTCCTGTAGGCACAACTGTCACTTTTTAAGGCAAGCAATTAATAGAATTATTAATAATATATTAAAAAAAATAATCTCTGTTTTGACAAACTTTGCCAAGCTTTGTCTTTATACCTCGTGAAGATCATTTTAATTGAAAATAGACTATGGCATCTTTGAAAGACTGTTGAAGGTGTTCAGCTTTTCCTCCTACTTCTGTTACTTCAGCCTTTCCTGTTACATTACCTCATTCTTCTTGTTCTTTTGAGTTGGACTTCATCATACTGCCCTCAGAGGACTCTCTCTCTATCTCTTCAACGCCTCATGCACTCTGCCTGTGACTTTCCTACCTTTATCACCATGATTCTGTCACAATATCAAAGTCCCATTAACAAAGCTGTCTCTTTCCTTGATCTTGTATCTTTGATACTCAACCGTGGCTTGTAGGTTTGTTTTAAATCCCCAAGATAGCTGCAATGAATGGAGCTGCAATCTTTATCAGCTCCACTGCTGTTGTTGTTTCGCTTTTATCTTAGTACTTGATCTCCTACTGTGAGGTCTTTGGAGGAGGTACCCTCTTGTTTGAAATGCACCATAGCCTGTAGCTCTGGCACTGATGCCAATGAATGGTGAAATATTTGTACTCCAGAAGGCTACTTTAAAGCATTAGGATCCATTGAAGCTCAGAATAAGGGAAGGCTGATTATATTCAAATGTTGTAACTGTGCAGAAATGTAAGTAGGGAAAACTTAGACAGCTTGCTTGGCATAAGCAAATTGCATTGTTGACAACCCAGAAACTAAATGTGAAAGGTTATACTGACCTTGTTGTTTAGAAATTAAATTGCAGATGGGACATTTCTGTTAATGTAGAATCGTAAGCTACGATTACTTTTTGTTAGTAATGAAGAGTAAGGTTAAGACAGATTGGTAACAATAAACGTTATAACAAGTAATGGAATTTTCTGATGTAATTCCAACGAAGTGATTTGAGACCAATAGCAATCATACCTAGCTATTGTAATGAATGTGGTTAAGTCATGCTTTACAATCAATATGTGCAATTGATAAAATAAGTCATAAAGACTTGTTAAAAAAGGTACTTTCCTTAGTTATGTTTCTGGATATCGTGTAACCCTCCTTCTGCCATGCAGTATTCAAGTGTACACGTATTTTGATTTGGACTAGCTCTATCTCTGGATTTCTGATTAAGTAAACCTGCAATCTTTTATTTGTATGAGTGTTAATATGACCTGTAAAAACAAGTTGAAATAAGGAATGCTACCGCTGCCTGACTAATATTAGTCCACTCTGGCAACAGGTAAAGGAAAGAGAAACCCCAAAATGTTGCCTATGGTTTAGTTAATGTACTAATGAGGAAAATCTAAGCTGAGCTAATTATGCGATCATGCACTCCAGTCTCTGACCCTTTCAGTGGTGAGGACGGAGCTTCCTTATCTGCTGTCATGTGTTTCCCTGTACTGATGTCCATCTCTTACAGGTAGAGCAAGGACTTCTTATGTATGCTGCTCTCATTACACTTAAAAGAATTTCCTAGGACATGGAAGTACTATTTATTCATCTCTGTGAAACATGCTCAGTGAAAAGCATAAATCATACTGTAAGGAAATATCTCATTTCCAGTGACAGCAAATATAAATATTGTCTCTGTTCTTCTATTGTAGGTTGTTTGGTTGGGGTTTTGGGATTTGGGGGGGGGGGGTGTTTTTTTGTAAGAAACACGTGCAACATTTTTCATAAGTTTTTGCCAGATTAGTAAATGGTCATGTTATGCCCTGATTAAATTTAGAAGTTTGCATGGGAGAGGATGTTCCCATGACTGTTAGTCCCTTCCATACTAAAGTAATAAGTTTCTGTATTGAACTATCTAGCAGGAAGAAAATGTTAATTCCCCTGGTTTTTACTTTTTTTTTTAAATTCTTCCCTCATGGCTTCCATGCAACAAATGCTTGTTGAATTATATCAAAGCTCATTCAAAGAAATGAAAACACCACCACCTGTTTATAAAAGTAAAAATAGATTTACTGGATAATAAAACTAATGGGAATATTTGTTCGTCAAAATTGGTTAAATTCAGTTTGTGGGTGTTTTCTATATAATCTTCCTTAAGACCAGCATGATTACTCATGAAAAAAATTGTAAATAATTAATTTCTTTCTATCGTTATTGAAGACATTTGCTTTTAAATTTTCTAAATGAGAAAATGTGGCTAGAATTTTCACATTCGTAGAAAACCAAATGGCCAAATTGGTTTGAACTGAAAGTCACCCAGCTCACTCTCCTGTCTGGGAAATGGCTGGCAGCAGGGACTAGAGGAAAATATACAGGACAAAAAAAAAAAAAAAAAAAAAAAAAAAAAAAAAAAAAAAAAAAACCAACCAAAAAAAACCCCCAAAAAACAAAAAAGTATACACACTGATATTGAAACTTTCAACGCTCTGCCCTTGGGTATTTTCTAAGTCGGAAATTGTACCTTCCTTTGCATTATAGTCCATCACAGATCGCTTATTCCATTAAGTTAATAAAAACAAGTCTAGGTTTAATTCTGGAGTGTGTGTAAATTTTTAAAATGCCTGATAATCTCATTTTGCATATTCTAATTTATATTGTTGTAAAGAATGATGAAAATGAAAGCTTCCTTCATGTTTTCAGTTCATTGTTTCAGTCCTCTAAGAAGTGCATTGATGAGGTCAGTGGCATCAAATAAATTCATCAGATAACAAAATTAAAATGTCTCAAGTTTTGTGATGATGGGTTCTTCTTGCTTATTTCAAATTCTGCCCCAGGTACCCTTTACCAATGAGCTTCACATTCCTCATTGTGCTTTGAGACTTAAGTCCCATTTTGTAAAGGAAGATCACACACAAGAATGGCAAAGAAAGAAAATAATGTCACATTTTGCTTTTTATTTTACTGGAGGCTAGAAATGTACTTATTGGTTAATTTGTTTATTTTATCAAAGTAACTTTAAACTCCTTAAATTATTTTATTCTTTTATTTTCTTTTGTTATTCTTATTAGCATGTATTGTATGTGTATCTAATATCTACAGTGTATTTTTAATTCAGGTTTTGCATTTTGCTATAACTGAATGGGAACCTCTCCATTATATGTTGTCTTGCTAATGGTACATAGTTATTTTGTTTATATCGATAAAGATTGATGTAAATCCTGATCTAGTCAGAGGTGGAAAGGTTATGTATTGCATTACAGTTTTCAGTCTTACCTATTTCTCTGTCTGGCTGCTGTACTAAGAAAGGACTTTGAGGAAGATCTAAACTTTCTTCTGTTCAGTCCTTTTCCTTCCCCAAGTATTCTTTCTGTTTCCACACCCTTTTGTAACTTTTGGTAATAAAATCGGGACTAGAACTATTTATGTGAGCGAAGGTGTATAGACTGACATGTTTGCTTGTCTAGGCAACTGTTAGAAACCAACTTTCATCTGAAATAGTTTAAGTAAATAAAAGAAAATTTTAATGTTCCCCAACAATAAGTGGGGTTTTCCTCTTGTAAAGCTAGTCTTACAGTAGAATAAAGTTGATGTATATAATACAAATTGAAAATCAGAAGAATAGATACTGGTGTGCAATGGTTTCTGGATTTGAAATTGTAACAAGCTTCAAAGGTTCCTGAATGACTTTTCAATCCCTTCAAGAATTGCTTTTCACTTCTGCAGCATCTTCCACAATAGAATCATCAATTCTTTCTCAATGGCTTGAATGTTACTCAGTCATAGACCCGAGCTTTGCAAAGAAGTGAGGATTTGGCTTCTGCTTGTTTTTGTATACCTTATATAAATAAGCTTATACCTCAGAGGCAGAAAAAAAAACCCAAACCCTGATTAGGAGGCCAGGGTGACAGTCTGGATAGTGCCGAAAGTATTCTTATGGTTACATCTTCACCTCTTACATACCATTCATGATGTTCCTGAGATACAAGTACTGACATTTTTTTTTTTTTTAAGAGTCCCCTGTAAAAATTGTGAGCCATGAAATGGAGTGCTTACAGAGAACATAAACTCTTTCAATAAATTGACGGTCTATAAACTTTGTAAACTCCCCAAATCAGTCTATATTCTAATTTATATTAATGTTTCATATGTAAATTGTAATATCTATTGTCATAAATGGGCTTTCACAGTATTTAAAAATCTCAGTCTCCTTAGAGAAATCAGTGAGCATAATCATAGATCTTGCTGTTTACAGAGCTTATGGTAGCAGGAAGCTGGGCATATAGACTTTGTAAGCTTTCTGTTTTTAGTGTTATCAGCCCATAAAAGATGGGTGAATAGGAGCTTCTCAGGATCTGTAATCCATACAGGGATACCTTGATATTTACTGACAAACTACTAAAGTACTTCCAATATATCTGGTATTTCCTTTCTATATGTATATGTCTAAATCTGTGAAAGGACTTGAGTGTCTGAACTGAGTCTTAGATTTTATTTAAGTCCAGAACTTGGATATTCAAAATTTTGCCAACTACTGAAAACCTGTAAGCATTCTGACATCCATAATCATTTTTATAATTAAAGTTTTCTTTCTCTGCAGCTCTAGAAGCATCTTAGTCCTGATACTGTCAAGCAGCTTGGCTCTAATTTCATGCACAAACCCTAGATTGTGGTGGTAATATATTTTTCCACTTATTCTCCAGCCTCCTATGGCTTTATCTAGAAAGGAAGAAACTAATTCTCTGCTGTGCAGGAAGACAGGCCCTAGGCTTCTACCTGCAAGACAGCAAGTTCAGCACTGACACTTTTACATAGTGGAAGTGTCTATAGGTACTACAAGACATGAAGACCAAGCCTGGGAGAGGGATGTCACTTAATATCTCTCTCTTTCCTGAGCATTTTCTATAACTAGATTAGGTTGCACCTGGCCAGCTACCAGAGTTGGTGCTCTTCTGAGTGACTTCTTCAGAACCCCAAGTTTTTACCTGGGAGTCCCACTTTGGTCCCCAATGCCTTAACATCACATGTTCCAGATTGCTGGGACAGTAAGTTTATACTACTGCTTTAGCCCTCCTTCTTTGCAGGGCTAAGTTTCTAATGCTAATTGTAAAGTCCACCAGTTTGAGAATTGAGTAGTTAAAAGTTAACCAAGATTTTTGGGCAGGATCAAATCAGTGGGGAATATAGTGACATCTATAGTCAGAAATCTAATCTACTTCTAGTGATCTGCTGGCAAAGGAAGTTTTTAACCTCAGAGACTGTTCTGCAATGGGGGGGTGAGGTGCTGTGTGAGAGACAGATGGGCTATAACAACAAATAGCTTAATAAAATAGCCTTTTTAATAAGATAGAAACAGAAGAATCCTATATATATAGGGAATAAATCTTATGTCCCTTCAGATGCTGGGTGCCACATGTTCATGCATCATCAGACAGACCATGGATGGATTTCCCATGGCAGGCTGCAGAGATCCTGTCCAAGGAGACAGGTTCCTTCTTTCTGATCCTTTATCTATTATATATATTTTTCTTACAAGAAAACAACTCTATTCATAAAAGATGTTCTAATGAGGACTTCTTGAGGCCATGCAGGTGGTGTAATTGCCGGTACCAAGTGGGAGCTGCCTGCAGGCTCCTCTGTTATGATGAGTTGCCTGCGTTTGTCCTGCAGCCAAGGGATTGTGCAGCACAGCCCAGCCTGAAGCCACGCTGGACAGGCAGCCCAGCGCAGCACAGGTCTGCGTGTACTCAGGTTAACTGTGATGTGGATCGCCGACTCATTGAGTCTGGTCAGAATCACTGTATTGCACCCCTTGATCCACACAGACTTTATTCTTCCCAAAGGTATTGCAAATTACAGATTGTATTAGGAAGCTGTTCAGCTAACAAAGTGTCCTGGCACGCTGGGATGTTACCTCTGCCATGACGCCCACCAGTGCAGCACAGGCCATGCCAGCAGGTTCCCCTCCAGCGGCTGCTCATGCTGCCATACGGGCTGCTCAAGCCCCGAGTACGCAGCCCAGCAGAGCAGACGTGGCCTGTTCAAGGTCACTAACTCCCCAATACAATGTCTTCAGCAAGGCTTCCAATACAAAGAGCAAGGAAAATATCGAGTGGCAAGCTAACCTCAAAAATATTTCTTTTGCTTTCCATTTTTATTAGGATAATTGTTAATCTAGTAAGGACCTGCAAGTTTGCTGATAGGTAGACAAAAATACAGGCAATACAAAAAAATACATAGGCCCGCGTTTTTATAAGGCAGCTAACTTAGCATCATAAGAATGAAAACTCAATCCATGTCATCTTTCACTGTTCAATAGTCTAATCTGCTTTAATATTTCTATTTTTATCCTTTCTAGGTTATTTTTATTTTCTTCCCCAAATCCATGAAATCATCTAATTGGGAGTTAGGTGAAACCTTTATTGATCTTTTTATTTCTTTTGCGTTGCTAGTATGCCACATCAGATGAGAAATTAAAAGTGTCGAATTTCAAGGGCAATTTTATGATGCTTAATAGTCTTTCCAGTGGTTAACCACAACACCCTTTCATTAACAAACAAGCAATCATCATTTTCATTTTTTTTTTCTTCAGTCATTAAGATGGTAAATGAAATAAATAGCTTGTTAATACAGCATTGTGGGAGCTTCTTGAGACCTAGTGTGCTGAAAAGAACAGATTAATGCTCTTACCGCTGTCTTTGTATGTAGCTCACAAATGATACACTTGAATCTGATTTGCTGCAAAGCAGTGCAGATTCATGTAAAATAAGCCATACAGATAAGAGACAAGCACTAAAAATAAAAATACATTTGTAAAAAGGCTTTGTATAGCCTGTAAAAAGGCAAGAGAATTTGCATTACCCCATACGTTCCAGCTTTTAAAAAAAAGAGATAACTCCACGCTTAGCCCATCAGTCAAAATCATTGAAAAGGCAAGAACCATTTATCTAGGAAATGTATTTGACAATAAAATCCTAGAGTTGTAATTACAATTGGCAGATTCAAGTCTGCTATTGGTGGCAGCAGTCTCACTAAGGGAAAAAAGATACATAATTTTTGTAATGTTCTATTGTGCATCAGGCTGTGTTAATCTTGGACATGGTATGCTTCACTGGAGATGGAAGGGAACTGCATAAAAATTGCTGTTGTAATTTGCTAAAATAATCAAATTCATGGTTTGTTTTAAGGGGAATAAAAAGAACCTAGAAACAAAAGGAACAGGGAAAGAATATTACTGATTTGCATTATGGAAACCACTTTAAGCAGACACTGGAAATCTTTCAAGGGTTGTGTGCTGGCTTGTATTGTCCTTTCCCAAAGCAGAGGTTAAGCATGCTACTTGAAATTCCCTGGGGACTGGAAATGTAACCCCTCAAAAAGGCAACGTGTTACTGCTAAGGGGTTTTTGTTCTTCTGTGGATCCTTTGTCGTCTTTGCTCCTTCATCTCTCTAAGCCTAAACTCGGCAAGATCCTGACCTCCTCCACACACTGTCCTCTAGATGCTGCATGTCTCTCTCTACCCTGCTCCAAATGCGTCCTGTACTCAAATTTGCTAATTGTGACTGGGAACTTTTTAACCGAGATTGTACTTACGTGACACTCGTAATATAGAATAAAACAGTGGCCCTGGAAGAGTTTAGTCTGTGTGTTTAAGGCAGCATAATCAGGGAATGAAATTCTTTAGGGATTTAAATCCTTTGCTCAGGACAGTGTAACATATCAAGGGAGCCCTGAAGGGGCCCTAATATCTCCAGTTCTGGCCCAGCCCAGCGCTTCACCAGCTGCAAATGGGCTTCTCCGACTCTATTCACAAGCTGAAGTAAGCGCCTAGCCCCAGAGGTGGTGTGAACGCTCCTTATGTGTCTGGTCTTGTACATGGCTTAGGCGGCTCTGCCTCAGATCTGTCATTAGTCGGTGATAGCAGCTTTGTTGAGATATTTACAGTTCCTCTCCCCTGCTTGCGCTCTGTTTCTGTGTTTTTAGTTAAAGGTTCACTTCGGCAATAAACTTCAATTCAGAGGTTCAAGTAGTTATAAACTCAGAACGCTCAACTTCACCTGACTAGTGTGAATCAAATCTCTTTATTTCTTCCTGAAAGAAAAAGATAAAAATTATTCTGCCTTTAGGAGCTTTTAATGACTGATTGCTAATTTGATATGACTTGTTTTTAATCATGGTAGTAGACGGTAACATGGATTTTTTTTTTTTTTAATTCAACTGAAAATTAAAAAAGAAATGTGATGCTTCACTAAAGAAGATGCTTTGAGCTTGAATTTTCTTGCTTTTTCATTGTCTGTGTTGCAAGTCCTCTCTTAGGCTGCTTGATATCTTACAGGTTGCCTGTCTGTATGTATCCCTGTAGCCGTTTTTGTTTACTCCCTTCTTTTGACTGCTTTTTCCAGAAGTATCACATGCCTGGTCAAGCTGCGCACGTTTGCCGAGTTCGCAAGTCACATCGCCGTTTGGGGCAATATTACAGAACGTTGTGTGCTGTCTCTTGAGGGCTTTTTGAAAAGACAAGAAAATCCACTTTCATGCTGTTGAGGGCCTTTATTCATAATTCAGTTGCTGTCTTTATGCACTGTTTTGGCACTAGACCAAACTAGAAAGAATAATTTTTTTTTTTTGTTAGTCTTGATTCTTATTGAGGGGGGACATACTTGTCACTCTTTTGGCAAAAATATCTTTCTCTACTACTTTCTTCCTCCTTCATCCCTCTTCCTGTTCTAATCTTTCAAATTATATTTTCCCCAAAGGGAAAGAGTGTTGCATTTGAGCTCAGTCAATTCCCTTCCTCCCACTCCAGTCTCAATTTCAGCCTGTGTACATCACAAAGTGCATTAGTCCTGTTGCTTTTATTAACTCACGTTTCAGTAGCTCTTGAATCTCATTCTGAGTCAGCTCTGATCATATCTAAGGCTTGTAGTTTGTTTGTTGCCTTTTGGTTTTTTATCCCTCCTCAGCTGTTTTTGCCCGGCTTCCTATTCATTAGAAAACTATTTGGGACTTTCAAGCTCATGATGAAAAGCGAGCTGTGTAGGCAATCTTCATTAATCTTGTGACCTTTAGGGCTTTATTCATTGCAATTTGACATTCTGGCAAATATTCTGCATACCATAATAAATAATTTTTAGTTATAGATCTTGAAATTCAGTGATAAAACAGCCTAATGATTTCAGAATGTGGATGGCTGTGATCTTTTCTGGGTTGTGGTTAAGTCTTTTTTATGTAAGGGAATGCTGGAGGGGAAATACCCCCCCTCCCCTCCTCAAATAAAGTGGGAACAGTCTAGAAAGGAAACAATCATCTCAATTTGGAAAGTATAGCTTAAAGTGATAATGGGAAGGCGAGTGCTGCTCTGGTCTAGAGGGATGCACATAAATGGCCTTCATGTGGCATGAAAAATGGAGTGTAATTTTAAGGCATTCAAGGACTTGAATTCAGAAGTTTTCAGGTTACCTAAGGTTTAATGTTTGTGCTGGGCTGATTTTCAGGAGGAAATGCTCAACAGTTTGACACACATGTCAAGATGTCCAGAAAATGCCAGTGTTCAGTCATCCTGTAGTCACATCCAGGTATGCCCTTGGAGAGAGTCTAAGAACTTCTTATTAAGAAACCATGTATAAGAGTGTACTTCACTTCTGTGTTATTTTGAAATGTATTGTTAAAGAACGTAGGGGATTTTAGTTCTTAAATTCTTGAAAATATTCAAATGTACAAGAAATCGTAACTCATATGTCTTTATTAGGTATTTCCTATTAACAGAGTAGCTGTCAGAGTCTTCAGGGAAAATCAGGGATGAAAGACGAGTCTAATTTTTTTCACTGCTTTTATAGCTTCCAGTTATAAAGTATCTGTCTTCTAAGGCTCTTGTAGCAGATAGCTATAATAGTTGTGGCTTTAATAGGTTTGAGGGTGTATCCATTGTAAAGCTATGTTTGAGCTATTATTTGGAACATAATTATTGTTAAACTGAAAAGATAATTTTTTTGTTTGTACCAAATGCTTGTAACTCAAAGAATTATGGGTTATAGCCCTTTTCAATTCCTTCTTTACTTTCATCTGTGTAGTGGGACAGTTTTTTCCCTTTATTTTTTTTCTCCATCTTCTGTGAACTGTCTGCTTTTCTTAGCACTACATTTTAAGTAAGTAAGCCTAGTTCTTTACAGCACAGTGAATAGGTTGATTCTGGTTGAACTGAATGGTGGTTGCACAAAAGTGTATTTATGAGTGTGGTGAATTCCAGGAATGTCAGCTTCTTTGGGATTAAATTCTACCTTTTCAGTTCAACCCATTTTATAGATCAGTTTAAAAAAATATTCAGACCCAAAGTTTAAGCAAATATAAAAAGATGCAAAGAGCTATTTTTTTTAATCAGAGCCATAACATGATATATATGCTCACGGGACTCTTTCCCTGTCAACCAGTAAAGTGTTAAATAACTGTATTTAATTTCTCATTAAAATCTCAATAGATGTCATTACTACTGGGTAGGTTAAATATAAGATGATATCCAAGATTGGTAACTAGGCCTGTTTTCTGTGAGTCATTCCAATCTTATTGCATGAATAATTGCTAAATTAGTAATTTGCCTTGTTCAGCATAAAGACCTCCCTTGCCCCTCCAAAAAAATTCAAGCTCAGCAAAAGAAAAGAATTGTCCAGCACCAAGCATTTGTGCATTGATGGTTTCTGATCTGAGAATTATGTTGATGGGCACTAGTATCTTCTGGGCAGGTTGTGAGACTGTCTGGTAAAAATGTTTTGTCCCTTCAACTCCTATGATGTTGCAAGTGATCAGTGAAAATCCTTGAATGGGGTGTATATCAGGGACACAGAAATGCAGAGGTAGATTTCTAAGCCTACATAGGCTTCATTGAAGCAATTTATTCTATTCTTTATTTGAATAGAGTAACACACAGCTTTGCTGTTTCCTAAAGGTTTTTGTTTGTTTCTGTTTGTAAGATAAAAGTTCTTTTTATTCTTCCTTTTTTACTTTCTAACAGCTTTCCAGAGCAGCACTGGCCAACTCAGTTGTACAACTTGCTTTGGGCATTAGTATTAAATAGATAATGAACCTGAGTGGTTGGCTATTATCTAGGAACAAAAGACCTATGTTTCTATTTCTTTCAGATCATTTCCTGAAATACTTTCAAATACTTTGAGGTTTCGACCGATTGGCACTTCTGAGGTGCCAATATTGTTGCTTGGCCAAATTAATTGTTCCCAGGAAAGTAATTTGGGACGTTGTATGGGTGTGTGTATGTACTTATATATGTATGTATGCAAATGTTTGAGCATATAAGTATGTCCTTACATGTGTACATTCTCATTTTAAAAATATGCAATAGATCACATAACAAAAGCTGAAAGTTGTCACAGTTTTAAAATGTAGTTTGATGCATTCTATGCTAGCACAGCTCTGTAGAATTATAGATACTTGGGAGCGTGACAAGTAAAAGGTAGAAATAGCATAATTTTTCAGAGGTCACCTGATCAAATACAGTGTGTCTACATCTGTGCAGGAAATTTGCAGATGAGCATAGTTTTCTATTATCAGAATCTCAGTAGGGAGAATTAAAGTGATTTAGATATTGTGTTGATCTGTCATGACGTGGGTAAAGGAGGCTTTAATGAGATCACCAGCATTGCTTTGCCCCTGTTCTGTAGCTCACTATTCAGGAAAGCTGTGAGAATTTCAGGAATCAAAAAATATACAGAAAGCTTGAAGGCTCTTGTTGGAGCAGGAGGCAGTCAGTGATTGGGTTTTCTGTTTTGTCCTGTGTATCCTCTATGTCATAAGGAGCAGTTGATGCCTGATATTACATCATCTGATAAAAGCAATGTTGGAAGTTGTTTGAAGAGGCTGATGTTTTGTTTCTGCCCCACTGTGACTGGTCAGTTCAAGTTCCTAGCTTGAATGTCAGGTTCTCTTAATAGTCTGGAATTCAAGATACCAAGCATTTTTTGTTCTTTGTTCTTAAATTCCTTTGTTCATTTGATTTTCATAAAAATAAAATAATAGATCAGGCAATCTTATCTTTTAACACTAAAACTTCAGGATTTTCATGTGAATAGGTTCCTTTATCTAAACCTAAATATGAATGTATGCTTCATTTTATTATTTGGAATTAATTATGTACTTTCCTGGCATCTGTTATACTAGATGGTCCAAAAGTTCTTTACAGACTGTTGGAGAGGGGAAAAGAGGATGATGGGGGAAAATTTCCTTCCATGCACTTTTGAGTTGTGGCTCTGTTTCCCAGGTCTCCTATTAGCTTGTTTGGTCGCTGTGCCCAAGTCACTTCACTGAGACCTTTCCATATGCTTCAGTCTGGTTTCCAGGTTTTCTACCACGTTGCAATGCGGTGCTCTACTGTACAGAATTAGAAGGTTGCATTGCAATCCCATCTGTTTTGAAATCCTGTATTAAATAAACTCTTTCAGATACAGGAAAACTCATATCTGCTCTAGAGAATTTTATGTTGGTGTGAAGAATGGTTTGGAACAAATTAGCTGTAATAGTATAATAGCCGAAGGTGGGTCATTAAGAGTTACTAACTGTTCATTTCCCATCTCCCTATCTCTCCCTCTTCACAAAGGAAACGGCTGTTTGTTGCATTATGATTAGTAAAAGTAATATCCTACCTTCACTTTCCATTTGTATTTCTAATGTTGGTTTTTTTCTTTATCAGAGATGATACTACCACTTTATTCAAGTAATTTCTTGTATTTACATGCATAGCATAAAAGTTTTCCAAGTAAGGCCTCCCGAGGAGGTGGTGGGTTTTTTGTTTGTTTGTTTGTTTTCCAGGATGCTTATCCATCAAACATGAACTTGTCATTTTTGACAGATTTTTCCATTCAATTTTTTCCACCCAAAGTAATAACCAAATCTTTCAGATAATCAAAATTATGTATTTCACGGTGTGCAGCTCATTTACTGGTTCAAAAGTGCTTTTCATTACAAAATTTTAGAAAGCTTTTAAATAAGAAGTTATGTCTTTACTAAACAAGTTTGCACAGGGTTTAACGTTCAAAATAAAAAGCTTCTATATTATCAAAGCATAAGCTTCTGAAAAGCTGACCTGATTTTGAATTGTGTGTGTGTTATTTCCAAATGTTTTTCAGATTATGATTTCATGATCTAGGCTAAGAAGAGTATTCAGTATCTCAAAAATTTCAGTAGATGGTGGGGAAGGATGGTATGAAAGGAGCTTCCTGATTAGTTTTAGCTCTGAATGCTGTGGTAAAAATAATTACGACCAAAATAAAGTGAAATAAGTCATATTTCTTATAATTTATCTGTTCATGTCTTTAACTGGAAGTGACTCAAATGCTTATTGCTATGATGAAGATGATAAAGCCAGACTGAAGACAACTATTTCACATCACTCTTACCTACATTGCTATTTTTGTTGATTCATATGCATTCATAATTTAATTTGATGTATTCCAGCTGGAGCATATATTCTCTGTATTAACAAGTATGTGTAATATACATTGCTATCTTTACATTCTGCCCTAATAACCATGTTTTCCATGAAGAAATTGCCTTTTCTTTGAACAATTCCCAGTAGCCCACTGCAGTAGGAGAATGTATTTTACTCACATTGTTCCTCCACCAGACTACTTGTCATGTTGATATGCCAGATCTGCATTGACTTAGAATTAGGAATCCTGATGGCTTTGACCATTTACTATTTCATTTAAAAAAGAAATCCTGTTTTTCCTCTTCATAGTGGAGTTTGTCTCCAGTATACTTTATTCCTGATTAATAGTTTACAGCAGTGAAAAGAAATGTTGTTTTAAAAATGTCAATGCACCGAATTGGATTCTTAAATAGATTCAGATTTTTTGTGTGTGTGAATTTTTTAGCCTGTCTCCTTTTTTCTGTCATGCTCTTATCATTGTTAAATCAGAAATTAAAACAGCTTTATTTACCTGCATAAAACCCCAATAAATCTAGCATTATCATCTTGTTGTTATGAGTGGCATTGGCAGCAGACTGTAGTTTTTCAGGTCAAAAGGTACTTTCTTTTTTTTTTTTTTTTTTTTTAATTTTTTTTAAATGCTCCTTGCTTCCGTGTCAACAGTTCAAGTTTTTTTATGTGGTTTGTTTGGGGTTTTTGGGGGGGTTTGTTTGTGGGGCTGGTTTTGGTGTGTTTTTGGGTTTTGGGTTTTTGTTTTGTTTTTGTTAAAGGACATACAGAGATGGAATAGGCAAGCAAAACCTCTAACAGCCAGTGCAGAGGAAGAGCAACTCACACCACAAGATCAGCAACCCAATAGAACCTGAAATAAAAAACTTTTCCTGAAAGAAGCTAACTAACAGTTTCATTTTGCTCTGTTTTCTAATTCTACAGCCTTTATGAAGGTAGCTCTACTGTGGAATATTCTTCTGTAACTGCATTTTTTAATGTGTTCTCCTCAAGTGTCTTGTAAAGGTTACCATTAGAGGTTCTAGGCTGGACAGAACCACAGCTGGTCTGTATGGCAATTCTAAAAAAAGTTGCATTATCAAGTTCTAATTTGGAAGTTAATTGTTTGACAGGATTGTGATTATGGAAGTGAATGAGGTGAGGAAATTACTTAGTCCTCTTCAGATGAATTCTTTAACAAAAAAACTAATGAAGTAGGTAATAAGGTATACTAATAATAGAAGCGTGGATGCAACCTTAACCCTGGAGTAATTCCTGACACCTAAACAATTTTCTGTACTTCTAAATAAGTTGGGATTGATTGCTTTTTGGGTTGTTTTGTTTTGGTTTCTTTTAATGACCAGGGCTCTATTCTTAGGGAGAAAGTGATTCAGTTCAAGATGTTTAATCTTAAACTCCAACAATGTTAAAAAGTTGTGTAAGTGTTAAAGCAATGTTTCTATTTGGATTAAATTGACCTTAACAAGAGTTTTACTTGAGTGGAAAAATGCCATTTTATGCTGGTTCCCAACAATTTTGAGCTCTGTTTTCTTAACATACAAATAAAACAGTGCTTTAATACAACAGATGCATGTCTACGGAAGAGTTGTGGGTTTTGGCTTGTTGGTTTTTTGGGGGGGGGTGGTGTTTGGGGGTTTTTTTAATAATAATGTGAGTATAGCTGTTTGAAAAAAAAAGAGAAAGAAAGATAACTTTTCCTGCATGATCTTGGGATGCCTGCAAATTTAGAGCAAAGTTACATTTAAACAGTTTGCTTCTTGTGTCAGGAGATTAAAATCAGGCACTCTGGACATAGTCAGGCCAAAGTGCTGCACTGTGGTAGGTATCTTGAATGGTGTTGTTCATTTTGATTCTTGACATACTGATTTCAGTTTCAGTCATCCTAATACTGTTTTAGTTTCCCTTAAAAAAAACAAAAAACCAAAACACGTTTCCTCACCAGACAATTAATTTTTCTGTGGAAGTCAATTTGGAATCTAATGTTGAAAATTTGTTTTCTCAAAATACTGGGTAAGAATGTCATCTTTTCTTTTATTCTGTACCACAAACTTTTTTTTTTTCTTAACATACAGTTTTTTATTTACGTTATTTTTCACACTGCTAGATGTGGCACAATACTGTGAGAGACGGATATCAAAGGAAACCATTCACTTAGATCTTTCTTTTGCACTGTGACAAGCATATTGCCAAGACATTAAAGTGCAAGCTCCTTATTTTTATTTTTTATGTGAAAGCCTTAGAGAAAGGAGTACAGAAATAATCACTAAAAGATTTGTAATGCTAAAAGCACAAAAGAATGAATAGAAGATCATAATGGTAACTTTTTTTACTTTATTTCCCAAACATGGAGAATATTTCTTATATTCTATGTTGTTTAAATTGTCTAATTTAAGTCAGAATTGTTCGATTTTGTGCTCTAAACTGAGGTTTATCTTTCAAAGGAAACATCTTTGTTTCACTTGAACAATCATGACAGATGCAAGACTGAAGCAAAACTCTAACTGGGCAAAATTCTATAACTTAGTATTAGAGTTTGCAACTGCATAATTCAAATTATAATAATAAAATTGAATAGTAATTATAATAATAATATAGTTCATTGACAGTAGAAGAGAATTTGACCACAGATTCTACGAAACTATATTGACTCTAGGGAAATTGGATTCTCTTTCAGGTTAAAGAGTATATATTTTAAAATAATAGTTGTTATTTCATACATACCCTATTCCTCTTTAAGAATATTTATCTGAAGATGACCTACTGTGTTTGACTCAGCTGCAAATTTAGTCTGTATTATCAAAAAGAATTTTAAATAATTTATTTAGTGCCAGGAATGGGGAGGGGGGGGGAGTCAGTCTGGAAGTGAAGTTTGGGGGTGTGGGGGGGAACCACAATAAACCAAAAAACATTTCTTCTTTTCCCCAGAGCATGTTTCCCATTTGAGTAGCTACCTGTACGTCCCTTTGTGCCAGCATTGTCAAGAGTGAGAGTATTTGCCTTAAAGACAAAGGCTTTCTCCTCTTGATCGGAGGCTTTCCCCTCTTAAAGGCCTTATACAGAGAAATAGAGGAAGGAATAATCACCTTTCCTTCTCAGTTTCTTCCAGAAGTTCACCTGGGGCAAAATTCTGTCCTCATGTTCAGGTTAGTTGCTCTCTCTACTTTTTTCTTTCCATTTTACTGCAGACTTTTCCTTTACAATAATTTAAGTTTCTGTGTTCCTCACTTTTGCACAAGTGTGAGGTTTTTAAAACAGCTCCTTAAAATACACATTATTGACTCACAGAAGCGGCTCTATGGCTTAACCTGAAGCTGGTTAGTAAACTCACAACTCTGCAAGAATGGCATTGCACATGGTAGCAAAAAAAAAAAAAAAAAAAAAAAAAAGAGTCCATTCTTTGACTGTGAAATGATGGCATCCCCACTAAATTCCCTTACCATAGGTTTCTGACACAGCCCAAACGAGTGGGCAGCCAAACTCCCCAAACTGGCAAAGTTCCGGTGGTTGCCCATAGATCAGTGTGGGAAGAGCAGAGTTCCTTGGTTGCACTTGCCTGGGAATGGATCTGGAGGAAGAGCAGACCTGCTGGGGACCTTCAAGTCCAGCCAGGAGAGGTTCCTTTGGGCCTGCTGGTGTTCATAACCCTCACCTCCTCCGCTCAGTTAAAGGAAAGGAAAAGCACACTGAACTTTTCGGCACTGGCAACACGTCCTGCAACTCCCACGTGGCATATGTTCCTTCAGTTTCCTTTTCTTGTATTTTGGCAAGGACGATGTCGGACATCTCCTGCAGTGGCAACTCAATTACAGGTTGTGGTTGCCAGATCCCCTGGTTCTGTCACCTGTTCTGTTGGGTTGCTGATCTTGTGATGTGAGCTGCTCTTGGTCTGCACTGGCTGTTAGAGGTTTTGCTTGCCTGTTCCATCTCTATGTACTTTGACAATGCTGTAGATGACTCTGGGGCCTTTGTGAAAGCCTTGGTCCATTTGTTTTTTCTATTCCTAGCAACAGTATGTGTAGTATGCAGGCTTTCCCCAGATTTTGATTACAGATTTTTCAAGCACTATATGGTCTTCTTGCTTTGAGGAGAAAAATTATAATATGTTTTAAAACAATTTTTTTCTTTTTTTTTTTTTTTTTTTAAACTCCTCCAAACCTGTAAATCTCAAACCATGGGGCTGCAATCTATTTCCTTTGCTTTGGGTGACTGTTTACCCTGCCCTCACTTAGTCCTATTGCTTTTTACAGCATCACAGCCTTTTCCGTGCTCCCACAACAGTAAACGTTCTCTCACTTTGTGACATGTTTTTCAAACATGGTAAAAACCCCACACACAATTTGTCATGGTTTTGATCTCCCCCATGGTGCCGTTAAGTCATAGCTGCTCCTATCTACCAGATGGCAACAGTGCTTCCCCACGGAGCTTCCTGGGGCCAAGGGAGCCGAGCTGCTGCCTCTTGTGGGGTTTGGCCACAAGCCTCACGTTTACTTAAATAGTGGCTCTGCACAATCTTATTTTAGGTATGCCCAGGCCAGTACTGCCTGTAATCGTTCTCTGTGGGAATGAGCATACGGAAACCACTGGGTAGTGGGTCTGTTCACCCCAGAGACGTGGGGTGAATGTGGGGCTTTCCCTGGTGTGCCCCTCTCGGCGCTCCCTCCCAACCCAGTCCCCCTTACAGATGGGGCTAGGATGGCGATGTAGGCAGTGTACCTCAAAGCATGGTGCTTGCAGTTTTCCTATTCAGAAAGCATGAGAGGATCGTTACGGAGAAAAAAAATTCGCTGTGGGTAATATAATTTATAATTTTTTTTCTTTCTTTTTCCGAAAGAGCGTGAGAGAGAAAAGGACATTGTAACAGCACCACAAGACCAATATTTACAGTAATTTGTCATTTGTGGTCAGAGCAGATGAAGAATGATTTACAATTTTTTTCACCTACATATGTATTGTTACATGTCAGTGAGTTCAGGTAACTTTTGTGCTATCTGAACACTAACTTCTGTGAGTGAAAAAAAAAAAAAAAAAAAAGAAAGAAAGAATCGGTTCTCTGCACAAGATGTTTTTGTGTTTTCCCTGCCAGGCTGTTTCTTCCCATCACAATTAAATTTTGTTTGGATTCATACTGTATGCAATTTTCACCTGTATGTAGAAAAATGAAAAAATCTATAAGAAGGAGGAGTATGTGCAAGCTGAAAACTGCTCAAGAAGTTAGAAACATCTTTTTTTTTTCCAGCCTCTTTTTTTTTTTTCTTTAAAAAAGTGTTGACCTTTGTAATCAAGTTGAGATGACAATTTCCTTTTTCAGCAAATGAATTGGTATTACAAAATCAGAATCAAAAGCAGAATAATTACAATGGCAGTGGATGAATATCAGCTGTGGAAAAAAGAATCACAGTAAAATTACTGAGAATAAATGCAATGTAAGAGATTTCTTTGGCAGTATGTGGACACCAGGTTCAAACGGAGACAAAACCCCTAAGTTTAATTCTAAATGTGACACAATATTCATGTTTAGTTTTTAAGATATAAATGTTTGAAAACCAGGGATTAAATTATAATCTTTATAAGGAAAGGGGATGCTGGAAAAAGTGTGAGCTTTGTATGCGTTTTGGTTTGCTCAGTAGCCATTTTCACAAAGCACAATGCAAGCAAAGACAGACTACTGCTTCTGCTTTGAAAATGCATACTAAATAGTGTGGATTTCACTGTCACTAAATACTTTCAATCAAATGGTAAAATACTGGTTTTTTACTCCTTTTCCTGTTCCAGTCCCTAATTCGGCGATTAAACACTGCACAAAATGGCTCAAATGATATGCTTAGTAATCTCATCCTCTTCCCTGCCTGAACACCCAGCAAACCAAACATATGTCGCCAAAGATGTGGCTGCCAGCCTTTGCTTTGTGTAGTCTGTGGATTTGGCAACCAGGTGTTTTGGAGATCAGCACTGAGAGAAGTTGGCACAAACATGGAATGAAATCTGCTCCAAACCCCTCGCTGCCGTTTGATTGAAGCTGGTTTCACTGTTTTCCTCACTTACGCATGTTAAAGATGGACTCACTGTTTTGAAAGAGCAAGAAAGTTTTGAATGTGGTTATTACCACTGTGTTTTGAAGCCATGGGATTGAAGAGTTTGGAAAGATTATCTCTGCATTAAACGAGATCTCTGACACTGCCAGTGGCAAAACCATCATGGATTCATTACCGCTGACAGCAGGAAATCTTTTCCCAAACAATTTGTCGATATGGCTCTGCTCTAAGTTTGATCCCTGACCAATGGGTGATTTATCTGGTTTAACTTAATATAGTTGGTAGGTTTATGTTAGGAAAAATCATGAACTAACCTAAATTATCTATGTGTTTTAGTGCTGTTTACAAAATCAAATCTTAAAGAAAGTACAAGCTGCTCTACTGCTTGGTGTTCTCACAGGTTAAACTTTTAGAGGTTTTTTTAATGTAAATTTCTAATGTAAATTGTAATGCTTTAATACATTTTTATGACTGATTTAAATGCTAATGTTACCTTTTAACTACTAGTAAATTAAAAAACATTCTAAAGTTCTGCTTCATATCATAATTTTGAAACTTTTTCCTGGTCAAATGCTACATACTCTTTCATGGCTTATAATCCATTTATGTATGTTTAGTTGTGTACTTTTTCTTTTCTGAAAAACATACCTTTGGAGTTTATTTTCTGTAAGATGTATGATGTTTCTTATTAGACTCAGCATTAATGTGTGTTTTAGAATAATTTTTTTTACTATTTTTAGTGTTTTTCATCCTTTGCACCACTCTTGTATTTGCATATAAAATTTATACATTGAAATTGATTCTCAAGTAGGTATATATCATTAAATTGTGCTCTAATTTGCCTATCTGTTCCCTCAAAGATATTGTTTATGGTAACAACATATTTATAATAACATTTAATAGCACATACATAAAAATGTATAAAATATGATAACGTGTTACAATAAAAAACAGTTTGATTTAACATATGAAAGCAAGGAATATAAAATTGCATTTAATTCTCAAATTTTAGATCTTCATTAGTTAATCACTGGCATATCTGTTTTACTGAGCTGAGAACACGCATGATTAGCTGTTATGCTTATATAACTAATTCATTATTCTCCTAAATACAAATCTAAGTTTATATTTATCTGGCTCTTCGGCTGCAATAAAATAGAACTAGAGTGTTTGAAGCAGTAGTGACATCTTTCTTTGAGCAGGATAAAATTATAATGGGTATTTAGTGGATATGTTTTATTTTAGATTCTTACTGGGTACTTTTGGAATAAATCAGGTGCATGGCTTTAAACAGTATTGTAAGAAAGGTCCTGTCATTTAAATCACTAAAAGGGTCTCTAAAACACTGTCCTTTGTCAAAACCAAACCAAACCAAACCAAACCATGAGCTGCACACAGCCAAAGTTCAAAGCAAGTTTGTTAATCTGTGAACCTCAGATTGTCCCAACTGTAAAACAGAACAATACTTCCCTATCTCATTGGTGTGCTATGTAGATAAGTGTGTGACATGTGCAGTGTCCAGGTGTCATGGTTCTGTGTTAATCTTTTGTCTTTGTGTGTGAGTGTTGGTCTGGCTCTTTAATAATCTAAGTAATCCTCTGTTGCATCCCTTGCCTTTGCCTTTTGATATTTGCTTTTAGTTACTCGTTCTCTATGGGCTGGAGTGGGTCCATCCTCATGCTAAAAGTAGGGGAGTTTGTCTAGATATTCCTAGTTTTTCCATCTTGTTAATCTACTTTTTCCCCAAAGAAGAGTGTTGTGTGAAAACTGTTGGTTTATTATGTGGTTACTGCAGAAATGGTCTCTTTTACTCAGTGCGACATCTCTTCCCATTTTATGTCAGCATGCATCCCAAAATAAAACATAAGTTAGTTTTGTGTATTCTTAAGTGCCTAAACAGTTTGTTAATAAAAGCTGTCAGCAGTGTATTTTCTAGTCATTCTGAGCTGAAACCAGGAATTTGGGATAAGTCCTCTTCTTTGGGTCCAGCATCTCTCAGAAGCAGGTTCTCTTGACTTTCTGCTTTGTAGTGAATTTTCTCTCACTAAGGGATCCCTGCTCCCATTTGCTTCTTCAGCTTAGTTTAGAGACCTTGGTGACTGCAGAAGTGGACAGTCTCTCTTTGTGGCCACGTCCTTCCTGGAATGAAGTCATCTTGCACTTTGGAGAGGCAGCCCTCTAACGGAATTTCACATTTTACACAAAGCCTCTTAGGGGAAAATCTGAAAGCGTTTCGTGAAGATGGACAAATATCGCTAACTTGGAGACATAGTTCAGTTGAAGGTGATGCCTACAGTCACAGACTGACCAAGGCAATTGCTCTTCAAATACACACACGTTATGTTCCCACATATTTTCATCCACTGGTACAATGTAGTGTTCAGTTGGGTCAAGCTCTGAAGTCTGCACCAGAAGCATGCCTCAGCTAACCTGGTGTCTCTTTTGAAACATCTCTTCAGTTGAATTGATCAAATACTGGTCGGCAGCTCTTCTTGCTACTAAACATCTCTGTTGTACTTTATTTTCACATTGATGTCACAGCCGAAGTTGCCTTCAAAAGTACGAAGACATGTAGTTAGTCATATATTTAGATTTAACTTTTCCATCCAGCTTCTGGTCTTTTTCCTTCTCTAGAGGAGTATGAGATTTGCATATGTTAAGGCTAACACTTTACCTTCCTCACAGATTCTTTTTAACAGAATGGCTAAAAGCCTTTTGTGCTTCAAACCAAAGAAAGCACAATGTTCTATGAGCTAGTGCGTTATGCATAGATTGTTATGTTTTCAAAGTATCAACTGCTAGAAGGAATTTTTCTTTCTCTTCTAAACAGCAAACAACTTCTAAGCTGCCCAAGCAGTTGATTCCCCCCTGCCAAGAGGGGGAGAGAATATTTTGATGAGTTGTGTGCTCTTGCCAAGTATTCTGAGCATAGTTTTATTAACTAGGGAAGCTCAAAACATCTTAAAATATCACCAAAAATGAAAGAAGGGGAAACTTTGTTTTGAGAGAGTCATGATTATTTTTTTTTTTCCCAGATATGAGGAACACAAAAAATGCCATATCTTCTGGGAGAAAACTGCTCATAAGCAGGAAGCAGGAAACCAAGGGAAAACAGCAGGAGTTCTGGGGGCATTTACATTAACATTAAGGAGTATGATCAAACAAGTTGCAGGTGTCAGAATGTGGAAGGAATAAAGGAGAAAAGTGACCATTTTTGCCAGCCTTGCAGACATAACCCTCTGTCCCTGCCACTTCCAAGTACAATATGGGTTTGTTAAACTTTCCTTTGTGTAAGAAGCTCTGTCATTACATTTGTGTGTTATGTTCTAGCCCACTCCCAATTCCAAAACCTGACACCGCTTAATTTCTTTCTCTCATGGCATTTTCCCAAAGAATCAGAAAGGCCAGGATTGTATTAATGAAGTCAAGGCATCAGTATGATAAATGAGAACTATCATATGATCACTGAGAAGCAAAAAAGGATTGACTTCTAAAGACCAGGAAAGAATCATAGTTGGAGGGAAAGGCAATCCTGGCTGGTGCCAGCCTTGAGCCATGTGGTTAGAAAGACTGAAGCTAATCTTGATACTGCTTTCAGAGATAAGAACAGCGGCAATGATCGGTAACATTATTTTGCTTGGTTTTAGGAGATGGCAAGATCAATTCTTCTAAGGTACTGAGGAGGTGAATTTATGACTCCTGTGTACAGCTGGCAGAGGTAAATGATGAAGTAATTGTCTTAACTGGCTTTTACAATGCAATTGTACACGAAGTCACTGTCTTCTCAACATTGAGAGAAGACTTGATTTGCTGACAATAGGTACTGCTTTGTTATCTTCTTCCCCCCCCCCCACCCCCCTTTTTCTTAACCGTCATGTGATTTTCTTTCAACACCTGGAAAAGAGAGACTCTAAAGTGATGAACTTTTTTATTTGAATGAACATCTAGATTCAGACAGGACATATTCCTTTACATTTTCCAGAAATTAATTTGATAATTAAAAATATTAGGAATCATAACAAGTCACCATGGTTGTGAGGATGAAAAGGTATTTTCAAAGCTTCCTAAAACCCATAATGAACAATTACACAATAAAAAGCACTAAAATACAATTCTTTTTTACTGCTAATAATTAGAAATTGACTAACATTTAAAGTTGAAGGGAGAAGGGACTTCTATCCCTTACTGTAATACCTGATTTACTGCATCTATGGTGGATCCCTTTATCTACATGCTTATTCTATTCTGAATTCTACTGAGTCTTTGAACTCTGTCTTTCATAATGGCATTTTGTAAACTATTTACATTAGAAATTTTAAATTTCTTTCTATTCAGTCTTTACTGAGTTTAGTTTTCTGAATAAAGATAGTTGAGTTGACCTGGCTCTGTTTTCTTTGACACTTATTAAATGCCTTTAATCTTATCCTGACTGTGCAAAGCCATCTGAAATAATGCCCCTTTTAATGTGTTTCATTTCTAATTATTCTTTACCCACCTTTGGAGGTATTTCCAAATCCATCTGCAGCCCTCCTAACTTCTGCAGTATTTCAATTTGAGTTGGAGTGTATAGAATGGAACACAATATCTGGGAGAATATAATTAATATTCCTCCAGCAAAATATTTTCCATATTTTCTGTCCATCTCTTCACCCACCTTACCATTTTGATGGTATTTCTATTATAGCTATATTTCAGCACTAGTAATGTTTTCAGTGTGCTTACTTGCAGTGACATGTCAAGACTTTTGCCTGAGTAGACACAGTTAATTTAAAACTCAACAATGTATACGGGTCATGCAAATTTTTCACAGCGTGACTTGACTTGCACAATTTTAATCTGCCATTGTGCTGCCAAATTGCATAATATTGTTTGGTTCCTCTGGACTTCGCTAATTTAGAAGACTTGTGTCATTATCAAAATTTTGTAACGCTGCTGTATATCCTACTGTCCAGAGTGTAAACAAATACATTCAACTGTGGGTTAAAAACCATGAGATTTTTCTATGATGACAACTGACAGCTTATTCCATTTATTTCCATTTATCTTAGAATATTTTAACACATAGACAGTGTTTCAGGAATGTTAACTAACTGCCTATCTATCACCATATTCTTCCCTCATGCACCTGGGGAAGCTAGTGTTATCTCTGTTTTGCATGTAAGAAAACTAAGACAGACAAGCCAGAATAAATGAGACATCTCACAGTGGGATTTTGCATGAAAAGAGAGTAGCAATGTTTTACCTTTAATTTATGGAAGCTTTCCTTACCATTTTTGAACTAGTTTTTTGGGAATAGGTTCTGGGCAGGGATCTTGTAATCTGCAGGACACTGCTTGAGAGAGTACACAATGACCCTCCTGATAGCCCTCACCATAACTTGGAGTCCTGTTGGAGTGATACATCTTATGTTTTTACAATAACCAGCTCTGAAGTACCTACAAATAAGCCCATGGAACTTCCTGTCCTATGTAGCCTTTAAGGTGAAAACATAAATAAGCATATAAAATCACTGTACTGTTGACAGCTCTTCATATTTTTGTATTTGCACTTTTGCTCATATAGAAACTGTGTGCATTGAAAAATGGAGATTTTTCTCTCTATAGGGTTAGTTCTAAGAAGTTAGTGCAGAAGGTCTAACACTCTCAAGTGTCAGGTTCTGCTGTAGTTTAACGTATTTTTTATATTCTGGACAGAAAGATATGCAGCAATGTGGCAAAACTTGCTAATGACTTATTCCTGACAATTTATGTATGCTGGAAAGGCATACATAAGCTGCCTTTGAACTGCTTTTTTTCCATCTACTCCAAACCAATTTCTATTCTGAGAAAACAGAAAGTCTTTTGTTAAATAGCTAACAACTAGGAACTTCTCTGTTTGTTCATAGTTTACTTGATTAATCCAAAACTATCTGGTTTTCAGATGTAATTCTTTTCAGGTACAGCCTGCAGGTTCTACTTCTCCTTCCTCACAGTCATGAGTTTGGTGGACTACTTCTGTTTAGACTCAGTCCCTCCATCCCTTTCAGGTCAACTAAAGCAGCATTAGAACATCTTCTGTGGTTATTAAGGACTGTTGTTATATATAGAATAGAATAGATAATATAATATGATTATCTGTATCATACCTGTGGAAATAAGAAGTTAGCAGAAGAATGATAGTCTTGAATGATTACATTTCCTCCATTTGTAGATATCAACAATGACTAAATAAAAAGAAAAAGAGCTTTGGTTTTGGATTGATATTAAAACTGGATATTTTTAGCTAGTGATGCTGTGATTTTTTTGAATGTATCTGTCTCCTAACTGCAATGATATTTGATAGAGTTTCCAGATAACTTAGTAAGAAGTGTTTTCCTCCATTGGTGATAATTTTGTGAATCCTTTCACTTTCATTCAGTATCCCATTCTTTTGGTAATATAATGCTGCCTGAAATGAAGTACCTTATTGATATTCACCACACTTCTTATGACAATGGTAAATTGGGAAAAATTCTATGAAAGATGATGGGATTATACTGCTATGAAATTAATGTGACTGGGACGAGAACCTGATTTGATATTTATTGTGTTTCCTCAATTAATTCTCTCATCCGAATGTTTTGAAACATATACTTCAATTTGAATTACAATAGATTCTTTTTTGAAACAATTTCCCTTTCCAAGGAAAATATTAAATATCTTAGACCCCCCTCCTTCGCAATTTATATAGTTGTATAGATGGAGAGAAATTTGTAGCCAAAAGAGTAACAAAAGATTGATCTGAAATACAACATCTGTCTCTTCTCTGTTACAGGGCTCACAGAGGTAAGATTTTAATAATCACCTGAAGTTTAAGGCTTTCCTTTTTATAAAAAAAACCCACCCAACACCGATAATAACAGCACTTGCGTAGTAATTATTTGATCAGTGGGTGGTTGAAGAGAGTTTTTATGTTCCACCTGCGTTCTACTTTTTAATTTGATTGCACTTTTGACATTAGCTTCCCAAATAAAATAGGTACATTTCTCCTTTTGCCAGTTGTGGAATTATATTAACTGAAGGTAGAAGGATAAATAGGTAGGTTTGTTTGCTTCATTGTTAGGGTAAATTTTTGTGAAAAATCTACAGCTAGGTGGTGAATGATAACGTATTTATAGTGTCATAAGCTTGTTATGCCAAGAAACTGTGTCTGAAAATGTATCGAAAGAGATTTTTGGAAACCATATTTTGTTGCTAATTTATTATCTGAAATTCATACCTCATCCAGGAAGAGTTCTGTTTAAAAACGCATGGCATAGCATGCACTATTTCATGAGCCAAAAATCTCAAAAGACCTGAAACTTTGTAAAATATTTTTGCTGTTAATCTGGTTGTATGTGAAGCCTGTCATGGAATAAAGTGGCAATGCTGTAGACAAACATTGTATGTACTCCTCTTGAATAGCTTTCTAAAAGTCATTATGCACGTTTACTTTGTATATGCAATGTAATGTGAACTTTATCTTAAGAACTTATACAAAATTTGCTTATTGCTTGGGGATAAGTTCTGTTTCTGAATTGAAAACACAAATAAGAAATATTTCCATTTTACAGTCCTGTAAGAACTTTGAAATTAAATGCAGCGAGTTACTAGAAGGGAATTCTGATTTTGCACATAACGATATCCTTTTATGATATAAGTGGCCAAATTTCAATTCCAAATGATTTGTCTTAAATCTCAAAATCTTATCTAGAAGTTAATTAAATAAATGGTCTTAACTTTGTTACAACAATTGAAATAAGCTGTTTTAAAGCTTTGTTACACAGTTTTTAATTGGAGTAGTGTCACTGGAGTTACTAAATTTGCACTGTGCTAACCAAGATCAGACTCCAGTCTAGGATTTTTCAAAAATCTGGGATGACAAAAAGTCTAAAGGAGGATCAAACAAGATTTCCTCCTGAAATGAATCTTTGTTGGATCAAATATGTGAATATTTGAAGGTTTATATGACACACAAACCCCAAAATTGCTTACTTGCATCATACTGAGACATGTGATTTGAGTAGTTATAAAAGGGCTGATGTGGTACAGTGACCATATAGTTGTCCTTATATCATTTGAAGATTTTAAATTGACATTCTTATTGTCCTGTGTCTAGTGCATTGTCACCTTGAATGAATGGCTGAATAAAATTGTATAATGCTCCTCATTTTCAGCAGAAGAGTGCATGCCAAATTGCTTGTCTTTCCGTCTCCAGCTTTGCAGCCTATAAAATGATAAAAATAAGATTTAAAAAAAAAAAAAAGGGAGTGAGGGAACAATGTCATCTTCTGTTTTAAGTATAACTATATTTTTCAACCTTTTTTTCTTTTTCGGGGGTAATCTAATATTATGGGACTACAAAGCCATGAAGGTTTTTAGTTGTTCTGTTTTGCCATTAGTCATTCAGTGGATCAGTGTGTCTGGATGAACCTCGTTACCTATGGTGGTCAAACGCAATGTTTCTGTAACAAAGGCTTAACTATGTAAAGTGACCCAGAGTTTAAGGAAGTGGATTTTTGTGTGTTAAATTGCTACTGCACCTTTAAATTACTTTTATTCCCAATGTGCAATGTTATAAATTGTGTTTGAAGGAGGATAAAAATGAATATAAAATGCCATGTTACCAAGACGAAGTGAGCATTCAGTGGCATTTCAGACTAGCAGTAGGAATATCTATTATGTTTTGGTTTGGTAATTCCCTCGGATAACTACAAGATTCCTTCATTTTCTCACCTCAGAAGCAGCATATAGCTCAACATGGCACTTTCTTACATCCATCTAGGAATTAAGTGGACTTCTGAGGATTCCCGCCATCTGTTTTAGTTTATTTTTACACTTTATCATAAAAGATATATTTTCTGCTTCCATTTAGCAACCTGAAAAATATGTCATATGTAGGCAGACAGGATATAGGGAATGAACTGGCTTGTCTCTGGAATTGCTGTTTTGCTTAACACAAGGATCAAAAACTTCTGTTAGAGAAAATGCAGGGTCCCAAAACAGACCAGCTGTGATTAAAGTACCCCAAAGAGGTTTCTCTAGTACAAATACATTCTGTAAAAGACCTATCTTTTGAAATTTACTGTCTTTGCTCTAAAGCTGAATACTAATAAAGGAGTCTTCTCATTATATTGAGAAATATTTTCATGAACTCAGTTTAGCAAAGCAAACCTTGCTTATTATTAGAAATTTAGAAAGGCCTTTATCTGAGAAAATGTTAATATACAATCAGATTTTAAATGAAATCTTAGAAATACTGTTGCAGCTAGAATGGGTGAGGGTGGTGTGCATGAGAAAAATAAAAAGCCACAAAAGTCGAAAGCAGTCTTTTATGATTTTTTTCAATGACAGTTTAACAATTAAAATATCTGCTTTCTATTTCAAGAGAGAGCATGAGCAAGAAAGAATACAGATGGATATTACTGTGTGTGGTACAAGTTCTCCAAGTAGCTGCATGGTACAATGACTTTGTTCACGTTTTATGAAGAGCATGAGTAGGTTAGGAGGTTAGCTCACATCCTTCAGCATGTCACTCTTCCAGTGTGTTGTACTTGAATGGTGCTCGTCCTTGGGCTGCACTGCACTGTTAGAAAGGCTGGGCTGCGTCATTTTCCACTTCTCCAGCAGTTACTGCAGATAGTTCCTCCCGCTCTGAAGTATGTGTCGTCTTAAAGTTTGGTTCGATGTCTTCTTCAGGTAGCCATTGTATCAGATGGAGAGATTATGGACTTCAGCTCAGCTGGCATGGCTTGTCACTGTTTTGCTGCCAAAATTTACATCTTTCTCTAATCCCATTTAGTCAATATAAAATGAACTGGCAAAGACAGTGTAATCTATTTTCTTAACTCATTTTGTTAAAAACAAGCTAAAGAGTGTTCAGACAAGTAGTTTGGAAGGTAGATCTGAGGAGGTGAAGGTAATATGGATAAATTAAGTGGCATGTAGCTACCAAAAGTGGGCTGAGAGGAGAAATGTTCTGTCAGATCTTTAGCCAAAAGAAGATACACGAGCAAGTCTTAGTTCAGTATCCAGTTCTCACCACAACCTTATAAACCAGAGCCCGTTCTATTGTTCCAACATTTTAGATCTCATTTCTACCTGTGTACATTTTTCTTGTGATATAAATTGTCAGCATTTCAAACAAACAGATTGGATTGTAGCAAACATGGTGCATGCCCATGCATTTGTCTATTAGGTAATACTTGGACAGAAAATCTGAAATAAGTATGTAAGGGCTAGAGCATGTAAGACTAGGAGATGTTCCTGATGTAATCACAGGAACAATCTGTATTTTTCATAAGGATGATACCAGCTTGAATGTAATGATTTAAAAATGAAATATTTGAGATGTGCAGTAGTATCTTTGGCAGTATATTATAACTCAGTGGCAATACCAGAATCTCTTTTTCTTCTCAAAAAATGCATATTTTAGTCAATTTATAATACCAGTTTGTCTTAATTAATTTGTCTTAAAATAATATGCTGGAAGAACTGCTGGTGCAATGTGGAAGTTGCAAATATGAATCCAAATTTGTTTAACCTGTAGAGAATTAATGATGTGATGACAATAAGATGGAGTAATTGCTTTAGGTTGGTAATTTACATAGTTTAAACAGGGCAGCCTCTAGACTTTAAATCAGTAGAATTAGCACATCGTCTGCTTTTTAAAAGTGAAAGGTTCTATAAACTCACAAAGCATGTTAATTGTGCAAGGATAGCATAAATTACGTTATTTTTGGCAGTCTTTCAAAAATTACCCTCTATAAAAACGATGTGCTTAATTATGATAAGTCTGTATTAATATGTCTTTTATATAGATCTTTTTCTATTTTTTTCTCAGCAAAGAAGGAAATAAGGGTAGATAGAATTATTGCATTAAAAAAAAAAAAAAAAAAAGAGAGCTCATGTGATTTTACTACATAGATATTTCTGAAAATGTTGTCCAGTATGTGATGAACTAAAGTATTCCTTTGGGTTATAACTTATACAACTTATGTACTTAGATAACATTGTCTCCCCACACTGACCTACAAGGCTAAATTTAAACTCTAAAACTGGTTTTAAGGCCTTATATCAAAGTTGGACTTTCTAAAGTGCAACTTTTCTTGCATTTCTTGCCTCTTCAAGGATCTATGAAATAAAACAACTGAACTTAAGAGTAGTTTAGTTGGTCAGGTTTTATGAGGAATCTAATGCATATATTTTTCACTTTGAAAACTTCATTTTGGAACAAACTGTCTATCACAGCTGGATTAATTTTTCTGAGGCTGTCATCTGATATGGGGTTGTGAATTTGGCACTTCTGAAAAGTCAGTCTGGGAAGTTTTATTACTGTCACTACATTCTCCGCCACTGGAGGGTTTTTTTTCTGTTTTATTTTACATTTTTTTCCTTTTTCTTTTTGTACCAGCAAAGCATGAAAATAGCTTTAATCAGAGTATGTTGCTACTGAAGTACCTGCAGCTCCAGAGCTGGCTGGCTATTCATTATAAGTGTGATCAACGAAAAAAGGACAAATAACCAGGTGCAAAGTAGTTAAATCAAATTATTCTGATAATTTGCCATAAAATCATTATGTTGATTTCTTCTTTGATACTTCACTGAGATTGAATAACTTCTATAGCAAATGAGGCATGAAATATTTTCAAAACCTCAGTAGCCCCAAATATGGTGAAATTCAATTTTTATTTTATTTCAAAGGTTATGTACTGCCATGTGTTTCCAAAGTCCTGAATTATCTCTTTACTGTCTGGTACTTGTTCAAGGGACCTTGCTTTAATGCTTTTTCCAAAACGACCTTTCCTCCCATCCACCTTTTTAGCAGTGTTATGGCTCGTTGAAGGAAGTAACTTTTCAGAGAGAAGCAGGGAGACCTGGCAAAATAGAAATGGCTGGACTTTGCCAAATGGAAAGGAGAGATATTCTTAAACCTTTTGTGTATGTTTGTGTATGTGTGAGTGTTGTATATTTTGAGTGCTTGCTATGTATATGTAAAAATTTTACGGTAAAATATTGACTCAAAAATTAACGGCTGCTTCTCTTGATTTTGTTTGTAATTACTGTATTATAGAATTAACACTGTGGAAGTGAAGGGGGCAGTGATGAAAATTTTGAAGGCCATTAGTCCAGGAGGTCTTGTTGGTTGATTAAAAGTCTGTTATTCTTTGTTTTCTCTTGCTACACTAACTTGCACATAGAAAACAGGGGAAAGCCTATTGAAAGGCACGCAAAGGTTTTAGTAGGAAATCCATTTTAAAAGTTCCAGCTGTGTCATTTATGGCTCATGATAATAGCTACTTATCTGTTTAAGAGTTTAAAATGTTTTTTCTAGTAGATATTTGGGTTCTGCTCAGATCAACTTTATATGAAATACTTAAAGTTCCTGCTGGCCTTCATTGTTCAAAGGTGACACTGTAGCCAGAGATCAAATTAAGCTGCTTGTCTCTGAGGGAAATTGTGAGTGCTGATGGATTTTGTTTGTGTGTTACACAGGATAGAAAGGCTCTGCCTTGGGATTGGATCCATGGAACATCAGGGCTTTAAAGAGAGTTCTAGATAATTAGTATATTTATTCCATCCACCCATTCACCTGTGTATATGATATGTATGAATGATGTATTTAGGTTTTAAAAGCAATAATTTAGGCCTAGATGACTGGGCTTTTTGATGTAGATGTACCTAAAGAAGGCAGGTAAGTTTCTAATATAGTTTTGACTTCAAGGGCAGGTATTTTCCTCAGGAAAGGGAAAGAGGTCACTGTAAGAAATTCAGCTATCAGAAGACATTTTACAGCTTGTTTTACTGTTATTGGCTTCTCTTACTTGTTTAGTCTCCTTAGTAGCAGAAGGTGATTCAGGGAGCACATTTATTATTACTATTAGTATTAGTTTGTCTTGAATACAGTGCACTTTAGGCATGAGCATTTGCTTTTTTATCTTTTTCCTTAGAGACAAATTGATTTGTGGGTGGTCTGCAAGGACTGAACATGTGCTGTGTACCATGCCCATCTATTTACGCTTTGTGTATTTGATTTGCTGTATTGCATAATAGCCAGTGATTTCATTACACAACCAAAAGTAGTACGTACAGCAGGCATGACTGCCTGGTTGCTATGGGAAGATGAAATAATTTTGAATTTAAGCTGCTCATCTGAATGGGAGAGGAAGTGGATTAAGGTCATTGTGTAATTACAGTTTTTAGCCCAGCCACTGCAGCATGGAAAACAACTATGTCCAGTCTGCTTTGCCAAAGACATTCTCTAAACCTATTAGTATCTATATAGAAAGAGTAATTTGAAAAATTTGTCATTTGGATAATTATTTTAGCTGTTAGATTCTACAAAACAAAGCTTGTATAGTGGTTAAATGCATGGTAACTCATTAAAAGGATTGGGCAATTGTGTCTGCAAACATGCAACATAGCTACATCCAAATGCATCTGCAGAGTCAATGGGCTAAGTCCTTTCAAGAGCAGCAGAACTGTTACTGAGCAGGTTACTGTTAACCACCTTAGAGGAAGCTGTAACATAGAGGTCTGTGATGTTCTCAATAGAGAACAGTGTAATTAGCTCTGGAAGGGATGCTTTTTAATTTACCTATTCAGTATTTTCTGAATCATCACAGCAGTTGGTGTTCTAGTGTGCCATTTAATAGCCCCATCCCCAATTAGCGGAGATTTCTGGTTTACCGCATTTTGGATGCAATGGAAACAAAACCACTTGTTACTATCCTTGGTTATTATAATGCTTCTACCATAGTATTTGGGTCTCTGACAGATGTAAATTTAGAGAACTAACTTCATTCAAAACCATTAAATTAGAAAGTCTCATGATCTCTATTCCATGGATCAGAAACTTAAAAGCAAAAAGGCTAAAGCCAAATACTAGGGCGTTTCAGTGTTGAGGTACGGCAGCAAGTGGTTTCCAGAGTCACAGGTAAACAGTAAAATATCAATTTTTAGATAAAAAGCCAGATTTAGGGCAGTTAGGTATCCCCAAAAAGAGATACTGAGGAAAACCTTATATTCCACTGCTATTCTCTGCATTTCAAGCCTGGATTCATTTAGACGATTAAACTGACTCCTTTTTTTTTTTTTTTTTTTTTTTTTTTTTTAATGGGATTTTGAGTTTTGAGCCTTCTCTGAGAGAAACCACTGAGGTGATCTAGCTAAAAGGAGGAAGCAGGGTAGACTAGAACTGCAAATTGCTTATAGCCAAGTGGTTGCTACTTGCCTGAGATACAGAACACAACAGTTACATTTTGAAAGGATGCTGAATCCTTACCCCAGGTGAGGACCTGATTTCTTAGCTGGTGCATGTACAGGGCTAAGCTTTCTTGTTGGAACTGCTTGACTGAGTATGAATAATTTACTGACTCAGAGGGAGAAAGTGAGAGCAATGGTATGTATAGCTCACTGAGTAGTTGCATCCCTCTTTAAGGTGAAATATGAACTCACATTTCCTATCAGCAGTAGCTACTTGAGTTTTCTGGTTTTGAGCAATATAAGATAGTTCCTAAAGGAGAATGTGAGTAGTTCAGATATTGCCATGGAGCAGTGCCTTAAATTCACAGTAAGGACCCTTAGTCAACCCTATCGTAAATGGTTTTTATATCTGGTGATGTATATATAAGTCATCTGATATAACAAAGTGTCCTACTCACTAGGACACTTTAGTACTAGTATGTAAGTTAAGCAGGTGACACATGGCAGTGATAATGGCACATGACACTGCCAGTGACATATGGAGAGGATCGAACATTTCATTGTCTTTCCAGGCTGAATGAATCTACCAAACAGAAACGAGAGATATATTATCTTTCTGTTGTCATGACACCCACCCACTGAGTTGTGAATAGGAGGGAGAGTCTCCCACAGACAAATTTACTGTAAGACCTTTTTGGTTTTGCACTTAGTGACTAGCTGAATCTTAGCCAGTAGCAGCACAAAGCAATCTCCTTATTTTGTCTCCCACATTGATTGATGTGTTGACTTTTTTTTTAATATGCTAGAATCCATATTCTCAACTAGATTGTATTCAAGAGAGACATTGTCTCTAGCACTACTTCATCCCCATTCTTTCATTGTATTGTAAAGTACATTTCAAGCCTGCAATTATTGCAAAATTTAGGAACACTCCTTTAACATAACAATGTTGTGTATGTAGTCCTGAATCCCTATAGAATTACAATGCTGGCGTTTGATGTATATTTGCTTTTTATTTGGAAGTTCTGTTTTTATTTGCTGGAGGAGATGGATGATTGGAGGTTACCAGTCATGGCCTTCCTTTTCCCTCCTCTGGACTCACCATTGGAAAGCACTAAATCTATATTTAGTGTAGCGACTGAGAGTTCTTATTATTGAAGACTGGAAAAAATAGACTTATTTTGTTATGTATGCCTTTAACACAAGAACAGACACAATTCCCATTTAATTCCTTTTTTGTTGTTGGTGGTGGTGATGGGATTTGGGGGGGGGGTTTGGGGTTTTTGAGGGATCACAAAATTAGGTAGAAGGACAAAAGAGATAAATGAGTCTTTACTATTATACTAATGTAATTATTTCTCTTTTCTGACAGAGCCATATTCAGTCCCCTTCCTTTAAGGCCATTAAATGTATGATGCCTCTTTAGACCCTAGGTTTCTCTATATCCTTTGAAATTAGGAAGTCATTATCTTTGAATACTTTTGTTTGTCTTCAATGCGAGACATTTGGACATCTGTATCTTACTGTTTTAGAACCTCCAAGAGGTATAGTCTTTTGCTCTTCATGCTTGGTCCTGGGAGTTCATAGCAACTTTAAGAGGTCAATTTGCTCTCTCTTTCAAACCTCCCATCTTTCCTAATCATGGGCCGAGATGGGTTTTCAGTGACATCTAACTCAGCAGCATAAGTTCTGCTGAACTGTTCCAGGATTTGCTCCCCTAAATTCATTAGATATATTTGAGAATAGCATCTTATGTACTGAGAAGGAGTTTGGGATTGTTGATTTATTCCTTGTGGAAAGCATAAAGTGAAATAGGAAGGTTTTCACATTTTTGTAAAGTGTAGAAACAAACTTTTCTATTACTGCTCTTGGAAACAGGGGCCTCTTGAAGTACACATCACAAAGACAGGCTTGGTACCCATTCATCAAGCTATGTTTCTTATGTTTAAAGTTCCAAGTTACCTTCTCGGCGAAGTTATCAAGTGTGCTCTTCATCAGCAGTTTTTAAGTCAGAGAAAACTTGAAGCTATTTATTGCAAGCGTTTGAAACCTAAGAATGGGCAGCAGCTTTATAATCAATTAATTTTAATCATTTATGCTGCATAATAAGGTAAATCTATGCACCTCAGCACAGTGCATTTGGAATAGAGATTCACTATTCAGTGCGTTTCTTTAAGGGTGCAGTTTGTAGTTAAAGGTGTAATTTTCTGAAGGTGCATGGTAAAAGTAAGGCGGTATTCTCAACAGTGAAATTGGGAACTTGTAGATAGTTCAAGGAATGTGTTTGAATGTTTTATGTCAACCCATAGTGTAAAGAAATCTGAAAACAAGCCAAATGATACTAGATTTCTGTCCAAATCCATTGTAGATGCCTGTATATATATGTGACATTGTGAACTATTACCTACTACTTAATTGAATACTAGGTGGCAAAAGAAAAATTTCTTCTCGATACAAGGTTGAAAACTAAACTGAGCATTTTGCTTTGATATGTTAAGGCAAAAATGGTACCAAATTTTCTGTACTGCACACAATACTAGTTTCTACTTTCTGCTCCTGCATTCTCACAGGGTGTTGTGTTAACAGACTAATCCTTCCTTAGGCTCACCTTCTGCTCAGTGACCCTACCTCTCATTGTGGCAGAAACCATAGGTTAGAGCCCATTCAGGAGGACAGAGGCTTGGGCTGCAGATAATGAAAGCTCCTTGGGGGAGATATCAAACAGGAAAGACCAATCAGGGCATGTAAAATGGGTCACCTCCCTGTCTTTGTTCTTCAGTAATCCAATGATTGTCAATAGGTAATGATTGCTAAGAAAAATGTCTATAAACTCCAATACGTGAGCTCTACAGAGATCATTAACTCTAATGGATCTTCGTTATACATTATGGCAAGATGCATTGGTCAATAATATCAGCAGCTAATAATTCCTTGATTTTATACTAATTAATGATTTTGTATTATGCAAAGAAATGAAGTAAGCAGGATTGGCTTTTTCTATCCACAACCATTTGCTTTAATCATGAACCTGGATTGTGAGCTCTGCTTCTTCACAACAATTCAGGTGTCTCTCCAGACTCTTCCTGAAAATTTCACTTCAGGTGTTGTCCTGAACACACAGGGGTGTGCTTGTATTACATTGCACTACCTACAGGGCACTTTGAAAATGTGATCACAGAAAACATTTCAATACTGTGATGATTCATCGCTAAGACTGTTTCCACAAGGGATATGGCATGTAAGTGATAAACATTAAGGAATACATCTCAAGAAAAGCAAGTTACTAAATTGGATCAATGCAGTGAAATTCTGTCCCTGGTAAATTTACCATAAAAGCTCACTTTTCTCTCAATTAGGCCATGATTTTATTTAAAATTTTCTTTTTCCTGCATCCTTCCTCCACTAGTAAGAATAATGACCACATCTACAGCCTAGTTTGTAGCATTGATCTACCTATCCATGTATAACCCTTTCTTTTTTTCAGAGTTTAATTGTTGTAAATACATAAAAGGCTTTAAAAAAATCTCAAATTGTCCTTGTAACAAAAAAAAAAAGGTCAGTAGGATGGGTGTAGTAATATAAAAAGACAGCAGAGTTAGTTACTGAATACTGGTAGACTTTATTGATAATTACTATGGGATTTAAAATCACATCTTAAAGGATATATCCTACAGACATTTGCAAAGAGTTTGTTTCCTGTTCAGGTGCTGCTTCATGTTAGAAGTGTTACAGAAGCTGTCGATGAATTAGTAATTTTCTGAAAGAACACTAGTCTTTCCAGTTCTGTGTTGGCTTATTGACTACATTTCCATTTCTTTCTAAATTGTTCTGAATGTGCCAGAGTTATCATGATTAACAGTTGTCAGCATAATCGGTTATACAACTGCCACCATCTTGTAAACATGTTGCTTCTGATATACGTATCCATAAAATCAAAGGGTAAGCCAAGCATTTCATTAGAAGCCTAATGGGCAGGCAAAGTCATATATTTTCTAATAATTTAAAAAAAAAAAATGTAGTGAATCTTCTTATAATGAGTGCTAATATCTTTATTTTGAAACTTTTTATCTGTTGCAATCATAATTAATATACTGACTCATAATATTGAGATTCCTTTTTAAAAATGCAGTGGAAAAGCTATTTCATTATACTAATGGTTTTCTCTTGATGAAAATAATTATCAGAAATTTAATTTAAAAGATAAATTTAGTTACATTTAATGCAATTCATTGGGTTTTTTTAATTAAAAAAATAATTTTCTTTTTATTTTCTTTGCTTTTCTGTGTTCTATATTTGTTTTTTTGTTTAAAAACACTTCCTGCTAACTGCTACCCTTTTTGCTCTTCTGAAAACGTGTACAGCATCACAAATAGACATTTTATTGATAGCCACACTCTTTCATGTCTAATATTTGATGAAAATTATAATTCCAAACTTTGTGTTCTTCTAAGTTTTTTATTGTCTTTGGACTTCAAGATGTGAGAGGGTTATCATTTCTTACAGGTTCACTTAGAAGAATAAAGACTCAAATAAAGAATGAATATCAAGTTACACTTAAGTTTTTAAAATTCTCTGCTGAAATGTCTCTACCCATGAGAAATAATACCCCTCTCAGATGTAACTTATTACAAGTTGCATATTGAACGATTTCTAAACTTTGTATAAATGTGGGGTCAGCATTTGAGAACCAGCCACCTCTGGAAGAAGGTACCTCAAGAGCATACTAGCGCAGAATAGGACAAAATGTAAAGAATGCCCACAGCTCTGAGAAGAAAGATATATTGAAAGCATATATTTATAAAAAACTTTAGTCTATAAAGAGCAGAAAAGAAAAAAGCTACATCAGCAAGAACTACTTCATAATCCTGTATTTAGAGAGTTTTAATCTGAAAGTTGACATGGTCACACTGTAGGATAATGAAAATTGATAGGATTACAGCATAAAAGATGGAGGTGTAGAGTGGTAGGGAAAGGATGAATACTTTAGAAGCTCAAGACACTGACAAGAAATCCATGAGCTAATGAATAAGTGTATGTTTAGGAGTCACAAGCCCAGATTCTGTGACTGATTCATGTGACGTTACACAGACTGCTTAATACATTTGGTCTTTGCTCGTTCGTGTTCAAAATGGAAATAAATGCTTGCCTGTCTTTCTAAAGCACTTCCAGCCTCAGGATGACAGTGTTTGTGTTTGTGTGCTGTTCCTAAAGCTGGAGTGTTTTATCAGCAATATTGCTATCAATAATGTGTGTAATGCACAAAACAGGAATAATTTTCTGTTTTCCTTTGGCACAGGAAATGAAGTGGTATATTATAGTATGTATTTATGGTTTATATGCCAAGTAGTGTCTGCTTTTCTCTTTGTTGCTGATCATTTCTCAGAGAGTGGTACATGAAATGCCAAATGGGAAGAATAGTAACAGACATAATTGTTCATTCCTACTTAGGTTTGCAGCAATACATTCACTTGGCTTTGTGGAGTCCTAAAGAGTAATTTTTGTTGTGATTTCAAATTTGGTGCTTAACATCTAAAAGTTATTATGGCTTTTTCTGCTATAATATATAAAGCAAGCAAACAAACAATATTTAAACAGTGGTTCTCTCTGTCTTCTCTCCCTCAGAGCTTTTTCATTCTTCATCTCTAAAAAGAAATAATTTATAACATGGTATGTTATGAGAACTATAGGTTCCAGTCTCCCCACCCCAGAAGAAAATAGAGATAGAAGACAGTGTATTGAAGTTATGGTTATGAATGTCTATGACTGAGTTATGCAAATGAAAATCTAAACATCCCTACTGAACTCCAAGTGTATTGTTTAATTGAGGACGGGATAGGATCAGGATTCTGGCTTAGGACCAAGTTGAGATCTGAAATTTGTTCCCTCCTTCACCTAGTTACCAAGAACAAGTTGCATGCATATAGTTTTGTCTGTGAAACAGTTTAAACATTTTAATTCCAATTTTAGATCCTCAAAACACCATTGCATTCAATGTTGATTTTCTTTTTTCCCCAAGTTCCCCAGTCATCTAAAATTTTTCTGTTAACGGTGCCCAGTAACACTTGAATTTCAATGTTACTGACTGCTGCTTTGCTCACAGCGAAACCTTGTCCAGTGGTATGGCTAGTGCTACCTGCATCAACCTGGGAGAGTCTAGTTATGAGAAGGAAGGGAGATAGACTTTGCGAAACCAGATTGCTCCACATCCAAAGTTATTTTCTGCAGTCCAGAAGCAGAAAGCCATAAGCATCATCCATACAGTATTTTTTTTTTTTTTTGCAGTAGGATTCTTCCAGAAGTTACCCTTACTTAAGGCTGTCATAGATTTTCTAATATTCTGAAGAACACAAGACACAGCTGGGGAGAGGGTCACAGTATTGAATTGATGCTGAAGTGGCTGAACCAACTAGGGGACACCCTGGCCCGTTGGGTCCCATATTCTGATGCACACAGCCAGCCTGCCTAGCATTTTATACAGCGTGCGCTCCATATAAAAAGCCTGCAAGGCCCCAGCTTGTAAGGAACAGCAGCTGTGTATCTATCATCAGAGTTCAGTTCGGGGATTAGGAGACTGTCCGCTTGGCCTTGACTCCTGGTGACTGATGAAGTAATGAAAGTAAAACATTATGGTCTTAACTACCTTCAGCCATTCAAAAATGTCACAAGCATGAAGGCTTAGTAACAATATATAACAATATTTAGTAGCATTTAAAGGCCAAAGTTTAGGAAAAAACTTAAGCGGTTCAATTCAGAGGTAGTAGCTAACATTTTCTAATACATTCTGATGTTTTGCCTAATTTCCTAAAAGGGATTAAAGGAACTGAACATAATTCTGTGTGCTCAGCTAGTTTGTAGCATCCATACGAACCTCTAACTGCTCGCTGAACTTGTAGAGATCATTCCAAGTTTAGTCGTTGTGCCAGCAGCTTGCCAGAAGCTCCCTTACAACATTTTCAGTGTTGCTGGTCAGATGTGTGACACATACTCTGCTTTCCATCTGAAAAGAAGTTTATCCAGTCAGTCATTTTTCATCCAGCTCTTTCTATGTTAAACATCTTTATCAGCGTGGTCATCTTCTGGCCAGTGTCTTAAAGTGCTGTGCCTCTTCCTAACCAGCAGTTCACTGGGACTACTTGGGACAACTGCCTTTCCCAGCAGCGATTCCTCACGTTAACGATGGCAGAGAATTGCACTGTAACCTCTGCTGGCCTTTGTAATGACAAGCTGATTAGCACACAGCTTCTGTCAAGGAGCGGGTGATCAGCCTGTTGGAAGACAGATTTCCTTAGCAAGTGGTAGACAGCTGATTTCTAGAGGTTTAGCAGAGCACAGCATCCAAGACCTGAAACGTGCATTGAAGTGTGTTGAATAGTAAATATCTGTGTTTCCATAGGAAAGTTGGTGAACGGCAAATCAGATTAATTTACTCCATACTCAGCAACCCCCAGAAAAGACCTGTAATAATAATTATGTGTACACAGTAATAATAACTGTGTAGTCCAGTAAATATTAAATCTTTCCTCTAGACATCAAAAGCTATTGCTCATCTACCTATTAATGGACTTTTATTACAATAATTAAAATAATTGCTCCTTATCCACAGTTAGGAAAATCAGGTAAAGATTGGTTTTTTTTAACAAAGGTAGGGATTGAGACATGAATCTGATGAGCTGCAAAATGCTAGGGAAACAATTAACAGTATAATTTAATTTAACTGGCATCTGTGTACATGATATTGAGCCAATAAAAAACAAATATAAGTTGATTTTCAGAGGGAGTTAAAAAATAATATCCCACAATGTCAATCACCACATTTTTAAGGATAGCAAACAAATTTGCTGTTACGCTTCACTGAATTACAATTTCTTTTAGCGATGTTTTTGTTTATATGTACTTTTCTTGGTTTATGAAGTATTTAGTTAAGTACTGTACAGCATTCTGATTAAAAACAATGAGTATAAACACCATAAAATGATATATATGTTTAATAGTTATTTTTTAATCTAATAAATAGATCTGAAAATAGAAGCATGTAGGGAATCATCATTCAGCCAGAGCATCCTGGCAGGCTAATCAGAAATCCATTTTCAGCATGTTATTTTTGTTAATAGTTTGGAAGTATAAATAAAATAATTGCCAGTAAAAGTTACAGATGACAGAAATCGGTAGGATTCTAAATTTGCAGAGAAATCTTGCTTAAAAAATTAACCCACTTTTATCTTCATAAATCCCAGATTATTTTGCAGAGTTTACATAAACCCAGCGAAAATTCATATACTGTTGCACGTGTCATGCCTAGGAAAAGGACTATAGGGTAAAGCAGAGGAAAATTGTAGCTTTAAAAGAGATGTGGTATCCTTTAGTGTATTATGCTAGATATCGTCTTAGAAAATGAATAAATGTGATCCTTGATGTGAACAAAAATTAGAAGGTGACAAAGGTATTACAACTTCAGGGCCAGCTGAATATGAGCCGGCAGTGTGCCCAGGTGGCCAAGAAGGCCAACGGCATCCTGGCTTGTGTCAGAAATAGTGTGGCCAGCAGGAGCAGGGAGGTGATTGCCCCCCGTACTCAGCACTGGTGAGGCCGCACCTCGAGTCTTGTGTTCAGTTTTGGGGCCCTCACTACAAGACAGACATTGAGGTGCTGGAACGTGTCCAGAGAAGGGCAGCGAAGCAGATGAAGGGTCTAGAGCACAAGTCTTACGAGGAGCAGCTGAGGGAACTGGGGCTGTTTAGTCTGCAGAAAAGGAGGCTGAGGGGAGACCTTATCGCTCCCTACAACTACCTGAAAGGAGGTTGTAGTGAGGTGGGTACGGGTCTCTTTTCCAAGTAACAGGGGATAGGACAAGAGGAAATGGCCTCAAGTTGCTCCAGGGGAGGTTTAGACTGGATATTAGGGAAAATTTCTTCACCCAAAGTGTTGTCAGGCACTGACTGGAACAGGCTTCCCAGAGAAGTGGTTGAGTCACCATCCCTGGAGGTATTTAAAAGACATGTAGACCTGGTGCTTAGGGACACGGTTTAGTGGTGCAGTTGGCAGTGTTAGGCTTACAGTTGGACTTGATGATCTTAAAGGTCTTTTCCAACCTAAATGATTCTATGATTACTACTGAAGTTTTTGCAATAGGAATTTCAGTTTTATTTTCCATGTTCTAAAAAGGACACTTAAATAATAAGTATTCTTAAAGTTAATAAATAAATAAATAAATAATCATATTGTTTGGTGTGAAAATCTGATTTCTTATGGACCTTCTGGAATCACAAAAAACGATTATTCAGTAGTCAGAAGCCTTGAATTATGTTGCTTTTCTTACAGCTGATATCATACATCTAATAACAGTCTCTAAATATTTGGTAGAAGTAAAAGTTAAGAAAAACAAATACAACAACCAAGTTACATACTAGTTTGTATTTAACAGTTTTGTAAATCGGCTCCACTTACTTTACAGTGCAAACCAGGTTCTGTGAGCAGCCTAATGTTACATCCATTTTTCCTGAAAATTTCTTTCACTTCATAGCACAGAAGGTAATTGAGAACCTTAGCTTTCTAGGGCATATGACCTCAACAAGCCCGTTTGCAAGATTGACAATGATCCAAATACAGAATACTTAAGATTTGGAAAAAAATCTGAAAGTCGTTGTGTAGATGAAGGTTGTGTGTTCTTATGCAACCTGGATTGCTATGTCTTAGGGTGCCTGGTCATGCAGAGTTTTCTAAAATGGATGTGGCAACTTAACAGGCCAGCATTACTGCCTGGTTTTTGGTAACTTGGCAGTAGAGCCTAAAATACTATTTCCTTTGAGGCAATGTAGAATTAAGTAATATCCAAAAGCAAAGTTGTACATCTTGAAAAACTGAGTTATAACAAACAGGTAACTAACATACTAAATCTGGATAATGTCATTTGGTTATAGTGCAGTGGTGTTCCACCTCACTACAACTCAGCTATTGATAGGAAAATATTGCTTCTGTTATAAAATGTAGTTCTCGGAACTACACATCCTATACCAAATGGATATCTGTCCATGATTTCTATGAACATATGAATTCTGTGTATCCTGACTTTCTGTTCATCTCAGAAAAGAATAAACAAGTTCTTCACTCTATCTCTCAGTGGTAATTTAAAAACAAAATGTATTTTACATATTTAAGGTTTCACTTACCATTCTTCACCTACCTTCTCCCTCAAACTCCTTCCCGTAACTATAAGAAGGAGTAGAGATAAGACTGTTACTTGCATAGCAGAATTAAGATGCACAGAAAGTAATTGATTCCTTTAACTCCCTAAATGTTTGCTGTTTTCTTCTTGCATCAGTTTATAAGGTCCCAGCTTGGGGAATCCTTGGCATGATAGACTTAATAAATACGGCAACAAAACCCTTGTCTTGTTTCAGCCATTCTACTGTTGACTTATGTTTTCATGGATAAAACTGTAAAACAATATGAAAGTTTTCCCTACTTAAAAGTTTACTGCACCAATTTTTAAATATTCAGCATGATAAACAGTATTTCTGGAGGAAAATTGCTCCATGTAGGTGCTTAACTCTCCTTTGTCAGTGCTCTAATCAGTGAAGAATTTCTTATAATCTCGCAGGATTTATTTGTGCCACTGTTTCTCAGTGATCTCAGCTATTCTAAATAGCTAGTAATAATTTACATTTTCACTGTCTGCATGTGCATAATATGCTGCACCAGATCAAAGCCTCATCCAGCCCTGTACCATCTCTCCATCAATTAGATGGAGTGCTTCTCTGCTCACTGGCAGATGCTGGAGAAAAGAGTACAAGAAAGTGAACAAATAGAGCATTTTAGGAATTATTAATCAACAAACAGAAAACAAAACAGAAGACAGCACTGTTTGTTCACATCTTGAATATTTTTGGTAATTCTGATTTCTCCCCTATCTGGAAAAATACTCCAAACAAACCCACAACCAAAAAACCTCGCAAAAAATCCCAACAAAAAAAAAAAAACATTTTTAAATGGGAAGATTCAGAGTTCTGATAAGGAGGTACTTGACGATAAGGATTATCTTCTTAATGAGTCATGACAAAGCAGGCTAAGACACTCCAGCCTGGGTTTCATGGGGTTGGAGAGAAGCCATATGGTAGATAACTATGGATATAAGTGTTAATGGGATGGTAAGCAGGGATTGAGTTGGTTGGTTTGTTTGCTTTACTGATTCTTCTAGTACAATGACTTAGGTGACGTCAAATGAAGTGACCAGAGGAAGGTCAAAGCAAACATCATCTCTTATGTACATTCTCCCAATCATTCCTGATTTGGGAGACCTATGTCATTCCTTTTCCCACCTCTTTTCTAAAAAATCTCACAGTTTGTTTACTCTTTCTTTCTATGGAGTTGTTCCACATTTCTGACAGTCCTTTTTGCCCCTCTCTATTTCTTTTTCTATTTTGGTTTCTTTCCTTTTCATATAGAGATCATAACAGCATGTAGTATTCAAGATATGGGCATATTAGCGCTCTATATAATGGTATCCTGTATTTTCCTGATCTTTTCCTGCTAAATCCTTACACCTCACTTAACTTTTGGAACATGTTTCTAGAGATCTTCTATCTATGACCCTTGTCAGGGAATACTAACTACAGTCACACAGTAACGGAGATTTTTTTTTTTTTTTCCTATATATTAAACCCTATCATCCCTGAATTTTATTTGCTGTATTATTTCTCAGTCATTCAGGATAGAGAACCTTCACAGTTCTTGACAGTCAGCTTTTATAACTGATGACATAAAATTGTGCAAAAGAGACTACCATTTATTTTTATCCTTGTTTCTGTATCCTTTATGAAATCATTGAACAACTGGCATCCCGCTACTCTCTTTCTTTATTTGTGAAAATTCTATAGTTATTTTTTGATTTGTTTCCTTCTTTTTGACCATGTGTTAATTCATAAAATGTATATATGAATACATACTTTGTACATATTGTGTATGCAGGTGTTGGCAGAAAATAGCTCACTGTTAATTAAGATCCTGGCTTTGCAGAAATGGGGAATAAATGAAAGAGATAATCGGTTTCTGGTCAGTTTCTGGCTATGATTTGAGAATACAAATGTTTGACAAAAATGTAACCCAAATTTATGCTCAGTTTTATCCAGTAGATGTCTGACAGTTCCTAGAAAAATTAATGATCTCTGGGCAATCAACACATTGTAGAAATTCTCCTGGGTTAGTATCGACTACAGTAAGAGGTCACTTCATTTTTTTTAAAATTTATTTATTTATTTATTTTAAGATATTGCCTTTGGCTCCACTTTTGCTTGTCCTTTTGAGTTGGGCATCCATAGGAGAGAATACATTCTTTTGACTTTGTCCAGCTTTCCTATGCAGTCCTGGTGACAATACAGGCAGTATATAAATTTACATTCTCTTTTTATAAATGTATTTCCCCCGTTCCCTCATTGGGTGAATGTTTGCGATATTTATCGTGTGTCTCCCATCACTAGAAAGTCGATTATGTTAATGCTAAGAGAAGGATTCAATCTGTTTATCAATCTAATTTAGCCTTTGTACATGCAGTCTTTGTCATTGTCTTGTTTTTTATTGTGAATGTCTTCTGTGTGGGAGAGATGATTTAGGGTAGTTTTAGTCTTACCTGTCTCACTTGCTTTGAAGCAAATTGGAAGTGCTCTCTCAGACAGTTAGTGAAGACTGGAAATGAATAGCGTAAGAGCAATAATTTTTTAAGTGTTTGAAACATATCATGAGTGATGCTCTGATTAAGCCTTCAATTTGCTGTAATACTCTGTGAACTCAAACACACGTGATTAAAATAAGTGTGACTATAAAGGATAGAATGCAATTTACTCAGTGTTTTTTTCATATATGCTTTGCTTTAAAATCTTTGTGAGACTGACAAATTAACATAAATTTAGTTGACAATGGCCAACACTTCCTGACTGAAATTATTGGATTTATTGAAAGCGAGAAATTTATAGAAAAAACTTTTTTTTTTCCTCTGTAAATGCTTCTAAATTTAGATATGCTGAATTAGTTTTCTTAAAAATGATGGCGTTCCTTAGAATTGTATAAAAACTAGACACAAACTGAGTAATTTTAGTCAGACCAAGTGTTTCTGCAGAACATTTCAGATAGAAAGATACAGGAAAATGTTTTTGGATAATGATTTTTTTCCATATACTTGAAAATAATCAAGTCCATTTGCAGAAAAAATTGAAAGCCAAATGAAAAAGTGAAACAGTAAATTCTGAACAAGTTTGACTTCCCAATTTGTTCTGAAGATTAAAAGTAACAGGAAAAGAAATGCTAGTTGAAATAAAATCTAAAATTTAGTCTTAACTATAGTATCTATTTCTTGTGCCCATTACATATGACAGAAAGGGTAGTACCAGAGCTTTGTGTGTGTATTCCAGTGGGATACAGGCAATAAGCCAATAAAGCAAATTTTATGTATGTACCAAAATGGTTTAGAGATTATGAAGAGAGGTCTGCTGTCTATAACAAGTCAGTAGTGGAAGTCAGGAACAGGCAAGAGAGGGAATTCTTTGCCTTGATATTGGAAAGATAGTCTCATTAAACTGGCTAATTTAGGGCCAGATTTCAGAAGAAACACAGCATAAATTGGCCAAAGATGGCCAATGTATACAACTACTCATACTGACATACTATTTGTAGATGATACTGCTACTACGTACATTTTAATATTTGTGAACAAAAATGTATATAAAAAATGAAATGTGCTGTAAATTATTTGTTATTGGATGCACATTGACAATTTATATGAATCTGACAAAACTATTATATGTGAAATTTGTACCATTTCTAACAGTTACATAATTTATTCAGCAGAGGAAAAAGGGGGATGGAATTTTTAATGATATGATGCTGTATTTTTAACTGTGCAAACTGTAATCTCCACTACATAGCAATTGAGAGCAATCTTGAACAGCTACGATATATTCACTTTCAGTAAATTTTATTGGCAGTGATAAATGAAAAAGTGATACTACTTGATCACTTTAGAAAGCTTTCTGGTCTGTTATCTTTTTTTTTTTTTTTTTTTAATCAACAATTTCAGCAGTGATTTCATGCATACACTGTGCCTTTGTGTATATCCATGGATGCATCTTAATACTTGATTAATTGATACATTAACAGGCAGAGATAAACAGATAGTTTGGTATCTGCCTCTTTTTGAAAATAGAAATAAATATATAATAGGTAACAAAAATCACTAATACTTTAGAGAAAGAAAACAAAAGCATTATCATACCATAGCTTTCCTATACTACAAGGTGTTGGTAGATTGTTGTTGCTGTAGACAGTAGGGTAGTTTGAACTTAACGCTTGGCTATTGATGCCTATCCCTGAGTAGTTAAGTAGCTACTTTTTAAAACTTGGTAAATTGCAATTGCTTTGAAAGCACTGCAGGTAGAAAATAAAAACTACTGTGAGATTACGTTTTTCACACGAGCTAAAATAGAAGCTTATGGAAGTTGTAAGCTGTGTCTAAAGTAATGATGTTAGCAGAAAAAGAAGTAATGTACAGATAAGACTATGTAGTGTTTATAGAAGGTATACTAATGGTAAAGCTAATTAATTATCGAACTAACCAAGGCTGACTTGGCCTTCAAATGAGTTGACCAATAAATAAATAAATCAAACTGCATTGCATAAACATGCTTCTTGACAGTTTGCAATTAATCCTTCCTTAAGAAGTTTTGGAATGATCATGCCCATAATCCTTTTCAGCTTTTAAACCCTCCACGATGTCAAAGGTTCCGCTTGAATCTTTTTTATTACTAGGAACCTATAAAGACCAAGGAGAGTGATGCTACAGTGTAGATGACATGGCTGGAAATTCAGTGCTACAGAAAGGAGATTTGTGACAATGAAAAAAAAATACAAAGAAAGGACAACTAAAATGCAGTAGTAAATGGCTGTGTTGTAATTACCTCTTTGACTACTGCAGGTGGTAGGTGGAAGTCAAAAACGTTTGATACACTACAAAAAAAAGTGGTTGGTCAAAGTAAATTATTTTTCTGAGGCAACATTTTCAATTGTTGATATTTTCTGCAAAAAATAAAATTTTCAACCAAAATTCATTCTTTATTATTTAATATATTAAGTTCAGGACCTGTGTTAAAGGACTTCAAAGAGATTTTTGACTGGTGGGTTTTTTCTTCCCTGAATTATAATTTTGTATACACTATTGCTTTGACTTTTTAAGTTTTGCCTAATCTAGAGGAAAATTCAACATTGTACTTCCAATATCAGAATTAGAAAATTTCCTATGAAATCAATTTTTTTGCTTCCAAACAGTATTACAGATTATTCCTAGGGCAAAGAGACATGTGGGAGTATATAGCTTAAACATTGAGAAGATACTAAGCAAAGTCTGTTGAAAAAAGAAAATAAAAATAAAAATTAGCTATCATCTATTTCCACCCTTTTTAATGTGGTGAGAATGGAATTAGGCTGTTGTAGGTGAGGTCAGTTATAGGATAAGACTTGCACTAGAGAAGAATCTCTCCAAGCTATATTTAATTCTGTTTTAAGGTAAGGAGAATGAGTAATTACTATTTTTATTCACGGCAACTCAAATGTTGCAAAACCAGGATGACATCCATGGCACCAGGTAACAAACAAGATGAGAATGGCTGTGCTTCTTCACCAAGTCATATGAGTGACAGTGAAGTCTTTCTTGCCCACCTTGGATAAGGAATGAGCGACATGGGCTGAGAGAGAGAAGTATCCAGGAAAACTATCATGTTCCAAGCAGAAACTCATGAAAAAAATAGAAATCTGAGGACTTGTTTGGCAAGAAAATAAAGCTTTTCAATTCCAGTCCTGCAAATCCATTTCCTCTGATTGCCACATTTATGGGAATTAACAATGCTGGTTTGGCTTGGCCAGATATGTATTCATCATTAATAAAAATGTTGCGTACTTTTGATCTATGAAATATTTGGTTAATTCTTGATAGAATGTTTTGCTACAGAAAAACTTTTAAGGTTTTTCCCTAATTCCCCATTTCAGAACATCCCCTTTACAAGGCTTGCTTCCATCTGTTCTCAACAGTTGGTTCCACATAGATAACAATTAGACTGTTTTTTTAGTTTCTTTTCATTTTGGTGATGCAGTGTTTTTAATTTCATTCTCAACTAAACATGCATTAAAGTACAATTGTGTTTAGGTAAAATTATTATTATTACAGGTAGTTACTTCTAGCATTCCATTCCAGGGTTTAAAGCCATCATTTAGCAAATGTCAGTAGTAAATCTGACCTTTTCCAAGTTTGGGTAGATTGAGACGACTACTTTTCACTTTCTTTGATAATAATTTAATTCCCCAGTACACAAGTATATTAAAATAATAACACCTGAAAATAAACAGCAGCTTATTCTTTTGTTATCTGCTACTCCAGGTTTGGTTTGGTTTGGTTTGGTTTTTTTGTTTTGTTTTGTTTCATTTTTCATTTCAGCACCGGGAGACAATTCTTCTGTATCAAGTAGCATGAGGGTCATTCATTCAGATCTTCTGCACTATTGCTAAATGGTGGTCTCAGAGCTGTTTCTAGAAGCTCTGTCTCAAATGTCTTTCAACTATGTTATAGGTTTGGTTCACTAATTGGTTTTGATCTTTTAAGTCCATCATTCCAGATATCTGAAAACTCTCATCTGCAAGTTTTCAAAAATTAACACCTTTCTTTTTCTGTCATACCCCACTGCTTGTTTACCTTTCTCATCCCTCTGCAAAGTTCCATCACCTTTCTCTAACAGGCTCTGGATCTTACTAATTACATCCAAAAAGTTGCCTAAAGGGCAAATAGAAGCCCCATTAACTCCCAAATATATCGTTTGTTTGACAAGTTTTCATAAAATACAATAGATTTTTTTTTTCTCTATACTGAAGCAGAGCTATTCTCTGATTTTATGTCTACCTAGAGGATTAATTATAGAGTAGTCAAGCCCATATAGAGCAAACCTCTGGAATTACAAGATTTTCCTCCCACTCTTTGTATGCTCGAAACAAAGAGATATTACACACTACGTAAGAAAACCCCGGTATGTATCTTGTTAACGTAAAAGAGACTGAGCAGGCTGGTCCAAATTCAGAAGTAGTGCATAAAATAGCATGAACTAGGCTTGCATTTGTTTGTATTCCCTTAACAATTCTGTGTACATCATAGCTATAGGTCTAAGCTGACTTAATATATGTGCTAAAAGTAGCATGGCACTACATTTGTCATGGCTTGGCTGCTAGTGACTTTGGTATTGCATATTTACCTGCAGTTTTATAGAATAGGGGAGTGTGATGAGGGCAGTAGCATGCATGCAGCCAGGAAGCATGGATCAATGATTTAAATGCTGCAAATATCTCTTAAACTCAGGTTTGCACAGTATCAAAGAGAAGATACCTTTAGTTATGAGGAAGAATTATAAACTATTGAATGTAGTGTAGGGACAGAGAAGGCAATAAATTATTCTATTTTCTTGCTATAAGATCACCTAGACTGGAAAACATGTCTCTCGTCAGTGTTCTAATTGGTAGACAGTCTCTACTTGGATAGCTACTACTACCTTGGCTCTGCTCTGAAGCTGTCTCCAGAGTATCAGTTGCTTTGCTTTCCACTTTTTCCACTGTAGGAATGAACAATCAGTTTAAATGCGTCAGAAACATCTGTTGCATCTTAAAATTAATTAATGGATAGAAATATGTATAAAAGTAATCACTGGCACTTCCATTAGGTTATCAAGTAGAGTCTTTTCGTTCAATACCCAGATATTTGGAAAATAAATTCCTAATTGAGTAGCTCTTTGTTTCCTATCAGACATCCTAATATCATTAAGTGTAACTTCAGGCCTTTGACATACCCTAGAAACAGTTTCAGATCAGTTACTACGAGTCCAAGGAAGAGACAGGTTATTCTGCTTCAGGTGAGCTCCAAAGTGTGTGGGATTTCAATGGAGCAGATAGTTAAAATTCTCCTTGCTGGTGCAAGGCTAGTACAGCATTAGGAATTTACACTCCTTGGGACTTAATAATGAAGATTTGTCAAAAGTGAAATGAGGGGTTTGAATTTCCTGGGAAACAAATTAGAAATTCAGAGACTTTGGTTTGTGCTGAAGATGGAAACGTCTATTGGGCTCCAGAGCACTGAAGCTAGGGAATGAAAATCTAGCCTTCTGAAGTCTGGGTGGGTAGGGACAGGGGAAGAAAAAAAAAAAAAAAAAAAAAAAAAATTGAATAAAATAGAGAAAAGTAATAGGGCTCTCATACAGGTTTCATGAGTTTTAAGTAAGTGTCATAACAACTTAAAAATTCATATGGCTTTAATCTAATGCAATTTAAACTTGTGCAGCTGTGATCTGAATCAGACATAAAGCATTACTGGAACCCACAAAAAATATTCTTATCCTTATTCCCTACTTTTCTGATACAAAAAACTGGACAAATTTCTTGAGAGAGTATATGTCCAACTCGACAGTCAAATACTGGATATGCCTTGCTTTTGGTAAATACACGGTTTGTATTTACTGTGCCTCTTGCAAAGCTGGTATTCCATGTGTTGAAAAAAAGGGCGAAACAAGGAAACTCCTTTGTCTTTACAGCATGCCTATTACCACGTTAACGTAAGATGATATTTTACATTGTCTGCTTTTTTGAGAATATAGCTTATACTGCCTTCTGTTCTTGAAAGCAGTACATTTGGATGAATATTGGAAGTTAGGGTCCTGATCCAGTGTACAGCTCTATTCCAGTAAGCTCCAATACGCATGCAGCACTTCTTGCAGAATTCTGAGTCAAATAATACATAGAGGTCATAAAAACATTATCCTTACAATTTAGATTGTTTCCTCTGTAAATATATTAATAAGTGAAAGAATTTGGTTTCAACATGAGAAATATTCTGAAGCACAGTCTGCTGATTTCATTTGTAAAATAAAAGGGTTATACATGTTAAAATATAATCTAGGGGTCAATTTAGAAGCAAGCTTGGTTTTGCAAAACCCAGCTTTTTGAGAAGAAGTGGGACATTACATTCACTTCTTTTTTCCCCTTTTTTTCCCAAAAGACCGAAACAGACTTGCTGGGAAACAACAACAACAGCAACAAAAATACACACACACAAAAACTCCAAGAAACCCTCTGATTGATAAGTAGAGATGTTACAAGATATGGGCCCAGCATACGTCTTCAGAACAGTTTTGGTCAGATATCCCGTAGGCTTTTCCTTCTAACTTTTGAACATGGGTTTGCTCACAAACCTGTTTTTGCAGTGCCATAAATATATATTGTTTCCTCAAATGATAAAGTACTGTAGAAAAACGTGTAAATAACAAAGAGCTTGCATATTCAGCCACTCAGATCTCAAATTAACTCTAACTTTGATTTACCTTGCAGCATGGAAAATAATTTTTTCATGTTCCATTGTGAAAAGTAATCTTCAAAATCGTTGGAATTTCAGTTCAAATATCACCTTGACAACATGATGATTATCCAAACTATCTACACCACTTGACGTGGAATTTAAATCTCACAAGAACAGAGAGGTTAATGAAATTTCTGGGGCTTGCTTTCTCAGAGGTCAGAGATACCACAGTAACATTTTATCATTGTATTTGATATTTCTATTCCACTTCGATCTGAAATTATAGTGGGAAATACAAATGAAATCTTATGTAAAAGGAAAAAAGCAAAAAATGACCCTAATTTTTTTAAGCATCAAAGAAACTCTCATCAAGTTCAGGTAATTCTCATTTTATTAGAGCTGGTTTAATTATTTTTTCTCAAACAGAGCATTATGAATTCTTACACTTTTTAATCACTTATGACAGATGTTTTAGGAGCTGTGAAAAATTAAATCAGGAAGCTTGAAAAATGTTTACAAAGAAGTTGCCTGGCAAGTCATCTCTTGTAATATCAGAAAATCTTCAGGTAATGAGATGCCTTGAAAAAGAAGAAATTAAAAGTGTGTTACATGAAAATTTCCACAACTTGCAGAAATTTACAGGAAAAGCCACCAAAAATAAAAAGAGAGGATTAAGCATCCTGAAAAACTGAATTTAGCACTTGTGAAAAGCAGTTTAATAAAATTTAAATAAGGTAGAGATTTTGAGATTTCAAAACTTGCCTTTGTTTTAAAAAGAGCAAAAACTTGAATGTGTCTATTTCCTGTCGTGGAAAAAGGATCATATTAGATCAACCAAAATGTATTGTTTTTCTTACCTTAATTTTTTAAATTATTTTAAATTTTTTTGCTATGAGTCTAAAGCAAAAGCAATATAAAAAAGGTAAGTTTTTTAGCTCCAAAAATATCACTGATTTATTTCCATGTTTTCAGAATCGTCCTTGCATCCAAAAACCTGTTAGAGATACCAATGTATCAATGTATTTTAATACTGATAGAACTGAAGTTTTGGATGAAAAATGGTTCTGTCTTTTCAGTCATATCTTTTCTGATATGACTGAACATGACTTTTCTGATATGTTAAACTTACTTATTCTAACGTAAAGAAAATTCAGTGTTGCAAATACCATTTGAATTAGATTTGAACTTTCAGATGAAGTCTAGTAAAAGTTGTAATGAACCTGAACAAGATTTTGAAAGATAATGTTGTTAACTTAAAATTGCATCCTTATTTTTATGTCATTTCCTGCTGTATTCTATACAAAGTGTCTTCATTCACTGAATAAAAACCAAACTGATGTGTCCTACATCTTGTAAAGAAACTGAACTTAGAGTAGTTGGTGAAGCAGTCAGAAGCAGAAGTGAATCAGCTTTATCTCTGGAAAAGACTTGGTTTTATTTGTGACTGTTAGGTATTTGCCACCTTCCAGCTGCTATCCTTGGCTATCGTTAGTGAACTACTTAATCACATACTTGTCTGGCAAGCAGTGGCATGAGGGACAGTGCCTAACTGCAGTGCTAAGGACTTGGTGAATTGAGGTCTGGTTTATATTCAAAATATTCAGAGTCAAATGTCATCATTGCATCAAGACTCTGTTCTTACAACAATACACAACTGTTCTGTCTACTTACTGCACTTTATGTGGAAACAATCCCCTGGCCTCTATTTTAAAAGGGAATGGTGATTGTCAAGTTAAAAACTGCAGTTGGATATTTCCAGTTGATGTTTGTTAATATATTTTTGAAGGCAAGTCAGTGTAGGCTGAATTACAGAGAAAAGAAAAAAGAGACGATGAGAAAGTGACAGGAAAAATCTAAGGGACAATGACATATATACACAGAAAGGGTTTTGTTCTCTTCTTGAAACATCTAGTCTTCCTTCAGGAAGGTGTGATTCATTAAAAGTGGGTGGTATTTCACTGAATATATGATAACACTGTACCTTTTCAAATTTTAAAGAAACATATCTGATAGTGAGTTGCTTATTATCTTCTACTATGACAGACAGGTGCATTAGATCTAGTTCTGAAGATGGAGAGAGAGTGGAGAGAGAGAGAGAGAGAGAGACTAAAAATAAGTTATTTGCATTTTTCATTGGAATTAGAATGTAAATAGCTGTATAGAGAAAAAGACAAAATTAGATAGTTGTATTTACACACCAACTACTTAACAAATGTATCATGTGTCTAACAAGGAAAAATTTCATCCAAGTACCTAAAAAAGAATAACATGAAAATCTAATGCGTTTATTTTTCTTATTGATTAATAATATATGTTAAATAGCTGAATCTACACACAAAACTGATTTGTATTGTTTTAACTGTAAGTAAATATGTACTTTAAAATTACACACGTTATGAAATGCGATATGTGTATTCATTTATCCATTAGGAAACAACATTTACTCTGCTCTCTAATCTTTAGATTAAAGATCAAAAATGTTGAAAGCGAGTATGTTGAGAAAGTACCAAGAAAAGTTGTTCAACCTTAAAAGGAAAACCAGTTATGTTAAGAATTTCCTGACAGTAAGGAGCATTTTATCAGTTCTTTCTTACACTCTTTTATACTCTTTTCCTTGCTGTTTTCTAATTAATTGTCTAGAAATTATCCACTTGCCCTTTAAGACATAGGCATCCATTTTCACATTCTTGCTAAAACATACTTGGTAGGTAGTTTTCTTTCACATAACTTACATCTCAAATAACTTTTGTTGTAATTGAGGATGGTGATATAACAGACATCTCATGCTAATATTTACACAAAGAGAAGGAATACTTTTCAAGAAGGAGAGGTAATTATAATCATTTATTGAATATCTTACTTCCAGACGATTGCCTTAGTAAACCAAATGAAAGGCTTGTAGCAGCACGTATGAAGGATAAAAACATTTGATCAATTTAAAGTACTTTATGGTATCAAGATCCAAGATAATGATGGTCCACTTATGTTTCTTTAATAGATTAAACTGTAACAGTAACATATAGCTGGCAAAAAAGAAATCAGGATTGAAGGTAAGTTTCATGTATTTCCATACAAAATGTTACTGAAAGTGTTTGTCATTGTTACGTGGCATTATGTTTAAGAAAAGAGTAGTGCATAACTGAGGTTATTGTTAACGCTTCCAGGATTCAGTGGATATTTAATATGCCCACAAAGTTCAGTAATTGTTAAGTTTTACTTATTTATAAACTTGTGTTTCTCTTTATGCTTTCCATTTCAGCTTGGCCACACTTCTTAGTACAGCTGTAGATCCAGGTCATGAACAATGTTAGGTTGTTTATATCTAGTAGATGAAATGAGATGAGACATGCTGTTACTGTAATCTTGTGATTGCCAGGACAAGACCAAGCAGCTGGGGCTAGAAATAAGAATCTGACTATTATGTAAGTAAATGTGTTCGAAGATCTAGTTGACAGTGCGACTTTAAATGTGATTCACTCTTTCAGCTCGCCTTTATTTCCCATTTTCTGCTGAAATGGTTCAAATATATCGAAATTAAGAGAATTTGGTTCACTTTTAGCACTAGTGAATTGAGGTCTGCAGCTTGGGGGCAGAAGTATAACATAGATAGTCCAGAGACCAGCCTGAGCTGTAGCATTCCCTTTAGGCTGACCTGGTGAACTGACACAACCCAGTACCTTTTTAGCATTAAATGACATGGCACCACACACACCGTACGCATGCTGCCCGAGGATTTCCAGAGGAGCCCTTCCAGCTGCGTACACAATTCCTTTTTCGGGGAGTCTTCCTTAACTTACAGGGGAAAACTGCACATTGCTCTGGTCCCCTCGTCAAGGCTAACTGGCCAGGGGTGGAGGCCTCATCCCACAGACTGAACATGTGTTTATAAATGCTTTACTGAGGAGATTTTCTCTCAGTTGTATTATAGCCTCTATGTAATGATACGGATATTAACTGTGGTTTTTTTCACAGCACATAACGTTAAAGTTACTGTATAAGCATTTAAAGATTCAGTGTTGAAAATGTTACAAAAGCTAATAATACTGCACTATCTATATAAAATACTGCAGAAGTTGGTAAACAAAGTGTGGGATAGGGGAGAGGAAAGGAGTTATCTGAATCCATTACTCCTCACTTCAAGCACCTGATGTCACACTTCCTAGGCCCATAGAGTGGTGGGTGGATTTTTCCCCTAGTATATCTGATTAAATGTTACATGATTACAAGCATTTATTCCCAAAATGTAGTTACGCGCTATATTTTCTTTGGTGATAAACCTGGATTAAAAAATTCTTTTTAAAGAAAGGCATTCCTACCCTGACTCTGACTCAGGACTACTTTTTCCTGCTGCATTTACAGTTCACCATCCCTCTGTTTTTTCCCCATGTTATTGTTTGTGGGACTGTGCTGCAAACCAGACGACTGAAATGAACTGAGTTAAAAGTAAATGTACGACATGTTTTTGGTAGTATGTTTGTGTGTGTGTGCGTGTGAGTTCAACAAAATTATTTCAGTGAGTGTGTTTGAAGAGTGCCCTACAAGCTGTTGTGCTGGGGAAACTGTGTGGGTGGCACTCTGAAGCATCGAGAGAAGTGGGAGCGAAGGAGTGCTGGCAAAGACACCTTAATGCAGTTCCACTGGAGAAAATACCTACCTGTCCTAGTGGTTATGGGCTGGAATGAGGACTTGCTCGTGTCTGTCCCTAGTATTTTATTTGCAATTCTACTCATGCTAAAAATATTTTTAAAATATATCTCCTAGAATTTACGCTTAGTTTCCAGCCACATTAGCTGTATCTTTACACATATGATTGTCCAGCATTTCCAGTTTTTTGATGTGCAGTTTGACATAATGTTTTTCTAGGATTTGTTTAATTTGGACATATTGTTAAAAGAATAGATATGTTCTTATAAATCCCCATATAAATGTGAATTACATGGGGGAAAATGATTTACATTTTGCATCAGCTTGAAAACTGCTTTGATTTCTCTGCAAAATGTCAATGGTTAAGATACTGAATTCACGTGGGTGCTCGTTGTTGTTGGTGGTGGCGTTTTTTTTGCTTTTCCAATCTTAAGCATCACCAGGAGGATTTAATGGGTAGTGATTCATTCTTTAGTAATTTTAATTAGTGCATGGTTCCTGAACTTAGCAAGTGTTGACAGCTAGTTCTTCCTGTCTTGTACTGTGTGGACCTTGCTGTGGTGATGCTTCTTCATCCTGTCTGATGCTGACCGATGGGCTATTGCGTCTGACTGCTACTGTTCTGTTACTGTACAGCACCACCCTTTTGATCCATGCTGCTGACTGTGGCTCTGCCATCCTGACCCTCCTCAGCTCCTGCACTTCTTGCCACCTACACTTGTCATCCCACATACAGGAGAAATGACGTCTGGTACGGCTCCAGTGTACCGAGTCAACACAATAGCACATACAAAGTACACCTGCGGTATTACTGCTGTGTTCTGATCTGGTCTAAATCATTAGAAGTCAGTGCCTAATATTGTTAGATAATATTCACCCTCGGCTGAAATTTGGATAGTAGATATATTCATATTAATATACATATCAATGGCATGTATATGCACATTAATTTTAATAATGGAAAAAGATACAGCAGGGAGGTATGGGGAACAGTATAGAAGGTCTAGAGAGAAGAGGGTTGTTAGGAGTATCTGAATAGGATTTTCACTGTTAATACTCTGCAGTGTTGTATTGTAGATTTATTTAATTCCAGAGACCAATCTAATGTTATAGGAAAGATCTGACTCTTTGACCTATAAAAGTCTTTGGAATCCTTTAGTAATCCTAAGGACCTACGGATTTTGTGTTGCTGGTACTGGTGATTTTTTAGTTCTTTCCATTAACCATCTTGTATGACATCTCTTTTGGGGAGGGTGGTGGTGGTTTTGGTTTTAAAACAATGTACAGATCATTCCAAGTTTTCCATAATTTGCCATACATGCAAAAAAGTGACCATATATACCTTAAAAAATATCTAATCTTCCCAGTTTATTAGAATAGAGCCCTAAATGTAGTGGTGCGGCCCTTTCAGTCTATTGCTTTTTAAGCTGGGAGTTGACTTGGTCCCAGATTCAAACACCTTTTCTGTCTGATGTAACTAATATACTTTCTCTAAAGATTTTCTGTCTTTGTTACGTGCAGCATATTTCACCAACAGCTATAATACCATGCTATACAAACAAGGTAATCTAGTTTTGTTGAAAAAACAGTTTTATAATCCTTTTAAAACCTGGCAAGACCTACAAAGATACACAATTATTTCAAAGATTGTAATAATCCATTCCATAGTATAATTTTGGTTATAACAAAACATTTAATTTGCACAACACAGAAATGAGAGCTTATGTTGGCCTTTTGTATGTTACAAACAGTCAGGGTTTTCCCCTACCCAAAATCTACACACAAGCACGCTATCTTTTTTTTCTTTCCCACTCAATTTGTACCCTTTGTCACAAAATACCAGCTTCAGCCTGCCACACAGTCATTTCTCTGCTGTGACAGCACGGAGGAAAGAGCAAAGGGGTAGCCAGCTAGGGAAATCCCTGACACCAGTCAACAGGCTCAATAGAGTTCTGCTTGCAGACTGCACTGAAGAAGATGAATTGTTTGCCCAGAAGGAATGGACAGAGAAGGTCAGAGAAGCTGCAGAAAACTTACTAGACTTTGTCCTCTCAAAGTGGGATGGGAAGCTGCTATGCAGATCTTTCAGGACATAAATCTGTAAGGTACCACTGCAACAGCTTTCAGAGGCAGACTAAGCCATAAATTTTACAGGACCCCATATCTATCAAACACTAGGGCAGCAAAAAAGACACAGAGAGAGCATGTGTGTGCTATAGAAGCAGCATGTAAGGTCTGGTGTGCACTCTCAGAATGGTGATTTTTCAACTACATCAGAAAACACAGTACCTCTGGATATTTCTCTTTGCAAAGCAAAACTCTACTCTATAGGAGTGATAATAATGTGCAATGCGGGTGAAATAACTTCACAGGATGAAAAGTTGGAAGTCAAGAGGGTGGTAGTATTATCATTTCACAGGCAGCACTCTAGACGTTTTTGTAACTTTTTTTGTTAAAAATTTTTTATCCAGAAAATGCTATATCAAGTAAAAACCGGGCAGCATAACAGTAGGTTTGGTTTTGGTTATTTTTTTTAATTCTATCTAAGGGAAATGAGATAAAAAAATAATTAAGTACGCTGCTGTTCACCAGAACAGATGTAACTGTTAACTATCTAGGAAAAAAAAAAAAAAAAAAAAAGAAAAAAAGAATTCAAGAAGCTGAATGAAAATGTTTATTGTTGTAATTAGTATTGGATAAAAGCCGGTTTGCACATCAATCAAAACTCTTTGAGATTTTTTTTTTTTTTTTCCTGTCCTCCTCACTTGGAGAAATCCTTAGAAATATTTTATCAGAAAAAGAGCTGTGCCCAAAATAACTATTCTAGTTTCAAAACATTTACCTGTGAGTGGTAGGGGTAGCTGCAAATACTTTTTAGGTTCCATGCACACTAGGTCCCAAATATTCCAGTTGAAGAGCTTGACAGGCAATGCAGGGTTTTTAATTGCTGAACTTTTTGTGGAAAATCTCCATTGCAAACTTGCAAAATTTTTCTTGATAGGTGTTTTGTTAAAAATTAAATGTTCCTGAAAAAGTTTTTGTTAAGAATGATTAGTAATTCACAAAAGAGAGTTTTGATGATAATATCTTAGGCAGCTTTCACTGCAACATGTTAACTACTTTTTGGGTTTCTTGCTGGAAACTAAATACTTCTGTTTAATGTCTTGTCTTTTTTTTTTTTTTTTTTTTCCCAAGGATTATGCACTTTTTAATTTTTAATATTTTTTTTACAAACTCTCCCTTTTTTTTCTGGTAGTCATTTAATTGGATTTTGGTCTCCATACTGCACAGTAATATATAACATTTTGAAACAGATGGAGTTTCTTAATGCGTAGTTATTATTGTGATCTTAGAAGCTTCATCAGCAACGCTAGCATTTATAACAAATGACAACTTTAAACTTGCAGATTCAGTGTCTGATTTGCTGCTTTATTTTGATCTTTTAGTAGACCCATCTATCATTTGTTCTTCAGCAATGTTATTTCATAATAAGATCTAAAAAGGGAAAAACAATTATTTTCTTATCTGAATAGTTCACAGAAATTACATTAATTGTAAATGAAATTAAATTGGTGAAGATGAGGAAAAACTTCAAAATACCCTGAAACTGAATAGCATCCAGATTCCAAATATTAGAGCATTAACATCTCTGCAAGAAGCTTATAAATATACATATTCAAATATAAGATCTTTATTCTGCTTTAATGATTTCTTATCTATTGATATTATTAAATAAATTTAGAGCATGTAAAATAAGTGAGGACGGAGACAATGGGATAAAGATCTAGAGTGATCTGCCTGGTTTCAGTGCACATTTGTATTTAATGAGTAGTTTCTTGTAGTTTCTTGCTGTAAACAACACTGTGTAACATTTGGGTTACTGATTCTTTTTTTCTAAGCAAACCAGAAAACCCTAGGGGATGCCTGTTCTGCTAGAAGCAAAGGGGGTTGTAGTCCAGCAACATTTCAAACAGCCAGGACACAAACTGGTTGGGTACTTAATATTGCTTGGCACAGTCCGAATCCGCCTCGTGTCCACCACGCTGAGAGTGGAGATGGAACTTACTTTCCCACGTTTGTACGGGCAAATACACTCATGCCGGTCTCATACACCTACTTGCTTCTCTGGTAGAAGTATCAGCTACCACCTCTAAGCTTCCTTAAGGTTAAAAATGCCAAATGAAACATTCTCAATAACTCAGACACCTACAGTCGATAGTAAGAGAGAGATTTACTCATATATTAAGCCAAGTACAATATTTAACAATGTGAAGTACCGTCATGTACTTTTAGAGTGAAGTAAAACCTTTGCCTACATTTAAGTATATTATTCATTCCACTCTTCATTGCTTTTGAAACATTATTTTTTATTTCTTGTCTGTGGTTTCAGTAACTGTACTAGTAATGACCTTGAATTGTGTCTTCCTGGTTATTGCAGAGAACTGCACACGCAAGCTAGTTAATGGGTATTGCTGCAGCCGTTGTCAGGGCGTTTCAGATGTCAGGTTACTGTGATATGGATTAACTCAGCAATCAGCATTCAACAATGTACAATAAGTGCTGTAACAATGCTGGCAAATTAGCTTTGAAAACAAAATGTAACACACTAATCTAATTATTAATCAGAAATTTCTAGGCACACTTTGTGTGTTGTAATTACTGAAGGTCTCGTATGTGCGGCTGTTTCCGTAAGGCAGTTTGTCATACTTCAACACATTCTAAGCAAATGCCAGATCTGGCACCAAATACTAGGAGAATAGAAAACGATGCTTCTCTCTTGCTAAAAAAAAAAAATATTTCCTGACTCTCAGAACATATTCCCATTGAACTTTCCTTTGCTTTATCTGCAGCATCTTATCGTTCAATGACTGGCAGATGCTATTTACAGACCTTGCTAGTTTTGTATTTAAGAGCCTAGTCATTAAAGAGACATGTACAGGCAAGCTGGCTTTCTAAGGAAGTAGGTTGCTTTCCAAGGAATGCAAGAAAATTTCAGAGGCAAGAACAGAATAGACCTGGGGCTGACGTACAGCAGAAAATAGGATAAAAGGCATATAAAAGTGAGTAGAAGTCCAGTGAATTTCAGTAGGTCCTAGCCTAAAATTAGTGACTGCTACATAAGTACTGAGACTACTTATACCTAAGCAGTGCTGTGGCATTTCACTCTCATTGTCTTGCAGCAAACTCTGTTTCAGTTAGTGGGTTCCAGGTTTAACACACAAACACTCCATGCTTGAGAAACAAAACTGGCACTTACTGCAATCACTTACAGATGTGCAACTGTCATTCTGGGCCAATGCACAGAGACTGAGCACCTTCCTTAGGATTCGGTCCCCGTCTCTTCCCGCAAGCTGCTGCAAATCATCTACTCAAAGTTTCATTCAGGCTGAAACATTTCATTTTTCATGTATTTGTTTGGGGTGTAAGTGGGTTAGCATTTGCCTGCTTTCTGGGACCAGCAACTATTTATGCATAGCTAATGATACTTGTAGGGGTATGACATTTGCCACAGAGGCCTGTTAGTTATCATCACACTTAACTTTTAAGGTTCTTGTTTCCAAATTTATTTTTTTTCCATATTCTGTACTGCTCTCATACCTTGCTTTATTTTACTTCTCTCCTAGCTTTTGGTACTTTCCATGTCCTCACGGTCCCCCTCTCAGCTTCATATTTCTTTGTATGCCCAGCATCCTGGAACATCTGTTCTTGTTTTGCCTCGTTTAACTTCAGCATGTGTATTTCTTCTGCTGCTGCTCTAGAAATTAATGTTTTGATCACAACCCTATACAGGGTATGTGCAATTGTAACAGAAGAATTTCTTTAAAAGTAGACCTGTTCATTTCAACTATTTTTAAAACTGGTTTTCCATATTAAATATGCAACTTAGTTTTTGATAAGGGAATGTTTAATATGTCTACAGTAGAATGTAAGGTTTTTCAGCTTTGTTCAAGCTTCAGTTTCTCAGTTATTAATTAAACAGTAAAAAACTCTATCAGCATGTATTCTTATTCTAAAAGAGCATCACAAATATCTGTTGTCCCAGTGCTTTGAGCACTTCTGTTTCTGGCAAAAATGCCTTACTCTTATTTGTCATGGTTCTACTTTTTTTTTTTAATTATTTTTCCTCCAGTTTCGTTTGGTTTTTTTTTCATTTTTAATCTGCATGATCTTCTAAGAATAACATTTCAGTTACAGCTCTCGTGCTACTGAAGTGTTTTTATTGGGGGTGTGCAGCATTCCCATTTTTTCCCCCACTGTTTGATCCGTTTCTGTGTGTTGTTAGCCTTTCCTTAATCTTTGCTTTTATTTGAAATTTGAGTGTTACAACAGTAGCAGATACAGCTTTTTCTCAAATGATTGCCTCAAAACGATAGGATTATAGCCTCAAAGGATTTTATAATGGGATTAAAGGGTACGTACCTGGACAGTTACCACACAGCATCTGCTTTGTACTCGTTATATGGAACGTGTGTCTTAGCCCCAGGCCTAGCCCCAGCCCTAGGGGAGCAGTGGAGGGGGCACTCCCGCGGGAGGTGGGGGGTATGAATTTCAGATCATTTTGCGTGAGGAGGGCATTGACTTTGGTTTCCTTAGAAACTGCTGTAATCTCTAGTCTATTTTAACATTCCTTCTCCTCCTCCTCCTCCTCCTTTGACAGACAGGTTTTAAGTGAAAAGAGTGAACCAATTTTCCATAATCAAAGGAGTTTCAGTGCAGATGGGATTCCAGGCTGTGAATCCCACTTTCACACAAGCACATAATTTGGGCTGCACTTAGGCACTTAAAAGAGGGAGGCAACATTGCGGATCATCTCTACCTATGAAATTTTTTGTTGGCTGGCCTATGCATTTCCCTGTTTAGGAAGCTGATTACTGTGAATCCTACCCCTGGGCACCCATATCTCTGTTCATTTTACATTGTACTGAGGCATCCAGCTCTGTTCATGAACTCCCTTCACAGGTCTGGAAGGAAAAAAAGATGTTTGGCCCACCATCAATACATATAGTTCCTTTTGAGGATCTGAGATTTTTGACTTGGCTTGTTAGAAGCGCAGACAAGACTTAATATGTATATAGTTAGGATCTAACTGTCCCTAATCAAATGAGGAGGTACAGTACCTTGAAAATCTTGGTTAGTGCCCAATCACCTTCAGCAGTCCTTGTGTTAGGAGCTCAGTCCGCATTTAAAAGAGATTTTAGGCTTCTAGTTACCAATGTGTTTTTGCTTAATGAAGAGCACAGGCATTTTAAAAACACTTAGGCACTTCCAAAATAAAATTAAAATTAGTTGCTTTAAAACCCATACATTTTCTTTTTCTCCTAAATTAATTTTTCCTACTTTCTACTTCCAAAGAAATCTCCCTCTTTAGGAACTGATGGGATACTTTCTCAAAAATATGTGTTTCTACAGCTGCCTCCAAGTAATAGCAGTATTTGTGGATAATTTCTAGATAATTTCTGTTTGTTATCTGGCCTGATGGAGCTCTTCTACAATACCTGTTACACTGCATAATGATCTGTTGTGATAGGGGGTAAGTGAAGACTAATTTCATTCTCCTGGCTTCTGAAATTTATCCAAGTTGGCTTTCATGAAGGTGTCTTTGTATAGCTATACTTACTTGGTTATTAAATGAGAATTTTCCTCAAATTTTGGAGGCTCCCTGAAAGCCATGTTGTGAACTTGCCTCTTGTGCACCTCGAATGCTTGTCAAACACAAGGGTAATATCCTGATTTTAATCCCCTATATACAGGGATATTTTAAACCTGCCCCCTTCTTCCTCTTGTGACCCAGTTCACTATCAGCAGGGAAATACTTGCTTTCAGAAGTGAAAGAGAAAAATCCAGCCACTGTATTAATGCAACCTCAACAGCTGCAAAATAAATCACAGTGAATCATTTTTCCCCGTATTGTGTTGTTTCGTCATTTGCAATCCCAGTCAAAATTTTCTTAAGCACCTCAGTAACTTATGCATCTAAATCCCACTTTTCAACATGGAGTAAGCAGTTAACCTCTGTCTCTTCATTCCCTAAGCACACAAGAGAGATCACAATTCTTCCCCTGTTTATCTACTTCCTTCGGTAGTCTTTGGATTGTGATTTTTATCATGTATTTATAAGTATTTGGCATAATGGGGGACGAACTTTAATTGGGGCTTCAGGCACTGTCGTAATACAGGTAATAAGCAATAATTATAGTAACAGATGTTGCCAGCTTTTAGTTCCATTCTCAAGGAAATTCAAACTCCTTTGTTTCAGAATGCAACTCTTCAGCAGGAGTTTTTATTTATTTGTCTCTAATAAGCATTTGTCTCCTTTTTGAAAGCAGATATTACCCCACAAAATTTTTATTCTCTTAACATTCCAATGTGATTACATTGTTTTTTAAGTCACTTTATATTTTTCACAGGTTTCTAAACATGAGTCTCCTTTCAAGCCATACCACCCTGTTTGTCTTCATCCTCGCATGTTCTCAGAACTTTATTTTCTCCCTCTTATGACCCCTCTACATCTGAAAGATGCAGCAATAGCAAATCCTTTGAAAACATCCACCAATTAACTGTACTTATCTATAAAATAGATTCAGTCATTTCATCTACTTCTAAGACTTATTTTTCAAATCCTATTGAAATCACCTAGCTTTCTCTTTGAACTTTGCTAAACCAGTTCTTTAATGTCACACTTATTAATTTAATTTCTCATGATGCCCCACCTCCTTTGGATACATACTCCATGCTGATATTAAAGCTATGGCATTCTGGGCTGCCTTGTGAATGTGTTGTGTTATTTCTCAGTTTAAATTGAACTTCTCATCACATGTCTGCTTCTACTTTTTCATACATTTCCCTGGCCCTTGATTTCACATTAAAATGCTATGAATTTTACATTGACTCTTGACCCTCAGTGGCTCCTTAGAGCAGATGAGTAGGAGAGCAAATAAAAATCAAAAATCCTTTACTATAGATTGGACCTTTGTTCTGCTCCAAGTTTTCCCACAGATATGCAAGTGTAACTCTTAGATGCTCTAACAGGAATTGCAAAACACTTACTGAGGAGGGAATGTGGCTATTATGATGAATGTGAGATTCAACCCCTGCGTCTTAAAAAGTTGTGCATGAGGGAATAAACAGCTGAATAGCAGCAGATGTGGTCCCAAAGAAGGTCATATTTAGTGTTCTCCCTGCTTTTGCTTTTGGTTTGGGAAGAATGAGGAAATATTTAATTTTCCTCTCCAGTGGTTCACTTGTGCGTAGGACAGTATGTATGTAGATTCCAGCAAGCTCAGAAAGTAAGTGGGTTGTGTTAGAAATAATGTAAGGAAGACTGTCAGGACAGTTAACAGTGGATAACTGCAGAAGTCAAATGAATAGATGTTCTTGTTAGCCTAAGCCTTCAGAGTTTTTTTGTGGAGGTATGCAGTATGTATAATGTAACTCTTGGATCACTGCATTGTAAACTTCATAAACATTTATTTAATAAGGTATTGAGAAAGTATGTTGGGAGCTATTGAACCAGTAATGAAAAGAGAGAATGAGCTAGAATTATTGGGCAAGAAATAAGCTTGACTAAACAGAAAATTCTGATGAGGAAAAACAGCCTTTTAGATATATTAGGTATATTTTTGGAAGTACAACTTTGTTTTCAATGCTTGTTCTACCAGCTGGTCATGTGTATTTGTCTTTAAATAGAAGGCTATAACTCTTTGTGCTAACTTATGGAGGCCAGTTTTGAAAGATACCCTGTTGTGTTTAGGTAGAATGTTGCACATTTAATGATTTGACCTAATACAACTTTTAATCATAAGGATTCATCATGAAATCAATGTTCCAGCAAAACTGAAATCAGGCTTCAAAAATATTACTTCCTTTATAGAATACTAGTGATAACTTTTATGGTTATTTTGTCTTTTTGCTTTGAGTAATTCCATGATTTATTGCTTTCTGATTTCTCAGTCTAAGTGGTTCTCTAACCAATATATGCCACTGTCTCAATCCATAGAAGAAAAACACTATAGGATGGCAAGAAAAAAGAAAAAAAAAAAAAAGATCAAACCTGAAAGTATATACTAGGACAGACTTAGCTTAAAAAGAGCACGATAAAAGCAGTTTGAATGGTATTAGATGAAAAAAATATATATACCATCCAGAAAAAAACAAAACCAACAACTAAATTTACAGATTTTGAGCCAATGATGCACAAAGAATGCACCTTTATTATTCTTGTACTAGGCTGTCATTCTAATGAAAGGTTTTACTTATAAAAAAAATGCATGTAGAAATCAAGAATTACTCTTTCCTTCTATCCCCTTGTCTTTATTATTGAGGATCTCTATTAACATTTAGTGAAATTAGTCCTCGTCTAATATTAGATTAAGTAAGACCCAAATCCTGAATAATTCTTCATTTCTGAAAGCTTCAGTTTCATAAAAAATGCCACTTAACAGACTTCTGAGTTCTTTATTTCTCACGTGTGCTTAGCTTCTCTGTTTTCTGCCACACAGTTTCTCTTTTTTAACAAAAGCCCCAAGAACACATATTCATTCTTTGCTTTCTTCCATGCTTGCCTTCTGTCCAACTTGAATGACAATTTATTACTAACTCATCCCCTATTTTCTAGCACTTCTTGCTGTAGACTGTAAGCACACATTCTCTCTGGGACCTTCTGGAGTTTTGCAGATCCACAAACAGGAGTGGGACATGCGTAATCTATCCCAGAGGACCAGCACATTCCGTTGTGAAGAGCCCAAGCTGAAACGCTTAACCTGAATTGTCCAGACCTTTAAAAATCAGCTTTCCCTCTGCCCCGTGCATTCTTTTTTATTATTTAATATCCTTGGACCTCATTACCACTAATGGTCAAAATCAGGTTTTCAAAACTGGGATTTTTCTCTGAATTTTGAAGCCTGAGAATTTCTTTGTATTACACCATTTAATAAGTAAGTCTTTACCTTCTAGGCATACTGTTAAATCCTGTTCATTATAGTGAGAATGGTGGATGCATAAGAAATTCATAAAGATCATAAGGATCCAAGTACACTAGTTTGAAAGTACTTAACTGTTCACTTGAAAACAATCAGTAAATGAAAGAGGTGGAATTAGAAAATACTGAGTGAAATACGTAGCTAGTAAATATTGCAACTTAAGGTATTTATTCACATGTGGCCTAGAGAGGCAGCTGAAACTATGTGTGGCAGAGTAGATTTAACACACACAGGTAAACTACTCTCCTCACAGAAGAGAGCTACTGTGTGTTCTTGATTTGGCCGCAGCTCCTTCATTTCTATTTGTGGTTTATTCTTGCTTTGAATCTGAAATGCAATCTAATTCACTCAGGCCATGGTGTTCATAAAGTAGCAAGGGTGATGAATCCATTCTTGCTCTCAGCGTGTGAGATATTTTTACTTCAAATTGTACATTGGCTTACTGGCTATAGCAACCATTCAGTCTGCAAATTGCTCAGGACAGTAGATTGCACCATATGTTGTATGTGACACAGAAAACTCAACTCCAGGTTGGGCTTTTGGGTTTGTTTGTTTGCTTGCTTGCTTTTTTTACAGTGCTGGATAAAAATACTAAGATCCAGTGTACCATGGTCATTGGCTGGGTTAAACTTTTGAGCTTGTCCAAGTTCAGGGAGGGTTTTCATGTGTGCAGTATGAAATATAACTATGAAATTATTATAAATCATTGAGGTTCCCATAAATCTCTAGGTGTTTTGTACTGTGTCTGATCCTTGGCTTACCAGAGCTGAGTCTTTCAGGCATAACTGTTCTTCATGTTTAAAGAATTTCATTCGGGACTAGATGGAAGAAAGTACCTCATGAATAATATACTGAGAAACTGGGTAATATAAAGCAGTTCCTCGGTCCCCTGAAGATCACATGGATGACAGCACACAGCTGTTTGCTTTGTAATTGACTCTGTTTACCAAAGCATTGACATCCTTATTCACTATATTCATGGAAAATTCCTGCACCCAATTCTCTACACTTAGGCTGAGACAGGACATGGACTTGGCTTTTTGAGTTTCCCATGAATTGAGTGATTTTGGAGCAGAAAAAAACTTCAGGGGAACCCCTCTGTTCTTGGTGTCACCATTTGGAGAGAAGCATAAGAAAAAAAGATTGCAATTGCCCTCTATCTAACTATATCGTTTACTAACCTAAGGCACGTGAGGCGTGCTGTCTTGACAGTGGCTCCCAGTCAGAAGCAGTGTGGATTCCCCCCTGTTGCTGTCAGCTTCCTTTCCTGGCTGCCTTTGTCTCTGGGGAAAAGGATATCCACTGACAGAAGAAAAGAAAGGTTAAGTGGTTAGTGCTGTCTGGTTTGTTTGTTCCTTCTTTCCTTCTAGCCTTCCTTCCCTTCTTTCTTTTCCATCAACTGTTAATACTGAATATTAGTTCTTCAAGAAGGACAAAAGAAAAAATGCTTGGTTTCAACCCTAAGCTATAAGCAAGATGGATGGTCCACACAGGATGTCCTGAAGACTGGGGCTAAGAGGGAGTACCTGTAAGAGCTGCTTTACATGAGAAAAGATCAGCGCCGTCTTCCTCTTCCTCTGGAAGAGTATAATGCAGCCATCTCTAAACTAGAGCTCTAGGATTTGTTATTTGTGCTTGGGATGGCATTTGAATGGATGAATTTGTCTAATATTACCTCTGTTTGACAAACTTAAATTGCTCTAATAGTATAGAAACGTTCATTCTTCTCCTGGTAACTTGTTGCTTGGTGCAGTCAAAAGTATTGTTTGTACCATGTGCGCTTTTGAAGGACAAGACAAAATCTCCATTGCAGTTACATCACTGAGGATGAACAACACTGGACACACAGTGTCCTTGTCATTCTCCATTCCTCGGTAGCCTTTATTAATTTAGAAAGTATTGCGTGGATGGATGATTACACGTAGAAATACTGTACAAACTATGAAATTGGAGGGAGGCAAATAAAATCAGCAGTCTTCAAATGAAATATATGTTACTACTAGTAAACCCCCCTAGACTACAGGCAGCTTGAAAGATGTTTATGTTCAGATTATAGATTTATGACTTACTCTTTCCAATATTCATGAATGCAGAGAGTATTTGCCTTAGGCATGTTATAGTAGCAAAGCCTTGAAACTGACAATAGTTGCTTAACACTCTGAACAACATAATTACATATTTTTGAGAAATTTACCAATTGATTTAAGGATGTATATATACATTAAAAAAAGCAAGTATGATCTTTTCAAGTAGTTAAACTGCTCTTTCATCATTTTACATTTGAAAGCTGGTTTGCCTCCAAACAAATCACATTGCTTTCATTTTACATGCATAGACAATTTACAAGGCGTATCGTTAGTGAGCCCCACGCAGTATGGGCTTAAAAGTTTAATCAAACTAAAAACCACGGTCCACTGATGTTCTATAGACCTGCTGGGTTTAGAGCTGTTACAAGTAGAAATGTTCCCTTTGCATCCACAGAAAGTAAAATTAATTACCATGCAGTGATTCCTTCTGAAGAACAGAATTGCTTGGGCAGTCTTTAAATATAGATGTGTAACTGTAGTACCTGCATTGGATGATTTTTGTTTTGGTTTCGTTTTTTAACTGTCATTGTCTGGTTTTCTTTGTCAAGACTCTGTGGAGAGTATTTCATTTAAAAAATTATTAAATTATTTCATTTAGCATTCAAAGATGGATATTTGTGTAAAAAAAAAAAAAATTTCTTCAGGCTACAGTGTGCATCAAACTTCCGTTTATATGTTTTTTATGAATGGCAAATGTTCATGGACAGGTTTGAAAATGCTTGACATTAATAGCCTATGTTTATGAATTTTTTTTAAAATATTTGGTCTACGTTATTGATGGTTCAGTTCTTCCTCAGTAAAAAGAAGCATGGGATAAGAAGCAGATATCCAGTGTGGTTCTGTTACTATCTAAATATTGGGGGAAGCATATTATGGTGCGGGTTAGCAAAAGAAAAGGAAGGAAGGAGGGCCTTACAACATAATAATGTACCTAGTGTAGGAATACTAAAAATCTTTGTAACTATTATTTTTTTTCTTTACTTTTTTTTTAACTGGAAATAAAATATTTATGAATAATAGGAGAGGACAATAGCTGTGTCTTTCACTTTCTGTGAGGGTTATTTACTGCTGCAGGGGTAAGGAATATTTCCTACATTTTAGGGAGGTGGGGGTGAGGAAAAAGAATGAGGCTTTAATGCTGGATGAGGTAGGCAGGGAAAGGTTCATTTTTCTTTCTCGGTAACTTTTCAATAGCTGTAATTTTAGCATCTCCAGAACTAGTGAATTGTTGTACAGGTTCCTGCTTAGACTGGCTGACCTCCTCCAACCACTTACGCACACACACACAGGGATGTGTGTGCACAGACCCATGATGCCAGGGCCTAGAAAACCCTACCCATCTCCTCCAGCTTCTTAGATGGTTTATGGAAACAAAATCAATTCAAATAGATGGCATCTGTAAATATTTCTGAAAATAAGTGCAGCAAAAATAAATTACATTTTCAGTAATCAAAATACACTATTTTAAATAACTTGAAAGAATTATATGAAATGGGATATTTTCCTCCATTCCTGTGAAAATGTCCCATTGTTAACACCTTGGATCTTTAAAATGTTTATTAGAGCTAAGTAGTAAATCTTATGTATCTCATTGCCATCTTGATAAACTCTCAGTGCTAAAGGGTTTAATAATAATGTAGATTGTAACAGCTGCTACATTCAGTGTTCTTTCCAACTTCAGATGATTTATTTTTGAAGTTTTATTTCTAAAGGCTTCCAGTTAATTGCTGTGTGCTTTAATTGGGCTTCGGTATGCTCATCTTTTGATCACAGTGCAAGCAGCAAACCATGCTTGGATAAATCTTGAGGGTGTCTGCAGCTTGATGGATTGTGTATGTGACTCTGTCACTCCTTGGTTACACAGGACACAGGTTCAGTTATTCGGATGGCGCAAACTGTAAGCAAATCACAGAACCTAGCAGTACTACTAGTAGATGTATGCTGTGTCATAGTTTAAGCATGGCTTTAAAGAAGTAGGGAGGAATAATAACCCCATTGCCCTGATATCATTTAGTCATTGGCCCCTAGGTAAAAGCTGAAGCTGAGAAACAATGGTGTTGAAGGTAATTTGCATTCTCAAGGTGTTTCACCAGATAATTATATCCAGTTCACATGTCTTCTAAAAATTAGATGGATCTCTTTTCACATGCCTGTATTCAAACTCAGAATAAAAGTGGGAAAATGCTCACACTCCCTAGCTTGCAATAATATGAACAGGTTAGATTGGTTACTTAATCTTTTATGCTGTGTTAGTATTGTGAAATTATTCTGAACAACGTTTGCCTCATTTAATCATCTTTGTGTAGACAGTCTTATGGTCATACTTGTTCAATTTATTATTAGTCACTATACTAACATGTTAGTGTCCTTACCATTAAAATGAGGTCCATGTAACTGAATGTGGTTTTCTTATTTCTGAAAAAACGAACAGCTTTCAACGTACTTTTGAAAATCAGAATTATCAGATGTAATAACCTATTATAGAAGAGTTTGCCCATAGCATACGGGTTTTTAAACCCATACATGAATTTTGCCCTGATCGTCTATATACCGTAACTGTGGTTATTCTAACCATATAAAAGCCTCATCTTTTCTTATTTTTAATTTATTTGGCCAATCACTTGATCTAAGTGATAGATAAGGCAAGGATTATTACTGGTTATTTGTGATGCCAAAAAGTTTTCTTTCTTTAATTTTAAATCTGGTTATTTGGTTTTATTTAGTAGCTCCTTGTGTTGGCATGGCAAGAAAAAGGAACAGTTGATCATTATTTAGCTTGTAATATCTTTTATTATGGTATACTCTCTTTTCTGTCATCTTCCATTTGTGTTCCTTCTGCAGTCTTTTCAGTCCTTCACTCTGCCGGTGCGACCCCATGTGTTTAATTAATTTTTGTTACCATTACGTAAGTTTCTATTTCTGTCACTTTTTTGACATGACTTTTTCTGCTTTGGTGAACTATTTCAGTAAAGCGCACACGCATATATATCAAGACACATATACACAGACAAAATATAAGTATATATGGTTATGTATACAAACATTATATGTGTGTATTTACATATATATGTGCATATATAAAATATAGCTATCTGTATATATGTGTATATATGTGCATACACAGATATAGGTAAATGCACATATACAAAACATACATGCATACCATATTTATTAAAAATACATAGAAATATATATAATGCTACGCATTATAATGCTGTAGACATTGGGGGTTTTATCCTTTTTTCTTATACACAAATGTTTTTCTCCCCTAATTTCTTCTTCTTGAAATACAATTCTGATGTAATAAATATATAAGTATCTCAGGAAATGACATATTATTCATACAATAGAAAATATTTCTAGGATTTCTACAGAATACATAGCTTAATCACATGCAACTTATGTTATTCAGCAGAAGTTTAACAGAAGTTTATTCAGTCTTTTCAGAAAGTAAAGATACTGTTGAGGTGAATTAAATAAAATTAGATTTGATATTTAGAAGAGATACAAAATCTGAAATTAAAAGTGAACTATTTTATTCTGAAAATTAGTCCGTCATATAACAGCCTTTGTTGAGTTTCGTCTCAACAAAAGCTTGTAGAGGTTTATTGAAGTTAGACAAAAATCAGAAGCAGTTTAGTATTGGAAAGAAAATCCTTAACCAGTAAGAGCAAAACTTCCTTATTTCTGGCTCACCAATAACTCAAAGTTTACAGTGTTAAATTGTACCTAGCCATAATTTTGATGTAAATTTGTTTTTGCTGGGGCAGTTGCATCTTTCTCAGTAAAAAGACAGTCTTCCCAAAAGAAAGCTCTCATCTCATCTTAAAAAGATGATACTGGAGAAAGATTCTTAAAGAATTTGGTCATCCTAATCTTTGACATGGCTTTGAAAATCTCAGCCTGTGAGTTCTGTTAATACATTATTATCCATTTTACTCTTGGGTGGGGTGGTTTTTTGCTTGTTTTAAGATCCTGATAAAATTGGAGTAGGTATGTTCACCAGCTAATATCTTTATATCAAAAGGCAAATAATGTTAATTTTTAATGGTAAAATTAAAAATTAAAATTAAAAAAGTGTTTTAATATTTGTAATTTGCATATTGTCAAGTAGCACATACATTACTAGTTCATGAGTTATTATGTATTTCTGTATGTTGTTTAGAACTATCAGAGAGTTGGAATATATTCATGTACACAGACGCATGTGAGCACGGAATTATGTGTGTGTATAAATATATCTGTATGTGAATACAGAATGGAGATAGAGAAATAACTTATTTTGGTTATGATTTTTCTGTCTTCAATGCCTATCATATCTACTGGGCACTAATACAAAGTGCTTTGTGTAATTCTTAGTTCAATGTAATTGCATCTGCTGTCGCTCTGTTTTATGCTAAAGCTTTGTCCCTGCTCCTAAACAACTCTTTTTCTGACCACTTTAAGGGAGCAATAAGCACAAGATAGTCTATGTAACAGCCTAAAATATAGAGATTAACTGAGAAGCTAGGAGACACTAGAGTTACTAGAAGATCCTTTCTTATCAAGGGCAATATCGATTCAGGGTGTCTCAGTTTCTTTAGGAATATATAAAGCATTTCTAGCCAGAGATTGTATTAAAACTTATTTGTTCGTTAGCTTTATAAAGATGAAACTCTGTGTATGTGTCAGAATAAAGGTAGGGGTACAGCCTACATAATGTGGATAAAAGTGAAGAAAAGTTTTTACTGTGGCCACACCTCCTATATATCATTATGATCTATACGTACATGAGTCATGAGATAACTCTGTTGAACCTTCTAGCATATTTTTACTTTTTGCAGAAAAATTCATATTAGTTGTCTTGGTATTCCTATTAGCCATTTTGAAGTTACATCTCTAAACAGCTATGTGAAGTCCCACAGAAAATATTTTTATCAAAGCTTTTAAAAATAGTCTGTCTTCATGAGCCCAGCAGTAGACTAACATGCAGCTCAGTGAGTGTTTGAAGCTATAGACACTTTTTCCTTCCTGGAATCTTCTGTCTATTTTTTCTTTTTTCTTTTAATATATATCTTTTTTAATTCTTTGTTGATTGTTTAAATGAAGCAATGCTTCATCTCCCATCATGTAGCCAAAATTCTCCTGTCTATAGTAGCAGCCCCTGTCACCTTCTTTTAAGCTTGCCCACAGTTTTGGGCTTCTTCATTACTGTCTTTGTGTAACCAGCATAAATAAATTCCATTTGGATAATAAATTTAAGATTGGAATAAAGGATAAGTCTTGTTTTTATTCCATTTTTTTATGTATAAAAATACGTACACAATCACTTTATTGAGTGAAGGTTCCTTTAGATTAGTTTGTACTAAAGAATATCCTTTATACAATAGAAAGCCTCCTTGCTTTCCCTTTAGGAAGGAGCCTGCAGAAATCAAAGTGATCCCTTATCTGATTCCTTGAGAGACAGTAAGGCTCATTACAAAAAGCAACAGTAAAAAATGGCATCCCTTCCACTTGTTCTGGTTGATTGTAGGTGCTTACATATTATCTTGTGTAAGGTTAATGCTATCTACCCTGAATTCAGTAACGCCATTCACTTTATTGTTTGGGACCTAACGGTTGCATAGTTACTAGATATAAGTCTGAAAAAAAAAATAAATCCTAACTCAGGCATTAGATCTCAGTTTTATAATATCCTGATCAGGAGAATATGATCCATACCTGTTTACATGTAAACCTTGGAATTGAAAACTAAACTCAGAACTGAGCTGCTTATCTTAGCTACACTTTTGTTTTTAATGGTGGGACAAGACATACTTTTCAAGACATGGATTCCTGGTTTGTTTATGAGCTAAATAACTTTCTTTTTAGAGCAACATAAGGGAAAAATACCTGTCAATGTAACAAAGAGTGGCTCTCACATGGTGTACCTTTATCTTCAGAAGTGATTCATTGTGAAAAGCAAATTTTTTTGTAAATTAAAATACGGTCGAGCCAAACTCCAGCCTCAGTATACAGTACCCAAAGTAGCAGGCTGAATCAAGTGGAGCGTTGTGAATGTGCAATGGGAAGAACCAAGAACCTTAGAGCTGTTCCATTTGTTAAGAAATTAAAACAGCTGGAGCTCAGTCCAGACAACTTTTTTGAACAGCTGTCCAGAACCTCTTCATGGCTAAGCAGTGCAATATTCAGAGCAATTCCAATGATTCATCTTCCTACAAATACATTCTGCATGGACCATATGAAACAGTCGTTCGTTTTTTGTTGCTTGCCTCTTATCTGACATTAAAAATAAAAGAAAGTCAATTAGTACATGTTTTAGTGGTGGTTCTTGCCACTTTGATAAATGTCATTATAAATGAAAAATGACTAATTGCAACCTTACATGTAGCTTGAAAAATTAACCTCTTGCCCCCCATATGGAACTGAATTAAAAAAAGGTATTTGAAAACATGCTGCTGGGAATTAATCTAGCATGTCATTGGGGCAAGCATTTCCTGTATGAGTGAGGGGAAAAAAAGCCCAATAGCTAAGCTGTTTTCATTTATTACAGTTCCACACGACAGGCAGCCTTACCTCTCCCTTTGGAGTAGGTGTCAGAAGTGACCTTCTCACACTCAGATTGTGCTGTATACACACAATGGATTTATTTCAGCTGGTGCTTCTATGTTGTTGTGCTCTTTTCATACCACCACACCTCCCTTGAAAATGGGACACTTTTGTTACACCACACGTCACTGGGCAAAATGCCCATGCATCAAGCCTGGGAGTTACAGAGTCGATAGAAGAAATAGTGTAGGATCAGACTGATAGCATCAAAAGTGTTGCAGATTCACTGCAGAAATGAGGTTAGGTTATGCTAGAGCACAGCCACCTACCTGGTACCAGTTAGGCTGGCTCCCTGCTGAGACCATCTCACTTGCATCAGGTCTTCTCTTCGTTGCCTCAAACTGAGGTGGCATATGTTTCCTCCAGCTGTATTATTTTGTTTACCATTAAAACCCCCTAAATTACTGTTCAGCATTTTTTTTCCCCTCTTTTGTTCGCTCGCTCTCTTTTTTTTTTCCCTCTTCCTTTTTTTTCTTGAAAGAAATGGTTGCTAGAACTGCTCATGGTGATTGATACAGAGTGTTTCTGAATGCTGGAAACATATCTAGTAATTACACTGTTCAGACATGAAGATTGTATTACCTCAAATTGCCTGGAATGATGTCAATTTATCAAACTTCCTGCAAGAAGTTCATCTCTGCTGTAAAGTGATCACTTCTCTCTTTGTTAGCTTGCTTTATCAAATACAGAGGGTCCAGAGGGGATTTATCCACTCTCTTTTTCAACCTCATCCTCCTTTGGATTCTGCCAGACCAATGGGGAAAAAATGAGAGTGTGTTTTGTGACTGCCTTGTTTATTTTATCGTCTTTCAGTGCAGTGGAGGGAGAGGATGTATAATTTGATTTGAAAGTCCAAGACAGTTAAGCAACAGGGCTTCGACAGAGCAGCAGTAATCGTGCCTGCTTACTGAGGTAAAACATGGTCTGTTTGTATTCCAGACAGAAGATTTCAATTATGCTTGTTTAAGACTAACAGATTAAAATGCATAGAGATTCATTTCCTATTAAGCACTGTTTTGGTGAGTCTTTAATGCAAGTATCAAAGCGTACTTCCTGGACATTTTCCTGTCTGTTTAATGCTGCCAGAAGGAAGACAACATGTTTGTAACATTTGCCTGCCCTTTAACAACCAAACGCTGTCCTACAAAATGATTTTTACCCTTTGGACTATCAACAACAGAATGATTTACTTAATGTTAGGTGTGCAAATGTAGCATTCTTAGCCTTCTTTCCATGGTATCATTCCAGTGCTTTCAGATTAGCTGACCTAAGAATAAATGTAAGATTAATAGGAGACTTGTCTTATTCAGAGGACAATTACTCAGTGGCAATCTAGACTATTATCACTCAAAGACTAAAATAAAGCATGATGTCTTAATAACCTGAATTCATTTTTTGTGTGTGCATTTGCTTTCAGTCTTCTGAGGACATATGTTTGTATATTATTTTTCCCCCTGTCATTAAGATTTAAGTTCTGTCTATTGTGAGGTAGACAATTTCCCACTGTAGACTGTTTCTCATTAAAATGTGAGCCAAACCCCAAGCTTTTAATCTTATTTCTGTTTGTTTTATGGTGCTATGTAAGTACTAAATAGTTTTAAGAGTGCCACGGTCACACAGGCAGACGAATCAAGTTAAGCAACAGTAAGTACTAACTAAAAAAATAGTTCTGGAATTTCTCACCTGTTCACAAGGTTCTTGTTAGCCAAAAGAATACAGACAGCAAAGTCACCAGCTATATTCCCTTAACACATTTTAACCTTCAAAGAAACAGCATAAACAGGCCTTCTCCAGTGCCTCCAGGACCCCCCATTTTCCTCTCTCGTGAGTGGAACCAAACTGTCTTTAAGATTCAGAGCTTATCTAGACTCAGCTGCTTCCATCATTTCAGCTCAAGGAGGAACTTCCAGCTGGGACACTAAAAAAGCCTTTTGGGACTTTATTAACTTTACTGAGAATAAAAGGAATGCTTCTTGGCTTTGTATTTTATAAAGACACCCAGGCTCTTTAATCCGCGAGGTAGCACATCCCTGTGATTTAACTAATTAGGCAACCCCAATGATGTACCGCTGGGTAAGTCTGGCAAAACCTCCTACCCTGGGTATATAGTCCAGAGCACCAGTGAAATAACACAGTAAGTGCACTCATCAAAAGTCCCGTTAACAAGGAAAGAAATAGGTGCTAAATAAAATCCAAGCCAGGTTTAGTATCCTTTGATAACACTTCATCTCGTCATTTTCATACTACATCGCTGCTACTTCTATATTCTCCACTCCCCACATTTTTTATACTATCAGGCTTACATTCTTGATATGAGTGATTTTATATTCATGAGATTTTTTCAGGGAGTAACTCAAGGAATAACTCAAGGAATTCCTGAATTATTTTAAAAATGTAGATCCTTAATTCCAGGTTTGATTTAAGCTTACTGATTAGCACATCTGTTTTCAAAGCTCTTCCTCAGAAAGCACTATTATTGATGTAGACTATAATCTTTCAACTGCTTGCAACAATGAACCATCTTTTTATTATATTTACATGGGCAATTACAAGGATCTCATGTCCGTGTCTCTTAGGAATAACTCTAGTAATACTAGTCCACAATGTTACCTGTTGCTTCCATCATCACCAACCAGTTGTAAGACTATTTCATTATTTGATGTCTGGAATTTTTTTTGCATATGCTTTTACTATTTCTTTTTAATGACCTAATGGACTACTTCAGAAATCCCTAGTACAAACTGTCTTGTATTGCCCCATGCCAGAAAGAAAACCTGCTGTTACTGTGCCTGCTGTCGCTATTAGATTACATAGCATAAAAATCACTGTCCACTGAGGAAGCTCACGTTGTCAGCACTGTCTGCCAAAGCGACACTGAACAATTTAGGTCCTATCTCCCACTGTGCTGTACTCCAGAAAGGCATTCAAGGAAAATAAAACAACCATAGCTTGCTGTCAGGCTTAAGAATGTGTTCTGTAAAATATGCCGTGAATAATTCTCTTCTTCACCATTTCTTTACAACTCTAGGTCTCCTGGGGAAAGATGTGTATAATTTGACAGTATTTTCCTATTGTGAAATAAGAATTTTAGCTCTATTGTCAAATTGTGTGCATGATTATCTGTTAATGTGTCCTTTTTTTTAAGTAAGTATAGGAAAACTCTGAGTCCCTAATTAAGGAAAAAATAAGTTAATATAGACCAAGGTCTTGCCTGTACATAACATCTCCCTACCCACCGCTATTTGCAACTGAAATTGTTTTCTAACTTTGTACAGTTGAAACAGCATAGACCTGTATTTGGACATGATAAAGATGCTAATTTTGGCAAAAACCTACACATGCATTTAATTTTATGCATACAGCAAGAGCACAGTCACTAGTGAGATTTCTGATTTCACATTAATAATGTAAGGAGAAACAGATCTCAAACAATTTTTAACTATACATACCTCTAAGGAAGGTATGATCTTTAGTTTTCTTTTTATAGTTGCTGCTGTTGTTCATAACATTTTTACAGTATGGATTGGCTTTTACTGTACTTGGATTGAATGTCATAGTGTATTTCAGGCTGAAGCTTTTTGCAGTGGGATGGATGTGTTTAAATTCCTGAGAGAGTTTTTTCAAGGGGCAAGTGTCATTGCAAGGTAGATTTGATACAGCAATTGGAAACATGACACTGCTATCTTGTGGGAATTCTTTTTCTTCTTTCCTCCATGTTGTGTCACTTCCCCATCTCCAAATTTCAGTAGAATTCAGCTCAAAGAGCACAACTGCCTCTCTGCAGATACAGATTCCTAACAGGCAAAAAACCTCACGGGGCATTCAGTTCCTTAATAGTGGGAACTGGTTTGCAAGGAAGCGCGTTTGGTATTGATGAAATATTAGATATGGCTGTTTTCTTGCTTTTTCAGCATGGTATAATTCATACCCCCTTTTACACATATACGTTTATACAGCACTCTAGAATTAAGATTAGCGAGCTAAAATGTAAGCTCCTAGCTAAAGGGACTGGTAGGGCAGGAAATGAGGAAAATGATAATACGATCCCTCTTGCATTGAGGATAGGTGGTGGCAGCAGCAAAACTGTTTCTACCTTAAACACAGGATTTAAAATCCTCTCTCCATGGGAGATCCCTAAAGAGGCAGCTCAAGGCACTCAACAGTATGTATAAAATCAATATAACAGCAGTGGTATATAGTGGTAAGGAAGAGGGTGGAGATTTTCAGGCTAGTAGGGCAAGGGGGCGAGCAGCTGAGAAAAATGGAGAAAGAGGCGTCAGCAGAGGCTGAGGAAGGGGTGAGAATCAGGGGACTTATGGGGAATTTAGAAGGATGAGAAGTGTTTTTTTGTTTGTTTATTCTCCCCCCACCCGCTTCCTAATGTAGCTTGCAACCCCTTCATTGATCTGATTTTTGAAGAGGTAATTCAAAGGTGTACTTCAGGGTTGTCCTCTTTTCCCTTCTGTTCCTGACTGCAGCCAGTTCAGGTACCTGAAGCTCTCATGCTGCTTGCGTGTGAGTGGGAGGGAGGGAGGAAGGATGGAAAGAAGGAAGGAAGGAAGGGAAGAAGGAAGGAAGGGAAGAAGGAAGGAAGGAAAGAAGGAAGGAAGGGAAGAAGGAAGGAAGGGAAGAAGGAAGGAAGGGAAGAAGGAAGGAAGGGAAGAAGGAAGGAAGGAGGGGGGGAATGGGGTGGACGACACTGAAGACAAGAAAGAGGAAGGGGGTGTATGCATGAGAGGCTATAAATGCGACAGGGTAGTGACTGCTGCTCTTGGGAAAGGGTTCCCTCTCTCTTTCACCATGCTCTCAGCAGCTGTCCCTTGTTGTGTTGCCTATGATGGCAGTTTCACCCAGGTGTTATCTCCACCACCATGCAAGTGTTCTTGGTGTATTTAAATTTAATTCAAGGGTTTAGAATTGCTATAGCGTGATCTGGTGCAGTAACTGTACCTGTTTGAAACATTTGGACAAATGTGATGTGATTCTAAGCTTCAAAGCTCTTGCCAAATTGGTAAACAAACAAACAAATGAGGGAAATCTCCCTACTGTAGCTTTCCCACCAGGTATTTGCAGAGTATGAGCAGAGAGAAGGGAGGCACAAGAGGCAGGAAGATTTTGGTTTGTTGTCCTTTTTTCTTCTTTAGCATAAAACTCAACATTGAAGAATTTGGACACATCTTGTGGTGTGTAAACATTTGGCAAGGAGAGAAAGAATTATTTTTAACTATAAGGTTCTACAGTTACAACCACCTGGCCTCATTGCTTGTTTAGTACATGACATACAGCAAGACCCACTAACAGGTAAATAGCTCCTGGGCAAGGAGGGGGAAGCAAGAAGGAGCAGGGGGAAATCAATGAACAGACATCTTTGTGGTGACATTCTCATCATATGAGCTGGAAACTGGAAGCTTGAAACAGTCTTTGCACCTTGAGTCATCAATAATTTTCAAACATCATCCTCAATAAAAGATGTGGGCCTGATGGATGGTGTTGGAGTGCTGATTTTGTCTCCTCTTAGCTGAATTTCTTCTTGGTGCTGGTATACAAAAAAAAAAAAATTAAGTGTTTTCTGCACCCCCACCCCGTTTTTTTTTAACCAGTAAGTATTCTAGCATGAAGCTATTAAATATTTTATATCTAGAGTGCCTTTTTCATTAAGAATACACTTTTATTTCCTGACATTGAGAAAATGGATCAGGATCATCACTTTAAAAAATTTTGTTTAAATGTAGATTTTGAATGCCTGCCAGGACTGAATAAAAAATCCCTGCAGAACAAACACTATAAAAATCAATAGTGTTCTTTCCAGGGAGGTATATTTATCTGGTTATGTCTCCTTGCATTTCACTGTAGTACTTTTTTGTGGTTTTAGGCCTTTTTTCTTTCATAAAAGCGATGCCTTGTACCTGGTTAAGCTAAAAAGAACTGTTGTAATCTGTGGGCCTTAAAAAAAATACTGATCATAATAATTAAACAGGTGCTTCTTAAGGATGTTTTTAATTTCCCATTTTCAATATTGCAAGGAAAGATTCAAAATTATCTTTAAATCTGTTCTTTATTATGTTATTGGCTCATACATATATAAACGAATAGAACCACTTGTGCACAAGCTCAGATTTCTCTGCATTCCCCTGATTCTCCTCTTTCCTTGGTTTTTTGAGTGAAGGAGAACTAGTCAAAATGAAGAATTAACTTTGGCTGAGGGGCTTGACGGAGTATTGTTTTCTACCTGTGCCTTCTGGACTGATCTCTGCATCCAACCAGGCCTAATCTCATCCTGCTCCTTGTGACAGTTCATTCAGTTCTTTCAGCTGAGATGCCTTTGTGATCCCTTGTTAACTTGTTTCAGATTGAAAGACCCACAGTTAAGCACTGTAAACTAGCTCAACTCATTTTCACTGAAATGGGTTAATAAACATGTTTTCAAGTTCTGAGGAGGTAGCATCTAGCAGCAGGATAGGTAAGAACGAGGGGCTGTATATCAGTAGCTACTCAAGTTGGTATATCTGTAGCCAAAAGAAAAGATGTCCAAAAGTTCTTAGAGGCTTCACAACCATGGACTGTAGGCATTCTGGAACACTTCTATTTCCAAAATTTTAAACATCATGTCCAAGGTATGTATAAAAGGCAGCAATTAAAAAAAAAAAAAAAAAAAAAAAAGAAAAGAAAAGAAAAAAAATAGAGCTATGTAAATTCTATATGAAAGGAAAAAAAAGTTGTCTCAATCTGAATTGGTTCAGCAAATCCATAGTTAGAGAAATAGACCAGAAATACTTCCCTCCACATGTGGTACATAAGAGCCTCATTACATGCAAGTAAAGACTTCTCAGCAATGACCTCTTAGTCTTCTGACCACTGCAGTCTTTGCAGGGAAGAAAGAAGGAGTGGTTTTGTGACAGAGGGTGTACCAGATCAAGTGTTCCTGTGGTCTTCTGTAATTGTTGAAAAACAATTCTTGAGTAAGTGAAGAACAAAATACACAAGATATAATTTCTGTCATAGCAGTTTGTTGTCCAAATGAAAAACTTGCAATGCCAGAGATAAAATATAGTAGAGTTCCTAAGCTACTACTAAGATATCCTGTCACGCAGCTGACATTGCTCTATTGGGTTTTATAAATGATGCACTTCTGCCAGCTCAGACGCAGGCTGAGACTCTTGCCTATTACAAAGTTTTGCCCAAACAACTTTAAAGTGCTGCAAGTATATTCTGTATCAAACAGGAACATATTTTAAAGGACTGAATTCAACTGTCCCCTAATTATTTTTTTTCTCAGTTCTCATCAAGGAAATGAAAAAACATGTTGGAGCATTCTTAAGTATTACAAATGTAGGTTGAAAGTCATATTGTCAACATTAAATGCTAGAAGAGATGGTAGGCTTTATGATTTTTGTTATTAATCATATTTCCACTTCTATTTCATCCTCTAGGCTTAGCCAAATACATGGAATCCAGTTAGCAAAAGAAAAGCTTTGAGTCTGTTCAAGCATCCTGATTGTGAATGTTATTTCGGTCAAATTAGATTTCCAGAGCATGACAGCAATGTCATTAGTTTATTATGTTTTGAAGTCCTTCCCAAACATATTTCAGTTATTTTGCTTTGTCTGTTTCTCCTTTCCTCTTTTTTTTTTTTTTTTTTTTTTTTTTTTCCCCTAAATCTATCCTTCCTGGCAGGATTCTTTGTTTTGGGCAGGATAAAATTCATGCAACGTTGTAATCAGTGTCCCCCTGAGGCTTGGTACAAATGACCAAATATTTATAGCCCCTAGACAAAACCAAAAGTGAAGGGATGCAGAGCTATCACATGAAAGGGCAACAAGTCAGAAATTGTGGGCCTTTGCTCTATGATGTGAGAGAAAATCCTGCTGCAGCTTGTACCCTTCCTAATTCAACTGCAATCAACCCACAACCACAGGTCAAGACAGATTGTGGCCCATAACTTACAGGGAAAGGCACCTTTTGACCATTTAATCCTAAAGTATATATCTCTTAATACATACTATGAAGTACATTAAAGTAAAATGGTGACAGACTGAACAGTGCCTGCATCCTTCAGGCATGAGAGACAGAAATGTCTTGCAGACAAGGCAGGTTAAAGGTAGCAAGGTAGGTTAAAGAGTTCCTGTCTCCTCTGCTGAGTGAATGTTACCCCTTATTGGATAGGCAACAGACTGGATCAATGAGTCAAAAAACCCCCAGTTATTCTTAACAAAGATCAGTTCAGTACTCATGTTCATTGTGTAGATCCCCAGAAGCTGTGGTGGCACAGCCAAGGCAAAGTAACAGACAGAGGCAAAAAAATGGTACTGATATGTTACACCATATCTCCAGAAGTATATATTACTGGAACAACAACTTTTATTTTCTTTAATGGAATGCTTAGGTGAATGTGCCCACTGTGTAAAAAGATAAATACATTCAAATACAAATTTTACACTAGCATAATATTTGACAGGCAGACCACAGCAGATTAAACAATGTAGTCAGTCTCAATTAAATATCAGGCTTATAAATTGCATTTGACTGAAACCCTGGGAAGAAAATACTTATAGAAAAGTTGGGCAGTATGGGGATAGGGAGTATTCACAGAGAAGATCTGACTGCAGCTGAAGTGACTGTGAAAGATTTAGGGACCAAATGAAAACTTAACAAATCTCCAGTATGTAACAGCTTATTTTTCCACTGTTTACTGTCTCTGGTGGCAAGTATGATCTTGTGCTAATGCTGAACTGTGAGGCTATGTTAGCAAGGAAAAGTAATGTTTCTGACTTGCTCAGATGAACTTGAGTCAGGAAGTTCAGATTCCAACTTGAACACACTAAGAGAATGAATGTTACGGTCTAGAGAACAGTCATGACATACAAGTCAAAATAAATTGCACAGACCTTTTTTTCTTGTTAAACTTTTCATATTTGTAGAGATACTTAACCCTGACTATGCTAGTTATTTACATGTCATTCTTTTGAAAAATAATTTTCACTAGCCAAGGTAATATTTCTGGTTATGAAATCACCTGCTTACATTTCAATGACTTCAGAGAGATGTAAGTATGTAAGAAAACACTTAAGCTCATACTTGAATAGTTTTTTTCTCAAGTGAGAAATTTAATTAATAAGTGTTAGATATGTTCACGAATACAATTAGACATGTTTCTAAATTTTTAATGAATAAGTTAATTGTTCTTTGATATAGCAAAATGATCCATTACTGAAACTCGTCCCTTGAGTACTTTGAAGATATATATTTCAGCCTTTCACAATACCAGAACATTCTAAACATTGAATATGGTTTATACATCATTTTCCCTTTATTACTAGAAATTCTTTCTGTTGATTTGGGGAAAAAAAAAGATCCAATGCAAGAATGATCTTCCTATCAAATTATTCATTCATAAATAAAAGGAATAAAGTTATCATTTCTTTTTTTCAGAGGACAATGAAATTTAGGCAAAATTTATACTTTTATCTTTTGAAAATAAAGACATGTCTAAGCAAAAGCTGCTTTATGTTATGCTCAAAGCTATGAAGACGACATGCAAGGTAAAAAAAATCTCTCATTTGCCTTATTTTATATGCAGGCACACAATCCAAATTTCAAATATTAAAACCAACAGATGTATTTCAATATTGCTGATGTGTTATTGTGAACCAGTACATTTATATCTACATCAAGTTAAATGATATAATTTGTACTTCTCCGAATAGTTGCTGTCTTGTAATTACTTCTTCTTTTTCATCAAAGAAAACAAAAAGAATCTCTTTCAGTTCCAGGGTGCTTTTAAAATTATCAGGTCAATGAAACATTTTTATTAAAGATGCTGGCTCTTACAGATTAAGATTTACATATTTCAGCACTATGTCTAGAAAGAAAAAGAAAACAACCCTGTAGTTCAGCATATGTATTTCGGTGTTTATTTATAATCATGCTGAAACATCAGCCTGTGAGCTAGTTTTCTTTAAAGTTTGTAGTTGTACAACCAAAACCTATACTTTTAATCTGTGTGCTTTTCTCTAGAAAACACAGGCACACTAACTCAAAAGTGAAAGAAAACACATGCAAAAAATCCACTGATTTTTGGGAACAGTGCTAATGTTTACTAGCAACAGAGAAAAAAATTGTGCAGGTAGTCCATTTCGTGCCTTCTGATGACACAGGAGGGAATTTTTGAAAATATTTGTTTTGAAAGAATATGTCAACCATTTTAAAATAGACATTTGTATGCATGCATGTAGTTTGTATACATGTATTATTTTACTATTACTATAATTCCTATTGCTAAGAAGGAACTAGACAGCTCAAAAAGGCTAAACAAATAACATTGACTTGTACAGGACTTTAGTTAGATGTAATGAAAGATTAGAATCTTTGAAAAATCTCAAGATAGATAAATATATTTGAAAATACAAATAATAAGTGAGAAGTGCAACCGTCAACTTCTCTTTGCATACTATAAGAGTGCAGATGACCACAAAACACATCTAGATTAAGAAAATAAAGGCCAATTAACACCTGTGGCTGCACTACCTAATTCATTGCAGCAAATTTTACTGCTTCAGAGAATAAATTTATTGGAAGCTGGGTTAAAGATGAAATTACTGTCCATGGAATACCACACTTAAAAGCATTAAGTGGTGACTATGTTTTACAGGTTTACGTACTACCAGAAATACTATACTGGATTAGATGGACCACTGTTTTGTTCCAATCTAGAAATCCTAATGTCTAGGTAATGGTTACCTCTGCCATGATGCTTAGCACCACTATTAGAAAAAATCTAACAATGTCTTCTGTGTCCTCCCTTCTATACTCTGCCCCTCTGCCATCTAAACTGTGGAAAAGTATTGAGACCCTTGAAGAAACTCCATAATGCAGTAATCAAACCAGTAACTTGTTCAGCTCCGAGTACAGTCACCTAACATTTTGCTTGGGTATCCATGCCTACTGATTTTCTTTTTTTTTCTCTTTCACTGAAGTTTTTTCATGGCAAGTAAAGTGTCTTCTAAGGTCTGCACTGAAAGACATTCTTGCTTTAGGAGACAGCTTCCGTGCCTTTCACAAACACAAAGGACAAAAAATCTTTGAACTATTAAGAGACTGCTGCATATGCTTTCTCTGTAAGTGATGTGAGTGTGAATGAGGGGAAAAAAATTTAGACCAATCGTGTTCCAATTAAAAAGGGAACCTAAGAAATATCTCCCCTGAGAACTTAGAAGAGGTATCCATTGAAAAACAGACTAAGATATATAGACCTCTTGGAATCAACAAAGGAATAAAAGAAAAATTTCTATCTAGAAAATCAGGCATCCAAACTACAGTCTCCCAACATCTGGATCTTGCTGCAGTCTCAGGTATCAAAACCATCACTCTCTAAGCAACTGCAGCTCCTCAGTGTCCTTCAGCTTATTCTCGAGATGCAGGCACTAAAGGCTGACACTAAGAAAACAGAAAAATCAGACCTTTAAATGTCAGGCTTTTGTTTTTGGAATACTTTTTTCTTCCGGTCTCAGTTACTCCACATTTTTTGTTAGTTTTTGTTAAGCCTCTGCGCCTCAGTAACCCTGTAAGGCAGATCGTGGTTATCAGGGTACTCATACATCAGTGTGGGATCCAGGTTTCTGGTCATTTCTAACACAGGACAAAGTTGATGAGAATCTCAGTCCCAATCAAAATTTAAAATCACTACTCATTTATCATTTGACAATAGATTTATTAAGACAATTCTAGTGCAAAAAAGGCTTTTGTAAAAAAAAAAAAAAAAGGAAAAAAAAAAAGGAGGGAGGACTGCATTATAACAAGCTTTTTAAAGAAAGAAAATCTTGAAAGTTTCTCTGGCAGCTCCAGTAATAATCCTAACTCTGCCAGCATAGTGGTGATGAATCCTTATGTTCCCACCACGAGTGTCTTTTCAGACATGCTGTCATGGGAATTGGCATTGTTAAAATGCAGGCATTGTGATGGCACTTTTCTCCTCTTACCATCACATTAGGTTCATCCCTATGTAAAAGCAAACTCAATGGTCCTGGACAAACACTAAAGCAGCAAAGATGCTAATGGCTGCCAATCTGTGCTTTCTGTACACGGGAGTCTAACCTGCAGCTTCAAACTCAGTTATATACACTGGAAAAGCAGTGAGTTTTTCTAAAACAAATGTTTTGTGAGTTAATTTCTGTTGAAATGGTTTGTTTCCCCTTACCCTCTTCAATAATGTTTATGATTCATGATTTTGAAGGTTAAGAAAACCCAGGCTTGTTTGCATGCCATAAATTAAAGCCATCAGTATACAATTCATGGCTCTGGTTTCACACAGTGGAAAAAAGGATGCTGTCATTGTTGCTGTCCTTTGCAGGCTAGGGTTGATGTGTAACAGCAGGTGCCTTTGAAAGAAGCGTTGTTGGCGCTTGTAAAGGCAGACTGCCCAAAGCTGCATCTTTTTTTATTTAGGGAAAGGCCATTGTTTCTTTTGTTGCTAGTCTGTCAGGGGAAATCTTTGCAGAAGAGCTCAGGCAGATTAAATGGCACAAAAGGTTTAAGAAACATGGCTACACTCAAGGGTTCATGGACGTTACAGGTCATTGGTCGTATTTAAATATACTCATACTTGAATACTGTCCCCATGATTGTCTAAACCTAGCAATCCTGAAATTGTAAGATAACCTTCAGCTTTAATACTCTTTTTGTTGGTGTTTCGTTTTTTTAAATTATTATTGTTTCTTACATGTTTTGATGCATAGAAGTATTAAACACAGTATTTTTTACATACAAAGTCTTATGTAATAATTAACAGTCATGGTGAAGCAGACAGAAAAGAAGTATAATGTAGCCTGAAAGAGTTAACTCTAGGAATCTGTCATGCTAAATATTTCAGAGCCTTTTTTTTTAAAGTTTAAATTTTGGAATCAAGGTAGTGTACATCTCTAGTTACAATCTCTATGATTGTGTAACATTGACAGTTCTCACATTTTGTAAGCAAATTTAAATCCTGTGCCATTTCCTATAAAGCTGAATTATACCCTCATATACACTAGAAACCTGGGTGAGTCAGATAAGTTTCAAGATTATCAAATGCAACGTTTTTTGGAGATTTGGGTTCTATTTCTGTGTTGAAGCTGATGTTGCTAAACAAGATTCAAGGTAATTACAACTTTTACTTGCTAAATCTGCAAATAGCAGTATTCTGTCTTCTAAGTTGCATAAATTAGGAGGAGGTCTGCATGCATGATTCTTCACAACTTTTCCAATATGCTAAAATATGACATTAAATTTAAACTATAGTCAAATGCAAACCATCAAATTGATACAAGTACAATTAAATATTTCAATCTTATGAACATTAAATGTTGTAATACTTATAGAAAATGAGAGGTGTTAGCTTTTTCTCATTGCTGTTTTTTCTTTAGAATTAGCACATTTTGACAAAATACAACCTTCCAGCAGCACTGTATTGTCAATGGAGCAGAAGAATTTGTTTATAGTTTGTAGCTTGTTGTCTAAGTACCGTCAGTCCTAGGTTTTTTAAGTGAAGAGTCTCATTTTTTATCCTTTTCTCTGCGCCTTCTGCCCACTGTTCCTTTCTGATCTCTCTAAATATGAAATAATGTTGAAATAGCACACAAGGTATGAATGACTCCTTTGATAAGCAAAATGTCCAAAGTCAAATCATGGCAGAGGACTGTCTCATTATGTTGACAGGAGAACGCAGCACCTCTGTACACCCTCCCCCCCTCCATTTGAATATTGAAAGGAGGGATAATTACAAGAAATATTCAATTTGCATTTGATTTGTTTGACTAGCTCCAATCTGCAACAGTAAGTGCTTTGTGCTTCCATTCAATATTTTAGTTGTCAGCAGATGTTCAAAGGGAAGTGCAGTTCCCTGTACATTGTAGCTGACATCAGGGAGTATGTTCATAGTTATGTAGAATAATATCATACAAGAAAGTAACATACTGTAATGGCAAGTTGCCTATCATTGCGCAACATTAGCCTTTGGAAGACGCTGCATTTTCTTGCTTATGTATTATCCCTCTCTAAATAGGCTGGTAAAATATGAGAAGTAGGTTGCCTGGAATATCCTAGGGCACAAAACAAAAGTACACAGGGAGGTGTTCAGATATACTTCTTTCTCTGCTAGAGCACTGAAGGGCATTTAAGATTCTTTTTGGCACAAGTCTTTTGTTAGTCAGAGTAAAACATTTTCTAAAGCTAACTTTTCTCCTGAAAAAGGCATTGCTAGCTGGAATGCTGTGTTTCCTTGTGTAACAGCTGCTCACATGTTGTGGCACCTTCCATAATCAGAATTGGGCAATGGATTACATAATTTTAAGACAAATTCATGGAATAGCTGCATCTTATATCTGAAAGTGAAAAAGGAGAAGAGCAGTGAGTGGGGAGAACCAGTCCTTGGGACAGCAAAAGCATAGTGCAATCTGTGAAGTTATCTAACCCAGGTCAGACCACCCTAACCCCACATTTTTACTGTAGTCTTCATTTGCACTGTTTTGTGTAATATACCAGATAATGCATTATAATCAAACAGAAGATCCATTTCTGTACTTGACTGTATTCCTGAAGTCAAGGAAGGCATTCTGGTGAAACAGAAGCTGGAACTGATTCTGACCTGGTATTTTAAGGATTTGGACGTTGACAGCCCCCTGGAATTCAATCTGAAGTGCTTAGCACACAAGGAGCACTCCTTCTGCATGCATCATGGCACAACAGCTTGGCATGATGATGATGGAGGCAAACAAACATGGGGGGATGGATTAAACAGTATGGAACACGTAGCCCGAGATAAGTGAAAACATGGCAAAACGTTTTGACACATACTTCGGGATGATTTTAGGTGGCAGCAGCAGAGACCCCAATCAGATTACTCAAATGAGGGGCTGCGATGTCTGACCTGTTTCTGAGCTCAGTTTGAGCTCTGATTAAGTGCCTTCTCTTTGGGTACTCAGCAGGCTGTGGTGCAGCCCCATCACACAGTGGCTTTGAGTACTGAAAATCTGAAGAAAATCCTGGCCTGCAGTTAGGATAGGGCCCTGTGATGTAGAGCCAGAAACATTCTTTTTCCCCAGTAATCTCCCAAACTGGGTCTAGTCTTGACCCTGAGGATCTTTGCTGTGTGGCTATCAAGACTGTTTCAATTAAAAAAAAACCTTAGTGGGAACTACAATTTCTCATGTAGCCAGTTGATGAAATCCAAGGCTTTTTGTGAATAGAGCTAAACTGTGACATGCTTGAGTTAAAAATCTTCTCCATGTAAAAGAAAGCGCTGCCTCTACTTGAAAATTGGAGGCATCACTTGTTATATTGTTTTCCTTTCCAGATCTGACTTTTAAAATATTTTTTTCGTAGTATGTGAGGGACTGTGAAAATCTACACGTTGGGAGTAGTATACATTCTCATTCGTTCGAACTCCGACGAAGTATGTATCAGACCACCAAGAGACAAAATGGAGAAGGAGGAAGGGTGAAGACGAAGTACTCCCAACTATGTAAGTATGTTCTCTCAGAACAATTCTTCTCACCTTGAAGGCCATCATAAGTAAGTGTAGCACAATGTAAAAAGTAGGTGTAAAAATACAGTTTATTTATAAAATAAGTATATTTAAATATGAAAAATACTATAGAGACATACACAGAAATAAAGAAAAGGACACTTGTCTATTGCTCCTTCTCTCAAAAATTAGGACTCTGTTCACCCTGTGTACTATCCAAAAGACATTCTCTCTGTGGTTTTTAGTTTATCTACAGCACTAGCAATTTACTTTTTATATAAACATCATAAATTTAGATCTTTTGTCATTGAAGAGGGGGTTGATCTAGGCATACATCTAATCACTTATATTGAATACAACCTGAGTTTTTACTCAGGTTAAAACATCCTCTTCACCTAACTGTTAAGACTTCCTTTTTATTTTTAATTGCATTAAGACTTTCTAATACTCATTCTCCAAATAGCATACTAACTCTTCAGTATATTACTAATCTATTGGAACCTGATGAGCTATTTTGAGACAAAATAGTATTTTTTGTCTTCTAGAGCAATACTCAAACTTTTGTACAGCTCTTTTTCTGAAACTGAGCCTTACACTTGTATTAAAATGCAGCCTGATCACCCTTTATTCAGCCGTGTAAATGGGATTCATAGACACAGTTTATTAACCACATGTCAGCTGAGACCAGAGGAACTAGCTGTTGATCAATTTGGACAGATGAGAAATTTGGGATAACTGGTTTGTAAAACAGCCATAGAGAGGTACCACTATGATCACATTGCTCACATTGTTGGCCATTTTTCTGAAAATAATATTTTTTTCTTAATAATCAGAAACAGTGGTTTTCTTGATCCTCCAGAAGGAAAGTAAAACCAAACAACCTGTTCTCAAATGAAAATTCTGCAGTATGTTATTTAAGAAAACCAACCTCAATTACAGGCCGTGCAAAATTACCATATTTTATTATGGAATGTAGCAGCCACATTTCTTCATAGTCAATTCAATATTTTTGTTCAAGTTTAAATTGATTACTTGGAAAATGAATGAAAAACATTTTTTTTAATTGAATTTCAAGGCAGCTGGCTGCTTAACAGGAAAGCTGAGTAGCAGACTAGTACCGCTTGAGAGGTTCTCCAGAATCTTGAAAGCATCCAAAAGTATGATGATTATAAATTTTTACAAGTTTTATGTAATTATGCATGACATTTAATAGAAATCTTCCAAAGTGGCTAGCTGAAGCTTATCTGAGCTCAAGTGAAATTAACTGTTAAGAGTACACTTCAAAAAGAAAGCCTCCTTGTTTTGCACATCTGATATTTCAACAGTAATTTTGACAAAGACAATCAAACTGTAACTAAAATAAGCTGTGAAACAGAAGCTATTTTTTAATTAGTTATTTGGAAGTTTGGGTTTGTTCTATTTTTTTATCCTCATTTTGTCTTGCTAAAATCTTAGTCTTTGATGCAGGTACTCTGTGTTTTGGTGCTGTTCTCTTAATGCTTTTCTTTCCAAGCCTTTGATACATTAAAACATGTTGGTTTGATTGCATCATTTAAAAAAAATGGAGCTATTTTCCTCAGTCTTCATTAGTTTGGTGTCTGAATGACAATGGACCAGAATGAGAGTCTACAGAAATAGGTTTTACATTCAGCATGATTAGGTAACAGAATCAGAACGCTATTGCTTCATGGGCATTTTTTTCAGCCAAAAACCCACCAGGTATTTTAAAACAGAGCTGTCTTTATCATAAAAAGAAATCATTTAACTTCAGACAGGGCCTATCATTTAATGACACAAGGATGCTACATAAATTTAAGCAAAATTACAGAACCACAAACAGTTGAGAACTTTTTACTGATATCATTGTTTAATCAGTTTGAAGCAGAGATTATGTACAAGAAAACATTAGCCTGCATGGAGTACATTTGTGAAGATTCTGCATAACCTTCTGTTCTGTTACAATAGAACAAGCTAAACTATTGAAAGCATTCCGATCCTCCTTCATCTAATATTCCCACAGCAAATTCTAAACCCAATTAAACAGTGTAAATTGTTTATTACAGCCCTCAGTCCTTCTTGAATTTGAACAATTAAAAAAAAATCAATGAGAAAGTTAAATAATCTAACTTCACTCTTCTGTTAGGAAGCTTATCTTTGCCTCCAATATCAGCAGTAAAGTTAATGTCAGCAGTTGGAGGAGTATTAATAGTGGATGAGGTTTGAAGGTTCACAGAATGGTTTACTGAAGAAAATCAAAGTAGATTTTATGAAATAATGACTAAGAGTGCAATATGGAAAATACTATTGCTAAATGCTTTGACATGAGTCATTGTGGAAGGGATTTTTGGTAATTATGTATCTGCACTAGTGAAGAGTACAACTGTGCAATTAAAATTGTTCTTATGTTCATAAACACTTTTTTTTCTTAGGCCTATTAATAGCAATGTTAGTGACAGCTGACCCACCTAGGCTTCCAAGTCTAGCGGTTAGGCAACCTGTGCTTGTGTGGGCACTTAATGCCCTATGCATGTGTCCGACTTGAGGAACTGTGAGTGTATGCACCAAGTGTAACGGGACTACAGGGTAAGATTGTCTGCAGAACCCTCCTGTTTCAGAGGATCTTGGTTCTTTTTCACTTTATTGTGCCATAAACTTCTGTGAAACTGTTATTCTGGCTACTTTGTCTATCTACCATGAGAATATGTTGCAAATTTCAGTTGCAAGTGCTATTTCTCAAAGCTCTTCTGCTGTAATTTTCTATAAAGGCAACCATGCCTAAGACCAGAAGATTGTTTGGGGCCTGTAATAGAAGTGACTGACCCTCATTTTCGTCAGCAAGTCTACAGCCCACATGGAAAACACCATTAATTTCCAATTCAGTATTATCTTCTCTTCCCAGTCCCTTCTCAAAGTGAAGCATATGGGGAGTGTGGCTATTTTCTTATTTTGAAAAATTGTTCTTCTACACTTTCAGGTGCAGAGCAATTAGTGCATTGGCCTCCACCAGTACTGTCGGCAAACCTGAAGAAGTTTCTTCAAAATTCCTGCTCGGGACTTTGGAGGCAGTAAAAAAGTGCTTCCGAAACAGTTCATCCAAGGTTTTTTAATGTTTTGTACGAACTCAAGAACAAAGTCTTGAGAGATTAATTAGTGCCACATGTATACTAAAGCAGCACAGTTCACAAGTATCTCACTTGAAGCCTTGTAACTTTCATTTAAGGTACTGCAAATTATTCAAATTTAACAGCTGCTGTTAGTAAATACTAAGTAATTTGACTTAAATTCTTCCTGAAATACATTGGCACAAGTCCCAGCTATTTGACTTGGGCCATGCCTGTGTTGTGGTGAAGGTTAGCTTTCTAGCTTAATGTCCCAGACATCATCCACCTCTCTAACTGTGGCAAATGGTTTCATTGGTGGGTATTTTTCCAGAAGTCAAATGTCTGAAGTTAATGTAATGTTATACTTACACACTGTAAATTCTTTCCATGGGGAGGCTGTTATTCCTTTGAAATAATATGTGCAAAGACGAAACCTAAAACAAGTTTCATATTTTACTGTCACGCTTACCTACTTTGTGCGAGTGTTTGAGTAGACTTAAGGCTGGAAGAAGACACTAAATAAAGAAAACAATGGTGACATTTTAATGCCAGCTGTTATGCAGTGTGATATAGCTAACTCCAATTGGAAAATGCAGTTCTCACCATATTTCATTGAGTCAACTGTACAACTGAAAGCTTTATAAATGTCAAAATTTAAATTTCAAAATTACAAGGCAGCTTGGTGTCTGCACACTAAGACTGTGTGTGTGGCGGGGGGGGGGGGGGGGCGATATATGTGGAAAGAGGGATTTGAAAACAGAAAGGTCTAACTTTTTAAGGAAGACCACTTTCGGATTTAAAACATGCTTCCCTCCCTCTTCTGGTGATACTGAAATGCATTCTATTTTCTGCCCTAAAGATGTTAATTTCATTCTTTTGAATGAATGAATAAACCCATCACAGCACCAGTTTTTCTAGGTTAATTGACCCAGGATCTTTTAGGCTCCTCTTGTAAGAGAAGGTCTCTACTCCAATGATCATCGGTGTGGCTCTTCTCTGCTCCTATTCCAGGTTGTGCTTATACAGCGTTGTCCGAACAGTGACTGCAGTTAACAACACTCCAATCAGACCATCTCCATAAAGGGGACAGAGGAGGAGGAGGATGCTGGGATTAACTAATTCAACCTCACAGCTGATATCAGTGCCTGACTGGGGACTTCAAAGCAGTGGTAAGTAGGCTTGCTAGCAGTGAGCTCAGGTTTAACATTCAGCGGAAATATACCTGACATTCAATACATCTTCCTCGAACATGATGGACCTGTATTATATGCAGCATTCCAGTTGATATATTAGGAGTGCCTGCTCCAATGACATTAATACTTCCATATTTCTTTGTGAAATACCTTGCCCGAAAAATCCTAGGATTGCTTTTGACATTTTCATGGCTACTTCACAGAGATGGTTCATAGTAATCTTATAATTGACTAATACACCTCGATCTTGCTCTTCCTCTGACATTTCCAACTAATGACTTCCCATGTGAAAGAGGAAATTCTTGTTATTAATCCCCAAATGCATGACCTTGCACTTTCCTATGAAATCTCATGCCATTTCCTTGTTCCAGTCCTCAAGGTCTTTTTGCTTTTTTTTTTTCCCCCCTGAGTAAGATTCTGATCTTTTTCTGTATTGACAGTATCTCTACTTTACATAATCAACAGAATTAGCAGGCTGAATTTAGTAGCAGGGTCCTGAATGAGAATGCTTAAGTCAGAACCTAAGACCAACCCTTTAGAAACTTTGTTTATAACTGCCTTTGAGCCTGATATGCCACTTTTTAAGGTGAGCTATTGTTGTCTCTCATTTAGTTTGTTCCCTTCCTAAGTAAAATAGATTTTCCTAGTCTAGCAAATCCTTATGAAAGAAATGTCCTTGATTTTTTTCAAAGAAAGATACCGCATAAATGTCACAACCTACATGTGCTAAAATCTTGTTTGCTTTTCGTTCCGCTTGTCATTTACTGATTCTTTCTTTCAACATTTGTTCTGTAGTTCTGGATACTCAATAAAGAAGTTTGTAACATCCAAGATCATTTCTCTCCCCTTTCTAAAACATTTTATTCTCAGAATGTAAAATATCATCCGCAGTGTGATCGGTTCTCTAAAAATCCTTGCTAGTCAGTTTTGCACAGCTGGGTCTTGAGAAACAGAGGGACCCAAACCATCCTGCAGACTGCCTGCACCAAAGGCTACTTTTGTGCAGAAGTCACACTGGCCCAGTGCTGGTAACTCCTTTTAAGGTAAAGACACAACAACTTTGCTCAGACAGTGGCACTTTGTGAGCAGTTGGAGGTGGGCTAAGCAAACTGCTTTGCTCCTGACCCCAGGGTGGGTAACTGAATAGCTCCCTTTGCTTAGGATGTTTAGGAACCCCCGGGTGGAACAACACTTTTTCACTCACAACATGAAGGCCTATTAAAATTCAATAAAATGTTCAGGTATTTTAAGAGACGTGGGTATTCTTGATAACTGCATTCATTATGCATACAGTTCCTACGTGTGCCCAAAGGATACACCTTCATGGCAACAAAGATTCTTGACCACTCACATCTTTACCTTACAGTAAAAGGAAAGGGAAACTCTGGTCTTAGTCTTACCACATGGGGGTCAATATAATTGGTCCCTGGATGATATTGCACTATTCAAGATGAAGTGGAACTTGTTTGTACTGCAGCTCATCTGGAATCATGATATTTGTGTGAAGCGAACCTGAAAAGCTAGGTGAAATGTACAGGTTGTGAACTCTAGCTAGCAAGCTCTGGATCACTAAAATAACATCAGCTGAGGGCATGTATCACATTAAGTTATACTATACAGAGAACTTACTTACTATGCTGCTTATTAGAAATGTTTGTATGCTATATATCCTGTGGTGAAAAAAAAAAATCCTCTGCATTCTTTTGCAAGCTATTTTTTGTCATAAACAATAAAATCAGTTTACAATAGAATTCTGAAGAAACATTTTTTGTAAAATGTAATTAGACAGAAACAGCTATTAAAAACATTCAGTCCGATGAAGATACGACATCAGCTGGGGGAAAAAAACCAAGAAAACCAAAAACTATACCTCTTCAGAAATCAGGCAGCTATATAATATGCTTCTTTAGAGCTTACATAGGTTCTGGCTAAGGTAGAATTTCTGAACAAAAAAGACAGACTTGAGTTATCCTTAATTATGGTTTGGTATGCAAGACATTTAAACATCTAAGCCACTCCTGTGGTTTAACATGCCTGTTTTGGTAGGTAATATATTATTTCTCTAATCACTGCAGTGATATTTCTTAAACATGAGTTTTTAACATAAGAATTGCAACGGAAGAGTGCATATTTCTTTACTGTTTTATTTTAGGATGTTAAGAAAGAATAAATCTCTAACTATATTCATGGGGTGAAAAAAAGGCACTTGCTTTACATAAAAGTATAGCCTAAACAGGCTTTGTACTGAGAACCTTTGAAATATTTTATGTTCTTTATTTATTACTGTTAGCTATGAAGCTTTTGTTAAGCATCTCAGAAATCTAAATGTATGATCCCCCCCACCCCGCTGCCCGCCCCAAGGCATCTACAATTTTTTTCAGGCAGCTATTAGGATTATGGAGAATGACTAAGAAAATTAATTAAAAATTGAATATGCACCAAGGGTTGTAATTTACAGCCCATCAGGTTCAAAATATTTTCCTTAGTTCGTAACATGTTCCACATGTGTGTTAAAATTCAGGAAAATTAGTCTCAGCCCTATATATTATATTTCAGTTTTTCATAAAAAGTTACTTAAATGCTTTCATTAAGTGGAACATTTATTTAGATATTAAAGGAAATTATGTTGAAAATGTAAATGATCTATTTGACACCAAAAGGGGAAAGAGGCAGTAACAATTTTAATTAAAAATTCAATCCTAACAGGGTTTGCCCTCGTCAACTTAGAAATATTGCACAGACACTTTATTAAATTACAAAGTATCTGGTTAAAAGCTATTCACTATGTTATGTGCTAAATCATCCTTCTCCACGCTAGATCCGGTTTCTATGGAAGTCCGTGGCAAAACTCTGACTCTAGAAGGTAACAGATCAAATTTATGACTTCACAGTAGTTTCCTCAATGGGATAAAATGATGTGGCTGGGCTTGTTTTAGATCTGGCTAGGTGAACCTACAAGGAAAAAAGAGGGATGTGACATACACAGATACACCGGTTGTCCTCTGCGCCGATCTCTGGCTGTCCCTACCAAGAGTATATACAGGACTCACCTGCTTTTTTCCTCTCTCCAGAGCAGACAGACAGAGACAGAAAGTGGAGCAGCTAAAGCGCTTGCATTATTTTCCATTTATGCTGTAATGTGTTTGTTTTGCCTGTCTTGTTTTAGAGGAAGGATAATACTTTCTTACTGCAAGAAGCCATCAGCAGCATACTAATTTGGAGTTAGCACAGGAAGAGGGAGCAAACTGAAGAAGCTGTGGGTACGTTTTGAGGCATTTGAGATTTCAGGGTCAGAATACAATTAATGTTGAGGCAGGAAAGGATCTCTGTTCCTGCTTACGTTCTCATGTGGCAAAAGCATTTGGGCTCAGTGTGAATCTCTTGAGGCTAAGACTTTAAAAAGCTGGTTCTCTCCCTGTTTCTGCCATTGACCTTGGAGTATGGTTTTGGTTTTGTCTAAGTACATTCACCTCTAAGTGTTGTTCCCCCCCCCCCCCCCTTTTTTTTTTCTTAGCCTTTATCTCTCTTTCCATTTGAACTGTAAGGTTTAGGAGAAGGAATGTCTCATGGTAGGTGTAGTTACACTGCACAATGAAAGTGTCTTATTAGCTAAGACCTATATATGGAGCTGTAATATCAATAATTAATAATAAGCAACTCTGGTTCACGAACTGTGCCTGATTCCTGATTCATTAATACTAAAATTTATCCTAACTTTAACTGGATCCTGAGATCCCTGTAGACAGGCCATACAAACCTACTTACAGCCCTACCAGCCATTTGACTAGTTCATATTATCATTTGATTTAATCTTTCCAGAACTAAATGACCTCGTGCACATCAGCAAAGGAAATAGATAGACATCAGCGAAAACTAGGGCAGTATGAGCTGTACCCTAGCCGGTAAAATATTGCCTGAGGAATTCTTAATTCCTGTAGCAGTTCATAATGCAGTATAAATCAAATAAAATCATCACAGGACATGGAAGTGACTCTCATTTTTGTACTTTGAAGGGATGAACCATTCCTTCTATATTCAGACAGTCTAAATACATAGCTCTAATGCTTCTTTTTGTCTAAACTTCTTAGCAGTAAATCCAACAGCTAGGAAACAGTAGAATGGAGAGAGAATGTGGATGTCTGAATCGGGCCACCTGCCTGATCCTCCAGGTCTTGGCTTGGGGAAAACCAATTTAATTTTTTGCCAGTGAAAACAGTTGGGATAGTGAGAAACCTCTCGCCTCCCCCTCTTCCCAGGTTCCCAGCTCAGAGGGCTGTTTCTCACCCCGTTTCCCTCAGCCCTTTTGCCCTTTCTTCCCCAGGCTTTCTTTCCCCGAGGCTGAGGGGCTCAGCTGTGCCAGGCGGTGGGGCCGCTGGAGCCGGCGGGAACCGGCGGGAACCGGCTGGGTCCGGCCCGGGGCAGCCCCGCCTCTCCCCTCACAGCCGCCGCCGACCCTGCAGAGCCGCCCGCCACCGCCGCTGCTGCTGCCGGCTGGGTTCCTGCAGCCGGTACAAAGTCAGATTCAGAAAAAAGGGGAAAACCAGTCTTGGCTGGCAATGTACTTCGGGTAAGCACCTCAAATTCCAGATGATTATGTTTAGTAACAAAACACATAGCGGTTTTGAACGCCTGTGCTGTGTCTATTTTTCTTTCTTTTGCTGGAGGCTGTTATTAAAATACAAGTCCTTTTCCTTTTGACCGTTTTTCATTTGATCTTACTCTGTGGAAGGTTTTAACATTGGGAAAGTCTTTTTATCTCAACCCAAGGAAAGGGCAACATGAAAAAGTATGTATTTTTTAGTTTGAGCGGAGCCTGTGATATCAGGGACTGTGCCATTTGGGAGATAACCCTGTCTTTGCTTCTTGAGCTCCATCTGAAGGGGCAAAGTAAAAAAAAAAGCCTGTGGTTTTGTGTGAGCCGAGCTTGTGTAGCCAGGGAATATACCGTCGGGGAGCTGCCTGCACGACTTGTTGGTACTGTGGTAGTGTAGTTGGAGACCCAGTTACTACCTTGAACAAATGTGTGTATTTTGTTTTAGTTATTAAACTTGTCCTGTCATGTCAGAAGGCATTCTGAGGTGGCTGGTTTTGTTTTCCTCAGAAGTGTAACATACAAGCAAAGCATAAAACACACAGAAAATACAAATAAAAAACCAACAAAACAAAAAACCCAAACATAGAGCCTGATTCCCCACTGTGCCATATTTTTGGGCAATAATTTACATTGATGCACTGCGGATTTAATTTCCAGGACCTCAAAGCAACTGGGTCTCTAAGTAAGCGTCTGTAGTTCTCCTTTGCCTGAGATTTTTTGAAAACGGAGCCAAAGGAGAGCGAAACAATAAGCCTAAATACTGTACACTTACTTTGTAGTACTTTTCTGTAGTGGCAGGTGCTATGCGTAATACAAGTTAGAGATCATTAAGACTTGTGTTAATTTAGTGTTTTAGCACTTAAGTTGTGTTAATTTAGACTGGGGAAGTAGTGTTACTCACCATTCTTTTTCTTTAAAATTTTGTTAGATTGCATTATGATGAAGGCTTCTAAGTTTACTAAAAGTTCTGACTTTACTAAAATTCAGACCAGGAGGAAAAGCAGGAAAACGGGTTTAGATAAAATACGGAAAATGTCCTTTAGCAGTTAATAAAAATATGATCATTTTATACCCCAGTATCCAAACAGATATCCTAGTATTTCTATTATTTATAGCCTAATTTAAACAAGCATAAGAAAATATGGTTACTCATGTAATATATCTTTGCAGAAATGGGCTATCTGGGAAGAAAAAAATAAATTTCTGACTTTTGTTCCTCATGGAAACACCACTGAAATTCTGAGCATTTAGAGATCTTTCTGCTGCTGCTTATTAGAGCTGGTCAGACACTTGATAAATGTTCAAGAAGAAAAGCAGAAATACCGAAAAGTAACTGTCAGTGCAGTATAGCCATTTAGCTGTTGTTCAGTCTTTTTATAGTTCCCATTTCAGATTTCAAAATGCATTTTCATTATGAACTGGAATGAAAAGGCAGGATTTGGAAAGATCTGTTAAAAGTTCAGAAAAAATGTTTGCTGAAGGCATGAAGAATTTTCATTTGTGTCACACTTAAACCTTCTTATTTATTTACATAACATTGTATATTAATGCATTGAACTTCTATTAGAATAAAAGTTAAAACATAAGTAATCTAAACTGTAGGATTAACACAACAGATTTGGCACTAATCAAGTGAAAAATCATAATTATTCATTTGGAATCTTTCCCATGAAAGATTTCATCAAGATGATGATCCAAGAAAAACTTCCATGTGATAAAACCGCACTGTTCAACTGTTCCTTCAAGAATATTTCAAGTTGTACAAGCACACAAGCAGCACTTGAGGATGAAAATGGCTTGGCCTGTGGGAAACACCTTGTCTCATGTTATTGAAACAACTGTGGAAAATTAATGTCTCTCTCAGCAGTAACCTAGTCAGCAATATGTGCTCTAAGTGAAGTAGAAGGGTGAAGGGAGTATATGCCATGTATCATATTGATTGCACTTTTGTGTTATGACTCGCTTCAACCTCTGTGCTGAAACCAACATATATGAAATCTACCAATACTGAAATGGACTGGTTTTTTGTTTGTTTGTTTTTTTTTTTTAAACTAAACTGTAATTACACTATCTGAGCCTGATATTATAATTACAACAGTTCAACTCCATTAGGAAAACCCTTTCATTTTAACTTCAAGATGGAGTTAAACTGAGTTAACTTCACCAATGTTCAAGAAGGGAACTAGAGAAAACTGAAAGGAAATGTTAATGTCACAAGGGCATTTAGGAGAGGTTAAGGTTTATTCTGCTGTCAATAATTAACCAACAATTTTGCATGTTTAGGAGTACCCATCCAGTAAATCTATTATTCACGAACACTCAGTGAATTCAGTAAATTAGATTTTTTAAGGCCTTTTTTTTTTTCTGTCATATGGGCTCAGAAACGTTGTAGTCATTCTAGTCATGAATGGTTGTTATAAGGCACTGAACAATGAGGAAAAAAAAGGTATATCTGCACAGTCCTTTGCATGCTGATACACATAGTCTAGTGCTTTCCAATGCAGATGAATGTGAGCCAACTCAAAATCTAAAGCCATAAGCCATTGTTGGAAAGATGCAGCCTGGTTAGGCAGGCTGTTTCTCCCCAGACACCTTGTGCTTATGGAGTCTCACTCCCTCTATCTTTCCCCGGAGCAGTACGTTGGGGATGATTAGGGAAAGTGGAGATAAATCAGAGCACTCCAACCCTTCTTTGCTCTTTAGTATCTTTCTTAAGACTGTCTGTGCCTCTTAGTGGAGTATCCAAGAGGGAAAATCACTCAGTACTTTTCCCTTGCTTCCCATGTGTTTGGAACAGCCTGAAGGAAATTGTTCCTCCCTAATGGCTCCAGCAGAGGCAAGACAGCTGTATCCTGCCCTTAAACAGGCTGTGGTTCTGAATCTAGCCCATATTGGACTCTTTTGGAGATTTTAACAGACAGATGCGGACTTTGAAAAAAGTGTTACCTACAGGGGCCAATACCCATAAGGTGTAACAAGTTTAAACTACTTAGCTTTAAGGAACAATGCTAGTTTCTGTTATTTGAGAAAAGGCCTGAGATTTCTAGCCACCTTAGTTTGCGCATGAAATCAATTCTCTCATGTCACGTTAAGTAGTTGTGAACTGAGGAATGCAATGTTTGTTTTCTTCCTAGGTGATTACAACATTAAGCAGCAGGGGTAGCTTCCTCACCTCCGATGGCTCCTAGTTCTCACACACAGTCTGCACAGAGGTATTATGTTGTGCTGTTATTTACAGCTATAATGTCAAGCCCCTCCACATTTGCAAAGTTATCTATACGTTGAACTCATGCCAGCAGAAAAAAGAACACGCACAAAGGCAGTTGAAAGCCATGTTTGATTCCCCTTCCCCCGGCAGTGCTTCTGTTGGGCTGAAAGGGGTAGAATAAGATAAACACCATTACCACCACTGTACATGATCTTCAAATGTTTGAGGTGCCACAGTGGAAAAAACCAACTGTTCTATCAAAAAAGTGAATACGTGAAAAGGTATTTCAAGTTTTCCTCAGTTCTGCCAATGGTCATGACATTTCAAGCATGTTAATGTCGCTTAATGTAATTTAAAATAATAAATTTGTATAATCAGGCACCATATTTCTATACCATTAGATTCTCTGGCTATGCCTGTATCATTAGCAACAACATTTCACTACCATAGAGAATGTAGGTGAAATGTTTGAAAGGCCGTGTCATTTTTATGTTACTTTTCAGATTATTTTGAAGCTGAATATACGAATGCATGTATTTATGGGCAATAGACATATTGAATTTCTTCTGGCTATGCCAATTCTGTAATCAGGTGACTCTTTCACATCATATTTCTTACTTCTTGTTGGTCTAATGGGGACAGAATTCTTTTTTTAATTTGATGCAAGTTTGTGCTCATCTGTGTATCAATATTTATTTCTTCATCAAGTTTTTCTCCACAGAGAAGTTTATTACCTCTTTGACCTTCACTGTCATTCAGGTTTTTGTTTTGTCTTCTGTGCATTTACTTCTGAAATTTGTTCTGCTTGGTACCTTTGCTGTTCTTTCTATTTTCTTTGTTCTTTTTCGGTCTCCTTTATATGTGTATATTTTTAGTGCTCATCTGCAACATTCTTAAAATTTATGCTGATGCTGCAGTTCCTCTAACTTTGAGATTTTAGGAGTTTAAAAATTTCTAGGAGGGGGTTGCAATATATTTTTAAAACATTTTTTCAGATCTCTTTTTGCCATGCTCCCATTAACAGCTATCCTCCTGTTTCTGGATCCCTACTCATTTTGTTAAATTCATATTTTTTTTGACCTCGCTACATAGCTTCTTTCAGTTGCTTCCCATATCTCAGCTATTCTCATTAATTCTGAACTTTCCTTCCATTATACTGAATTCTAAAAATACCATTCTGTAATTTCACTGCCTTGGATAAAAATATTAAATGATTTGAAATTATCATGTATTAAGGGCAAAGGATGATAAACTGCTGTGCTAGATAGAAACTTAGTACCATAGTAAAATAATGTTTGACAATAGATGATGTGTTTTTACCTATATAATGATTTTCCTAATACCTTTTTATAGAGGTTTGGGAGACTAGGTAGGAACATCTGTGCTCATGTGTGTATATATAGGAAGAGGCATATCGGTATGGTTACAATGTATTTTCCTATTTGAACAAACAAGTTTACCTTTCAGCATAAAGATACAGCAAAGCAGATTTTCATCTGATGAAAATTAACTATTTCTTTTGTGTAGGTTTTTTTCCCTGTCCTCTTTTTCTAAACAAAAGAATAAATAGAAAAAAACAACCCAACCCCAAACCCCAAAACTGTGAGGCACAGCAAGCAGTGCTCCTCAGCCTTTTTCCATTTCTGGGACCACGGTATATCAATCTGATTAACCACTGTGCCCTAATGAAGGTACAGGCGTCCTGCAACCTGAGAGAAGAGCTTGCCAGCACTTTGTCTTGGCACAGTGCCCTCCTCTCTGTCATGAAATGCTGTATGGCCTCAGTAAATCATGGGTGTGGGTGCATTTGCAGTGTGGAATGCAACCTTTGCTTTGATGTTAGTTACAAAATAAAATGTGCTGTCTGTCTGCATCAGGTAAGGACCGTATATAGCTGAGTGAATGAAACTGCTGTGATAGAGAGGAAACTGTGCAGGAACAAGAAGCTGTCCCTATGCCTTTGCCTAGGTTAGAAATTATCCTGCAGTAGAGTGAACTATTTTCTTTCAGATTCAGGAAGACTCATTCCAGTTTAAGTAACATCATTACACTACCAAAAGTATTTTTATTGCTTATGCAAACTGTTTTATTTCCTAGTATACTCCATTTATGCACCCAAGGCCTTGCAGCAAATTTTTCCATCATTATTTTAAAGTGTGATTGAGTCCTTCGTAAAGAATAGAGCTAAATTCTTGGTATTATAAAAGCACTGGACATTGAACACTTACATTTATCCTTGGGCTTACTAAAGATGGCAGGGAGGTTTAGAACATCTCTATCCTACCCATGATTCAAACCTGATCTGTAGGGATTGTCTTTTCTTTCTGAGTGAGAGAGAATTCAGTCTGCAGAATTGAGCTTGACAGAATTTTTTCTTGTCGATTATGTATGAAGTTTTGAGATATAGAATTCTATCCACTAGGGAGCATGGATAAAACCGCAAAATTCAATTGCTTTAAGGATCTTTAAGACCTCAAAAATTGGACTGGATTCTTTTCTATTGAAAGCCTAAAACTTCATCCAGCAAGATAGCTCAACTCACATCTGTATTACAAATGATTTACTATGGTAAAAGTAAATATATTTATTTTCATGTGTCCTGGTTTCAGCTGGGGTAGAGTTAATTGTCTTCCTAGTAGCTGGTATAGTGGTATGTTTTTGAGTTTGGTATGAGAAGAATGTTGATAACACTGATGTTTCAGTTATTGCTAAGTAATGTTTAATCTAAAGTCAATGATTTTTCAGCTTCTGATGCCCAGCCAACAAGAAGGCTGGAGGGGCACAAGAAGTTGGGAGGGACACAGCCAGGACAGCTGACCCAAAGTGGCCAACGGGGTATTACATACCATGTGACGTCATGCCCAGTATATAAACTGGGGGGATGGGGGCAGGGGATCACCGCTCGGGGACTAACTGGGCGTCGATCGGCAGGTGATGAGCAATTGCATTGTGCATCACTTCTATATTCCAATCCTTTTATTATAACTGTTGTCATTTTATTAGTGTTATCATTATCGTTATTAGTTTCTTCTTTTCTGTTCTATTATCTCAATCCACAAGTTTTACTTCTTTTCCTGATTCTTTCCCCTATCCCACTGGGTGGAGGGGGAAGTGAGTGAGCGGTTGTGTGGTGTTTAGTTGCTGGCTGGGGTTAAACCACGACATCATGAAAGACCAGGGATCAAGTCCTCTGTTTTATTTCTGGAGTTATAACCACTTCTTCCAGCAGGACTTTGATTATTTGGGGGAGTTTTTCCAACTGGTTGATTTTAGTATCAGACCCTTTCTTTATTCTGTGCAGGAAGATGCTAGCAATCAGTGAAGTTTTCAGTTTACAGTCCTAGAGGCATCTATGTCTAGTGTGAATACAATCACAGACATGGTAGAAACTGAAGCAAAATACAGATTCTTTGGTATGAGCTGTTGGGAGCCCATGCATTCTTGTGTTCCTGCTGTGGCAACTGTGCAGGGACTGTATTATCTTGCATTAACTTTTATTGAAAAGTAGATGGATCTTCATGTATTTTCCTCCTCAGTGATGTTTTGATAAGACAAATCAAACTAAATAAAGATGTCTATTTTGGGTAAGAAACGTTAGCAAGAAATAACTCCTCTCTCTCTGTGTATGATGAGAGTGGTAGGAAAAGTAGAGCAAAGCAAAGGGCATGAAAACCCCTATACTTTCTGAGCTTCCAAATCGGTCATGGAGAGATAGTCACAAATGGCAAATTAAAGTAAATGAATAACAAAAAGCAAGCTAAACTCTGACTTTTCGTACAAAACCTCCCTAACATACAAAGACTCTGGCTGAGTCAGGAGGTAAACTGGTACAGTCCAAGGATATGCTTTGTAGCCCTGTCTTCTTTAATTACTGTAGTGTCAGTTCAATGGTTCTGTGAATAAAAAAAACTTTTTTCTTTTTTATTTTGTCCCCAGCTAACTGGCATATAATCTTCCTTGGCCTGTTTACCCTCAGCAAACAAAAACATGTTGCAGACTTCATGCATGAAGTGTGTGGCATTTTGATGCTTTGATATGACTGCTGTACACACAAATGGTTAGGGCAGAAGGGAAGCCTCTCGAGGGTAGTGTTCTAACAAAGCAATGTCTATTGTGCCTGTAAATATGCGTGCTTACGTGTAGATGAGCATATGAATGCATATGTACATACTGTCTTTATAATTTCAATATCTTTTATTTTTCACATCTTAAAACCAGCTCGTATATTTTGGATCACTATCTATGAAGTCAAGTCCCCTTATGTGGCCCATTGCCCTTCTCAGATATTCATTGGCATGAGTTTTTAAAATTATGTATGAACTTTTATAGCCACTCAAGACTGGTGCGTGAACTCTAGATTTTACCACTGCCTATTTATCATTTTTATACAATTTCTGCAGGTTGAGTCCCTGACACATTGTTTAAACAGACTCCTGCATGAAAGCTCCTGTGTAGAAAGTTAACAATAAATAAAGGATGAGAACATTTCAGTCTATTGTATACTAAGGGAGAAAAAGCAGTGAGTGATATTCACCCTTCCACACCCACCCCTGTTCCTCTGCTTGGAGCTACTGATGAAATTCACAATTGAAAGTCTTCCTAAAAACTGTAAAAAAAATGTAGTGTCTAGGAAGAGCACAGTCATGATACGTTAGCAATTTTTCAGCTGCATTACCTAGCATTTGATATGTGGTCAATATGAAGTTCACAGATAGACTTCAAACAGTATTATAGATGTTTAAATTAAACTAAGACTAGAAAGGGGTCCAAGATAAAGCCTTAGATTAAATCCTAGCGTGCAAATCAGGATAATCTATTAAATGGTTAATGATGATCTAAGGCCTTCAGCATTAGCAGCTTATTTCTCTTTAGCTAAAACACAGCTCTCATTTCAGAGATAAGTAGTAGGCTTTTATAATCTTATGCTTGGTCAGTAAAGAGGGACATTGTACAATGCATTAGTATCTGTTACTAATATTACTAGGATCATGGACACTCATGAAATAATTTAAATAGGTAAATATATTTGGGAAGAACTTAATGCATAGCTTGCATCTAAGCTCACACAGGTAATCACAATGTAATACTTTTTATTAGAAAATATTTTGTTTTGAATTGAGACTTTAATTCTCAAAATTAAATAACATCAGAGTGGATGCTCTAATTCTTTATATATGTGTTAAATTTAAACATAAAATCTAAGCCAAATGCAAATATTGTAGCCAAAGTAAGATATAATTAGAATTGTATGAATAAAGAATAAGAACAGTTTATCTGTTTACAGGCATATTCTAAAATTCAGTAGGCAAAATGTTGTTTTCCATCTACAATATAATGATCATGTGCAAAACTGAAGAACAGAATCAATTACCATGCTGGTTTGTACCGACTAACACAGAGTTGCCATTTTAAGGAACTAACCATTATTAATGCATCTTTCTAATTGTCTCCTTTAAATTTGGCAGAGTCACAACAGTTACCTCAGAAGTGCCTTTTGCAGTTGGCTGCTGTTTTCCACTTAATAAGCATTTACCTGTCAATAGTTTTCTTTCTCTTGCTCCTAAGGAAGATGGTAATTCTAATGCCTTAAAATGGATAGGCATGTGCCTCAGAGTCAACATTATTGTTTACAGGATTTTGTGAAAGTATAAGCAGTGATGTTCTGTTTCCTTTAGTAACAAATGACTTATGCTGGGACATTTTAATAGTTTTGTATTACCTTCTGACATGAGATCCATTAAGATGTCACAGCTCCAGCTGTGTGCTTATAATCTCTTTCACCTCACTTTGTGTTTTGGGGAGGGGAAGGATATTGGATCAGATGCAGTCCCAGGATATGGGATGAATTTGTTATTATTGGCACACACACAGAAGACATTTCATTCACTGCTTGATCTTCAGCCTATTGAGGTCACTAGAAAAACTTCTATTGACTCAAGTGGTGCTGGATCAAGCTCTCAGAGAGCTGATAAATGTTATCTAGTCCTTGTCAACAGTAAAAAAGGAAAGCAAGTGTGAGCTACAAAAACCTGAACTACTTTAGTCTGCGAAAGAAATGTCTATTTCCAACTTGTTTAAAAGAGGGAAAGTTTCAGCAACCAACAGCAACTAGGGAATAATAATAAAGAAATCCTTTTTCCTAATTGTATTTTTTTTTCCTGCTTTCTCTTCTTGCTGTTTCTTATTAAACATATTTTGCTGCCTCTTTACTTGGTCACTTCCCAAGGTCTTCACCTAACTTTCAGGCTCCCAAACATGCTATTCAGTAGTTTTTCACCCTTCACAAGAGAGTATACTCCCCTCCCATGTTGGCCTTTCTTCCTAGTTTGGTTGTTTGTTGTTTTGGTTTTTTGTTTGGGTTTTTTGGGTTTTCGCTATGACCTCTGTCCCATCTGCTTCTTCTGCTAGTTTTGTGTTAAATTGGCTGTCGTTTCTATCTCAGTGGTTACATCAGGTCTCAGGAGTGAGATGTCTTTGGAACACTGAACTTTTCAAATAATTCTGTGACTTAAAAGTTCTGCAACTTCCACTCACTACTAGATCATTTCCCCAAACTATTACCAGACATAATAGACAGCATCCTTTTTTAGTAATCCAATGAAAGGGAGGTATCCAGAAACTGTGAAATATTAAGAACAAATTCCTTCTTGTCTTACCAGAATAAGTAAGCTTTCAGTTCTGTGATAATGTATCAGACTTAGCTCTGTAACTATTAGCTATGAAAGCAAATTAGCTTGTCTACTCCCATTACAATTTAGTTCGCAGTAAAACATGTCTTCTCTTTAGTCTAACCTAATTTCCAAAGAAAACTTGAGTTGTACCCTTAACCTGAGGGATTTTTTTTCCAGTCTGCAATAGTTACTTTGTCTTTCAGTATCTACTGAAGCATTTGAATGAATGTTACAGATCTGTAACTCGAGGGTTCTATACATAACAAATGAATCCACAGCACTTAGCTGTGATGTTCTAGGAATTACTTTGGTATACACAGATAACTGGCCCCAAGTTAACCTGGAGGATGGTCAAGAGATAACCTAGTGCCATTGACTTTGGGTTCTTGAAGCCATAGGCCATTTGCTTCCAAAGAAAAACAGCAAGACTTAAAAGCATACCGTTACAAGATCAGCATGAAAATCCTATTAAATCTCACAGCACATAAGGATTATATGAAGGTTAGCAAGGTGCATATTACCATTTTCTAGGAACACGCACACACACAAACACACAGGCAGAGGCAGATATATAAATATCTTCCGAAGGACTTTTCTTCTACACTAAGCAAAAAGGGGAGAAAAGGAAAAATCTCCTTCTACTTCACAACCTGTAACTTTCTGCATTACCTGCCATCACAAAATGTCAATTGGGCTGCACACTGAGCTAGGTTACCTAACTTTGGATGCCACATATCAAAACAATAGTGTATAACAGTAAGAGCCAGATTGTTCAAATATTGTGCTATTGTGGTGCTGGAACACTTCAGTCATTGATTTATCTGTCTTCAGCAAGTATTAACATCTGCAGATGGTTGCCTAGCTACAGGAAAATTAAGTTTAGGTTTATGCTGAGTACCAGGTGTGTACCATGGCCCATGCAAGAGCCTTGGTTCCTGCAGGATCCATACTGGGAAGCTGTCAGAGCATGCTGCAGTTCTCTTCCAGTCTTGACAAATAGGCTTTCCTTTCTGCTTTTAAAACCAAGGTACAAGGATACAGAGGAGGGAGAAGGGTGGGGAATTGCATGTCTGGGCTCCTCCTTTAGATCTAAACTTAGGTTTAATCTTGGGGATTCAAATCAGATGACACAAGATATGTTGAGTATGGTGGGAAATTGGATGGGTCTCAATTACACAGCTAGCCTTCCTACTTCTCTGGTGTCATTCTCTGTAATGGTCTAATAGTTTAGTGTTAAGATACATTCACAAGTGGAGCAGACTTAAGTTTTGCTGCTACATTATCATATTAAGTTAAAGTGCAAAGAATTTCCTACAGAAGAAACACCTTACTTGTCAGTTTACCAGTTTGTTATGGGAACAGGAATGTGGAGCTGCCTGTAGATGCAGCAGCAAGAAATTTTTTTCTTCACTGAGATTTGACTTTTTAAGATATTTTTACATGGGGTTAGTGTTCATGAAATAGAAGAAACAGTGTTCAAAAGTTTCTTGCACAGTTCTGCATGCATATTTCAATCCTGATCAGCACAAGATGCTCTTGGTCATCTGTTGAAGGGAATCAGCCAGTAGCATCAATATTTTGTGACAGCTGCAAATAAACACTAAAATGAAACCATCAAACTGATTTTCACTAGCAGAAACTGATCGTAGATATCCAGAATGTAACAGCTAATGTGTTAATCTTCTGTTTAATATCATCCAGAGTGTGTATGTGTACTCTTGTACTTATGCCTCTTTCTTTTTAGATATCAGCATTCATAAACTTCTCTGGAAAGTAGATAAGAAGGAAGATCATGATAAGCAATGCTTTGGGTGTTAGTGATAGAAATTGGGTATGCTGCCACTATAAAGGTATTTAAAGCCTGTGCACCAGTTCAGTGCTTATGTTTTCTTCCTCCAAGAAACAGCTGTATATAGCCTTAGATTAATGGGAATGTGAAAACAACAACCTTTAATTTTATGCAGCTAATATTTCAGAAAATATCAAAGCATTTGATATAGTATCTAATGAACTACAGAGTACAATCTTAGTTACTTTTATCTTTTTGTACACCAGAGAAATTACCAAAACTATCCGGCTATCTTTAAGATAAGTCTCTTCCTAAAATGATTCAACAGTGCAATATATAACCATCTTATGAAACCCATTTAACACTGTTGTCCCTGGACACAAAATGAATTTCAGTCATGTAGATAGAATGAATTCATTTTTAACGGTTGTCATGATTACAGGTCTAGCTGCACAGCTGTTGTCCTTTTGGTCTCTGTAAGCGCATCTACTGAAGTACCAATTTTCAGGCTTTTACCAGTCCTAAACCAGAAATTATCCTAAACACAGTGCATACATATCTATTGTACTTACTCATATGCAGAGGCCTCTGAGCAACAATGAGTACAGTGACTAGTCAACTTTTTGTGACCAAATAGTATTTGTTTAAATGAAGAAAGAATGCAGATAAAAATGACTTTAAAGCAGGAGACAGCACACAAGACTCTTTAAATTGTTGATTCTTTTATAGTGACCTAAAGTGGACCAGAATTTTCAAAAAACCTTTGTGGGTGTGTCCCTGTATTTCTGTTTATTAATCATCTGTTTGAGAAAAAAGGAGATGCCTTTGAATTTCAATAGTGCTTTTGTTTTCACTGTTCTGGGACAGCAAGTGGGACAACAGGTGGGTGGGTGGATGGATGGATGGATGGGGACAGCTTAAAATTGTGAAAGATAAGAAATCAACTTTGTTTGAATAAATCAATTTGCTTGAAGACTGTCTTACCTCACCACCATTGAGGTTTTTCATGTTAGCTTCCATATATCTCAAATTAAACCACCTCAATAATTTAACCAGCAGATAGTTTTCATAAATTTATGAAGTGTATACTTAATTCCATGACAGCTGTATTCTTGAATATAGGTTATATTCTTCAACGTGTTTTAACTAGATCTCCAAACAGTTATTTTTTTCAGGATAGGTGGTAACCATTGAAATTTTAATAGTCTGTTGTACATTATTCCTCTGAAAATCTTTACTGCTCTTTGAGAATATCTTACTGCCATGTTCTAGACAATATGGATAGAGATTGATGCAGCTGCAAAGTATCACTGATTATTTTTTTTTTTAGATTACCTGATCCTCAAAGGACTTAGGTATGTGCTTAAATTTCTCCTTTATGGCCATGCACTTTCAAGTATGTGGGACTGCAATGTAGATACATTTAAGCATGGGAATTTTTGTCCCTGTAGTTGGGCCTTGTTTTTCATCTGATCCAGGGCAGAAACTTTGGTCTGTTGTTCTATATCCTGATGAAAGCACTGATCAGAAACATGCAAGCAAAGAATGAAATATTGCTTAGTTAAATCAATTTCCATGTGTCTCTTGATTGTTTTCATGTTTGGCAGTTAGGTTATCAAAGCTATTTACTTGTCGGCAAAGATTTGTTTCCTCATGACCTGTCTTATCCTCTTCTATGACTTGGAAAGGAACACATAATACTGAATTACTTTAGGCTGTGATGTTCAAAAGAGCAGGATTAGGGTTTGACTACAAGATTGAGTAGGAAGAGAAGCTGGGCTGAGAAGCATAGTGTATTACATGAAAATATCAATACTGCAAAAGCAAAGAGCAGAGAATCAATCATAGAATCATAGAATCATTTGGAATCAGGTTGGAAAAGACCCTTAAGATCATGAAGTCCAACCGTTAACCTAACACTGCCAACTTCACCAGCCATCTCCCTGAGCGCCACATCTACACGTCATCTGCAAACTTACTGAGGGTGCACTTGAACCCCCTCGTCCGGATTGTTGTTAAAGATATTAAACAGAACTGGTCCCAATACTGAGCCCTGGGGAACACCTCTTGTGACCAGCCGCCAAGTGGATTTAAATCCATTCACCACAGCTCTTTGGGCCTGGGCATCCAGCCAGTTCTTTACCCAGCGAAGAGTGAAGAGAAGATGCATCCACCATGTGTGGAGCTTAATATAAGGGGAATGTATTTTGTGGGTTTTGAGTTTTCTGAATAAATCCACAGAGGTCAGGAGGCAGCTGCATAATCCACTGGTCAGTGTATGTTAACTGCCACTATTATGCCCACCAGAGAGTGTAACTCTTATTGCAGTCATACCAGAGACCCTGTCTTTTCAGCTTCAGTCTCATAGTTTCATCCCTTGAAGTCTTCCATTGTTAAGCCTTGGTATCAATCAAGTTGATAGCTATTAAAACCATAGTAACTTAAAGACTATGACATAGTAGATGCTTGTTTCTAAAACATGCTCTGGATTCTATTGTTGAAAAGACCCTGTGTGTGTGTGTGTGTTTGTGTGTGTGGTGTGTGGGGGGAGGGTGTGTGTGGGGGTGCATGTGTGTATGTGCATATATGCACAGAGGAGTTAAAAAGGGCTGAGCATCTAGCTGTCCTTCATGAGAGCCACAAGAACAGAAGTGGGGACGTTAGCAAAGCAGTAGTGTGAGGGAAAATCTCAATACTACTCAGTATTCAGCACTTTGAGGAAAGAGTTTGCACCAGATTTAGATGGACAATTAGAAACAAATTAATGGAAGAAGTTACTGACTCACATTATGGTAATTAAATGACATGAATCTGACAGACAGTGGCCATTGAGGATGGGAACAGTTTCTTGTATGATCCCCTTTCTTCACGCTTTTAGCATATTTGCAGATTGGGGGGTGACAGATTGCTCATTCTTATCCCCACAGAGTTTCTATCCAACACTTTAATAATTAGGCTGTGGGTAAAAGGTGAATGAATGTCATCATTACTGCAAATAGGCAAACACAAGGAAGGGAACTAAAGGCAAAGTTTTAGCTATAATACAAGGAGCTTGGACTGAACTTGTCACAAATTTGTTGCTACTTGGGATGATGCTACCCTCAATTTTTGTAATTAAAATGAAGTAAAAACACATGAACTAATAAAAATGTTTTGCATGGTTTAGGTTCTATGCAAATTTCTGTACCTGTACACGTAGCCATCAAGCGACCCAAACTTGTAGAAAATATTCAGATCAAAAACCATACCAAAAGCAGAGAGGAGCAAGAAGAAAATTAGTCTGTCTGACTTCCCTTTTTCCCTTACTAGTGCTAGCCAAACTCGCATCCATTCCTCAGTCATATATAGTTATGGAGCCTGCCTTCATCCAGTCTTCCACTCTGGCAATACAGGGTCTCATAATTGTAGTCATGAGAAAATTAAGTCTTCCTGACTGAGCCTTTAGACTATGTGCTCCACAAAAAAACAGTAAAACAAAGCGCAGTACACGTTTTGTGGATATGGATAGATGTGTAATTTGACAATTGCTACTGACAGGTTTATCATTCTACATAATCTTTTAGGGCACTGTAATTTTCTGTTTATTGATTGAAAAACTTCATATATAATATATATACATATATACACATTTTATTTTTTTTTTAATTGTGAAACAATCCAGAAGAAGATTCTGTACTAGCTGTCCTTGTGTATTTTCTTCAGACTGCTGACAAACTTCTGATTAAAAGCTCCAGAAAGTTTCTGGAATTTTTACATCATGTAACTCCTCCAAAATTTCCTAAGTGGTGGTTAGTCCTTGCAAAAATTCTGTTTCAAAGAATACGACTAACATCAGTCAGTGCTACAGAACCCAAATACATTTCTTTAAAAAACACTCTCAATTTCTTTGTGCAATAGAAATGTACAATAGCCATAGAATTTTTAAACTAAACTGTAGATCTTAATGGATTAATAAAATTCAGCTATAATGTTCAACAGGTTCAAAGTATTTATCTTGTCAGTAGTTTCTATAGTAGCATTTTCTGTGAGGAAAGCATTTGGCAGGCCCTCAATTTAAAAATATTACAGATCAAAGTTATCCTATCTATTTAAAGTATTAGGGTGGGGTTTTTGTGGGTTTTTTTGATGGGTGAGGGATCCGTGGTTTTACTTTGTCCCTTCCTGGACTGGATTCAGGCAGTTTTAAACCTGAATTACGTGTTAATTTTTTGTTTCTTTCTTGTTTAGTGCTCCTTTTGGAATTGATACTGCTTGCTTAGATGACTCTAAAGCTACAGTTAGAAAATACCTAAATATAAAATAGATGCATGAGTGCATCTTGGGAAGGTGGTATTATGGATGGAGAGCTGTCATCACATCCTTCACAATTACATTATCATGTGCTCCTGTGGTGTACACCTGTGGCTTGTTGGCAAGGCATTTAATTCTAAGGACTATTGAACACCATGCATTTTCATAGTGAATCAGCACAAAGTTATTTAACACAGGTGTTTCTGTAATTGTGATACATTGGGAGATTCACAGTGTTCAGTAGCCTTCAAAATTACACCCTCCACCTGTGTGGTGAAGTAGTTTAGCAATACCTCACTAATGTTGGTAATAAGCTGTGTTGTGTTAAAGTTAGGCATCTGTGTGCATTTATGCTGAGCCATGGTTCAAGCACGTTAAAATGAAATTCCTCAGGTTTGTTATATTAAAATAATATTCCCAACTGTTCTCTTAAAGGCCCAGTACCTAGGAGCTACTAGATGAGCCTTTTCATTTTCTTTTAGAGGGATGTTGCCAATGCTCCTGGCTGTGAACTTGAAGAATTCAAACAAATTTTACCACATTCAAGAAATACTGTATCATGAAACATTGGGGTGACTTTAATTCTCTCTAAGAATAAACATTCTGACATGTATATAATTACGGATTATAATACTATCAGCAGTGCTGAGACTGGAGGTGCTTGTGATGGCTATGTGTCACTTTTTTTATTTTATTTTTTTCTAACATAAACGTGACATTCTTTCCACTTGTACTGTGGAATGTTTGTATTTGAAATGCCAACAGGAATTCAACCAGAGCCTCAGCTTTCAAAGGGAAAACAAGTGCTCCTCCTGAGATCTGCCAGGCACTGCGGAGTGGCTGGTTCAGCTGGCAGGAAGGATCTGTGAGAAACAGGGTCCTGACACATCATTACCAGAGCTGGTAGCTCACGTCTCACCCACAGGGGAAATTAGCCACAGGGAACTATGTTCTTCAAAAGGCCCTTGCTTTGCAGAAGGTGATGCTGGTCAGCTATACCTTTCTTCTGTGTAATGTGCTAGATTCTAGGTCCCATGTGTCTGGAAACATACCTGCCTTGAGCTTTTCCTTGTCTCAGTTACGTTGCTTTTGCTTACTATTGACACTGGAAGGGACAGCCTGAATTCTGAGTTCCAGTATGTACCATTCAGTCACTGGTAATTGTTTTTTGTCCCTCTTTAAAGTATCTGAATGGATTTTGGAGGGAGCAGTAAAACTGACATCTGATAAACCACTTGTATATCTAACGACAGTGGTGCTAAGCTTTTCAAAAAGTTTGCGCAAATTTCTTTTTTAGGATAGAAAAAGTGTTTTGGGGATTGTTTTTTTGTTTGTTTGTTTGTTTTGTTTTGTTTTGTTTTTCTTAACCTTATTCTTAGAAACAGCCAAACTGAACCTTCCCCAAAACTTTCACCAGGGGTTGAAATGTTGAAGGTTTGGCAAAGTTCTGTTTTACTAGGCAGTAGGCCATGAGAAGTGTCAGGCAATTATAAGAGTTGGTGCTAAGCTGATTTGTTGCTGCGCCACTCCTGTTTCACAGTTGTATAACTTTATTGATTTCCCTGTAGCTATGACAGTAGCTAAATTAAATTAGCTGAAATTAAAATGAAAGAAAAACTAAAAAAGAAAAAGGAAACTGAAGTATACTATCAAGAGCTAAAATTTCAAAGAATTGCAACTAATCTGGTCCAATGTGAAAGCTGATATTTCAAGGACTATCATAGCAAGCATGGCAGAAGGCCAGCATGGATCAGCAAGGAACTCCTGATGGAGCTCAACTAGATAAAGGAAGAACACAGAAGGTGGAGGCAGGGATGGGGTAGCTGGTAGGAATACAGAAGCATTGCCCAAGCATGCAGGGATGGAGCTGGAAAGCCAAAGCTCGGCTGGAGTTGGAACTAGTAAGGGATGTGAAGGGCAGCCAGAAGAACTTCTGTAAGCACACTGGGACCAAAGGAAGGTGAAAGAAATCTGGGACTACTTCTCAGTAGGGCTGGAAATCTAGTGACAAATGACATGGAAAAAGCCAAGGTACCCAATATTGTTTTACCTCATTTTTTTCACTGGTTAGGTTTGCCCACATGCCTTCTAGGTCCTCAAGTCTGTTAGCAGAGTCTGCGGGAGAAAAGCATTACCAACAATAGAGGTAAGATCAAGTGAAGGTGTACTTAAGCCATATGGACACACACAAGGTCAAGTTGCCAGACAGAATGCACGCAAGGGTGCTGGGGTAGTTAGCTGCTGTCTTTGTGAGGTTGCTGATAATTTGAAAAAGGGAAATGATACCACCATCTTGAAGATGCGGAAGAGGGAGAATCCACAGAACTACAGGCTGGTCAGCCTCACCTTGTGTCCTGGGAAGTCTTCACTAACAAAGTGGATGCTTATACATAGTGCACTTTCCATACATTTCTGGACAGTAGCGACCTGAAGAAAGGCTGGAGGGTGGGGGTGCTGTTCAAAAGACCACACAAGCCAGAGAAAAGGGATGACAAGAACTGAATGAAGTTCAGCTTTGGTAAATACAGACTTCTGCATCTGAGATGAAATAAACTCATGCAGGACTACAGTCTTGGTTCCAGCTGGCTAGGATGCAGCTTTGCAGAATGCAGGACCTGGGTTTCCAGCTGGAAAACCAGCTGAACTGGAGGAGTCAGCAGTGCACCCTTGCAGCAATGAAAGCCATCTGCATACTTGGCTGGATTAGCAATAGGACAGCCAACAGTTCGAGCAAAGTAAATCTTGTGCCCTACTCAACTCTTGTGAGATCAAATATGAAGTACTGTATCCGGTTTGGGGCTCTCCAGTACATTGACATACCACTGGGCCAATAGAGAAAGATGGAGACAGGCTGTTCTCAGAGATGCACAGTGGAAGCAGGACAGGTAGTGGACACAAACTGGAACATGGGGAAATTCTGACAAGATAGAAGGAAAAGGTTTTCATCGTAACAGTGGTCAAACAGGTGGAGCAGGTGCCTGGAGAGGCTGTGGGATTTCTGTTCTCTGAGATACTTAAACTCAGCTGGACACTATTCTGAGCAACCTGATCAGAGTGGGGGGGGTGTAACCAGCCTTGAGTAGGAAGTTGGACTGGATGATGTCTAGAGGTCCCGTCCAGAATATGTTTTTCTATAACTCTGTAGAAATGCTGAGACAAACTTTATATTCTGTGGAAAACAGTGGTGGTGGGAATTGTGGTCATGGTGAGAAGGATGCAGATTTACTTTAATTCTGTTGTAAAATTTATCTACTCTACATTTTACATTTTGTAGAAAATATATCATAATTCTCTTGAGCAGAATGCATTGCTTTAACTCCTAGATAGCTTGAAAGCTTTATAACATTAAGGTCTGCTAAGCTTTTCCAGGATGCTGACCATCTAGAAGCTAGCTTCCATATAAAATATGTTTGTTCAAATACCTTATGTGATTTTTTTTTTAAATAAGGCTTTACCAAAGAGACTATAAACCAAATATTAAGAAATTGAAAACTAGAAGGAAAAAAAACACAAAACAAAAAAGAGAAAGTATATCTATCTAGTCTTAAATGATATTTTACTAAAAATATTTACAAGCAGCAGCCATGGTGAGGAAGTAGGGTGATAAATGAAGTCTGAAATACAGAGCTACAGCCAAAAGTGTTCAACTAAAAAAAAAAAAAGTAAACCTAAACCAATGCCGAACACCTTCCTAGGCCTTTTGGGGCACGAAAAGAAAAAGGCAAGGAGTGCATTTTTCATGGGAATGAGAATTATTACAGAGCATTTATTCAAGTCCTTAAAAGCTCATGTATATAAGCATAGTCCTCTAAGATCAGAATTAATCTTGATGTAGTTCAGCTGAAGGCCCTAAAGTTGCATCAAGGAACAATGGGGACATTCTTATAGCACACCATCCAGTTGTTGCTTTTCTAATTTGTTCAGCCTGTTAAAAAAAACCAATCCTGACTCCTGAGCCTCCTCTAGTGTCCTAAAAATAAAAGCAAGTCATGCATACTTAAAGCAAAGCAAAGTATAGAATCATTGATGAAATGTACATCTTGCCAAAGAGGTATTCTTAAGCCTACAGGTTTTTTTTGGTTTTTTTTCTTAATTTTCGTGGTGCAAAATGAAAAGTTCCGGTTGGGTTCACATCTCGAAGGGTTTTCCTGTGTTTCTGGCTAGTAAAAGATGTAATAGCTCAGAGCTATTGTTTCACAAATACTATCAACAGTGTTTGAAACTACAAGAAGTAAGCAAGCAGATTCTCCACTCCACTTTTCTGGCTCTTAGCAATTAGCTAGTTAGATTTATCTTGTGCATACCCATGTATCAAAATTGAAGAAACCAATTATTAAGGAAGTTTATAGTTTTACCTGAGTCCATTTGGCAAATTGATACTGTAGAATTTTAGTGATACCCTATGTTTTTAGGCAATTATTTCAATGAATAATCTGTCCAATTTTGCCAGGTACCTTACAAGTGTATCATGCTCCAGCATCCCACAATTTCTGTCAGACTTCATTATAAACCTCATCAGTGTTTTGAATATTTCTTTTCCAGTAAGTTGTGTGTGCAGTGACAGCAGTATTGAATCAATACATATTTTTATGACCATACACTTTTTACTGCTGATTGTAATTCTTCTTCCCATTTCTTTTCTTTTTTTTTTAATTTTTTTTTTACTTTTTAACATATGACTTCAATAGAAAAGCACTCAAATTTTCTTAGGTCAGCATTAAGTTTTATATACGTATATATTTAAGTCATAAGGAATCGACATGATAATTATATTCCTTGCTTGCTCACTTCTAGTGACAACAGCCAGAAAATATGAAGGACTGTGTTTCTTTGAAAAGGCAGGTTCATATACTGTCGTGAACCCTGTGTAGTTCTAATGACTTCATTTGGATGAGGACTTTTTAAAAAATCCATCAAAGCTGATAAAAATACTTTTTGTTATGTTCTTTAGTTTCTATGTTATACACCACAACAGATGTCGGGTTGGACTCTTATATGACTTATTTAAGTATAATATTTTACTCATCTAGGCACAGAGGAAGGAAATACAATTCAGCCTTAATTTGAATTTAGAAGAAATTAACCCCCTCCCCAAATCCCAAATCCAACTAAGAAATAACGTAATTATAGAGCTATTCTTCCTTGCTGTACAGTGGGGAAATCAGTATTAATACTACTGAAGTCTTTTCAGCCAAACCAAAGCAGGAGTAACACCACATAACGTGTAATTAAACAATCATAGATTCATATTTCTCATGGCAAAACTACAATTTATCAAAGCAAGAATTTGGAGGGATTTAAGTCCTTTTCCTTCTCCTCATATGCTGATATTAATAATACTAAATGTTTACTTTTAATCTACTTCCATGTAAAAACTGGTTCCGTAAAGTCACATTTAGTAAGAAATAACAACTGTATAATTTTTTTCCAGGGAAAAAGGAGGGAGAAGCATATTCATTATGAACTGCTGCTTTGATGTGAAAAGGCATCTGAACTGAAAATAGTTCATGGTTAATGAAATGTATAGTCAAGGTCAGAGTAATGCTGTCTTTTGAGTTTTAACTATGATGAATTTACTCCTCCCTTCCGTCTCCCCCCAAAAGTCAGAAAAGGTCTTACATTACCTTGAAGTAGCAATGGGGTTAGCTTTAAAGTACCAAACTCAAATGTTCTCTGTTGTGTCTGAATTTCAAGCCAGGTGGCCAAAAAGATAATATGACAACTTTAGGAAAGAATTTCCTGCTCCTTCATGCTTTCTGAGATGATTCATTGACTCCTCCTTAAAAGCTGACAGGTTAAACAGGAACAATTCTGGAAAAAAAAAAGAAAGAGAGAAAAAAAGTAGAAAAGACATTTTTATGCAACATAATGTCATATCAGAGAGAAGGGTCAGGTTCCCAACCTTAAATCCTGGGGAGGGGTGAGATTTTATACTTTGGAAAAGATTCTCAGACCCACAATGGAGCCATGATATCTTGCACCAGCCCCCAGAGAGAAGTCAGGGCGACTAAGAAGTGCCAAGCAGTTTCATAGTCATAGTCTGTCTGATTTACAAATCTGAAACTGGGTATTCTCTTTGAATGTCTAATGCTTTTCAAAATTTGCCAGTATTTTTAAGTATCCTTTATAAATTTTTAAGCACTGGGTAAAACTTTCCACTGCAGCTGGAAAATAAAGAATCAGCCTTTGCTTAAGGTATTGTTAGCAATTTTCCATCAGAACGAATTCATTAGAATTTGTGTGAGGCAAGGAAATTAGTCTTCTGCGATTCCTCTCAGCAAATTCAGAGACAAAGCTGATGTTTAGTCTAAGTAAGGTTATTGATCAAAAACAGGTTTTCACATTTGTGTTTCTCTTTTAGCTCACAAATGGCTTGCAAAAAAAATCACCAGATTTTCTTTCCAGGATAATGTTTATTATTTGTTGTGTTGTGTACTATCATGCCATTCACTTCAACAAGTCATTTTTGGCTGGTTTTTGTTGTTTTGTTATAGAAGTACACCTTTAACAATGGAATAAGAAATAGCAATATTGAGTAGCAAACTGTATTTCCAGCATGGAATTTATGAAACTTTGGGGACCTAATAGTAACATTCAGTTCAAGAACGCTAGGTAATTGAATGTGGATCCAAAATTATCTGTTGGTCAAGTCATGCAAATCAGGAGAAATGGATCTGAGCAAATTATTCTGCCTTATCTGTTGTTTCCCCATTATAAAAAAGACAACAGAAATGTGACCTAATATATGTGGTATGCACATTTGTTGATATACCTGAGAACTGAAAATGAAAGAAAATCCACAGCTCTTATCAGTGTCAATCATATGAAAAAGACTGGTTGTTCTGTTACATCTCAGTAGGTATTGATAAATTCTGGAACCATTGTGAACTCTCTCCTGTAAACTTGTGACCACCCACATTGCTCCTACTTTGTACCAGTGGAATACAGAGCAAAGCCAGTCCATCCATTTCCACAGCTATTTCCCTAGCCTGTTATAGTGAACACAAATCACCAAAGACAAGTTTTTCTAAGAACTTTCAATGTCTTCATTTCATTTTTCCTCTCTCCTGCTTGCTTTTCCTTTATTACTTGCTGGAAAAATGCTTATTTGCTGCGGTTGTTTTCCTAGAGTTTCTGTGTGTAGGAGATCAAAAATGGTGACAATATAAACTGGAGCAATGAAGCCCATCTTTATTGCTGGGGAGGTAAAAGAGAGGAAAGGCATGAGTATGAATTGCTTCAATATGTTTGTGGCAACTAGAAATGGGCAATGTAGTTAGTGGGGTGCTGGATTGGAAGGAAGGGGTAAGGAATAAGCTACTCCAGGCAAAATATTTTCACTTAAATATCAACAGAAAAGTTAAGAGTAGAATACACTATTTCAGTTGGAAAGGACATACAACAATCATCTAGTCCAACTGCCTGACCAATTCAGGGCTGACCAAGTTAAAGCATGTTCTTAAGGGCATTGTCCAAATGCCTCTTAAACTGACTGGCTTGGGGCATCGACCACCTCACTAGGAAGCCTGTTCCACTGTTTGACCACCCTCTTGGTAAAGAATTGCTTCCTCATGTCCAGTCTAAACCTCCCCTGATGCAGCTTTGAACCATTCCCATTCATCCTATCAGTGGATATCCGGGAGAAGAGCTCAGCACCTCCCTCTTTGCTTCCCCTCCTCAGGAAGCTGTAGAGAGCAATGAGGTCGCCCCTCAGCTTCCATTTCTCCAAGCTAGACAAGCCCAAAGTCCTCAGCCACTCCTCATAGGACATTCCTTCCAGCCCTTTTACCAGCTTTGTTGCCCTCCTCTGGACACAGTCAAGGACCTTCATGTCCTTCTTAAATTGTGGGGCCCAGAACTGCACACAGTATTCAAGGTGAGGCCGCACCAGCGCTGAATACAGCGGGATAATCCCCTCTTTTGACTGGCTGGTTGTGCTGTGTTTGATGCCCCTCAGGATGGGGTTTGCCCTCTTGGCTGCTAGGGCACACTGTTGGCTCATATTGAATCTGCTGTCAACCAGCACCCCCAGATCCCTTTCTGCAGGGCTGCTTTCCAGCCACTCTTCTCCCAGTTTATACTTGTGCCCAGCGTTACTCCATCCCAAGTGCAGAATCCAGCATTTGGACTTGTTAAATTTCATCATAGCCCAATGCTCCAATCTGTCTAGATCCCTCTGCAGGGCCTCCTGTCCCTCAAGAGAGTCAACATCACCTCCCAGTTTGGTATCATCAGCAAACTTGCTAATGATACATTCAACTCCTGCATCTGGATCGTTGATAAATATATTGAACAGAACTGGCTCTAGAATTGAACCCTGAGGAACATCGCTGGTGACTGGTCACCAGCCAGATGTAGCCCCATTCACTACAACCCTTTGAGCTCTGCCCTTCAGCCAGTTCTTCACCCAGCACACTGTGAACCCCCTCATCCCACAGCTGGACAACTTGTCCAGAAGGATGTTGAGAGGACAGTGTCAAAATCCTTACAAATATCCAGAAAAACTACATCCACTGACTTCCCTTCATCCACTAGGCAGGTGATCTTATCATAGAAGGATATCAAATTAGTTAGGACTTTCCTTTGGTGAACCCATGTTAACTGTGCCTGATGATTGCATTATTCTTTAAATGCCTTTCAACAGTACCCAGTATAAACTTCTCCATAATTTTTCCAGCAGCTGAGGTCAAACTAACAGGTCTGTAGTTCCTTGGGTCTTCCCTCATGCTCTTTTGTAGATTGCAGTAACATTGGCTAGCTCCCAGTCAGCAGGGACCTCTCCAGACTCCCAAGACCTTTGGCAGGTGATTGAGAGGGGTCCTGCCATAACATCTGCTAGTTCCTTCAGTACTCTGGGATGAATCCCATCAGGCCCCAGGGACTTGTGAACATTCAGCTGGTACAGCTGGTCTCTTACAATTTCAGTGTCCACGGATGGAAAGTCATGGTTCCCACAGTTGTGGTCCTCCAACTCAGGGGACCAGTCAGCCCAAAGTCTAACAGTATTATTAAAGACTTGAGGCAAAAAATGCACTGTGTGCCTCTGCTTTTTCTTCATCCCTATTAGTCAGATGACCATCTTCAACAAGTCCAATGTTTTCTTTAGACCTCTTCTTGCTATTAATGTACTTAAAAAAGCCCTTCTTGTTATCTGAAACAACACTGGAGTTTCAACTCTAATTGAGCATTAGCCTTTCATGTCTTCTCCCTGCATAAATGAACCACAGCTCTGTACTCTTCCTGCGAAGCCTGAACTCACTTCCAGAGATCATACAATTTCTTCTTCCTCTTGAGCTCCACGAGGAGCTGTTCAGCCAACCTGGTCTTCTGCCCTGCTTGCTTGACTTAGAACACAGTGGAATTGCCTGCTCCTGTGCTTCTAAAAGGTGATTCTTAAAGACTGACCAGCACTCGTGGACTCCTAAGCCCTCAAAAACAGATTCCCAGAGTACTCTGCTAAACAGCTCCCTGAACAGCTTGAAGTCTGCAGTCCTGAAGCCCAGGGTGGCAACCCTGCTGTCTTTTTTTCTCATTACACTGAAAATTTTAAACTCAGCCATTTTATGATCACTGTGGCCAAGACAGCTACCTACCATGACATCTCCCACGAGGCCTTCTCTATTCACAAATAACAAGTCTAGGAGGACATCTTTCCTAGTTGGCTCACTGAGTACCTGTAACAAGAAGTTATCTCCTACAAACTGCGAGAATTTCCAAGACCTGCTCATCACAGTAGTATGATATGCCCAGGTGATGCCTTGGAAGTTGAAATCTCCCATAAGGACAAGGGCTACTGATCCAGATGTTCCTCTTAATTGCCTGTGGAATAACTCATCAGTGCTTACATCCTGGGTGGATGATCGGTAGACACCCACTACAACATCTCCTTTGTTTTCCATCCCCCTAATCCTTACCCATAGGTTCTCAACCATATCATCACTAACTGTAAGGGCTGTACAATCAAACCTCTCCCTTAAGTATAGTGCAACACCTCCACCTTGCCTGTCCTGCCTATCCCTCCTGTACAGCTTGTAGCCCTCCATCCCAACGCTCCAACTGTGGGGCTCATTCCACAAATTTTCACTAATACCGATGATATTGTAGGTCTGGGAGCTGACCAATGCTTTCAGTTCATCCTGTTTGTTTTCCATACTGCATGCGTTGGTGTACAAGTGTTTCAGATATGCTCCTGAGCCCTCCATGCTCCCAGGAGCAGTGTAAACGTTCCTACTAGGATTGCCACCCTCTGGTGATGCCATGCCAACCCTTGGCTTACCTATGGCAATCCTCATGGTATCCTCTTTCCCCATCAATTCTAGTTTAAAGCTCTCTCAATCAGCCGCACCAGCTTACACCCAAAGACCCATTTTCCCCATCCAGACAGGTGGATCCTGTCAGGACCCAGCATACCTTGTCTCTCAAAGGCTTTTCTGCAATTTAAAACCCCAAACTTTTGGTGGAGCCAAGTATATCATTTGGTGTCATCCACGGTAGTAATGGATGCTGATGACTTCAGCTTCCACATACGAAGGTGAGACCTCAGCAGATTGGAATATTATAGCTGGGCAAGAAAGGTTACAATGCGTTTCATTTCAGGTGATATGCTGGGCTGAGACAGTGAGAGTTTGTTAGCCTTTTGCATTTGACGAAGTAAGGAACTTCCATTATCTAACTAAAACTACATTTTCTGTAGCTATGAAGTCCTGTCACCTGCGGAGATACATGCTATTTGCACTGTCTTAAAGTGCTATCCAAACTTTGGGTTTTTCATGGTGGAGTGGACAGATTATTAAATAATTAGATTTTACCAATCTTTTTATATGTGAACTGAAAGCAAGGAGCTATCTTCACATTGCCCAGTTACAGGAAAGGTCAGCTGAAGTTTGCTTCTGTTGTTTGAGCAGTGCTTGGCATTCTCTTCTTACCCTCTCTCTGCTCCATAAATCATCTCACACAGAAAGGTCAGGAACAGAGAGAAGGTAAGATACCAGCTAAATAAGGAGGAAAAGATTACTATCCTCCTGGAAACTGTCAGAGCAGAAAGGGAATTTCTAGAATCCTTTTGGGATAGGAAAGAAGACCTGAGATAGCTGAAATGTTTGGATTACACGCTGTACAATTCAGCTGGTTGGATTCAGCTCACATCCTTGTATAAATAAAGGAATTAACTTGGTGTAAAGCTGTCCAAAGCCACGGAATAGTTACAGCTGACTTTTTTTCTTTTAATCTTTGCTTATGTCTACTTACAGCATGTGGATTTTTCCTCCCTGCTCTCTTTTCCTTTATCCAACCTAACCTTTACTTGTGTTCTTGAATATGGGAAAGGACAGAGGTGAATTGAAAAAAGGATGGTTGTTGTCATTTTCCTCACCTGCCACAATAATTCTAAATCAAGTATTTTTAGACTTGTAGCTTCTTCAAAAAGACTGAGACAAAATTAACCTCTAAATTTTCTATCACATAGCAAAAGGCTGCGTTCAAAAAAGAGTGGCAAAGAAAATGAATTTTTCTTTGTTTGGCTCCTTACTCATTGTGGTTAGATATTTTAGATTAGTGAAAAGTTTGCTAAATAATGGTGTAGGAGAGTTTGAAGCAGAAGCTGATACCAAACTCAGTATGAATTCATTGAAGCTGTGAGCCTGAAACATTTTGCTCATACCAGCTGGGCAGCTTCCTATACATTTTTGCATCATTGTGGGGAATCTGCCTGATTTCATGACCTTTTACCTCACAGACATTTCTACAGTTCTCTGAGTAATACCAAAGTGGTCAAATAAGAGCAACTTTAAATAAATGAAGTCTAATCTGTGCTTTTGTGAAAAAGAATACACTACCTTACATGTCTTAGGTGTAGCGACAGCCTTTTCACAGTGCCTTTTACGGGCAATCTAACTCATATCCAGCAACCACCAGTGTAACCTTGAGTAGATATTCATAAGCTGAAGTACAGGGACTTGCAATTCTTGATCACTCCATTCATGGTTTTATAACTTTTTGTCATGGAGTATCTTTAGCACTGCTCAAAGAATTTATGTGGTGGAGAAAGGAAACCATTTTTAATGTGGCTACACTGTGTCTGATGGTAATGTCGGAAGTAATGAATGACCTCTCTCTGTTCACATCACTTGACAAGTGCTCTGTCTTATTGTTTTGGAAAAAAATCTGAAACACTGAGTAGTCCTGGTGAGAGGCCCTGTGATGACTTTTTTTTTTTTATTTGCAAATACAGCAGAAAAGTGATTTTTCATCAACACAAGTTATTATCATGATAACATAATATGAATATTTATTAAAATCTTTTTTTTTAACTTCAACAAAATAATTATTGTTACTTCAGATTATAAATAGCCTGTAAGAGTCCAAATTTGGAACCTGTTACGCTCAGTGACGAACAAATGTGCAATGTGAACAAATGTGTAGGAGGGAACATCTAAAATACAGAAAACAAATGTTTCCAAAGGAAAATTTTAAGACCTTCTTCCCAGAATGAGACCTGTAGAGGTGTTCACACAGAACTGGTCCAGTTGTGTATGTTAGAGAGACCATGCATGCCAGTGAAGTATTTTGAATGTATATGTGTGCATATTGATAAAATATGTTAAGATAACGTTCTAGGTAAATTTGGAATTGGCACTGATGAACACAGATTGTTTCAGAAGATTGAATTGGCTTTGGTATTTCTCTTCCTGGCCTTTCTCCTTAGAAGAACTTCCTTAAAGAACAGCTAAGACTTGTAAACAAACAAGCAAAAAAAGCCAGGTTTCATTACAAAGTGAGCTGGAATACTTAAATTCTTACACTGAGAAAACTCAAAATGAGTAGGTAAAGCAGAGAAGAAATTTAGAAAAAGAAAACTTGCAAACCACTCTTTTCCTTCCTGCTTTCTCCTTGCAAGTCAGGTTCTTACTTTCAGACTTAATACACAAGAATTTCTAGATTGCAGCAGACCTTCCCAGCACGCTCTACCCCCAGAAGAAAGCTCTTTTCATCCCCTCCGAGATGCAGCTGTGATCCCCTTGCTAAGCTCCTTGTCTATGGGCACCAGTCTCCTAGGTGCTAGATGAGACTGTGGTTTTTTCTACTCAACACCCCTCAAAGCTGGAAGGTCGTCTCCCAGAGGGGCCTTTGCTTACCCTACCATCCTCAGCAGCATCACCGCTTCCCTCCAGGGGCATCCACCAATACTCTGTTGAGAACAAACTGAGAATAAAGAAATAAATCCACCAATACGTTCCACTGTAGACACGAACATAGTTAGAATGTTATTTCCGTAGTTTCTCCTGAAACACGAACTCAGCAGAATGAAGTAATGTGCACAGTTTACCTTTTCCTGCAGAGGCAACCCTTTCTTAAAGGCATGTGAAACCCAAACTCAAATGAACTCTCCCTTGTGGGTAGTCTTCTTGAACAGGTTGAGAAAAAGTTAACTTCCCATTCTGCAGAACACGCTTAGTGAATATCATGAAGAAAATACTTTTGTCACTGCTGTTTACCCTATGTCTTAGGTAAGGAAGAACTCCGGTTTTGTAGCAACATTCAGCCTAAGGAGCAAATCGACTAATGCTTCCTTTCAGTTATCTTTTTCTTTCTTTTTAACAAGAAAGTTGCACAGGCACTGAAGTAGTCACAATACTATTTTGGGGAAGTTCTGTTTGTTGGTTTGTTTATTTCTCTGGCAAGAAATTATTTAACTGCCAAGATATACTGCAGAATATAAAATAGTGTAAAAATTCCGGAGAAGCACAGATGCCAGTGCTGTGGGGCAAGTATAGTGATTATCAGATACTCAGCTAAATGATTGAGGGTATATTAAACAGTCATTCTGCTAAGAAAAAAACCCAAATTATAGTCCCTATATTTTGACTGGAGGAATTAGAAACAGCTAAGCATAAAAGTTGGAAGGAAGCTTTGCAGTTCCTATGTCCAACATTGTTTTTCATTTTTCCTCTCTTATAGCTGTAAAATATGAAAAAAATGGTAAACCTAATCCTTTGAATCAGCAAAGTGTGTGTGACTGCTTATCTTGGGGGGAAAGAGGATGCAACAATTAGGCAACTCATTTTAATCTTCTAAGCTAAGATCCTTTATGCAAAGCCCTTGCCTGAAATGAATTTTCAAGGCTGACTATTTAAAGATTAGCAGTAGTTTAAAACGACAGAGCTGGCATAGCATTTGCTGCAGAGAGCACATGAATGACGATACAAATAAAGGTAGGGAAACCTGAGAACATTCAAAGACCTTTTAAACCAAAACAGAGGAAACTACAGCTTGAAAAGATGGGGAGTGTGTTTTAATGGGTATTATTTAACATGATTGCTTTTTTTTTTAACACAGTGCAGTGCCTTACTCTTCCTGTGCTGTTGATGACAGAGCACAAAACCAACTCAGAAGCATGCCATAGCTCGCAGTAGCCTGACTGCTACCCTAAGCTTCATAAGGGCTAAGACTGAATCAGTAAATCGATCAACCCCTTCTGGTTTCTTTGCACACTCACATCTGTTAGGCCAAAAAAAGATCCAATGTGGGAGAAAATGTTCTCTTTTCCATTTTATTACCTCGTGTTCCAGGTGGTACAGGTAGAGCATCACACACTGACAACACCTTATACTTTTGCACGGTGACAGGACACTTACGTTAACACACACATGCTTGTACAGACCAGATTTTATCTCTGTGACTGTGCCATGGCAGGGCTCCTCTGAGATCAGCTTTGTCAAATAAAGGGATGATTAGGGAAGAACAGTGGCATTGTTTTTACAGATCAGTGGTATTTTCTTTTACCTTTTAAAGGGGAATTTAACTCAGTTCATCTTCAGAAGAATCTGAAAATCATTGGGGTTTATAGTGGGCTCCCTTCAAACACAACAGAATTACGGTTAAAGAAATTTTGAAAGCTGAATTTGTTTTTGTGATTCATTTTATTTACTTACTTTAAAATATGTTCTTGAAAATATAAGAAACTGGTTTGGTTTGCTTTGGTTTTGGTTTTTGTATTTTAAAATAGAGAAGTTAAAAGAAGGACTGTTCTATTCATGCTGCTTCTGTTTGATCCTCTACTTTAATTCCCTGTAGCAAAAAAAAAAAAAAAAAAAAAAAAAAAGAGTATGGAGTTCCCATGGGGAACAAAAACTTGAAAAGAAGCAGCAACATGTTGGTAATAAAAAAATTAAAAAGGGCCATATTTCAGGTTGTGGGAGTGCAAGGAAAATAATTTTATTTCTTGTTTCTTGTGAATGGCAGCTCAGGAGACTGCGTATGTTCCTCTCCTACTTCATAGGAATTATCAAGTAGATACAAATGAAGGCAGTTTTGATAACTAACCTAATAAAATTCCAAAGAGTAGGGGTGGGCAGCTCAATCTGACATTTTTAGATTTCAGGGGGGAGGGTGATGGGTGGAAGAAGGAGGAATGTCAGTTTTGCTACAGACAGAAACTTAATTTCTTTAGTTTGGATGAATTCCAAGCGGAGCTAAGGCATTTTTACAACCCTTCTATTCCTTACACAAAGCAAACAGTTTGCTTCTGTTTACTTAAGCACACTGAGACAAGAAGAAATCCAGAGGCTTACAAGACCACAGCTGTCTGCTCTTCAAATACTGGTTCAAACCTTTGATGAAGGGTAGTGTTGTTTGCTTTCTGTGGATTGCAGGTTAAAATGAATCAGGTTGTTAGCAGGACATAATTTCTCTAGGGATGGCGCTTCTTGGCTGAATTAAAGGATAAAAAACTGCATGGTTTGTTTAATTTATTTTTTCCATTTCCTAAATACTTTCCTATTTCGTCTAAATCAGGACTTGAGTCCAGAGACCTTTAAATCAGGCAATACGATTCTTCAAAATTATAAGTAATTAAGAGTCAGTTTTTGGCAGGTTAAGGTCTCTTAATTTGCCATCTCTGCATGTTTTAAAGGCCTGATGCTCTGAATCATTGCTTTCATCACTTGTCATCACCCAAGTGTGTAGTCCTGACGTAGATGGTCTTTATTCATGCTACCACTTCTAATGTCGTCATTAAGATTGCTTGACCAATTAAGAGCTGCTTACATGAATAGGGCTTGTTAGACCAGCTTGTGTCACTCACCTCCCTGTTTCTTCCTTCTGCACTCCTTGTCTTCCCTATCCACAAGCAATTCTCTCAATGAGCATGCAAATGATCTCAGCAGAGTCCTTTGCAGCACTGTTTATTCACCTCTACAGCCTAGGCTGTTAGATACAAGGAAGAAATGTTTTACTGTGAGGGTCATGAGACGGTGGAACAGGTTGCCCAGAGAAGTTGTGGATGCTCCATCCCTGGAAGTGTTGAAGGTTCAGGGTGGATGGGGTTTTGAGCCACCTGATCTAATGGAAGATGTCCTTGCCCATGGCAGGGGCGCTGGACTATATGATCTTTAAAGGTCCCTTCCAACCAAAACCATTCTCTGATTCTGTTTGATTTGTGCAGCTCAGGACCTGTGCAAGAGTAATCTTGAAAGAGGCTGGTCTGGCATTTGCATAGAATATAGTACTTACCCCTGCAGAAGTTAGGTGGGAAACAGACTAACCTGTCCAAACTGGCCCATGTTTGTGATCTTGCAGAAAAGCTTATGTATCTTCAGGTAAACAAATGACAACTTGAGGTATGGATGTAACTATGCAGCTCCAATAAACCTTATTGCCAAGGAGACTAGGCACCCAACAAACAGATCTAGTTTTGCATAGCTCCCTAGGGTTCTCTGGAAAAACATTAATGTCAACAGGGTTGAGCATATCCCATACTTTCCTCCTCTCCTTCAGCTGCCATAAGAGATTCTTCTCAGTTGAGTTGCTGTGGGCACTTTGTATCTCAAAGCCCTGTGTTCATAGATATTTTTGGTGTAGGAAGAGTAGGGGTGACAGATGGGGTAAAGTTTGTAGTGTAATGTAATAGCAGACTTTGGAAGTACTGTCATTTTGTATTGATTTGTATAACACATGCACCTGTCACCTTTAAATTTTAAGAAATTCTAGTATCAAAGATATACACCTACATATACACAGACCTACATAGATATTGGCATATTTATTGATGATGTAAATTCAAGAAAGGTGCTTGTGAGACACAAAATCCCATAAATAAGAAGTTATGTAACAAATACTGCACTTAGTTCTTTGTACCATTCATTAACAATTACTTTTTTGTTGGCAGAATGGTGAATCTGAGCCAGTCATCTGCACACTTAGGGATCCTATATAAATTTGTGCTAGCCCTAGGAATTGTACTTCTGGAGCATATTGACATTCAAGTTCAGCAACCATGCTTTTCTTCACACTAAAGGAAGAGAAAACGTAAACTGAAGTATAGATTCTGTAGTCTCCTCAGGAAGTCTGTTGCTGATGTCCTCAGAACACCTAAAACCCTCTTTGTAGACCAGCAGGTGTGAAGGACATGTTGTGGAGCTTACTTGTAGAACAGTATTTATACCTAAAAATGCTGGGTAGACTGGCTTGATGTGAAGAGAAAGACTTTTTGTGCACTTCTAATATCATTATCTCTTCTGATCAGGTTATAATGCAAATATTATCAAAGGCTCTCAGCTTTTCTGTAGTGTTGACATTCCCAACATTGACATTCTCAGGTCAATATACTAAAATTATAATATACTTCCTGTGAGTTAAGAATGAAATTACTATAGTTTTTATACATAATACCTCAAAAAAGAGAAAAGGGATAAAAAACATAACCCTTCAAAATAGCAGTACTTGAAAGCAAGTCCTTGGATAACAGGTATTCTCATACACCCGCAAAGAATCGGGGATACCAGGTTCCTTGTTATAGAGGGAGAAGTCTATGGATATCTGTGAGTCTATTGGAAGAGAGGAGGAATGCAAGGGGAAAACAAATTTAAGGGGACTATTTGATGACACATATGGGACACATTTTCTCTAAGTGTTCTCAAACATATATAAGGCATACTGTTTCTGAATTAGTTCTTTTTTAATATATAACATGCTTTAATAAATCTTGCTAATACATTCCCATCTTCAAAAAGGGGAGGATGAAGAATCCGGAGAACTGCAAGCTGGTCAGCTAACTATAGTTCCTAGTGCGATTCTGGAGCAAATCGTCTCAGAAGCCATGTCTAGGCCTATGAAAGATATGGTGGTGATTTGGAACAGCTAGCAAGGATTAACCAAGGGCAGATGGTGCCTTGCCAACCTGACTGTTCTCTTTGATGAGATGACTGACTATGTGGATGAGGAAAGAGCACTGGCTATTGCTTACTTTGTGTTAGCAGCAACTGATCTGTGCCTTTTGGCACTGCACTAGGTCCCACAACTGGGGAAGGAAATTGGGCACATGGGCTATAGTTAGAACAGTTTTATTGCCCTACTGCAGGCTGCACTGGTCAGGTGCGGGGCTCTTCAATGGTTTATTAGGCACCAATGGGCTCTGCAACCTTTTCCTTCCTTCTTCCCAGGGTTTTGGCTACCAGTGCTCAAGGCCAACTCTGATTTAATGAGTTTGTGGAATCTTGGTTCAGACTGCTGGGAAGGAGCTGGTTGACAGAGATTTGGGAGAAGCAAGGTCCTGGCCTCCCTTTGTTTGGGAGCAACATTGAAGGGTTCTTGCCCAAGCTATACTGTTGATATGTCTGTGCCTGGTCATGTACCCTGTTGATCCTGAGCCTGACCCACAGACTTGACTTTCCAGCTTGACCTTGGACCTGCCTTGTCACTATGGATATATCTGGTGATCTGGACCCTTGGCTGTCCCCGTTACCATCCCCAGTCTTGCTTTGCTCTTCTCGTTCAGGTTCTGTGGGACTGCCTTTGTTGGTAAGGGCATGGCCCTGCTGGCCTTGTCTCGGCTCCCAGTTCCCCTTCCCTTATGCAGCAGTACTACCCTTGCTTCTCCTTAACAGCACTCTCAGACAGTCCAATCAAATTATTTGCCTTTCCTATATTCCCTTTTTTCTCCTGTTTCTCAATGAACAACCTGTCCCATTTACTCTTTCTTTGCTCAACTGGTTTTGCAGATTTTCCACCCTTATATTGTAATTTTGGTCTTAGGGATTGATCCCAGTAAACCTGCGCTTCTCTGTCTTTTGACATCTTTCACCCAGCAGTCCTGGTATTCCTCCCTCACCGTTTGTAATGTGTTGTAGTTTCTTATATTTATTCTTAATTGTTTAGCCTCAAGTTGGGGTTTGCCAACCCCTTTCCCATTTTGGTGTTGTGCAGTGCCCAACAGTTTCTCACATTGCTATCACGCTCATTTGATTTGGGACTGGAGTTGGCCCTCTGCCTGTATACTTCAATAACTTGTTTAAGAAAGGGTTTCAACATAGCCTTCCACAGTGTACTTAGAGTCAAATTTGTGAGATCTAAGATGGGTTGAAAATTGGCTGTATCTCTGAGTTCAAACTGTGGTGATCAACAGTAGAAAATTCTAATGGCAGCTGGTTGCTTAGTTGTGCTCTCTCCAGTAGATACTGAGGCCACTTCTGTTTAATGTTTTTTTTTTTCTTAAAGACTGGATGATGGGGTACAGTGCACTCTGCACATTTCCAGACAATATCAAATTGGCTAATCACTGGAGGGCAGGGCTGACAGGAGGGATCCGAATAAGGTAGAAAAATGGGCTGATGGGAACCTCATAAATTTCAAAGGGAAATGCCAAGATCTCTGCTTGGGGAGGAAAAACCTCATGCACCAACAGAGAGTAGGTGCCAAGCAGCTGGAAAGCGGCTTTGTAGAAAAGGGCCTGGGGGTCCATAAACCTAAGCTGTCCATGAGCCAGCAATACACTGTTGCAGCAAAGCAGGCCAACAGCATCCTGGTCTGCATTAGGAAGAGCATTTCCAGCAGGTCAAGGGATGTGATCCTTCTCCTCTGCTCAGCCCTGGTGAGACACATCTGGAGTGCTGTGTCCATTTCTGGGCTCCACAGTACAAAAGAGGCATGGTCATACTAGAGGATGACCACAGGTGTGGTCAGGGGACAGGCTGAAGCACATGGCATATAAGGAGATGCTGAGACATCTGTGTTTATCTAGCTTGAGGTAGAGAAAACTGAGGAGGAAGATGTTGTTGCTGTCTGCTACTATGTAAAGGGAGGGTGTAGAGGCAGCCAAGCCAGAATCTTCTCAGAGAAGAATAGAAGGTTGAGAGGCAACAGGCACAGGTTGGAACATGGTAAATTCTGAGTAAGTCCAAGAAAAATGTTTTTCACTGTGATGGTGGTTAGATACTACAAGAGAATGCCCAGAGAGGCAGTGGTATTGCCGTGCTTGGAGATAGTCAAATTTCACTGAGCATAGCCTTGAGCCTCTGACTGGAACTAATCTGAACAGTAGGGCTTGGACCAGATAACCTCTAGTGGTCTCTTCCAACCTATATATTTGCACAAGGTATGTCTTACTAAAGGCTATGGACAGACTTATGCTTTCTAATAACTGGTATCTCACCCAAGTGAGCTAGAATCATATGTTTCTTTGACACATTTTTTATGTTGGTTAATTTGAAACACAGAGACCTTCATTCTTATTATCCTAGCAGTATGCAATTTTTAGCAAAATATTGATGGTAATATGTGCATAAACGTAAGCATCTGTGATATCTTATTCCATTGCAACATAGAGTATTATGTCTAAATCATTATGTATTAAAACTTGAGCCTGCAAATATTTATGCACTTGTGTAATTAGTAATCTTCCAGTTTACCACTTTAATAATAAACTTCCAAAAATATAGTTCTTTTTTTCAGTCTGAAGTTAGTAGTTTCTTAATTGCTGAGTATTTTCAGCAGGACAGTACTTAGGCAGATTTATGGCAACCCATATATTGGCTTATGTGTAGTTCAATACCATTGCTCAACAGATGTCTGATTTAGTTATAGGCACCTCATACACATTTTCATTGGTGTTGTGAACCTACCTCTATGGCTTCAGCATTTCTAAGCAATATTGCAGCCAAGTAATGCAGTAGAATCACTTAAAAGACCAGTTTTCTTCCGCAATCTTCTCTCCCTTCCCCTTCCCCCTCCAAAAAGCAGTAACATAATACCATGCCTTGCCTTGTCAGCTAGTCGGATGTCCATCCTGGTAATCTCACTCAGAAATATTTTTGTTGTATGGTTAAAGAGAGGTCATGTTTCACTGAAACCGTGGTTGCATTTCACTGTTGGATGAGTTGTTGCTAATATATTTACTTTTAGCTAATTCACTGCATAGATGAGGCTCCCAGTGAGAACACTAATAATTTTGTCTGTATTAAGTCTTCAAGATTCTGTACATCCAGAACTGTAGTGAACTGAGTTGTCAGTATGGTTCTATGAGCAGGGGACTAAGGAAGGAATGGAGAAATGGAGGCATTGTGTTTTCTGTTTTACCTTGAAAAAGGGATGTTAGTATCTCAAGTTCTTCATTTGTAAAATGAATATTACTTAATAAAATTCTAGTTAACTAATAACTTAGAATACTTCAGTATGCAGTATTATGAGTTATACTTCAGTAGCTATTTTCCTTCTTCAGACCAGGTTATATTCGATACCCTAAAATGCTTCAGGAAAAGAACAGAGCAATGTGTTTCCATAGGCATCAAGTTTAATCATGAGAGAACTACTGAGAGAGATATCAGTACCAGAGAAAAAGAAACTACTCATTACTCAGGAAAAAAAAAGCAACCCAAAGCACTGATACTGCAAAGATGGTGGAGGCTGAGAGGGGAAGAAGCAAATCCTTTAAAGTCCATTTTTTTCAGTTCTCCTGGATAAGCAGATTGAGAGTCTAAGCAGTATGTGAATCAGTGTTTTGTCCTGACTCACAGTGTTTTACTGAAACAGTAGAAAGAACAAAAAGAAAGCAGAATAAATATCAGGGAAAGTTTTTCCTAATAAAATAAGTAGTATTTATTACATCTGTAGTATTTGGGAGCAAGAATTGTGAAGCCCAGAATCTGGGTGGCATGAGAATATGACTGGTTCTTTTCCCTCCCATCCTGTATCCTCTTATTTAATGCTTTATGTACCCATGTAGTAGTCTGCAAAGAAGAGGTGTGTTAATTGGATGAAGTGACTACAGCATGAGATAGTAAAAGGCTAAAGTGCGGTATGGTGCCTTGTGTGAGGCTTTCAAAGAGGCTGTCTACTATCTAAAATGAATTTGTGAGACTGTGGTGCATAGGTATTGGAAAATAAAATGCTAATGCTGCAGTCCGCAGTTCTACACTGTCAGCCTGATTTTTGGTGGTGTTTGATCCTCAGAAGACATTGCAGATTTCAGCTAGAGTGAATGGAAGTTACATGTATCTGAAAATCCAAATGACACAAAAGCATGCAATTTAAAAATAAAAGGACAGAGAGTCAAGTAAAGGTGGTTAGTGTGTCATGTCTGCCACAAACTTTTTGTGCAAGTCAGGCAAGCTCTTTAACATAGAAAGCCCTTTAAAAAAAAAAAAAAAAAGCTTCCCCTGCTGTTTCTCTTCCACTATTTGTCCACATGACTGTGAGTTTTTCTAGTCCAAGACTATATCCTGTGGCCATTCAAGGTGCTATAAAAGAGTTCTTTCTTTTTCTTAAAGCAACTTTACACATTAATCAAGGAGGATCACAACTCATTATTCCCTGTACCAGCACTTACAAGATAGCAGTGAAGATATGTGTTGTATGCTTTGTAATTCTGAGGACAGTTGCACCAAAATGAAGCATTTATTAGAAGTCAGACAAGGATGTACATATAGCCAGAAGTATCAGGAGAAGTAAAAGATTGCTTATACCTTATGCCTAAATTACCAATGGACATAAAGATTTATTTCTCTCTTACTTTAGTGCTCAAATGTTATAGAAATGTATTTACATGTTCACTTAGACCACTGGGTTAAAATAAAAAAAAATAAATTGATATCTTGCACCTGATACCAAACAACCAAGAATTTGCTTAATTGAATTTGTAGGTCAGACCCTTCTTCCACTTAAGTCAATTCCCCACTGATCACACTAAAGTGGGGAAGGGAGCAGTGGGAAACTTTTACATTGAGTTATATGGAGACGTTTTCACTCAGATTAAACAGGGACTCAAAAGTGGCTATTTATATGCATGAGACCAACACAAAGTGCATATTCTGCCTCAGGATTAAAGCATTTAGTTTTTCAAGAGGGAACAGTTCATTGATCAATGCTTTATGCCCGCATTTCTCATTTTGATAGAGCTTTGCCCATGAACTCTCATTAGATGTCCTGATTCCAACTTAAAACTTAAATTTGATTTCAACTCTAGCAGTAAGATGTCATGAAGGAAACAGATTGTTCCATATATTCATCGAAATACAGGTCAAAGCTAGGTATATATCAACAGTATTTCATCATCAATAATGTGTGCCACCAAGATGAATTGATGTTGAGGGCTGTAATTTCTAATCACTTGGTATGTTTGCAATTAATTATAGGTACAGCTAACTGTATCTGAGTTTATTTGCAAAGGCAATTTTGCTAAACCAAGCAATTTTACTGTTAAATGTAGGCACTGGAAAAGTTGTGCCCATTAACATGGCTAGTTTCACATGTCTAATATATGGTGTCATAGTTAACCAGTCTGATAATTTAATTTCATGGTACAACTGGTCTACGTTGAATATTTGATATAAGACAGATTAAAGGTTTGACATTAGAAGGTTCCCCCCCACCCCTACATATTTCACTTTCCCAATCATCTTCTGCCATAGCAATACAAAATGACATTTTCCAGTAAATTTTTTCAACACAGTCCTCCAGTCCAATTTGCTTAAAAAAACACATCAAAAACCAACAACAACAACAACAACAAAGAAACATGGAACTCATTGGTTGCAAACTTCCAAAACAGTTAAAGGGTTTTTCATCAGATAACGCTCAATAATATAATGGCAATTGTGTGGCTAAATTCTTACATAGGTCTGAATGCACTCTCTTCATTATATGCCCTTTTAACAAGTTTGTGCCAAATCTGATGTGAATAAATTCTGGAGCTATGATTCAGAAACTAATTCGCACTCATTATTTTCATGAGTTACAGTATATGCCATTTCACCCCTTCAGCAGATGTGTATTTAGATTAGTTTCAGAGCACATTCTAGTCTAAATCCCAAATCTCTCACTAATAAACACTAAAATATGCTTAATGTACCCAATATGTATCTTTCTGCAGTTAGAGGCTCCCTGCCATATTCTAAAAGTATTGGACCTGTTCCCAGAGTAATACTCTCAATTCTGCAGTGAATCACCGCTATGTGCTGTAGCTAACCCATGAGGTGCTTTCAAGTTTTGTACCTGAGAGCCACAACATTTCACAGACACCAGCTCTGAAATCACTCTGACTTAAGTTATTAATCTTGATTTGTTTTAATATAAAGCACAATGTTAGAAATAAGCTAGCTTTGAACAATTTTGTAGAAGGTTAAATAGTGTAAATAGATCTGTATTTTTAGGACAACAGCACTACATCATCAAAAACAATTCTGACAAATAAAAAGCTATTAGTCCACCAAAACTGTAATGAGATCATGATTAATAAACAACTCTGAAAGGTCTGCATCAAAGTCAAGGCTTTTCTGTGATAAATGTAAACATTCAGACCTTACTTTGCCAAAAGCTGTGTGTTTCAGTTATCCAGCTCTCCTGATTGATTTGTTCATTACTCTAATAAATAATTTATTACCTTGAAGAGGACAATTCATTATGCAGATAGCATGAACAAGTAACTTTAAACAGCCAAATCTTTAGAAGAACTAGCAGTGTCTGTTTCTGATGCAGAATTCAGACTGGCATTAAAACAATTAAATTAGTATAAAACCAGATCATTTCAGATAACTTCTAAGCAATGGCCCATGTGAGTTCACAATGCAGATCTACCAGAAATCTGATGTGTCAGAATCTCTTTAGGTCCTTTTAACTACACTGTGTTTGAAATTATGTTAAGCTACAAGCAGCCTTCTTAACCATAGGCACAGAATTAAATTACAGTTTGTCATACACCCCATTTCCTAAATTAGGGGGGAAGTCTGTAAGATTTGCAGTGTTGGTTATTTTATTCTTCCATTTTCTCTCCAAAGTGCCTGTATGATTTTGCATAGCAACAAGTGATAGAAAAAAATCATATAGAAATCAGGCAGAGTGGGTCATTTCTCCAAGTATAGGAAATATCATTGCAAGAACTAAATTGTAACTCATACCAGAGAATTGCTTCTGCATTAAAAGTTAAAAGAGGTGGAGATGAGGACAGTTGTATCATGGCAACACATTAGGGGATAAAGTAGACACCATTACTTATCACACTTTCCCCTAATAGGAACACAAGGGATTATTACTATATGGGCTTTATGGCTTATTTCTTTTTTTTTAAACCTTTAAATGGATGTAGGAGTCTCTTTGTTGAAGAGAAAAAACCTCTACAAATAAGTGTATTTGTAATTAAATGTGTAACATATGCCTAAGAAATGGGATTGTTCAACATCGTTCAAAAAATTGATAGCACCACAATTCAGTCATTTAACCAAGTTTTCTCCCTCAGCAATGCATGAGGAGAGAGAGTTTTTGTTTTACTTTTTTTTTTTTTACACTATTTTACTTTACATTCCCAGGCAATATAAATACACTAAAGCTTATGCACTCTACTACAAGAGAGGAAACTGGGAGCATTTAGGGATTGATCTGCTGTGATTCATCCAGAGTGAAAGTCCTTGTTTTCCTAGGAATTAGTATCTACAATAACAAGCACATCACCAGTCTTGGAATACCAGCCTGCTCCCAAAAGTCTAGTTCAGAGTAACAAAGTGGACACTTTCTCTCTCACCACTTACACACTATATTCCTCAGTCTAACAGAGATTTCCTTGAAGCAATATTTCTATTACAGCGTTATATTGCATTCCACATTACAACACCTGTGACTGTGATAATCAAAGATTGTATCAGGTTCTTTGAGCCCCTTACTCTTTTTATATTTTTTTTCCCTTCTGTTTTTTTTTCCCCGAATCATGCATCTGGCCTGGGGAAGCAGGGGATGGTGAATACTGCTTTTTCTATTTTGTCTGTCGTTATCCTAGAATTCGATCTGCAGGTTAAAGTGCAGTGTATTCCTTTCCTTTGCTATAGTAGAAGCTGATGAGGTAGTTGTTGCATACTCAGAACAGTGGCAAGATGATTCAAAACTAGGATACTTCATACAGATTTGCTACTGCCATTCATACGACTTCCACCTCTCTTCAGGGAGCCTCACAAAGGCAGTGCCTCAAAAGAAGATGCTGTAGCAGTACGATTTGCACAGGATCCAAAATAACAATGTCAGGAGAAAGCTAGAGAAGGCAGGCAATAACACAGAAGCTGATGGTCTCCTTCAGATCCTATGGAAACTGACTTCAGGGAACTGAATCCCTGCCTTTTGGTACAGGGTCAGGTAACTTATATCTGGTGGAATTATTCCATTAACTGTATAATACAGAGAACCAGGTTTTGCCACAACCAAAGCTAAGACAATTCCTCCTCTTGTGTATCCTTTTAGAAAATGTGGGCTCCAGTGGTGATGGATCCCATTTGTTTGTGTGGGCTTCATTGACTCTATGAATTTCAATAGGCAGGTATGGTGCACTAGGCAGGATCTTTAAAGAAAAAGGAAAAGATATTTAGTAGCAATATTGGAAAAAATTAAAACTATTGTTGTATGACATAAAGTTATATTTCCTCCGATGTGCATTATTTAATTAAATAGAAGAGTAAACATTTTTCCCATTATGACAAAACACTTCTGAATTTGCAGTAATAAAATGAAACTGCCAGGTGGATGTACTGCATCAGCAACATTGGTCGTCCATAATGTTTTATTCCCAAATGCTACTCCTTACTTATTCTTTTTTTTATGTGTATATATATATATATATATAAAACCTTATAACCAGGGGATGTGACTATGGAATGAGCAGAACAAATTAAAGTCTGAACAAAGGTTTCCTCCAAATAAGCCACAGAGCAAGCAATAACCAACAAGAAATGGGATACAGTTGATAAGCAGAAAGCTTGCTTTATTGATTTTTTTTTTTTTCCTCTCCCCCAATTAGGTTAGGTAGATTCTATTCATCTGCTCACTTAAATAGATATGAATGTGAACTCTCTGAGGTATTCCTAAGAAATTTTCAGTAAAAATGTTTCCATATCACTGCACTAAGAGGGTTTGGAGGTAGCTGACAGCTGTGGGTATATAAATTAAATGGAAGATTATTGATGTATTTGAAAAAAAAATCCAACACATTTTTTCCTCAAACTGTAGCTTTCCAAAATAGTTTAATGATGTAAAAACAACATTCACTTTCATTTTCTATAGCCCCAGATTTATGACAGTGTGACTGTTTGTAACTCTGCAAACAAAGGAGAAGTTATTTGCCTTTAGAGTGATCCACATATTGTGTTCACAATATCTTATCTGTACAGCAGGTATCTGAAAACCTGTCTCTCCACCTAAGGGACAGTGAGAGACAGATGAGTTTTTGGATACAGTGAACTTGTCCCTGAACCCAAGTGGGCAGCTACCCATAAAAAAAAATATTATGGCCATCTCTGGAGATAGGAGAACCTGATCAATGAGGCCCTGATCCTACAAGGGATGATTGAGGAGCGTGAATTGTTTTGTGCTGTTTGGAAAGGTTCTATAGAATAGGGCTTTAATTTCTTTCTGAGGTAAGGAAACTCAATAAAGGCTACTGCTCTACCTGTTTCTTGGTGAAAATAGCAGAAATTGGTGCCCCGAGAAGTATCCCGATATCAAATTACGGTGAGAAAGGATGAGTCACTGTTTCTGCATGTAATATGATAGGCACTTCAGATGCCTCCGAACCGCAGAAAGAGGCAAAATGCTGCTCTCAGCTATGCCAGTGTATGTGTGAAGGCAGCTTGGAGTTCACTCAGGCTTGCTCGGCTGTAACCAAGAGAAGATGGTGAGTTGCGGAAGGCGGCCCAGTGAGAGCCAGTCACAGTCTGGAAGATAGAGGTTACCAGGTCAGCTGCGATTGCTTTGTGCAGTCAGGCAGACAGTGGAGGTGGGAGGGGGCTCTCCTGAGCCCCTCAGAGTCATGGTTATTAGGACTATAACTAAATTAGGGAGGAAGAAAAAGGTCTGAACGCTGTCCTTGGCTGGGACTGAAATGAAAAAAAAAAAGACTCCCACAGGGAAAGAGAATATGAACCCTTGAAAAATTAAAGGGCAACATTTTAGAAGTGTGGTCATGGGAACTTTGCCTCTAGGACATAAGAGAAACTTCCCTATATTAAATCAACCCCTTGCATTCCACAGGGGAGAGGGCTGGCTCTGTCTGAACAGCTATCATCTGCTGAGTTGCTCTGGGAAAGCACCTCAACTTGTAGCTTCATAGAAATTTCATGAAGTGTAAAGGGAAAAGGGAGGATAAGAAGAATCAGGTTAGGGAATTCCTGCCCCGACCTCCTAATCTACCAGCTTCCTCTGTTTTACATCACTGGCAGTACCTCGTCTGAGGGGCCCCTAAACTCTGCTGTGGTCTGACCGTAGGGGTGACTGCAGTAGGCCTGAGATGAGATCCATAACATGCACTGACATTTGCTTTTCTGTATGATGAAGTATTGAGTCAAAAGAATGCCTCTTCAGTTCCTCTGTGTAATTTCTTTTAAAAACCTGATAATAGTAACAATATGATGACAACAAACATAGCTTTTATTGCTTTCATGGACACAACAGCTAACTAATCTGATGATCATTACAAACCACAGCAATTTGCAACAGACAACTCTAACGTCATTTCAGCAACACCAGTTGTGTTACATAACATACTTACATACTTGCATCCACTTACACAGGCCAATACATGGTCTATTTATTTATTTTGCAGGAATTATCATTCAGAATAAAGGGGATTTTTTTTGTTGTTTGGTTTGAGTTAAGCTTGGGGGCTTGAAAAGAGTAAATTCTGCATGCTTACTAAATTAATTTTGAAAGCGAGAACGTAGTATTATTACAGCAAGTTTTCTGGTGAAATGTGATAAGAGGAATGCTGCTCTTCCAGTTATCTGTCAAGGACTCTGGACAGTAGGCACATGCCCCATCTGGTGTTGCAGAGGCTTACCAAAAAAAAATAACAGTTTTGTTTTTTAGAAATGTTTGTTTTAACTCAACAGTTTACACAGCTTGTGGGAATGAAAGCACAGAGGTTACATTCCTTGATATTCTTCTATCTCTCAAATGTGCTCAAAGCTCCTTCCCTGTTCTCTTCTTAGGAAGCATTAATAATAGACACCCAGAAAGCGTCTATTATAATCAGAAAACAATACATTTAATTTAACATGTTTAGTTTTGTAAGTGTTTTTATTTGCTATATTATAATCATGCCTATTATAAATGGATTGCACTGTAATTATATTTACATTTACCAGCCACTTCCATTGAATGGGAGACCATGGAGGTCACTGCATTGCAACCTCTGGGTATTGCAGACATTTTAAACATCTGGCACTGCATTATTAGAACTGTCACAGAGAACTAGAGAGCTTTGAGAACCTATTATCATTCATGTAGGTTATGACTGATGAGATGAGATGTGAGTGGGTTTAGGGATGTTTTTCTTTTCTTTTTTTTTTTTTTTTCCTGAAACAATGCAGCACTATAAACATTCTGTACTTTTCCTGTCAATAAAAATTTGAAATTAGACAGGCTTAGAACATAAGATGTTTGATCCCTAACTATAAATAGTACACCATGAGTTATCTGCTGGGCTTTTCTAGGCTGATTCAATAAATACTAAAACTGCATAAAGCAAGTGGATTAAAATCAGCTTTTCTTTTTTACCTGATTGCACAGATTTTAGTACCCCCAAAAGACTTCTCTCCTATAGGGAGTGTAGAAGCTTTATATACATATATATGTATATTTTTCTTCTATGTGTGGTTTCTTCTTCATATTATATATGGTTTCTTCTTTTTCTCTTATGTATCAGTTTCTTCATGGACTTTCATGGACTCCATAGTGTTAAATCACTGTTGAGTTGAAAACTGCTGCCAGCTTCAGGATCTTTGGCTCTGTTTCAGGGAAGTTCTTAAACATGTGCTTAATTTTGTACCAGATTGGAGATATTAAGCCTACTAATATAGCTCAACAGACCTGTAAATAGTCTCTTGAGTTGGGCCTTTTAAGAGCAGCTAGTGAGAAAGAAACTTTGGAAAGTGTTTTATGGCAAATGTAAAGATCATAGTTTTATATTCGTAAGAGAAATAAATGGGTAATAATTGATTACTGAATACTAACACAATTTAATTAATCCAGTTTTCATTTAGTTTATTTGTGTTTTTCTGTTATGTAGTTGTTAGGGCCAGTTGTAATTCTGAAAGGATTTGTACTTTGGTTCTAGGAACAACTCAACTTATCTTTGGCCACAGGTTGCAGCCATTATTTCACAGTCTAGTTTTCCCTGGAAGGATGCATATAATTTGGAGGTAATGGACATTTTATGACATTCTGCATAGCACAGAGTTTTACCTGAGAATTTTTGTGTTGTGCCCCAGCAATAAGGGGAGGTAATACACACATGGAAATACAGACCAAAGAAAACAATAGAAGAGGAGAAATAAGAGGTGAAAAAAGTTAAAAGAAAAGCATATCCACCTATTTCTCTATGTTTATAGGTTTGTTTGTTTTAAAAAACCTGTTTGCTGACACTTGTAGTTAGTCTGAACTCTTACTATGAGACTAAATGATGTAACTACACATCACTGAAAGGGAGAACAGAGTTGAGTTTATGCTACTGAATTTTTGCTATGTCCTATCTTCACTCTTTGAAATCTTTCTATATCTTTATTATAATCAACAAGAAATATATCATAAAATGTCTGTGGTTTTTCGGGGGGGTGAGGGGAGGTTAGGGAAAAGAAAGCAAACAAACCCCGTTGTCTATTCCACACCATTTTCTCCTATTCATTCTGCGAACACAACACAACAGCACCCAACCTTTTCTACAGTGGAAAAAAACCCAAAAACCAGGTTAGGTTATCTACAAGTTACAGATATTACAGAGCTACCTACCAGAACATAGTCTGGGTTTATGGGTATTGTGTGTAGCTGGCACAGGCTTGTGACAGATTAAGGACCACAAGATTAAGGGCCAACAATTTGTTGCCAAATCCAAAAGAGCAAACCAGAGAACAGGGATATTTGAAAAATAGTTCATTGTGTCATGTCTGCAACAAATTATCTGCTATTGGGTCTTATTCCACAGCTCAGTAAAATCACTGGCACAGGGCTTGAAGTCAACATTGGTCTCTCCAAGTAGTTTTCAGAATATACTGTATCAAGAGATGGAAGACAGTTCACTGAATACAGTACAAGATTGAGAGGCCAGGAAAAGATCTTTTATTTTATTTATGTAAGATTTAAAAAGTCTATTTTCTGTTAGAAGTACCTCTGATGAGATTTCAAAAACCAGTACTCACAAGCTCACTTATTTCTTACGGAACAAATGGGATCGAAAAGAATAAAAATGATTGGAAATGAACAGGCTACTCTGCACAGCTGTGCAAGGTCATCAGGGAGTGCAGGGGCAGACAGGACAGAACAGGGGGGTGCAGCATCCTGGTGAAGGAAAGAAACTCATCATTAGGCGTAGGTCATGCTGCAGACTTCTTAACTCAGGAAGCAGGGAGAAATTGTCAGGTAGAATGTGTCTCTCGAGTGCTGTTAGCAAACAAAGGCTGTTATGTTGCAGTATTAAGCCCATGTGAGGTGGTGTGTGGGTGCTCCTGGGGTTTTAAACTGTAAATTACAGGGGCATACTAAACTGGTGTGTGTCTACACAGGTAGTTTCACTTAATTTAACTGTCAATCTAAATCATTTTAACATCATGCCTTTAGTTAAACCATTCATTCTGGGCAGCCTGCCTTTAAGACCTAGTCTTGCAATGAGTCCCTGATGGATCCTAGTTGAAGCTAATGGGGCTGTACATGGTTGTAGGGTAGCAATTGCATAAAATTCATTAAAGGGCTGGGGCTTATTTGGGTAAGGCCAGCTCTGATACTTATGCTTATGGGGAGCTCTTTACACAAGAATTATTCCTCTTGACTTCAGTGTGACTATTTATGACTTAAAGTATACCTCAGCAAGAATTTGGTCGCAGTCAGGTGGAGATGTTTGTTGCCTTGCTGATGTACCTCATCCCACTGAAGTCAAGGTGAATACTAATGTCTGTGGGTTACTTGAATGGTGAAGGGTTTGCAGGATTGGAACGTTCTTTTGCTATGTGAATATGAGATGTTTGTTTTCAGAATACCAGAATGTCAGCCATAGAAAAAACAACTTAGAAATTATAATAATGTTAGAAAAGAAATAGATCTGAGAGAGGAAAAAAAAGTTAAAAAACTAAAGAATGTTCTATCATGTACCTCAGTAATATTCCTAGAAGGACTGGGAATAGCTTATGTTACGATTATCTCTGGGTTAGAAGAAACAGTCATTTCTCTGCAGATGAAACAGGCTAAAAGCCAGATCCTGCCCTAGTCTTACATACTTGCATTCTGGGGAAGAAGGTGCCCCTGTGCAGAAATACACACACCTTATGACATAGATGCTATAGAATCTTCTTAGAATTTGGATCTGGGCACAAATGTATATGCTTTCCTGTCCAGGTGCAAGGCCATACAGCCTAGCTGATTAATGCCAGTGTCCAACCTACCCCTTTTAAGAGGCTGACAGATCATGCACAGCAGCACAGTGAAATAAATGGAATTACTTATGTAAGTGCTTTCCCACATAAGGGCTGCAAAATTCAATCTTGCCATGATTTCTTCCCCGGCTCTGCTTTGCAGTGTTAACGAGGGAGCCAGTTCCGTCTCTAAGGTGCACTAACATATTCCAGTGTGGAAGAACAGAGGACTGCTGTTCATGGACCAAAAGAGTGTTCTGCTTCAAATAATTTTTGTTGTCTCTCAGGTTTCAGCTGAGCTGCTTGTTGAGTGGGTTAAATCGTAATAAGGAGTGATAGAAATGAAAGAAGCCAGTATAAAATTGATACAAATAGCTATGAGAACAGGCACAGAAGAGCATTATTGGGGTTTCTCATTTGTATTACAGACCATTAGGCATGGATACATTAAGTCTCTCACCTTTAAATTTTGCGTTTCAGCTCTTCTTAGACTTGGAATGCAGGGATGTCATAATTTACTTAAGTGAGATATATTCTGCTCTTGTTCATATTGGAAAGAAAAAAATAATCAGAGAAATCACATTGACTTCAGTGGAATTATTCCAGATTTGCCCTAAATAAGCTAATTCTTTCCATGCTCTACAAAGCAAACTGGACATAAGTGGACTATCTTCGTGATAGATGATCTAATCCTGGTATCCGTGGAGGGCGTACAAAGAAAGCTGATCCAGGGGATGAATAGCTCCAGAACTAGAGATCTTCTGCCTTTGAGAAAGAGGAAGTAAATCCATGTACTGTGATCTCATTAAACTTTATTCTTTGATTTTTCCACCAGTGCATAAAGGTAATGGAAAGCATCAGAATATCTGTTCTGTGTAATACTGAAAAAATCTGTCTGTCACAAATACTTTTACTTATCATCACACAAAGCCTCCTTGATAACATGTACGGCTGTAAGAATTCAAATCTTCAGGATTCCATAAGCTTCTGTATATATTAAACAAATCTTTCTGTCAAAGGGGGATATGTTTTCATAACACTGTGAAAGATTTAAAGTATCTGGGCCTCACTAAGGAGTCACTTAACACTTTAGAAAACTTACCCCTCCATCATGCCATGAAAATGAATCACAGCATCAATTTTTAAAATCATATCCTGAAGTTCATTGATCACACAAAGGCAAAGGAAAGACAAAGGGATGATCTTTGATTCCTGAACGCATTTCATGTTACACAAGAAAATAAGATGAGATTTCACAAACACTTTCAGCTAGTAAAACACACATAAAGGAGAAATGATTAAGCTGAAGATGTATCAAACCTGGAGCAGGAGTATCAACATAGAAATTCATCATGGGAATTAATTGTATTGTATGAAGAAACAGAAGGATGAAACATCAAATTGAATCGCCTACTCCTTTTGCTGTAAGAGCAGGGGAAGATGGCAATGCATTAAGTTCCGGGATTCAAGATATCTCAGTTCTTTGCCATAGCTCTGCTGCAGACTTTCAGAAAAATTAAGTGGTTTTGTTACTGGACTTCAGTTCTGCATCTGTACAATGAGAATAATCACCCATTTCTTGTCTAATTGGGCTACAGAGGTATAAGGAAACACAGCAAGGTTCTTATCTCACCTGGAGCATTTTAGTATTCCTGTAATAAAAATATGAAAAATATTGTCATGCCCCCATTTTATCTGTGGATAGGAAAACAATTTCCAACCAGCTGAGCTGGCATTATTTGCCCTATTCTGAATGCCCATTTTTGCTAGACAGTGCAGTTACTACAGGCTCCGTACATACCTTCTGGTGTCTGTTTTGCCCATTTGGACACAAACCCACTTCTTTTGTGTTTGATGTTAGTATTTCAACTTGATTCCATGTTAAGCCTGTTTATTCATCTTACATATTCGATGACAAAAAGCCAAAAACTTCAGCAGATGGACGGTTTCCTGATGTATTTTCTGTCTTTTCAGGGTGTTGATTTCTGAAAGCCAGGAAATACAGGATCTCTGCCTCTCCTGGGCCAGTCCATAGCCAATGGGAATTACCAGCAAATGCTCCAGAGGCAAATACCTTCTTAGATATAGCTGTATTGAACTGATCCAGTGATTAGTTGGAACAGATTGACAGAGCTGTGCTTGTGATAAAAAAGAACCTGGAAGGACTGCGGGAGGGAAGGTGAAGGGAAAAGTGAAAGAAAGGAGCATATACACTCTCTGAAATACCTGATAGGCCCTATTTCATGCTCTGTTGAGTAGGTTGTGGCAGTGAAGAGGTAAGAAAGTTTCCTTGAGTTGGGAACTGTCTGAAGTTGTTTACCCATAATTCACAGGATGACAGTCATCTTAAGTCTGCATTTCCTCTTTTCAGAGCTATTAATTTAGGTTACTTTCTGGAAATTCTGGAGTCTTGAGTCATACAGAAGGTGGGGAGAATGCTCCATAACTTTCCATGTAAAAAGTACAATACATATCCTCCAAATCATATCACATACCCAGGGGTTTGAAAGGGCACTCAGATCCTGCTAACAGAACAGCTACCTTGCCCTTGCCATATACTGGATTGCAAACTTGAAATAGAGTTTATAGTCTTTGAGAGACCTGTTCCAACATGTAGATCCTGGCATTCACAAGGTGCTATGCATAACTCCATACACACACATTAGGAAGGATGGATACAAGGTAATAGTTACTTTTCTACCCATAATCTACATATGTCATTGCCCTAGTCTGAATTCTCCCTATGCTGCTTCTTTCCCATACTGCTGACTTCCTTCTCAGCCAGCTCATGCACAGGTAATTTATTTTCTTTTTAAAATCTTGTGGGGTTTTCACTTCTGAATTTTACCCATATTTACTCAGATTATGTTTGCTTTTCTTCCTGTAACTGAGGTAGAGAGTAGCACAATACACTTCTTTCTTCTTTGCCCTCAGTGAATGCAGGGAAGCCATGACTTTCATGTGGCACTGGCCGAACAGAGGTACGTGTTTGCTTCAACTACTCAGGTGGTATGAAACACAGCATGGAAGTCCCTTCAGTCTGCATATATGCGATGCAATTAATGTGATTTGTAAGCTTAAAGACTTGTGGTGTATCAAGCATGGTCAACAGTAGCAGTTTTGTCGGCATTCAGTAAATACAGTATTTCAGCCACAGGGGAGAGTTCTGCATATTTCTTTATTTCATGTGAAATTACAGTAAAGAAGAAATCTGCTTAAATTATAATATATACGGGCTATAACTGTCTAGAGAATGTGGGATCTATGTATTCTTTCAGGTTACAAGGTTGCTGACTACTGCTGTATTAATCGGTGCATATAGTAATTGTTTTTTAATATTTACTTTATTGGAAATGTTATTTTGTTACTTGTTCAGTAAGTGTAGATGAACTTTCTTGTCTGTGCAACTAAAATACTTTTCATATTGTAAGCCAGCTTATGTAAGTGTTGCATTTTTGGTGTTTATTTTTCCCCTTCTGATTTTCTCCTCTAATGAGATCTGGTGAGAGATCACAAGAAAGAATAGGAGGAGTAGGAGTATAAAAGAGAGAGAGAGAATGCTGATCCCAAGCAGTATAATTACAAATGTCTTCTTGTAGGAGGAACCTGTCTTCTCTTTGATTTCACGGATGGTTGGGATTTTCCATTTGAGGTTATGGGAACAAATGTGCTGGCTCGTCCAAAAATGTCTATTCCTCTTGACAAGGGCTTTGTCCTAGAATGTGCTAAAAGGACTTAAAAAAAAAAATCTCAAGATTCTATTTTTGGCTGATGTTTTAAGCCATTACAGATGATCTATCTTGCACCTTTTATGCAGTATAGCTATTATTTATACATGAAAGAAAATTGTACAGGGCTTGCATGGACAGGGGGGATTTTCACTTTCTCTCCTCTTGTGCTTTACGTCAGCATTCGCAGTCTTTTCTCCAAAGTTCATTGCTTGTGTTGTACAACCTTCTATGCTGACCCAAAGCCCACTGAAGTAGAGAAATCCATGCTACCAACACTTTATTTTGTACCTAAGGATGTATATCAGGTTAGGATCATTATGCCCTTTCTCCAAATCCTTAGTGCAGTGCAGTGCAGGGTTGAAATGTGCCAACCCCTTCCCTGATGGGGCAACAGTGTGTTCATTAAAATCTTTCCCTCTCTTTCCTGTATCTAATTAATTGCTTTTACTTTGAGTGTGGGTGGCTTAAATTGATAATTGAGAGCAAGTTTATCAGAACACCCAGAGACGTTTAAATAACAGCCAGATCATTTCTAAGGGGAAGCTGTTTGGTAAAAATTTGATACTAGAAAACAGCTAAAATAGTCCCTTCTTTCTTCCTCTTGTAGTCTTGCTTTCCGTAAGTCTACAAATTGCAATCAAGGTTAACAAAATAGAACTGATAGTCCTTCTAGAAATGAGACTCTAATTAGAGTTGACATTTGATGGTTTCTTTTATGTAAAAAATTCTCAGCACTAGTTTTTGAGCACTTAAATATTGTCATTTGCCAGCTCTCCCTGCTTGCAGATGAAAGGAGGCTGGAGGCTGATTGCAGAGTGTAAAGCATGTCCTAGTCCTTTCAAACCATATCCCAGCTAGTGTCACATAGGGACATTCGCATTGAATATGCAGAAATTACTATGCAGAAATTCCCATTTTGTGGTTGCTTCCTTAGCTTGTTTTTCCTTTGTTTCCAAATGGTCCATTCCCCATCAGCTTTCCCCATTGTGGTTTTCATTACTGTCTGTTAGAACAATGTTCTGCACTGAGAAGCTGCTGGCTCTGTGGCTGAACATCTTTACTCAAAAATACCTACAGGAACCAGGCATCCTCTGCTCAGTCACACAGAGCAAAGATTCTAAGTCTATCAATTGCTTGCAGATTACTCTTTCATCCCTAAAACCAGTAACATTTTCTTCAGGCAACACTGTTAATGCCTTGTTGAAGTCACTGCTATCACTTCTTCAGTTTCATGAGAAAATCAAAAGGTTTGTTAGAACACTGCAAATAACAACTGCAGTTGCTTCCAATTGCCCAGCCTCCTAGTCATCAAAATGTTTGCAGGCAGTATAATATCAAACCAACAAGTCCTTACATTAAACTTAAAACCAAAACCAACTAAGCAAATGAAAAAACAGAAGAAAACCCAACTAAAACCCAAAAACCCACAGCCATTCCTTTGGGTTGGCATTACCTGCTTATTAGGTCAAAACCAGGCAAGAACTGATGATAAAGATACCTGAGAGAATCAGAAGGTCAAAGAAGAAACAAAGATGCAGAGAGATATAAAGACTTGTCCAAGATCATATAGCAGACTGGTAGAAGAACTGGCAATAGCATCTAGCTTCATGCCTCCAACCAGTCTGTCTTCTAGACCAGCATAGCCAACTATATACTGAGAGTTAGAGTTAAAACATGTTGTATAAGTCTAGAAATCATTTTTCCTGAGTAAAGAGACCAGCGGTAGGTACAATGTTCTGCTATTCTCCTTATTAATTCTTCTGTGATAACATGACTGGAAGTAATCGTTTTGAAAATGGTGGGAATACGATATGTTTTGTAGCTTTAGCAGTTTTTTACAGAACAGCTGTATGAAAAGTCTTAGAAAGCCTGAGACTGAAAGCCAGGAATCAGGAAAACAGAGTGTCACACATCTCTGCCTTATAAACTTAAAACAGTTACTGGTTTCATTTGTAATTACATACATTGGTGAACTGGATATGCATTCTCTTGACAATTTAATCTGCATTTTTTTCAATACCACAGAAGCAAGATTCTCAATATTGTCACATTACTGTATTTCAACTGTGACCAGAAAGTACTAGGGCTATTTCCTTTCAATTTGATCTTCAATTGGCATTTAACCTGAATCTGTCACAACACTGTCAGATGTGGTAACAGATTCTGCTGTGCAAATAGTATAAGCAACAGAGTTTAAACAAAGTATATATTGCCCAACAATCTCACTCTTTACAAAAAGGTAACGGATATATAGCCATAGTATTGTCCACTGAAGAGTCAACTATTTTATTAGTCCTTTTTTCTGGAGGTTCTTGTTACAATATAAGCAATTTCTTGTTTCTGTTAGCCATAGCTTGTATTGTGGTGTGCATGTATAGGTAATATACACGGCTTTATGCATATTTCTGTAAAATGACAATTCTTCTATCTAGTATGTCCAGTGTGTAATTTAGAGTAATCTAACCCCAAGCAGTTTTAATCCACTCTCTTAAAAAATGAAACCCAAGAAAGGTGCTTCTGCTTGTGATGATTCAAACTGTCTGAACTGCTGCCCTGGATTTTTACCATTATTCCCCTTGCCATTCCTTCTTGCTGCTGTGTTATCTCAACAGTTCTGAATGAAGGGGAGGGACTCTCAACTATGTTACAGAGAAAGAACTGGTCTGCCTGTATCTTGTGTGTCTGTGTCAGGCAATAGCTATAGGTCCTATCTGTTCCCAGCTCAGTCCATAACCAATATTCTTGTAATTAGCCTTAAGACTTTTCAACCAGTCTGCACTGAATGAGGTTGCCAGGGTGCAGAATGAAATTACACAGCCTTCTCCAGCTTTACGCAGAAGGAATAGGGCACATAGCATTTAGTATGTATAAATCAGCAAGAATGATGCACCTGAAATGTGGTTTGAAAAGGGCAGCAGCCTCTTAAAAAGCTTTGGAAGCTAACTTTTAACTTTGAAGAGAAGCTTGAAAGTTGAAATTCAGCTTGTGGTATTATTAGGAGGATTATTGTACCCATTATCTCTCTTTTTTTCCCCGTCTGTATAAAAGGCTCATAACTCATCAGTGATGTGGCCAATGTTAAGAATATTCTTCAGAGCTGAAGAAACATACACATTCTTTACTATTAAGAGATTTTGTTTATTCTTGAAGAACCATTTCTTTATATTGTGTGTCCACAGATTTTACTTGAATTGGCATATACCTTGAAAAATGATCCTGTTTATAAGGTTGTACAATAAACCTGTAGTACTATTTAAATTGTAACTGCAGCACTAGATAGCTGATTTTTCTTCTTGTGAAAGCAGCTGGTTCCCACAAAACAAATAGGAGGCATTTCTTTGCAGTATCACAGCACTCACTTAATGAAAATGTAATCACAAACTATACTACAAGGTGATTATTTCATGAGTTGGATATGACAAAGCATGTGTTGTTTTGCAATACGAAAACCTAGAGGTGTTGGCAGCCAGAAGCCAACTGGCTTGTTAAATCCATGCAAATTGCGGAGTGGAACAGAAATAGGTATTATGCATTTATTCTTAAAGGAATTTATTTTCATAAAATAAAAAAATGAGATTGTATGAAGTTCTTTAAGATCTACTTAGTGATCTGTCCTGGTTTCAGCTGGGATAGAGTTAATTGTCTACCTAGTAGCTGGTACAGTGTTATGGTTTGGGTTCAATATGAGAAGAATGTTGATAACACACTGATGTTTTCAGTTGTGGCTAAGTAGTGTTTAGACTAAGTCAAGGATTTTTCAGCTTCTTATGCCCAGCCAGCAAGAAGGCTGGAGGGGCACAAGAGGTCGGGAGGGGACACACAGCCAGGACAGCTGACCCAAACTGGCCAAAGGGGTATTCCATACCATGTGACGTCATGTCCAGTATATAAACTGGGGGGAGTGGGCCTGGGGGGATGGCTGCTCAGGAACTAACTGGGCATCGGTCGGCGAGTGGTGAGCAATTGCATTGTGCATCACTTGTTTTGTATATTCCAATCCTATTATTATTATTATTATTATTATTATTATTATTATTATTGTTATTATTATTGTTGTTGTTGTTGTTGTTGTTGTTGTTGTTGTAATTTCATTATTGTTATTATTATCATTATTAGTTTTCTTCCTTTCTGTTCTATTAAACTGTTCTTATCTCAACCCACGAGCTTTACCTTTTTCCTTCCGATTCTCTCCCCCATCCCACTGGGTGGGGGGGGAGTGAATGAGTGGCTGCGTGGTGCTTAATTGCTGGCTGGGGTTAAACCACAACGTGATCTCAAGCTATACTAGACTTTTTCATTTAATTTAAAAAATACAAGTGCAGACCCTAGAAACGGACTAAATGCAGTGTCTTTTAGGGAGGAACTGGGGTTTTGTGAACATTTTGGCCATGCACATAAGCCCATATTTCTGCCCATTTCTTATTTCAGCTGTGATCAGTTTAATTTTAAATTGTCTGCCTATCAAATCACTACTACTAGCAGGAACTTCTTTCAATTTCTAGAAAGCTGATAAGATCTATATAGCCCTGATGGACTCTGAAGTCTGAAATATGTTCCTTATACATTGGAAATTATCTAATATGTAAGAATGATGAGTGAAGTTTGAATATTTTTCCCTGGGTTTTTCTTCTTTATGTAGAATTGTAATTAAAAAAGGAAGATAGTGAGGCTAAAGAGCACTGGTCAATTTATTAACATGAAAAAATGCATCCCTGGACTAATTCACATCTTGAAGGCAATCAAGTTATTGCATTAATTTTAGCTATTATTAATTCTATTATTTCCTTACTGCTTTTCCCAGAAGGCTAGAGATAAAGAATTTGTAAATCAATAAAGGCATGTGCAAGGTATACATATGTGCTAAACTCAAAAGTTTTCTACCCATCATCTCATTGTAACTGTTTATATCCATATATAAACACCACGTGCTGACTGCCTGTATCAGTACACAGAAAACAAATACAGATACCTAAAGCTACAGGACAAGAGTTCTGAAAACTGAACAAAGAGCATCAGCATGATTGTAAACTTCTCTGTCCAATCCTGGCCTAGGCTTGCATTAAGCAAAGCACTTCAAGATGAGTTCAACTTTTAAGCATTAGCTTAAGCCCCTTCTTTTTGGAAAAAGCAGTTAAGCAGGATTTTTAGGTCCACAGAAATCTGTGCTATTTAGTCACACACACAGAGTAAAGCATGTACTGGAATGGTCCTGCTAACCTGGGATCTTAGGAAAGACTGCATAAAAACCCTGTAGGTACTCTGTCCTTCCTGCTCAGCTATGGCTCTGTTCATACTTTACTATGATGCAAAGGAATTTTAACTTTTGATTATCATCTTTTAACATCTTTCATACTTCATGAATAAATCTAAATGTTTTCTAGTTCTTTAAGTGAGGTTTTGCAGTAAATCGTGGTGCAACCTACAACATGTCCCCGTCTGGTAGTTAAACTCCTTAGTAAAAGCATCCAATCAGTTAATCCAAGAAGATTAATTTTACTTTCATCTTAGAATACAAGATTCATTAATGACATAGAAACAAGTTTGCATTCGGTTAATTAGTTGAATGATGGTCATCCATATCTATCGCCAGTGGCAGACAGCTGGAGTAGTTAAGTCCAGGAAAATAAATTCACTCCCAACACCAAAGTATTAATCAGCTCAGGAAGGCTTGTTGAGGTCCTGAGAAGTACCACATGGGTATGAAATAAAAATGTCCTAACGTTGTTGGTCTAATCGATTGCCAGATTTACAGAGTGGAATTCATGGCTTTAATGATGGGCAGTAATCTCATGTGACAATATTATTTCTGGTTTTCTGTGGCATTTACTTATTTATTTCAGAGAAAAGGAAATAAAGACTTGCATGCTGATACTTTCACACTGTCTGCCACCTGAAGAGAACCACTTTTCAGAAGAATCCACACTGCCTTTGGATGAATGCTCCCTATAGCAGTACACTCACAAGCAGGGAATGGGGATTTATGCACAGAAATGCTACTGAGAACAGCAGGGAAGTTGCATGCAGAAACTCTGCAAAATGTACCTTCCTGAAAAACTTCCTGCTTATATGCAGAGTTCTTACTTATTCCTTTCGTATATTCCGAAGACTTTTAAAAGCTGCAGACTTTTCAGTCCAGTGTTTGGCAAACCTGATATCAAACATAACTAACTAAAAATTTTGCTGAGATACCAAAGTTTGTTAGATTTAAGGATGATCAGAATGACTTAGATTTACTAACTTTTCCGTTCTAAGCATTCACAGCTCTCCGTAATAGCTTGATTCTTGTAAGCAGAAACTTGTCAATGTGGCACTTAAAGTACATTTTTTGTTATGCATATGACAATACAACTCTTTTCACAAATACCTCAGTGACCATGAATTTAACATGTTCTATAAATTTAGCTTAATCTCTTAACTACAAACCAAGCTTACCTGAGAAAGAAGACATGTGGGTGAATTACTTTGTAAAATTAGCGACACTGATTCTTGTGAAGTGAAGCAAAAAAGAAACTGATATCTAGGGAGAATAGTGATACTTAGCAATGTATCTTATGTAAGTCTACTGTATTTGAACAAATTAAAGTGATTGAAACATGAAATCCATTTTCCTTCTGGCATACATACTAGTGTAAGGAAACTACAATAAATTCCTAAGCAGGTTCTGGTTCTTCATGCCATTGTGTCAAATGCCATTGTGATTCCCATAAGCAATTTTTTATTGGAAGTCAAAAAAGAGTAGTGTCAAATATTTTGTAGTGTGACAAAAAAATAAGATTAGATGTATTTTTGCATTTTACCATGCACTATTTAACAGTCCACCTAAATATTTAAATGGTCTGGCTATCAAACACTTTGTATCAGACAGTGTGAATATTCATATTAAAATCAACCTTTCCAGATTAACAGCTGAAATAAACTTCATTTTTACAAAATAAGAATTTCTAAGAACACAAGTCACATATACTTTAACCCCTTCAGAATAGGAAGGAGAAATAAAATTACAAATGTTTCTTATCATACCCTCAGGAGATGAATATCTTTCATGAGCAACTTTTTTTAGGTAAACCAAATCCCTAAAAATAATACACATTTAAGGCTTAATTCTGTGCTTTCCTACTGATGGATAATCATATATCTTAATGGATCTGGAATTTAGGATCCTAGTAAGATAATTGTTTATCAACTTCTAAACCAGAGGCACTTTTGAAAATTTCATGATGCTTATATTACATTTCACTGTAACACGTGAAAATGCAGAATGTTATAATTGTGTTAGAATTGTAGCATGATGTTAAATGTGATTCTGCACTGTACATATAGAAATTGTATTTAGACACTTTTTAACAATCTATGGTTAATATTAAAATTCCTTCGGGCCTTTTACATGATCATTTCTATTCCCCTCTATAACACCATTGACGTATAATACACACATGGTACCAGAGCAGATAAGGCTTTTGTAAAGATTTGGGATGTCCCAGTAGAGTAAATTATTACACTAATTCTATCCCACTTACTGTTTGCATTATAGTGTAGGGATAGTGCCAAGTCACATAGTTTTGAAAGTATTTTAGGACAACCCTCTCCATATTTTTACACTTCCACTTTTGAATAGAGCTGGAAAAGAGGTTTAGGGAAACATTATTTTTACTCCAAACTTTGTCAGCTTGCAGAGAACGATTCACCATGGTCAGTCTTCAAGCAGCAATTCAAGGCAAATATTTTTTTCATCCAGGCAAGTTTACAGAATGACTCTATGCCCTCTGTGAGGACTTAGGTATTTGTAATTTAGGAATTCCCATAGTCTTGTGCAGTACCTACTGACACAGCTAGGTCTTATCACAAAAAAATCTCAAATCAAACAAGACATAATGGATAAATGGTGATAGCCATGGACGAAAGAAAGAATGGTAGAAAAAATACTTTGGCAAGTGCTGTGCAATATATCTTACTGTTGTTTCCACATGCACTGCTAGTTTCAGCTTTAGTTCAATTTTGGTAAGTGATGTTTTTGTAGTGAAAGAGAGGCCTGAAACTAGTAGTACCACCCTTGAGGGCAGTCATGGTGCTTTGTACATAAGATGTATGCTTTGCATTGAGATTCAAGAAAGAAATACTCAAAGTCTGATCCCAAGCCAATGAGACTCTGTTAGCTTCAGTGGATTTTGGTCAAGTTTGCTTTTGGAAGTAAAATGTTATTCCAGGTAAGAGAGAGAAAAACAGAGTTTTTGCCACCGAATTCCAAATCTATACCTGGTCAAACGTTAGAGTTATCTCTGCATATACCTGGGCTGTCTGCACTTACTTTTTTTAATGGCTTACTGAGAATAGTCTGCCTTCTGTTATCATATATTAAATATGGTCTGGCAACATTTGCTTTGCAATTTCATATATTATTACAATCTTTATTTGTTACAGGTAATATTTTGGCATCTAATTTGTCATTTAGAAAATCTAAAATGTTTGTCTTCTTCATGATCCTAATTATTCAAACCACATTGCCAAAACCAAAGAAAATTCAATATATATGTATGTAGTTGCAATTGATAAATTCCCCAATGACAATAGATTTATTCAGTTACTAATGGGTTTCCACTAGACATCTTAGTAATATAATTAGTCTGTCTCATGATCAAATAACTGATTAATCATTATATCTTTTTTCCCCAAAGATAATAATTTGTTATAGTTTTATTTTTTTACAGTTTCTTCAAAATAATTGCTTCTTCACTACTATTTCACCAAGAATTTTCATGAAGATGGTGAAATTTCCATGTATCATTTACTAAGTTTATTGAAAACAGAGTTTGTGACAGGTATTCAAAGCAGGCAAATAATTTGCTTATTTTAAACTTATTCCATATACTTTACAATAACATTGAAGAGATTATTTTCGAAATAATAAACCAATGCGCAGCCAATGGGAAAATTTGACCCCTGTAGAGGTTCAAAAGCAATGGTGTAATTGCTTCCACTTGTGTCAAAAGAAGCAAAGCAGTGTATATAATCCTTCTATTATTTTTTTCTACTTTATCAGAGCAATTAACCTTATGTTTTAACCATGTACTTGGGTGTTTTGGTTTTACTGAATAGATACATCAATATTTTGGTGCCTTAAAATGAATGGGACCATGTTCATTGTGTCCTTGACCTAGGTAAATATCATGCATAAGAGGTATATACATGTACATACACATTTATGTATGCAGCACATATAAAATTTACATACCATTTTCATCTCTGTTCTTAAAGCAATTAAAGTCAAGCCATAATTCAGTTCATTTAGATACATTCAATGGTTGAAATGGCCTGGGATACTGTGGTGTGAGATAATAATACCTAACCTGCATGCTTCATCGTTTTCTCCAGCAATGAATGTGAGTAGAAGACACCCTGGGAACTCTGAATTTTTTTATGGGTATGTCAACATGTTTCTTTTTAACAGTGGTTACATATTTTAATGTGTGTAAGTCAAAGATTCTTGTACATAATTGTGTACGACTACATTTGATCTTTAATTATGCATTTGTGTATGCAAAGTGGTACATAAAATGAAAAGATAGGTGGAGGGATAAAGGAGTAGGATAATTTAAATTATATTTCACTATATAGGCTCTTTGTGTGTTCTTTGGAGTAAGAAAAAGGTTTAAAATCAATTTGCTCTTTTGTAATTGCAACAAGCAGTAGACTTTGCTAGGATTTGATCTTAATGTTTTATGCCTATGTCTTAAAGGAGTACAATCCTTGCCTCTGCATAATTCCTGCCTGCCTTTCTGACTCCTGCCTTCCTTATCTGATTGTCTGTGCCCTCCTAAAATGAGGGAAATTGACTCCTAAAATGAGGAAAATGAGGGAAATAATGATTCTTTTGATGCTATCTTGCCTGTGATGTTTGAGGGATATGAGAAGAGAGTCCTTACCCAAGGAGTTTGGTTCAGAGAGTGTAGAATCAAATTCCAATTTCCAGACAAGTTGAAATGACTTGCTAATAATAGAAATTAATTATAAATTAGAAAGACTCTCAAGGCTGGTTTCAGACATACTGAATGAACAAAAGAAAAAGGGGAAAATGAAACAAGAAAGACCTTGAAAATAATAACCTCCATCTCTCTGTGTAACTTTAAATACTAGATCTGGGGTTTGCACTTGTGGCTTCCTTCTGGGTATATGATAAAATCTTGCTCTAACAAAGCACTTGTGATTTCTTTTCACTTCAATTAAAATAAGATTTTTAAAAGAATTACTCATACTTAAGGGTAAGCATGTCTTCTGTTTCCTTGAGTTAGTGTGTAATCATACACCCAAACTGTGAGTTCTGTTTAATTTAGCGATTGCGCTGGACATATTAAAAATGTCTCGGCTGATGGAAAAGAACTCCTTAACTTTATGGTTTGTGATTTTTGATGTCTTATAAAAACAAAGTTATTTATGAAGGACCATGAACATATGACACATTATTGATGCCTTACTATATCATTGCTTACAGAATTTAATTTTTATTCATCACAGAACACAAGCAATATCAAGTAACTTAAATGACCAGTTCTGTAATATTTTAGTTAGTAAGCATCTGGATTAAAATGTTCACAAAAATTAAGTATTTTTTTTCTGAATTACATAACAAATACATTTTTTTCATGGGAGGATTTGTGAATAATTAAAGAACAATTCAGTCAAATTCCTATTAAACAAGTGTTTTATATAAAACAGTGACAGTGAAAAAATATTTTGATGTTTAAAAATAGCAATATTTTAAACTTTTTTCTGACAAACACCATTTTTTTTTACTACAATATCAAATGTGATGCCATATATCATAGCTTATTTACATTAAAAACTATAGGAGATGAAACTTGAATTTAAAATTCCCATTTGTTCATCATTAGACAAATCAAGAGATTCTGTCTAGAAAAGACTCCAGTCAGAGTCTTTTTAAGACGTAAAGTTCCTAGAACCAACATCTTCACAGAAAAAAGAATCCAAAACCAAAACAGCTTGTAGACAGGTGCATATTCATATTTTCTGTTAAAAGTAAAAAGAACTCAGCAAACTTTCATTGTTTTACTAATGCACATTTTAATTGTTTCAAGCCATTGTTTCTACGACAGAGATAATGGAATTGAAACAAATAAATTTATTAATAGCAGCTGATAATCTGTTTATGAATGTCAGGTTAGTAATTATTGATCTTAAATATGGATAGTAGTATTACAACATCCTCTAACAAAAATGGGGTATTTTTGATTGATTTGCAGAAAATATTTTAATAATTTCATGGCACAGGACTAATAGAATTCTAAATATATGTAATCTAGATTTAATACACTTCAAAATGTATTTATTAGTGCTAATGTCATGCTAGAAAAGTGGACTTAAAAATTGAAATTTTCTGTGAAAACCATTGTTTGAAATTTTCTCTGTAGAAAATCCGGATGAAAAGTATTGTGCATAAAACACAATGCTGGACTTAAAAATACATGTTCCTGGCCCTTCTTTTATCTCTGTTAAGGCATTTCACCACACCTGGTTTAAATGGGGGTAATCACATTATTGTACTCTGTAAAATGCTTTGTAGTCTACTGAAGGACTAAGAATGTTTTGGCCACTATAATTTCCTATGCAGTTGCAGTATTTCACTGGAGCTGTAATTCAGGTTCTTCCTATTCCCTGTTCCTTTCTGCTGATGAAATTTCTCGATAGAATTCAGTTAACATGGTGTGTTTCTGTAGAGGAGTTGTTATGATGTACTTTTGTAACAACTCCAAAATTAATTTTATGAAATATTTTCTTCCACAGTGTTTTATAGTTGACAGTTTGTGTCTGTTTTGGACACATATGAAATGTCATTTATAATACCGTGTAAAATTCCAGTCACTCATATTTGAGAAAAAAAAAAAAAAAGAATGCAGAGTAAAAGAAGTGCAGAAAAGGGGTATTGTACACACAGGGAAATAATCAATTAGATAAAATATGAATCTTCCAGATGAAATGAGAAGGGTGGGGTTCGTTCTTTATTTAAACCTAACAAAATTAATTCTGAAAGAAAAATGACCGTTGTCTCCATAGCCTCAGCTGTATGATCATCAAAGAAAGAGAAGAGATATTTCAGTAAAATACTGACTTGACAGAAGAGCAAACGTTTGCATACTGATTCTGTGGAAGAATATTTGTGAGGAAATTTTAGTGAGGAAAGTAATGTAGCTGGTGTTCAGGAAGGTACTAGGTAAGTTATTAAAGAGAGAATATGGTAACTCTCAATACAAGAGAAGTGATTCAAAGACCTAGGAGGCTCCTTCCACTTGTATACCATGTGAATTTCAAACCATGAGACTTTCCTGATGGATGGAAGTTATGCTTTTCAAGTAATTCTAGTGAAAACTGTTTTAAGTTACGGAGTTTTTGAATGAAGTGTTTTCCTCTTTAATTGCAGTAACAATTTTTCAAACAGGTAGCTTTGTGTTGAGAAAAGCCTCAAATTTCAGAGTTTCACCATCTTCTTTCAAATCCCTAATGTAAAATTTCAATGAGGAATTATGTAAACAATCAGTATTGTTCCAGTAGCAATTTAGAAATATTTTGCAAAAAGTTGCAAAAGGACTGCAGGTGAATGAAATAATAAATGAGTAACTTAATACATACGATAGAATACCCCGTTGTGTTTTGGTACATAAAAATAGGTTAAATTCATCAGGCAAGTTATTGGTTGTGAATTATTCACTATGTTCTACTGGCTGTAATTCTTTTTGCATTTAATTACAAGGGGCTACAGATTACTTAGAGGTCTTGTAATGCGTGTGCATGCCTGCCAAGACCACTAATGGAAATTGCATGCCATTGCTGAGAGAAAAGTATACACTTCAGTAATTACATGTGGTACTCTAAATGCAGATGCAAAAGTAATTATCATAAACTGGTACTCTGCATATTGGAATGCTGTATTGGCTCAATACATTAGCTTTCACTTCCGAAGATCATCAGGACTCAATACGTAGTTAGTTCTCTCATGAAATAAGTTTAAAGGTCTCCAAGTAGCTTCCTTTCGTTCTTAGAAAAAACCAATGCGCTGCATGAGTAGCTCCCCAGGGAGTGCTACCTTCATTATTACACTAGAGAAAAGAGTGTTATTGGCCAGCACTGAAGTATTTTGGTAGAATTGTAAAGGACAACCATATAACGCTTGGGTTTAGCTTCTCTTATTAGTCACATTTTCATGACCACTAAAATTTATATAACAGAGCAAGGAAATTTAAAGTCACAAGAGGTTTATTCACATTCTCCTCCTGAAATTTCAGTAACAGAGAAGCCTTGAAACTATGACCTTGCAAAGAGATGAACAAAGGAAAACTACATAAACGAAAAAAATTGTCTATGTGTCAGAGATAGGATTGGATATCCAGCAGGCCTGTGAACTTCAGAAGTGAATGATTCCTTGCTGCAAAATAGTTCTAATTTGTGGCCTTTGATGGTGGCAGTGCTCCAGACCTGGCTGAAACATTGCAGAACTTCAGCATTTCTCCAATATAAAATGTGAAAGTGAACATTTTCAAAGATATTTGGTCCTTCTGTCTAGTCCCACATGGTTAATGTGTTTCCTTGTTATACATTGGCTAGCACTTTTAGACCACTATTGCTGCATAGAGCTAGCCTGTCTTTTTTCCATTCATTTTGTTCTTTCTATACTATCTTGAATCTCAGATTAACCCTTGACTTCTCTCAACTCTTTACATCCTTAAAATCCTTCAAAAAGCTATTTCAAATTTATGAAATAATAGCTGGCACAAATGTCTCACATTATTCTTACAAATTCATGAGATATGAATGGAGAAATTTCCTTGTTTGTAATTTGTGGTGTAATTTGTGTTTTGCATATCTTAGTTACGCAGTGGACTTTTACATACAAGGAAATTAGAAAGCCCACTTTAGAAGAATAATGATGTACAGTTAGGCCTTATCTTGTAAATTCTTCATATATATACATAATTTTAAACATAAGAATACCTGTCCTATTTTTGATGCAGTGCAGTTTTGGGGCAATATGGCCTTGATCATTAAATGTGAATATATTTATATTTAAAAAATTTGTTTAAAATGATGGCTCAAAACATTCTGGTGAACCATTATGGGTTATTACCCTATCTATGAAATTTCTTGAGGTTTTTTTTTGAATTAGAAATCAGTGACTAATTTGTGTCACTCTGTGCATTTCTTTTTTTTAGCAACTATTAAAGATAAGTCCTAGCATATTTTAAATGCAGTTGTAGTTTTTTATTTTTTGTCAGCCATAATAAACCTAAATAAACCCAACTAATCTTATTTATCCATTTAAACAAGTTAATATTCCTAGGTAAGTGTTTGTTCTCCCGTTGATAGCTTCCTTTTAGTGTTATGAATACTTTCTCTTTTGTGACATTTTCATGTACAGTGATGTGGCTAAGCACAAGAGTTCGGTTTATAATTCATTAGACCTTCACTAATGGCTCATTAAAGTGTCTCCTATTTTCAGTTTTTCAGACATTGTACCTGTGTGAAACTTCCCTATTGCTATGTTAAACTTCACTTTTGCTGTCTATGCAGCTCTACAGTTTTGCTTGTAATTTTCTTGATTGCAGCTTGTTTTTATATCTTGTGAATGTTGAAGTTTCCAGACTTTGGGCTTTGCCTGGGTCTGTGTAAGTTGCCACACTTCATGCACTTTCTTTCTTTTCTCTGCATCCTCTTTTTCCTGAAGTCTCCTCTAAGCAATTACTGTTTGCCAGTTTCTTGTCCCGCTGATCAGCAGCTTACCTGTAGCTACCTCTGATTTGCCTTCCCAGCTTTCTGTCCTGAGTAATATTTTATAACTTGACACAACTTGATAGTACTAAGTTTAAGCCCCTGTGTTTCATCAGTCTCCTCTGTCACCATGGATTCTTGGATCACCATCTGATCTCTGATGTCAAAATACTACAGTTACATTTCTGACTTCTGAATTTCAAGTCAATGACAAAAAAAGGTCAAAGGATTCTATTTTTGCAGTCCCATCTAAAACTTCTAGGAGTCCCACTCTTAATGAGATTATAGCTTTCCTCAAACTCTTTTACTACTTTTTCGTAGGTCATCTTCTCATCCTGGCTTATTTCCATGTTATTAAAAATGTGGCAACATGACGCACTGCAGTAATCAGGAGAATAACATTTTTGTGACTCTTTTCTTATTAAGTCAGGTTAGTGTCTCTATATCGCACGTTTTTTCTTAAATATTTTCTGATTGCAACCACTGTCCAAGAACCAAGTTCATGAAGGTGTGTTTGTTGTTCTATCTCTTATTTCTTCTCTCGTTCCCAAATGTCCTTTCTCTTGTTCTTTATTTCATTGCAAGCTTTTTCCCTCTCAAGTTCCATTTCTGGTCCTGTGTGCTCTTCTAGTACCTCAAACAATGAGATCCTTAGCTTCACATACCTTTGAAATTTCTTTATTTATTTATTTATTTTTAACTTGTTTTAAGAACTCTAACAAGCTGCACATGGAGCCATCTGGAAGAAAAAAAGCTTAAGCTTCTTTATGTCTCTGAGATGATATAACCAGTTCAGATTGATCCACCACGCTCTTAGCTATGCTGTTAATAAAGGGTGAAAAGGCATATTCTGTATGCTGCAGGTCCCTAAGAAGCTACTTATATGCCTGAAGTTAGACACAAGTTTTACTAAACTGAAGTCAACTGCAACATACTTCATCTGACCAAAAGGCATGGGAGTTCTTATACCAAGATCTTCATAGCACTCCAGAGATACACGAGGAGGAAATCTTGCTTAAGAAAAGACTTAATGAGAGGGCCCAGAGGGAGGAATCCTGGCACTAAACATACTACCACACAGGAAAATGCAAGCAAGCAGTTATCCTTATGCATCAGCAAGCAAACAACAGAGAGGTTGCCATGTACGCGAGTGTTTGTTTAAAGCACCACTTACCTGCAGCAGGAACTGTTTAAGTATCCTATTCATGTCAAATATTAAAATGAAGGTGCTTCTGTAATAGTTGTCATGATTATTTACCATCTGCTCACAAGCAAATTCATTACCATAAAGATTTAACCAAATAAAATAAGTTAACCTGTTACAAGTGATGAAATACTGTAATTAGTTATGTCTGAAATACAAAAATAGAACATTTAGTTTACCTAATAGCTGTTTAACTGGCTGCAAGAAGTGATTCTTTTGCATGGTACCTGTAACTAAGAGAAATTGCATCAAACTGATTCAGAGATTAGGTATGTTGAGGGAATGGATGTTCACAGAGTTTTTATGTCAGGTCAGGCACTTTCAGGCAGATAGTGCAAAACCATACACCCCACAGATACGTGTTTGTTATATAAATGCACTAGATCTTTTCCACTCCTATCAATATGTATTTTGATTAACCATACAAAATAAGTTCAGTTATAAAAAAAGAATATTTACAGAAGTGAGAGGATGAAATAAGCAATTTATAGAAGGAAGTTTTTATTGAAAACTGGCAGGCAGGCTATGAATGTGAAAAGGAAAGGTACATTTGTGTATACAACAAATAATTAACAATGGAAATTCACTGGTGTTAGCACTATTAATGAAATAATTTGATTTTGCCAAGCATTTCATATTTGTGTGAGTATGAATAGCATCTGTTTTTGTATTAGAAAAACAGTAACAGCAAGTATTAGTTCCTGGTTTTAACCACATACACAGACTGCCATCTGTATAGTCTATAGTTAATAATTTGGGGCTGAAGAGTTTCTTCACAATTATTTCATCAGGTTGCTTGGTTTTCAATGACATAGAATTAATCCTTAATGACATTATTTTTAAAAGGTTAAAAAGTGTTTAAACACTGAAGAAAACACAAAATGAAAACAGTACCTGCTCTGCAGAGCTATGCATATGGAAAACAATCCATGCATTGGCAATGCAGACATACAAGAAAAAGGGTTTTAACAGTAGGGACGGAGCAGACAGAGTTAAGGTGACAGCAAACACATCCTTTTATGTAAGCGTCCTCTAAAGCAACAGATGTACATTGAAGTTGGAACACCAGCCTGCAATTTATAAGCCCTTCTCCTGCTTAAGGAAAATCTTTGGGTATCTGAAGTTGAACAGAGAATGAAATAAGCCCAAATCATGAAGAGGAGAGAAGTTGAAGCTGAGGACCCATATTTCCATCTTTTACACATCTAGATAGCAGACATGCTTTGCAAAATTGAAAATCTTTGGTTATTAAAAAAAAAGAGAAAAAAAGAAGAAAGTATCATTCATTCTTGAGCATATCCATAAAAATGAAGAGTTTTGTTTAATTAAAGCTGGAAACTTTGGTGACCCTCCACTCTTTCCCTTTTCTCCTTCCAAGAAATATCAGATGGAAGGGAGGCTAATAGTGCCATACTGACTTCCACTTAAAGCCCAGCGCTGCCCACATAAACACAAAGCTCTTAGCATTGTCTTAGGACTTTTGTCCCATGTCCCAGTCTTATAGGACAACTGTCACATCCATACTTTGAGACAACCTCAAATCAATGTTGTTGGAACAGGATGAAATGTGAAATGATTTACAAAGGAGAATACTAACATTTTTGCTGTTTTGTCAGATCTTGCACTGAGCTTGCTTTTTTTTTTCTCCCCCCCCCCCCCCCCCCCACCTTAGGGCATAAATGACAATGTCACTTGCAGTTAAAGCAGAGCACTTTGACATAGCTGACATCAAACGTACTTAATGCTACATCAGCCTGGAAAGTGACAAAGACTGGTATGTCTGAGAAAGAAAGTGTGTATATGACTGCTGAGGAATATTATCCTGTTCCCAGGATACTTGTTACAGAGTGCTAATGTCAGAATGTCAACAAGGGAGCTTTTAAACACTGGAATTACTCAAAGATACAGCTTAAAGTATTTCTGAGGATAGATTGTTCAAATGGATTATCCCCCGTTGTTGTTTCTTTTGCTTTTTTTTCCTTAGGCATATTAGTTCCCTCAAACTTTATAATTGGTTTAGATTTCAGGTAAATTAAGTCAATTTGCTGTACATAGCTTTATTAGAATAATCATTAAAATTCATTATTTTTTAACATAACAAGGTATTTATTTATTTTTGTCCACTGTGTAGCTCAATTTGACTGACATCAGCTGAGGTTTCAGTCGGACTATTCCAGGTAGGAATGCTGGTTCTATTAACAGACATTAATAAATAATAATATAAAGAGAGGAATGTGAAATTTTATAGCAGAGGCAATCTGTAGACAATAACATTTTAAATATTGTTTAAAAACCAGCAGTGCATAGATTATGTCAGTGTGATAAAATATTCTTTTTTAAGTATGATTAAATAAATTTTTATATACATTCAAATATGTTCTCATGTGTACAGACTAATAAATAGAGAATGTGCCTAAGTATGCTTGGGAACAACAGTAAATGAGTTTTCAGATCTGTCAAACACGTTTGTTGTTGTTGTTGCTTCAGGCTTCTTCTTTTCATATGTTATACTTTGTATCTTGAGTTAAGTTAGTTGGGTATGCCTGCTTTTGTGAGGGTGTTGGGGGAGCACCCTGTATCAGAATAGAATACCAACTTTTCTGAAATTTCCCTTGAAGTGGGAATTTTCACCAAGAAGTTATTTGAAACAATCAGATTTTATGTCTTAATAACACAGTGTCTTTTCATTTGTCAGAATATTACAAGAAATAAAATATTAAAATGCACATAACCTTTAACATACAAAATTAGCATCTGAGTGAAATATACTACCACAAAAAAAAACAAAATTAAGCCATTTTAGTCTTTTTCTTGGAACGTAAGTCAACTGCCAGTATCAATTATTTTGATTTTCTTTTCCAAATAATGTTTACAAGCATTATCATCAGCTCCCAGGAATGTGATTTGGATTGATTTTCATCTTCTGGAATGTTTGCGTGGAGGTGTTTAATTTATTTTGATCTTATTCAATGGCATTCTCCACACCTAGTTTCAGACAACCACTACATGAAAACGTACATTTGATCAAATTGTCTAGTCTCCCAGTAAAGGCAGGGAAGAGAAAGGTGTTCCTCTTCAGTGCAGTTCATCTCACCCAAATGCAGACTTGTTAATGAACATGTTAAATGAACTTCACCTTAAAACCTATCTGTTTGTCTCTGTTGGCTTGTATTGGGTGTAGGTGTCCAGGTTTTGGGGCGGGGGGGATTGGAGGGGTGAAGGGTGCCTGCAGGGGTGGCAAGTGAGACCAGAACAGCCAGCCAACTCCACAACAGTCCCACCACAGAGAACAGCTGAGCCCACCAGCCATTTCCCCATACCTGGCAGGACAAAAACTTTATTTTATTTGGATTTCTTAGTATTTTTTCTGAAGTTCACTGATCACTTACTACCAATGGTATTTGTACTATAAGAGGAGATGGAAACTTTAAAAAATGCAGAGTTGTTCTCTTACTTGTGAGTTTATATGTCCCGTGAACTAGTCTATCTAAAAGATTATCAGTATAATCTGAATCGGAATGAATTTTTGCTTTCACAGTGTTCCTCTACAATACAAATGTGGAGTGATGAAGCTTGCTCTCCAATTATGTTTTACAATGTTGACCATGAAAACTTCATTGTAATTGTAATGTCACATAATTTCCAAGAACATGTTTCTGACTCGGAACAATATGACCAGCTGCAGAAAACCAAAACTCTGCCAAATCCTGTCACTTTTCATTTGGTCACTGTTTCCAACAGAGCTGTTCCTCATTTTATGACTGTTTAGGGTTTTCTTTTCTGAAATTTGGCTTCTTGCAGCATGATAGCTCCATGCAATATCTGCACGTGTCAGCAGGCCTAGCACAGGATCATGCCTTTCCACATTATGAAATTGGTGTGAATGAGGACATGAGCAAACATCTTTTTCTGGAGAGGTTAAAATGACACTGCCTAAGAATAGGAGGTTATGACCGCACAACTGGAGGTTAAGAGAACTCCATTTCAGCTAGTTCATATCGCAATTTATTGGCGGCTACAGATCAAATGGGCTGGCTGGGCACTGACCGGGAGAGGACATGATCCTGTGTTCCAGGCTTTGCTCTCTGTTGCAGTGAGGGCAGTAATTTCCAATAGAAAGTGGCAACAAACAGTATTAAAAAGGAGCATCAGAAATAATTTCAGCCATTTGCTGAATGAACACATATCTGAACCCTTGGAAATTTTTTATTAAACTCAGAAATGAAGCATTTAGCTCACTTTTCTTTTGCCAGTCTTTTTCTCTTACTTTTGAATTTCTCTTCCTGTTTGCAGGAGTAGAACCCCAAAACAGGTTAGTCTGAATTTCTTCAGTTTCATTACAAAAGTTTTGTGCAGATCTAGCTAAAATCTTTGGTTTAGAACTATAATGATTAATGTCCTGAGCCACAAAGAGGGGAAATCTGAGCCAGAAAGAGAATAGAATAGAAAACTAAGAAACAAATGGGGGACACAAAATTGAATACAATTCCTGACCCCAAACCTGCTGAAAGAGTCTTTTCACAATTTCATGTTTCATATTCCTCCTCCGTTTCTTTAAAGTTTAGAAACTGATAGTACTTCATTTTCCCGTCAATGGCAAACTATTCCCGAATCTCATATATTTGTGGGTGAAAGAGGGGCTTTTTTTTTTTCTTTTCTCTCTGCATTTTTTTCTCACACTATGCCTTACACTTGTAACAGATTGCCAGCTAGCATAGAATCCTTTAGTGTGCTAAATTAGAGTTAGGAGTGGAGCATCTTATTTCTGAATTAAAATTCTAATTTTAGAATGCATCCTATCATCATATCTTGTCACATATTAGCAGGGGTGTGGAAAGGTAAATGGACTTACAATTGTGTTGGCTGCACTGATAAAGAAATGCAAAAAAGTTCATATTGGCTGGTATCTTGCTTGTTTTACAGTCAGTGTGTTTACTGACTGGTAGAATGGTCTCAAGAAACAAGAAAAACTCCATGATACTGGATATGTTAGATGTAATACAAGCCAAGCAAAAGTCTCTGGTCTGAACATCTCAGTCATTAGTTGGATTAGACTGGATGCCAAAGAAAAAGATATAACGGCTGCAGGTTGTTTTCAGGTTTGAGAAAGAAATTAGCTGCATTACATCTGGAATGAAAGCAAAAGAAAGAATTATTGAAAGAAGCAATGACCCTCATCTGCTCCAAGTGTAAGTCATACACAGATCTGCAATGAGTTCATAGGTACATACTGAGCTGCTCGTGAAAAGATTGTACTTGTCTGTAAGTACTATAAGCTGTTTGGGTACTATGGGTATTTGCTATATGGGTGTAAGAAATACTGCAGGAAGGACTGGTGACTATATTTATTCATTATAGCCATTATATTGTAGCCATTATATTAACAAAAATCAGTTTAAATCAAGTGAAAATATATTCTTTAATGACATTTGAAAAAAAACATGAGTTTATTTTAGGCAAATAACTTTTTTTTAATGTTCAAACAGGAAAGTTGGCTACTTGTAATAAAGACCAATGAAACAAAGTGTGCAAAATTTCAGGAAGAGGAGGAATCTTTCCATGAGCTGATTAAAGTAGTCACCCAGGATATAAGAGTCAGTGAAGTTTTCTCCTCCACCTGAGAGAACACAAACTCTCCACACTCCTCTTTAACCTTTCCACTCCTCCTGCCTGAATTGCCAGACTATTAGCTGAGCTGAGCAGAGGTTGGTCTCGGTTCTGCTAATGCACCTCTATGATTAGGAGTATTTAAAAGCTGAACAGCTTCTTTAAAAGAGACTGGCTTCTGCAGTTGGATGCAGACAGTACCTTTCTGGAAGGTCAAAGATTTTGGTTCCCATGACTGTTCCAAATCAAGGTGAAAGTGTATCTGATCGGTCTTCTCCTACCTCTGAGGAGAGTGCCCACCCACCAGGCAACACAGTTAGCAAACAGCCAAGGAATAACTTTAAACACCTCACAGGAAAGGATTTAGCAAATACGCCTCTGTGAAAATAACCTATTGATATTAAAGTTAATAGGATTAAAGAAATGCTAATCCTCCTATCTGGCATGAGGGGTGACCCATGGATGATGTTTCAAAGCAAGAAGGGATTGTAAGAGAAGGCTGGTCAGAAGGAGGAACAAGGCTGCAATCCACTGAAGCATTACTGCAGAGGAAAATGGAAATCTGCCCAGAGTGAATAGAAGAGGTGACAGAAAACAGAGATCTTCGTGTCTGTAGCCAGCAGGGTGTACCGCAGCAATTTTTATTTGGCAGTTTTATTTTTATTTACATTTGCTAAGTAGACCTAAGTAAGTTTTGACAGACTAGGTGAGGTTAGATCAGACTAGCTGTAGTAATAAAGAAGTTACAGACATTGCATGTGATCTATTGCATAAAGAAAAAGAGACTGAAGAACAAGAATGGAAATAAACTCTGCATGATCTTTGATAATAGAACCTTCTTTTTTGCAATATCTTGTTAATGAAAATTGTAAATGTACACAGCAATGCATTTCCAATGCTTTCTGTGGCCCCCAGACTGGAAAAAAAAATAGCCTATGGACAGCAGAATAGAATAAATCTATTCTTTAAGCTACCTATGTGATCAATTACAGTACATCCTGCTCAGTTGGATTTTCAATTACCAAGAGGGCTATTTTCCCTAGCTTGCCATGTTGCTTGAATGATTTATTTCCAATACACTGTATCGATTTCCAATAAATTTGCCATTTGGATTAATTGGAAACATGAAATAATGACAATAGTGTTTGCTTCCTTAGCTGTTCTGCTGCTTCACTTTTGCACAATTATATTGTATTTACGTACTAAGAAAGGGAAACATGGGAAAGAGGAAGATGATTTCAGAACAAAGTCAAGTAGGGAGATGGAGAAATGAAGGAAGACGATCGAGGGCTTGTGGATAGGGAGAGAGAAAGAAAAGGAAAAGTATTAGCATTGTGACATGGTGATTGCATACATAAGGCAAGGTCTACCAGGGCTACGTGTACATCCTGCTCTGCCTCCTCTCTGTCATTTTTCTGCATGACTGCCTCGCAGCTCGCTGCTGGACTGACCCCACGCTGCGTGCAGGCGGGCAGCCCAGCCTGCACCGCGGCACGCGAGTCCACCTGGCACGCAGAGGTGCTGAGTCTTGCATGCTCTGGAGAGGGAGACAGTCGCAACTGAGCCCCCGTGTGCAACCTTGCGCTGCGCACAGTGCACAGAGCCATCTTCAGCGGGTGCTGGGAAGGCCAGGGAGTTCATTCCTGCATCCCAGTTAGCGGGGATGTTATGGACCTGCAGCTGCCTTGGGCTGATGCTTATGGTTCACGTCTGGTGTGCAGAAGGTAGTTTCTTCCCTAGAGTTATGCTCGGAGAGGGCATGTACGGGTTACATTTTTGCTTTTTTTCTTTCTAACATCTTCAGTAGCATACCTTGGTGTTGCAGTGGCTGAGCAGTAGCACATTAAGAGGATATTACTTGCCACTCACAGTTTACTCCCACTTCAGGAAGTGGAGCTCCTTCAAAGTGGACCCTGATAGCAGTGTTCCTTCTGCTTTATATCTTTTTCTTGCAATCATACTATAAACACTGGTAAGTGGTCATAGCAGAGCTGGGATATGCAGCAAGATTCCAGTTAACTAAATTTTTTCACGCAGAAAAGTGCAAGAAATACACTTCTATTGACTAAGTCGGTATTATTTTTATAGACTTGTATTTTGTAGAACATTCCGAAGTAGATAAATTAGTTACACATTTATTATTCACACAAATACATTCATAAGGGGAGGGATATTGTACTTAGGCAAAGATTATTATGTATTGCAGCTCAGTAAGAAGAATGCAATTGTTAATGGTATTTCTTTTCTTTCTTCCTTTCTTTTTTTCCCTCCACTACCTGTCTACTGTACCCAGGAGCACAATCTGACTGGATTTGGCTTGTATGTATTTTTACTGTGTTGGTGATCTAGTCTTATATGAATATCTATGCCATTTATGTAAACCCCTTTGTTCTCAACAGCTGCAGAATGTGCTCTCATTTGAAAAAGGATTACATGTAAAGATCAAATGTTTTACATGTGTGCTTTCCACAAGGGAGACTTCTGAAACTGCCTGGTCTCTAATTCTGTTGTTTCTTTATATTGAAAATGACACGAAGACCACGTTCTTCAAAATATATTTGAAATTCGGAATTCTATAATTAAGCAATTTGTCTCCATTTGTTCAGTTCCCTTACAGAGGCATTATGTCCTGTGGAAATAATAACATGTAATTAGAGATTACCACATGGAGTATAGAAAATGTCATAATTGCATGGATCACTTCACTGTTGTCATTTCCTGCAATTTGAGGACTTTTTTACTTTACTATTTTTAAAATAGAATTTTTTTTTTTCTGATAAAAAGGGAAAGAAGTATTAAAAAAAAACCCCAAATGCATTAGGAAAATTGATTCAGTGGAAGCCCTAGAATATCTTGTCTCAAGCCAGATACGGAATATCTTCATTCATGTCTTTAAAGGCCAAGTGAATAAGACAGTGCTCTATCATGAGCCTGTGACTCTGAATATAAGTTTTGACCAAAACATTACTGTTGAAGCTGTTTGTCCTTTCTTTTGGGAAATTGATCTATTTTCCTTTTCTGAATAGAAAAAAAAAATGTTTTTGTTAAAACCGCACATATTTTAGTTTGGATATACTACTGCAACAGGATGTGGAAGATGCAATCCAGATACTTCATAGCCCTGTCTTTATTAGCAGTACAGAATCCCAAGCTTGACTTCATGTATTCAGAAGTGGTAACATCCAAGACACTCATATCTGAGAAGGACTCCTCTACCTCCTTTGGTAAGATCTAGGGTGAAAACTTGGCCCAATATAAGTCACCATAGTCTGGATCAGAAGCCACTTTTTGTTGGCATTGCCTGAGAGGCAAGATGCCTCTGCTGCTTATTATAAATTAACCTTTGTAATACTTTAATTTTCCTGGCATGCATGCCTCCAACACAAACACAAATTAGTAAAGAATATGCTGTGCAGCCCTATCATGAAAATAAAGAGCTCTTAGTATTACCTCTATCACTGTGTTAGCTGGGAAAAGACAACATCTGCTTCTAAGCTCTCATTAACTGCATTTGCACTTGCGCTCTGTATTTTTGTGTATAGAAAAATGATAGGTGGCCTGTAATTGCAACCTGCTCAGAGCAAGCAAGTCAAACGGTAAGGTCAAACTCCTCATTTTTCTTTTGCTGTGGACGTCCTCAGGGTAAACAGCCGAGAGGATTCCCATCGCTTTGTCAGTTTTCTTGCTGCCTGCCAGCCCAACAACTGCTGCAGAAGTGCAGAGACAGAGACTGGTGAATGCTTCACAGGTAACAAGCAGCAAACTAAACTATTCCACAGCTCATTCACTACTCACTGCTTACTAGAAGAATACAGGGATGGCAGTGATTTTAAAAGCCCTGATATTTGATGTATTTCATATTTATTCTTTTATGTAAGCACAGGTCTCCTCTCCTGGTGATGCCAGCAGACAAGTGAGCACAAGACATTTAAATGCAAATAGCTGTGGTGATAAGTGGTGTCCTATTAACCCGTACTCAGCCTAGAATTTTGGTCATCCACAGTGGCAGAGCATTAAGTAAAAATGTGTACTCAATTAAGAAAAAAACCAAACCCAAAACTAAAAAAGCCTTAAGTTCTTGTCATTTCAAACTCAAACAGGGCAAACAGTTGCTGTTGGCACAGCACCTCTATAATAATAAAAAAGAAAATGATACACAATGTAGCAACAGGCTGAAGATTGCTTGGAAGGCAAGGTGTCTTGGTCTAAATTAGGCTCCTGACATTAGAACAATTTTTCGTATTATTGCCTTTTCTCAGCTGAGGCCTAGGTGCCTCTTGGGAGGCCAGGGTTGAACAACTGAGGTTTCTTTCAGATGTTCTGGTCTTGGTTCTATGCAAGCCTTGAAGTACAGTTTTGGGTAGCCACAGTAAAAGGAGTTTGGGGAAGCTTCAGGTTTCCACTAAGCCTTTTGTTCCCATTTCCCACTCACCATTTTGGTTTCTAAGATACTGCTATTTCCTCTCCTTGTCTCACCTGGCATGAGAAATCTGCAGCAGAAGGCCCTGTGGAGGTGGGAGGGGACTTCTGTAACTACAGCTTTGACAGCAGATATTAGTTCCTTAATGGAAACCTGGTGTCAATACTGAGCAGTAGGCTGTACTGCGTGACAGAAGGTGCCACATGAAAGAAGATAGTACTTCATTTATAGAAAAATGGCCATTTTTCTCTGACCACTTTTGGTATAGTATTGTTCTTTCATATGCCTGTTTTGTGATGATCATATGCAAGATATTGCTTATTAACTGTCTCTTCTGCACAGTTTGTAATATTTAATATAATAAGCTTTTGCCTGGTGACATTGATCCATGGTTGACTACTCACTTTACTGCTAAATACTTACTTGCAATCAAATATAGGGAAAGAAAAAGCACGAAAAAAAGAAAAAAACAAGCTTCAAATGTGACAGGCAGACAAAATGATGGCGACAGGCTCACATATTGAATTGCAAAGTGTCACTCTCTTTCAAATATATATTTTTCTGGGGGTTTTTCTTCTTTTTTTTTTCTTTTATTATGGAAATATATAGACTGAAATTTGAGGTAAGAGTCCTGTGAGGCACTTATTATTTTCTGTTCAGGATTTCATAATTCTCTAACTGCAGACATGTCCTCAAAGCATTTAAAAGTGACCTCCTCAGAATTTAGGATGAAAGATTGCTTAAGTCTATTATTTCTCTTTCTGTAGAGGGTTAGGTGTGCTGACAGTTGGAATAGGAGACACAGCAGAAGAGCAGTGTCTGTGGAGAAGGCCACGCCATGGTCAGGATGTAACATGAAGGCACCTTTTAGCAGGTAGGTCAGAGAAGGTTTCTGTCAGAGGAAGTGAAAGCACAAGTTGTTTTTAAGCTCCCTAGACTGTCAGCCTTCCATTGGGTTGAATCTGAATATGAGAATGATTTCTTCATATATTTTTTTCCTTTCAGGGGAGATTTTCAGAGGTACCAGGTAAATCATTGGTTCACCATCACAGTTTCTCAAAGTTTTTGTGGTTGACTTCTGCATTGGTTGAAGGAAGGACCTCTGGACTCAAATGCCAGAGCTTCCGGTTAAAAGTTGGATGCCAGCACTACATTTTCTGACACATGTTGAAACCAAGTTTGTGTTGTATATTAGTATTAAAAAGACATTGCATAATTTCACAGGAAAAGTCTTATTGCACTAATACATACCTGCTCAGGAATATATATACTTGTACTTGGCACTTGGAGGTTTTTTGTGCCCATTTTAAGTACAATGGCTAGAGAGTTGTTTTGAAGTTTCACAAGAAAATATTTCTGTGATTAAATTCTATGCATTATATTTTAACCCTACATTTAAAATAGATTTTAAAATTACTTATAAACCTTCAATAATTAGAGTTCATAATAAAATGCTGAAAGCTAAGATAGAGAAATGACATTTTAAGTGAAATAATGAAAATGCTGCACTAAGCACATGCAGAATAAATGTGGGAGGAGAAAGATCTATCAATGCCTGGCCCTCTAATATCAATGAAATTCCTGTAGAAAACACCTGAGACTAAAAAAATTAGGCCTTGCTTAGTATTCCATAAGAAGTAGAAAGTAGTCCAAAGACAGTCTAAATTAACATTGGAATTGTCTACTCAGCTCCAATTTTATATATGACAGCATCCTCATAATTAATGTGTTTATATTTTCTCACCTGCCTTTCATTTTCTTTCCAAATTCCCGTGTGAGCCCTTAGATTTTAATTAAGAAAAGAGGTCAAAGTTAGAATGCAAAGTTGAGTTACAGATAGAGCTTCAAAATATAGACTTCAGTATTGAATTGAATAGTAAGGCTGGCAGTATTGGTCTTCTAGATATGATATTACTTTATTTTTTTCTGTTTGGTTCTTATTAAATATTTTCCAAATGGCTTTGACATGTTAGGAATCAGAAAAAAAATTGATTAGGAATCTCAAATTTGGGACAAATGTCAATGAAAGACAAAGTACTAGCAGTTGTAAAAATTTCCTATCATATTTATCTCTCTTTCAGTAAGTAAATACCAATAGCAAAATTATTGCATGAATATGTGTGTGTGCTTGTGTATATCAAAATGAAGGTCTGCATTGACTTTGATGGCTTTGGATCAAGCCTTACATAGGATTACAGTAAATTGCAAGTTTAATGAAGTCACAGAATCTAAAATTAGAAGATTGCTCAAGGAAACGTATTGTAAGAAAATTTTGGCTACAATTTTCAACATCACTGGAAAATTAACATATAAATTAATAACAAAGCTACTGCCAGAAGCGCTTATGAGGGCAGCTTGTTGGATTAGGCAGTAACACATAATTAGACATAGCTATTACCAAGGATATCTAGATTCAGCAGCACCTGAGAGGAATGGGAGCTTGTTTGCCCTCCTCATCTAGTATTCTTGAAAATCAAAGATAACTTCTACATGTAAGGCACGGTTGCATTTAACTTAGAGCTGCAGGCGTTGCTAAGAACTGATATGTATGCTGAAGGGAGAAATGATGGCTTTACAGTTAAAAACATTTATTCAGAACCCAAACCTGAAACTTAAAATCGGCGATGCTTGTAAACCACTGAGCAAAATGAAGATCTAAAGTCAGATTCTGCATATTCCAAACATCAGGGGAATTCAGATTCTGAGTTTTGGGTAAGGCCCATCCGCAAATGAGTATGAAAATATATTTTTCTTCCCTGAGTCATTTATACTGTCTTGAGAAGAGAAAAGTAGCACACACTACCACTGTCAGCATTATGAATATACTTCGGAAGACATCCAGCCTCTTCTTGCTATAGCTACTGTGCTGCAGCCCCACTATTCAAGAGTCCTGAGATTTAATTGTCTCCATATATATGTCCGTGTCATATATAACACCAGAGGGGTCAGAGATCTGAAGCAAAGAAGGGATGTAGCTGGAGATGAGGAAGAAAAAATTCTGCTCGTAAGAGCCACTAGTTACTTCTGCTTCTCTCTTACAATGAATAGTTGCTTATAAAAAGTGAAACCGCTTTCACAGGAAGGATGAAGTAGACTTGCTTAGTAGCTCAGGCAATCACCAGCTGTTTTGTGCTCCTGGTAAAGTGAGATTTCAGTCCTCAGCTTGCTTGCTTTAAAGTGGAGACTTAAACCTGAATACTCCCTGTAAAAGTTAACCAGGTAGGCCAGGATTTTCTGAACAAGAATAAAACAAAACCTCATTATGTGAACAAGCTACCCAACCTTCTGAGCAGCAACTGCTTTGAGATGACAATAAGATATAACCTCTTGAGCTATTGCAGTTTACCATTGCTACTTAGTTCACAACTTGATTCATTGGCAATACACATGTGGATAAAGCTTCAAAGTGAAGAGCATATAGTGAAAATGAAAAATCATTTACATTGAATCAAATATAAATGCTAATGCAGTAGTCAAAATTGCAAAACAGACTCAGTCCTGTCTTCCATTTAGTGCTTGCAATTAACTGTAATGACAGCTTACTGCAGAAGAAACATATCCAATGTAAAATTAGATTACCTTTTTTGTTTTGTTTTCCCCTAGCAGATTACTCTAGATTTACAGTGATGTGGTAGAAATAATAATAAAAAAAAATAATAAAAAAGAGCTGTTGCTTTACTTGAGACAGCTCACTTCAGGACTTGGAGATCATTTCATTTCCCTTCCCTTTTTACAGTTGCATTTTTAAAGACAAGATTGTGGGGTCTTCACGTAACATTGACATATTACTTGGACTGCAGTTGTCGATGTAGTCTTACAATTTAATTTAATATCTTTTCCCTTACACAAGAGGTGTAGATTGTATGAGTTTTGGGATGGTTTATTTAGTCTTCTCCCTCTCCTCCTTGCTCACAAAGTACAAATAGTAAAGTTTATTCAAGAATAATTCAAATTATTTGTCTTGCATGTTTTGGGATGTGAATATCACATTTATCAGTGTTATATGGTATGAGAAACATCACAAACCCTCATCAACAGTAGATTTTTTATAAGTGTTAACAATGGCTACTCCTAACATTAACACATGCAGTGCTTAAGTACTTCAGGATATTTGAAGGCTTCGGCTATGTTTTTAAAAGACAAATGTCTACCCGAAGCTTTATCTATACCGATAAGAACCAGTGTTGTCTCGAAATTAGGCAAGAATTCTCACAGGTTTATGGGATACTGGAGCCACTGAAGTGCTCAAATGTCCCTGAGGGAAGGGGAGATGAAGGATTCAGTTGCAATGAAGGTATCAGGAATTCCTCAGTAAGGCAAGTGCATGAAGATTTGTGGTTTGTCCTGACTCTCCACATGTGAAAAGCAGCAATGTTTCATCTTTCCTATTACCATTACGTGAGATTTACCTAATACCTGGACTACATGAAGCAGTTTTCTTGAAACAGGTACCTCCCCTATTTCTTTCATTCACCCACTGTTGAGATGGCTTTTTGACCTGTCAAGGTCTTCTGCTGGATAAATTACTAATGGAGGGAGGAGGGAAAGTAATGATTGCCACAAGCTTTACTGATTTAATGAGCATGTTAATCTAAGTCAGCACTACTCTGAACAGGTTCAGCTGTCCAAATGTCATAAATATATTTTATGATGGGTTATCAGTTCATAGTCCTTGATTATTCATACAACATATTCCAATGAATACACACCCATACTCTACCTGAAGCAATCCAGCTAGCTCTGCAAGCTCAGAAGAGGACAGCCTCACACTCAGACTATGCCCTACAAGCATTGTAGATTCAAATTCCTGGAGAACTTGGCCCTGGGAACTCAAACCTGAAGTCCAGTAAATCTACCAATGATGATACAGCCACAGTCTCAGTGGAGCAAGTTTTCACATAGCTTCCTCTTAGTAACAAACATGTATATAAAATAGCCTCATATTTTGGATAGGAAAATGATACATTTTCAGCTATACCTCTAAAACCAATTTTAAAAAAAGAGTAGAAAACATCTTGATACACATTTGTAAAAGTGCAGTTCTGAAATAATGTATCTACTGGAAGTTTGTTGGTAGAGATAGGTGCCCTGATTCTTAGTCTAATGATCTAGCTATAGTATCTCACCCAACCTACTGAATCTTAAGCGGCTGGAAGTACTGATAACCTGTTACTGAGCATTTGTGCGAACCATAGCAAAGCAGAATTCTTGAACTTGTTTCCAATCTCTTTGCATTAACTTGATATTAATTGTCTATTAATAATTTTGATTATGGCTGTTGATCTGAATGAGGACAAAGCAGGTGTGGGAGAAATGCATGAACAAACTAGAGATGTCACAGACCTGGAGAAAAGAAAGCAGTGAGCACTTGGGAAATTGGGCAAAGGAGAGGTTGGCACAGTAATCCTCAACAGGCAAGGGACTATACAAAGATGGAAGAAATAACCCTCCTGCCTTGTCAGCAGGAAGGACAAAAGAGAGTGGGCTTTAATTCTAGCCTGTGTGTTGTAGATCCCAGTTCCTAACAGAAGAGCCTTGGAGCACTGAAGTACATCAAGATTTGGAAATCACCATCAGTAGACATTTTTAAGAATAGACAAGAATTATTGGGAATCGTTTAGTATTATGTAGGGAAAAAGAAGTGAAATACCCATTTCACAGATTTCCATTCAGCCACGTATTCTATATAGATCTTGGCTGATGGTTAAAACTTTTCCGCCATGAAATTTTTCTAGCACACAGAGTCAATGTGGAGCAACTGCTGGGAGCTACTCTGTGTGATAGAAATGATTCTACAAAGAACATTTTTCTCTGACTCCCTGTTTTCTGGCCCTGGCTTTTACTTTGTCTTGGATTTGAGAATAGATGGGGAGCAATGTGTGCTCATGGAAGTAATTTCTATCAGGAGGAACATCCTTCTTTTTCCTGTTAACTTGTATCAGACTTTTATTTATTTTTAACATCAGAAGCCTAAACAGTCAAAAGAAACATGGGTCTAAAAATCATCTAATTTTAAAGTGTAACTTCTTGGCCAAATGCTTTTATGGTGCTGGCATGCACCTGCCAGACAATACCTGCAGCAGAATTGGAATCATATTATTAATGCATACAACTCCAAGTTCCTTCTGAAGGATGGAGGTGCAGGGCTCTGGTCATTTGTGGTGTAGTTACTCTTGGTACTGTGACAGCATACCAAGAGCTGAGAATGTACTAAAACACCAAGACTTTTGAAACCCTGTTTTAAAAAAGTAGACCTTGTCTGTTCCCCCACCACGCCCCAACAGAGTTAAAGAAGCAATGCATGTAGGATAAAGATAATGGAACCATAAAAAAATCTGCTGATAAAAGAGCAACCTCTGTGAAAAGTGTTGCAATGTTTTTTCGTCATTTTTGAGAGAAATTGTTAGGGTGGTATTTTCCATATGGAGAAATGGGGAGATTAAAGATTTAACTTAATCCTTTCAGATGACAGTTCACTTTTCATTTCCCATTAAAAATCACTGGATTCTGTTTTCCTGCATGTGATTGTAGAAGGTTTTAATATTCACAGCTATTAAGATTCTTGAGCCTTCAGTTTTTCTGTCCTGTAGGGAATATGGGTTTTCTCAAGATACATTCTTTTGAGTAACATTTTTTTCTTATTAGAAAGAAAAAAGTGGTGAAAAGCTCAGGATAAGTGAATACCTTATGTCTCCAGTACATAGAAATTTGTGAGGTTGTTAGGTATATTTCCATGCTTTTTTTTTAAAGGTCACTAGGTATATTTCCATGCTTTTTTTTTAAAAGGTCTTTTCTCCCAAATATTTGCTGTTTTCACAGTCAGTGATAAAATTATTCTGTATATATTTGTATCTCTTCAGTTGTACATCTTTATAGGGAAAATGACCCACAGTTCCCTGTAGGTATCACTAATACATATTCCTGTACCCAGGAAAAGAGGCCCATGCACCCTCAAAGACTTGGTTGACAACACCACAGTTTAAAAGCCAGCTGTTCCTCTCCTTTCCCCCCAGCCCCATATAGAGAATTGATGTTGATTGGGAATGGAAAGTTGCTACTGGAACAAAGGTTTTTCCTAACACATTAGAGTAATTTGTTTATAAAATTTATTGTGCTGTTGTATGTTCACCATTGGAATTGCTCAAAAAAAGACTTAAACGTTTTGGGAGGATGTACAGTAGGTGGGATGGAAAACAAGCCAATGAATTCTGCCATGTTTCTTAGCTTGAACTTGAGCCCTGGAGTAAAGGCTGATATAGCTCTGAAGTGCTGAGCAGTATAGCAGTGAGGTGGAACTATTAGCAATGAAGTAATGTGAAGAAGCAGTGGCAGGTGTTGGGAGGAAAAGGAGAAAGGGAAGGAGATGGTGTGAAACTTTTTTTGCTTAGGTTGGAAATCTTTGCACTGATGTTTTCTCTGCCCTTTTTCCAAGACAAGATTAGGTACAGGTAAGTATTCCTAGAAAGTTGGGGGAGAGTGGGTTTTGTTGTTGTTTGTTGTTCTGGCAATAGGTATGTATGTACCTATATATAAATGGATACAGACAAACTTACAATGCACAAGCAAATGTCATTCCTAGTCGCCAGTAAATGTATGAGAGGAGGGGCATAATGTATGTTCACTTCTAACCATGAGTCCTGTAAGCTAGAAGATATATTTCTAGTGTTTTAAGATGAAAACATATCATCCAAACATATTATAAAATGCTCTTGACATTTAAGTTTGGATGTGTTAGTAGGTAGACAGCATGAGTCATATCTGTCAGTTTTTTCAGCGTAGCTGTATCAATTCTTGCCATAGCTTTCTGCTACTGATCTACAAATTCACGCTTCAGGGGACTTAAGATCCATCTCAGCATTTTGTCTTTTTTACATTCTTATCATAAATACCATCATGCTCAGGGATCAAACACAATCTCTCCTGCAATGGATAAAAGTTAAGACATTTATCACAAATGATGTGCTAAAAACGAACCTGAATTACAGTGAAAAAAAAGCCATTCAAGCTACAATTTACACTTACAACACATAGGTGCCGTATTGCAGACTGGTAGTCAACCATTAAAATGGACTTTGATGGAGAAAGGAGATTTCCTTGGACCACGGGTTACTGCTAACGTAAGGGGTACAGATTCTTAACTAGTGTATATTACCTTCATTAAAATCCATGAAGCTATAATGATTTTCTTCAGCTGAGTATCTAATCTCTCCTATCACCATGGAGAGATTTAAAGCAAGACTCTCATGGAATAAAAGCTTGGACATCTAGCAAAGAAGCATTGCTGTTGTCTGAGCCAGTGAGAACTGCATTATGCTTCTCTATGGATGTGTATTTTCTGCTTATATTTGCTGAATAGAGCTAAACCCCTATTATCTAGCTGACTCAAGGGTCCTTTGAAAAATTCAGGCAATTACAGTTCATTGTAAGCAAAATATGTTTCTATTTGAGTTTTGAAATGGGAGAGGAACAATATGTCCAAATTTTGAGCAATTTGACTTTTGGATAATCAAAGCTAAAATAATTGAGATTAGAATGTATCTCCTAGCTGTGTTTGGTCTGTTTGCTTGTTTGTTTTTAAAAAGCATTGCACTGCATTATTTCTCTCATCTTTTGGATTCTTGATCAATAAGGCAGCAGTTATAATTTGCCAGTTCTCTGTTCCCTTGTAACAGGACAACAGAGTATTGCATCCTCCTCACTACATTTCCTTCATTGGCAATCTGCTTTAAACAGTCAAAAAATCACAGACCAATCTGGTACGATTTGGAGGTACAAGGGAGTGAAGGATAGAATTTGATGATTTAATTTTTCTGCTGGGATTTTTTGTATCAACGATGTAGCATCTCTCCATGTTGTTTCATATTATACTCTGGTAGTAGTTTTTCCAAGGTAACTGTTCTCCTCAACAGTTATTGCTAAAAGAGTTAGAACTTAACAAAACATTTGTATAACTGCAAATTTTTCATGTAGTTTTCTGCTAAATTTAAATGTTGCAATGGCTTTTAATTTGCTTAATTGGATCAAATTTCACCAAAAAACCTGAGTGTTTTCACTGAATTGTAGTTTCAATTGTCCCTCCTACTAGGAAGTTACAAGGTAAGAATATATTTTGTTGAAAACTCGTCACATTTGTTTAGGATTATAAATGGGTGAAGGTTCCTTGCAGGTAAAAAGGAATCATTTTCACTAGTTCTGAGAAATGCAAAATACACTGCTGTTTCAACAGCAGTATACGCATATACATGTACCTTTATGTACATACAGAGAACGATTTTACCTAGACGCAAGCCTTGTAGTTCTCACGTCTGAGTCTGCACCTTCCAAACTCATGAGGAACCAATCTCATCTACATAGATCTTGCCCTCCCCCTTCCTGCCTTCCCCACTAAGCTGTGCCAGTGGGGGCACATGGTAACTATTTTCAGAGCAGGTGTGACGAACTGAGGCAGATTGGCCAGCAGCCGAATGCTTGTCAGAGGTGCCTAAATCGCAGGCAACAGCCATGACTTTCTGGGTTGCACCATCTGCTCTCCGATGTAGCCTTCTGCTGTAAATTCCCAGAGAAGGCACCCAAAAGCCCTTCTGACCTTGCTGAGGGCAGCATTCTCCTGGTTCCTGTATGCAGGAAAAGGTTTTTATTGCATTGTCCACAGTCACTGCCAGGTCCTGCCTCCAGAATTACTTCCTTTCTTCTCACCTGGAGCCTTCCATGGGAAATATTTTAAAATGATTGTTTTCATAAAATGTATTGAGGTTGATCTTCACTTGGTCTCCTGAAGAGGTGCTTTGTAGAGTAATCTACAAAATAAATCTACAAAATAAACTAATCCTCCTTAGTTTTTCTTACAGGACATAAAGCCTTTTGATACAATTTTGAGAGGTTTTAAAGGTCCAAAGCATGGTTCTGTGTCTATATGCCATTAGTGGTTACTGAAGGGTAGTACTCACAAGCCTTTGATTAGAATAGTGACATTTGTGGACAGCAGAGAACTGGGATGGGAAGCAGGCAGGGTCTGAAATAGTCCAGGACTTGTCAGCCCTAATACATTTAAAGATGCCTCCCTCCCCACCTCTAATGAGTGGAAACCACATGGTTGCTTCTGAAAACATAATGTAGGAATTAATGAAAAAAATGCTTTGTAAAATTCATATTTTTCTTTCTTAAACCTACCATTTCACTTACTGCACACTTACTGGAGCCAGCACATGTAAAACTTTCTCTTTTATTTCAATTAATAAACCTATCATAAGGACATAAAAGATTGCTGGTCAGGAAAAGGCCACATGCTTCAGTAAGATTGTGTCCTTTAGATTTATTTTAACCTCACCTCTCTGCTTTGTAACTATATCATTTAACCCCTTTGTCTATAAAAATGTCTTCGCTGGCTCTTAAACACATTTATTCTGCTTGCCATCTTATTTCATATGTTGCCAAGTAACAAAGACCACTGAAGCTAAGTAGGTCACCTCAAAGTCTTCCCTTTTCGAAAGAGAATAAATTTAACCTTTTTTTTTTTTTCTTTTTCTTTTTTCCCTTCATAAGAACAACTACTATGAAAACCCAAACCCTTCTTTGGCTGCTTTCTCCTACATATTCTCCAGAGCAGTGGTATCTTTGGGATGGAAATAAAATCAGATTTGCTAAAAGACAATAACTAGCTCTTCCTTTGCATAAAATATCTCTCTGTCTGCCAGTTTTTCCTTTTTTTTTTTTCCTATCTATCTGCTTATTTCATATGCTGTTTTGATTTGTGATCTTTTTCAGCAGACTTTTCTTTTTCAGCTTTGATGGCTTTAGGGATTTTTTTCCCAATAAACTTTAAATCATGGTCAGTGAAGTACATGACGATCCGTCAACAATATATATGGTCTCTGTTGGAGGTCATTGTTAGTTTCAGAGCAAAAATGTAGAATTCTGTTTTTCAATTGTAATTATTGACATTGAGAAAAAAGGTATATATAAGACTACCAACCTATTACTCTTGCTTTGGCATTACCCTGAGAAAAGAGCTTTAGATAATTCTGTAAGGTTTGGTTAAAGCAGGGAGAAGAGAAAGTGTGACAGTGAACACTTGTTATCATTTGTCCCTGGCAAAGCTTCCTGGGGTCATTAGTGTCAGTCCCTTCAATGATTGCGGCTGCTTGTGGGACCCTTTTACCCTGAGGAAAGAAGCCAACTAGGGATTGCACAGATAGCAAGCAGCAAATTGAATTAATTGTTCTGCAGGTGGTTATTGTATTATAGGAAGGGGTTCAAGGATGCAAAAGGGGGAAGTGGCAGTCAGGAGGAAGATGTAAGAATTATTCTAGTGGCATTAGTCCAACCACGACTGCCAACTCATCTGGGGGTGCTGGTGGGTAGGCGCTAGGTGGCAGGTACAGAAACTCCAGCATGGTTACAGCACTCTTGTCCTGCTCCTTGTGCTCAGTTTGACTGCGCCATGTGTGCTGGAGCCCATGCCACAGTAATGAAGAGGTGCTGTATCCTGCACCCCTCCACTGATGTCCAGAGACCTCAAGGGGCCATCCTAATTCAGCATTGCTTGGTAGCATTGCTGTGAGGCCAACTTGCGTCACCCACGTTTTGTCATCTCCTGCTCATCTTAGTCAACCATCCTGGATGCTAGTCTGGATGGCACTATCATTCTATCTTTGAGAAAAAAGAGGAAAAAAAAAGAGAAAAATTATTCACTTGATACTACTGATCTCAGCCTCCAAAAGCCTTTACCAATGGAAGATGGCTTACTTCACTGAAACAGACATCCCAAATTACCTGCCCTCCTTAACTACTTAATGGTCTTTGGCATTTTTCCAGTCATTCTAATGAGAGGGGGCAGTTGGTGTATATGGAACTTCTATGTTCAGGTTTTGAAAGGTGTTTTTGCTGATACTAGTTGAACTCAGAGTTATTTAAAGCCAGAAATCAGGTGGAAATACAGTGGCTGTAAGAAAAGATCCTCTTTAGTACCTCTATCTGTTTCATATTTGTGGGAGTTTTTTCATGCTGTAGTACAATTAAAGCATCATTAATCATTTAAATTATAAATGTGGCTTAGTGAGTAAATAAACGTTAAGCCTCAAGCTACCTTCTTTGACTAGTTTCTTTGACAACCTCCTCTCTACAACTACCTGAAAGGAGATTGTAGCGACATTGGTCTCTTCTCCCAAGTAACAAGTGGTAGGACAAGAGGAAATGGCCTCAAGTTGTGCCAGGGGAGGTTAAGGTTGGATATCAGGAAAAATTTCTTCACTGAAAGGGTTGTCAAGCATTGGAGCAGGCTTCCCAGGGAAGTGGTTGAGTCACCATCCCTGGAGGTATTTAAAAGACATGTAGACGTGGTGCTTAGGGACATGGTTTAGTGATGGACTTGGCAGTGTTATGTTAACGGTTGGACTTGATGATCTTAAAAGTCTGTTCCAACTTAAATGATTCTATGATTCTGTGAATCTATGAATACAAAAAGGATGTCAAACATGGTGCTTATCAAATGAAAATGTGTTTTTACCACTCTGTTGGTAAGGGTATGGTTTTCAGATTACTTGGAGAAATTCTCAGTTATGGTAAGGAAAAAGGAAAATGTCTCTAGCTTTTATAAGTCAGTAAACAGGAGAAGCCTATGTTGGTGATGTGTGCAGTGCCAAAGACAGAAGCTTAAAAATGTTAGGCATAAAAGATCTAATACAAGGTCCAATAAATTAAAAGAAAAGTAATTTTTTTACTTACTAGATTCCATATATCTGATTTTCTTTTTGCTGCTTCCCTTTCTTGTCCCTCAAACTGATCAGAAAGCACAGAATATTGTCAGCTAAATCTGGGAAACAGTAAATTGCATCTCCTTCATGTCCTGTGTTTTGCCCTGTTCCTTCTATAGTTCCTAGTCTCTGCTGGCCAAAGAATAAGTGAGGTGGTGACTAGCATGAAAAACAAAATTGCTGGAGGTCTCAGGTGCTTACAGAGTACCTGAAATTACATTTAACTCATTTTTTATAACTGACTAGATTTCAACTTGACAGTGTCTCTTTAAATATATTTAGTTGTCTGGATATTTGAAGCCTAAGGTCTCAGTGTCTCAAGGCTTTGTGATGTGACACTATAACATGTCTTTTTGGTATGCTAATTGTTTCCTTCCAGCTGTTAAAAGAGCAGCTGTTGTACATCCTACACACAAAGCAGCAGCAAAGGTGGAGCCCTTTTCATTATCTTCTGCTGATGTTTCTTCTACCTCCAGGCCTAAGGTCCATTTCTGAAGTCCCAGTGGGACTTGCTAAATATGGATGCAACAAGGGGAGAAATTCAGGTAAGCATAAAAGTTACCCTTCACCAGCTTTTCTGTGACACATGCCAAACAGTTTGACAGCATGATACAACCTGCCTTTGGTATGAAAAGGAAAGAAGTTGTTAATTATTTTAGATATATATTGTGCCAACAAGCCTTCTCTGGTTATGCATACAGGCTATTATAGAGGTGTAATAGCTACAGGCTGCCCTTGAGAGTAGTCTTCATGACAGCAATCCAAGGTTGACTGAACCATACATTGCCATGCCACATTCCTGTATCTCACCTATAAGATCTGTTGCATTCACACTGCACAGCAGCTAAGATAATGCTGTAGGTGGCCAGGATCCCACCTTTCTCTGCTGTGGGCCAAAGCAGTCCATCCCTTCTCACAGTCATGCCACATCACAGTAACCCTATGACCTCCCCTAGCAGCCTGTGTCAGTATCATGGCTCAACCCTTCAGCATGCTCACTGATTTTGCTGCCTCGTTCACATTTTTTGACACAAGGTAAGTGAAAAGAAGGCTCCTAAAGCTGGCCCAAGGATGCAACAGATTCCCACAGTTGGTGGGACCACTCTTGTGATTTCCTCATACCCACAAGACATCTGTGAGTTCACCATTAGAAGCATGGCACCGTGACTGACACAACTCAGGTAGTTCTCCTGGTCCTTACTACACTGACAGCATGACACAGTCACTATTGTTTGATATGGATGAAAACAGCCTCTCCTTAAAGTAAGACAGCTTCATGTCTGTTAAGGGCAAGAATCCACAACTCTTAATCATGGGATCGTGCGGGTCTTTAGAAGATAGATAAAAGAGCTGTGGGCAGTTAACTTCAGAGAAAAAGAATGAACATGCATGACAATTTTTGGCCATGCCGTGAATTTAAAGACAACTTATGTCTCTAAAGCATACCAGTAGCATGTATCTAATGGAATATCCATCCTGGTAGAGAAAAAAAAAATCGGCCATATTTGACTGTTATCAATTAGTGACCCAATCTTTTGACAAGGGCAGTTATACTATTGCTGTTATTGTGGATCAAGCATTGTCTAGGAGGCAACTGTTGACTGTCTGAAAGCATCTCAGTCACACTGTGATGGGGTCCATCCCAATCTTCTGGTAGAACAGCTGACTTAGTTGTGCTGAAGAGAGGGAATATGTGATTGTTCTGGGAGCAGTTTTCTGGGAAGACACCACGCTGCTTTTAGTGCAAGTCTGCAGTGATATAAGAGACAGCCATGTGGCATGGCTCAAATGCCCATACAGGGACACCAATCTTTGCAGCATACCAAAACCTAGGTATAGTATTTGCAAGCTAGGCTCCCTGGTGAATTTTCAAACAGCTTGTAAATGTTCTTGGAAAATACCAGTTTTAGGTTTCTGTCTTCTTTGTAGATAGGTAGATAAATAAGTTTTAGAAAATTTATCTCATAACCTCAAAGGTGCACCACAGGTACTGCGTGGACATGAATTCAACAAGTAGCCAAACACATGAAGAATGGACCATTCAAGGATGGTGGTAGGTTTTTTTATATCCTCTTCTCTCACTATTGCCAGAACTCCCCTTGCTTTCCAACACCAGTGAAATTTGACAGATTTGTCTATATCCAGGCTTGAATATACTCTTGAAATTATAGGCTATTTTAGATGAAGGCTATTTCATGAGGCTACTTGAGATAAAAGTGTTGAGAAAATGAATTCCACAGTACACATTGTAACATGAGTTCTGTCATGTTTTCAACTTGTGTCACAAGACGGATCTCAAATTATCACAATAACAGATCATATAACAGTTTTAACACATGTGCAATGATACAATGGAACACAGACATGGTGATACTCCATTTTGGTTAAATTAAACTCTTAAATTGATAGCCATGATTAACAATTGCTTTTTGTCTCCATAGAAACTTTCATTCCCAGATCTGAAAGCCTTTCAACAGGATGGGAGATGGCGATATCCTTTTTCTAAAGAATAAGGAAATTATACATACAGAGGTTAAATAATTTATCTGATAGATTTAGAGGTAATGCTGGCAATAGAAGCCACACCTTCAAGCAGCACTGCCTAATTGGGTTTTGAGTGACTGTACAAGTGTCAGTTACAGAAAAGTTTTACTTGGGGTTTGACTCCTAATCCCAAGTGAATCTAGAAAGTTTCAGCACTTTATACGGATCAAGCCTACAGTTGCACTAATCTACCAGCATTAAAAATTTCATTTGTAAGCCAGATCAACTTTATCACTTTCAACATGCTCAAGCAGCTCAAATCAGACTGAGCATGAGTTTTACCATAAAGTCCTGAGCAACGCAAGTTTAAGGCTTGTAATGTTAAATAATTCATGTTTAAATTAAGCCCCCAGAATTCTTATGTCACCTCACTGTTTGCTGTGAGTAATCTGTCTGTGGTATAGCAACAAAACCACCCTGTTTTGTACTGATACGTTCCATTCACTTCTACAAGATAGAATCAGAGCTACTGGACTGTAACTGTAATCTCTGTATCAATTGCTAGAAGAAATCCTTTTTACTTGAACAGTTTGGGAGATCCAACAAGGTTGTTGCATGAGGTTCTGATCTATACAATGCTCTGAAGCTTAAAGGAACCACAGTATATATCATTATGACAAGTAAAACCAGTACTGTTCCCTGAAATATATTGATTTGCTTTGATAACTGATATACATTATAAGTAGGTTAAGTACCTCTTTCAATGGATAACTTTAAAAATGAGATTAAATTTGTGCAAATTCATCTGTTGGAGGCTTTTTTTGCTAATAGGCTCAGATGGATATTTTCAGTTTGTGGCTCATTTGCAGAAAGGTGTTGTCTCTGATTCCTGATGGGCATTCCAGCACAGCTCAGAGAATAGATTTAAATCACGTGAGCAGTGTCCATTCTTCATAGGACAGTTTTCAGCAATATCCTGTCACAGACTTTTCAACAATTATTGAAAACATACATCCTATTATTTCTGAATAAATTTTCTTATAGTCTCAGGTTTTGTGGTCATCATAAGATGGAGCATATATCTGTGAAGTTGCTATTAAAACTTGTATTAATTCTCCTTTTTGTCCAGTTGACACGTGTTATTTTTGTGCACGACTTCATATTTTTTACACAGCATACTCTGTCTGTATTTAGTAAATGTTCTGTCAGCTGATAAGTAAGCACATGAACAGACAGCACCAATATTGTATTCCTGTCTGCAGAACAGTCTTCTGGAGTTCACTCGTGGATATTCCTTGACTGCTTTCACAAAGATGAAGGCTGAGTGACAGAGGTGACTTGTCTTGACAAGAGATATCGTTGCTTTGCAGAGGACCACAAGGAGGAAAAACAAAGAGAATCAAGAAAGAAGATTTGATTTACGTTTTGTTGTACATACAGTGCATCTGAAATGATATTTTCCTTTGAAGGCTGCTTCTACACTGCCACAAGCACAGAACTGACAATGAGGTATAATTTATCCACAAGAGAAATGGCAGGCTCAGCGTTTCAAAGTGAAATTTAGTGTAAGTGTTAAGTGTAAGTAACAATAACTGTGCTAGTCACTCATCTCTTACCATTCAGTACAGCATGCACAATCTACCTCAATTTATATATTCTATACTTAGTATCTAGTCTCTACATATTATATGCCGTCTCCTTGCCCTTTGTACTTGGCTTTTTTTTTCAAATCATGGGCAGTTTGGGTATTTTGTCTGCCTGCATTTGGAGTAAGCTTGCACAATAAGGCACAATAAAATCCCCAAGGCACTGACTATTTCCTTAGTCTATAGGTGATTGCACAGAAGTCAATAGGTTCGTTTAATAAAGTAAGGTCCAGTCTATGGGGGAAAAGGATTATTTTTCTATATAAATTACAACCATAATAGTCATTGATTTCCATCATCTTAATTTCCAGGAAGATTCTGTACACCTTGATCTATATTCTGCAGTCCTACTTATCTTACATAAAACTTCTGAATGAGCCCTTTTTTCAGTAGTCAGGGCAAGGTCCTGCAGAGTAGTTTTAAGAAAGAAAGGAAAGAAATTCTTCCTTAGACTGTGGGGCCCTTCTTTTCATTAGCTGAACAAAAGGAGAAAAATATTTCTGGTATTAAAAAGGAAGTTTAAGCTAAATCACATTAGAATTGAAAACTTTAACGTAATTTGTAGCTAGTGGATAGGAATATGTAATCTAGTGAATTAATTTTGAGCCCAAGACTGTAAAGTGACAATATGAAATTTAAAAATAATATTAATTTGAGCTTCTTTTTTAAAAAATTTCTCCCAGAGTGTAAAAGGTAAGCTCAGGTCCACTTAACACCTAAAAGGCAAGTAGTTTTAATTATGCATATGATGCAGAAGAATCAATTAAGCAACGGGGAAATTGTAATATGACTAAGGTCAAATAAGCAAGACAGTGGCAGAATAAGGAATAGAACTCTTTTTTCTTTCTACAACTACTATACATAAATGAGATGGAAATTAAAAAGTAATTAGGAGAAATATATTGAATTTGTATTGCTAATGGACTACAAAGGTTTTGGCTTTCTCTTCTGTGCTCTAGAAGGGCACAGGGGACTGATACACATTTGCTGATAGGTGCAGGACGTAGCTCAGCTGCGATGCATTGATCTGTGTACCCCAGGTTGCAATTGTTTGTAATTATACGTTTTATTCTGAAAGCATGGCTAATCATACTTTGGCATACTGAGACACACATTTGAGATTCGCTAGAAGCAACTGTGCTCTACTGTATACAATATGTATGCAAATAAGCAACAATTTTATCTGTGGAAAAACACCACGCAGCTCTAAAACTAGCCTATTGTTTGCCTTGCCTTATTCTTGAGTAACATTTTGTAACCTAAACAAATAAAACCTGGCATTTACCATCACACTTTTACAGTTGTGAGGTGAAAGCAGGGCCTAAGTTTAAGCTTTCTCAGTTGGTGGACCAAATTTTCATAAAGCGTCCATTATATTCTTGTACCTACAAAGTAACACAACACTACTTCTACCTGTGGCTGCCTTGTGTACTCATAACAATAGTATTTTTATATATAGTTTAGTAGACGTAAGTATATTTAGTGGAATATCATAGTCATATGCTTGACTATAGTTGACTTCAAAGAAGCTTATGACAACTCATACAGCTATTATTTGCTGCACATACTTTAGCTTTCAGGCAGATATTCAGTCCAGGAATGGCAATGAGCACTGAGCATTGTTGTGTTTCCTGTTCTTTCCCATTTTAAAATGTTGTCGTAAGAGATTCCAGGCCACGTTATTACTGTCCACATTATGGATATCACCCCTTCTGCTTTAATTCTTTTGGAAAAGTCAGTTGTCATCAATCAAGAGTATTGAAGGGAGCAAGGCAAAGGGAGAAAACATGAAAAGAGCTTCTTTCCATGCTTTTTGGCTTCCAGCTAGGATAACCCAGAAGATAGTTTTTTAAAAAATATAAAAAGATTATATGACAGAGCTATTTTTTCACCCTCTGTTATTTTTCTTTTTTCCCCCAGTCAAATGAAGAAAAAGGAGGAGTGCAAAACCAAACTAAAAATACCAATCAGAGGGATTTTTTCATTTTCTATTGAAAAGAATTGTCTTACATTCTAAAAATGTTATTTCAAAATGAAATGTTCATTTCAAACAGTCTAAACACAAATGTATAAAATTTCATAAACAACTTTTCTACATGGAAAACTTCACTGCATATTAGGGATTAGCATTTAAGCCTCTAGTCTGGATGTGCCTGGGAATCTGGATCTGCTAGGGACTCCATTAAAGGATTCTTTTCCTTGAGTGGGAGCTGCTGCTTTTTGTGTATGTGGTACATCAAGTGCATCTGCACGCTTACAGGAGAATGGAAAACTCCTCCCCTCCCATTTACAACTATCTTGTGAACACAGCCTTGCAGTTCCAACTGCAATGCAGTTGTGAGCAAGTACTAGATGACACAATTTAACCATGTTTGCCTCAGAGGAAAAAGTGTTGAAGAACGAAATGAGTCTGCTTGCAGTAAACTGCAAGTTCACAGAGAATTTACAAAAGGAAAAAAAACAGCAAAGTTCTTATAGTTGAACTGGTAACAAAGTTCATGTTTTCATTGTATGAAAGGCCTGTCTTTGGAGGAGATGCAATATCCTGCATGAAAAACAGCAATATCATCCCATATGACACAACTGTGACATCACCTTGGCCTAGACAGAGCAGATCATCAACAATTATAGGATGCTGCAATCTTCTGAAGGTTTTTAATTAAAATGTATTAATCTCATTATTTAAAGGATTCTAGTGTCAGAGACCTTCAGAAGAGAAAGACTGTAATAGACTTACAAAATTTGCTGTTAGAAGGGGAGATAATCCTGAATAGATAAAATTTTTAATGCTAAAATATTAACACATTATTGAATATGATTATTGTAATATTTGAAAAGTGAAGGATTGGTGTAGGGATTACAACATTAATGATAATATTTTAGAAGAGTTTCTTTTGCTAGCATCTGATAGAATAAAATCATCTGTCGCTTTCCATGTCATGAAAGACTATGAAATGCCCCAAAATGTGGCAAATTTCTGCTCAGAAAAAGCAGACTAAACTAAGCGCAAATGTTGAAATGTGTTCAGTACAGGAACTAATTTTCTTGCCTCTCTGTTTCTTGATTGTAATGCTTTGTAACAGCCAAGTGCTGACAATAGATTTCTTTGAGTTCTTCTTTAAAATAGAAAAGGTCCAATTTTTATAAAGTAGATTTTCATTTCACAGGCACAGCACAGTGTACAGACTGGTTTGGGTCAATTTATACTGCATTTGCACATGGAAGTAGTAGGCAGATGGTCATTACTCTTAGTAATCTATTTTGTTCCGTTTAAGAGGAATATGTAGGTAAAGTCCATTGCTAAAAAAGGCAGGGAAAAAACCCCCAGCATTAAGAAAAATAATGTTAACTAGAAGATACCGAGGAATTTGTGAATGTTTAATATTTCTCTAATGGATCTTCTTGTACAAAGTGTCTCTTATCATTTTCATCAAAATCTATTTGTCTTTGGAATTGGATGGCTGTAGAGAGAATTTAAAATTAAGGTTTATGATTAGCAAAAGAGCTCTTAGTACCATTTCAAAAAGTTAATGGTGCTGGGAGGGGAAAAAAAAAAAGTTTCATGAAGCAGCGAATTAGATGCATGCAGTGATAGCTCTTAGGGGGTTAGTTCTCATTCAACAGGATTTGGCTGCTCCAAAGGAGACTGGTATGGATCAAAAAGCTATTTAAGTCAACCAGAATGTTTCTAGTCACTCAATGGGAATTAAGCAAGGCTGTGGGAATCCAAACAAGTAGATATGTACATTTTGATGTGTGCTGCAGACTTCTACTGAAATCTCCAGAAATCTCTACCATTGAAGTAAGAGAGAAAATCAGTCACGTTTAATGCAAGATTTGCACCGTAGTTTGTGAAAGCCTGATTGGTTTTTTTGGTGCTGGGCACAGGAAAAAATCTCTGTTTTCTCAGAAATTAAGTAGATGAAAATCCTTCTAATGGACCTCTAAGAGCAGAATAACTCCTATAGGAAGACAGACATAAGGTGTTACTCTGGAAAAGAGTTTAGTCTGATTCCTGTCACATTATTGTCTCTGTAAATAAAAATAACCGCCCTTATGAGAGAGAATGGTTCCGTGGTTATGGTTATGCTGATAGGGTGCAGCCAGGAGAAAAACTATGGAGAACAGCCTAAGCAGTGCCCAGTCCATGTTTTATCCTGAGCATTGCTAAGCTATGAACTGCTTTCCAGAGACCAGGCATTAGGCCAGCGCTCAGATGAGAACTAACACTGTCAAGGCAACTCCTTGACAGACATTTTGTAAACTGCGCAACCCATAGTGTGCCCATAGTATATAGTTCATACAGAATCCTTCACAGCAATGTATACAACTCCATGTTATGTCAAACAGATCTCTATCTTCTGTGTGATCTTAATGGTTTTTTGTGTATCTTCAGGTGAATTCTTTGCTGTGCTGTGCATCTGTGTAAACAATTATTTTTGCTCTGGCTGCATAATTGCTCAGTTCCTTCTCTTACATTATCCAGTACTGTGAATTTAATTACTCCTTGTCTTGAAGTAATTTCTGATTTATCCTGTTAGCTTTGCTCCAGGGTGGTCCCTCATGAGCTTAGAAGGGCAAGGGTTCAACTATCTCAATAGCATCACTCTAATGTAAAGCCCTATCAAGCAATTCAGTAGTACAGGCTGTGCTTGACTATAGAACACACTTGCATATTTAAAGGATAATATTAATTAAAGACTTTTTGTTGCTGTGTGAGGAAGTTGTATTTTTCCTCTATCTGAATGAGTTCAGAGGATTTTTTGTATTATTTTAGTTTAACAGGAAACAAAACATGCAAATCAAGCTGCTACTCAGTATTCATTCCAGGAAAAGATGAGGCAGTGAACTGGATTGAATAGGAAAGGGGTGAGTATGTGTTATGTGCATGTTGGGATCTAGAGGTTCATTCCCTCAAGACAATATGAATTCCCCTGCTTTTCAGTGAGTCAAGGCAGCAACTGTGCACTGCCCTCAGGGTCTGCGATGGTCTGCTCAGCGGGGCAGAAATAATTTTTTTTCATTCATGTTATTCTTAGGAGCCCCCTTTGTTATCGTCTCAAAGGGAGTCATCTCTGGGCTAAACTTTTAGTCACTGGGGATAGGACTATGCAGCCAGGACAAGTACTGTTTTGCCAAACACAAGAAATAGCAAAACTTGTTCTAAAAATAACAGGATACCTAAAAAAGAATAATAGGGTACCTGAAAAGAGTGTGAAAGAACCAATCTTTTCTACAGTAGCACAACTCCAGGAGCTGGGTCTTCACAATGTACAGAGCCAGTGCCTTGTATAGCTCTAAAGAATCTCACAATGAAACCATAAAAGTTGCTATTCCTCTCCCCTGTGGGTTGAGCACTGGAGGTATTGAAAGTGGACTCCCAGCCTCATGAGGTTTTGCCTGGGATTTCAGATTCTGCCCAAGATTGGCGTCTTCCTGTCCTGTTGCTTGTGGTTGCCTAAGCAGTCTGAGAGTCTTTGTTTCATGAAGCATGAAGCTCCATTTGTAAGCCTTAAAGTCCAAAGGGAAAAAGTGAAAGATAACTTAAAATGCTGTGTGTGGTCTAGTGGAAAAAAACACCTATGCAGCAATTTTTTAATGAAATTATTTTTGATTAGACCAGGACTATGCAGTGCATGCCATGCACTTTTCTATGAAGCCAGCAAAACAGCTTTAAAAAGGCTCTAAAAGTTAATATCCTCACTTGGGCATGACTGAAGGTTTGGTGGTGGGGGTTTTTTGTTATTGGTTTTGTTCTTTTAAAAATCATTGTGCAGAAGGAAGACTATAGTTAATTTAGGTTTGGAGCTAAAATACTTCATTTGAATCTTGAAAATATAAATTTTTCTTCTTTCTCTGCTTTTCCTCTTTTAACTGTTTGAAATCCTATGTAGCTGAAAGGAATCTGGCTTTCTGGGGGACATTACAGAGGGACAGGAGGAAAATGAAAAATGAGAGACATAAGCATTTGCCCTGTAACCATAAGTTCCCAAGTTCTATAGTTATCTCTGAGGGTGGCTTCCTTTCCACTCTTAAGCATGTCCAGCTTCAGCTGGTTTTATAGTTACATCCCTGAAGTCATCTGCCCACATAATTTCCATCTTTTATTAGCAACTGCAAGTATGTGGGGATCCTGCAAATGAAGTCCAATGTTTATTTCCTAAGTTTAAACATTTGTCCCTCAATGTTTTGATTTGGGGGGGGGGGGGGGGGGGGAGAACCTTTTCTTTTTTTTTTTCACAGGGATAATGTTACCCTTGCTTTCAAACGTGGGTTTTGACAGGGTCCACAGAAACCTGGAGGGCTGCATAGGTCATTGCTACTCTGTTTTTTCAAGGGCCAGGTATGGTTTTCAACCAGATAAAGGAAATCAGCTAGAGGTTCTTAGGTCTGAACCTGTCATGATTCAGTAGTTTTCATCTTTATGCTTTGCCATAGCAGAGGTCTTAATTTAGGGATTAGCTTAGAAAAATCTCACAGCTTAGTTCCACCATGTGCCCGTCCTGCAGCTGGTATACCCAGTGTGTTCAGAAAAACAAACTGTTCAGCTGGCAGCAAACTCAAAACTGCAGCCAAAGTGTTGCCTGTTGCAAAAAAATATCAAGAGATTGGCAGGAGGCTTCAAGGGTTTGGGGAAAGCAATGTCCATCTCTACATATGTATAGGGCACATCCCCTTCTCTGCGCATAACCCCTGACTATACTGCAGAATTGTTCATATCCTCTGACAAAGTATCATAAGGGATGGTTTCTGGTACCCCTGCCCTGGACACACATAACTGTATTTATATTTCAGGGTTATATGTTAAACTTATATGCAATGTTTGATTATGCCATTTTGAAAACTACTTAATTATTTGCACCACCTTTCCTGCCTGCTCATCTTGCTAAGGTAAGTAATCACCCACCTTAAAGGGATTCCTTACTTCTTTTCTGTTTCACTCCTCCAAAAATAGAACTTTGGAAATTTAATATGGAAAAAGGGGGGGGGGGGGCAGGAAAAAAAAAAAAGACCTTGCAGAAGTATGAAGTCAGGAAGTGCTTTCACAGAAAGTTAGGAGACAAACATGTCTTCTGTTACACACGAAGCCTTACTGAACATCCAGTTCAGCCGTTCAGATGATCTGTTAATAGAAATACACTTGTCTGTGCTCTTGTGTATTTTCTTCATCCACAGAGATGAAGAGATGCTTGGGAAAGCATCTCTGACACGACTCTGGCTTTTCTCTTACTCTGGTTTTCAAATAAATAACCAATGGCTACAGGGCAAAGAAACCAATTATTATGAGACATGAACAAATGAAATCTAGGGAATATAAATACTTGGTCATTCCTTATTGATGATATCTGAATATGCCATATTTTGTTAATAATGTGATAGCTTTTTTGACACAGATTTATTCTGAATAACGTTACGTATTATCTCATCCTCCTCAGCGTACTATTTCTTATATTGTTTTTCTCATTATCATACTTCTTTTCAAACCTTTCAAATATTGATTTACAAATAATGGTGAAAAAAAAAAAGGAATAGCTATGAGGCAGCTTCACTTGAGAAGAAAAAAAAAGAAAAAAAAAGGTTAAACTGGCTACTACTGAACTTCTTCAGTTAATTAGAGGATGTTAAAATTCATGTAATTTGGCTCTTGAAATACATGTGAAATGGTTACCAGAATGGTGTAAATATTTATAATTACATTTTCTGAAAGTTAGATTAAGAACAGCAAAGTTTGGTGGGTTCTGAGTAAAAATATAAGATATGTTAATAAGTATCTGGAACATGTGGATTCAAGAACACGAATAGAAATTTCATTCTGTTGTTAGAAAGCAAGATTCACATCAAAAGATCTGTTATTTACTTTTTTTATGGTTTAGTACAAACCAGATTCTCAATTTCACCCACATCTTCTTTCAGCATCTTTTAATTTGAAAACATAACATTTTAAGATCCACAGAATGAGCCGGAGAATAATTGAAAATCTTCTTGTTCTTTAAAATCCTTTCTTAAAAGGTGTTTTGTTTTCCAAATATCCTTTACATATTTTTTTATTTTCCAAAATAAAGCTTAACATAGAGGAGACAGAAAGAAATCAAAATGCATAATTGAGAGTAAAATCTATATATTTGTACAGAAACAAACTGTGATAAATACAAAGAGTAAAAACATACTTTTATAATCTTATGGCTGATATGAATAAACGCAACCCCCCAGGCTTATGCATACATTGCAATTTTCTGTTCAGGAGTAGCTCTTCAAGATAAATTCATGGATTGTACGAACAGTTGTAGATCCACTGGTTTAGTTTATCCACTAATTTGGTTCACCCAGATGGGAAGATGAAAGTCATGTAGTTGGTAGTATATTTTGAGGGGAGACAGGACCAACTAGGAGTGGGGCACTGGTCTCACTTACCTTGGTGGAGGTCCAGCTCGTAGTGTACTTTTTGCTGTCTTGCCTATCTGAAACATTTTGGGTTTACACGTTTTTCAACAACATAAAAGCTAATAACTGTATTAAGGAATCCTTATGCTCTTTCTCTGCATAAATGAACAAACAGCATTTGAGCTTTAGTTTAATAATATTGCATTTTAGTATAATTATAACATCTTCAATGAACAGCTAGAAAATAGAAAATATGATGGGGGGGGGGGGTGTTAAGAACTAATTTTCAATTTTAACAACAATCTGCCATGCCTGTATAGTCCAATTTACATTTTATTATCTTGTACGTTTACACAGCAAAACATTTCTGTTTTTTCTACTTTTTCATAAGTGCAGCTGTTAAAAATCATTGACATGGCATTGTGAAGAATATCTATACATCCATTTCAACCAGAGTAGTATTGAAAGCGTAGAAAAACACTGTAAATATGGATTGATACTATGGCACTGGTTCATACCTTGAACGACTCTGGCATACTGCTACAAGTTTGAGACAGATTTTCAGCTTCTACTCTGAAGAAAAAGCACACTAATGCTCAAATGACTTTTAGAGAAATGTGTGGTTAGAATTAGCAGTATACTGAATTCTATGCATTTTTAAGATAAATCAGACCCCCAACCACAGCACTTCCTAACCAAACCTTTGGAGCTTTACAATAAATCTGTGTAGACTATTTATCAAGCCTTCTGAAATAATAAAAGTAAAATAACCTATCCTGCAAACTGGGATTGATGTCCACTTTTATATACAGTCATAGTTTAATAATATAGTAGTCCTGCATTTTCAATTTAATTTCTCTGTCAAAAAGTGTAAATTACACCAGTTTTCTTTGCCGCCTGAAGTTTTTATTTTTCGAAAAAAGAAAGCCCCTATCAAAAAATTAGATTTTAAACTAAAGTATATATTAGAGAAAAATGTGTCCAGTCATATGTGATATTTTAAGGTGGATAATATACGTCAGTAAAGTATTGTATGATATATATATATTCAGAATACAGTATTGTATCTATTTGTTTAAAAAAGCATAGTAATTTCTTTAAGAAAAAAAATAAATATCAGTTGGGTTTTATGACACCCAAAGGGGAAAAATAAAACCTAAACCAAACTAAAAATTAACTTGCACATGATCTTTAACTTGTTCTCCTGATGGACTCAATGTAAAATATAACATCTGTGTTATGAAATATATTTTATATAAATATACATATGAAATATATGTATAGTGTAAGAGGTTGTAACAGATGGAAACATTTCTGATAAAATCTGAATGTCTTACAATCTATTTTTATTTCAGAGATAGGAGAAAATTAAAACTGTGTAGAAATACGAAGGTGAAACTTGGTAGCATCTGAAATTTTTAATACATTTCAGTGCACTTATTTATTAATATGTTTAACAGCACATACAGAAGAGCAGTAGAGGAAGTTTTTTGTACAAGCGACACCTGCTCTCTACTGCTCAGATGAGTCCAAACACAGGCTATTTTTGCAGAAGTAACTGGAACTGACAATTAAATCTCTCTATAAAGCTATCAAATATCAGATACCAGAGCTGGATATTTTGTCAGTTTCTAGAAACCATTTTTGTTGAACTCAGATTTTCACTTTGGGGGTGGTGTCACATGTGAGCAGAGTGCATCCTTTTTGCATGTTAGCTTCCAAAGAAGCGTGCTGAATCCAGGCTTGTCTTGATTTAATTTTGCTTCAGAATTCAAGGGAATTCAAATTTCACTAGGGCGTTGGTCTTGCTTCTTTGAGAACGTGCCAAAACTATGACTATTACAGGTTTCATTATACCTTCAGATCTAATAGACACAATTCATACATCAACTCATGCCAGGAAAAGCCATGGTCAATCCAACCTCATTGATTTTTGTGCATTTCCATTCTTAATAGGTTTTATATACCCAATATGGGAAGAAAAAGGAAAAAAATACACATCTAAATCTTCTGGTGTTGACATAGTTTTAACAGAAATGTATTTCTATCTCCGTAAAAGTACTGAATACTTCGCTGAAATAATTTCTGTGAAAAATGAAAGTTAGTGACAATTATGTGATTCTTTTTTTCAATCAATGCTTATTAATTGGCATCAATAGAAAATGTGTGCACACTAAGAATAGTGAATAAATCCCTAAACAAAGTTACGGCAGCAGAGCTTAACTAGTAAAAGCAGTTTTAAATGAAAACTTGAAGGAAATCAGTCCTGCATGGAATGGTTATTAAAAGCATGTTGAGAAAAGTATCTGTACATTTTTCCCACACATTTAGTAAGACAATAATATAATAACAATAAGTTGAAACATTGTTTTTCCTTTCAAATGGAGCAGTATCCAAGTAGCAATAGACTCTTCTTGAAGTCAAATAAGTATATTTTAAATAATTAACAGTGAACTATTAGTCTAAGTATCAGCAAAAATCTGCTCAGTAGCAGAAGAAAGTCAGAGTCAAATGACACATAACTGCTCCTTCTGTAGACTGTTTTTCAGCAACATTATTTTCCTTTATGTAACAGTTGCTTTGATGATGTACTTCCGTAGTTTTGGGGGAAACCTCACATCCTGTCACCCTTGCTTTTCCCCTCACTTTTTAAAAATAAGAAGAAAATTAGGAAAGGAAATACGATGGTAAGCCCTTTGCTTTTCTTCTGACACAGGTCGCTAATTTACTCATTTTCTATCTGTATCCTTTGTACTTTATTATTACCGTGAAGAGTGTTCCTATATAATGGCATTTTCAAGGCCAGATCTGGAGCATACGCAATTTTTGTTCTTAGGCCTGTTTATTGTAAAACTTCTGGGAAAATGAAACTGATGATTTACAGTACTATGGAGTATAATTTCTAAATCATTTTGGTGGCACTGCTGTGTAAAACCCATTGCGCATCAATAGGACCTTTGTTTCTAAGCCATGTAAAAATATTTGAAAACATACATGTGACAGGCGAATCCAGATAAAGGAAAAGTAAAGGTATGTCCACTGCAGAGTAATAAAAAATAAAAATTTGCCCAAGATTGTATACTGACATAGGGGACCAGATTTCTCAGCAGTGACATTTGTGCTCTTAATAATCATTGCTATAAGTCACAGGGGAAGCACTTACTGCTGCTCAGTGGGAAGACCAAGTCCTGCCCAATGTGCAGTAACAAATGTGTAACATGGGGCAGCCCCTGGAGTTCCTTTGGGAGAGGGCAAGAGAATGCAACTTGTCTTCTCATAAGATTACTGCTGCACATTGGAAGAGGCATAATTAATGATTTTGATACGAATTTTTTTCACCCATTGCACACTGAGTAGCATTGCAGTTATTTTTGCTTAGACCTAAAAATCCCCTAAACTCTGACAAGTATTCACTTTCTAGATTTCAGGAAGGGACTAATGCCTGCGAACAGCCAGTTCCAGTGGAAAGCGTCACATAGCTAAGCAGGACCTTGTTCTGTAGGTCATTACAGCTTCTTTTGCGGTGGTTACTATCTGTGTAGCACTTTTCATCCTCAAAAGACTGAAAACATGCAGACAATAATTAATCTTCCCTGCACCGCTATGAGGTAAGTAAACACTGTTAATCCTATCTGATGAATGGGACAACAGCACACCTGGGTATTCCTGGTTGAACTGAAGTTGGTGAGTCACAATTTCACCTACGGAATTTCAAAGGTTTATTTACATGTGATGTTTGCACCACTTTAACTATATCAGCTTGAATTTGGTATAGTTAAAAAAGGTACAAGCTCTAGAGTGGATATAGGTGAACTGGCATAAAAACATTTCTACTGGAATAGCTTATTCATGTTTGATTATTGTGGTAGAAGAACTGTTATAGTAATACAGCAGCATTCACTTTACTATCTGTATTGACTGCACTATTTTGGTTAAGAAAAATTGTACTCAACTCTAATAATTTTGTAAGTGTGGACAGAAATATAGACCCGTCCTTTAACAAAAAACGTAGCAATGAAAAAGTTGGCCAGCTTTCTCACTTTCCTGTGTTTGCCACTTTTTTGCTTGCAATCTAACACCATTTTGTTGTAATCCCAAGTGTGCTGTGCCTCCCTGTGTCTGCACATTTATACATTTTGGAATAAGCGTGTGAGAACACAACCAGCTGAGTAGGTTTCCTGCAACTACTTTGATTGTCATTGTTATATTTGGATGAGCAGTCTGTGCTGGTGGGGTGGAAAATACACTTGGGGATTCTGCTTCTCCAGTCTCAAGTAACCAGAGAATAGTGGCCATAAACCATCTCCCAGTTGCAAGTTGTAGTTCCATTTGCAAATACAGTATTTTGGGCAATTGGAGGTAGCTCTACAGTGTTCATATAAGTATTGCACCTGAGTTAGGAGAAAGACTAGGAAGGACTGTAATGTATGCTTTGTTTCAGTCTGCAAGGACAAGGCAGCCCTGACAGTATAATTTAGAACAGCTCTCCTGCTTGCTCATATTAATCCCAAGTTGCAAAGGAGAGGAGTAGCCTGCTGTATAGAATATGGCTTCCTTGCTTTGTGAATAGCTTTGATGTCTGTTAAGTGCAATGTTTTCTTGGTAAAGTGAAGGTGGGAGACTTTTATACTGTATCTAGTTTGCCGGTCATATGGGTGCCCTGGTATGGTGACGGACTCTTCTAGACCTGTCCAAAGCAAGCCTAGCTTCCTACTAGCCTGTGCCTCTGGGCTGCCTTTTGATGGGAACCCAATCATGGAAGGGAGGGAACATGCATCTGGGGCACATCCAGACCTTGCCCTGACATGGAGTCAGGCAGGACATGCACTGAGGTTCCACAGTTTGAGTATAAACCTAGTGGCCCAGGATCCAGCAAAATATCCAAACCCTGCACCTCAGAAGTCACGCTTCCCCATGGCTCCACAGTTGGCACATAGTTTCAAACGCCTCAGTGCTGGAGGTGAATTCCTTCTTAATGAGACCATTTACCTAGTGAAAACTACACCTACCCAGTTCTACCACTTGCCATATGTCACTGCTATTGCCGTTTTACTAACAGAACAGGATGAAAAAGTAGAATTTAGTTTCAATGTTAAAAAGATTGTAAAAATGTTCCTAGGCATATATTTTTAACTCTGAATAGATAGCTAACTGGAGAACCATGTCCAGTTTCCTCAACCTCATTTAAAAATTTAATTCTGCTTGGATTTGGATCTTGCCAGAGTTCTTTTTCCACTGTGGTAATAATAGAGGATATCACAAAGGAGCACTACTTTTTTCTTACTCTTAAGCATTGCCATTAATCATTCAGTTCTGTAGTTGCATGAATATTTAGCGGCCTGAAGCATTTTTTAAGAGACTGACATGTCTGAAAACCATTATAAACTTTAACTTTCTAACTGTAATGATGTTCAAGATGAAGATTGCTCACGACAAGAAGATGAAGAACAGTCATGACAAGTTCTCCTTGAAGAACAACCACCACTGATGGAACAAATTTCTCTGCCCTTTTCTGGTATTTGAATTACATGCTGCTTTCACGTTTTGTCATAGCTGGGTGTCAACCAGTTGGCTGCCTCCCAGCTTCTGTTAGCAGCTTTCTGTATTTCAATAAGTCAGTTCCTCGGCAAAATTTCCTGGATGATTGAATCCTCATCAGAGAGGAGTTAAAAAAGATATGTGTTTCAAGTAACCCAGGTCACCCTTTAGATAAGTAAAGCAGCCATGTGTTCTGTTTATCAGGACAGCAGACTGCAATAACAGATGCTTCTCTACCACCTTGCTTACTGAACATCAGCTATTGCCTACAGCTAGGCTTCAAAGAGACGAATAGAGCATGAGGAACTCCAACAGCAAGACAAGATCGGTTTAACTTTGTGGGAGGGGGACTGGGAAGAGAAAGAAGGCCTTTAACCTCAATTTTCTAGTAAAATAGGTCATGAGTTACATCTGCATGAAACTAATGGACAGATACAAAACTAAGATTAGTCAATAACAGCAGCATCTGGCATTTCTGCTTTCAAATCCTGATGAGAGGTGAATTAACCCTTTTAATTATTTTGCATTGTACTCCCCTCCTCCCCTTTTCCATAGCTATGGGCAGACTTGTCCCTTGTATGTAGTTAGAAACTATACAGGGAAGGGCTTAATTGTAACTACTTTGTATTTTGAAAAACAAAGAATAAAATTATAAGAGAAGAAAATACAATTCAAATACCTTGTGTTGTAAACATACAAAAAGAAAAAATAGAGAAAGGAGAGTGCATCTTCCATCAAACATTAAATAAAGAACTTGCTCTGGAAATGGATTGGGCTCTTCCTGACTTATGAAACAGTCCAGCCCCAAAGCATGTTTTCCATTTTCTGACCCATCATCAATTTTATAAAAAACTAATGTTAGCTTTATTGAATACCAAAACAAACAAACAACATAGGGAGATGAAATAAAATTATCTAAGTCTGGAAAAAACCCCACCCAACTGTCAAGTTCAAGCCTTAGGACTTACCCTGTTTCCAGGAAGCTTGTTCAGATCTATATGCTGCATAGAATTGTTACCTCAATGTAAGACTGTTACAGTCTTTTTTCTTTTCCATTTGTGTTTTCCTCCTCCAAGTGGATTGTTTCCAGTTGTTTGCGTATGTGTACTGAGGCAGCCAAGTTTGCTTGATGTGACTTTTAGACAGTTGTTAAAATAAATATACGATGCCCTCCTTCCCACTAAATAGCGGTAGTTAAAAGAAACAAATATGTTTAGTTCAGGATTCATAGCAATATCAGACTGCACATTCAAGGAACTATTTAGTTTTGTGATAGATTTTCATCCTCCTCTGAGTTTTCCCTAGAATAATAAAGTAGAGTTAAAATGCAAGGCACGTATGAAAAACCAGAGTTCAAAAACATATGTGCTGTTTATATAGTAGACTATCATTGCAAATTTCTTTTTACTATTTTTTTAAATCAGGAAAACCACACTGCTTTCAAAGATCAGTACTAAAGAATGGCCTTTTAAAAAGGGAACCCCAATTTTTCACAAGCACTAATACTCTTCCTATTGGTGAGGAAGTCAATGAGATTTTCAGCACTCCACACTTCTGAAATTCAAAAGGATTTTAATTCTAAGAGTTGAAGGGTGCAGTGCTTTGATTCTGAGGATTTATATAGCAATGAAATATCTTAGCCATTTGCAAAAATATCTACTTTTACATTACTAAGTTTGTTTTCTCATATCCAATGTCAAAGTTTTGATTCCCAAACCCAATTGAAAAGTTTTCCATGCTTCACCTAAGTGAAACTCAGAAATAGAGGAAGATATTTGTTGAGTCATTTTGGGCTTGGGGTTTTTTGTGGGGTTTTTTTTTTTTTGGGGGGGGGGGGCAGGGTTGCTTTTTAGGGAAATGCAGAACCATTCACAAAATAAATAGAATAAATTCCTGGGAATCTGTGGAATAGATACTATCAAAGGGGTAGCACTGCAGATCAGAAAGGAAGATATTTTTTGTGGAAAAGACCTAATGCTAAGTAAAAAATGCAAGCAGTAATTCCACAGCACATTAAAATAATTGTCAATTATGCATACAGAAACAAGTCTATCTAACTGATATTCTACTAATGGAGGGAAAAAAAAATCTTGTAAAGATTTTGCATTGGGCTCACACTATTCTTACACCTGTAACTCCACTGTGTAATCACTGCAAAGTATAAAATATATGTAATTATACTTACCTAAATTTTAAAATATGGAACATATATTAAAGTCAAATTTCTTTCTTCAAATACAGATAATAAGTATCAGTATCTGAATAAAAAATAACCCCCCTACATAGCAGACATACATGGTGGAAATCTTTTTCATTTGAATTGATCATTCCAGGTTTTTGTCAATGAAGAGAACGTAATAAAGTCTCCTGAAGAGTGTCAATGTAAAGTGCTGGAACTATTATAGCATCTTGGCTATTCCCTATCCCTGGAAAGTTTCTAAGCCAAGTTCCTTGTAACACCAGAAAATTACTGTGTGCAAAAAAGATATTAGACAGACAGTGAGACGAAGACCAAGGGAGCCATCGTTCTTGGCTGAATTTTGTTTATGTTCCTTCAAGAAGTCTATTTAGGAATTAAAGCAGCTTTAGTTCCTTCTAGGTTCCCTGTAGTCAAGAGAGAGCCAGCACAGCCAGCAGATGTGAGACACCAGATGACATCCAGGGAGGGACACATCTCTCTCTACATAGTGTATGGAGAGCTAGTGGATGCTCCTATGTTTTCATCTTGTAGAAGGAGTACAAGGTCTATCTTGCTATCTATGTTCCCCTTAGTCCTAGCACATAGAATATTTTGTATGACACAAGTTTTCCTGAGATGTCTATGGAGCAGTGGTGATTCTCAGTCTTTGCTCTTCTGTCTCCATAATAAACTGTGGTAGAGTTGTACATGGTATCTCTCTTGAAAGAATGTATAGATATCCTTATCTGATTAAAATGTTCTGCTTTGTTTTACTCTGTGATTTTGACAAACAACGACATCTGTCCAAAGTCTGCCAGTATGATAGATATTGAGCATAAATCACATTATCTTGTGTTAACATGTCCCTTGGAACAATACCTTGCCATAAGTTCTCTTGTAAGATGGGAATTAGACCCCCGGGGATAAACAGAGGACTCAGCTTCCATTTACATCACTCATTGGAGAACTTCATTGATACAGCAACCCCAGATCTGGTACAAAATAATGCCAGCATGAAATAATGATTGAATTCATTCTTGCTAATGGAGTTCTTTTTGTGTGCTGTGGGGGAAAAATGAGGCAATGATAATCTTTACTATTTAAAAATATGCTGAGATGACTTATCCATTGGAATTCACCTTTGCAGTACCTCCTTCTTATCTGCATACAAGACCAGTGAGGTATGAACCATATAATTCCAGTGAATGGATGATTCCTTATGGCAAAGAGGTTAAAATATTAAGTAACTATATATAGAATCAAATACGTATTTTTCTCAATTAATCTGCTCTAAAAAATGCTCAGGTATTATAATTGTGTGTGTGTTGTGCTGGTATTTCTGTATAGCATAAACCATATTATTGTTAATAGGATTCAGGATGGCTCTTTTATCCTCCACTCAAGTGCTGCACTACACCATTTAGAATTTTCTTTGTTCTTGCTGCACAGGATATGTTGCTGTGCATTCTCTCTTTGTACATATGGATAACAAGATAGAAGTGCACACAAAGTGAAAGACAATAATTTTTGAAATTTCATCTAAAGAGTGGGAGAAATAATTCAGAAACCTCAACCAAAATAATGTATATTACTTTGAATAAGACAGTTTCATAGGAGCACAGCAGTAGAAATAATAATTCTCAGTTGTAGCAATGTAATTTTCCACCCTCCAGCTGAAGACAAGATTAAAGCAAGGGCCTGACCCTAGAGTCCCACTTGTGTTTTGAGATCACAAGATTACATCAGCCTGTATTTCAAGGGAAGTTTCTAGCCCTCATGTGGAGAAAAGCTTAACAATGTGAACTTGTAGTGTCTGTTCAGACAGACACTGTACGATGAACACCTGAATATGCCAAAAACCCCAAACTCTCAGAATAACCACAGACTCCAGAAAGGACATATGGCAACACAGAAGTTTAGTCCTATGGCCACTATAAATATCAAATAGAGGTACACATTTAAATGTTACTGGATAATAAAAAAAAAGGAGTACTTTCCTGTATTGTTAATAGTATGATGCCTATTTTCCTTTTTAATAAGGTAGTTCTTAGCATGCTAGTACTGTGAAAATTCAGTCCCCTTCCTTTTAAATTAAATCATGAACAGTCAACCAGTAAGTCTGATGTTTACTCTCATGTAAAGTCATCACTGTACTTGTGGGGGATTTTTATGTGTTCTTTTTTTTTTTTCCCCCAAGGTGGTATTCCGTTCAGTCTGCTGTGATCTTTGCCACTGACTTCACCTCCAGCACAAACCCCAGGGCTCTAATACTTGATGAGGTCACATTGCTATGGTGCTGCTCCACTCCTGGGAGACAGCAGAGTTGTCCTGATGCTTGAGAGAACAGAGGCCTCTCTAGGGAACTTATTTTTTTCTGTATGCACAGAAGACTGAGGTGAGGACAGAAAGACTGTGAAGAAAAAAAATCTATCAGTCTTTTCCTTTCTGTAGCAACAGAGGGATTGCACTGATAAAAAAATTGTGAGGAAGTAGAGAGAAGTTATAAAAAGGTGGTAACGCACCAACAGCTCACTCCAAACTTACACACAAACTCAAGATAAACATTATCAGGAGGGATGGGGATGTGATTTTACAGCAGTTAAGGAGAAAGGAATACGGGCAAGCCAAAAATAGTCCTGGAACAGTATAGTGATTCAGTTTCAGTTAAGGTAAGTGCCGTCAGAAACTTCCTCATGGCTTTTTCTTTGGGCCAGGAGGCAGGGAGAACCATAGGTATCCTCTCACTGCAATTCTGAACAGGTTCTCCTGAGTTTTAGCACAGTTAGAAATTCTGAGGTATGACTACTCTGGAAAGATTAAAAGCCCTCTTTTTCTGCTATGTATCATAGCAGATGATTAAAATAAAAAATAAAATAAAATTAAATAAAATTATATTAAATTAAACTAATCTTTGCAGCCTTAAAATACTTGCAGCCTAAAATACATTTTAAGCTCTCATTGGAATAGGTTTTTCTGTAATTTTTGTAAAATATAGTTCAAGTTTCATTCAGGAATTAAATGAAACACAAAAAACACCCAAGAGGAGAGCAGAAGGGCAGGACATTAACGTGGAAAGTTGTTTTACTCATTTTGGATACTTTCCTTTGTATATTCTCTATGAACTTTAAGAAAGCATATGTCTTAATTAAATCCACCATACTGCATAACCCTTCTTCTATAGTCTCCAGAGTGTATTTGGATGTTGTACTAGGAAAACATTACACTCCAAGTCATGATAGTATTATGATTTTAAAAAACTACTACTCCAGATGGGATCCTTGTGCCCTAACTTTAGCCGTTCCAAAATGAGGAGGCTACACCATTTTATTTTTCTAAGCTGCTTCTAGGCTGAAGATGGGCATCTTGAGACTTCACTGGTGAGGGAATCTCAGTAACTCAGGCAAGAAATCTAACTTTTAAGCAGCTGAAGTTGGTGAAATGAAAATGGATCTTTTTGCATGAAGAAATATGAAACCAAAACCTTTGTATCTTTTTATGGGGAGTAGTCCTTGATTTCAGAGGCTATTCCAGTAATTACAGAAATGATAAAATTACACAGATGAATGATCCAATGATAAGAAAGAATTAGCCACCAGAAACCAGAAAAAAAGGCCATGCTGCAGGGTTTTTTTCACAATGCTGCTGTACCCTGTTGGAAGGAGATGGCAAAGAAGGAACTGTAATTTCTCATTTTAAAGAGTGACAGGAGTAATAAAATCCAGGTATTTCTAGTATTTGTAAGCCAGTATAAAATTTTACGGTAAATTCTTTGTGATCAAGGAAGAAAAACAAAAAATACTATTAAAATAACAAAACAAAACACAGATTTACATTAACTAATTTCCATAAAGCAGATTTTTCAAGGAAGATCACACACATTTTATAATTACTGAATTCAGTGACATTTCTGACAATCAAGACTACCCTTCACTAGATGACACCTATAAAAAAACTCATGTTCTGTCATGAATTACAAAATTCATTATAAATTGAGAATTATATAGCGCTTAAGTTTTATGTGGTGCTAATAATGTTGAAGATCTGATTGTAGTACGGGTAAAATATCCCTAATCTTTACAAACATTGAACTTCAATACAGAGTTCTTTTTAATTACTTGAAATTAATGCTGAGTTCAGTTTCTATAAAGAAATGTCTAATTCCCACTGCAAGGTAAGAAATATCACAGTCTCAAAATTTACATAATTTATCTCTATGGCACGAATTAATTTTTCATCTATATACATTTTTAAGAATTAGAAAGGTAAGGACCCTTTGCAAATAACATTTAAGTTTTCATGTCGATAGAAATTATTATCTTAATTTTACCTGTTCAGACTGCTGGGAGTTGAAAATATAATGCATATGCCAGGTGCTTTTTCAGAGTAAAACACGTTAAACAACCCATTACCTTGGCGGAAGGAAGTGGCTTTGTTTTTGTTTCATATAACTTCATTCCCTTTAAAAAGGAATCTATTTTATTTTAAAGTTGCCTGCGATCAAATTTAATGTTGAGCTCTGATGAAAAATCAATCATTTTAAAATGGTATGGCTGAGACTGTAGGAATGGGTGAAAGTGCCTATCCATTTTGCAGCTGACCCTGGCTTATATGAGTTAGAAACATAATTTTCTGTTTCAGTGTAGACACAGAGAAAAAAAAGTTCATGCTTCAATAAAGGCTGAGAACGCATCAATGATGTCAGGCATCTTCTCAGGTGCACAGCTCCTCTCCTGTGGCCTGAGGAATGCAGTAGTATTCCTTCCCATTCCTCGTATTTAGGTGTTTTACAACTACAGAATATCAAGCTTTTTCCCCCTCTTCAGCCAATCATAAGGCAGTAAAAGGTGAGGCAGTTAGGTGTAAACCTAGGCTGAGAAGTTTAATTTCAATTCCATTAGCTTTGCCATCTGTTTCATCTCAGTGATACAAGGTACTGACAGATGGGGATTCTGCTCTTGAGTTCATGCTGTTAAACACTGAGCCATTGGCTAATAAACTTACTGCCATTCATGATCAAATTAACGGTAAGACTCTTCTACTCTCCAGCTAGATACCTAGGTCCTACATAGTAGGATCTATGATACCTACATCTTTTCACTGGCTCATCCCGAGGACAGGAAAGAGGTGGGGTTTCTGCATATCTGGCCATAAATACTGGAGGGCCTCCTGCTCCAGAGCTGGGCATGACTGAACAGTAATTCCTGTCTGGTGCAGAGTCCAGGTAAGAGATTTGGCTGGGTCCAGTTACAATGCACAGATCCTCTTCATACAACTAGGAGTCTTGGGCTGAGCAAGGAGTATTTCTTTTTATTTTACTTTCTTATTGACGCTGCCACAGATGTGTGAGCTGAATGATTAGAAGTAAAGCACTGCTAAACCAGTTTGTGAGTTATGGTTAATCTGACTAAGGGGCTTGTCTCAGGTGAGCTGTAGCTAAACACATGAAGTTGACTGCCATGCAGAGCTGAGATTCATTTATCGAAGTATAATATTTGTTGACTGGACTTCTACATTGGAATCACCCTAGGCTCCTCTTCTTTAGTCAGTAAAGAGAAATAAATGCTTCCAGGAAATAATTCATTTCATGCTATAGTAGACATCTAGGTACAGATAAATCATACCATTTCTCTTCGTTGACATCAAAATGTCTTTATTTCAGTAAAAATAATAGCACATCTCACATGAAAACTGGCACTATTTTTCAGATTATTGCTAACATTCTGAAATAAGTAGTTTAAGACCAGCGTGTAATTCCGTACCCACACTGCATAAATTACTTGACCAGTGCTACTCCAGTTGCAGGATCTGAGAGAGACTCACGGGGAAGCTTACCTGTTTGGCAGCCAGAGGAAGAGAGCTGGTGTCTTCCAGGGCATGAGGTGCCAGGCAGTGGGTCACGGGGGTCCTGTACCCTGCTGCTCCTCCTGGGAAATCTTCTTTTCCTTCAGATTTTCTTTGTGGATAAAGCCACGCTCGGTGGCACCTGCCCTGTTTCAGTACAAAACTGCGTGTTCTTGCGCCTCAGCTGTAACTGGCTGGTAGATTGTGTCTGAAACCATCTATGTGCTGATCTTGGAAAAAAGTATGCTATAGGAATCAGTCTTGCCTAGTGTGTGAATGAGCGGATGTGGGCTCTCAGAAAAAGAGGGTTTCCTTCCTGTTAGGATAGCAAGTGATGGCGCATAGTACTTCAGATTAATTTCTAGACTTGAACAAAGCTGCTAGGGAGGCTTGAAACCAACAAGATACCAGATTTCCCTACTGCCAGTTTCTTTAAAACAGGCAAATGGCAAAACCAATTCTGACAATTACGTCCTTACACAATGTGAGGCACCAGGAGACAGTACTTCCTGAAAAGAAGAGGCAGACTGTTTCATTAAGCATAAGAAGACCTCAGACTGAATCTGCTCAGACTTTTTTTAGGAAAAGAATCCTGTTGATAGAAGACAGCAGAAAAGAACATAGACACTCCTATGACGAAGGAGATGTAATTTACATAGTTTTATGCAGTTCTCTCCTCCTTACAGGGATCTATGGATGGCACACAAAGGAAGAGGAAACCTGTCTCACTGAGATAGGAGTCTGATAAAAATAACCTTCCAGGTACTTCACTAACTCATTGCTGCAATAGCTGTAAGTTAGGTCACTGCTAATTACTGTGGCTGAGGTTCTAAATTTCTTTTCCAGACTATTTACTACAGATATTAGTATTTACTACAAATGTTAGTTGCACTTCTCTCTCCTTTTTTTGCTTCAATATGAAGTCAATAATTTTCTCTCAGATCTGAAAAACAAACAAAAAAACACATTTTAAATGACTTTTCAATGATTCCTTTTCTCAGAATCTATATTTATACTGGAGGAGGGGAGTGCAGTACAATATGCTCATATCACATACCACTTTTGTCAAAAAGATTTATTGGAAAGGTATAATGCATTATTAACTGTAAGTCCTTACAAACAAGAGTGGTTTTGAAGGTGGTCTTTTTCTGTCAATTTTTCTAGATGTGAGAGAAATACTTTTGCAAGCATTTTTTCAATTGTATAAGTTTATACAGTTTTTCCACAGTAACAGTTTTGACTTACTGTTTCTATCTGTAGAATTAGTTGCACTCAGGTCTATTGCATTTCTTAAAATCTGTAGATAGGATCCTTTCTTTCTTTCTTCAGTGTTCTTGATTGGTCTTTTTCCCCCATAGCAAAAAAGGTGACAGGGTATTTTTAACTTTTCATACAGTTCTCTGTCTCCCTTAGCATTTTGTTTAAGCTCATTCCCTTCTGTAGGACACAGCAGAGTATTCCACTCCCACATGAAGTGGCCATAATTTATGCCCATAAGCAGTCACTTGCTTATATGAATCGCCTCTGAGAAATCCCCAGTAAGCCAAGATTAGCTTCCAGTTCTGTTCTGAAATCCAGACATAGGAGCGTCCATTACACATTTCACTTTTGTGCCTCCAGTTCCTTGTGATAACACGATAATAACTCACCCATGTAACAAACCTAAAGCCTTGCCATTACTTTTAGAAATCTATATTAAATTATGTTATTCTCTTGAAAAAAAATTGTGAAGGAGTAAATGAAATCCTTGAAAACATGAGAAACATTTTATGGACTTTTCCTGGAATAACGGCCCAGTAAAAGGAGCAATTTTTGGAGGCAGTTCATGAAGGGACAAGAATATTGTCATGGGCCAGGAATGTTCTGACCCAAAACAAAATGGAAAGACCATCCCAGCTTCAAAGAGGTTATATAATATATAACAAGAAGTAACAACTGGAGACAGTCAATTGGAAGGGCACAAGAAAATGAGAGATAGTGATCTCGGTACAGCAGAAGTATAAAATTTTCATGTTATAGAATCATAGAATAGATTGGGTTGGAAGGGACCTTTAAAGGACATCTAGTCCAACCCCCCTGCAATGAGTAGGGACATCTTCAACTAGATCAGGTTGCTCAGAGCCCCGTCCAACCTGACCTTGAATATTTCCAGGGATGGAACTTCTACCACCTCTCTGGGCAACCTGTTCCAGTGTTTCACCACCCGCATTGAAATAAAATTCTTCCTTATATCTAGTGTAAATCTACCCTCTTTTAGTTTAAAACCACCACCCCTTGTCCTATTGCAGCAGGCCCTACTAAAAAGTCTGTCCCCATCTTCCTTATAAGCCTCTTGTTCATTAAAGATGTCTCTAAAAAGAAGGATTTTTAAGATGGATTTAAAGGACAATAAAGCCAGATGTTTATAGACTATTCCAAGAAAAATAGGAGGTAATTGAAACTTTAGAAGGAGGAGCCAAAGTTTTCCTTTTAAATATGACAATAGAAAGGTACTTGGAGAAGCCTGGGAATGAAAACAATTAGTATATGTTTGATATAATGGACAAGACATAACCAGTAGAGAAATGGGCAAAAAGGAAGCCAGCATGAAATTCCTTAAGCAGCAGTCTGAAGGAGGATGGCTGAAAATTATTCTGGCCTTAAACGTGAGAAAGGTGTTGCAAGGAGATGGCAAGCTGCCATTTTATCAAAGGCTAAAGTTGAAAACAGTACACAGAAAATCTGCGAGTATTAACATGACCTTGATTTGTGGATGATGAGATTTGTCAAAATCTGATCATGCCAGAAGTAGGCATTGAAGTGTGAAGTGAGGTGAGGGATGGCAAATGGGTTGGGAGAAAGAAGGAAAGCCGAAATGCTAGTTATTTGTGTTAGAGAGAAAAGCTGAGAACTTAAGATATACTTTTGGAATATGGAATTAAAGCAGTACATTGCCTGCAAAAAGTTCAGAGTTAAATCTGCATCTGTGATTGAAGTTAAACTAAGAAGTTATAGAGAATGAAGCGTTGTCACTGAACCCTAGAAAACGCATAGGAGTTTGAAGAAGAAAAAGTGCTTTAAAGGACACAGTAAGTAACAAGTGACTAAAAAGCTCAGAGCAGACACAGGAAAGGGCTCAGTCTTGGAAGGCAATGTAACACAGAGGAGAATATCTCGTGGAGAAGAATATGGTTAACTGTCAAAGATGGTTGACAGGGAGAACGAGCAGGGTGGATAGAGTACAGTTCTTGAGATTTGGCTAGGAAATGACCATTTGAAAATCTGGTGACAGGGGTTTAAGCTGAGAGCAAGATGTGAAAGCTGAGAAAGGGATGAGTGCAGGTGTGAAGGAGGTGCGAATGCCACAGGGTCAGGAGGACTCGTGGAGGAGAGGTGGTGAGATGTCCCTACTCCTGCGCCCACCTTCCAGAGCAGCAATTGGCAGAATCTGGATGGCCCTGGGGCATGGGGAGCATCACAGGACTTGCTCTACAGCTGCTTTAAGCAGTTCTTTCTCTCACACCGCTGCCAAACATGTTCACAGTTGAGAGTACAGAAGAGACGATACCCACTGCTGGCTGCCAGGCAGTGAGAGGTGCAAATTGTCGAACTGTTGAACTCTGCGGAGGGTGGTCTAGACATTGACAGAGATCTCCTCTCCAGAGGTCTCTAAAAAAGGTGCAGAGGTAGTGTATTCTGAGAGAAAAGCCAAAGAGAAGAGCAGACAGTCAAGGATTTGGAGGAGGAGATTACAGCCAAGTCAAGAGTAGATAATAGGTATCTGCTTATTGTGATGTATTTCCAGTGCACTGCTCAGAGCTCCTGGAGTTTCAGCTCTGTCATTCGCAGAGCACTTTGCCATCTGCACAGCAAATGGTGTGAAAAGGTGTTTAATTCAAAGTGGCAATCATATAGAACAGTGAGTAAACGATGGACTCAGCAAGAGGGAATAGCTGGTTAAAATCATATATTTTTTAGACTTCCAAAAAGTTTTAAGACAGTTGATTAATGTTAAATCCTCCTTGAAATTTTACTTGGTGCTGACCTCTATAAATCATTTGTAATCTCTCTCAAAAAAGCTTCAGTGCCCGATAATACTAGTGTTGAGAGGTTTCCTTTGATTTTTATCCCTTTGTAACCCCCCAAATCAGAAAGTAAATGGAATTGTAACTCTCTTCATCCACATGTAAACCTGTATACAGCTGGTTTCTTTCTGTAAATTTATTTTGCCATTTAGTGTTGAAAGTTAAAGAGAAGAAGTATTAAATTGTGTCCATAGGATATAATAAATGAATACAGCATGAGTTTGTCTACACAGCACATTTAGTCATTGGGGTATAATAGGCATCACTGAATATATCTTGCTGTATTTGCCACAGATTCCTAAATGTTATCATTTAGGATTAAACCTGACATTTAAAAAAAAAAAAGATATCTTCTGTTTAGGAATTAAAATCTGAAAATATTTTCCAGTCCCTTGTGTAAAATTAAGCTAAATAACTTTATGTATTTATAGCCTGATGTTTAACATGCTTTATCTTCGGCAATGAAAATTTTAATGATGCATTAATATGTCTGTTTTTCTTCATTTTTGTGGTATTTTTTTTCATATGCTTCCTCTGCATTACTTCTTCACCTTTTTGACATCATTCCACTATTTTAAACCAATTATTCTTAGGACTAACTAAACTTATTGTTAGCAAGTGCATTATTTACACACCTAGCCTGACTTTTATTTAATATCCTGATTCTTAGAAGCACTAATAAGCTTCATTGTGTTAATTAGAATTCCACTGTAGCTGTATGCTACAAGCAAACAGAAATTTAACAATGAAAAAAAGTAATTCCTGAAGAAATTCTGACATATAAAAATGTCCACTTACTATGAATTGGGAAAAATAATACGTTTTTGAAACTTTCTCCAGAACCCAATTAGCAAATAATTGATTTGAAAACCTCATGATTATTGTGCCAAAAAAAAAAATAAAATTGGAATTTATAAGCTTGGAGTTACTCCAAACAGAAGCAAAATGAAATATTCTGGGTTTTTAAGATTGCTGCTGAAACTGTTACAGGAAGTGAAACACTAAAATACTTTTTTTAGACATAACATTTTTTGGAAGAAAAATCACAAGCCCACTCCATTGACAGAAAGCTACACATCTTACCATCTTTAAACAACAGGCCTTTCTTAGATGCCTAAACATGCCTTTAGGAACTTGAATTCAGACTCCTACTCTTTAAAATTTTGATTTCCTGGTCACCAGCACCATTGAGCAGCTTCTTATAAGACTCAAATGCCTGACGTTCTGTTATCCATGATTATGCAGGACGTACTGCATCTTGAATATGATGCAGCAGGCCTCACTTATTTTTTCATTTTATGGGAAAATATGTGATAGGAGAAATTTTGACAATGAATAAAAAATGTACATAGTTATTAGTCTAATTTTTCGCTATTTTCATATGGAGCCATAGGCTGGCCATGAAAGTAATATTAACAGGCCAAGTAGAGCATCACAGTGCAATATTTTCCTTGGGAGCAGTACTGACGAGTTCCTGAAGACTTCTCACTTCATACTCATTGTTGCCACCTATCTACAGTCTCAACCCAAAATTCATACTTTTGGTTCTCATTGCGTGCCAACTTGTGACTCCTGTGATGTACATCTCAAAATGTAGAGGGACTGATACCGCTGTTCAAAACAGCACAATGTAAACATTTCTATTCTATGCCACATGCAGTGGAGTATGTTGTTCCAAGTGACTTGGACAACTTGCACCTAGAGCACAATGAATTTTGCAGGAAGTGGCCCCTACCTGAGGCAAGGGTAAGCTTACCAATCATGTATTTCCCTTGCATCATTTTTTGTGGGGAAATAAAACAACAGCAAAAACCCTTTAGCTTTTTTGTTCAAGAAACACTCATTACCCTGATGAAGCATGTGGTCCCTGGCAATAAATAGTTCTAAATCTGAGAGTAGGTCACCCGAAGATCTCTCTATATAAAAAATGCTTGAGGCACACTTCAGCATCGTACAGAACAACTTATATTTTGCCCAATGTATTTACTTGATCTTGCAGGGGCATTTGAATGTATGAGACCATTTGCTGTTTCTTGCTGAGATTGCCTTGTAAATCATACACTTTGTTTTGAGAGGTTTTATAGGCCATTTGTGGCTGGAAGTGAGGAGTCAATAAATAGTGCAGCTACATATCTGACGTATGGTAGGGCAAATTGACTGAAAGTCTTAGACTGATGTAAGGACATATAAAGTACATGAATATACTGCTGGTAAGTCTTGAAAATAAACTAGATTATTAAAACTAGCAGTATTGGCAAACAAGAAAATGACAATTAATTTAGCCAATTGTGTGCATTCCTATTTCTGCTAGCAGTCAGCCCAAATGAAAAGATGAACTGAACTGTGGAAAAATTCCAGACCGCAGCCTCAGCCCAGCCATCTAGGTTCACAAATCCAAATAAGGAGTGTGACTCCAGCTGCTCTGAGCTCTAGTCCTTTGATTTGTTCATCCTGGAATCTGACTCTGGGCCTGAAATACTTCAACAATGTGCACTTGCAATTGGTAACTAGACTGTAAGTGGTGTAAGGTAGATGCTTGCTTTCTGCTTTGGCCTCAATTTTAAGAATGGCTACAGATAACTGATGCTGCTGCCTTTTTTTTTTTTTTTTTTTTGTTACACACTTTAACTTATCTTAAATAGGTCTAATTTTGTAGAGGAAGTTAGAGGTTTCAAATCTTCTATAAATCACATACTCTTTAGGGAAACGAGTGCTAAGGACTGAGAACTCAGTATTCTTGAAAGCATCTTGCTCAGGGGAACAGGGTTTTAGTTTTGTAGTTGATTGGAAGTATTTGTTTTCTCCAAACAAAAAAAAAGCAAGGATTTTTAATGTGTTTCTACTTCTTTTCAAGGCATGCTATAAATCCTCTTCATATAATGCTATGAGGTTTCATTTTTTTGAAAATGTTTTTTGTTTATACTTTGTAAAAAAATGCAGTGGGATACATAACATCTAATTTATCCTGTATGTCTACAAATAACAAGCAGAATAGGTCTGTGTCTTGAAAAAGCATATCTGATATTTTTATGAAACATGTAGCATGTCTTTTGAAGATAGTTTTGAAGTAATGTACCTTTGTTGAACAAAATGAAATAACCATTTTGGAATATATTCAGGCATGAAGGATTATGTGGTAGTCTTAAGACATGACTTTGGAGCAAGATGTGAAACCATCCTCATGAGGAAGTAGAACAGTCTTAATCTAGCAGACCCAGAATGGCATCTTCACTTTTCATAACTTTGCTGACTTGGCTGTTTTTTACCTTTGGATCTACTTTTCCCTGGACTGTGTCAGATGACTGCCTTATAGTTAGAGTGGTAGAATGAGTTGATGGATAGTCTTCCATACTGTGACACAGTAGGATATGTTAATTGCAGCAGTGCAACCAACTGCTTAGAGTCCATGGTAGAAGAGATCAATGGCTTAGAGAGAAGGGTCCTAGTCATAAAATGCAGCAAGGGGGTTGTATGCTCTTTCACTTGAATAGGACTTAGCTGGAGTTCTTAGCATATGTGAAAAGATTTTCTGTGTTCAAACATTTATTTCTGGTTGAGTGGTGTTCCACATCATTCCTCCAATGCAGAACACCTGCAGAACAGTGTATCTTGAGGTTCACTGCCAGTCATCCAAGATAGTATCAGCTGTTTAGGTAGGACCTTTTGTCCATTCAGTTAGAGCAGTTTGTAGACTAAAAGAATCCTTTTAGTTCTTTTACAGGTCTCTTGGTTTGGTTTTGTTTTCTTTTGAGGGGTGTTGGTTGTTTGCGTTTTGGCTATTTTAAATACCAACTGGATAGATTTGTGTGTGCTGGATTTTTTTTTTCCCCCTTGTTGTTTACATTATCTAACACGCACTTGCTCAACTTCCAAAAGGAGGGTAACACCTGCTCTGTGCCTCAGGATCTCAGAATTGATAGTGGATTTCTACTAGGCTGTTGAAAATAAGCCATGTGCGTGAAGGGGCTTAGAGCTTAAGCAATAGATGTATCATCTTAAGGAATAGATGTATGCTCTGAGCTATTTTTCCAGATCTCTGACACCAGTCATGCTATGTAAATATCTGGGCCTGGTCATAAAAATAGAACAATGGATCTATACTTTTGTATGATCAGGGCCGAACCTATGCTACAGCTTAATATATCTTTGTCAAGCAGTCCACAATTATTTGCCTCACCTTTATCTTTGACTACTTTTATAGTATGCAACTTGTCATCTAAGCCATATGGTATTGCTGTTGTTCACTGACTGGATGACAACCTTTGTAAACAAGAGGAACAATGTCAAGGAGATTTCTAGATAGTTATATGAGCACTTTCCCCTTGCAATCTTGTAAATAGCAAATATTGGCAGCATTTTTGAGAGTTTTTCTTCTGCTATACAATCTTAAGAACTAACCAGGATAGCTCATAGAAATATTTGCCAAAAACAAGTTTAGAAAATTCAAGTTAATATTATTTACTGTTATCTGAGCAAATTCTTGTTTCTAATAAAAAAAAATGATTTTAACACAGAAGAGAAGTTCTAAAAAAGAATCTGAATATATAAGTTCCATTTTGTCTGCATGTCACAATTGAAAATACAGGGATAAAAAAGGATAACTTCTGATCAATAATTTTGGTCAGTTTCATCTCCAAAATCTAATATCAAAATCTTATAAGTAAGTATTTCCCAATAAGAGCACTAAAGGACATTTTAGATAAGCTAGTATAGGGTTAGCTACTTTGATATATCTACTGTTTTTTTCATTAAAGTGTTCAGTAAATTAAAATTCTTTCCCCCCCCCCCCCTTTAAAATATTGTATATTTTTTGCACTGTATGGAGTTGAGAGTGTATCTTAAAAGGCTGAGACAGCCTTTTAAAAGCAAGATAAATGTAAAATTACTGTTCAACTTAGCAAGTAGTAATGTGTATCACATCTATTCAGAATTACCTTTTCTGTGACAAGTACTATTATTCTAGACTTTTACCTTATTTTTTGTTTCTTTTACTTTTTTCTTCTTCTTTTTTTTTTTTTTTTTTTTTAAGTGGAAGATTGTTCTCAGACCTTCACTCTTGATTCCATTACTATGACCCATCAATCTGTCATAGAGTGCCCTCATGTAAGCCCAAGAAACTAAAAATGTAATAACAAGTTTCTGTATTGTTACTGTCTTTTTTTGTCCCTATCATGCTGGAGAATTCTCTTTCGCTTTTTGACATTTTTATATTTATGGCTGACATGTTCACTATCACACTTAATCCTACTGTTCTCTTCTCTTCTGCAAAATGTTGCCATTTTACACACATCTTTTCTGAGCCTACTTCTAAGAATATGATAGTTAAGTCGAGCCTCATAGGATATGTCTGTAAGCTCCCCCATTCACTTAACCAAAACTTACCTAAATTTTCTGTATTAAGCTGAAATGAGATTTAAGGGGTAACAGGTGTGCATTTTGCTGTGTTGATGTTTATGTCTAGTAAAACAGGCAATGAAGCTGTAGTACATTTTCAGGCTGTACTAAATGTAGAATTAACCCTTCTATTCAAAAGATTAAAAGTTCCTAAGTATAACTCCAGGGAATAAAAAAAGTTTTCCAGTCAAGAGATGAAAATACAGTTGCGCAAAAGGAAGCGAGAGTCCCTTTGCTCTACTCTTGCCCCAAGAAAACACGTTGTGCAGGTGTATATTTAGAACCGAGGACGGATGTCATATGGTGGGTCCCTCAGGCTGCCTGACAAGCAGCAAACTGTTAAAGAAGGGGTAACAGCTGCTTCCAGTGAAACTGCAATGAAGATGGAAGTGGATTAAACCCAGATTTGCTGCCCAGATCTCAAAGGAACAAGTCTGGAAAAAAGGCATCCTGTGCCTGAGGAAACAGCTTAATATCAAATGAGAGAGGTCCAATAATGTATCAAAGACAAAATACAAAGTAGTTGAGACACTTGAAGGTGGAACTGCACAAACTTCTCACACTTGAGGCAGTAGGCCTCAACTGAGAAGGCCTAAAACTGAGAAGTGTTATACCAAAGACTTAGCTGCCTGGAAATGTGGGTACATCAACAAAAATATTAACATACCATAGCTAGAACATTGGAGTAAACACAGAAAATAACACAATACTAATATCAGTCTGCTGCACAAACTAACTAGCTACATTTAATTTTATGTTTAAATTATATCTAGATATACAAAGAAAGAGAGGCTCTTTCAAGGCATAAAGATTTTCCACGATTGGGTTGAGTGAAATCCTGTTCCTCTTTATACCAATGTCAAGAAAACACAGCAGAGACTGTATTTCAATGCTATTCGCTGGAGTAACCCAGCTAAGGATCACATTAGCCCCATTCACCAATCATGCTATTGTACGTGTTTTGTTTTTTCTGTTGATACAGAACTTTGTACTGAAGATAAAGTTCTAGGAAGCTGCAAGAAATGCAAAGATATGATCCTCCCCCATTTTATTTTTTTTAAAACATGAATTGTAGCCTTTACTGGTTTAGGAACTAAAGTTTGGGGGGATATTGTTTTGATTACATACGGTTTAGGAAGCGTATCTGGAAACATCGATCTACATGGCTTAGTTTATGGAAAGAAGAGAAATAATTTTGCTGGAGATGCAAATTAGGAAATTCATAGCATTTAGCTATCTTAAAACCTAACCATGCCTATGGATCTTTTTTTTTCTGTTCTCCATTGAGTTTAAGTCAGGCTTCTTGTACCGAGATTTGCTAGACAGAGTTGGCTGCCAGGAAGATGGCAGATAGATGGAAGTAGACCAAGAGAGCAAGGGCAGGTACTTAAGCTTGATCCACAAGTTTTGCTACCTAGTTTTGTCAGCATATAATATGAGAAAGCCATACCCCAGCTGAAATAATTCTGCTGTGGGGAAAACCCTTACACAAATGCAGCTTTCCTAGCAGAAGACGGTTTGTCAGCTTATAGCATATTTTGCAGGGAGGTAGCAAAACTACTGAGGGAGAAATTCCTTCTGCTAGTGTACACACTTTCTGTGCTCTAAGGCACTGCTGGCATAGTTCTGCCAATGGAACTCTAGCGAAAAAGGTAGCAGCTTCTCATGTTAGTCTGTATTTATAGCTCTAGGTTACAGAGAGATTGAAAAGGCCATTAACACTTGTATGTAAAATGTACTGTTCTGTGTAATTTCTGCTTCTAACATGGTAAGAAACACTTACTGTGAGGACTCAGTTTGGTGGAGCTCATGAATGCAACTTCATGTAAGACTTCCCACTCTCTGATTTCATATTTCTAGTTAGTAAAACACAGACCAGTTAAAATTCAAACGGTATGTATTTTACATAACATTTGCATTTGGGACAAGTTTGAGGATTGTCACCTACTTACTTTAGCGATTTTCTGACCTTGAGTAACAGGAGCACAAACTGCCATTAGTGGCCATCAGATGTAAGAGTTGCTTTAAGCTGTATCTTTCAAAACAGTCAGCTTTTTCTTCCCTACTGTAATCTTCCTCATGCAGGAAAAGGAAAAAGTAAAAGGATTTTAATGTAACAGGGTTTTACTTGGTGTTAGTATCAGAGTCAGTAGGTAGGTAGCCCTGATAGTAGCCTGCAAGTTGTGAAAACATATGTTGAAGAATTTGTAAAAGGAGCACATAAATATTGTAAGGTTGAAATTGTGTTGGAACTTCAAAATGAAGCTAAAGTTTTTAGAGATTGAGAGAATCATGTTACATTTAGTTTTCTTTATTTCCTGAGATCAAGAGCAAAAATCTGAAAATAAAGTACTGGAAAACTCTGATCTTCTTATATTTTTGATGACTTCCAAAACAGGAAATACTGAAATTACAATAAAATTAAAAAATCTGGTTTGAAAAATGCATAGCCAAATTAAAGAGGCTCAGATAATCTTTAAAAAAGAAAGCAAACCTTTAGATGCTGCGTCAGACTACCAGTGCAAAAATTACTGATAATGAAAAGCAATGTGACTTTGAGTTTTGTCAGGACTTAAGTGACGGTAGCTTCAGGGATTCAGGTCCAGCACTACATGACTTCTTTTCCCTATTATCCAGATCCTTAGAGCTGTGTTGGAAATGTTTCCTGTTTCTGTGCACATTTTCAGGCTTACAGAACTTTTCCTGTTCTTCAGGAGAGTGATCCATTTTGCAGGGTTTAGAGATTTACTATGCAGAAGTGAAAATACAAAAAATCCTGATAAGGAGGGTCTTGATTTAGGAAGTGGAAGACTCAGACTTGCTTATTTCCCCGTAAGTACTGTAGCCACCTGGTGATTTATTATTATGGGCCAGGCTTGTTCAGCCCTTTTGCTACCTCTTTAAAATAATCAAGTATTCACCATTGTAAATTTATATTTTTTTTCCTTCCCAGGTGACTTTTGCAGTCATTGAAATATAAAGTCAGATGCTCTGACCCTTTAGCTATAAGTAAGGACTGAGAAAGAAACAGATTCCAAAGCCAAGTAGTTCTATCCTAGTCCCAAAGAACATATATGATTTTGATATATGTCCCTGAAGTATCTTCATGGAGAGTTTTGACTATTATGGAACTGGTATCTTCTGATGAGGGATAAAAAAAAATCTTTTGAAAAATAAAACTCCGAACAGAGCTTTACTTGGACCTTTTCAATTCTACTGATCTAGTTGTCTCCAGTCCTGTGTCTCTAACTTTGCACTGAAACTTGCTAGCACTTTTTATGCTCTGGAGCAGAAATGAATCAGGTTCCTTTTTACTTTTCTTGAAAGTCCCACAGGGAACATTCATACAGGATTGATCTTGTCATTTCAGTTTACTCACTCTTTACAGAAGGAAAGAACAAAATAAAAGCCCTGTTCATGCACAATCCTGCTAGAGAACGTCTTCTCGAAAAGGGCAAGTTGTACATTTAGACCACTCATGATTTTACAAGACCAAGGCTAAGTTGATTTTTTGAGTAGTTCTGATTACACTATATTGTGCTAAACTGTTTCGTCTAACTGTGTAGTCAAATACAGTATAAACTGTCGCTAGCAGCGTGTAAGTACCAAACAACAACAAAACCAGTAACTAATAAAATATGCAAGTACAAATTCAGGAGCAATAATTGTAAAATACAAAATTATTAAATGTTATTTCAGCCCAGATCTTATCAAACACACATTAAAATTCAGCACTTTACAGATGAAATAGCACAGTATCTTTTAAAATAGCAGCCTACATCATAGTAAAGAACGGTAGAGAAGTTTTTGCAAAACCTGGCAATTTATGCAATGCGTGTACAGCCAGATATGTAAAGGCTAATTTTCTCACAATGGATCTGATAGATAATATTACAGAAAGCAGGTTGATGCACTTTATTCTGGTATGTCAAGTCTCTTATATAAAGGAGCTTTTTTTTTATGTGCAGGAGAACAAATACTTTAGTATGCAAAGTTCAGCCCCAAAGCATAGATTTTATGTGTTGTAAGAACAATGCGATGAACTAGTCTGACCTTCTGACATTGTTCAGCCTCAAGAGCTGTATCTCCTAATTCCTGCACCAAAACAAGTAACCTGTGGTATTAACACATATGCTTGAGAGAGACATCCAAACTTGGTTTTAAAGTTCAGGTAGTATTTGCTATGTATTTATTAATTGTTGTTTATCACTGTATTATGGTAGTGCTCAAATAAGCTTCAGTCAACAACTATGATCCTGGACTCTCTAGCCCTTGTCCCTGTATTTCTTTCCCCAAAAAAGCCATCCAGGCCAATTGTCCTTCCTAAGAAGAAGACAATCTTCAAAAGCAAAATCTTCCTCTTTCAGGTGGAACTTTTCTATATATGGCAATGATTTCTAAGCCCCTTTGAAATTAATGTACATGCTGCCATTAGCATGGTAGCCCAGGGGTGTATTCCTGAAAAAGACTCTAGAAGTTTGTAAGAGGACGTGGTCTTTCTCTTGCATTACTGATGTAGTTCTGCTTCCTTCAAGATCATTAGTAAGCTGAGATTTGGAAAAGCAGAGGGGTATTGTTAAGAACTATCTTAATGCTGGATAGATTGGCCCATCTTCTTTACAGATGTACGCCTTAGTGAATTCATATAATACAATGCATTTTCATTTTGGATGTAAATAATTAAGGAAAGTGCTCTATTAAGATGAGCTTGAAAATCTTACCTGCTTCTCTAAGACATTAATTAACTATGTATATCACTGTCAAAAGATCTATGATGCTACTATTGCCATAAAGTCCCAACAGGGCTGTAATTCAGCAGTGAAGGCTTAATCTCTTAAGTATAGGCTTAATCTCTTAAGTATGTGCTTAAATGCATTCCTATCAATCAAAGAATTAAAAGTGGTTTTATGCCCTATCGACTTTATCGCCTGTATCATTCAGTTTTGAATGGTAAAATAAACACAAAATGGAAATTAGTTTTAGGAACTCTAAATTTCTAATGTCATTTCTAATTTCTGCTTCTCAAACCATCTTCAACTTTACAAAGAATGAGCAAAAACTATAGGTTATAGCTCCTGTTGTACTTAAGTGTTCCATAGTATCTGGATATGTCATAAATATTTTTCACTATTTTTCAGATGTTACTCATCAAATTTATCTTCCGTGACAGCAATGGGAACACAGATAAGTGTCCATCTCAAGAGCCTGTTTGTAGCTTCCCTCACCACTCCACAATTATACTTGCCACCCAGGTATCTTATCCATACAGGATATATATTTGCTTAGATTCAGACTGCCTGATTGAGCACCTGGTGTCTCTAAAGTTACCCATGCCTTATTCCTTTTCCTTGAGGATCAACAGTCGGGGCAGACTTCCAGCATGGCCACAGAAACTGGCCTTCCTTTCACCTCCTGCAGCCTTTTTGCTGGGTGCTCAATGAGTTCACCCCACTCTGCTCTACAGAAGAATATGCTTCCCGCAGGAGAACATAAAGGTCAGTAAGGTGAAGGAAGGATGTTCAGTCCTACAGGTCAGTGGCAGTGCAAGTTACTTAATGTGTGGGAGATGGGGAAGAGACACTTATTTTTTAGCTTTGCTGTAGTAAAGTAATTCTATGAATTTTCATTACATTATTACTTTTTAGATAAGTTGAGCTGAATTGGAATGAGAAACTGTAGACAAGTAAAGAAGACATCCTTTTCTCATATTGTTTCACTTAAACATATACAGAACAGCAGTCTATTTTCTTAGGAGTTAATTGAATGGGAGAGGTGCAGAAAAAGACCTTAAATAATGTAGTGTGGCAAGGAAGTATATTTAGTTTATTTTTAGGATAGCCTAAAAAAGCATATAATCAGCAACGTTATTGCTTGCTCTGGTTTACATTTTGCTTATGTTCTGCAAGGAAAAACTCAACTAGACTTTCCTGGAATAGATGGATATGGTGGGTCGACCTTGGCTGGCTGCCAGACACCCACCCAGCTGCTCTCTCACTCCCCCTCCCCAGCAGGACAGGAGGAGAAAATAAGATGGAAAAGCTCATGGGTTGAGATATAGACAGGGAGATCCCTTACCAATTGCCATCATGGGCAAAACAGACTCGACTTGGGGAAAATTAATTTAATTTATTGCCAGTTTAAAATAGAGTTGGATGGTGAGAAACAAAGACAAAAACTGAAACACCTTCCCCCCATTCCTCCTTTTTCCAGGCTCACCTTCACCCCTTCACTCCCAACTCCTCCTCCTCTCCCCCGAGGGGCGCAGGGGGACGGGTGTGTGGGGGCAGCCCCCGGCGGCTCCCCGCTGCCGCTCCTGCCTCCTCCGGCTGTTCCCTGCTCCAGCCTGGGGCCTTCCCCGGGGCTGCAGGGAAACCCCTGCCCCAGCGGGGGGGGGGTCTCTCCCGGGGCCGCAGGGCCATCTCTGCCGGGGAGGGGGGCCCGGAGCACCTCCTGCCCTCCTCCCGCTCTCCCCTCGGGGCTGGCAGGGCTGTTTCTCACCCCGTTTCCCTCAGCCCTTTTGCCCTTTCTTCCCCAGGCTTTCTTTCCCCGAGGCTGAGGGGCTCAGCTGTGCCCGGCGGTGGGGCCGCTGGAGCCGGCGGGAACCGGCGGGAACCGGCTGGGTCCGGCCCGGGGCAGCCCCGCCTCTCCCCTCACAGCCGCCGCCGACCCTGTGGGTGCCAACACTTTGCCACATAAAGCGCATACCATGGATTTCAATGCTTATGGTTACCTTTCCTCCTGGAGACATAGTAAAATATTGTTCCAGCGTTAAAGTTAACTACCTGTAGCTTTGCTGGTGCATTCTTCTCATGATACAGCGGGTTTATGTAGCCGGCGTTGTAAAAACCAAGACAGCGTTTCCCTAAGTTTAGTATCTTAGTGAACAAAATAGGCTAAAGAAAAGAAAAAAAAGGAAAAAAACCCCATATTTACTGTTTCTGATTAAATAAGTATTATTCATCAGAGTCTCCTTCAAGTTGTACCATGTCTATAAAATGTTGGGTCTTTCTTTGTTCCTTAGCTTTTAACCTTTGCCTTGCACTGATGGTCATGCACAGGGACACCTATCTCAGAATCTCTTTGCGCTCCAAGCTTCAGTAGATACTGTTTTATTAAAATAAATAGGAGCTGGAAGTGAATTACTGGTTTTGCTATTGACTTGGTTGAGGACTAAGATTTCACTGTCAAACCTTGTCAGTATTTAGAAGATATTTCCTAGTCAGGGAGGAGAACAAGTCCAATATTCCTATGTGGGGAGCTGACTGTTTCTGAGTGAAAAGTGCACTTATTATAATCCTGTTTTCTCTCTAGCAGATGGGAATCAAATTCAATGAAGAGGACCTGAGCTCTGCTTTGGGTTCAGATACCAACACGGTTTGGAGATGATTCTGTACTTCCGTTTTTCTGTCTCTCCTTTGCCATGTCCATTTGGATGATGACTTTTTCTTACTCTGTATTTGGACAATACCTCACAGACAGTTCTGACTTCTAGCTGCTACTGTAATAATAAATAGAAAGAATAAACAAAATATATCTATACAAACATAGCATTTCAAATATCTAGACTAGCATTATATTTTGGATACTAATTCAGGATGCAGCTTCATGAGAGGTTAAGTAAGCCTAAACGTCAGTGCACCCTTTGCTCTGGCACATTTGCTTATCTTGGCTCTTTGATGCGTCACTTCACTTGCAAAGTCAGCAGAAAACTAACCCAAGAAAGAAATAGAATAGTTTCCTGCAAGCTCAGTAAGTTGAATTGATTCATTGGAAGGCCAAATGAATGCTGGAGCTGCTACAAAGGAAGAGGGAGGAAGAGGAGAACTGTCGTAGCCTTATTTAAATCAGTTCGTGCTGCTCTAGAAGTATTTCTCATTCGCCAAGAAAAGTAAACAGTTTTGAATGCTTAATGGAAAATGCATGTCAGCCACGTTAATAAATCTTTTGAATTGTTTTAAAATTTATGAATATTTGATAAGTATTATTTTCTGGAACAAAGTTGTGGCATGTGGGCTTCAGATTAATGAAGAATAAGCTGGTTGAGTACTTGCTAGTTTTTTAACATCAGCAACCTAGTATAACGTAATTTTTGCCTTGTTCTCCCTCACCTCTCATTTCTGATCACAAATAGAGTTGGCTGAAACTTTTTTTCCCCCTATCTTGTAAAGAAAGAAAAAAACCAGAAAATTATTTCTTCTTATCAGTTACTTTTAGTGGATACCTACATCTGGAAACACAACTGCAGCAAAAAAACTAAGAAAAGGTGGATTCCCTGTTCAGTGGGGTAGGGAACCTAGTGACACAGGACACGGAAAAGGCCAAGGTACACTATGCCTTTTTTATTTTCTTTTTTTTAAAACTGGTAAAGTCTGCCCTGAGATGACTCAGCTCCTTGAGACTGCTAGCAGATTTTTTGGGGGTGAAACAGTAACCACAGTAGAAAAAGATGCAGTTAGGGAGTACCTGAGCCATCTAGATATACAGAAGTCAATGGGCTGAGATGGGATGCATCCAGCAGTACTGAGGGAGCTGACCAATGTCACTGCGAGACCTTTACCATATTTGCAAGGTCATACCAATCAGGGAACTTGCTGGTAATTGCAAAAAGACAAACATCACAGTCCTCTTCACAAAAAGCAAGAGGGAGGAACCAGGGAGCTGCAGACTAGTCAGCCTCACCTTGGTCCTTCAGGATGCTATGGAGCAAACCCAATGGAAGCCATTTCCAAATTCATGAATGACAAGACAGTGATCAGGAACAGCTATCAGGAATTTACCAAGGGCAAATAGTCTCTTGGAAAATCATGATGAGAAGGCCAGCTCTGTGAACAAGGAGAGAGCAGAGGTTGTAGTCCTTGATTTTAGCAAGGGTCCTGATCCCATCTGCCGTGGTGTCATAATAGGCAAATCAGTGAGACATGGTCTGGATAAAAGGGCTACAAAGTGAATGGAAATTTGGAAGGACCTCTGACAGGTAGTCTTTCAGTGATATTCCTCAGGGACTGATCCTGTCACCAAAACTGTTGAATGACTTTATTAATGACATGGAATATGAAATGAAGTGTACCCTCAGAAAGTTCACAGTAAATACTGAATTGTGGGCCATGGTCAATATGCTGGAGGGAAGGGCTGCTAGCGTGATCTAGACAAGCTGGGAAAGATGGGCTGACAGGAACTTCATGGAGTTAAACAAAGGCAAACGCAATTTCATACATCTAGGGTAGAATAATCTCATGCAACAGTACAAGGTGGGGGTTGACTGATTAGGAAACAGCTTTGCAGAGGAGAACTGAAGGGGCATGGTGAACAGCAAATTGAAGAGGAGTCAGTAATGTGCCTTGCAGAAAGGAAGGCTAACAGCATCCTGGGCTGCATTAACAAGAGTATAGCAAGCAGGCTGTGGGGAGGTGAACCTTCCCCTCTACTGAGCATTTGTGCAACTGCATCTGGAGTATCATGACCCTGCTTTGAGCAGGCATTTGGACTAGATGACCTCAGGGGGTCTCCTCTAGCGTCAAGCATTCTGTGATTCTAAAAACATAATTTCATACACATAGTACCTAATTACTAAGACCAATGATATATTACACTATGTTTCCAGGTTCCTAGATGATGTGTCTCTTCTGGATGCTCAGAGATTTGGAGAACTGGATTCCCAGTTAATGAGAGTACTACAATCCAGATAGTAAAAATCAGTGCAGAAGTGCAATGGTATTGGCATTATTGATCATATCTTTCCAGTGTGAGTATTCATGCAGCACTAACCAGATTCTCCAAATCCTGTCCTAGGTGGCTACATTTAAAATATGGAATGGATTCTGTAAACACTGTTTCACTTCTGGTTGTTTGCAATCCTGCTAAGCAATTGGAATGGACATGCAAAGACATTACATGCTCTTTCCCTCTTTAAACTTGGGTGAGAGAGGAATTTTTCTTTGTCCTTCCATAAATAAGGAATCCTTGCCTATTCTTTATGTCCAGTGACGGTTTGTCAAGTATGTATCTATCATTAATTTATAGCATGCACTGCTGCAGTCGTGAAGAGATCTGTTGTTATCAAATACTGACTGCAAAATGAGGAGTTGAATTTTTCATATTAATGCATCAGAGAATTGTAAGTTATTATCTTTCTGCATAGCTTTTTGAGATACCACAAACCTCTTGGTAATCTAGTGACTTTTTGTGATTGAGAATGTATTATTTTACACATTCCACAAAACACGATTTTGTACAAAATGTTATATTTCAAAAGCATGAATTGTAATTATTATTATTTTTCTTTAAAATGTATCAGTGAAAGTTCTGCATAGTTCCCACAATAAGAGTGTGTTGCATAAAGATTTAGTACTGAAAGGAACCTGCTCTTCACTGAATAGAACTATGTAGTATACAGCACACAGAAAAATGAAAAATCTCATTTTTGTTATGAAAAACTGAGCCTACAGAGAATTACTAAAAAGTGGAGTCACAGCATAATGACATAAAAACTTCCATGCTGACTTTTCTGAGACAAGATGTATGTTACAATTGTGCTACATTAATAGAAGATTAGCTAAATATGCCAATTATCTTTTCAGTGTAAAATTTCCCCCTCATTCAGTATCACTAGGAAGTTGGGAACTATTTTAACAATTTGTTCCATTTTAATCATCTTTATACAAGACAAAAATTTACATTAAAAAACCCCTGAGTTTGATTAAAAATTGCACCTTTCTCTTTTTAATTTCCACCATATTATTTTTGCTTGAGATATTATCAGAATAATTATTGAAAGTTCTGGCCAAATTCTGTCATGGGCAATTCTGTTGTTTTCACTGGAGCTGCTTGTAAGGGGCTTGATCCAATGTCTACAGAAAGAGAAAGGGATTTTTTTTTCTTCTGATATTAATAGGGGCTAGAATAATTCCATAATTCCGTCTTTGTGTTCATATATATAAAGTATTCAGTGAAAATAGAGTGGGTTGGGTTTCTTTTAGCAAGAGAGTATATTCCAAATGGAAATGGTCCGCTGTTTTTTTTATTTATTAATTTAATTTAATGCATTTACTTTTATCCAATTAACAATGACACCAGGAACAGTTCATATAGCTAGCCTGATCTAATCTAGTTGGTATAAACTATTGATTTTAGTGAGGGAGAACAGTAACAATCCCAGTCTGATGAGACTTGTCTTGATTTGAGGGCACATTTCTGGATCAAATCCCAGGGTAAGAATATCAAATTCTTCTACAGAAGCTTAAAAACTGCTATAAGCGGAGCTCCTTGGAAGGTATTAAGTGAGAAGAAAGAAAAAGCAAAGAGATTCTATTAAACATAATAATGCATTTCTGGGTGCTTTTTTTAATCAGAAATGTTCCTGTCTTGTTAAATTAGCAGGGGTTATCCCTGTTGTAACCACCTCTGTCTGCTATATAAATATATTTTTCATGCTTAAAAATGCAACAGTTTAAATTTCTATTATTTGTTACTGAGCTCTTGACTGTCATTTCAAAGTTAGGGAATAACATTAGAATTGTTAGAATCTTCAGAAATATAACTTTATTTTCAATATAACTGAAAGCCAAGGCTTTCAATGCGTTGGGGACAGTAATTTCCTATTAATTTCTGCTTATCCACATTACGTGAATTGCATATACAGAACTGTACATAAGGGATTTCAATACCCTGTTTCAATTAATTTCTAATGATAATTGGGAATCAAACCCCTTTGTATGGCTTTGATAACCCAACAGAAATATTTTAAGGACTCCCATAAATGTTTAGGGAAGAACTCTACTTCGAGCATTTGAGTTAATATTAAGACAACTACTTATGCTCTTTGAGTTAAACATATTATCACCTTTTTTGTTATTTGCATCCAATGGGATTTAATTCAGAATCTCTGAATGAAGTAGGAATCTTTCAAAAGCTTCAGTGGAAGTCAGTGGTCAACTGGGAAAATGGGAATTTTGTGTCTTGATGGATGAGATCTTCACACTTTCTATTCCCTGGTCTGATTCACACTTCATTTTAAGGAGACAGGGTAAAAGTGAAAGAGAGACAGCCCAGTGCCGTCCATCTTTTCTTCTTTTATGACAACCCCAACACAACAAACAGCATTCCTAGTATTCCCAAAGTTAAGTTGCGTACAACATTAACAGGAGAGGAAAGCAACTAAGAGTAAGAAACTGATAATTTAAGGTCAGAAAAAAGAAGTATTGTTGCAGTAAAAAGATGTAGGGAGGTTGTTCCAAATGGTAGTTCTGTAGCGCAAAGGATCTAATAGTGGTATGGCTGCAGGCAGGGCCAGTGACAAGAGGACAGAGTGAGCTGTTAAATGAACGATGAGACAATATAGCTCTAAACTATCCTGCATGTTTTTCCTGATTTTAGAAAAAAGAGTATATTCTAGATTTGCATACTTAGTCTTAACATGCTTTGGAAAATGTTACTGTATTCAGCTGATGACCTAGAAGGAAAGAACTTTAAGTTCCCATGCAGAAATGATGAAATTATCTTCCCCCGTTTATTAAAAATAGTTTCTGTTTCATAAATAATGCTGAAGCAAACTTACTTTTAGGATTTCATGTGCTAGCACCTTTGCTCTCTTTTATTTCCTTGTTTAAGCTGATGCTCTGTGATGCTGTGCATGAAAAAACCCTGAAATAAAAATTGAATGGCGCACTAAAGACAAAAAAGTTTTAAAGCACATTATGCTGTGGTGCCATGTTATTAATATGCTTAGATGTTTTAAATTGCATTCTATATGTTAGATTGGGATTGTTATATAAAACTGGCTCCCTGGCTTAGCTGGCTATTTCCAAAAAGTTCCTGAGGTCGAATTTCTTTTTCCAGATAAATTCCTGCTCATGGTGATTTTTACTGTCCAAACACACGTACACACAAATAAGCACACAAACAGACACATACACCTTTCTGTAATGGGAGGAGTTTTTTCATATCTGAGAAACAGCTGGAAATCTTCTGTAGGACTAAGGTAAGATTATAGTTCCATTTTAATGTTTATACTCACAGATAAAAGCTATCGCCCATGCAGCAGGGGAGATAAGATGGCTGACAGCACTAAGCTGCCTTCACTAAGCAATGCTGATGGCTGCCTTTTTGGCAGCCTGGGGCAGTGTGCATGATTAAAGAAACTTAAGCTAAACCAGACACTTTAAAAACAAATACACTTTGGAATAGTGTTAACTCTACTTAGCACCTAGGATTTCACTGTATATATCTTAATAGTCTTAAGCAGCTCCCTTTGTAAGCAATTCATCCAGGAGTTAATGTGTCAAGTTTAATATGCATCAAGAAACGCTCATTTGTAACTAAAAGGTTCATAATGCAGAGGAGCTTTTCATCTTGGACATGTAATCACCAGCCTTCAAGCAGAACACACCAGAATATACATCCTGTGCTTCAGCTCTGCCACAAGAAAAGGCTGGCAAGAATTTTCTTGCTGTTATTTCCCTTCTCAGCCTCCTGGATTCCAAAGAAATCTGGATATGTTGGACAGATGCTGAAAATGTGCAGTAAATCAAAAACTATCCTCACTAGAAATTGTGTATGTAAAATTTAAAATGTATCTTAGCTAGCTCAGTAGACAGAAAACAGCTGGTGAGCCAGGAATGCTTTTCATTTTTTCTGTCTTTGCCTGTAGGAAGCCTGGTCCCACACTGAACTTATTAGGAATGTTTGCCTATTTAAGGTCACTGAAACATGAAGAACTGATTAGGTGTAATCAGGCCGGCTTTGGCTTTCAAGTGAATGAATTTTCATTAGCTGAATGTGTAACCCTCTTGATGCAGAAAGGAAATAGAGTAGGTATGACCAGGTCAGAGCGGAAGTGTTAAATATAATATTTTAAGAAAGATTACACAGACATACCACCTTAATAAAGTATTTATTGTTGAGCCACAGGCATACTGTAAAAAACCCCATGTCTATGTAGGAACTGTAGAAATAAAAAGTGAAATACGATGTCCTCTCTTTCTACTAGTTTAGACTTCAGAATAAGAGAGTTAATATCAACATTTAATTTAAACATATAATTAGAAAAAGATCTATTAGTAAGTATCAGGTAATTGTCACCTTTGTAACAGCTAGACAAATTTTATATAGCCCTTTTCGTTAGTAAACACCAAAGCCCAATTTGTGGATGAGAATAGAGTGAAGCAATGATCTACCCAAGCCACCTTGCAGAAGTAACTTGGATTAGACTTTATGTCAGCTTAATGGCAGTCCAGCAAACTGCATTTTCCTTGCAATGCCTTGATATATTATATTCTCAATTCTCATATAACTTTCTAGAAGAAATTTAGCAGATAATGTAGTCTATGCTTTATAAAATTGCAAGACTTTAAAGGGGAGTTTTAGTAGGCAAGCTGTCTGGCAACAAACTGGGTAAAGAAGGCTGAAGAACAAAATTCATGAAGTCCTAGAAGTGGGAATATTCAGGTCTTCTTCATTTATCTTGAAACTACTTTGAGAATTACTTTAATTTAATGCTTGTTCAAATATGAGATAGCCTTGACACTTTTTACAAAAGAAGAGAAACTGCATTTTATCTTTTAATCTTTAATTACGTTAAAAAAGAATGACGTACTGTCTTTGGTAGCTGGCCTTCTCAAGAACATCTGTTCCGACTTCTCTTTCTTCTAGAGAGATCCATGATTTTTCAGGTCCATCTGGTTATCTAAATTAAAATGCTGTCATAAGAACACTATGTGAACTTTTTATATCTGACGTTTACAGTCATAAAGCCCAGTCTCTGCAGAAGTAGCTTATTGTCTTTTTGCGTACAAATTTACATCGTATGTTGAATGACAAAGCTCCTTAACGATATTCTAAACAAATGCAATTGGTTAACAGACTCTCTCCTGATACTTTCTTTATATAATCAGAGTTTGGGGTTTGTTTTGTTCCAGAGAATGTATATTCATCTAAGAGCTTTTTAAAGGAACATACTGATGCAAATGAAGAATCAATTTGTCAAAGTGTGGACATTTGGCTGAGAAAGTGCAAGAGCATTTGGGGTCAGTTTGGAGCAGTTTGGACCTTCAGAAATTTAGGCTTAAATCCTTAATCTGATTTGTTCACTTACAGTGGAATAGCCACAATAACAGAGCAGAAGACCCTCAAGTAGTCAGTTTTTAAGCCTGAACACTTTTTTTAGAACACTGTCCTTGCTTGGGGGAAAGTGGCAAAAGAGGGTTTTGAATAGACATTTAACACTTTTACAGTAATCAGTTGTGTAGTGTTCCCTGTAATCTTTTATGGAATATTTGCAATGGTTTTAGTTGTAGAATTATTATTTTTGTTCTTGGAATGTTGTGGGTGATAGGGAAACAGATTTTTGCTCAGCTCTAATTCTATAGAATTATCTAGATAAGAAAATATAAACTTTCTTTAGTATTTGAAAAAGCCTGTGGGATTTCACTATTTGCTGGTATTAAAACAACACCCAACTAAATGCAGATAGCAATAAAGAGGTTCTGTTCCAGGGAACGCAAAATCTAAAGGAACAATGGTGTTGCATTAACATCAGGTATTAGAATCAATCCACGCTTTATATTTGAGGAAAAAAAAAAAAAGTGTAGCGTTTACATGCCCTTTCTAACATCACGCGTTAAATCTGTGACACAGCTAGCTACCATTTCTAGATTCTTAGTACACTGCTTTACCATTCTTCTGACAGAACTTTCTCAGGGATTCTGTGTTTGTTGTAGAATATGCCAGAGAGCTGAGAAAAAGAATAGAAATTATCTGACAGAAAGCCTTAATCTGTAGGTATGGCTAGAATCTCTCCCTGACATCATTAATGGAATCCTATTGACTAATCCTATTGACTGTGTTAAGGCTAGAATTTCATGCAAAGTGTTAAACATATCATTTCCATAGAAAGCTTGGAAAATGATAAGATTCATCAAGTATGCAATTTATTCTAAATATGCAAAATAGAATGTTAAAACTAAGGGCTTGATCTTGCAGCCTCTAGACATATTCAAGTACTATTTTTCTTTACCTACAAGAATCCCTTTCAAAATTTCTGGTAACTGAAAATATCTATCAAATTTATATTCAGAGATATATGTGGGATATACATATCTTGTATATCTGGACACCCTGGAAAATATGTGTGTATCTGCAAATGCTCTTGATTCCCCCCCACCAGGAAACTGGGAACCTGAAAACAGATTCCAGGAAAGACTATCATGAGAAAAAAAAGGTGACAGGCAGTCCCTGATCAAGATGACATTTTAGTATGCAATTGTGGGACCAAGTAAGCTATGATCACCTCTGTTCTGAAGTTAAACAATAGCTGCAGTAGCCAAAGCAGTACACAAGTGTAGGAATAAAAGCAACTGGATGAGAATAAATTGGGAATCAGTAATATCTGAACAGAGAATGGAGCTGATAGGAAAATTTAAAAAAGAAATCTTGAAATGGGGTAGGTCAGTGATTCTTGAGTTTGGGGGACAAAACAATTAAACACCATTATTCAGAAAGCTAAATCAAGCCAATGGCATTTTTCTCTTTCCTTTTCTAGACCACAGACCACTGTTTGACAACTGCTGACAGAAAGGGTCTGTAGAAGGAAAAAGAGGGACAAAAGAGGTAATTTCCTGTGCTGAAAAATGCAATACCAAAATATAAATAGATGTGAGAAACTAATAAAAGCGGTAATAACAGAATTATTTTATTCTCAGGACATGATAACCAAAGCGGAGTACCAAGGTAAGTGATAGACTAGACGTAGATATGTGGGTTGTGGGTGAATTAAGCAATGTTTTTTGCACTGACTATCTCCAGACAGATGCCCTGGAGTTGACAGATCCCCATTCAGGCCCTCATATGCTGAATTGTGTGATACAGGTCTCAGTTCAGCTATGACACAAAGAATGCTGGGGATCGTCTCAGAGGGAATGGGATAACTTCACCAAAATACTGCGGGGATCCACGGGATACATGTAAAGATACATAACAACAGTCCGCTTTGTGACCAATATGGTACGACAACTTAAGAAGAAAGAATTGCTAAGAACTCATTAACTAGCCTGAACAAGCTATGCAGACCTCGTCTACTGGGCTTTAAAAAGCACTATTTCTACGCTAAATTCCAAGCTGTGTGATATATTAGTTTAAATGGAGATGGGAAAGGTCTAGGTTTCATCACCTCCTTTTCATTATATTGTCTTTCTTGCTTCTGTTGAACAGCTGTGAAGGCAATGATGAAAGGTGAAGTACCAAGATGTCCCTTGATCTCACTGGTCGGTAAAGCTGATATTTTGGATAGCAAAATTTTGGTGTTTATCTATGTTGTCAAGAGCAGACCAAGACAAAGCAACTGAAAACAATTCAGCAGAAACAGAACATATTTGTGACAACCATTATCCCACCCTTACTCTTAGATGCTAATCTTTTTGGAGGCAGCACTGTGTAGTTCTTATCATATTCATAATGCCTAACTCTATGGATCTCTTTGCTTATTTAATCCCTAGGCATTGACTTGAGCCCAAAAAACAGTTAATTTTTGAGAAAATAATCCTTTTTGGGAAAGAAAATTCTAAAACTGTAAATATTGCTGATTTTTCACAGAAAAAAAAAATTATGAAAGAAAACCTAAATGAAAATAAGTCAGTTTTGTCTTTGTCAAAAGAATGATTTCTTGACCAGTTTTAGGAGTGCTTAGGAAAATCATGACATTATCTTTCTAAGTGTAGAATTGAAATGCAAATGCAACAAAATGACTTAACTAAAAGCTTTTAAAAAAATTAAGAGGGAAGAGATGTCAGGAAAGATGGGCATGTTCATTCAATTTTGACTGAAGAGTTTGGTGTTTTTTTCCATAAAGGCCTTATATAAAACTTCACAATGTATTACTACCCTCTGCAGCTCTCTGTTGCATATCCTTTCTTGCCTTCTCTTATATTACATAGATAAAGATTTTGTACAAGAGAACTGAGATTTTATAATGCCAACTACAGCAAAACAGAAATTGAGAAAAGAAAAGCAGGGCACCATACAGCAAGTAGTCACTTGAGGCCAATAAATTACAACCATAAATATAGCCAGTATCATTTAAGTACTGTTTGGTTTCTGATGATAAAGCACTAGCTTATCACAGTGTTGACAACTGCCAGCCCCTATGGCCTCAGCTTATAGTTTGAACATTTGTTCATCCACAGCCATCCACAGTGAATTTAATATAATGCAATAAACAATCACACTCATCAGAAACAGAAATGGACTCAGACTTAACCCAACACAAAAGACTATCAACCAGGCAGAGGAAGGTAATGAGAAAAATTGATGTGAAGTTTTCTGCTCGTGCATTAATCATGTAGCTATTAAACTTGTCAATAGTTGACTTCAGTGGAGAGAAGGACTAATGTGATCTAGGCGTGAAGACTAACCAAGAGGGGAGCATGCATGTAGTGAACATCACTATGACAAAATTCTAAATGTTGCTACTTTTTGTACCTGAGCTCATAAAGATGGTAGTGATGCCAACTCAAATGTATAATTAAGCTTTGTGATAGTTTCACTCCATGGAAGTATGCAACTTGCATTATTTTTCCATTATGAAAGGCTTTTCTAGTGGAGGGATATTTGAACAGTACATTTTAAATCATACAATCATGTAATACAATACATCATACAATGAAATCGGACAATGCAATATGATCTGCTGCATAATTCAGATCATAAATGTCACACTTTTTTTCCTCATGAAACCCATAGCTTCTGGTTGAATTACCGCTTAACTTTCAGAAGGGCATCCAGCTAGATCTTCTGCTAAGCTGTCCCCAGGCCGTATCAGTTTTCTATTGGAAGCACATTCAGAAGGTGTATTAGGCCCAAATTTGTATGTAGGTATGTATGTGGTTAGTTATTTTAAAATGTCTTCCTGTAATCGTACCCCCATGATGTTAAATATGCAAGTATAGCACAGTATGAGTGAGAGGTTCAAGTGTTTGTTTTAATGAACTTTTCTCAAGTCCTTGAGAGACTTTCTGGTAAGAAGATGAAACACCCTCAAATGTTTGGTGTCACAATCATGTGAATTAGTGTAATAAGGGCTGGATGACCTAAATTCAGAGCTCTAGTACGCATCCCAACTGAGAGCTCCATCCTTGGTCAGCTGATGTGTGTTGCGGACATGAAGAGGAAGCAAAGAGAAAAGTTTTCTTATCCACATTTCTCAAATTTCAGGAAGGTTAAAAAAAAGCACTCAAATGCTAACAGCTCCGAATCCTTTCTTTCTAGCCAACTATCACTGTATTAGAATAAAATGTGTTAAGAGTATGAATTAGTATTTAAATGTACGTGTGGATATATATTTATGTATATATTAGTAACTATAGCTGAAACAACTCCACCCGCAGCTTCTAGAATAATGACTGTGTCACGGCCTGCTGTTTGAGACATAAATTAACAATCAAGCAACAGCTGATAAAGAATTTTCTTTCTAAGGTTCTTGTAAAGGGTCATCAAGATACTGCCTTTGAGATGTCTCTCAGGCTCATTCTTTGTACTAAACATAGTGATTTCTGTCTGCTGCGTTAAACACTGTATCAGCACACTGTTCAGAGATACTCAGAACAAATGTGGCTCGCTATTTATTAAGGTCTATTTAGAACAAAAATACTTCAGAATTTCAACTTTATTTCCAGTAGTTACATCTGGATTCCATCACAAAAAATGAGGGTTCCATCATGTTTAACACTTCAGAAGCATGTAAGAAGACATGATGTAAATTACATATGCAAAAAAACAACCAACCATGCTCCAGAAAGGTTGTCTGATCTAATAATAGGTGTTACTTAATGTGAGAGCTCAAAAGCCCAACCACACTAGGAGTCCTGATTCTCTGCAGCATAAGAGCTTCCCTGTTGGATCAGACTGGCAGTGTGGCTGGACTGGCCTGCTTGACTTCACCTTTAGCTGGTATTGTCTCCTTCATTATTGCACTTACCATTGCAATAGATAATAAATCTATAGATAATAAATAGGTAATAAAAAGTGGGGGAGAAAAAGCATACAAACAAACTAAACCGAAGCAGAAACAGAAAAGCTCTGTTTGTTCCTAGCCTTTGAAACTAAATTCGGAATTTATTCAATAGGTGTCCATTTTTCAAACTGAGAACTACAGGCTGGAGCGTCAGGTGACCTAGGGGTTTTTTTTCCAAAGCTATTCTCAGGTTATATCAAGTTTTCATTTAAGAAGGAGACAGTGTCATCAACGAAAACTGCAACATCTAAAATGAGATACAGTGGAAGTCTCCCATACTTTTTGTGATGCTGTATCATTGTTTGAGGTCATTTAGAGCTCTCCTTTTTTAGCTCAAATGTTAGTGAAATAGTTTTTTGGCTAATTTGTGTCAGTTCGAGACAACTCATTAAATGGAATCATTGTTTCTGTCATGTTTCTTTGAAGAAGAAAGAAAACATATGAAAGGATTTTATTCTGTAAGTGTTCAGAGCAAGTGATTTTAGTCTTTCAGGGTTTGGGGTTTATTTATTTATGTAAACACAGGGAATAAAAAATGAATTTATCAGGCAATCTCTAATTTTTTCTCAGTTGCCTCTCTATCAGTTTCTCTCCAATTACTCATCTGTCCAGGCACCGTTTCTCTTTCTGTCTAATTTCTGTGACAAAATGCTACAATATACTTCTTTTCTTCCTTGGACTCTTTCTCCACCCTCTGAATTGTTCAAATTGCTGGAAAGCGTTTCTTGGCAGCAGTCAGTAACAGCAGTTAAAATTTTATAACCTTTACTTATAATTAAAAATTGTGCCATGAAGGTAGCGATTAACAAAAGTGTTTTTAAATTCATCCTGTAAACTACATAGTGTTAGTATCCCTCCAGAAGGAAATAATGGGATTCCTTGTTTATTATAATTACAATCCATTAGAAAATTTGGATTTTTCAAATCCATTTGTACATTTCTGTTTTGAGGTATAAGGCAACTCTTTCTAAAACATTTTTTTATTTATTAATTTTGCTAACTGAGTTCATCTGTTTGGGTTTTTTTTAACATCAGAACAGGAATTGTGGTCAACAGCTAATGTTTAATTAATTAATTTGGGATTATTTGTTTTTCTTCCAGAGGCAATTAACAGTTTGGTCATAGCAGTGGTATTAGGAATTAATAAATGACACAAACTATTTTAAAATAAAAATATTCTCTTTTAAAAGTATGAAAAAATATTTTGACAATCACTTTTATGTTTCAGTACAGTGAGTAATCAGAATAATTTTTCAGTCATGTTGATTTATTTTGTATGTGCTCTTTTTAGAAAGATGGGCAAGACACTAATACACATTGATACTGATAAAACTGTGGGATTTCTATTGAAATCAGAACTGGGGATGGGGAGGCTTGGTTTTTTTCCTACTCCATTGCAGATTTCAGTCTTTCCTTAAACTGACTGTAAGACCTAATGGTATTGACAGCTTTCCAAACTTTGGAATGACAATAAAATCTACAGTGAATTTGCACCAGAGCTCTTCAGTACCCAAGAAAGATCTGTCCAAGGAGATTGTTCTGGGTTTTATTCCCCAAGCTTAGCTTGCTGTATATTTTAAATAATAAAAATAAAAGAAGTTCATCTTCTTAACAATGTGAAACTCAAAGGAAATAAGGAAATTTAATATTGTCATTTAGTTTCACACTGTAGATTTTATTCTTGATTTGGTAGTGTAAAAATACATTGAAAACTTGTAATTTCATTCAGGGTGATAAATTGTGCTCATGGAAGAATGTGGGTAGTGTATATGAGGGAGAATATTTTGGCACATCATCTGTGCCGCCTTCTATCATTGAACATGTTGGACTGTGTTACCCAAAGCTGCTGCCTGATGAACTGCTTTCAAAGTTTTGAAACATTCTCAGAGAAGCTATTTGAAGAAATCAGATTTCAGTTCTGTTATCAAACACACAAAAAATGCAACTCAGGTGATTAAATTTGCATATTGAGGTTGTTGATGAAGTTTTACATTACTTCACACCTCATGCTAATTTGTTACGCAATGTCACAGTGCTTTCTCAGTTTTCTTTCCATGCTTGCCTTAGCAATGGGTGAGATACATCTAACTGTATCTCCCATTTTGTCCAAAAATATGCTGTTGAAACTAAGCATTAGTAAATTGCTATAGACAGGCTGAGATAAAGTACGAGAAGATCCTGTACACCGTGATATGCAGGAAGCCAGAGAGCTATCTCTTTCCTCTAAGAACTTTGAATCTATCAAACGCTTTAAACAAGTATAAACTAATGCTTCTTTGTTGTTCATCCATCATGAGCAATCCTCATTTGCAATGCACTCACAAAATGTTTTTCTTGTCTCCTGTGATTGTCCTAGATTATGACAAACTACTGTCATATGCAAGGTGATGATCTTTGCATACCAGTAATAGAATAGCCATACTTCATCTTTATCTCAGTATTCACAGGTCTGGTATCCAACCTTAGAAACAACTGAACAGGTTATTATGTTGCCCAATGGCTTTTCATTTTAAGCCTGAAATGCAAAACAACTTTCGCTTCTGATAATCTAGTGCATATGAATTACTTAAGTGTTAGGAAAAGCTTGCAGTGTGGGCATGGTAACATGAAATCACTCATTTTCCTGCTCATCCAGTGAGCTCCATCCTGCCACACAACAAAAAAGAGAAAGAGATGTGAGGTTCATTGCCTTTATACCAATAGTTATTTTTTTCTTGAGTCATTTGGGTTTGCCCTACATTCTGCCTGAAGTGGTTTGAAAGGCTGGGGAGTCTTCAGACAGTTAAAAGAAATCCTTTTGGAACTAATCCATGACTTTTTTGAAGTCACTGATAGTTTTTCTAGTTTACTTCATTGATGCTAGATCAAATAGCTGTAAGTGGTGGTTTGTCTGTTTTCTTACTAGAAATTGAAAATGTGAGTGAAGACTTGGCCTCATTGAATTTAATCCATTTTTTTTTTCACTTTAGTCAGTCTAGAATCTCACCATTACATTTGATATGAAGTCAAACCCCACCAGATTCCTATGGCCTGGAGTCAATGCGATCTAAGTTAGGAGCAAAGATATTCAGGATTGTGTATATTTACATATTGCCATGTTTCTAAATGTGATCAGACGTTTCAGACAAAAGCTTATGGGCAATCGCAGGACAGCAGGTAGGCAGCCACATAAATGAGGCATAATTGGCTGACTACAGATTTTAGTCAACAGCAAAATGTTTGATAAGGTGACCTTTTAAATTAACCTGTTCTAAAGATGTAATCATTCTAAAAAGACAGATACAAAGAAGCTTATTAGCAATAGGTAAGATGAAAATACAACCCATCAATCAGGTTTGATGATTACTAGTTAAAAAAAGGTCAATTTCCAAATAGCCCATATAACCACTAAGGCCTTTTGCTTTAGCAGGAACAATTGCTTAATCAACAACACTCAGCTTCAAGAGTTAAATTCTGTTCTAGCAGAATGTGGCGATCTTTCTTACTTGTTCAACAAAACTTCACACCAAAGGAGGAGATTGCAGATAGATTTCTGGTGCTCCTTTAACTTGTTTTAAAAAACTTATTCTAGAAAATGAATTCCATAGTTTGTGTTTATGTGCTAGAAGAGCAATCCAATGCAGCCAAAATGACTGCACAGGAATATCTCAGAGCTTGAAGGAAAATAGACATTGCTAATTACCTAGTCAGCCAGTCACTCACTTTAAACATACGCCATTCGCTTTAGCAATCATTTTAAAAAGCATTCAAGTAAGAGCAAAATGCTTAGAATTGTTGCACAAGTGAAAAAAGGTCACAATAAAGAGGCAACTATACAGTATATCTTGTGGGTTTTTTTCCCATGTGGCAAGGTTCCATCTGCTGCAAATAAGGACTATTCATTTAATTTTCGTATACACCATTTCCTTCTCTCACTTGGTATTAGGATATAACACTGTATAAAACATCATAGAGATCCAATGCCAAGATCTAAGTAGAGATAACGAAAAGTAGTTCCTTAATTTCTCTTATGCCTTTGTACAAGTCTGAAGGATACAAGACAATCTAATCCTAAAAGGTTTGGTAACATCTTAATTTATCAGATGGAATTAAACTTAAATGCATAATGTTTTTTCATCTCAGAAGGCCTTTTCTGATTTCATTTTTAACTGAAGCACAAACAAGGATGTTAAAGTACAGAGTTGCCTACAGGGGATTAGTACAGGAAAAGCCTTCCTTTCCATTGCATTGGCTCTTTGGAAATCTTTGGTGCACTGAGCCTTGGCTTTCAAGCACTGGATTTTCATAACATGTATTTCATTGTATAAGGAGGTAGCCTTCTGAAATAGGAATTAATTTCATTTTACCTTAACCACAAAATATATTGCTTACTCTTATCTTAGGCGGACTGGGTTCGATGCATATACAGACTAGCATATCTGCCAACTTCCACCAGAAGAAGCAGCAAAGATTCAGGCTCGTCACTCTCCTATAGGAATGAAGTTTCTTGTTTTCATATTAATCTCAGTTTTTTAAATCTCTGGGAGAGAAGTTGACAGTGTTAAGACAACAAAGAGACTGCTTGGTCTTCCATCCATAGGGAAGAAAAAAAAAAAAAAGAAAAAGAAGAAAAAACAATTTGTCAGGCTTTACAGGAAACATTGCTTTTTACTCATTGCTGGCCTCTAAACATGAAAGATCTTGTTGGTGTCCCCAATTAAATGTCGGAGATCAAAGAAGCATTGATACATAACCTGCTGTCTGTCTAGCAGTATTTCAAAGGAGAGATCAACTGAAAATTATAGAAAAATGTGCCATAAGTTGCTAGAATGTAGCTTGCTTTTTTTTTTTTTTTTTTTTTTTTTTTTTTTTTTTTTTTTTTCTTTTTAAGAAAAACAAGAGTGAAATTGCAGGTCATCTTTCCTGACTGTTTTCAGTTATCAGACAATTACATAGGCATCAGGTGGAGCATTAAATGACATGAGGCAGAAACACCAGGGATGCAATTGTTCAGAAATTATTTGTGACAAAAATATCAAATGACCGTTTGTTTCCACTAACATCCAGGGCAATATACTAGGTACTGTATGTGGTCTGTATGTCCTTATTCCTGAAAACTTTTATATAGAACAATGAGAATCTTTAATTTTCAGATTGTGTTTTAGATCAAAAAAAGAAAAAACTCAATCTGAAATATTTTGATTTTCCTTTCTTTTCCTCCTATCTTTTCTCTTTAACCTCACACTTTCCAGTTTTTCTAGTGCAAAAGGCTGAGAAAATGGATGAAGAAAATTTGGAGAAAAAGAACTGTGGAGGTGATGATTGCTCTTTTTAACAACACTGCCTCCACAAATAAGAGTTGATTGAAACAATCTATTTTTGCTAAAACTGTGGTTTTTTTGTTAAGACTTTCCATTGCAAAAACTTCTGCTGATTTTTTTTTAACTTATTCTCTTCTTCCTTTGACTGTCCACATAAAAATAGGTTATCTGTAAATATAATAATTTTTTTGATTTATTCCTTGCCCGATTCTTTCACAAGGTACAGTCAGAACTGGTAGAATTTAAGTCCGAGTGCTGTTTCTCATGCCCCAGTGAAGGTGTGGAGGTACCTATGTGACTGATATTCAAAGCATTATGACGCATGTTTTACTGGCCTAGAATTCAGTTTCTGCTTTTTGGTGGAAGTCTGGATGCTAACCTTTAGGCCCTCTGTTTCCCATATCTTCATAGCTTCAGTACTGCGATTCTCCTTATTTTAGACTTTTGATACAATAAACTCAACACAAAGCACTAATGCAAGATTTAGCTGTAACTTCACCTATGGGATGAACATATTACTCAGACTCTGTGTTCTTTACACTTGTCAAATGGATGATGTGTGAGTTTGAAAGGCTCTTTGATGCCAGAGCTACTCTAGTATCTCCCTTGTGTAAGCTGCTTTGAGATTTCCAGATGAAAAGTTCTATAAAAGTCCTAAATGGTATTGCTGTTATTATTTATTATATATTAAGCTAGAGTAAACTGCACATTACTTTTTTATGTTTATTCTTGGAGCGGGTAATGTATAGATAACTCATATTTAAAAATGTAGGTATTTGGAGCATTTGCTCTGCACCCTACCATCTATTTGCATTATTAAAGCCAAGGGAGAGTTTTACATGGGCAGAAACAGAATGAAGATAACAAATTAATTTCACTGTTGTGTGTATTGGATCAGGGATGCTTCTCAGTTCACTTTCTAGTTTTCATACTTATCCAGCAGTAATTGTGTGCTATTTTTTGCACTACCTTTGTGCCAGTCACTAATGGTGCACATCACTGGGTTGTGGGAATCTTAATAGTTTCATATACTTTATTACACTAAGCTGTCTCTATAAACATCTCAAAATCTAAAATTACAAATAATTGCTTCTCATTACCAATGGCCTATAAACAGTTTATTGGTTCACCAATACTGAATCTGTATAAATAATCGTTCATCTGTTTACAGGACCAGAGGAAATAACTTACATACTAATAAACACACCCTTGACTATGAAAAGCAAGATGCATGCCAGCAAAAAGGCAAAAATCAGACATGAAGATCTATACTGTAATTTGTTGCTTTTAAGCAGAACTCCTAAAGAATTAACTGAGAGGTTTAGCTTAAACATTGATGGTACAATGAAACCCCTAGATATACAGCAATAGATTTCAGGGAGAAATGCTATTTGCTGTTTTCATCTCCTCTATCTTCTTTTAGTTTGTCTGTCGTGGCCACATTTACCTCTAGTTTTAAATTCCATAACAAATCCTTCAAGGATAATTGTAGAATATGTTAATGCTTTGTACAAAATGAGTCTTCACCTTCGATATGGCTTCTGGCCACTAGAATAATATTAATTGTAATATTAATTGCTGCAGTGTTAGCAGCCTGCCAGATAATTGCAGTTATGTAGAATTCAAAGGCTGAGATTTTCTAAAATGATAAGTGATCTCGGGTTCCACAAATTAACTGTAGTCACTGCCAAGAATGACACACATTACATATCAGAGTGGTACTCAAAGAAATAATGGGTTGTGAGGTGTTTCTCATAAGAGAATCCAAAACACTAGCCACATACAGAAACCTGGCAGAAGTTACGGTCTCAAGGCCTTAAAATTCAGATAGTTACCATATGAAAATGGATCAGAAAGTAACAAACAGTAAGAGCCATATCTGAAAGCAAAATTCCTTGAGTTAGTCTCCTAAATTCAGAAGGAGGCATCTAAGTTATATGATTTTCAAAACTTCAAAGCCTCAAGAGGCCTCCCAGAAGGCAAAAGGAATAGGCTCTTTTAGTTCACAGGTTTCAGCTTTGCTTTCTTTGATGACAAAAACCCAGTATTATCGGATCTTTGCTGATTGCAGGCAGAATTACTCAAGTGCAATTTTTAAATGCCTTATATAATAGGACTATGAAATTGTTCCACACATGAATTGTTTAAAACATCTGCAGTAAGTGCCTGAAATTATTTCATCTAGTACAATGCCATTTTAACTACTTTTTTAAATTTAGAAAAATATACGCAATTAAAGTGCAATTACAGAAAAATGAAAGTGCCAGTGTTAAAATACATAAAATGTATAAATCTGTCCACAACTCCTTCTGATGTATTTGTCTGCATCTATACTCTGAAATCTTTTTTCTACATAAATTTTTCTCACATATATTTTAGGAAGCTTAGCTGGTGGAAAATGTTTTCTTTACACCAGACTCTTTTAATATATTTCCCAAAATAGTTAAATTAATGCTTATTTTAAAAAAAAAAATTAAATATAACATCAAGAAAGGCTATATTACTGGATCAGAATGTGGAAGTAGCAGTCCTGCTACCTAATGTTCGATGCAACAAAGAACAAACTCACTCAGCATTACTTTCAGTAGAAAGAAAAGGCACTCAAAATTCTGTCTCCATATGACTGAAAAGTGTTGAACTGTTTACATAAGAAAGAGGACAAATAGGACTGAAAAAGGTAGTGGACAAACTAATGTGGTGCAGAGAAAAATTAAAACAGGTCTGTCCCTTCACCTTCACTTACAATACTAGACATTCGGGGAAATTGAAATGCAACAACTTTATGACTGATAAAAGGAAGTACATTCTCACACAAGTAGCTTTGGGAACTCATTGCCTCAAGGTATCGCTGAGGCCAGGAGCTTATCGGGATTGAAAACAGGATTTAACATTTACACGGATAACAAGAATATACAAATGTATAATAGCAAGGATTAAGTGTTTGACCCTGCACCAATTGAATTGAATGGGTTTCCTGTGACTTCTTCGGTGTGAGGTCCAGACTAGAAAGGAGAGAATTTTGGAAAGGATAGTAAACCCTCTTGCTTCAGAGTATAAGAAAGACTTTAACAATCAGAGATTACGAAAATATTTTTCCGAGAAGGAATCCCATAACTTCGTGATGGAGGTTTCTCCTCTCTCTTGTATTAGTTTGGGGATGAATTAATCTTTGTCTGTCTTTCTTTAGGGGTAAGCCTAAAAGCTCTATCAAAATCCTCATCAATAAAATGTCAGTCACAAGTATAATGGAGCCAGCTCAGTTAATATTTAAGTATAGTTAGAAATAGTAACCAGTATCTGCTGAGAAGAATTAAAATATGTGGGTTTTCTTATTGCATTTAAGAGAGTATTGTACATCCGCTCAAATCCAACTGACAGCAATTAATTTCTGCAAGGAACTTCTCTGTATCTTGCAGGCAACATGCTATATACCACATATATTTCTGTGGTTGCTATAGTAATTAGTCTAATTTTTTAATTAAATAGCAGAATTAATACTGCATGTTCAGAAGAAACCTGCACGGATGACCAGAGCATATTTTAAAGCTACCCTCAGCAGTCTCACCTGCCCTTTCAGTGGCGAGTCAAATAATATTGGTATGCCAATAATTAGATATGCCAATATGGGTTTAACTTCAGAAAACTTTGAGTTGTTTTTGGTTTTGTTTCCATTGTGAAATATTGCCTTAGTGATACCTCCAAGTCTCTTCGAATCTATAAAAAAAAAAAAACAGAATCATGAAAACATTTTCTTAAATAAAAACAAATTGGGTATTACTCTTTATGATGTTAGGTTTTCTTGACAGTCTGGAGGTATGATGTTAGAACATATGTATGTGAAAATATGCATGAACAAACAATTTCAGAGCAGAAATTATTCCTTCTGGGTTCATCTGAAAATGAATTTGAAAATAATTCTCTGGCAGTTACTACTCCTAGATAGTCAGAATTATGACATTAAGTATAGGATGTATTTTTGTATGGAAAGAGAAAAAAAAAGGACTTAATGTTATAAACAAAATTTCTATTGATCAAGCACATAATTGAATGTACTTATTTTTTCTAATGTTAGTTCATAATGAACACATCCTATACATGCACACACATTTGAGTATCTGCACATTACACATTCACTTGAAGTCAGCTACTGATAAACACAAAGGACATGGCTGGATTATTCAGAACAAAAAATGTAGTTTCAAATGATGAGTCTCCCTAAACCCTGAAAGTAAGTTATATAGAAAATAAGTTTTGAATTAAAAAGAACTTAGTCCTTAAACTTGCTCAATACTGCAGAAACATGAAATTTGCCTAAGTATGTTGATGGCTGAATCATCAAGTGAATTTTAAAGAAACTTTGGAATTAGATAAATATATGTATATTTATATTAGATGGCACATTCAGAAGGTGTTTTATATATAAAGATAAAATTTTACTCATTGGACATGAGCTTGTTTGCTAGCAAGGCAGGAAACTATTACTCTTTGAATTAATCAGAAACAATTACATCTAACAGCATCAATTGTTCTTCAGTTTCCCCGCAGAAAGGGTGTAACGATTTACCATTCAAGCTAGGAGAGTAATTGCTTGTGCTACTTTGAACTTTGTGAATGGAACCTAAGACTACAGAAGATTGCTCCTGGATACCCATGTGGGAGAGTTGCTATTAAATGATTTAATCATTTTTAGTATTGCTACTGATGGTTGTGACCACACACTCCTTGAAATTTATTGAACTCGGATAGATTCACTTGAAAACTTTTGGAGAAAATGACATCATTTTTCCATTATACTTGGGTAGACATAGTTAGGCAGACTTCATCTGGAATGCATTCCAGATATTAAAGGTGGTACTGGGAATTTTCTCATTTCACACCAGAAGTTAAAATAAGTTACTCATATACTGTGAAGAAATTCGGATATCATTGTAATGCGGGCAATGGCAGTACTACACAAATAGATCACTGTTGCATGTGTATTCCAGTTCAGAAGAGAATCATTAACTTGTCCTAAGAACCAAGTTATTCAGTTAAAGACACTGCATCTTTCACCTTCCTTTTTTTTTGCTGAGATGAGGGGCAAATGTAGTGGTGGACTGTAGAAGCAAAAGCAATAGAAATTGCAGTTTCCCTGGTCTTTTTTACTTTGTCTGGAATTATTTATATGAGATGATCATCAACATTTTTCTCAAGGCAGCCTCTCCTGGCAATAGAAAGATTCACATTTTTTCCCTTGAACTTTAGATGAGACCTTTATTGTAGACAAACCTAATTTCAATTCCAGGTTCTCATTAAGATTCCAGACAATTGACAAAACTTTCAGACAAAATCCATTTCTTGCTTCATCTGTTTTTAAATAGATGCAAACCTTGATACTAGAAAATTTGAAATTTGCTTTTATTTTCTGTACTTTTAACAAAACCTGCTTGTTATCATGGCATTTGCAGCAATAACAGTACAATGCTCTGTACCCTTGTCATAAAAATTATGCACTATTACATTGTAAATAAAACATAATAATGAGCCATATGAGAGCTAACAATGAATGGATGGTTCAGGACAATGAGCTAACAACAAACATAGAGAGCCAAAAAAAGCACCAACAAACAAAAACCCTCCAAACCAGAGAAAATGCTAACGTCCATGTATTGGAGACTGTCAGTTCAGCTTGCCTAGAGTGGAAAGAATCACAGCTATGAATGAACAGAGCAGAAGTCTTTGAAGACTTGCACATTCACAATGAAAATTGCACAGAAGACCACTGGGTATTACTTTGCAAAATGGATAATATGAGGCAAAAAGATCATTCAATTTCCATATGATTACTGCTACAGGTAATGGAGGCAGCAAGGTGAGAAAGGTTTCATTAAAGTTGCATGCTGCTTCTCTACTTTTTTTCACTTTTAAACTCCAGTTCACACAAATTTTCCACAAAAATTTCTTTGTAGAATCCTTCCTTTCACGTGAGTACTATGCTATATAAATATTTCCTTATTATAAGGAATCACATTTTTATCAGGGAGATCAGCAGTATAGTTCAATATTGTGGAGTTTTCTCATCCGTTAATACCTTTCATGTTGTCGAAGAGACAGACCGCATGACTCTGGTTGGTTTGAAGAAGGGAAAGGGTAATATTTTAACTGATGTTTTGCAAAGTCTCAGTCCTGGTTATTTCTTACACTGATAAACCATCAAATCTACTTTATAAATCTTTATTCTTAGTAGTATCTTAGTGTTTATCAAGTCAAATAAGAGATGCAGGCATACTACTTAACCTTATTGTACATTTCTAACCCTTGAACCTTCTAGTCTTTACTCTAAGGTTTGACTCATTTGTGTCTTTTTTTCTGCATGGCCTTTCTTATGTGGTTCCCAGCCCTTCTATCAACTATTTTGGCAAGAGGAAACAGGTCAGGATTTTTGATACTGCCCAGCTTCTAGGCAGTCCCTGAAGTTTTTGTAATTGAAAGTAGGTGAGACTTTAGGCTGCCCTGGATTATACAGGACGGCATTTACAAGTCTGGGATAACACAAGGTTAGAGGAGCAGACATATGACTTAAAGATTTCATTCCCTTTCACTTTTTTTTGGCTGTGCTGAGCATAAATTGAGTGCACCTGAGGCTTAGGCTGACTATAAATCGAAAGTACCCAGTCAGATTTATATTTACAATGTGACAGTGTAGAAGATCTCACACGACTTTGGAGTTGAGATTCTCTAGATCTATTATCATGCCTAATGCAGTGGTTTATAGACCAGAAGTCAATATTGATCTTCACCCAAATGCCACTGTCTGTGGCAAAGTTCATAAGTAAATATTTACAGACAAAATGATGAAATGGAGATTAAGGCCTCTGGAAGTCAAGCCTTTTTACTTGTTCTTTCTAGATAGAATTGATTTTATTTTTGTTTTTGTACCAACCGTTACACCAAATGAGCCTTTCATCTGTTTAGTCAGAAGGGAAAGTCTTTTCAGTGTTATGTTGTTTACGGGAGAATGCCAAAGGAAAGAAACGTAAAAAGCAAGCCAGAAACTTTGAAGGACTCTGTCACTGTCTCATAAATCCTGCCCTGAGTGAAAGTGCAAAGCAGCATCACAAAAACAGCGGAGCTTTACATTCTCCATGTAGGCTAAGGATTTCGACCTGAGGCGCTTCCCTGAGATCTCATCCTTGTGTTTCCTCATACCTAGAAGAATAATTTAACTGTGTGCTCTTCTGCATTTCAGTTTGCCTAGTACGTCAAGTGTTACATTAAGGCAGTGATCCACTCGCTGCAACTGGAAAACATAAGGTCTCATTTTCATTTATACTCAGGGCCATTTATCTCACTATCATGTTGAATGTGAGTATGAAAATGAGAATAATTTTCTATAGGTGCATGCATATATATTCATGGATATGTATATGGATGCACCTGTATACACACATGAATACTTTTAACTGTAAATATTTGCTGTATTTTAAATTAATCTTTTTATGATGTTACATACCATTTGCAAAAAAAAAAAAAAAAAAGGTGTGATTTCTATCTATTTAAAGTGAAGACGCCTTTAAGTTTCTTTTCCCTTAAAAATATATTTGCAACTTTCAGTCAGCTTTAGTCTTGACCAAAGTATCTGACAGTGTTTCCGTCTAAATTTGTTCTTGCTATAAAATGCTGGACTTAACATCTACACTGAAGGTAGGTGTCATATATTGTTTATTTGATGTCTTGTAGATGGGACATTTGAAAATAGAAAATACAAATAGGTTCAACAAACCAGCCATGGTTCTTCCACTGAGAACTTTATCTTTGTCATTGCAAACACAGATAGAAAGCATCAGAAGTGGACTACAAATATTTTTTTGCATTTGAGTTTCTGACTCGGTTCTCAATCCGAATAACCAAGTTTTTCTGAGAAACTTTTTAATAGTCCACTTCCAGACCACTTCTTTGAGTTTGTTATTGTTACCATTATTTGTTCCTTCATTAAGAACATAAGGTAAATTCTTGAATCTTAGCACGTTGTTTTACTGAACTCACTGTTATATAAAATGTTACATCATATTTGATGTCTGTTTATTTTAGTATTGTCTGTAAGATAGAAAGCTTTTCCTCTTGCTGAAACTGAAAGCAAAGAACACATTATCAGCTGAGGGTGGAGATTTTAATAGGGCTTTCAACTCTTCATATACATTCAACACTTTGGTTCCTGCAGGCTTTATTTTTAATTTGAAAATGCTTCATTATTTTGAATGTTAGCAAGTAGAGACGGCTTCATAGAGGGCAAAACTTAATACAGCTGTTCCTGTTGTAAAATTAGCAAATATTTTTTCTGTTCTCTTATTTCTATTCTCCTTATGTATTTTCTTATATTCTTTACTTGCAGTAACTCAATGGGTAAGGCATTTGATGCTCCTTTTAACTATGGGGCTAAAAGAGTGCATCTCTTTATTCTTAACTGGTAAGAGATACAGGGCTTAATCCAACAATTATTACATAGTCCCTCTGATTTCACTGGATTTTGGAACATGCCTTAAGTGAGCTATACATTCCTGATTCACTAAGGAAATTAGCCCCAAAACTCCATCACAAGACATGACCTCACCCTTATAATGAGGATTGAACAATTTGTTTCAGTAATGGGTATAATGGCAAAAAGCCAAGGAGGGCAGGGGAGAATCTTGTCTGTTATTTTTGTCAACCTAGGAATAATGTAAGCTTTGTACAACGTACAAAGCATCACTTAGGAGCTGTGCCTAAGTTGCTAAAGATGAACTCTGCTCTCTGCAGTAGGCAGACAACTCTCACTGAGAATAGTGAGTGTAGTGTATGCATGTCTGAATTTAAAATTTCTTCTAGACAATTTTGTTTTGTAGCATTTTTTTCCAGTGAACCTTCTCTCAAATTCTTTCTCTTTCAGCTGATTCAACGAGATGATTTTTTGTTAGTAATTCAGTATCTTTACTTCAGTTTCTCAACCAAGGCTTTTTGATCGTGAGCCCTTCCAGTCCGTGAGCACTTTGGGGCAAGCGTTTTTTAATATTCATGCAGTGCTCAGGGAAGTATTCTTTCTTAGACCCATGGTATTCTAAATGTTAAGTAATAGGCCAAAAATTTATAAACAAAATATGGCTTGGGTAAGAATTGGGTACCTGCATCTAATTCACTTGGAAGCTTTCACTGCACTTTGTGGTACCCAGCATAAAGAAGGCACAGTCTTTTCTCATTTGTGGTTACTGGCCATTGAAATAAACGATTGCAGTTAATTTATGTTTTCATAAAGTCCTCTGTAGTCTTAGTTTTTGTAATGGCCTTCATACCTAGGAAAGATAGCTTAATTTAACATTAGAAAACAAGAAACACAAATTCAGTTTTATTGTTGAAATCAATTCACATCAGAAACAATGGATCATGAAAACTGAGAGAATTTTTGACACATATTTTTGTTTGTAATCACTATTTGACACACTTTGACCTAAGATGCGCACAAGCATTTTTTTAGAAACTAGACATTAACGATGACATTTTAGAAAAGTAATTGACAATGATCTTAATGAGAAAGAAATTTTTTTTGCCTTTAATGAAATAGAGCAAGTTCTTTGGCTTTTTATAATGTTATGCAACTGACATATGGATCTCAGTGTTTCATCTATTCTTGAATGTGCACATTTTACGTTATATATATATATATATACTTAACAAAATCAAGGAACATCTAAAGAGAAAAAAGTTTTAAACTTACGGGATCAGAGAAAAGACAATAAAAAGGAAAGTACAGAAGTGTTCAAAATAGTTTATGATGTAGGAACAGCAAACAAAACCAGCTCCTCTAATAACTTGATGTGACACTCTGTAAGACTGAAAGGTAATCCTTTTCAAATGAATAGAAAGGAAATAAATTCATACACAGTTCATCATTAGCTTGAGATAATTTTTTCCACAAGTTACCTTTTAGGTCAGGGCTCAATAGGATTCAAAACAGCCTAATATATTCATGGGCAACAAGAATATCTGTGATCACAATAGAAAAGTCACAAAGCCAATGTAAATTAAGGCAATAAACTCCAGGCTGCACTCTAGTCATTACACTTTTAGGATAAAGAAAACCTTCCCCACTGTCTTGGTTCACAATCATACATTTTAGTTGCTTCCCTAGATGGTTTTGGTTATTGTCAGAAAAACAGGTGGCTGAACTCAGTAGTTTCCCTGCTGGCCTGGACTATGAATTATTACAGAAGTGACCCCTCCTGAATAAAAATGGTCCTAGCTCCACTGATCTCATTAGAGTTATGAAAATACCTGTTCATGGGTGCTTCATGTGTAAAATGAGTACTTCATGTCTAAAAGTCCACACAAATGCCTCTCAGTCTTTCTACATGCATATTGCTTTTGCTAGATCATTCACTACAAGACCATTAAGAATGTTCCATCATGAGCCTTTTATTTTCCTTGAAATTTAATCTTACTTCTATTAAACAGGACTCTCTAGGCTTAAAATGTGGCAGAGAGAGAAGGGAAACAAAATTGTCGCAGTTCAGGGAGGGTGGACAAGACTGTGTGTCTCTTCTTATCAGTAACATTGACATCAAGTTTGACTTTTTTTTTTTTTTTCCTTCTCATTTCTCTTGTCCGTGTGAGCTCAGGTCAGTCCAGGCTGAAACTTCCAAAATGCTCAGCCAATTAGGGTAATTCTGATGGTGTGTACACATGGCAACTGCTGGTATAAAATACTGTGTAAGTCAGCATGCCAAAAAGTAATTGGTGGCAGTATTCCAGAAAGAATTAAATTCACTGAATAGCTGTTAATAAGGTTTTTACTCAGGGGTACTTCTTCTCTCTCATTCTCTGTGTTAGCAACCCTAACAACAGAAGTCTCCCTCATGAATTAGTGAAATAGACTAGATAAAACAATATAAATGGAACATATAAAGATTTCTATTAAATGATACCAAGCTTAAAGACTTTCCCTAATGCCCTCATCCATTATACTAGAGCATTTCAGATACCCAAAGGATGCAGAGGTTTTGCTGAATAATATAAGAAATACATATGTGTATATGTTTATACATGTATGTACATGCATACATGAAAAAAGGAAGCTGCTTTTCTGTCTGTTAACACAGTCGGAGAAGGAATCCACATATTGAGGAAGCAATCATGTACAAAATAGCACTAGAGAATTACCAAAGACCCTATTCTCCAACTGCAGTGTGGGCAAAGAAGCCAGTCATATTATAGGGAGTAGCCTGTAGTTTACATGAAGAGTTTGGATTTTAGGAATTTTGGAAGTCCCCTGTAGTTCAGAGTTCTCCTTTTCATGCTGAAGATTGCTCATTGGCATTTGTAGTTATCCTCCACATCCTCATGTCAACATCATAATCACCTAACAACAGTCCTGAGCTTTCTTTGCTTCAAACAAATAACAAGGGATGAAAAACCCATATTTAAATATCTTCCTTTGTGAAAGCATTATACTCTCCTGACTCCATTAGTCATAAAGCACCTACAGGCAGAGTAAACTATTACATACGGTAGGACCAGCAACACTATAGGCCTATAGGCTTGGTTCAGGTTGCTCTGATAAAATCTTTTACACTAACTATTGGTCCTCTGTAAACACTTTTTTCTGTAAAGCTTGAGTCTGTTCCCAGTGAAACTGTGCCAGAAGGTATCTGGGAGGAACATGTCAGCAAGTACTTAGAAGTAATCCTCACATCTTTCCTCCAGTAATTCATTTTGCAGTACCCTTTCCTGTCAAACTGGAGATGAAAAAATTGCCCCCTCTGAGTTGATGAGATTGATTTCTTTTACAGGCAGTGTTGTAACTAGTTTATGTAAAATGAAATGTGTGTCACAAAAAATAAACCACACAGTGGCACTGAATAAAGGAGTGAAGTGTTTCTTTATACTGATGGCAAGACTTCTTTTGAGTAGGACAGAAATATCACAAGAATGTTTTCTAATCTGTTGTTTAACGCATTCTTGGCTGTTTGGCCGGCAATGTAAATAGTATGCTGTGTTATAACTAAATGGTTTAAATTATTAAGGCTTATTCTAACCTAATCTAAACACATTACAAAATGAGTCATTTAGTTATAGCTATTCTATATTTTCTTCTAGAAGATGCTTTGCATTGTGAGAAGACCTACATGAACCAAGAAATCTTTTTTGGACTGTTTGGAGAAAAGGAGAAAACTGAACAAAAAGTGTCAGCACGTTCACATGTGTATCATGTCAGAGCTTGTAAGATTTCTATGTCTGTGTAGCTTTCTGGCATTATACACAAATATTCCCACTTTTACGCATCATCACTTATTTAATAATTTTCTCATTATATGATCTAGCTATGGCACAAATACTCTGACATATACCTATCATGAATCACAGAGAAACATGTTAACCTCATTTTTTTGGTGAACCTTTCTGTTTAAAGCAGTGGTCACTTCACTATTTCAGGAAAGTCAGAGAGGATTTTTCGTGTTCAATGACTAGGGATATCAGTAGGTTCATTCTATGTAGAGAACATAGGAAAAGAGGAGAAAGACCTTTTTGAACTGTTGGGGGAAATGGAGAAATCTGAACAAAAAGTGTTAGCAAATTTACGTGTGCATACCTCTGTTTATGATAGCACTATTTTACTGTAACTACTGTATAAAATCAAGAGGACAGGGAAAAATAATTGTGCACTAAATTATGCTTTGTTTTTATGCTTTCATTGGCTTTAGTCTGATTTTCATTTAAATGAAATTTCCCTATGTCTTTGTGGAAAGAAATATGAAGAAGAAGAAGGATGTTTCAGATTTACTTGAATCACTTGAGCATCCCACTTGGCTACAGAAGGAGACTTCAGTTTCTCTCTTCAACTTGTACTACTACAGTTGTTCCATTTTGTATAATCATGTAGGGTATTGGGCTCTATTATTTGGTGGTTAAGAATAGGATGTCAATGAAACAGGGTATGTTTACATGGCCTTCTGCTCTGTCTGCGCTGGAAAAATATTTGAATAATAATAATAACAGCATGAACTTAAGCATGAATCTCACAAATTACAATCTTGACAACAATACTGACTGCTCAGGCTTGTCTGTCTTGTGTTTGGACTAAAAATTCTGCCTGAATGTGTTTAAAACAAAGGCAAAGTTAAAATAAAATACTTTTGAAATTTTGATCAGAACTGCAGGTTTCTGAGAAAAGCTGTAGTTCCAGTATGATATTTTTTAATAGAACAAATTATTTTTAAGTTGTTTTGACAAGGTCTATGAAACATTCTTCTTGTGTTAGTGGTCTTTAAAGAAATTTGGTGAACTGCTAGAAGTGTGCTACAGCAGATAAAGGTGGGTTCCTAACAAATGAAAAGATGTCAAAAGTTGCAGGACCTTCATGCATGCAAAATGTCTCCATGGGTTTGAGTGTCCTAAGTTCTGGGCAAATGGAGACTGAGTTCAGTTCATTTTTAATAAAAAGGGAACCCTATAATATCTGGTTCCTGTTTAGTACATGGGTCAGTATATATCTGTGCTTTTTGGTAGGGTTTTATTACAATCCTGTCATCTACTAATAAGAATCAAGCATATTTTTCTTACAGACTCTATTAAAGAAACATTTAAGCCTTGAAGAAATTCAGTGACCTTTTCTATAGTCTAACTAATAGCAACTGGAGTGTGACACTGTGGGTTGGCCTCAGTTTCTGTTTCTGCCAGTGGTTTCCTTGGAGACCTTCTGCAGGTCGCTTCCTTGCCCTTTGTCATCAGTGGTACTAATTTCATGTAGCTAATCCTTCGTTTCTTTGGCTTTTATCACTAGTGTGTGAAAACCAAATGTTTCAGAAGTACTGAAACAAACTTTTGCCATTTCTGCCACATTTTTTTAACTTCAGCTAAACCTTGCTAGATAATTCAACTTTACCCACAGGACTTCTCGAAGCCCTCCATTTTGGCTGACACATTTCTGGTGAATAAATAATTGTCTGAAACACATCAATCAATCAGCTCCGTTCTGATTTGCTTCTGTGCAAGAATCCAAAATTCAGTAACGGAACAAGAGACTGTTCTGGGGGTTATCTGACACAAACTGGGAAATACTGCAAGTCTTGTGGGAAAACTCTTTTTGTGAGATTTAAAAAAATAATAATTCTAGCAGCAAACAGTCTGAGTATTGGTAGAAGATCCAATCCTAACTGAATATTAGCTTTTTTCCTTTGTTGCAAAGAAGTGAGTAGAATCCTGAAGAAAGACTGCTTGTTGACCAAAGTGGCTGATATTGGCTGACACACAGTTGTATTTGCAAACTATTTTGCTTTACAAATTCTTTATATACTATATTTTATTATTTGAAATGTAGAAGTTCTGTGGTTGGTACCTTCCCTTAACTTTAGCAGCAGCTGAGGAGCTAGGCAATTGGTCTGAAGACAACCCAACATCCTTTTCTGCTTTTTTTAAAGGATGCTGACAATGAAGGTTGGCAGCACTAAGATTTCACTTCATTCTTTTTCTTTCCATTTGTAAAATTTTCTCCTCTATCATGCTTTACGCTCAGTCAGTCTGATTCTGTCTTCACTTACTCAGTCTTGAAAATATCATTTGAGTTTACAGTGGAAATGAAATCTAAAATGTGAACTAATATCTAGTTTCATAATATGTATCTTCCATTTTAAGGGAGAACATTCTGAAAAGAAGTTACATGGTACAAATGCTCTTCCAGACAAATTGCATGCATCACACACTATACCTTAAACTTCTTATTTTTAATCTAAAGGTAAGGTAAAATAGAAGAGGAAACAGTCATTCCTATTTTAAAGCTCACAGCCTAGTATTAAAAGCCCTCCTGCCAACTCTTGGCCACTCTACAAAAAGCGAATCGTTATGGACTAGAATGAGCTGCTTTTTACTGTGAAATTTTCCATTCGTACTGGCAGTTCCCTACAAGTAAGTGTACGTAACCAGTGTCCGTGATGAGCAGTAGGGCTTTCAGTCAGAGGCTGTCAATTTTTACCAAATTCCAAGGACCACCAGATGGTGCTATCGCAGATGGCTAGCTTGCGCTTGGGTTTTTCTGACCAAAACCAGCCATAAGCTCTTAAAAAAATACATGTATTGTCAGCCATGGCACGGTACTCTTCAAAAACTGTGGATGTTTTTTCTATATAAGGCTGTATCTCCTATAGTGTTATTTTCTTAAAGATATATTACAGATTTTAGTCATACAAGCAACCAGATATTACATGTTGCGAGGAAATTGCAGTTTTTGCCTGGCTGGAAGTGGAGGGAAAGTATTCAAGTAAGAATTAACAATATGCTTCTGCAAAGACACAATACTCTGGGTCCATATAGCCTGAACAGAGCTACTTGAAATTACTGTAATTGGAAGTGTTTAGACTCTCACGAGGTAAAGAAAGGTAAAAGGACATTGCGCTTCCAAGAATATAGTGTAAGTCTTCTCTAGATAAGCAAAACAGAAAAGAAGTGTCTCAAGAGAGGGGCATTAGTGCTTTAAAGCAATGACAGTATTTTGGCAAATGCTGTAATTTATCGAAGGTACAAAGCTATTTGTAAGTTGGAGCAGAATTTGATGGTTACCTCCAGTAAAAAATGGGGAGGAAAAGGAAGAGAAAGTGGATAGAGACTTAAATTTAAAAGTATAATAAAAGTTACAATGAAAAAGAGAGTCACTTTTCTTGACTGATACCTGGGAGAATATAAGCTTTTCTCTTTTAATTTTGTTTTCTGAACCAGTTTCCTCATTGAACAGAGATCTGTCAGTGTCTCCATGATCAGGCTGTTGGTACCCAGATACAGAACCTGTGGCACAAGACTTTCAGTGACAGAAGGTAATTATGAGCTGCCTTTCTCTCAAGAATGTTATATGAGCTTTTCATTTTCTGCAAATAAAATGAAAAATGGAAGGGAAAAAAAAAAAAGAAAGAAAACTCTACGTAATCCTGTCCAAACTCTCAGAATCTCCACTCTCAGGCACATCGCTCAGCTTCCTGTTCTGGCTCTCTCTGCACTGGTCTTCCTTTGTTAAGGAACAATACGTAACCCAAAACTAACCATCTATAAAAGTGGTGGGCCAAGACAACAAAGGAAAATAATATATTCATTTTCAATATTCCAAGGAAGATTTTGAACCCTAATCAGAAAATTTGCTAAATAAAGTGAAATACTAATAAATTTTAATTGAGAATAATAGTCTGAAATTTATACATAAAAAATTAAGGACACTTCCAACTGCTTAAAAAAAAAAAAAAATGCTGCCTGTTTATCTTAACCTTTGGTCTCTCTCCTTAGACTCCCAGACAAAGTTCTTCTTAATAGTACTTTAAACAAACTGGTCACTTTCCTCCAAAAGGTAAATGAACCTATCAATTCACTTTACACAGAGCACTGAACAACTACTAAATAATGACAGCTTTTGGCCCATGCAGACCTGGCCTAGGTCCGAGATTTTCAATCCAATGGAAAGATGCTTAATATCCAGTCCCCAGTATTTTAAAATTCCCATGCAGGTACCAGTTTGTGTGTGAATGATATGAAACCTGAAAAGCGCTGCCATTTCCTGACTAAAGAGAGACAGTTCTCGATCTCTGGTTCCTGCCTCTCCTCCCTGCTACTTCAGTGGTTACCAGAGACATTCAGGGCAGCCTTGGCTTGAGGCATACAGCAAGAAATGAGTGGTGCAGCTGGCAACACACCCCTGGTTTCAAGCTTTGATTGCACACTAGGGACTATGAAACACAGGCTCTTAGTTAGCAACCCTTTTACTACTCAGTTGATTGTGCCAAAAAAGGACAGAGGAATCAGAGGCAGATATGAAATGGCCATGCAATTTGAGGGAAAAAAAACCAAAAAATCAATGTAATGTATAAATAGTTTAATTTTGTTTTGGTGTTGGGTTGGGTTGGGGGGGGGGGGGGGGAGGTTGTTCTGAGAGCCATAATCTTCCTAGAAAAACACACTGAGAAAGGAAGACAATTAACGCACAGAGATTAAGCAGACCAAAATTGCAACATGTGGTAGTCAGGAGCAAGGGTCCTTCAGTGTAATGCAGGAAGCAAGCTGTCTCACTGTTCACTGTCAAAGGATGTTGGGCAGTCATCTGTTCTCCCATCCCTCACTGACAGCCATTGTAAAACTCAGAAGTAATTTTTTTTAACTTTAATTGTTAAAGTCATCCAGAGGATTCCAGAGATGTAAAGACAGTGATATCTAACACAGATCTGCAGTATGTCATGATCACGCTATAGGGAATAGATGTAGGGGCAAGAATGAAAAATTAGACTCTGCTTCTCTGGCCCCTGCTGAACCATCTCAACTTGAGAACAAGCTTGTGGAGAAGTGCCGTGCATCTTCTAACACAACGCTATAGATCACATATAAAGACATTGTCAGAAGGAATATTAACACAATTATCTCCACTCCAAAAAACCTGTTACATTTGCAGGTGTCCCAAAGAATAACACCTAGGCTGTGTCTACTGTCTAAGCCTATATCTACACCAGCAAGTTTTGTCACCTTACACTTCCTACCTTATATATCTCTACATGCTGCATAGTGAAAATCTGGCTGTTATGCTCATATTCTTGCCTGCTTGCTTCTAGAAAAAAAATATTTTCTGGATCTTGAGGTTTTGTGGGGTTTTAAGTCCACAGTCCTAACAGTTCTTCTCGGTATATCTTTTTTGTGGCTCTTGTGCAGAAAGATCTTTTTTGGGGGAAAGACCTTGTGGTAGTCTAGATCTCATGAAGGCTAATACTCTTGGCATTTCTGCATGCTTCAGTGTCTTTAAAGGGGTGCCTTGTCAGGGAGATGACAGTTGGACATAGACAGAGTGATCGTCAATAAGGACATTTATTAGAGTCAGCTGTCAAGCTGTTAGACTAAGATATGCTTTTTGAAAATTCACTAAGTGGTGTTCTATGAAAAAAATATTTTATTGTTTGTGCAGCCTGAATGATAAATATTAGTCATATATGCAGTACTGTTGACAGTTCTTTGAGAGGAAAACCTGGATGATATTTTAACACATCACATTACACATTGCATGCATTTTGTATCTTTAACATTTTTATTGCATGCAAAAAGGCAAGTAAAAGGAATGAAACTCAATCATTCCATGAAAAACAAATATAAAACCATGCAACCTATTAGTCTGATGACAAAAATACTTGAAAAATGTTTTATTAACATCCTAAAAGACCTTTGAAAAGCAACAAAGGGATTTATCATTGTGCTAAAATAGTTTTGTTGATAAGTTAAAAAATATGAAAAACATAGAACAATATTTTCCTGGAATTTGAAAAAAAAATTAAAAAAAAAATCAGTGTGAGGAGAGTGCAAGCTGTTTATGGAGGCTTCAGTCCTCAAAGATTTGCCATACTTCATTTTATTCTCCATTTGTCCAGCATGCAGTTGTTAAAGACATGGGTTGTATTGTTTACTGTTCTAGAAAACATGTATGGCAGCACAAAGAGTGATTATTACCAGTTGTGCATTGGAAGTGATAGAGAGAACTTTGGGCCAGTTTATGCAATTATCTGCACCATTTTGCAGATGCATGGTGTCCTAGGGCACTGTCCCCTCTGCTTCTTTCAGGCCTCCGCTCCTTCTGCTGCAGCTCTTCTCTTTCCTCTCCAGTGTTGGATTCTCCCAGTTCCTCATTGCTCACTCACAGTTTTCTTTTTGCTCTTCCTGATCTGAGTCAGTCTTTGAATGCCTGTGAAAGGTTCCTGACAAAGACACTGATCAAGAAAGGTAACATGACTGTTCGAGGGGACAAAATAATGATGAAAGCCATCTACATTTCTATTTCCCCTCCATACTTGGTCCCCTATAAAGATTCTTTTACTGATATGTAGAAGATCAAAGGTTTTTTTCTTCCTTTTACTTTGGAAGTGTTGTGAAGCTGCAGGGATTGTAGCCTGTGTGGCAAGCTTAGTTCCAAGCCACATGGAGAGATGCTTGTAAAGGGAGTCCAAAGCTATGGGTATTTTCCTAGGGAACAATTTAGGGAACTTATTAGAGATGATGTGGTTAAAGCTGCAATTTCGACTCCTGAGAGTGTTAAAAGAGTTTTTATGGTCCCTCTGCTACCTAACTGCACACAGAAAGGATCTCCATGGATTTCACTGCATGTTGGCATAGAAAAGTATCTTGGGCAAAAGAACCGGATGCATTTTTTTCTAAAAATCCCCAGAGTATCTGTTGGACTCTCCAGGACACTTGTCTATAGACCAATGGGCTCCCTGACGCAGGACTTGGGGATGTTTCTGCTGCTTAGCAACACAAGCCAAAAAAGCAACTCCCATTCCTCATCCTTGCCTCTATGCTAACTGTGTTACCTGTAACTCTTTCTCAGCATGTTCATGAATGGTTTATGTGGGACCGGTATACTGTATTTTAATGTAATATACCTGTGTATATCTTTTTAGAAGCACAGGATTGGCCCATCAAAGCACAGATTTTCAATTAGGCAAACAAATTTGCTCTTTTGCTTTAGTTCATAGTGGTGAGGCACAGCTTTGCTGGCAGGGATGCAGCTGGCTTATTACTGTTTATAGTACCTACATTCAACAGTGACTCCAAAGTTGTCCAGAGCTGTATGCGAAACACACCTCTAAATAATAAATAAAATAATAAATAGTAAATATGAATATTAGAAATAGGAGAGATTTGTAAAAGAAAATGGCTCCTTTAAAAGTCCCTTAAGAAGTCCTTCTACCCTTAAAAAATGACAGAATATTGGTCTCAGACTGAACAAAAATCTCTGGCATGAAAACGCATGCCCTATTACATCCACCAAAACATTTCTCTCTCTCTTTCCTATGATCACTTTGTTGCTCTTCCTTTCAATTCTGTACACAATGGCTGAACCACTTCAGCTTTTCTCCCTTTCCCTTCTACTGCACATACATAGATACGGCTGCTCTCTTTTGTTCAAAACAAGACATATGGATCAGAAGTCAAGGTGACTCTGACCTTCTGTGTCATGCAAGTCTCTTTTGAAAGGTTAAGTCCCTGAAGCAGTTCCAGATTTTCTTTTCTCAGCCCTCATCTTATGCAAGGTTTGGCATATTTCTTTACCATTTATTAATCATTTGCTTCTCAGCCTCATCAGAATCCTAATTTATACCCTTTTTTGCAGTGACTGCTGTGTCTGCAGTTGCCCCATTACTAAGCTTACCAGCCAATAAAGTCTTTCTTGGGTTTGGCAGAAATAGAAGGACTTGTTTTCTTTTTTCTTAGATGGTGGTACATGCACTTGGTTAGGACATGATACTGTACAAGTAAAGAAGGTGTTGTTTCCACGATGTTGAAGATAGAAATAGGAAAACTGAGAATGAAATTCATGGTCACTGTGACCTTTAGGCAGAGGTAGACTCTGAATGGTCATTGAGCAGCAATTGTTATGTGATTGTAAGAACAGCAGAAACCAACACAGGCAGCATTGCAACAACGCTTGATTTGTCCTTGTTGGATGTCATCCTTGTGCATAACAGAGGCGGTTTTATTTTGTGACTGAAAGGCTTGGTTGCACTAGCTGGATTGCATTATGTGAAGCCACATTCAAGGCTACAGCAACAACAGTCAAGTTCTGTCAAAAATCTTGAGCCGTAGAGCAGGCCTGCAACAGACATAGTCACAGTATCTGTAATATGTGCCCTTAAAACTGCAGTCCATGACTGTGCACAGAGCAGCCTCCCAGGCTGGGGGTCTCACTCCCCTTGAAGTCATTCTCAAAACTTCCATTGGAGCTGAATAGGGCCCTGCAGGTGAAAGGCCTTTTTAAGTAAAAGTGTTGAAAATCAGAGGCATCCCTTCTGCGGTCTCACACTGTGTACAGTTGTTTCCTTTCTTTTCTTAATGGTCCTGAACTACTCCCAAATAGCATTCGCTGAAAGCACCAGGAAGGAAAAAAAAAAACCAAAAATGTGAAACTACAGCAATTCTCAAAAACTTGTTTATTGAATGTCAAACTGAGAGCAGTTATTGACCCAGGGGGATTATGGTTTATTCAGGGTGCCAAGTAATTATAGAAGTGACATTAGATCATCATTTACACTCACAGTATAGTCATGAATGACAATGTCAGCTAAAACAAGGACAAATGAGAGAGAGCCCACAGTTTATAATATCCCTGAGAAGCATTGCACAGGGTGTAAGTAAATGAGGGTTTTCTGGTCTAGTAGCTGCTCGTTTCCATTGGAAATTACCACCTGCTGTTCTCAGTGGCAGTTAACACTAATACGAGAATCCCTGAGCCAAAGCAATAAACTAACAGCGAATGTTGTTTTCTGTTTTCTGTCTTTTCAGTTAGGTAACAGATAGATGACATTACAGAAGAGACCTCTTAAGCAGAAAGCTTTGGTACTCAGCAAATGTATTCCTTTATCGGGAAATTGTGTAATAGAGTTTTGCAAAACTTACAGCACTTGCTTAAATTTGTACAAGTTATTCATTTACAGGTCAGGTATCAGTCGCCTTTGCATGTTTTCTACACAGTGCTTTCCAGATTAAATTCCAACATATGCAAACTCATCTGCTAGAAAGATGAGAACTCCTGAAATTGGAAATACTTGCTGGTTGCTGGTGTCAATGTGATCTCATTGCCTTATACAGATCTGCAAGCAAAAGTGAATATCCAACCCAGAAACATTCAGTAGAAAATATCTTTCTAAAAATGTTCATGTTAGGACAAACAATGGGGCTTTTGACATAACATACCAGCTTTGCAAACAGGAAGGCTGAAGGAAATTCTTGGAGGTCATTAGGAGACAATCGTCAATGTAGTCTTCCACTAGATAAGACTTCTCTAGACAAGACTATTTTACAAAAAAATTGCTGAGAACCCATACCGATGGTTTAATGGACCCTAGCAGCTGAAAGATCAATGAATATAGGAGAGAGGAGCATAGGAACATGCACTTTAACCCTCCCACTGCAGCTTGGACAGAGAGATGTCTATTTAACAAGGTAGCCAATCTCTTGAAGAAAAGAAAATAACAAAGCACTGCTAACCAGATGATCAAAATACAGCAAGAAGAGAGAATTTCACATGGAGTTAATTTTTCAGCCTCCTTTTTTCTCTTTATCCAAACTAAAAATATCTCAAGTAGTTCAGCTTAGAGAAAGGGTACACCTAACTAAATAAACAGTACAAATTTCACCTCCCTACTCCTTCAAATTAACATTGTGTTAAACTTCCTGAAGCAAAAGCTTTTTTATATAGCTGCTCTGGAAAAGAGAAAAACCTGCAGTTCTGTTTTCTCTACGGCAAGCTCTCTTTCTCTATTGTATAGGCTGTGGAAGATGGGCACCAACAGCAAAGGAAAGACAAAACCAGAAAAAAATTAGGAAAGCATAAGAGGAAACAGTGATCTGGTCAGTGAGACCCTTATTAGAGGTATATTTATTGTGTTCATGCCAATTAACCATTTCTGCAGGCACAGAAGCAGCTAAACACCTACTTGAAATTTTCAGTCTGCAGATTTCTTATTTGCATCCTCTTTTATGTATGTATTCTGTGAACACACAAATGTCTGTACACAATCACACTCAACGTAATTGCTAAACTATTCCACACTGTGTATTTTACATGCTATATTCCAACCATGTATTTCAGGATGTGTACTAGAGGTTTCCTTTTGTGACCAAGCTGTTATTCTCCAGATTTTGAGTAAAAACACTGAATAGCAGCCTATTGTAACTTCACTTGCAATAGAAGATATGAATAAATATTTACCAGCCAAGAGTTATTACATTTATTGGAAACAGAACTTTCTCCTTTTTTCTCTTATAGCTTTTCTCTTTTTAGCTACTTAAAAGAACAAAAACTGTACTAAAGTTATTATATACATGAGAATTTTTAACTGCCTGCTGTTTGCAGATGGATCTGCTCTTTCTGATAAGTTGCTACCTTAATCCTCAGGTTTTGAAAAATAGTATGATATTTAAAAATAAAAAAAGCCCCAAACATTAATTCTTGTGAAGTCACTTTTGTTCCTGGAGGTAGAATTACTAGCAAGTTTAATCTGTTGACCATATAGGTACTTGCTAGGCCACACCTGGAATGCTGCGTCCAGTTTTGATCCCCTCTAGTTCAAGAGACACTGAAAAATTGGTGAGGGTCCAGCAGAGGATGAACAAGGTGCTGAGAGGATTAGAAACTTGACGTATGAAGAAAGGTTGAAGGATTTGAGTTTGTGAAGAGAAGCCTCAGGTGGAGCTCATCACAGTTTTCCAATATCTAAAAGATAGTTATAGAGAAGATGGAGATACCCTCTTCATGATGATGCATGGCAACAGGAGAAAAGAAAATGAGCACAAGTTGCTTCAGGGCAAATTCAGTTTGTATATAAGAAAAAGTTCTTCACAATGAGAACTGAGAATTGGGATAGGTTGCCCCAAGGAATCTCCCTGTTGCAAATATTCAAGACTCAGTTTGATAAGACCCTGAATAAGGCCTTGCTTTTAACAGAACGTTGTGGCAGATGATCTCCAGATGTCACTTCCAACCTAGATTTTTCAAAGAACCACTGTTCCTGTGATTCCCTTATTATAAATGGATATGAAAATGTTTAGAACATGGTCTTAAGTCAATTAAACCTGCAAGGCAAAGGTTACCATATTTTAGCTTGCTTCTGCATATATTCTTGGTCTGTAACAGGAGCCGTGTGCTCAATAGTATCACAAGCACAACTGCAGTTATCTGCAAGGAATTTTTCCAGCAGCTAAGGAAAGGGACACAGCAGTGGAAGCACTAATGAAAACTGGCATGTGAAATAACCAAGTAGCTGCACCACAGTGATGGAAGGAAAGAAACTACAGGGTAGTTTCCTGGTGTTGTCATGCAGCCAATGCTTACGTAAATGTCTTCATATCCTCAAGCAAAATAAAAGAAATAAAAAGATATATTTATGCATTTAAAAAGAAAGGAAAGAGGAGGGAAATGGCAGAGCAAAGGAGAAGGAACAAGGATTATGATGTGTGTGTGTAGCTGAAATCCTGTTTCTGTTTTCAAGATGATCACCACACACCTGCATGCCTTCTTAAATGCAAACACATTACAGGGTAGCAACAGCTATTAATGTCCAAGAATGCTAGGTCCTTGTCTGGTCAGTATTTATGCATAAATCTACACCTCGCCACAGTGTATTTAGCTTACTGTATGTATTTCAGCCCAAATAACTATTTTCTGTTGTTGATATACTTTTTTTTTTTTCATTAGTAACATGTCTGAGACCATAAAATATTACAAGAATACAATGTGTGAATTTTGCCCAAGTGCTGTTTCTTGTTTAAAAGGGGGACATCAGGACTCTTCTTATACTTTAATCCAACATTGTTTCTATGGTTCTAAATGTTGCTCATTACAATGAACTAAAGGAGAGAAAAGACCTTATAATGAGACAATTTGGGGGACTTGACAGTTGGCTACTATTAAATTCTGGGTTCATTCCATCTTCAATGATCATCTGATTTGTGCACCTGGTTTCAGGGAACAATAATTGTTAGAGGCAAAATTTACCATGACACACTAACAACAAATACAGTGTTGTAGTGGACTTTGAAATGACTTGTTTGTAACAACTCACGTATTGAAGAATCAAGGCATTCATACTCTGAGATTTAGATGAAAACTCTCATATAGTCCCAACACTTTGCCTAACTCCTAGGAAAAGAAATACAGCATTTCTGCTACAATGTAACTGGAAAACAGGTTAGGAAGCAAAATATCTACATTACAGCATAATTCTGACACTTAATAGTTCATCTGCCTCACACAATGCTACAGTAAGAGTGATCTGTGTGCAAAACTGCTAGAAAAACACACATTTACTTTAATGGACTAAGATTTTACATCACCATTTGCAACAGTAACTTAAGCACATAAGAACAGTTGAGAATTACACCTCTTGCGGGAATTAGAGTGTTACATGATAGCCCCTCAGTGACAAATACCTAAAGTCTCAAATTCTTTTTTTTCTGACCAGTGCAGGCTAGGAAGGAAGTCCATTACTTTTAGTAAAGTTGAAGAAGAATAAAATGCTTCTCTTTTACAATATTTTTTTTTTCTTTAAGAAGAAAAGCAATAAAATGACAGTGTATAAGCCAACATTGTTTTCTAGTTGGAATAAGAGGAATAGGGTTATGTTCTGGAGCAGGCTGGTCTCTAAAATATTAATGTATGTCTATTTTCTGACAAGCACAGCTAACATGAACAAATCACCATTTCTGCGAGGAACCGAGATAATCTTTGCAAACAGAGTTCACATCTGGACATTAATATTTTAGTATGGGAGTTATTTCATACAAATAGTCCTATAGCAGTAGACACAGGTGAATCTTTGAGGGTTTTTCCCTAAATTCAGGATTTCTATTAATCTTAAATCAAATGGACTTTAATAGTTGAGTAGTTAAGGAACTAATTCTTTTTCTTATTTCTGTTTATCAGCTAAATTCCACGTATATTTTTAAATGAATTTAATGGGAAGGGAAGTTTTTAGCTTATGATGCACAGGGTTCATAGATTCCTATGAAGCCCAGGAAAGACAACTAGGAAAGTAATTTCAGAGATGTAAGTTTTGATGCAATTGTGATGGATGACTTTTTGCAAGGGCATGTAGTGATAGAAGAAGGGATAATGGCTTTAAACTGAAAGAGGGTAGATTTAGATTAGATGTCAGGAAGAAGTTTTTCACTGTGAGGGTGGCGAGGCACTGGAACAGGTTGCCCAGAGAGGCTGTGGATGTCCCATCCCTGGAAAAGTGTTCAAGGCCAGGTTGGATGGGGCTTTGAGCAACCCGGTCTAGTGGAAGGTGTCCCTGCCCACGGCAGGGGGGTTGGAACTAGATGATCTTTCAGGTCCCTTCCAACCCAAACCAGTCTATGAGTCTATGATTCTATATCCTAATTTTCTAAAGATGTCTACCTTTCTATTGGAAAGTTAATACTGCAAAAAAGTTGAATGCTGTTGGCTCAGGTTCTGTTGCAGAGTGTCTGATCACAGTTTCTTTCTTCATCAGCCTGTAGAACAGCCTTGTTATAAACTTTAGGAGTGCAAGAGATAAAATGGCCATTCTGTGCCATACTTTCATTTAAAAGGTGCAAGTGCCAGCAGAACAGTTGCACAGGTGATAATAGTTTCATGACCACTTGTATACTATGAAGTTATGGGTCTATGTGAATATTATGTTAGGTCATATGTACTGTATCTGCCATATTTTACCTGGTATATGACAGGTATAAAATTAGACATGCATTTCCCAACAGCTTGGCATACGGATCACACCTACTGCTGTACTTTGACAGGTAGATCAATTATTCAGTATCAAAGGCAAGCTACCTTGTAGAAATCCTACTTTCTGATATGTTTGCGCAGTTACATTGTAGCAGGAAAATCTTTCTTCCCCACCCCTCCCCAAAGAGCCAAATTGTTGGAGCAATCTTATGTTTTGTTTAGGGCTGAGGAGGTGCTTATTTTCTTTGCCTTCTGAGGGCTGAATGTGATCATACTTGCAGGTAAAAATTGTGGCTTAAAGGTTCTGTTTTGTTTAATGGCATGACAGAGTGTGTCGTTACTAATTTAATTAAAACTCACTCATATATGCTGTCATAACTATACAGAGTTATCCAAAGCTCCAAGGACTGCACAGACTTTTTACAGTCGAATATATTACATTGTCAAGATTCATTGCAAATTAAATATCTTTTAAAAAATAAATTTTTTTTTTTTTAAAAAAAAAGTCTCTTCCCAGGCTATCTTTAACCACACAAGAATGGAAAAAAACCCAGTCAAATAATTTTGTTTTAAGAAATGGTATTTATTGTTATATTCTCTTCTACCTTGTCTTCTGCAATTTATAAACACAGAGAAGTAACAAACGGAGGAAGTCACTTCAGTATGCAATGTGAGACTTGCTCTGCAAATAACAGTTTGTTTTATAAAACTTATCTGAAGAACTGATCAGATTTTATACTAATCTCTAACTTTGGAACGGTGAATAGCAATTTATCAGGGGCACTAAATGGCTCATTGTTGTCCTAAAATATTTGCATTTTCCCCAGTGAGCCTATCAGGTGTCTGAACAGGCTTCTGACACCTTCTTTGAAGTCTGTTTGGTTTGGTTTGGTTTTTTTTTTTTCCAGAAGCCTTAACCTTAAAAATATTGGTATTGTCAGGCCTGTTTGTTAGATTGGTAGAAATGTCCCAAAGATACACATACAAATGTGAAATATTATCAAGTGTGGGATTGTTTTAGGAAGGATATTGCATAACCAAAATAAAAGTCATTCCACTGCAGTCATATATTTTTCTGTGTCCAGCATTCAGCCTCTGGCTGGAAACAGATGGCACACAGGACTTCAGAGGCATCAGAAAGCTTTATTTATTTTTCTCTTGTCTCCCTGTATAATTAAGAAAATCATGGGTTCAGCAATCCTACAAGTTTTCTTGTGTATTACAGAGGATGAGATCCTAAAATCTGGAATTCTTTTCTCTATCTATCTTGTTTGTTTGTTTGTTTGCTTGTTTGTTTGTTTAAAACCTCATAGCTTTCAAGATTATTTTTAGTGATTTTTTGAATGCAAGGACTAAAAGAAAACTTAAGGAAATTTTCATAAGAAATGGAAATAAACAAATTCTGTCAACTTTCTTCTTCTACTCAAGAAAAGATGAACTTAAAAGTTTTTGATATTGCCAGGTTTTTCTTTTCTCTCTTATCCGAAATAATTTCCTCCTCTCTAGCCATATTCCTAATTGTTTTTTTAAGATCTATCATAGCCACCAAATATGTGCTTTGACATATCCATATTCCCTCTTAATTATCTGCTTTCACTGTCTGCAGATAACTAATTCTGTTTTTCTTGGGCTTTTGTAAAAGGCCTTTTAGAAATGGCATTTTGGTGCTAATGAGTCAACAAAGAGAAAAATGTCTGGGGCTCTCAAAATACTGTGTTCAAACAAACTAATAGCACTGAAAAAAACCCTTATCAGATAATTATTAAATGCACATTGGGGACAGCTAAAATGATGTTTTCGACTTGTCTTTCAGAGAAGGTTTTCTAGGTGCACAAGGGAAAAATCGTATCAGCTGGCTCTGATTCTGCACGCAAGACAGGAGGAAAAGCCATTTCTCTATTTTGCATTATACAGACTGTTAACAGTGGGAAAATAATTTTTCATTTACAGTTGCATCCTATACATATACAGCCAGAACATGCAAGAGGAAGCTTCTTGAATACATCTTGGCCTTCTGGAGCACAGTGCAGGAGTGCTGATCCCAGATTGTTTTAAAAAAAGCCAAAATCAATCTTTTTTGTCCGCAGTTCTGCCCTCTTCCCTCATCTCCCCCCCAAAACCCATGACATTTAAAAATAGTGCTGTTGTTCTCTTTAAAAATCGCCTTACTTACTGAACCCTCAGGGCTTACGTCTTCCGATTTTTCTCCACACCGGGAGCTCTGGAACCTTACTGATGTTTTCTTCGTTTAAAATAGATGATCACTTGACTCCAGGAATTGCAATTTAGAGGGAGCCGTGGGCACTGTCCCTGTCCCGGCAGTGCAGGGAAAGCAGGGCAACAGCTCCCCGTGGAGGGAGCCAAGGGCTTCCCCTCTCTCCTCACCCCACTGCTCAGTAGGCAGCGAGCTCTGCTTTCCACTCGTTGGGAGGGAATGAGGCCTCAGACACTTGTCCCAGCCTACTTCTGGGGGACTCCAAATTCTGGGGCATACAAGAATTACACTGGAGTCAAAACATTAGGTGGGATCTAAGACTCCAGGAACAGAAAGAACCTCAGCATCTTCCCATCCCTCGTGTGCAGGCACTACCCAACCTCACTGCTTCCTTCTGCACAGTGGGAACCAACAAGTGAATGTCGTCTTCTTTGGGGATAGATTTTTACCAGACCTCCTTCTTTTTTGATCTTTGTTAGGGCAAGATCGTATCACTGTGGCATATTATGCCATCATATGGCATATATGGCATCATATTATGATATGCCACCTATCTATTTATCTGATTTCCTTAGCAGAGAAATGAATGCTGGATATGATTTTTTTTTTTTTAACCTGTCTCACAAACTCAAAAAAATAATAATTATTAATAATAATAATAGCAACAACAACAACAATAATAAGTACCTAGTTTCCAAAGAACTTTCACAAACAATACTGCGCATAGACAGCTCTATAAAAATGTATTTGCTTTTGGGCTTGAAAGCAGCAACCCAGCTGTAAATAGAAAAGAATCTTGTAGAGGAAGAACAAATTTGGTCTGAGAAAACTGGGATAAACTGCAGCTTCTACAAAAAGAGTCATGACATTTGTTTGTCCTAGTAGAAAGGTTTCACTTTAAAAGCATTCTGGAAATTTAGTAGAGCTCAGAAAGATGTAAAGACCAGATGGAATTTACAGGGCTTTGGACGTGGGGTGTTAGAAAGTCTGGTTATGTCAAAAAAGCATGCATATATGTCACTAAATGCTGCCCTGTGGACTAGGATTGCTCTTGTATGGCCGTTAAAAGATTGCCTTCAACTTGCACTGAAGTCAGTGGGTTATCAGAGAACTCAGCAGTTCATGAGAAGCGAACTCTGCGAGGGGCTGGGCCTTTAACAAACCAGAAAGTGGACCAAGTAAGACAACGGTTCACCCGACTCAGGCAGGGATCTCACTTGGTGCCAGATCTTATGGTGAATTTCATCACTTCCTTGCTGAGACTCTCTCCACAAGCTCCTGAGTGATGGAGACAGGACTGAGGAGCTGCTGGGGTAAAGCGAGTGAAATAATCCCCATGGGAAATTGTGGTGAGTAGCTGGTTCAGTAACCCCACCTGAAGTACGTATGTCGTGTCTTAGCCAAATAGAGCTGGAAAGGGTTGTCTGGGTTATCAAGGGCAATTCTCTGCAATCGTAGGCAACTGCTTTGTTTGTTTAATTCCTTTCATAGACCAAATAAAGTCTATCTATCTTAAAATGAATTAAGGTTTCTTTGTTGATTTTTCTTGGGGGGGAGGGTATTGTCAGAAACTGCTACTTGCAATAGAAATCCTCTTTCTAATTTCCATCCTAAATTTCTTCAGTTTATACCTTTAACTCTATTTATTATATTGTCCTTCCTCCCAAGTATTCCCTCTTTCACCTTATTAATGCCAATTAAGAAAAAGAATCATGGAAAAAAGCTGTCAGGAAAGGTTTAGTAAAATATACAACTAAAAAACTTTTCCTGGTTTTATGCCATTTTTCACTACTTCCTTCTCCTTAGTTATGGTTTCCTTCAGAGTTTGTGCTCATGCTTTGCTTACTATTGAATGTAGCCTAAAAATGCTGTAGTCCATTTTATCCCAATGACAGATGGGGGCAAAAAAACCAACCCACCTTTCTTCCTTGACATGTGATTGCATGTCATTTTTTTCCTCAGTTTAGAAGTGGAGATAACTAGTTCCTCCTTAAACATTCAAAAACTACTCAGAAGGTCAAAATGCTCTGTGGCTTCTATTTTGACATTAGACTGACAATTTCCATATACAAATTCTTATTACCCAAACTGCCCCTTTTGAAAGAAACTTGAAACAAAGCAGCAAGGACCTACTGTAATCTTTTAAATCCAAATGCTTCTAGAATATGTAACATATATGCATACACATACGCTGTCTGTCTGTATGGAAGTTTGTATCTTTGTTTAGCATATTATCTACTGTGCTGTAATCACTTCTCTGTATTAGGTTTGGGGTTTTTTTCTGAAGACTCTGTAACAGTTAAAAGAATAACTAATGACCTCTGTTAATACAACATGATCTAGTATTTTTGGCAAAAGGAGGTATATGCTTGAGAGAATAGGCTCCAGCTCACAGGAGGCTTTGCTTTTATATTGCTGAACATACAGAGCGCAAAGAGAAGGATCTGTCCTCCCATATCCCTTTTCACTTCCCTATGGGGAAAAGTTTCAAATCACCAATTTAGCAGCCTGCTTGGTCTTTTTTTAACTTGACTTTTAAGGGGCCAGGAAACAAAGGAATTCAAACTCATTCAGTTGGAAAAGCTGATTAATACTTTCACTGATTTAGAAGTGAGGAATAATCCACTCAAAAGAAATAGGGTGAATTTGGAGATTCTTACCACCAAAAAAAAGAACCAGGGGAGATCTGAATTCTCAACAGCTACAGTAATCCCAGGCTATTAACAATGGGTGAAACTGAATTTGCTGGAATGCAAATTAGCTTAATGTGTTGCCATAAATAGGTATAAACTTGAATAAGCAACTGTGATATAATTACAACACTCATTTTTCTTACTTAGTGGAGGAAAGAAAGTTCTTTTGTGTCAGTGGGGACGATCTCTGCAGGACAGACATTGCCAAACACCATTATTCTACTGAAAACTGAGACAAAAATGCTTATTTATTTGAGGGCAATTCCCAGGTCCCTTTTAATCTCCAACATATCCCCATTGTATACTGACCCCACTTTTGCTTTCCTTGCTCTTTCCCTCTTCATATAGCTGAAGAAGCTTTTACTTGTTAAGACATACTTTGCAAGATTTAACACCTCCCTGATGGAGTTTTCTTTGCTGATCCCTTTTTTTATAGTCCTTGTAGACTCCCTATTTATTCTTACTGTCTTTTTGAAGGAGTTTTATTCGTCTAGTTAGGTCTAGAATTTTTTCCTCAATGCTTTTCTGCCTTACTTTTAGAGTACAATTGACAGAACTTTGGAGGACATTATCAATAATTTCCATTATTCTTTCAAGGTTTGTGCAAATAAAAAGAATATTAGTTTTCTACTAATTTGTATGTTTCTTCTTAATTTAAGTTAATCAACACATAATCCAAGTTCAGTTTTCCATAGCGTCTTCCTTACTTTTCAGAAATCATGTTTATGTCACTGCCCCTTGTTAGTAACAGAGAGACAACCTGATGAAGGAATGTTTGGTTCTCATTTCCAGCAGTGCTAAGCCAGAAGCATTCACTCTCAAATCCCTCTAAGGAAACACAGAGTTTCCAATGAAGACACAATAGCCAGAGTGTTTATTTCAAATACTTTTAGACTTATCCAAGTCTGTCTAAGGATAGACTTTAGCTTTAGACTTTAGCCATATCTAAAGGTCTATAGAAGGCAAGTGAATCTCAATGGTTTGTGAAATCGTATTCCTTGCATATATTTTATTATATTAACAATCTTCAGTTATTTATATTCACAGAACTATGGGATAATATAAAGAAAGGAAAGATGACAGAACTTTGCAGTTACTGATGTTTTAGGATACTTCTATAAACAAATGATCTGAAAGCTTTGATCAATACAGGTAAGTACAAGGTGGTCTGCGCTACATGTCAAAGTGACATAGTAATTAATATCCCTCATAATAATCTAATGTGTTTCTCTACTTGTCTATAAAGCACTGCAATGGAGTACTTAGTCTTTATAATGTTATCAGATTGTTTAATTTCTTTGCAAGAAAACTGAGTTAATCTCACCTTCATCTATGAAACAGGGTGATTGGAAAGCAAATGAAAATTTCATATTGTGTAAAGGATATAACCTAAATATTTACTTTTCCTGAGAATTCTTTATTTGGAAAAGACCAGTGATCATGGAATTGTTGCGGCACATTATATTGACCCCAAATTCTTTTTCTGAATGAAGGGAAAGCTCAAATGCCTGAAACTGAATATTTGGTACAGCCCTTGTTTCTAGGTTCTCTTTATAGCATGAACACATTCATTTACCTCTTTAAGAAATCATGATTCTTAATTATCTTGAAGAGCGTTGATTCAGAGACTTAACAAGACCAATGGCTTGGGTGAATAGCAGAAGCAGGATCTATCCAAGAGTTTACTCTGCCTCTCATAGACATGCAAATAAATAAAAATATCAGATTATTAAGCAGTAAATGCATACTAATAGCAAAATTTCTCATAAATACACATTTCTAACTCATAAACTGATGTACTCTACATCTGAGATTCCATGACTTTTGAGTCCTGTTTCATACATTTTGCCATGCAACATCACAAGTACTCCTTTCGGTATAGTGAATGCCTTTTCCTAAAAATATTTGCAGTACTGTTGATAAGCTTTTTCAGAAGAACAAGATAACTTTTGATCTTTTCAATTTGCTCAGCTTGAAGAATATTTTTTCACTTTATAATTTGGGCTATATATTTGCAACGGCAATACTGCAGGGGTACCAAAATGTACATATTTACCTGTATTTTCCACCTAAATGGTCACTTGCTTACACAGGTCAGTTAAACAGTCAAACACTAACTGTCTACTTCATCTTTGGTAATATTGTTCCTTCTGTAGGGGCACTGACTGTCTCTGTGTTTATAACTTGGCCATGAATGTTTAACAGCTACTGGGTAGCTTTCTTAGGAATTTGGCCCTTACAATAATTGCCGCCTTTGGAAAACAAAAGAAGTGTCAGATATAATTGTCTCTCTATTTTTTATTAATTATATAATCATTACATCTGTCTGATTCTGGCATTACTAGTCACAAAAGTATTTAAATCTTCAGAAGTAAACAATTTTCTCATTTCTGGTGGTTCTTTTGCATAAAACATTTGATCACTATTGTTTTTCTAATAATTACCATTAATTCAGTACGTTGCTTTCTAAATGTAAAGCATTTTTAAAATTTTATAAGTCAGTGTCAGACGATGATGGATTTACTTAGAATCATCTTTCCTCTCAGTCATATTATACTGGGGTAAATGATGCTACTGGGCATGGCTTTGTGTGTCTGAATCTGGCCTGCAGAAGTGTGCAGACTTCTCTATTACAAGATGGCCAAGTGAGAGAGAATATTCCTCTGAAGCCAAATGGACAGGAAATATTACTGCAGAAGAGTATGAACTGGAGCCAATACAGAGTTATTAATCCTCAGAGAAGCCTCTGAATAACAAATAGATATGTAATTCTCTCTGACACTCACACAAATAAAACAGTCACTTGCTTTGAACTTATATTGTTGAAACCTGTATATTCAATAGCCGAGCTACATAATGCACTCAGTAAAATAAATAAATGAATAAATAAACAAATGAGTCTTTGGATGCTTTGGTTGGCTGCCTATGGAGCTGCCACCCTTGGTTAATGAATCCAGACCACTTAATATTACCAAACAGAAGTGTGAGAAACAGAAATGAAAGAGAAATGGGGCCAAAGCCCAAGTCATCCTGGCAGCAGCATGCTCACTACTTGGTTTTGACTCATCAGAAAGTCACCACTTTTGTGTGTTACTCTTAAACATTTTGGATAGTCATGTTCCTATACAACTGTGCCTGGTTTAGGAGAGTTTTCTTATTTTCTGTTATGTGTCACTATTCGGAGAAGAGAGGAATGCATGTGACTTTTGTCTTGACCAAAGTATTACCTCATTAGAAGCAATTACTTTGTCACTGTGTTTTAAAAGGAACATGTTTGTATTCTCTGAAACATTTGGCCCAGAGGTCAGTTATTCATTGTTGCCCAAATTAGATCTGTATTTTCCATTCTTACCCAAATAATTTTTTGTTGTTGTTGTCTTTCAAGCTGGCCTTACATTCTGCTTCAGTGACATGTTCACATTAGGGACTGAGGTCTGTGGGCTAAAATGCTCTCTCTTATCAAAACAGGGAGAAATTTTTATTTTTAGGAATGTATCCACATATGTTAGCATGTATATTTTTAAGAGAGTGTATACGTATGACACTGGACTATGGATACATTTTGATTTCCCTTATGTTAGAATAAATGGCAGGCTAGTTTTGTTTACATACTTTCCCACAGACCCCGTCTTTCAACCTGAAGGAGGAACCATGCATTAAGTTTCACATTGAAATAGAAGCATTTAAAACAGAATATTATTTGACTGCTAGATAAAATCTATTAGATTTCAAGTTTTTCTGTATGCTCCAGAGAATGAGAGAATCTATGGTGGGTAGACCTTGGCTGGCTGCGAGACGCCCACCCAGCTGCTCTCTCACTCCCCCTCCTCAACAGGACAGGGCGAGAAAATGAGATGGAAAAGCTTGTGGGTTGAGGTAGAGACAGGGAGATCACTTACCAGTTACTATCATGGGCAAAACAGATTCGATCTGGGGAAAAATAATTTAATTCCTTGCCAGTTGCATGGTGAGAAACAGACAAGAACTAAAGAACAGACTAGAGCTAAAGGCCCGTCCCAGCCCTCCCCAGCCTCAACTTCACTCTCTCATCCTGAGCCATCTACCTCATCTCCCCCACAGGGCGCAGGGGGATGGGGAATGGGGGGCTGCAGTCAGTCCATAACAGCTCCTCTCTGCTGCTCCTGCCTCCTCACAATTTTCCCTGCTCCAGCCTGGAGCCTTCGCATGGGCTGCAGTTCTTCAGGGTAAACCTGTTCCAGCATGGGCTCTCCATGGGCTGCAGTTCATTCATGGAATATCCACCAGCTGTGGAACAGGCTGTGCAAATTAAAAAAAAAAAAAGAACTGGGAGGAAAAAAGGAAAGTGAATGGCTCAGGTATAGGGAAAGAATCAAAAGAAAGTGTTTTCATTTAAAATGAGCAGAGGGCATTAAGTGATGGGCTTGCTTGCCTCACTCTTTTTCATGTTTAAAAAATCACTTACGTACCCTCCAAAGTTATTTCTGTAGTAGCTCATTACAAATTAGTAAGTGCAATTGTCAGAGTTTTTTCTCTAGAATCTTCTATTAACTGGCTATATGGCAATTTTTCTAATAAATAACCTCGTATTTCTTCTCCCTTGCATAATGTACAGTATACTGAACTCTTATTTCAGTATCAATATGTTTTAATGGGTTTGAAATTTTTATCATTTCTCAATAACATAGAATAACTAGAAAATAATGTTGGATACGTTGACTAAAAATATATAAAAGGCAAAAGTGGAGTCTTCAGATTCAGTTATTACCTTTGAATATAACAGTGATGTCTCAGTTTTATGGGGATAATACGAAATATTTTGTAACTTCCTCAGAGTCCTGTTCATTTGTTCAGTCTCTTTAGAATGATCAGAGTAATTTCTAAATATCACCTGCCATTAAATTCTTACAAGGGAAGAGGTGATCTGGGATGCACATTGTATATATTTATGCTCTGTGAGGATGAGTTCTAGAGAGAATGCATATTATTCAATTTATCTCAAAGATTTTGGTTTTTAAAATTACATAAGTCTAGGAAAGGCTCCAGTTGTCAAAAGCACCTTTATTCAACAGGGCATGTGTAAAAAAATATGCTTGCATCCTGTGTTAGACTTCATAAATCTGAGCTACCAGAGGAAATTAGGGAAACTTCTTTGCTTCTTCACTTTCCTCAATAGTTTTTGTGAGTAGTCAGACACACTTTATGAATGTCCATTGCATTGAGGGCAAAAAGAAAAATTAGCATGAGCACCTCAAAGGAATTTAGGCATGGATTTGCTGTGAGCCTAACTGCCCAGCCCTGTCAAAACCAAGCTGCTCATGAGCAAGCAGTAAGCAGCACCAAGAAAGCACTGCCAAGGTCGGACTTCAGCTGCAGAGGAGCTTTGAGAACTGAACTTTTAAAAATCTTACATGCCAAAAATCCCATCTAACTCTCCGCTTAAGTACCTATGTTTCCATAAGAGACAGGGAGGAAAGTCCAGGCACCAGTCCAGGAGGTTCCCTCCTCCCAGCACTGCTCAGCATCTTCCCTATTTAATGTCAAATGGATTCATAGTCTTTGAAACAGAGACCAAAACCTCAATTTGTTTGTTTCTCTTTCTTAAGAGTCTGTTCCTTAGCAGTGGGCTATGAAGCATTAAACCATTTTGTACAAGGAGAACCTATCTTCCCTGGCAACCGCTGCCATCTGGGAGCCATTATGCAAAAATGTGGAGTAGAAAAGTTTCTTTGAGCTGAATTTGGACACCAAAGTACATACTAAATAGTAAAAGCCATGGGACTCAGAGTGGAGCGTGGTTACTTACCTTTTCATCAGTTGGATGCTTAGCAGCTCATTTCTGGGATTAGTCTATTCTTAAATAACTGGAGAACACTGCATTCAAAAGCAGAGATAATGACATGGACTACAACTACAGCTACAACTAACAACTGCAGCTACAACTACAAAACAGAGTTGAGAACTGTGGAGCAGGCAGCTCTGAGCCTGTCCATCAGAGTTAGCAATCTGTACATAATCCACAGTACATAGGAAACCACTGTAGCCTAACATGATGTCATACAAATATGTACTAAAAAGATAGACACAAGAATTTGTAGTCAAAGCTGGAATAACCAACACATATGTAAGCCTCACTCCTGCCAGAAAGGATTTATCATGCATATTCTTTTAAGGGAATTCTATTTTCTTCTGATAGAAAGCTCTGAATTATTTGCTATTAAGAAGAAAAGCAATATATGAAGACAGTAAAAGAGAAGGAAAAGATCTGTGCTTTCATGGTGTTCATAGAATCAATCATAGAACAGCCCAGGTTGGAAGGGACCTTGAAAGATCATCTGGTCCAACCTTTGTGGGAAAGGAAGCCTAGATGAGATTATCTAGCATCCTGTCCAATTGCGTCTTGAAAACCTCCCGCAATGAGGACTCTACATTGTCACTGGGGAAGTAGTTTCAGTGAATGATTGTTCTCACTGTAAAAAATTTCTTTCTTATATCCAGATGAAACCTCTCCCTGTGCAACTCTTACCCATCGGCCCTTGTCTTCTTTATGTGGTTCCTTGTGAAGAGGGAGCCTTCATCCTCTTTGTAGTCACCCTTTAAGTATTGGAATACTGTGATGAGGACCCCCCTGATCCTTCTCTTCAGGGAGAAAAGACTTAACTCCTTCAGTCTTTCCTCACAGGGCAGGTTCTCCAGCCCTTTGATCATCTTCATGGCCCTCCTTTTGAATTTTGAATTTTGGGGACCAGAACTGGACACAGTACTCCAGCTGCGGCCTTACAAGTACTGCGTTAAACTACTTTACATAGTAGAGATCATTATAAGCTCTTTTTTCAGCTCTCCTAGTCCCTGGGTTGATGTGAACCTGAAGTTGCACCATTGTTGTTCAGCCTGATGAGGAATTTGGTGCTTTTGTTTTATTTTGTGTTCCTTGACTGAAATAATTAGATTTCAGATCCCACTGGGATTATTACATTTTACCTCTGTACTTTAAAAGTGCAGTATTGGGAAATTACCAGACCTTAAGAAAAGATGAGACTTACAAGAAGTTCTCTCTGCAATTATATTACCTTCAGCGCTGCACTGGAAATTAAGAAACTTTGCTTGATGCAGAACTGCATGTCTTGGATTCCTTCAGACACTGTAATGTGTTCACTGTGAGAAGCTCAACCACCCAAGCACTTCACTGGCTTTTATTAATTCTGCCTGGTTTTTTTCATAGTGAGGAGACCATCTTTTAAAATACCCACGGAGCAGCCATATGCTACAGTGCACAATTAATCTAAAGTGGTCTCTAGCAATCACCAGCAGCAATTAAATTGCTCTAGAATGGAGAATACAGGGAACGTTTTTGTCCTCTACTAAAATTGAATTTACCTGACTCTATTTCACAGTTAGCTAATACCACATGCTCTAGCGAGTAACTGCGTGTTTGTCTATTTGCACAAAGATGAGCATACATGCGCACACACAAGTTAATTTATGATAATCTCTCTTTTTCAGACATCTGCCATAATGATCCCTGATCCCCAATAGCTTTTGAAGTTCGTTTCAGTTCAGGTAAGTGTTCAGTTTACTGAACACAGTCTGAACTTCCCATGCCTCCGGAGTCTGCAAAAGGCAGCTGCAGCTTTATCAAGATCTCTTGCAAGATGTTCAGCACTTCCTGCTATAGGGCTTGATTCCCTCCTGAGAACTGTACATGAAAAGAACTGACCCTCTGCACACAATTCTTTCTTCTGCAAGGAAGGAAACAACAGGATCAACCTTAGGGACGCAGTGCTCTTGAATGGAAAGATACTCGTGGAGAAAAACAATCCAACAACAGTAGAGATCTGGGCAATGCCTGTAACTTTCCCCACTCCCTGCACCCTCAAATCTCATTGTGACTATACAGAGCTATTAATATTTTTGAAAGCTGTGTGCTTGCTGCCAGAGACCTCCTTTCACACATTTCTAAGAGCAGGGAAACAGGAGAGTGGTTTTTGAGGGTATATTGTTACGAGAGTCTTTGTACTATTCTGTTGAATCTCCAATTGATCTGCATGCTGCAGAGTTATCCTGGATGATAAGTGAAGTGCTGAGGAGTTAGCCCAGATTCATCCGTCTTGACTTAGGGGGATAACCTGGGCCCAGAACTCTACCTTCATCACTCCTACATTGACTTAACTGATCTGCTTGAATGAGGGGCTTGGCCCTCCTAGGCTCCCTCTGTAGTCAAAAGGGAGTGTAACTTAAATTTTCCGAATCTTTCACTCTTATTGAGTTGAAAAAGAGGGAGATTAGGATAGCTAAACTTTATTTATGTGCCTCAGGTAAATGCTTTAAGTAACGACAATTAAATCAAAGCTTTGGAGCACAGCAGTCATGGAAGAGATCGTCACCATTCAGTGTCCAGTGTCAGCTAATGACCTCTGTTTTGTAGAACACAATGCTCTGGCAGGCTTTCTTCAGACTTCTCGTGCTCTTAACAGCGCCTTTCCTAAGGCAACTTCAGCTCCCAAGCCTGAGCCCCTGGCTTGACCAAGCCTCTATGAGAAGCCGTACCTCTGTCACGCTGTCCTTGCCAGTGCTGCACCCTAGATAGGCCTTCTGGGTGTCTTATATCCTTAAGGATATCCTTACATCCTTATATCAGGGCAAACCTGATGGTACTTCTGGGTGTTGGGGGCCGGGGGGAATGTATTCTGGAGGACTGACAGTACACAAATGATTTAGCTTGAGTCTTCACTTCTGGGCAGTTTTCCAGATACTAAGCCTTTTGAGCTGAAAGTTCTGCTACAACTAGGACGCTACATTTTCCCCCCACTATAGATGGTGGGTAGCACAAAAGGCAAGTAGCTAAATGTGCTGTGAAACATAGCTGTAGCCAGCTGACAGCATGGAGGCAGAAGTTCATGATGCAGCTGTGTCTTCATTTGGGCATCCTCCATCCTTCTGATTTTTGTAAAACAGTGTAAACTGTCTAACTTCCACATGTAACATTTCTTTGTGTTAAGTGTAAATTTGATTTTTCTTTTTTTTCTTAAAATAGTTTGTGTAAGTTTCTAGATGTGAATTGAACTTGAGTCAATAGCTTTATGTTTACATGGGAATCACAGAAATCATAGTAAATAGGGTCCCAAGAGGTCATCTAATCCATCTCATTGCCCAAAGGCAAGATCAGCTATGACTAAACTATTCTTGACAGATTTTTGTCTCACCAGTTCTTGAAAACTTCCAGTGGCAGAAGTTTGCACATTCTCCCTTGGCAGTGTACATTAGTGCTCTGCTATGCCTGCAGTTGGAAAGATTTATCCCAATTGCCAACCCAAATCTTTCTTGCTGTCATTTAAGCCCGTTGCTTCCTGTTCTATCTGCAAGGAATAAGTAAAGCAGTTTATTCCAATCAAATATTTTTGGATTTTGAAAATTATAGTTTTACTCTGAGTACTCTCCAGATTTATAAACAGCATACCTGTTAATCTGTCCAGTTACGATGCCTTCTGCTTCTGCCCCACATACATTATCAGCTACCTTTTCTCAGAGGCCCTAATCAGGCTGGTCTGATATAATTTCTTCTTGACAAATCTGTGCTGGCTGTTACTTCTCATCTTATTTTTTAGAGTCTTTAAAATGGATTTTTTTTTTTTTTTGGTAGTGGTAGGGTTATTTTAGTATCATTATTTTTATATCTATATCTATATCTTTATCTATATATCTCTGTCTCTATCTATATTTATGTCTTTCTAGGAACTCTGAAAGTCTGATCTATAATTTCCTGGTTCATGCTTTCTGCTGCCCCTCCTTTTACAGACTAATACTCTACATTTTTGGAGTCTCCTGAAAATGTACCTGTTCTCCACAAATTCTCACGGATAATCCCAATACTGTTTGAGAATGTTTCAGACACTCCTTAGGTATTCTAGACTAAATTTTTCTTTGTTCAATTTAGTTTCAGCAAAACTTTTACAAGGAGTCTCTAAGCAGTTCTTCTATATTGAACTGAGTTCTTACCCCACTGTGAAGGAGGCTATGTCAGCCATCTGATCATAGTTAATGCTTTTACAGTGAAATTTATATTTAAACCCCCTCATAAATCCGATCTTCCATCATTCTCACTTTCATCAGTCAATAATGTTATCTTCCCCTGAAAAGCAAGTAATCTCTTCCTTGTAATGAGGTGTTAACTGTCTTACTTGAGAATGCACATTTTCCTCATTGTGCATAGCAATCTCTGTGCTGATTGTTAAGACATATGACTTTAATAAGCTTATACCAAAAATCCGAGCTGCCTCTTATGCCTTGCTGACTGCCAAATGTTCCAAATGTCCCCAGCCAAAATCCCCAGCTTTCTTCTGACAGCTTGTATAATACATGAAATATTAGCTATGGAAAACACCACGTGACATCAAAAGTTACTTAGCAATACAGAAATGAACCAAATTGAAATTTAAGTTGAAGATGGGGTACTTGAACACTGTGTGTTCATTTTTACATTTGTATGAGTAGCCACCTGTATTTTCTGATGTGCCTGAAGCTGTGAAAGGCTCTCTGTTCTGTTGCAGTGGGATACCATGCACAGTAGTCAGCTGGTATTTTAATCCACTCACATAGTCAATGAGGGATAGTACCTGAGAGCCTGCCAGACCATAGGAATCCATCTGACCAGAGAACTGGAGTTGTCTTCCTATACTGAGACCAATAATGGACTCAACCCTCTGCTGACAGAAAAACAAGGAAAACAAGCAGCAAACTCTGTGAGAATGGAGGAAACATACGCTTTCTTTGGACCAAAATATTAAGTTCACCTTTTCTAACAGTACATTTTTGTTCTTTCTCGAAGTGCTGTCTGGACTCTGTTGGACACAGAGCTGGAGAAAACAGGCACAGTGTTATTGAAGACCATTTTGTAATACTGATTTTACCTTTCTACTTATGTTTCTTCCTGATCCCACTAGCAAGTTACATGAAATGAATTAAGTTATTTATTCTATCTAGTTCTTAAAAGGAGTTTAGGTCATGTTTTCTCTGAGAGAAGAGAAAAAATTTCACTCATTTTTGTTCTATCTATATTGCTTTGTTTGCCCTAAGCCTCTCATAAAGAAGAAGTCATTAATACTTTCTTAAAAAATTTAAGCATGTTTGTAGAGCCTCATTTACAATGGAATTTTCAAACAAAAATTCAGAAGGATGAGGTTCCATTTAGGAGGGGAGTTTCATCAGAGAAATGTTCTCAGATATTAATTTTGTGGTTTATGGAGAAAACACTTCTTTGAAATCTGACAGTGTTTATGAAAAGCAAAATGGCTTTCCCAACTGGATGGGTCATATCTTAAATATTTAACTTCTGTCTACTTTGTATTAATTCAGGGTAAACATAGTGTGTGGTACAAGTCTGGATTTTGTTTTATTTTTTTTCAATGTTCAAAGAGCCTGAAGAATCCACTGAAGATTTATTCTGTGGGAGGAAAGATCTGCTTTTCATCATCTGGTTACTCAGGTCCCATAAAAAAAGTTCAGTGCTTGACAGAACTCAACTCCTAATCTTTGTTGGCAAGGTAGTGTCCAAATAACATGAAACCATGGCTCTTTGGTGTTCTGCAACGAAACTTAAGCAGTCTGTATTAATTATAAATAAAATGGCATGCCAGGACTTCAATGATACTGAAAATTTGCTGCAGCAGGAAAGATTTCAGAGAGACAGAGGGGCATATATGATTCACTGCCAGGGTTCAGTGCTCCAGAATAGATTGGAGTGAGACTGTGGACATACTGTCTCAGTATATAGAGAGGGCAAGATTCGTGGGATTATTTTTCCAAACCCAATTAAAAACAGCAAGTTTGAAATTTGCTGACAAGTGCTGAAGGTTGATGGTCTCCATTTGGTGCACTTTAAAAAGCTGCCCATGAAAAGATTTAAATAGCAGCTTATTCAGTCCTATCCGTCCCCAGCCAGTCAAGCAAATTTCAGGTGGTGGCCAAGTGGTGAAGCAGGAATTAGATACTGTGAGGTATCAGCAGAATCAAGATGGAATTGATAGTATTATAAGGATATGGAGAAATAGGGACTTAGACTTGGGGAATAAAAGCAGATAAGAGAAGAAGTAGATGTGGACCTAGATACTGCAGAATAGAAAAGGTGGTAGGAAGGAAAAAAAACAATCACAAAGTGAAAGAGAGGCCTGAAAGAATGAGAAATAGAAAATATAGAAAGGCAATTGCTGATGAAAAAAAGCATAGAGGGAGCAATAGAGAGAAAGTTCTGGTACAATCAGGGAAAAAAGTTGTTGTGGTTTAGGCCCAGCTGGCAACTAAGCACCACGCGGCTGCTCGCTCACTCCTCCCCCCACCCAGCTGGATGGGGAGAAGAATCAGAAGAAAAAGGCAAAAACTCATGGGTTGAGACAAGGACAGTTTAATAGGACAACACAAAGAGAGAAGAAATAATAATAACAGTAATACTAATAAAAGAACATACAAAGCGAGTGATGCAGAATGCAATTGCTCATCACCCAGAACCTGATGCCCAGCCTGTTCCCGAGCGGCGATCCCTCCTCCCCTGCAGCCAGCTCCCCCAGGTTATATACTGAGCGTGATGTCATACGGTATCAAATATGCCCCTGGCTAGTTCGGGTCAGCTATCCTGGCTGTGCCCCCTCCCAGCTTCTTGTGAAATTTAACTCTATCCCAGCTGAACCCAGGACAAAAGGACAGAGCAAAGCCATGCAAACTATAGTAATTCTGGTAAATTCGGAGAGATTATAGTCTCCTGGAACACATTTTATGAGGTAAATTAACTATTAAATTCTTACAAGGCAACTGTTAATAGTGTTTTTTCCTCAGGGTATTTACAGTTGTAAGAAGTAATCAAATAAATATTTTTCATTCATTGAGTGTATTATCCATCATGAAAGTGTAATATTTGCAGTGTTCAGGCAAAATGTAATTTCAAATGTATGCAGTCCTAGATTTAAACTAAAAGCAGAATTCTAATTCAGTTTCTGAGTTATCAGGTCCAAAGGGCAGCCACAACAGGTCCTGAAGACTGAGGAAAAGAAGACCATTTAAACAATTGGTAGTAGGAAACTGGAGTAGAGAGTAAGGTCATGATGATGGCTCATGGCATATGTCTGTTCCTGCAGCTATTCATGTAATAGTTTATACACAAGCAGTAAAATTAAGAGGGATCAACATGAATACACAAAGTACAACACTTGTTTTCTGATGTGAACCTAGGGGAATACTGCTGTCACTGATGTAAAATTAGTCTTAATTAATTAGCATTGCTTCCTATTTTAGATTAATAACCATATGAGGCTTAAAATCAATAGCTTTGACTGTACTTTTACATACTTATTATATTTACCTAAACCAGGTGCAATTCAGTTGCCCCCTTACTGGCTTGAGTCTTGATTTTGGAGCTATACAGAGTTCAATGCCTGCAACAAAGCATTTCCAATTTCATTGGAAGATACAGGGATAAAGAAAGATGAAGTGATCACACTGCATATTTGGGGCAGAAGTTGAAATAAAGCCTAGTATCTTGATTTCACAATTGCGAACTAATGCTACCCGTGCCCTCTTGCATAAATCTTAGCATCAGGTATATTCTCTATTCTTTCAAATGTTCAGTCTAAAATCCTGTCCTCTTGCACTGGTGACCCTTTAGAAGTTTTCTCCTTTCTTTGAGAGATGTTTCCTGGATGTCAGGAAAGGAACTTGAAGCAGCAAAAAATGTTTTTGCACACATCATTGCTGCTCAATCATTTTAGCTCCTGACCTCACCCTAGTCAATTAAGGAATCCTTGGAGCCTCAAGATAGCATCTGACTTGCAGAGTACTGGGTTCTTTCTGCTTCATTTGTTGTTCATAGTGCCTTAACAGGAAAGTATGCTTCACAAATTAAGAAGAGTATGTATGGAAACTGTGTTTGTGTGTACGCGCACACACCCGCTCATATACACATGGGCATGCACACGTGCACGTACGTACATACACATACACTGTAGCTGAATACAGCATATACCTCTTGGACACTGTGGTTTGATAACAGGCCCAAAGTTTGTCAAATATTTTATGTCATTTATTAGAAATAAATATAAAGGCACAGTAAATTCTGTGTTTATGCACCTATGTGTAAAAATATATTTTAATGTGTAAAGACATATCTGAATGTGTAAATAAGTATTTTCATATTTATGTGTGTGTCTAAATGCATGTGTATGCACTCTATATATACAGCTGATGGCATGTGAGTCCAGCAGATACTTTAAGCTTTGAAATAAAGTGACTAAGCACAGAATTAATGTAGATGTAAATTTTATCTGGGGAGGGAGGATGGATTTTTTTTCTTTTTTTATGTCAAAGAATGGGGTCTGTTAAATGAATGCAGTTATGCTGTGAATAAAAGAATTCTGCAGCTGAATGTAATTCCAAGCCACGTGGCAGGCAACGTGCATCCCACAGAGGAAAACAGTAACATGGGAAGGGCTACAGTCTTTTTATCCTATCTAGCAATTATTTGTTTGTGGGTTTTGTGGCACTAATTTCTCTTTCCACCTCTCACCCCTGGTCTCATACAATGGATAAGACTTCAAGGCAAATGCTTTCTCTCCTTTGACCACATAATTTCCTTCAACAGCCTCATAGAGGGTAAAGGATAAATAAAGAGTTCATCAGAGATAATATCAGAAGACTGAAAGCAGAAACCCCATTTTCATGTAAGCTTTTCTTCCTCAAACAGTGTGGAAGTAACTTGGCATACAGTTACAGCAGGAGGCAAGGAGGGGACGCGTGTCTGTTTGCAGCATGCTGCCCTCTTGCTGGATAGGTGAACTGCCAAAGGTTGATCATACAGAGCAGAAGTGCAAATGAGTGCCGAATTACAACCCTATAGCACTAATGGGAACCCAAAGGCTACCTTGCCTAGAAAGCTGCAATTATTGCTTCTGGATCAGGCCCCAAAAATGCTGCTGACACAATATACTTTAAATTATGTATTTATGTTCCAGGAAATGGGCCCTCTGGAGAATACATTGAACTGACCTTCAGAGCATAAACCCATGTCCTCTCCTCCCTTTCTAGTCATGGAATTGATCCCCAGAAACCTTTTTAATCTTACTGTTCGTCTGTCATTTTACGCTTTCTCCTTCTGAGGGCTATGGGATAGCAGAGAGTAGTCTGAGAAGGGTGGAGGTGAGGTTGCTGTTTAATAACTCTGAATTTTAAGAAATTAACTTTGAAGAAAAAAAAGAAAAAATCCAGTGAAAAGGTAGAGCTCACCTTTTTGGCTTTCTCGTCTACTGAAGTAAAACCATAGGAGTCAGCCTTGGAAAAACACGTCGTAAGCCCATATCAATCAGCCTAGCTCTGCTGAGCACAGTGCTGCTTCTCAAGTGGAATCAGTTTCTCCTAAGCCCTGGAGTATGCAAAACCCTTCCTTGTCCTTGCCTTCATTTTCCTCATGCCTGTCATGAGACTTTTCCTTTATGCTTCATTTTGCCTTATACCTCACTGTCCTGTCAAATTACCATGACTAGTGCAACATTTCAGTCACCAATATTGATTTTGTTTATTGTGCCTAATGTTTAAGTGCTTGTTTGTGTTCTTTTCAGGCACATCCCGTGTTTCTGTTCCTAGAGGTGGGACAGGAGAAAATAAGTTGTTTATTCTTTTTATTCATGAAGAGTCTGAAATATACTTAACTCTAAAGGAAGCATACCTTCACATCAATCTAGCACTTTTCTTCCTCTAACCTCCTATTATTTTTTGAATTATGAATTAATTGTGTATCTCATACTAATTCTGAGCAGTAAACCCAAGCAAAGAAAGACAAAACAAGATTCCTGAATTCACAGAACATATTTATGGTAGAACCAGAAAAAAAGCCAGATATATTAAAACTTTTTTCTTTGCCCTGGTCACTAAATCCAAGCCCTTAACAGTGTTCACTGTGAACAAGAGTTAGTTAAATCTGAAAACTGGGAGTGGCAGTCATCTACACAGAATCACCATAAGAAAAACCCTATATGCATTGACAGACTGTATTATTCAAGAAAAATAATATAGAATTCAGGTTTTAATGTCTGAACATTAGGATCATTGGTTCCAAATAGCATGTTCACTTTGATGCATTTTCTTAGCTTTGATCCAGACAACTTACAAAAGAGCTTAGATCTAAATAAAAAAGCTTGATTTCGGCCAGTATTCTGAATAGCATGCCTGATGACTTTGGTGATTGTTCCTTCACAAGCAGACCTGGAGTGTGACACCAAAATGTGCCAGTGACCAGATTATTTTTTTAAATGTGTACTTTTCCACCCATGTACGACTGTAATCATAAAACAAGTACATTGCAAAGTGAAGGTAAATGAAGCTTGCCAGTCTGTGGTGGAAATGAATGTGGCCACAGGCAAAGGTTCCTTGGTCTTGACTGTGAATCTCTTGCTTCTTCAGAAGAACTATTCCTGTTTAGACCAGCCCTATGAGAAGACTTATCTTCAGAGCTGGTACCTGAATCTACCAGCTTTTCTGGTGTTATACCTGGATCTTGAAGAGTCCAGATGTTTAGTCAGGCTAACAGAGTCAAGGCTAACATGCTGCAGGGATGAAACAATTTTGACTGCGACTGCTTGTGGAAGTTCCGTCGGGGGATGGGGATGAAGTTACTCTGGAGCTGTATGTGATCCAGGCAAGAGGGTAGGAAGGGTAAAAGTGACTCGCAGTCTACCTACAGCACACGCTTCTGTTCTGGGTTAGCGCTGAATGGCCTGATGTGCCCACAGTGCCATGCAGCTAATACCCCGGGATCAGACTGGCTTTTCAAAGTGCAGGAGTATATGCGTGGTCCTTGGTTGGAACAAGAGCACTTGGGAAATGGGAGAAATAAATTTGAAGCATTATGCTAGTGTGCTTTGGATAATATAATATTGTTGTGGGGTCACAGCCTGACTATTTCCCATTGTTCTCCACCTCCTGCCCAACTACAGTATAGCAGGACCCTGTCCTGGGCAGTGCCAGTATGGAGCAGTGTCCTGCTAATTAGCCTCCCTCTCATTTGAGCTAATTAGTCTGGACAGTAAAATGATGTGCTTAAGCTATTTCCAATTCTAGACCTAACTTTTCAAGCCAGTTTGGGGAATTCTGCCTCATGATACGTTGCATAGCTTAAGTAGTGCTTGCAATACTAAAATATATGGCCGGATACCATCTCCTTGGTCTTTTATTTTGGACATCAGCATACAGCCTTTTAGGTTTTTTTTTTTAAAACCTGTACTTGGAAATGCTGCAGGAAATCAATGGAACTGCCTGTTTGTCTGTCTCTATGGACAGAGCCTTACACAGTGTGTGCTACTGAAATATAAATAAGGTTCTCTCCTTGTGGACTCAGTTTTATGATCTACTAATGCAAAAGTGGTTTCAAGGATGCCTTCGTTCTGTGTGTTGTTTAAAAATTAAGAAAGGTAGATGACATCTTTAAAGACTGTCTTGAAAAGCAAAGTTGCAATTCAAATTTAGTCTTAGACAATATTTGAAATGTTTTTATTTTGGACCTGGGTTTAGCTTTGTCATCAAGTTAATGGGTATCTTTAAAATGCTCAGAGAAAGAAAGAATTGCATCAGAGAGGAGGTAAAGATAGACTAGAATAAGCAGACATAAGTGGATATCAGTACAAATATGTGTGTATGTATATACATATATATTTATACATGTGTGTATAAACTTTAAGTAGTATCTGTATAACTATAGTACAGTTTGTAAACTTGGCCTGTGTGACTTTCATTAAGGGCAGTCTGTCCAGTAGAATGAAGGGTGTAGCAATAAAACTAGTCTTATAGCTCTCCCATCACTTCTCTTATGTGTGCTTACTTAAAGCCCAGAGGGAAGTGAAATCTTTACAGACTTTCTATATGAGTAAAGAGAAGTTGACTTGTTCAATTCTATCTTTTTTTGGAGAAGGCATTACTTGAGCTTCTTGTCAAAGTGTGAGATGGTGAATGGGAAGATTCATTTGGGCCAAGAAAAATTGCTTTAAACAAGAAAGGGAAGATTCATATGAGCTAAGAAATACTGCTTTAAAGAAGATAAAGATTAAGTTTCCCTACCACAAAAAGAATGTATCAACACCAAAAAAGTCTTTAAAAAAAATACAGAAGCAGAAGCACATTCAAAAAATAAACATGACTGCAAAAGGACTTTCTCCTAAAAAGTTACCATTGAAGGATTCTTGCAGCTCTGACTGGATTTTAGTATTTTTATCTCTTTTCCCAGTACCAGTTGCTAAAGTTTATCAAAGACAAAAGCAGACTGCTCTTGACTTCAGAAGGAGTGAAATCCAGCTCCTAAATTGTTGCCTGATTTCCAGTGAAATCTTTGGCAGTGGGAAATACATTCAACTCATAGTACATAATCTATACAGAATAGGTTAACTTGCAAATGTATTTATAGGGTCCTTTTGAATTCTTGTTTTCTGTTAGTGTTCTTTAAAATGCCAGGTAATGTTGTGGAAACTAATATCACTGTTTCACTGAAGCTCTAAGCAATGTTTTATTTCTCGTCTTTTAGTTTTAATGAGAGCATGCTGCTTGCTGCTAATAGAGCTGAGTAAACAATCTATGTACATTTTATTCAATTACTTTAGCTCTTTTTCTTCTTATGGTAATTACCTATGAGCGGACAATGATTGCTACCGTTTGTTTGTTCCTCCCAACTGCTTGCTGATTATTCTGCACAAGCAACTTGTAGCCTGTGTTATTGCAAACTGACTGCTTGCAAGTATTCCTTTGGGGATCAGCGTTTGGTTGCCTAAAGCCAAGTACTTGTTTCTTTTCCATGATTGGATGATCTACTTTGTCACAAAACACATTTTGTTTAATAAATTCATAGCTTCATCCTGCAACATACTCTCTAGACCAGCAATCTGGAGCTACACCGTGATGATGGCAACCTACATATTAAATACAATATCTGTCATGAGAAAATAAATCCTGATAAATACAGTCATTCTAAAGCTGACATACCATTCTCTATGCAGGCATTTATTTAATTTTGCTATTGGTGTTATCAATTAGAAGTGTTTCTTTCATTCTGGTTCCTGTCAAAACAATTTTAATTGTCATTAGGGACTGCAAATTAACTCATAATAAGACCTTTAGCATTTGGCACTGTTTCTTTACTGGATTGTGATGTTTCTTTTTAGTCCCTGGGTTCACTTTACATGGAAAGTGCAATGGACAAGTAACTATGGTTTGCATTAAAGCAGATACATTTCTGAAAGTTTTTTCAGGGCTACTATCATAGCAAATCTCTTCCCAGCCTTCTACTTTTCTAAAACAACTTAGTTTTTTGAATATTTACATAAATAATAACTGTGCAGGGCCTGTTGTGAAACAACATTCTGAACTATTGAAAGCAAAATTATTCCAAAATTATTAACCCATTTTAAAATAACTTTTAGATTGAGTCATATTACAAAGAAATCTGAAATAAACTGAAGACAGTCTGGAAGATTTGGGTCCTCAGGAGAGCCTCTTATGCAGTCTGACTTGATCTGTGTATCATTTGCCACAGCCAAGGTCAGTTCTCTACAGTCAGCATCATTTGAAATAGGTTGCTGTTGATCTTTCCTGATAGCACAGCATAAACCACCATATAGATGTTTGATCTACTCTAACACAAAAACACAACAGTGATTAAGCCATAGACTTGAATCTTTCTCTCGGAGCTCATTTTTGGTCAAGTCTGGTTATTGGCTGAAGAAACTTATTTCAGTTCACCTCCATTTCTTGTGTTTCTCATTATTTCATTAGCTGGTGCCTAGTATTGAGGCTTCTATTTTTCATCACAGTAGATTAACAGGTGTGTCCTCTTAGTAACAGATTGTGCTGACTGTCAAACAGTAGGGCATGAGGGGAGTTTCCGAGGAGTGATTTGTGAGGCTGTGATTTGTCCTTGCACTGGATACTCTGTAGTGGGTAAACAGAACCAAATCTAAAAAGCTGCAGTGGACTACCAAATGCATGAACAAACTATGATGAGAGATCACGGTAACTCAAAATTCTTTTACAAAAGTCTGTAGACTAAATAAGACCATTTGAAGTGATCTTTCCTGCCATTTATTTTAAGCAAATGCCAGTAAGCTAAGATCTAACAATTTTCATTTAGTGCTTGCCATGATGTTTTGCTTCAGACCCAAGAAATTACTTAAGTCCAGCTCTGGTTTCTGTTTCCAGGCCTGCACCTCTACTGTAGTGTAACAGTGAGTAGGGCACTTACTTTCAGACTTTAGTTTCTTCAGGTGTAAAAATGATGTTTCCCTTTATTTTTTTTTTTTTTTAAGGTGCTTGTAGACTCATGAATGAAAGGAACTATTCATAAGCCAGTGACTTTTGTCTACTATTTGACATCCACCTGGACATTTTGCCTGTAGCATACCTCTGGAGATTGAACAGATTGTCCTAATTCATCTAACTAACTTAAAGGGATTAGGCCATATCTTGATATTAAATTTTGGCTGTGTTATCTTGAGGTACAAGGCACGGATCTGAAGTTTTATGACACAGGAATTTGGATGTTCAAATTATCCATAACAATAGGAAGTGATTCACAACATCTAGGATCATCTAAATAAAAACAGAAAAATAACATGAACGTGAAGTTCACTTTAAGGAGTTCTTTGTGGTTTTAAAGTCTGAAACAAGTTTTCCCTCCCCCAAAAGATGGCATCTTGGTCATACATCAAACACCAGCAGCTATCCAATCAGAATGTCCTTTAGCTGATGGATACTAATGAAAAAAGAATGAGAGGTTAAGGCTGAGCCCTGCAGTGCTGTCATTGAAAGAAACAGATATGAACAGCAGCAGCATTTATGAAGCAACTTTTAAGTTTTGGTCCCACTAGATTTTAGATGGAAACTTGCCATGGCTTAGATTTCATTGTCTCCATTACTAGAGATTTTAGTAGCCAGATGGTCAGGGAAAATCTAAAGTTGCATGCACACTTTTTAAAGGTTAGTGATATGTGGAAAAAGATACTGTTACTTACAGATTATCTTTGAAGTGAAGATAATGCTCAGTGACACAAGACCAAAACATGTCTTATTATGCATTATGCTTTACTGTTACGCTCATTATTGCTGTGCTAATTCTTCCCAGGAAGGTTTTGATTTTCTTTCCAGATGCTGCAAATTCAACCGGATTGTTGCAATCAAGAACTAATTTTTCAAGTTTGTTATTTTGTTTTTAACTCTATCAAACTCCAGCTTGCCAGAAATATTGAGTCTCCTGAAACACAATTCATCTGACAAACCAAATGAACCTAGGTTGTCAGGTTGTAAACTAAAAAATGTAAGAAGCCATAATCTCTCTAGAAATATAAAAACAAGAAAGCCTAATAAACAAATTGAACATATCTCAATAACCATAAAGATTGACTTAAACTGTCTAGGTAATACTATACTAGAGAGTTGTGTATGACTATCTCCCACTTTTGGTCTTTTAAGACAATTAAAATCAGTTCTACTGTCCCTGTTGATTATGCTTAGGTATTCTCTATCCTGAGACAAGGCCAGAGAAAATCCTCAAGAGCTGACTGCCTGTAATGCCCTTACTCTTAGGAAGCTAGCTGAAATTTTTTAATGAATCCCAGAGCTCTTTGCTGTTTAATTACCTTGATAACTTTTAACTGAACTTAGTTTGTAAAAACTGTTTCTCCATGAAAGTTTGGATTATTTTTTTTAAATGTATGTACAGTATGTATGTGGGAAAATTATCTACTTTCAGCAGGAAAAGAAGAGTTGATTATGAAAGAAACAGGTTTCTTTTATTTTTCAACCAGAACTGTAAAAACATTTTGTTATGAAATGCTGAAATTTCTCATGTGGGTTATTGCTATTATGTAAGTTTATTGCTGATTTCAAGACATAGAATACTCAGGTATATTAGACCATTTGTGATGCCCTTGTGATAATTGCAAAATATGCCCTTCCTCTCCAAGGAAGAGGAGAAACAGAATTATAGAAGTGATGTCCAACTAAGGAACCTTCTACGAAGAAAGCATTCAGCTGATTTTCTTTACACTTTGCCAAGACATGCAAAGCACAACTCCTGTGAAGTTCTACAGCTCTTCGTAATTCAAGATACCACAGTTTTGATACAGGGTAAGTGATACACAGAAAGTTCAAGGTTGTGGAAGGGCTGACTTTGAAAAGCTATGACTTTCTTTTACAAGAAATACTTACAAAAAGATGTATTAACTAGGCATTGTCAATGGGTATAGTGCACATGCAAGAAAAACATGACTCTCTTCTTTCTCACCTGAGAGAGTTCTGTTATTTCATTTTAACTCAAGACTGACAGCTGAGTATAACCTGAAACCAGGGACCATCATCTAAAGTCTATTCAAGCCAACAGAAAGATCCCAGTCATGCTCCCACTGAAGTCAGTAGTAAAGCTCCTAGTGGTACAGACTTGTCAAATCATTTAGGTACAAAACAAATGTGGTGCAAAGAAAAAAAAAATTAAAAAAAAAAGTGACAGGTGTTTTTAAAACTGAATGGGGCAGCATTGCACTGTCAGTTAAAAAGACACTAAACAGCAAGAGATATTAGCCAATAATTTCTCGGTTCCAGGTGATTGTAAGCATGGTGAGGTAATAAACGGAGTCAACAATAAATTGTTTTCATATGACCAAAACAAGTGATGGCTTTTTTAAAGGAATTTTATTGATCAAAATATTGATCCTTAATACAGCAAAACAACTTACTCCTTTCTTGCCAGCCCCAAAGCAAACTGTAGTTAAAATTATAAAGCACAAAACACTGATTTTAAACTATAAAGTCTTGATGTATAGCACTAATAGCAAAGCCCTGACTCTATGTAAGTGTGGCTAAAATCCTCATAGGGCAAAGCTGCAGTACACTGTGGATGTCTACTGAGTCTTCATTGCTTGCACGTTCAGCCAATTCCCTCATGACATACATTTTCTTCACATTATTATTATTATACACATTCTGTTGCTGTTGCTTCTCTTAGCAGCATGGCTGGTGGTACAGCCACACCGGGGAATCTGTCTGGGATGAAAACTTAACACTTCACTTGAGCAACCAGATGGGGCCTCATTCAGTACTGCATTATAAGGCTTACTGAGAATGCCTCGCTTTTTTTCTGAGCAGGCCACTAAGGAAAAATTCAGACAACTTTCCTAATCTTCCATTCAGAATGTTTTTCCCTATTCTACATAGATTTTAATGGGGAAAGGGCCTAGTTGTTGCTGCCTCCTTACATGTCTTCTAGCAAGATGCAAGTGCTGAAGGCCAGATTGGGATCCCATTGTGTCCTAAGTTAGGTTACTGAATGCTAAAAAAAAAGCCGGGTTCGTTGGTTTGTTTGCTTGTTTCCACATATTGGGGTGGAACTGATATTGTATTACTTAGCTGCCTACGGACTGATCATACAGTCTGAGGGATGGTCATGCCTAGTAGGCAGGAGTCAGGGCAGTCCCCAGACAAAGGGCAGGAACACGGCGCGTGAAGGCTCTAACAGTCAGTAATTTGAAGAGGCTGAGCTCTGCCTACCTGTCAGTTTTATTAGCTCTCCTGACAACAGCAACAACAACAATGGCTCCTGAAGACAGTATTTACAGAACACCATCTCCTTTGAAGGGATGCAAGCGTAACCCCCCTCAGCCAGGTGTGCCCCCACACCCTCCAGTGGGCCTGACTTCGCAGGATAACAAGCAGGAAAGGCTCACACCTTTGGCAGGGCATGCACCTCTGACACAGGCACGGACCTCCAGGCCATGCCCTGCCCAATCAATCAAATACTGCAGGGTATCCGGGGACATCCCGGAATCCAAAATAGCCCGGACGCGATATTCCCTCTGGCCTTAGACCATAAGTGGAGGCAGAGGTCGAGGTTGTGGCTGGAAGGGATCTGGTTGAACAGGGAGACATGAGCAACAGCGTAAGTCTGAAGAGCACATGGAAGCTACAAATGAAATGCAACCAGACTAACCTGGGCCATTATTTTATATGGGTCTGGGTAATGGTGGTCCAATTTAGAAGGATGCACTGAACATGTTCACCGGACAACAAAATACAGTCCCCAACCACAAAATCCTGTGCTGGTTGCCAATGTCTATCTGAACAGTTTTTGTAACCAGCCCCTGCTATGTGCAGGTGCTCTTGGAGAAGCAAATGTAGATGTTGCAACCACTCAAAGGAATCCTCAGGGGAAAACCCTTGGACAGCTGACAGAGTAGCTGGGTGGCCACAGGGATGAAAACCATACTGTGTGTGAAGAGAGGTCTGCTGTGGGGAAGGGTGGACACTACTGTTATAGGCAAATTCTGCCAACGGTAACACAGACATCCACTCACAGAGTCAGGATCATAGAATCATTTAGGTTGGAAAAGACCTTCAAGATCATCGAGTCCAACCATCATCCATGCCTACTAAACCATGTTCATCCTGGTGGCAAATAAAGCAGGAGATACTCCTACAGGATGTGGTTCACCCTTTCCATCTGACCATTCGACTGCGGGTGAATATGGGGTGGGAAGAGAGAGTTGCACCTCCAGCAGGCCCATAAACCCCTTCCAGAAGCAGGCAGTGAACTGGGCCCTTCAGTCTGGCAGACCATGGCAGTGAAACGCATACTGCAAAGACAAAAGTGCAGTCTGAGGGGCTGTGGACAGCTTCTTTAGTGGAACCAAAATAGCTGCCTTCAAAAATAAGTCCACCACCACAAGCACTGCCCCTGGGACTTAGGTAAGTCCACAATAAAAATTGAGATAATTTTCTCTTCAATCAAGTTGTCAAGGCCTGTCCAAGATGAGACAAGAACAAAGTATGTGAGTGGTCAACAGGCAATAGCTCAAAGAGACTGAGCTTTGCCTACTTGCCAGTTTTATTAGCTCTCCTGACAACAGAAACAACAACAATGGCTACCAAAGACATAATATTTACAGAACATCATCTCCTTTGAAGGGATACAAGCATAACCCTGACAGCAGATCACCTAAAATACATCTCTAAGACATGGGTTGAACCACCTTCAGAAATTAATCACAACAAGCCCATGACCGTATAAATACAGGCAATAAGCAAAAGGAAAATTTTCTAATTTTCTAGGAAAATATGGTGTTTAGGTGCATTCAGTATTCTGAATGAATCACTAAAAACTTTCTTGGAGTTATTTATCAGATATACTCAGTACTTGACATCTGTGCTGCTTTTACTGGATACAATTCTAGGTGAGATCTTTGGGTGGTATAAGCTGCACAGCTCCACTAAAATCTATGAAATTGCAATGCTTTACATGAACTGAGAGTTTGATAACTGTAAGCTATAAAATAAATTTAAGTTCTCTACAGAATTGGCTTCACTCTTAGATTCCAGTTTCTGCAGTTAAAATAGTTCCTATTATGAATTCAAGTTTGGCTCACAGCATATATTTTATATTGCTCACTTAAATTTGTGGTTCCAATTAATATGTCTTCTGGGAAGCTCATTTGATGGTAAATCTGTGCCCAGTTTTCACCTGTATCCATAAACTAATGCTAAAAAAAGCCACAATATACTTTTTTCTATCATAAACAATGGGTATTTTGTATCCTTCTATATACTCTAAGAGTCTTATGGTAACCTTGAAGTGTGTGATGGAATGGAAAACACACAAGTATGTTCCTAAACTCAAGGAAGCTGACTTAATCCCATTTTTAACACAACTGGCCTTTGGGACTTAAGAGGAAGAAACTCTGCTTGCCCCCCCCCCCCCCCCCCCCCGCCCCCTTCAAAAAATGTGATACTTAATCTAAAGTCTATTGAAGCAAAAAAAAAGACTGCCATTGATTACAGTAGGATTTGGGTCATTCTTTAAAGTCTTAAGCACTTACCTTTGAAAATAAGAAGGAATACATGTATTCAAGTAAATTGTCTATGCAAGTTTTGTATCCCAATGTATTGGGATTGCTGTTTCTGCATATCGATAAAGCTCTTTAGATACACAGTCCAGACAAGTATGTAATCCTAGAAATAATATGCATTGGATAGGGGAAGGTAGAAGCACATGGAAGTGTTTCACTCTCTGCCCCACCGAACAGATACTTCTGCTCATTCCACTCCCTGCTCCCCATCTTAGTGCCATTACAGATTGTAATCACTGTCATCATTAAGAAGAAATGCCTTTTTTTCCTTTTTTTGTTGATTGCCAATGCAGTGAGATCCTCATGAGAGGATCTTCTAGGCAATGTAATTTCTCATTTTGCTCCAGTCCAGTTCTCTTTCTGAAAGAGAAATGGGACAGGCAAGTTCTTTAGTTATTGTAGCTTGCATCTTTTCCTGCCTCTATCCTTGTGCTACTAAAGAATCAAGTCTTGAGTAATGACCCTTTATCTACCATGCAAAGGAGATGTGATTTTAAGTCATTTAAATATGTAATGGTTGGTAGACTGGAAATGCTTTGGTACTGGAAAGGACACAGAGGACACATTCCCTGTTTGAGGGCTACATTCCCAACTAAACACAATCACAAAATGGTTCAGCCTTCCACTGACATCAGTAGACCTGGCAGATCCAGCTGGACTCAGATTCAGAAGCTAATGTGGTCATTTTTCCTGACACCCCAGACCGCACTAAAGTCCTTCCCTCATCTAAAGGTACTGTATAGCATTTATGGCATTTTGGAACTTTTTACTATGGAATGGTGTACAGCCCAAATCTTAACATGAATCCTTTCATGGTAGTTAGAGGGTTGGCTGCATCCTTCTAGAAAGGTGAAAGATGTTCCAAAGGCAATGAAGGAGAGCAAATGATAGGTCAGTTATAGTAGGCAGAAGTCAGAAGACAGGTCTTTTCTCAAGTTGCCAAAGCCCTAGAAGGTCAGATATATTCCTAAATATTGTAAAAACTTAGGAAATATTTTATCACACTTTATGAAATATTTAAAAGGTCCTCTACCTATTCATTAATAAACAGTCCCCAATTCACACCTTTTTTGGAGAAGTTTTCTCCAAAAAGCCCTATATCATCTTTCTTTTTCTCCAGTGTTTCTTGCATAAAGCAGTGAGAAGTATTGCATGTGATGGGCATGAAGTTAACGAACAGATCTGTGGCAAAGGAGTTTAACATTTTCTCTGACATATTGCTTGCCTTCAAGAGGATTTTAAAAGGTGAGTTCTTCAAGGGAGTCTGAGAGTCTTTGGCACTCATCTCCTTTTACATTTATAATAGATAGCTAAATCCTATAAGGACTTCTGAAAATTCTCACTTTTAATTTTTAATACTGATTTGTTTTCAATACGTTTAAGTATGGACTTATTTTATTCTTTACTGAGTTCAATTTCAAATCTCCCTAGAGAGCTTAAAGAAATAAAGTAAAGTACAAAATCAATATGAAAAAAATTAAGTGCACTATTAAATTTTGACATATAGGGAGTTTAAAGCCTGAAACTAGAATCTTAAAATATTCATACTGATTATAAGAATAATAACAGGAACAATGGCCAATAATTTGGTAACTTCTATGATAATCTTCAGCCACCCCTGAGCATAGTGAAAACTGTTTGGCCCTCCACAGAAGAACTGACTTGCTCAAGATTTGGAGACAGCCTAAATAAAATTGAAAAGAAATAGATCTGAAATTACCTAATTCCCAATTATTTAATTTAAATTTTAGACAAAAATTGACCCCCTGTAACCTACACAAGAAATTAAATAACTATTCATTTGCTTTATCCTATGTCCACTCAAAGCCATCAGTGCAAACCTCCCTGACCTATGGTATGGGCCAGACTTTAGTAACCTGTACAGATGAAGTTCAGCACAAACTGGAGAAGAATAAAACTCAGAGAAATGGAGACGTCTGCTCCATTCATCCATTACATTAACAAAGCAAAACACTACTCAAAGTTTATATAGTGAATGAACTTCACATTTACCACAGTTCCTTTGTATGCTTAATATCTGTGATGTTATTCAGCTGGACACTGAGATTTACACTAAGCTTAAACAAAGTCTTTTCCTTTCCAAAATTAGATTTTTCATCAGCCTTCTCTCTTCTATCCACCCACCCTTCATTTTTTTAAGTTTTTTTTTTCTGCTCTATGTTTATCTATCTTTTGTTTTTATTTCTTTCTACCTTTATCTCTGCACACTTTGACTTGGAGACATCTTAATCTCTGACTTTTCTTTATACAAACCCATTGAACATTACCTAAACCAGCAATGTTGCCTTTAAAGGAGAATAAAGTAAAATCTAAGTATACCAAATGTCACAGAGTATAGAGATGTTAAATAAACTTAGGATTTACAAATTCTTTTCTTCATTCTATACTTATAATGCAATGGAACAAGTTTACATTGCTGCACGTCGCAGATATGTTCTTTATACACCAAATGTCTTAATTACATAATGTTATACATTTTAATTAAAAGCTGTAAAGATAAACTTATGAAATGAAATCCAAATGTCAGTTTGTAAGTCCATCCCTCTTATTGTTGAACCAAGCAGAAGCTATAAAAAGGGTATTTCAGGACCAATGCTATCTTCCTTCATGTAGGAAGATTTCCTACATTAGATTTCCAGAAAAAAACGGAGATTTCCTCCATCTGTCTAGAGACTGAAATGACTGAAGTTTTGCAACTTTATTTAGCCAAATCATGAGGATTTTTTCCTATTAGGCTTCTTCATCTTACCCAACTAGTAACAGCCATGCAGCGTGCTGTGATTTCTTTTTTTTATGTTGAAAACTTTCCCTACACACAGTCGGAACTGCTCTATAAAATGTTGAAACAATGCAAACAAACAGCCTGTTGTGTTTTCTTGCTCAGTCTGCTAGTAATCTATCATTTGAACATTAATATTATTAAATTGACTCTAATTTTGTGTAATTACTGGAGACATTTAGACTTCAAACTGGCGAAGCTGGAGATCCTGCTTAGGATGGTGGGCTAGAGTCATTACAGAGAATTTTTTCCTGTTGCTGTATGAGAATTTCATCAGCTCGTTACTGGGTTGCATGTATTTCAGTTTCCCTGGAAGAAATTCCTAAAGCTTTATTTTTCCTTCATCTATAAAAGCTATGATTGGGTTGGTTTGTTTGCATTTTGTTAGTGCTAGTTTTTGTCTTGCTTTTCTTGTAATAGTAGTGGGAATTTGTGTTTGTTATCTCTTTCATCATAGGTATTCATAACGGTTCATTGCTCTTCGGCATGGTTTATGACAGTGAAGCTAATGGCATGCATTTAATGGACTGGAGTCACAATTGCTCTGTAGCTCATAAGAACATGTATACTAGTGAAGTATGTAAAACTACTTTTTCAAATTGGTAGCATTTCGTGGAATTTATATCTTATTTAGCCTGCCAGAACAAAATACTACACAAAATAAAAAGCAGTAACAAACCAAGTCCTACAACTCTGGGTGGATCTAGTTGTGCAAAACACACTCATTCTCTCTCTCATGTACACACAGAGCAAGTCCTCTTAAAAAACTGATATGTTTTAACTTAATCTACCAGTATTTACCCTGAGTGGATTCCCAAGATACTGTACACCGTAGATACTTCTCATATAGGTATAAAACATACTTACATGGAACGGAATTTTAAGCAAGTAGCACATTTTTAATGATGAAGCATTTAGGCCAATTTGGGCCAATCCTACTACACTAAGTACAAGTTTTGGATGTGATAGAGGATAAAGCAGAATGCTGCTGTGTAAGAAAGGCCTTATCCTGTTTTGACCTGAAATTATCCTGATGATTTACATCTGTGCAAAGCAGGCTGCTTTTCTGAAGTTGCTAGTTTTCACTGATGTAAGCAAATAAAGGTTTAAAGTTAAGTTAGTACTCATCTCACTTGGCTCCTGTAGACAGTCTGTAGCTTCTAAGTGGGTCAAGTTAAAGCTTTGCTGGCAAGTCATTTACTAAACTTGGGTCAACAAATATCAATAATAACTGAGTTTTTTTCTTTAATGTCCTTCAGGATAAATAAGGTAGCTAGTTTTACTGTTTATGGCTGATCCCACCCGAATAAATTGAGGAGAGAGAAAAGGAGGGAAAAAAAGCTGAAAATGTCAGGGGTCACCCCTCAGAGGAAGCTGTATAATGCCTCTGGTAGTGTTCCCTATTGGCCTCAGTTCAAGAAACTAGAGAGTGAAATCCTGATTTCCCAACTTTGTAGGCAAAATTTGTACTGAATTCCTCTGGATTAAAGTGTGGTCTTTCTTTCCCTCCATCCTCCTACCCTCAAGTTATGGGTTTAAGGAAAAACATAAATCATTGCTCTTATTTATCCAGATCCCAGTCAGGATTATTCCCCCAAAGTCCTGTGCCAATAGGAGTGCTGTGAGAGAAGAACCAATTCCCGCTTGTGTTTTCATATTTACCCAGCAAATCCTCCTGTGCTACATCCTTGTATATACTGTGAAGTCAGGCATTTGTCTTTTCCACAGGACACTTGCCTTGCTGGTGGCTAAGGACATTACAAAGCACAAGATGTTTCAAGCTGTGCTATTTCCACTTCCCTCTGGGAGCCATTTTTCTGCAGATAATCTGCTTTTTATTCTTCATATGATATTCTAGTAAAGTTTACATGTATCACAATACTCGGAACATTATCCTTAAATAGATACAAGATGCATTTCTGTAGAGAAGCTTATTTAAGCACCCGTATTGCAAACAAGATACTACCAAATTCTTCCTCTGGAAGAAAAAAATAGTCTCTGCAAACTTATTAAAAAGTACCAGTGGTAGTAATGATGAGTAGGTCAGATTTGCAGGTTATTAACCTCAAGAGTGCTTTATTAAACAGGCAAACATTTTAGTAATTTTAATAGCTGGATTAATTCTTGAGTAGGTCAAAATTTGGGCCTCTCCTAATAGGCTTTGGAGAAGATGTTTTGAAGATCTTATTGCAAGGGTTGTGAATAAAAATATTATTGTGATACTTCAGGGCTCTGCACCTGGACTTGAGAATTTACACCAAAGAAAAAAGCATCAATAAGACAGAAAATCCCATTCTGCAATGGGAAAACAGTGTTTTTAGTACTTGCAGGCCTGAAATTAGAGATTGAGATCTTCATCATAAAAAAGCAAGCAATTTCCTATTATCCTGGGTTTGGCTGGGGTAGAGTTAATTTTCTTGCTAGTAGTTGGTACAGTGTGTTTTGGATTTAGTGTGAAAATAATGTTGATAACATACTGATGTTTTAGTTGTTGCTCAGTAGCGTTTATTCTAAGTAAAGGATTTTTCATTTTCCCATGCTCTGCCAGCAAGCAGGTGTACAAGAAGCTGGGAGGGAGCATGGCCAGGACAGCTGACCTGAACTAGCCAAAGGGTTAGTCCATACCATGGAACATCATGCTCAGTATATAAACTGGGGGGGAGTTGGCCGGGAGGGGCCGATCGCTGCTTGGGCATCGGTCAGCGGGTGGTGAGCAATTGCATTGTGCATCACTTGTCTTTTCTTGGGTTTTATTTCTCTCTTTTTGTTATATTCCTTTTTATTATTATTATTATTATTATTATTATTATTATTATACTTTATTTCAGTTATTAAACTGTTCTTATCTTAACCCACAACTTTTACTTTTTTTCTGTTTCTCCTCCCCACCAGGGTAGGGGGGGAGGAGTGAGTGAGCAGCTGTGTGGTGCTTAGTTGCCAGCTGGGATTAAACCACAACACATATGCTTATACTTGGAATTTATTTGGCAATTAGTTATTTGATAAATACTAATAAATTTGGTTGTTAGTATTTATACAGAGTGACTCATCACACCTGAGAAACTGAGAAATATCTAATTTATCTGATCAGTCATAACTAACCAACATCTAAATGTTGAATACTGCGGACTGAATATCAACATCAATCTTTTCACCAAAAACCCAATGGAGGCAAACAAACAAAACCAGGAAAAAATACGTTAGGCAAATTCTGATAACAAACACAAGGATACTTTGAGTTGCCATGGGCATGTGGTAAGTAAAACCACCAGATAGATTTGTTGGCTAAAGTATTATTTACCCCATTCTATTCACAGTACATTTTACTTCAGCTTTCAACAGAAACATATGAAGACCTGCTGAGCCATGAGAAGTTTGGGGCATGTTTAGAGAAACATTACAACGAGATTTGATTTCATGCAGAAATTAACTCTTTTCTAAAGAAAACTCCAAAATTGTGACCTCTGTTATCTTACCCTACAGTTTTAACATGAAATGAAAGGGGAAAAGGACTGTATGGGATGGGATACACAAAGCTCTGGAAAACTAAAAGATTTGGCGTCAATTTTTTTTTTTAGAACAGTAATCACACTGCTATGACACACTTGAAAATTTTTCTCTTAGCATGTGTCTGTGGTTAGTTTTCTCAACAATGCAGTACCACTTGCATCACCTTGATGCCTTCATTCTGGTAGCCATGAGTCATGGGACATAATTCTTTGTGGAACATCCTCTAATTCTTTATAGTCGTAGCCTGTAATACTTAGCACATTAAGTGTCAGAAATCATACTGACTTGCCTGTATTTAACTAGCCAGTCTTGTCCCCATGACTTTTCTGAAACAATTGATAAAATAAAGTTTTATTTACAGCTGAATCATGTTCATTCCCTGTAATACCTCGGATTACTTATCTAGTCCACCAGCATAATGAATGGTTGCCAGTACCTCGAAACATATCCTACTTTTTCGCTACAAAAGTGTTCTTGACTGCACAAAGTTGACGCCTGCTTACTAAAGGTAGCCAAGTAAAAAGTTGACGCCTGCTTACTAAAGGTAGCCAAGTCACAGTTTATAGAGAAAATTTTTACAGTTAATCAGGCTACAAAGAGATTATTTAGAATGTCCTTTCTTTTCTTTTTTTTTTTTTAAACCATTGATAGAGAGTTATAACAACCATTAAAATAAAGCATTGATGAACTTGTCTACCTGAAAGGAACAAACCTCAGTAAGACGGGCCCTCCTAATTAGTTGCTCAAATAGCTGCTGCCTATTCAATCTCTATCAGTGCCAGTAGAAACCAGAAATATTTTAATTTATTTTGAAGCCATTGAACCAAAGAGATATGAGCTCTGGGGCTGTTCTTGCAAATTGCTGAGCACCTCTGGGAGACATTCTGCGCTTCAAACTCTCATCATACCACTGGGAACTGAGAATGCTGAACAGAGGAGAAAAAATAATGCAAAATAGTTTCTGCAAATATTTGCCCACATTTTAAATAAAATCAGTTTTGCTTTGTTTGCACCTTATTTTATATTCAAGCTTGATGAGCATTGGCAGTATATTGCCAAAAGTGAGTGATAGTATTTATGCTTGCAATACTCACATGATCATTCAGTCAGTGAGGAAACAGAAAAAGTGTTGATACACCTAACCGCCTAGATCCATTGGCATAGATGTTTTGCTAACAGTGCTACTGGTAAGAGTTCAAACTCCATGCTGGATCCTTGTTAGAGACAGACCTGAGGGATTTTGGTTTTGCTCTGTGTTAAATGTTGCTTAATGGAATTCACAGAACAGATGATCAGACAAGGGTGGTAATGCAAAGACAATAATTAGCCCTCATTTATTTATCCGTATGATTCAGTAGGCAAAGTATTGAACTTAGAAAACCAGATGCCTTGATTACTGTAACATCACTGTTTTGTATCTTGCTTCAGTTTCCCAATCTAAAAAAAGAACACATTTCCTGTTTTGCAATAAAGCTCTTTGTAATCTAGAAGTATCTGCCTATACACAAAACAAGATAATATATTGATTCTAGATTTCAGTCTTCTGTAGCTTCCACCTGCTTGGTCAGGTCCACACCAGTCTTTCATAATATGCCTAAGGATTATATGACATGAAGAATAAAAAAGAAATTATAGACTACTTAAAAAAACCCCAAACCCTAACAATTAAGGCAACAGGGAAATATATGATGTCAAAAGATATGAATTTTGCATTCTAATTTACTAAGATAATAAAAAATAAAATAACATAAAATAACATAAACAAAACAAAATAAAATAAAATCCTGTTCCATTTTAAATTCCTGATGTATTTATAAATATCTGTTCTTTGATCCATTAGAGAAAAAGCAGAAACATCACAAATTTGCATTCTTTCTACAGCCACAAATCCTGGCTGTTAACACAGCCTTGAGAGTTAACACAACTTGAGAGTTATCCTCCCTTTGCATTTCCTGATTTTTCATCATTATAATTCCATTTGCTGCAGTGATGTTGCCCTTGACTTATCTTGGCAGAAGTTAATTACAAGTAAAAAGCTTTTTTGGTTTTCCGCTTTACTTTTTCCTCCTTTTTTCAAACAATTGGCTAGTTAAGCCAGTTACGCCAAATTACACCTCTGCCATATTTCACCTCTACCTCAAATGCAGGTGTGACTGCAGGCTTGGCTTTTACCAAATGATCCCAATTCAATTAGAAATGAAACTCAGCATGCTACTTGGCAAAGTGAATGAGTATTCTTCTAAGGAAAGTAAGAGCAGATCTGTAAAACTAACATTAAAAACCTTACCTGACTGATATGAAGGGCTCATATCCTGGTCACTGCATCAGCATCTTGCAGTTCTCTTCCTACTCCTTCTTTCCCCTTTACCTATTTGGACTGCCTGCAGCTTGGGACAGGGTTTCTTTTCACAAGACCTGCTGGGGCAGGAGGACTCTCACCCAGGCTGAAATCTGTAAACACCATTCATCTGAACATAGCACATTGGAATGATCCCTAACTAGTGCTACTGCATCCCTTAAAACCACCCTTGCAAAACTATGTTCCAAAAAAAACACAGCCTAACTGCACAATTTCCACAAACTCTCTTCCCTTCATGCTGGTGTGCTCCTGCCCCAGCCTACCGCATCTCCTTGTCACCTGCCAGCATTTCCAAATCTTCACCACAATCTTTACGGGTCCAAGTCTCCCCCACCGCCAGCAGTCAAATCCCCCCTGGATGCCACTCATCCCAGCCAACATTACAAATCCCGCCTCACTCTAATGGAAAATTTCCTACACAGGTTTAGTGTTCCACCTTCTTCTCCTGAAAAGCGAGAAAAGGATGTTTGAGAAGATAAGAATTTCTGTGATAACGCTTGGGCAACATTTTCTGATCTCATTTGCTCAAGACTGAGGGTGCCTGCCCTCCAAGTCACAGTATACTCATTGTCTGCCAAGGTTTAATAAGGAACTATTAATAACCACATGGCAGCTTTTATTTCGAGGTTACCAAATAGAAAAATGACCTAAGTAGGTAGAGGACAAATAAGCTATAACTTTACTTCAGCTTTAGGACCTTTTCAAAGGATAAATCTCTCAGCTGAGTTGGTGCCCCTGTTACAGTCTTCAGTGAGAAAGCAGAGATTGAAATGGTAGACTGCCATTTATTCTAAACCTTTAGGATGACTTCCTCTGGTGGTCAAACTTAAGGAAATTCTACATAAGATAACAGAAAAAACCTGGCATTTATGTGTGAGGAGTTTGTGTTAGCAGTCAGCTGGGTCCTGTGATGCCCTGTGTTCTGTTCTATACCCAAAGTATTAAATGGTTTCTGAATAACTCTCTCTGTTGAGGGGCACTGAGCCTAAATTTGTTGGTTTTAAGCTGAGTCCATGTGTGCAAAAAATATTTTCTTCTTTCTTGTACTAGAACAAGATTCAGTGATCCGTCAGCTTGCAAAGAAAAACACCCAGTTCTTGCTGGCTTTCTTCAGAATATTACATCATTTATAGAATGTGTGACCAGCTTGTGCCTTCCAAGTTGCTGTTAACATCTTTTATTTGCCTTGTGCTAATACTGAAGAGTCCAATGACAGGTCTAGACCTTACTTTGCAGGATCCTGTAAAGATGAAAGAAAAAAAAGCCAAACCTAGTACAAAAGAGTTGACTGAGAATCTGCTTTTGTATTTTCCCCATTTCCCTTAATGTAAACTGGGTTGGCAAGACTGAAGTCAATACAGATGTTCTCTTTTAGTATGAAAATAAGAAAGTACAGGCTTGAAAAGCATGGTGATGAAAGACAGGGTGAGCATGTCTTTTTCCCCTCAGCATACCACTCCCTTCCCATGAACTATATGTGATCTGCAACCTTCCATCTTCTCACATTTAATGGGCAGGATTTAACAGTGATTATCCAGGTTAGCACTTGGGAAACATAGCCTGAAGGTAAAAATTAGGAAGAACTGCCTGAATTTCACCACGAAACTCTGTAGAGAGTACAATGCACAGGGGGGAAAACCTACCGAGCAATTTTAAGTGTTATTTTTCAAGTTCATTAATAAATGTAGAGAATTTTAAAAAGGGAATTATGCTTCCTGAAGTCCTGAGGGATTTTACTACCAACTGTCTGAAAATTATCATTTTTATAGATAAGCCAATTAAAGGGAAATAAGGCTTTTGCATCATACCGTGAGTACTAAACAGGGAATTTAAAAGGATCTGTTTCTGCTTAATAATTTAATAAGATTTTGTGTTTTGTATTCTCACAATGGGCAGTTGAAGAGCAAAACCTTTTCTGTAATTTCAATTAGAAGTGAGTTATTTATTGATTTGGGACATATGAGGATGGGATTCTTTATTGCTGCATGTAGTTTTCCAATAGCAACTATTTTGGTTTGAAGAGGAGTCGGCTCTGAAATGGTGATTCATAGTCCTGCATAAAGGTGATAAGGAGGGAGCCCAAATGCAGTCCAGTTATTGGCCCAATCCCACTGGCTCTGAATAGTGCGAAAGCTCTTATTTATCTCAGTGGGCTTTGGATCCGCCTGTTAACTGTGCCTCTCTTGCTCAGGCTAGAAGTGGCAATATGATAATGGTGTCACCTGACATTTTTGTCATTGGAAAGGGAGAATCCTAAGCAACCTTGTTAGTCCAAAACAAATTGTATTTGGTTCTTCAGGACATTTCATAAGAGGAGTGCTCAGCCAACCTCCATTCCTTTAGTTAAGCTCAGATTGTGAACCTCAAATACTTTGCTGCACGTAAGCACATAATTCAGCTTTACAGTGAAGCACCCAAGGAAAACATACTGCTCTGAACAGAGAGGCAGAGAAGAAAGGAAAGAGACAGACAGAGACAGAGGCACTGCTGTGGATCATTTAGTATGCATGCAGACATGTATCAGCCCCTGCAGACATACCCAGGTACCCAGAGGAAGCTTTATCTGAGCCTACCTAGGTTAGCTTTTAAGGATGCACAAGATAGAAAAGCTTTCTGTGAGTCTTTGTTTATGATTGTAACTAGTCAAAGTACTTTTGTTTGAACTTTTTTTTCCCTTTTCATAGAAATGAGTTTTTGAATACAAAGAATATTTCAATGAATAATTTTTGTTAGCCTCTCAAAAAAAATGCCAACAATTAACAGATTTTCGGTTTCATAATTTTATTCAGTTTCAACTTTTTGTTAAAGAACTGATCCCATAGTCAGTTAAAAAAAAAAAGTACTCCTACAGAAAACCAATCTCTATTTTTCAATAAATTGTACAGGGAATATGTGAGCAGGTAAACTACAGACACACTAAACTCTTTAAAATATGTTGTAGATTATGTGCATGTTGTCCTACCAATTCAAGGCTTCATAGGACTATAAGCCAATTTATTTGGCCCTCATTCTTGGAATGACAGCAGAGCAGCATCTGGGGAAAGGAAGCTGAGGAAGAAAGAGCATGTCTCTCTGTTCCTCCTCTCCCCTCTACAGCTCCTGCCCTTTCAACTCATCTGCTTATTCTGCTCTGCCACAAGCATGCCAGCGCTGTTTCTTCTACAGAAAAGAGAAAAAGGCAGGCCTGGATTAAAAAAATGGAAAAACCTCAGGGGAAGGAGAAAGAAGAAAAAAGGAGAGTTGGGCTAATGAGCCCATGCAAACTTCTAGGGAATCCTTCTTAACCTCCCAAAATAATTCCAGTAATGGCCTTTTGTGAAGGTGGAAGTAGAAAGTTGTTCTCTGTTTTCCACTGTTCAGGCAAGAGATAGCGATGAGCCAATTGGACAACATAGTCTGCTCAAACAATTACACTTTTCTCCTAGACGCAAGCAGAATATGCAGCTGCAATTACCTAGGTGTTCTGGGAAGTCTTTGAACATAAACTGATGCTTAGTTTGCCTGGGCAAAAAGGCTGGCCTTCAGGAAACACCTGTGGATTCTGCTGGGCAGAAAACATATTAAGCACCCCAAAGCTAAGCAGCTTCAAACATTTTTTCCCCCAGCCTTGTGGATGGAAGAAGAGATTTTATTTTGGCGTCTGACACAGGGGCCTGAGTAACATGATCATATATTACTTCTCAGCTAATATGGTTCAGTGCAATACCCTTCTTGCTTTCTCTCTGTTCTAGATACACTGGAGAAAGGAAGACTGGAATATACACTTCCAGGAAAGGAACACAATAAAGCATACTTACACTATATACTACTCCTTGGTATACAGAATAATAGTGAAAACCCCTGACATAGCCATATATTATCTATATGCTGCCATCTGAGAATTCTGCCCATATATTTTATCACAATGTACAATTGTACTGCTCACAAATGTGAAAGGGCTGATACTTTATATCATAGTTATATGTGTGTGTGTGCGCACGTGTAAGTGCGTGTGCAGGTGTCTACTTGCACGTGCATTTCTCTGGCTCTATATTCGGATTTAGTTTGATGTTCCTTGTTTCTTCCTGTGTCAGACCTGTGCTATCCATGTGCAAGGAATCAATCATAATAATGACTGACCTGTCAGTCATGCTTGAACTGCTCCTGACAAAAGGCTGGGTTGAAGGAAGAGAACGTGAAGCTGTTAACCTATAACAGCAGAAACTGTATATAGAAAGACCTAAGCTGGCTCATGAAGGCAATAAAATTAAGAGAAGATGTGGAAAAATACAAACTGGTATGTAGGCGTCAAACCCAAAGCCAGTAGTACATCATGAGATATTAGCATTGCTTGAATGACCCCAAAATTGAGACTGCTTTTTTTACCAGCTAAGGACCCTTTCAAGACAGACAAAGTGCAGCTGAGTGCAGGATGTGGCCCTCTCATGTAACTCCCCTGAATGAGGAAGGTAGACCTAAGAGTGCTATGTAAAGTTGGCTTTGACTTTTTTTTCCTTTTAATGTGAGTTTCTGACTTCAATTGTTACTCATAAAGGCATATTTTTTGCTTTCACAATTTTACTGTCAGGAAGAAGGGGGGGGGGGCGTAGGGGTGGTGGTGATGGTTTCTGCACCATCTAATACCTTTTTGCCACTTCCAGCATTATCATTCACAAACTGAATGTAAATACTGATGGTGCACAGCATTACACTGAAGCTCATATTTTTCTTTTTAAACCATTATGCTTGTTTTCGTATGCTGTTTCTTTCCTATTGTTTTTTTCAGGGACAGCTTCATTCAGAGTAATGGAACACTGGGTATTAAATGAGTGTGCCTGTAGTCCAATGAACTCAGTATGCTGCTCATCTTGTTACTATACTTAATCTAAATAACCTTTTTTATGCTCTGCTGGAATGGCATTTTCAAAAGGCTATATAGTAGTAAATGAGTGTATATGTCAGTAAGGATTTGCTAGACAAATCAAATCTTCCTGACAAGTACATTTATTCATTACTATTTACTACACACTCCAGTTTGAAGGACAATTTTTGTGATCGGATCATTAACATTTACTGTCATTTTGGCAACATTTTCCAACTTTTCTCTTTAGCTTCTTTCTTGCCTGTTGTGTGCTTAGCAGCCTCTGCCTAACAGAAGTTAGCTTAACAAGGATTATATCACCAATATGTTAAACAGATCTTTTTTTTCCCCCTGTCAAGCTGGTTTATTGCACAGAAGGCGCCTAAGTATTAAAGTAAATGTTAAATACAAGGTTCCTAAGTGCAACATTAAGAATCTACTACAGTTACAGCCTTGATAAACAGCAGAGAATATTTTCTTACGAGATCACCACTTCTTGACAGGCATATTTACATATTAATTTTTTCAGGTCAGAACTTCAGTAGATATAAATCAACACATTGATCCCAAACTGAAGGCTTGCCTCTGACATTGAAAAATACCATGCAATTATATGAATCTTCAATGTATTTTGCCTTTTTTTTTTTTTTTTTTTGTATTGTGACTGGATTTGAATAAAATCAATTTCAGTAAACTTTTACTTAGCAAAAAGTAAATGAGGAAAATAAGTAGTTTTCCTGTTTGGAAGGATTTGTCCTTTATCTCATCAAGTGTAACATGGCAAAAGTGCTCATAAAATTGCTGATGTGGAAAAGTGCTGGAGACTGTGAGAAGCAGAGTCCAGGGACAAAGGCACTGTGCTCGGGCAGACAGGATGTCAGAAGAGAAGCACCAAGATCACACCTATGAAGAATCTAGCTTTCTTCACCAACGAGGCACAGTATAATAGAATTACATCTCTAGAAGTTTGTGTAAGTTTATTAATCCAGAAAAATACCTTGTCTCCAGGGTATTTCCAAGCTAAAACCTTCCTATAGCAAAGCTCACAAAAATACAGAAGCAGTCAAAGCAGCCTCCCATAGTCAAAATTGTATCAGAAGTTTCTTTCACTTTGGAGTATGGCACCTGGCATGCTACTGAAAGTTCAAGGTATCTACTTAAAGCCAGTGACACTATTTTCGAGTGACAAAAACAGGGAAGGAGTAAAGGGTACCTCAATTTCTTGCAAAATAAGTGGTCGTCACCAGGACTTAGATGAGGATTAAACCACTGAAAGACAGATTGTAGTATCTTCAAAACAGAACTAATTGCTAAAAAAAAAAAAATTGCTAGAAACACTGCTAACAGAAATAGCAGACTGCATCTACTGCTGCTTCATGTCTCATCAGGGTTAACTGGAAAATATGGAAGCATCAAGCACAATGATAAAAATTTGGAGGGAAGAAGGAGAACTTGGAGGAATTACAGACTTGATGTGAATTCCAAGGAAATGGAAATAATTACAATAATTTAACAAATGATATTTGTTTAATATAAAATTCTAAAAATCTTACTTTTTTAGTTTGTTATTAATTTTTCTCTAGAGTTAAGAGGAAAGTCCAAACACTGATATTACATGTCAGTTTTCCCCAAGCAGTCTAGCATGGTTCCCCAACCAGCACAAAAATCTGTCTGCTTACTTGGCTAGCTATAAATAATAAAGAATTTGGATGCACAGACAGCCTAACCCACCTGTTCTCCCCAAGATGACTATGGAGAGCCCTTGGGAAACTGGGAGTCCTCACAGCAGAGGGCTTGAGCCAGAGTTTCTGGTCAATGGAAACGACTTTCAAGACAAACAAGAAATCTGCTTGCAAAATTGCTTAAAACTGTGATGTTCCTGAGAAACATTTTAATTGTGGAAATCTGTTACGTTCCACTGGAAAAGGAGAAATTTCAGCCACAGTAGTTCTTACTGATTCTCATTAGAGAGTTTGGATTTCCTAATTCCAGTTGAGCTTATAAGCAGGTCCTTTAGGAAGATCATCTTGCAATTGGTAGATCCAGTAGAGAGTCAGGCAGAACAGAAACATGAGGAGCTCTGGGTTGTCTGTCTTTCAGTTTCTTTCCTTATGATTGCATTTTGAATGTGAAAGCTTTTGCTCCATTATCCTGAACCACCCCCCAAAGGTTATAAGCTTTTTTTTTTTTTTTTTTAATAAGCCTCTTTTGCTGCTGTACTTTGCAGTGCTGTCAACTCCCCCTCTCCTTCAGATTAACCCAATACCAGACTGTACCACCAGACAGGTGGTGTGAGTACTGTTGCTGTAAATACATTAGTCAGAGATTCATAAAGGAGGAAATATGATAACTGAGCAGGTCAGAGAAAGCAAATGCTGGATGCTAACTTAATTTACACAGTGCAAAACAATGCCAATGAAATTTACAGAGCTACACAGGTTTAAACCAAAGGTAAATAAGAAGAACCCCATAGATGGCAAAAACCTGCCCAAGGTAATACAATATTATATAACAAAATTTAACATAATATTCCAGATGAAAACTTAAGCATGTGGATCCGGTAAAACTCTCCTTAAAATTACTTTACCTCAGTGAGGGCATGGTCTCCTTTTTGAATTATTCCTCCTTCATTCTCTCTTTCAGTCCCTCTATTCTCTGTTTGAGAATACACTCTGCAAAGACGAGTGTGAATAACTGGTGCTGGATAAGGCTTTCAAAAGACACAGTATTTTACCCTTCACCCATAAGCACAGGAACGCAGCATCAGAAGATTGACCCTACCAAGCCGTTGGCTCTTCATTTCTCAGTGTTGGAGTTTCAGTAATCCTAGGTAGGCTGGCTTATTTTTTCTTGGATAAAACTTATTTTCTTTGAACTGGAAAAGGACTTACTGTGGAGCTGTTTAAAAACAAACAAGCATAACATATTGGCAGAGACATATACGAAAGATTCATATATACTGCATCTAGGGTGGTGTCTGAAAATTCATATGAATCCCTCTTAATAATCTTTAGTTACCCAGATTTATGCATAGATAGAAAAACATGTTTGTGTTGGTCTGATCTTTGTTTCTAGGTCCACCCATAATATAAATAGACTTGGGAACCATGCCACACACTGGGTTTTTATTGTGGTTTCTTTTTTATTACTCCATAGCAGCACCAAAATATTAACATCAAAGCAGATGGAAGCTAAAAATATAGCAGTGCTTTTAAGTCTTACCTTCCTAACCTTATCTTGGAAGTGTGCAGGATTTGGTCTATGCCACTGCTATTTAAAAGGCAAAAAAGATGCAGGGGCTATCTGCCTTCAGAAAGTTAAGGTTTGTTCCACTGAGGGAGAAGTGGCGAAAAAGGGAGGAGATAGCATCTAGGGGACAAACAACCTACAAGCAAACTATCTTTCACTTCTCAAGGATATTAAAATCTCACAGTTTGGTTTCGTGTTTCACGGGTTGTGCATCGTGAAGTCCCACAAATCTTGGAAATTAGAGAGATGCAGGATCTGTTGTACTTGCTTGGTTCCAGGCAGTTGCGATCTACCATCAGGGCAGGCAGCTCCATCTGCTGTGTTCAAACAAAGCCTAGAAACTTCACACACTGATTTTAGACCTGTCTCATTTTCCCAGTCCTCACCATCATCTGATATCAGGTTCCTTGTTCTATCAAAGCCTGGGAGAAGAAGAAGGGGATGCAAAATGTAGGTATCCATTTCAGGCAAAAATGTGGGATCTTGTGACCTGTCTGAGCTCCTGCCTGTGGTGGGCTGGAGAATTAGTCATAAAAGTAAAACTGTTCCCTGCAAGTCTTCCTGCATCAAACATGGCAAGTGGAAATAATGGAGACTTTGCAGGTTGGAAAATTAAGTTGCCCAGCTTGGCAATTAGTATTTCATAAGATAATTAGGTTTTAAATAATAGGGTGGAAGATGCTGGGGAGAAGGGACAAGTAAAAGTAATCTTCCAAACAAAGTGCCAGAGGCAGCAAATCAATCCAAAGTGCAATTATCCAGCAAAGGCATATCACCCACGAGATAATGGGAACTCCAGACCTTTCTTTCCCCACTGTTTCTCTCACAGTTTCTGTCTCTTACAGTTTTATTTTACTTTCTCTTGTAGAAAATACATGACAGCAGAACATCCAGCTGCTTATGGAAAATTCAATAGCTTTTGTGATTTAAATCAATATGATTTAACAGGTGGTTGTTTTGCTATTCACATTTGAAAAATCACTGCAATTATAATTCTGCCATAATAAAGTGTTCTTTACATTCACAGCCTTTGACAATCGTTGCTCAATTGCCAACTTTTCTCGCATCTCTGGTAGTACCAGATCTCTGATAATCCTGTCGCACTTGTACCAAAGTTTCTTGGCCTACCTTAAGACAGCCATTGCATCAGCTTTTCAGGAACTACCATCATTAATACTCGATGCCTTTATGGATGTGGCCACTGGTGACAAAACCACTGGTTTACAGTCTACAAAGCTCACAGTGCTAAGTCAAACCTTAGCCTTCTGGTCATATTTAAAGCTAGAGCTAACAAGAAGTGAGAAGCAAAAGTAACAACAAGCATTTTTCTAAAGAATTGACCACTTTTTTATGTAAAAAAATGACCAGTTATTATTTTGGCTTACATTTTATTTCCTGTTTTATTGCCCAGCTGGAATTATAGTATTAATGATCAGGCATTCTTATGACTTATAAGTTAAGGATCTGCAAGTTAAAAAGTTATTTGCAATGACTGTAAATTGTGGTCCTACAAATTAACAACCTTGTATAATCTGGGCTGACACAAAGACCATGCAAACCTACCCCATGCAAAGAAAAGTGCCTGGATGTATCCTTCTGTTGTGCTGTGTTCCCCTGTTGTACCATTTCGGCCTAATATGAAAACAGGAATTGCTTTGATTGAAACACAGCCTTTGAGGAGTGGTGATTTTTTTTCCCCGGTCTTTCCACCTTTCACACATGGATTTCTAAATCGTTTTGACTCTTCCTAAATGTCAGAAATATAAGTCTGAATATTTTGAGGAGGTTTGGGGGGATTTTTTAAAAAACAAATGACTGAAATTTGTATATGACATGTTTTGGCAACCTTGAGTCCAGATGTAGCCAATTTCCACTGTGCCTTTTAAAATAAAGAAAGGGCTGAAAAATAACGAGGATTAAAAACAAGCTGTTGAAGGCCTGGTAAAGAGTTTTCCAAAAGATAATCAGAAGCTTGTTGTGCACACACAGTATGGTACTCTAACTACATGGCATTTTTAATTTTTTTTCCTAGGACAGAGTCTCTCAATAACAAGATGAAGGCTTCAGCCCTCCTGAGCTGTGGAGGGTGCAGCGTCAACTGTTTGTAGACTGAGCATCCCCACCAGCATACATAGCCACAAATCACTGCAAGAGCCTGGAAAAATTAAGCTATCCTGTTTTATCAATAGGGTTGCTGCAAGCTCCAAGGCTGGGGTAGTGTGACTGGCATCTTGCGAATTTTCTTGTTATTATCTACTTGATTCATCTGCCTTATTTTCCATACTTTATAAGCAGATTAGTTGAATAATTTTATACTCTTCTATTTTTCTGTTCTAGAGTCTTATGAACACAAAATTCCCCCTTGAATTCACTAGAGTACCAGATTTTATTAATCAATACTAAATTTCAGTGTAATTCAAGGCAATTTGACCTAAAATGCAATATTAAAGTTTAGGACCAAGGTCTCTCTCAAACGCAGCTACTTGTTAGAAGACAGACTTACAAATACCTTTGACTTCCTTCTTTTCAGAGCACCATGCAGTTTCTAACCCTACACAGTGGTTAATTTCTAAACCCAGGGTTACAATGATTTTTTGTACATATAAGGTTTCTAAACCCAGGGTTACAAAAATTTTATGTACATATAAGGCTTTGTTTGCTTAATAAACTAAACAAAGGGTTTCATTATTTTCTTTAACCTTTTACATATCATTTTTCTATTGCCTTGCAGTGAAGTGATTATTTATTCATTTTGACTGTGTTTACCCGACCATCGAGCATTATTTTTCCTTCTGTAAGGCTTATTTTGAGATTAACCTACAGGTCTGGTGTTTGGTCAGAAATCCTTCTATCTGGGGCGTCCAACAGTGTCTGAGTCCTAAATGACTGGTTTAAGCCTTCCTGTCTTCCCAGCCTCTAAAACAAGGATACTAAGTACTTCACAAACAGCGCAGCTGTGAGGATTCATCAGTTAATGTTTGAAGACAGGCATGCTGATGATTTAGCAGTAACCTATAAGAATGTGTGACTTTGGAGTTTAAGTTTCAGTGCTGCATTTCCTATCGATGGAATAACTAACAGATGAAGGGATTGCTCACGCAAGACGTTCTCCAACAAATGCGTGCCCTGCGGAGTACGCGATATTTCCTAATCACCCACAATTTCTTCACCTTCACAGCAAGACCTCTAGCATTGCTGCTGAAAGTAATCACAGAGCGTACACTTCAACCGGCGCTCAAACACTGAGCCTCAACTGGTTCATATGTCGTTAGGCACAAACGACATTTAAAAGAATACCCCAGTAGATGTATGCGTGTAGGGCCTAATTAAAGACTTCAGGGGGCACTAGATCAGGGCAGACAGGCTTGTAAATAGTGATTTGGTGTTTGTACAAGAAAATTTATGAGTTCAAAAATGTAATAGATGTCAATCTGCATATCAGCGTGACTATTGCAACCTGTAGCTGAAGTTCACTTACCCAAACAGTTGTGGTCAATAAATTTACAAACAGATTAATTATTTCAAATTGCTGCAACTGACCTTCCTTCCTGAAAACTAGCAATTAATGATTGAAATGGATTAGTGAGCAAGGTGAGGAGTAAAGACCTGACGAACAGGTGGAGCAACACACAGCTGTAACATTGTCAAGAACCACCAGAATAAATGATGGTATTTCCATGAGCACTGCAGAATCTGACTCTGCTTGGGTCTTCCCTCCCTTTCTCTGCCCCTTTTCTCTTCCCTTCTCATTTCTCTTCAATTTTTTTTTTCTTGCTTCCAATTTTAACTGAACAACCAAAATCCCACCACCAAGTGAAATCCCTGTATTCTAAGAATGTCAGAGGAACTTGGTAAATGTGTTACTTACAAAAGTTATCGGAGAGTCTGATATTCATCCCCACTCTTCTTTCCTTATCCTTATGCTCCTCTGCAAGGCACCAATGTATTCCCTTTCTTATCCAGTTCCTATATGATGGGCTTTGCAATGATGATTATTTCATTTTTACATACTTTTAAAATAAACTATTCTTTTTTCTCCTATTCTTTCTGGGTTTTATTTTCTTCTAACATCAGTTTTGGGTTTTTTTTTAAGAAAGAACTTTTTTTTTCTGACACTGACATAAGATTTGTCTTAGTGGCCTCAAACTTTTGTACAATGTCCCAGCAGTGTTTAAATTAAGTACTATAAATTGACTGTCCATCGTAAATCTGTAATATTGTGTCCCAAGCTGCTAGGAAAACATCATAAATCAAATTCAACCAAGCTTCACAAGTGGGAAACAGAAAGTATGAACTTTATTGATCATGTCTATATGTATGAGTATTCACTCAGCAGTTATTAAATTCCTGAAATCCTATCCCAAAACAGATTGTAATCAGAACACAATCTGTAGCTTGGTTTCTTGGAATAATTTTTTTTTTTCCTATGCTTCATTCAAGATCCAGTTTTGGAACTTGGCAGAAATATTCCTTGGCAGGCTATTACTGGTAATGTTATGTTGAATGACATCTGGGATGAAACAACTCAGATTTGATTACCACTACAGTCTATTATTCCCAGAAGGAGGAGGGAATGATGTACACTCTTGGATGTGGTCGAAATCCCAGCCTAAGCTGAATCTCCAGAATCAACAAAAAATTATGCATAAGCAAGTGTGCTACCCAGTTAAATGAAGTATCTTTGATCTAATGATGTGCTTCCTGCACTTAAAGAAAGAAAAGTTCTGATAGTTTTATGTTATGGACTGCTTAAAAATAGAGATGTGTGGGCTGTCAAATATTTTCTGTGACAAAGATCTGATCGAGTAATTATCTCCAACAAATTTTGGGTCCAATTTCTGCTACCCAGACCCTTTTAGAATTCACCAGAGGGTGATTTTGGCAGCCTGTCAGCAGGAAAATAAGAGGATGAGTTGGGAAACATTAATAAAAGTTGAAAACAACAGCTTCTGAAGCATTTGAATCATCATTCACATGCATGCAAAGAGGCTGCCAGATGAGAAAATAAGAAAATAGGCTGACGGGAGATAACAGAAGACCAGAAAAAAGACACTGGAAAGTTATATTCAGAAACCTGATGTGAAATTTAAACTGTTGTCTTTTTTCTAAGCTCTTTCCAGGTGGCATCTCTCACAAACCCAGAAAAGGAGTCCTTATGCCCTGTATCCACAGACACACACCCACTGTGTTTAAACACCTACAGTAGAACAGATCCCCATTTTTGTTTGCTTTAACTGAAAAAATCTTTAAGTGCCAACTGAGAGAGGGGGAAGACTGTAACAGTCACTCAGAGAAGACAAAGTCAAAACAGTGAGGAACGCAGCTACAGCTGCTGTAACCAGCTAACTTCTGCTTGGCAAGGAGAGGGAGGAAAACCTGGTCCCTCATTGCGACAAACACCGCACCTTCCATTTTATCTTCTGTATTACCACAAACGGAAGAAACATGCTCATAACTATGCACAAATACAAATGAGACGCTTGAAAGAGAAGGAACATGCTTTGTAGGAGGCTGTTCTCAATCTGCAAATTTTGAAGAGTTCTGTCTTCTGTCACTGAAAATTTTACCAAAAAAAATTAACATCCTGGTTTCGCAGTTTTCCTCCCTCATTATTTTTTTTCTCCCTCCTCATTTTTTTTCCCATTTACCACTATGAAGGAAATAGAAAAAAATTAAAAAGAGCCTGAATACAGGCAAAATTATAAAAAAAAATTAAAACCAGTTTTTCCTCTGCTAAACAGTTTTTTCCTCAGTAAATGTTGGTGACCTTTACACGCATGAACATGGCAATATATCAGAAAAGTAGAGTACAAATGAATATAAACTCTCGGTTTCCCTGGCAGGGACAAAATTCTGAAAAATATTCAAAAATTATCTCCAAACTCATATCTATAACTTTTGTATAGATATAAAAGTTTACAATTCAGTGTGATATCCAAGCAAGCTGAATAGAGCACACAGAGACATATTTTATTGATATCTCAAAAGAAAAAACATGCACAAGCTACCAGAGCAGAGGATATTCAGCCTAAAAGACACCTTTTGTCACAGAGCAACAAAAAGCACTTAGAAAGTTATTGAAGAGTTAGGAGATAAGGACTTGGGGAAAAAATTGCAGAAGAAAAGGCAAAACTATTGACTTGAGTAATGCTTGGATTCAGATTCCCATTTTCTCACTGTGGCAGTATTTAAGGTTTTTAATGACAAAACAAATTATATTTACAGTTCTTTTAAATCTTATTTACTCCATGTGAAAGTACTAAAACTGCCCTTAGTCTATGTAAAAAATAGGCCTTGTATATCTGAGGTAAATGACTTAGACCTTCTCCAAAATAGCACAAAGAAGAAAGATTCCAGATTTTTAAACCTGTGCCCTAAATCTCTATGACTTGTATTTTAGCCCTACAGGAGTTCCTACACTGGCTGTGAGGCAGCGTATGTGCTTGGCTTGCCCGCCCCTAGTTTGGAAGGTGTGGTAGCACCAATGTGTCATTCTGGAGGTCTTCAAAAATCCTGAAGTCCATTGCATGGGAAATTATAAATACTTCAGCCTTTGTCTTCATCTTACATGTTGATGAGAAAATCAGCTAGCCACAGGTAGCGCATAAGTAAGAAAAAAGCCAAACCCAGTGCTTAAAATTTGCTGTGTTCTATTTCTAAAAATTTCAGTGATAGTTTTCCTTAACCTGAACTCTCACAGACAGGGGTGACCTGAGATGCCCTTGCACTGCCCATTGGTGACTGCACTGGCTCCGGACCGAAGAGCAGCTCAGCTTTGCCTTACTGGTTTGGGTGCAGCTCATACTTGCTGCCAGCGTGTTGCGGTGTGCAACCCGTCACTGACCGCCACGAGGCTGCCGACGTCTGCGCCAGCACCAGCTCCGCAGTGTGGATCAACGTGCAACCTGGGAGGAGGCTGAGCTCTACAAGGGGAAATGGAATTGCCCACAAGCATGAGTCAGAGAGGAAAAACGGGAGCATTAAATATAAAAACTGCAGCACCTGTAAGATACTGCAAAATCTCAGGGTCACGTTCACGTTACCTTTCTTAAAATATTTTGGTTTGGCTTTTGTGATGGAAAATTGTAGAAGTTAAGGAAAAATGTTATCAGCATTTTTACACGGAAAGTTCTGCTTTTGCTGAAACTAGTTCCACCCCGCTCCCCTGCCAAAAAAGCCCCGCACCAAACCCAACAACTGCTTTGGGGATTTCTTTCTAGTGCTATCATCAGGACCTGAGTATGTAGCGCATTGTATCCCTCAGACACCAGCTAGAGAGAGCTAACTGGAATCAAGATTGCTGTTTGTATTTCTAAATGTCATGGTTCAGTATTTTTACTTGTGTTAATGTTAATCAATTGATGTAACATTTCAAAGTTACATGCTCCTGAGATACACTGTCCAGAAAATTTAAAAATAAAAAAATTAAAACCTTAAATATTAAATCCTTAACATGCACAATTTCAGGCTTAGAGTTCAGGACCAAAGGAAACGGTCTTTGAAAGGTAGTGTTTTTAGCATTAGATGTACAGTTCTTATTTCTGCTGCTAAAATTACTGACCTACTGCCTTATTATTAAAAATGCATCTGTACAGTGCTATTTGCATAAACTTGTGTTCTGGAAAGCATATCCTCTGTACTTTTACAAGACTTTACACTAGACTCTAACTGCATCCAAATGGAGGTCTTGGTCATACTGTTATGTTTTGTGACCTAATTATCTCAAAAAACTCCAAAAACCAAAGTACAAAAAACTGTTTAAAAAATACAGCCAAAACACTTAGAATTACCTTCTCTTTCTTCCCTAAATAAGCATGCCACAAAACCATCACAGTCTGCTAGATCAAAATTAACATTTTCTACAAACTTTTCCCTCATGTTTTCAGAAGAATTTTGATGACTAATAGAAAATAGATAGAAATGAAGTTATCTCCAAATATTTGTTCATTTCTTCCAACTTTCAGAATCAAGGGGGAAAGATGAGGAAGCTTTTAATTACTTCTCTTTTTTTAATTTCTTGTAAATTTTCATTACCAGTTGTAAGAACAGAAATGCTGCAGTAAGAAAAGAAAGATGATTTTCACAATAGCTCTAGTCTGCTTGAAACTGCAGAGAATCATTTTGCCAAAATCCTGATAAGCAAATGGATGGCTCCAGATAAGCATTTTGTGGGACTTGATTCATCACTGTACAGCTAGCTCCAGGCTTATTCTAATTCCATGGTGTAAAATTCTGTTGTAATTGTGGCAGTATTGTATAGGCACAATACAGTTACTAGCACAGTAATGTGTCAATATTCTGGTTTCTTCTGTGAACTATGGAATTTTCATCCATAACTTATTCTGAAACAGTACCTATGACTGAAATATTGAAGTTGTTTTTCTTATTATTTTTCTTTTTCTCCTCTCTTTTTTTTTTTTGGACTGTCATGATCTACCAGATGAGTTTTGCTTGTTTAAGCTGGAATGGCCAGTTTTCATACGCTAATCTTTAATGTAGGCAGCAAGACAAACTTAACAAAAATTATTATCTATCATTAGACCTAAGCCTACAGAATTCAAGTCAGTAATATTAAAAAACACTTTAGCAGGTAGGCAATGAGATGGTCATCACAACAGCAGGTACTTAAACAAGGCATCCAATAAAAGTCTGTAATCATACCAGAAACACCTGAACAAGCTGTAAGTTTCTCTTAACTTTTATTGAGGAAAAAATATATATATATTTGGCTTAAATGGAATTAGTTCACGACAGTAGAATGTATCCAGTGATATCAGTATATTAACAGTACTTGAAAAGAACATTTGTAAGGTCAATTTTTCTAATAATTTTTAAAATTCTGTTTATTCTTTTTGCTAACAATAATCCTTTGAAGTTTTGTCATCTGCTTATATTAAACAATGTTCATTTTTAAATAAGAAATCTCGGTTAATTAATTTTAAAAGTTTACAATAAAGTCTAACTAATCTTGCCAAAGTAAGCATAAAAGCAACATATTTTTTGTGATTTAAACCTTGTTATTGTTTCTTCAAGTGCAGAGAGAGCCAAGAAATAACAGTGACTACAAAAGTAAGAATTGTAAGGATAAAGTTCAGTTTTCTTGTCAGGTTACTTGAATTAAATGTGCTGCTAGTTTGAAAAAAAAAAAAAAAAAAAAAAAAAAATCCCAAACCCCCAGCCCCCAACGCCCCCTAAGATCTCAGCTAGTGTAAGTCAACATAGCTCCAACATTTACACCAGACAGTCTTAGCAAGAATTTGTGTCCAAAAATGTATGATTTCTCAAAAGTATATGTTCATGGCTGTGTAGTACTGAAATAATAGTGCCTCGTTGTGCCGGAAGCAGTGAGATTACATGGAACCACTAAGATAACCATATTTTCTCTAAAAGAGATGACCAGGTCTTTCAGCCCAAATAGAGGTGAAGTAATTTCATTTGGTGACACCGAAACTGTCTCGTAAGCAGCAGTCCCGTTTCCCAGCACTCCCAACCCCACTCCCTTCCCAGGCATGTTTGCTGGCTGCTATCTCGTGTTCTCTTTTGGCCTTGTTCCCCATGTTATCCCTGCTGAACTCATTTTCCCTGCTGCCAGGTTAGCTCTGTTTAAGGGAAGAGCGAAAGCTGCGGTACTATGTCCACAGCGAAGATGGGAGTCCCTTTTCTGCAGCCACCAAAGTCCTCCCGTCGTTACTTACTGGCAGGGACACGCTTGCCCTCTGGTGCAAAGAGCTGGGCAACCCGTGTGGAGTGTCAGTGAGACCACTCAATGCCTACTGACTTCCCAGAAAACGCATTGACAGAACTATAGGATTTTCTTATTTTCATATCTAACATAGGGTGTTTGGATGCAATGACCGAAAAATAATCTGTATACTAAATTGATGTGCACATTAGATAAAGTTTATTCTATGAAAATACAAAAATCTATAGGAAAAGGGTAGTTCAGAAAGCTGACAAAGAGCAATAGAGAGGGAGACCTCATGATTTCATTCACTATTGGTAACGAGACATTATTTCACCATCAGTTTTCATTAAGGCACACATTTCTTCCCAACATCGTCAGATTTACAGGCACATCCAGTCAGCACGGATCAGTCATATACTCTGTGGACAGCCTTCACAACTGGATTTTTATAAGAAAACATTCAGTTGAACAGAGTGAATTATAAAATATATGAGTAATATATACCATGTATCAATTCTGGGTAAAAGAAAAATATTTTTCAGTTATTGATAAAGACATGGTCTCATTCATTTTCATATCTTTTCCTGTGCAGGTAATCATATGAACCAGCATGCTTGTCATATGATATTTAAATTTAAAAAATTATACTGTAAAAGGATATCTGCTAATACGAATTCAACAAAATTTGTTAGAAAGCAGCTATGGTAGAGAGTAAAGAAACATTAAAATTTTAATCATGTTCTTAATAGCATCAAATCTGGTTAAGATATAGCCTGGGAATAACCAGGATAGCCAGCTTAGATCACACAACCAACTGAAGTTCATAAAACTCTAGGAACACTGTAATTGGGAAAATTTTACATGATTTCTCTTCAAAAAACTTTTTTTTTTTAATAATAGGCATTTTTGCAGCCTTTATGATCGCTGGAACTCTTCCTTTGAATATCCCATCCCTTCCCTTCCCTTCCTGTGATATTGTATACCTTATTAAGTTCTGCTAATGAAAAGGGTGTGGGATTCAGTGAAGGGAAGGAAGGAGTCAAAATTTTAAAAATGAAAGGCAAAATTAAATAATGTTTTGGATTTTATTGTTACATTTTCCTGAAAGGCGTTTTTTAATTTAAAAATCCATTTTGAAATTTTATAGGAAAGTTATTTTAGAATGTTACTACCAGTTCTAATATAAAACACGTGCCTTGAACTTGTTCTGCCCACAGGATCTGTTTTGGTTTGCCACCATTTCAGTAACTGTAAGAGCTTTAGCGTAGACAACTGGAGCACTTTGGGATTGACTAGAACTACTAAGGCAAGGTCGAGATAACTCATGGGTCAAAACTTCATTTCCCCTTAATTTCTGAACACTTGGTTGCCCTTCCTGCACTCTGTGCTCACTGTGCTGGTGTTGGCAGTAAAGGGGAAAAAAAAAATCAAGAAACAGTATCTAATGTGTGAGAGGCCCGACTGCCACGGTTTGAGGAATCCCAGTAGGATTGCACAGCCGTTTTTCTTCTCCTCTGATTTTCTGTGTTCATGGAGTTCTTATGTTTATACTGCCAGCTAGAGTGATTAAGTGCCAAAAGAAAGGATTCTGTAAATCTTTTAACACAGATAAAAAGCAGCATGTTATTTATAGAGATGAAGAAAGTCTGCTCTGCCCTTTCCCATCTTGAATTGTGAGATACACCAAGGCAACAAGCTCTGCTCTTGTGCGGTACCTTTCTCAGTATTTCGCCACATGTATTTTTACTTTTGGGGTGGGGAAGCCTTTCTCAGTAATGTTTGTGAAAGAAAAGAATAAATTTGGTAAATGTTTGCTTCGTGACAGCCTTTTGCTCTGTTGGACGAGCACTACCCGCTGCTCCCTCGCCGCTCCTTCCCCCCTCGGTACAGAAAATCATGGCCCCAGGTACCACTGCTGGGGCAAAATGGCTATGAAAAAGACAGACCTACCAAAGAATAGCTGTGAGGGTGATCAGCTAGGAGGCAGATTCTATTTATCCTGGAGCCAGTTTTCTCTTTCTTAACTACAGCCTGTCTTTAAAGTCAGCTCTGGAAATCAATACAAAATTCCAGCGGGGGAAGCACCGCTCTCCCAGTGCTCTAGTTACCAGGATTTTGAAACCTCTAATATTGTTTATTGTATAACACCAACTGTGAAAAAGGTTATCTTGCTTGCCAAACAATTATTTTGTATTTATAAATAGTGCCTTTTATCAGCATCCAGAAGAGGACGCTAATTTGCATACTTCCCCAAGTTTTATGGGAGCATTAGCTTAACTGCTTTAAAAGCATATTCATCAAGTCATTCCTTTAGCTCTGGTATGGCTCACAGCCGCATGATATAATAAAAAGTCAAGTTGGGGTAAAGGGTTACCATAACTTAGGATCACATTTTGGGCAATCAGCTCATCCATTCCCTCCAACATTTATGTGTAAACTTAAACCTGTCACATGCGGAGAACATTGCCGCATTTCAGCAAAGGCTTATTAACTACTATTCTTCATAAGTTTAAATTAAAAGACAGACTTACTCAAGGTTCTTTCCTCACACTTTTGAGGATGCAATTTCCTACAGTCAGGCTTGTTTATTGGCTTCACCGTGCCAACTGCTGGTAACACTGCTTATGTTTGTTATGTTCACAGCCACTTTTAATATGGTATCTTAAATACCAACTGCAGGCATTTAGTTCATCTGAAAATTAAACACAAGGGACACAGGGTAATGATAAATGAAATTGTGTCAAGCAGAAGAGATATCTAGTCAGCACCAAAGGAATTAAGGTTTGACTCTGCATTATTTAATTAACAGTCTGCAGGAGGGGTTAATAAATGTTAATAATATTAACAGTTCATATGAGCTATTAAGACGAAGCAATCCGTCCTGTGATCTGGAAAGAGGACTGGAAGGCAGAGAGCTCAGCGCTCTCTCCCTGGCCTTGCCAGAGAATTTGCGTGCAGTTTTAAGCAGATCCCTTTTATTGCATTTTCTAAGCTGCCCAGTCACTCAGATGCCCGTCTTTTGGTTCTGGGGACCAAATAAATCTTACACTGCGTTTCAGAGGCGCTGAGCATCCACTGCAACTGATATTCCAGCAAAGTCAGCTACCCTGAGCTCACAAAAGTTGTACTGAGAAACAGCTTCTGCCCTGAATATGGTGTTAGTCCAAGATGATGCAGCCAACAGGATCACCTTCTCTTCGCCACAGGGAGTGAGGGTATCCAGGGCTCCCGCTGAAAACAGGTCACCTACACCAGCTGTGCACACCGTTGGTGCTAAGTCATTGAGCAAGTTGGAAAGAGCATGTTTAGCTGTGTTTCTTTTGGATTATTAATGTAGCTGTGCTAAGATATTAATAACATTTCATCAGTGGTGGTCCCAAACTGCTGTGCCAGAAAGGTCAACTACATAAAGAATTAAAAGCAAAGAGGAGCAACAAAAATCTACACTCAGCTCAATGAACCAACCAAAAATCCCAATGCTCCAAACAAATAAATAGCAATGCCAACTAATTTTAAATGACAGTTATAAGCATATTAGTTTGACTGTATTTGCTTTCAATATTTTTTCTATAATTGTAGTACTGCATCATTGGATTCTTTTTCTGCTCATACTTTACTTGATATTTGGAGTGTTCCAAAGAGAGATTTAAAACTGCAAAGAACATTATGGTTCAGAATGATTTTCTAAAGGGTTTAGATGGCCTCTTCCTGTTCATTTCAATGAATAGTGCCATCAAAATCAGCCTGACATCTCTGATAAGTTTTGAAACTGTATTTTCACAACACTTCAAGAACAGAGTGTGTTCCTATTAGTGTTTTAGTCCAGATCAGAAGTGTGCTTTTGAAGCAAATAACTCAATCATTCCCACCTACCACATGATTTGTTTCACACCGTGTAGCAGTCTAAGACTGTGTGAACAATATCCCTTTTGGATGAAATTAAATTGGAAGATGAACACCAAAAGCACAACTAAACTGGTCCAAATCCTAGTGGGTTTTTAGTTCACGGCTCCACACTAGGTGTAGTCTGAAATAACATTCCTTCCCTAAAAACCATGTGTGATATGGACCTTGAATTGTCAACACCAACAGGTTCACTTCAGAGATCCAGTCCATAAAGATGCAGTTCAAGACTTCTAGGACAGGAAAGTATTTGTTGACATGGCTCGGAGGATAAAAGAGCAAAGGAGAAAAGGGATCTTTAGAACAACTTTAGGAGCGAACCAGCAGCAAATAAAATTTTGTCTTCCTCAAATTTCATGAACACAAAATGGTGTTAGCAACAACTGAAAACATTAGCGTTATCAACATTCTTCTCATACCTAACTCAAAAACACAGCACTGTACCAGCTACTGGGAAGACAATTAACTCCATCCCAGCTGAAAAGAGGACAATGGCAAGTCCTCCCAAAGCCACATAGTAACCCAATACATAATATTTGCAAGAACTGCTGCTGCACAGACAAATTAAGTGCATTTTTTAAGCCACCAATACATCTGAAAATGCTCTCGCTAAGATCCTGCTGCCAAAGAAACTTGCCTGGCTAGCACTGATTTCAAGCAGATCCTTTACCACAAAACTGCATTACCAGCTCCTAAACTCATGTAACTCAGTGGAGGAGCATCTTTTTTGCCATCTGAGTGCTGTGCATAAATGTATTCAGGTAGTGGACACCACAAAAGAGGTCCAATCCTTTCGGACAGCTTTGAGTTCAACGTCTTGCCAGGTTATTCAGCATCTGCTTTATTACTAAGCAAGATTTAAATGGCATGTTTACTTAAAACAGAGATGTGCAGTAACAGAACAAAGCTACAACAAGCTTAAATGAAAAATAAATTACTAAGGCTGCTGCTAACAATTCATCTTTGCAAGCATTTGAGGTTCACTAATTAGCCTTGAAAGTCTGTCCCTGAACTGGCATGCTCAGGAGAAGTCTCAGAGCTCTGTTTTAGCTCTCTGCCATTGTTGACTGCAAATATTAGAGACCCAGAGCAGACTCGTAGCCCACGATGGGCAGGGTCTTCCTCCATCTCAATTTCTTTTGCTTTTTCTCTGCTATGACTGGGCAATGGAAGACCTCATGGTAACGTGGAGGATTAAGACATCTCCTTCCTTTGTCAGCCTTAGAATATCTTGATTAACATTTCAATCACATCTCTTAATTAGCATATTCCCAGCATAGACTTCAGGCTGCTTTTCTTTTTCAGAAGCTTCTAAAAATGCATAGGTAAAATTGCACATTTCGTATAGCATATTATAGGGAATAGTAAGTACAACGTACTTTACAGTGAACTTATTGCTATTTGCTCTCCATGGACACCATATAAAGAAGAAAATTCTGCTGTAAAAGGTGACTTTTGGAATGGAGTGCTTATGCCAAGTAACACCTTCTTCCTGAAAACATACCTTTTATTTTAGGATATAATCATAGGGAACATATATACTAGTGAACTAAATGGTGCTCTTAGGAATTTCATTGTTCATATTCGGTTCATAACTGAGCGGTCATTAGCATAGTTTTGGCCCAGCAAATGAGGCCTTTCTCAAACATTTCGTGGACACAAACTGGGAGTCAACACAAAGCAAGGACTGTTCTCCACTTGTGCCCAGTTAGTAGCTTAGTTGTTAGCAGTCTGCCTTGAAGACAAGAGAACTTAGAAATAGGGAGGGGTCCCGACTATGCCAGCTAACCTGAGAACAAGAAAACAAGCCCTAGCACTGTTCCCTTTACTAGCATAGAGGTAGCCACAACATCCCAGCATTTTTTTTAGCACAAATAAGGTCAGCAGATGACTCGGGAATTTATCTGAACATCATCCTTTGCATGACTAAGAAGCTTTCAACCCAAGAGGCTATTTCTTTGGTTTACAGTGTGATTTCTGACACTGATTTGTTATCTCAGATAGTTTCCTTTGTGAGCAGGGTCTGTTGAAAGAGATGATCATGGTCGGTGCACTTCTAACATCTCTTGGAGCTAACCTCCGCTGCACTTGGAGCCGCAGGTGCACTTGAAGTATCTGATACTGGATGAAAGCTTACCTGTTCAACACCACAGCACCTTGCGGTAACAAACAGCTTCTCTAGCGACAAAACTCTGGAGAAAGTATTCTGGAAAGACTTAGAAGTTGTCTTTGAGCAGTTTGCAGAAAGTTTGCTACAGAAAGTAGTCTCTTAATTCTGTGATATTGATCTGGAAGCTGTAGGAGATAATTTCTAATCACAAAGGGAATAAGTAAAAAAAAAAAAAGGGTAAAAAACAGGGAAGATGACTGAAAAATAGATATTTTGTTCTTATATTTTCAAATATTTGTGCAAAGATTTGATTATATAATTCCTGTTAATATCAGCAGGATTTGTGTTATGCAGCTAAATCCTTGTGAAAAGCTTTACAAATACAAACACCAAATGACTGGACATTAAATAGGAAACAAGAAACTTCCCTTCTCAACCTACTTCTCCCCAAAAGCAGATTAAAAAAAAAAAAAAAAAAAAAAAAGAAATGTGAAAATGCTAGGAAGTTAATTTATTTTATAGCATGTAACCTTTCCTCTTACCTTATTTTCCTGGTTCTGCATTTGTGATTTAAATACATTAGAGTAGAAAATGTAAGATTATCACAACAGATCTGTGTGAGAAGGAGATTAATTTAGAATTGAAATTAAGACCATCTCTTGTTAGGACAAATCAAATGCTTGAGGAAGAGGCCTGGCTACATGTAGATATGGGTTTAGCACAGCAGACATGAGAAGAAAAAGCATAGCTGTTGCAGAAAGCAAGCAGGAACAGCAAAAAAACAAGCAATGTATAGTGGTGAAACAGCAGTAGATGTACCACAAAAAAAGCAGAAGCAGAGTCCTGTCCATGAACAGATGCTGAAACAGAAATGAACTCTGCAGCAAAGGCAAACAATGCCAAAACTGCAGTCCTGTGGATGTAAGGGCAGAAATCCAAATGAAATCAGCATCTCGTTCTGATCCACCCACTGTGCATCCAAAGTACCCATAAAGGGGCATTGCCCATCAGACTTAGTTTATAGTTTCTCATGATGGGCTTAAAATACAAATACTGGAGCTTCATTATGCATTTGGACTCCAATATCCACAATCTCAGCTGCTGCACTTTGGTGTACGGCATCCCCAGCTGACTATGTACATTTATATATACATACATATATATATATACACACACCCCTATTTATTCACCAAAGAAATGAGGGGGACTGGATTCTGTCAGTTATAGACTCAAGAAACGTCTGCTGTTCTCTGGGCCTTCAAATAGACAGTGTTGAATTTTCATAAGATATGGGGTAGAACATGAGTCACGTTAAAGTAATTGACAGAATTCCCACCAGCTTCAGTGATATTATGGTTTGACCTCCTGTATCTCTCAGGCCCTCTGAAAATCTTGCACAATGACTGTTTTTAGCTTAAGGTTTTTTTCACCATCTCTTTATTTGTTTGCTTTTTCCTTGTGATTAAAGCTGATCTACTCTTTTTACAGATAGAACAGTTTTCCATTGGAGAATGCTGATTCAATTACATCAAACATTTTCTGGAATGTACAGATAAACAAAAATTTTTTACACAAGTTTTTTGAAATACTTCATTTTGACAAGGTCAAAGAACCTTGTCTCAATGACTGTTTTGATCTGTGATTTTATGGACATTTATCACATCCAAGAAAAAAACTTATTATCCTGTAGCTAATAACAGAAAAGTCAGAACGAGTCAGAAAGAAATGCTTCACTTTTAATAAAATGAAGCAAGTCATGAGACTACTTAGATATTTCTGAAGTGAAATGATTTGGAAACAGCATCTTGTAAGAAATTGCATCTTTTTGTCCCAACTTGAGATGAAAGGCATTCCTGAACTAGAATGAAGACTAGGAATTCCAGGTAGCATTTCCTCTCACCTCAAACTCCAAGGACTTCAGGAGAACTGAAAATTCCTTTTGCATTATTTAGAGTGCAATACAGTTGTCCATGGTTTATACAAGATGTTTCTTTCTAATCAGGATCCATACTGAAGAGTTGCTTTCCTTGCTGCCAGTTACAGCAATTATTCCCCTTGCAGCTTCACACCTGTCCAGTGCTGACCTTCAGATTTGCCAAGGCATAACACCGCCTGTTTGAAGAGAAGCTACCAAAATATTCTGAAAAAATGCTGTAACCCAATTTATAAAGCTAGTTTTGGAGGTAGTGACAGGGGAAAAAAATCTGCTTTCTTCTCTAAACACTTCCAGAGCCCTACAGCTGGAGAGCAAATGAGGAGGCTGTTCCTCCAAACTTGTGGAGCTACCGTCACTGTCTAGTTGCAACCGTCTAATCCTGTGGCAACATTTGGATGTTATTCTTCATGTCTGGAAGTTGAAACAGGGTGTCTCAGGTGCAAAACTCAGTCTTGTGGAGTCTTCCTTATAGAGTCTGAATACTCTGTGCTGAGTACAAACTATCCCATTGGCTAAAGAATTAGGTTTTTTGTTTTTTTTTTTTTCCCCTCATTCATGGGCTCTTCCTTTCCTTACAGCAGGAGACTGTTCATTTTTGCAATAGAATTTGTTGATCCATTTGGTGTTCAGTCGCTTCTTTTATAACAGCAGGCAAAGTCTCCCTGTACATACAAGCATATCGGTAAGTTCTCTTGGACTTTGAAAGAAAAGGATATGAAATCGTGCCCTGTTACATACCTGGCTGGTTATTCTCATGCTCTGAGCAGCCTGTAAAGAAATGAGAGCTAAGTCCAAGACAACACAGCTCTTTTTAAGCAGCAGTGGGGCATTTATACCAGCTGACAATAGAGCCTGTATGTTTGGACTACAGAATGACAGATTATTCTGCATTAAAACTGTATTGTCCTGACTGTTCAGTGATGGTTTTTTGCTAGACAGGCAAATGCAAACACACGAACCCCTCCATTCAGCTTGATATTGTGTAAATTATGAAGAGGTATGGCACTATAAGCACCAATTCTGTTAATTATCTAATCAGAGAGGTGATAGATTTTTGTGAAGTATAAAGATTTATGGTCTAGTTCAAGTGATATTCTATCTTAAAACCTCATTCTCTCACGAGTGAACTGAGCTTGACTTACAGGCAGAGTTTGGGAGGCTGACACCTGAAGGCTGTCCCACAGCAGTGCTGTGTGAAGTTGACTACGTGTCATCAGGTGAACACAAGTCAAGCAAAACCAGTGTCAGCTTCAAATGACTGTGTCTCCCAAATTCAGCCTCTGCCTGCCTGGGAAATTCCTGCAATCTAGGTGTGCATTTGCCTCTTCAGACTAATTCAAGATCATTTCTCTCTTAAAATATTTTTTCTACCTTTCTGTTAGAGAAAAAAAGAATGAAAAAGTAAACAAAATAGTAACAGCTGACTCAAACCTACCAGATGCACTCTTTGATTGTGTTGCTCTGCTCTGTTGCTCAATTTGGGGGACTGAAATGCAGGTAATTTCACTTATGTGGGAGATTAGGTGCATGTCCTAAGAGAAAATGAAAGCTTCACAACTTCACTGTGAAACTGCTAGCTCCTGCTTGTATTATGTATTGAGCTTTGTGTGAAAGTATGCTAAATCAAATAAAACTTTCCAACTGTTTCACTTTCCTGTTATATACAGAAAAAAAAAAAAGAAAAAAAAAAAGAAAAAAATATGTGCTTCCTTTCTGCTGCACCAGTTTCACATATTTTGACTTCTAGCTTTTTCCTAGCTTCTCTTTGTTAAGCGGCAGAGCTTCTGTGGTTTGGAAAGATAGTGCTAAAAGGGAGACTGTAATCATATTTGAGTGCATGTGTGTTATTTCATTAACATATATGCAAAAAAACCCCACCAGTGTTTGAATGTAATAAGTAGGACCTTTTTTCCTGTGAATACTTAGTGGCATTAATGAATTTTTGCCTATATTTCTTTCTCTTTACATTCGATTTCAGTGAACCATCTAGGAATTAACTTTTACTAACATGAATATTCATTCTTTCTGTTACCTCTAGTGGCTTTGGATCAAGCCCAGAGCATAGTTGCAAGTGTATGTACATGAATATTTACAGGTGCCAAATTTTATATCCACATTTGCAAATGCTGCACTAGAAGTGGTTTCTTCCATTTCCAGTCACAAACATGACAGTGCCATATCTCTCTCTTGACCTATCACAACAGCTCCAGTCTGAAATGATGATTATTCATGTAAGACTGTGCATGATCAAAACAGAGTTAAAAAGATTTGCCAAAACAAAATACAGTGAATAATTGTGAATAATAAATTCCAGGAAATTACAGTCTGAGAGCAGGCTTTCCACAGGCTTAAAAGGAACATCAAGTAATTTCTTTGTCAGCTCTTCTCAGTATCCACTGCATCAAATTTCTTACTGCAAAACAGTTCACGAAATCCAGGATAATCTTTAAAGTGCATCAAACTTCTGACGTTACATCTGTAAAGGGAATCAGCAGTATAAAACCCAGACATGGCGTTACCCTCATTGCTCTGTCTGCTGCCCATCATTCACAATGGGCATGCAGCACTTCTGAGCCCTGTGTATCCATGTGACAGCCTGAGATAATGCCACCAAGGCTAGAGCTGAGCTGAGTTAGCTTCATGACTGATAGAGCAGACTACACACAAAAAAGTATATAGACAGCCACAGAGGCATTAAAAATAGCAGAGGACTGGGGAAGAAGTTACTTTTTGTCTTCTCTCTTATTGCCCATCAGCAAATGTGTTGACTTTGAAGATATTTAGTACCCACGAGACTGCCAATGTTACAAGCTTGATCTGTCTCCTGTGTGTTGTAATTTTACTGCAATGCTCCCAGTGAAGAAATTCCACTGAGTGTCTCAGATCGATGAATAAACAATTACAATGTTATAATAAACCTTTATAATTAAAGCATTAAATTACAAACAGAGAAAAAAAAGAGAATTATGAAATTAAACTTGGCATATGTTTTCCTTTGGGAGTTCTCCTTTTTCTTTCTAATCTGTACTCTCCACAGAGGTGAGAAGGAAAGAATTGGCTTTCTGTTGCTGGACAGTCTCCAAACGTGCAGAACTCACCTTTTCCAAGAGGATTTTCCTTATCCTGTAAGCAGCTGTCACACTTGCAGGAAAAGCAGCAGTTCAGCACTGCTTTTCTGCTCCTGGAAAGTAAGCAAAGGCCTGACTCTTCCCTGGCTTAAATTGGTTTTATAAGTCCATGGATGTTAGTAGATTTTTCCATCTGAGCACAATCCTGATTGCAGAGCTCATCTGTCACTTAAGGCGAGGACATTGGTGTCTGGATTCAGGCGTTTGAGTCTCTGCTATGGCACCGAGAAGCTTCGTGCCTTCAGGAAAAACCACTTAAACCCGGTGTTTCAATTTACCCTTCTACAAAATAAGTATAAATAATACTGTTCTCACTGGGGTGTTTTGAGGTCAACTTCTGATCTTGTTTCGGCACAACTAGGAACAGCACTTCTGCGGTAGATGGAATTAGGCTAAAGTAAAATCGCCGCAAGTGTCTTCCATTGTAAAGTGCTTTACAAACTACATATAATGCAAAAAGATGAATTGCAACCAACTCGGAGATAAAGGAGGCAGACCAACTGGCACAAGGGGCTAAGCACTGTCATGCAGAGGGCTGAAAAAATCCAAGGATCACAGGAGGAATGCTTAATTTGATTAAAATGGTAATAGCATCTTTCTAACTGCTGTTCAGGGAGACAGACAGAGTCTTGGTGTTAAGATTATATCGGATGTCTTTGCACTTCAAACAGCAAGGAATCTGACTCAGAAGGAGGGTTTTTTTTCCCCTTTGGAACTACTGCTTTCAGTTTGGCTCTGCCACATCTAAGGCTAAGACCAGTATTTTGCTGAAAAAATGAGGTTTTAGATGCTGCCAGTACAATCAATCCCCAGGAATACTGCAAAACCCTGTGGCAGTCCCCCTGTCCCTGGTCCCCTTTTCAGAGGCCAGCGAGCCACACAGCCCGCCTGCATCTCTCCCCGAAGCCCCGGCAGGTCCCTCGCTCCCCCCGCTGCCCCTCCGCAGCCCCTCCGCTCCCCCTTTCCTTCCACTCATTTCTCACCCTCGCCGCTGCTCGCCACGACTCCGAGCTCTCGCCTCCTTCCCATTGCACATGCCCGCGTTAAAACTTCCACAGCTTTTACGGCTGTGAGCCAGGAAGAAAGGGCATGACAATTTCGTCCGCTATATTTTTTATCGTTGCAGCTTTCGGTGCTTATGCTCAGTCTGCCCCAGGCAGTACTCCCTGAGATATTAGTTGCGATTAAAGAAAAGAGCAAAGTAATACTGAAACATTTGGGGAAAAGAACAAATATAAATCACATATCGAGCACTTTTGGGAGCACACAGAAAGCAAACTGCGTGTAAATCTGAGCTTGAAAATCAGCTGCTTAAAAAACCAACCGTAATTAAAACCAAACAAACCACCCTATGTTGTTATTGCAGTTATTATCAATTAATCTAAAAGAGGCTTACTTTGTTTCGTTTCATGTGCACACACATCTATAAACACGCACGCACCTTTCTTAAAGCAGCTCCTTTGCTTTAACCTTCATTTGTTCTTCACAGCTGGAATAAGTGGTTAATCTCTCAGGGGATCATGCATGCTATTTGTTATTGATTTTATAGCTCAATAACATACTAGGGCTGTGAACAGGTTGGTATCAGATTAGGAAACAACCACTTAGAAGCAGACACCAGCTGTGCACTTGTGATAAATTACATTTTTTCCCTATGAATTTTATACCTAGTTATAGTTAGTTTACAAGATTTAGCACCATATGGACTGCCTGCTAGTGAGGTACCAACCCAGAACACAAACACCTTCCTCAGTGAAAGCAGCAACCTGTAGCTGGACGCTTTTTTTTAGAATATTGTATCGTAATCATGGATTTGGAAATCATGAAGGGTTTGGCATATACCTCTGTGTTTTGAATTTAACGTAGACACTGAGGTTGTATGAAACAGCAATACGCAAATGGTAAATGTGATAACATTAATATGCAGAGAACTTGGAACCAATGTATTCTAAATACAGGGGGGGGTGGTAAAAATAGCTTTATTGTTTTTAAAGCTGTTAAAAAGAAGCCTCCCTGAGGTCCGCACAGGGAAGAAAATCTCAAGCTATGTGTTGCATTCCAAAGATCACTGTTACAGTGCTATGCTTACCATTAAAACCTTTCCAAGCATCATTTGAATGTAATTAAAGTTATTGCAATTTTTTTTAGAATACAGGACAAACATTTCTTAAACAAAAAGATGTGATTGTAAAAAAAAAATAAAATTAATGGAAATCACTTTGTTTAGCAGAGTAAGGGACCCAGAAACATTATGAATAAAGTATATTTCACCCAAAGCTTTTCAGTTGCTCTGTTATTTCCCAGTATTAACTGTTATGTTATATACTCACACACAAGACAGTCTCTGTCTAAAAAAACCACATAAAACCACACATATGCATATGCGTTCTCCTCTAGCTTTCCACCAGCATTATGGACCCCAGTTATGTGATACAATCACTAAATCTAGATATGGAAAGATTTGATAATTCATCCGGTGTGTTATTCCTCTGCCACAACAAAATTGTTACCTGACAGACATCCAGAGGTGCTGCTCCCAGTGTGATCAGATTATTTTCCCTGGAAATTGTCTAGGCCACTTATATACTTATTTTTTAGGCTAAGCTAAAGTATTCTGGTGAGCCGGAAGCATACAGAAGAAACCCTATTTCTATTCTCTTCTATCCTGGTTGGAAGTTTCCTGATACAAACAGACTTATCTGAGCATAAAACTGATGACAAAACTCATAGACTAATAATGAATGTGTACGTCATCATGGGTGTAATTCTAGCACTAGTGAAAGGTAAATGTGAGGACTGGATTTTGCCATAGGTTCCTATATAGGTTTAAGTGAAGGGAAAATGTAGCAAAAAAACCCCTTTGTGAGAACATACTGTAAGAGAACTGAAGTTTAAATGTAAATAGGCATGAAGATCCCAAATCTGAATTTGCTAACCAGATTAAACTGCCATTTATTTGTAAAGTAACCTTATGTAAATACACATTTCAGGGCTGGACAGCATTTCACGAGCTTTTGGATTTAATATCAGGTGTTCGCAATACCCTGCAAAAGAAGAAGTTGCCATACTACAGTTAATATTCAAGAGTCAACAGATACTCCTAGAGCTGAGTGAATAATTAAAAAAAATTGAATAACTTATTCAAAACTATGAAATTCATCAACTAAATTACTTGACTAATACATCTATGAATTATGAACTGACTATGCTGGGTGAATAATACATTAATAATTAATATGAAAAATATAATTAAATTCTTCAAATTAATTACTCGGAGAATATGAGAAACTATAATTATTCTCTATACTGTACTCAAAGAATAGAATGCCTGAGTAGTCTGTATGCTCTTCAAGTCTTACAATTTTTCAGTGCAATGTATAGGATATATCTTTATAATTGCGGAGTATTGGGGTGATATCTCAAATATCGCTTCGGGCTAAGAACGAAGAAACGTGTCATAATTGAACAAAATAACATATGTTTTAATAGAAATATGCTAATGTTGGGATGTGTAACGCTGCCTAGTTGGCAAAGACTGGCTCTGTCTCTTTGAACAAATTGAGCAAGGAATGCCCACCGGAGGGAATTTTTAACAAGCAGTCAAGTGCTGGGGCTGTGTAAATTGCATTTGCTAATTCTGACCAGAGGTTACTTTTAAACACCACCTCGTACGGTGCCTGCATCAAGAAGCGAGCGTGGTTCAGGTGCGGGCAGTGACTCGGGCTCCGCGCCGCGGCCGGTGCCGGTGCCTGGCTGACAGCTGGGGGCTCTGTCCTCGGCGCTCCTGCGGTGCAAAGCTCAAGTCTTAGGACCCCACTTTGCAAGGACCTCTGGCGTGCTTCTGGATCGAGCCACGCTGCGCCCAGCCGTCTAGAAAAAAAGGACAACGTGCACATCGAGGGGCCCGATGTTCGTAGGTCTGCTCCGGGGCTCGCACGTCGCTTGGCAGTACAGACCAGCCTTGGTGCCCGAACGGGTGCTCAGACGGCTGCAGGCAGTCTGAACGCCCGAAGAGCTGTACACACAATGTTTGTCACTGCCGTGAAGACGTTACAACGGCAACCCCTTTTCCTTCTGGCACGGGGGCCAGCTGGGAATGGGTGGATGTCGTCTGTAGGGTATTGAGTCCCCCCTTTCTCACAGCGGCGACTTTGCACTGAGCATGGTTTCTGAGGAGCAGCAGGGAAATCAGCCTTGTAAACTAAGAATGGAAAAAATTACAGGGCTCTACTCGAGATCTTTCCTTGTCTGTAGTTACGCTTGTCACAATTTCCTATAAGACCGCGTAGTTATTTCCTGATGGACTCTGGCATTCATCATAGAAATACACTTGCACTCTCCATGCACACATAGTGTAAGGTTATGCTCAAATATGCAGTGATTCTCAGAGTGATGCCAGTGAGAGTTATGGCTACGGACGGAGGTCAGTGCTATGTGGGAGCCACAGCATCGCTCTAATGAGGACTGCTGCTGAAGACAGCACTTTTTAGGTGTCTAAAACATTATATGTTTTAACATACAATGTTAAAAACATTGTATGTTTCAACCCTCATTCAGTGATAGATGGAGCAGTGATTTATCGTGCATTAAATATAAAGTTAGCACGTTTGTTACACTATTACAAATGGAAAATGCCAATTAACCACAAAACTAGGCACATACCCCATCCTTCTGTATACTACAGCTATCTTGAAAGCATGATACGTTTATAAGATTATTTGAAGGAATTAGGAAATCCTACATATCTTTATCTCCACAAGTTTTGCTTTGACCAGAAGTGGTTTTGCTTTCAAATGTAAAATATTTTTAAGATTCTGAAAGAAAAAACCCCAATTCAGAAAAAAACCAAGCCTTTAAGAATCTACTTCTCCACTTGCATAGCCTATCACACCTACACACCCATCCTCCACCCCCACAAACTGAGCATTCAGGCTGCAAAATAAGTTTCCTTAAAGTTTAAAGTTTCTTTAAAGGATATTTCAAGCATCTTGCCAGTCCATGGTCTGATCTGGCTGCTTAGTGAGCAAAAAAAACCTGCCCTGAAAGTAACTGTCCCGACTATAAAGACAGGCCCTAAATTATTTATCCCTTGTTAGTGGATCCATTACACTGTAATTTCCAATCACTGTCGTCTTAGTCTCTCATACCTGTCCCAGATCTGTCATTATCCTCTAAAATTCCCCTATTACCCCCAATCTCAGCAATAAATTCCAAGTTTTTCCTGTGCTATACTAGAGGTCAATTCTTTCAGTTTGTGAAAGATCCCAATTATGTGGAATAACTAATAAGATATCCATTTAATCTGATTAAACACAGCCATTTTTATTCTCTGCACTCCTTTCCACTTCCAGGAATCAAACACGCTATCTAGAGAGAATACGTGTTTCTGGGAGCATAGATGTGCTTCTTTTTCAGTAACCTTCAGTATATTACTACAGGGTAGGAGCCTTTAGAAATGAAAAAGTTGCTCTCCAAAGGGACAACTGCTGCTACAAAAGCGAGCGGTGATGTTTACGTGTGACTTTCTGTAACCAGCTTGCTACTTCCTTCCCATCTCCTGGCCTGAGACACGGTTCTGTACATAGGCTTGAAATTGGCAATTACATCCGACTTCTGCTAGGCACTGAGCATCCTCCCCAAAATGCTGAGTCTCCTGGAGTGCTAATGACATCAGTGGGAGTGAGGGAGCTCAGTTCCCCCCAGGGCTGAGGCACAGCTTCTTTCACTGGGGATTTCAAGTCCTGTTTATTCCTACGGATTTTCATGCCCTATCAGTCCTTGAAGGTGACACAGGAGAAAACATGATGACAACAGGGCATGACAAATCTCAGGGAAGATTTAAATGTAAATACTCTCCCGTGAAATGTAGATATTATTGGAATAACCTGAACAAATCATGAAATTGGCTGGCAAGGGCATGGCATCATTATCACAGTGCAATATCTTCAAGGAGAAATTGTGTAAGGCCTTTTATAAGATTTATTACATTTCTGAAATGAAATAAAATATTAGACCTCTAAAATTTTTTATTTAAATTCTATCAGTAACTCCCTACATTCCTTCTCCCCGCCCAATGAATTAGCCATTATCATATTTTCGTCTGAGATAAAAATGAATGATCTGCTTTTGATTAAAAAAAAAAAAAGAGAAAGAAAAAGAAAAAGAAACCTTCTGTATAACTTTGAACTATGAATCAGCCTTGGAGCTCTCATTAAAAACTCCCTAACTTTTAATTGCAGAACACAGTCTCTGCTGTCTCCAGACTGCAGAGCGAAGTTCCTGGCAATTACTCAAAGGCAAAAATGGTGGAAAAAAAAGAGCATTATTATTATTATCATAACTTAAGACACAGGTGTGGTGTGAGCACAATCATCCAAGTTAGAAGTCACAAATTTCTGAACTTTGCTCCATCACCAAATCCCTCTGCTGACTTTTGGCAAATGATATTTATTCTTCATTTCACCAGTAGAAAGCTTCTAGTAAACATTTAATGTGCTGGACTATTATATTTGAAAGTAGTCCTACAGCTTTGAATTTGTATTTGTGGGAGCAAGCACTGTAATACAATGCAAGGCAATTTGAAGACAAGAAATCATCAGTTATTGGAGCAACTTTCTTTATAGTTCTTTGCCCAAGACCATTCTTTCTGGTATAACAGGCAACAATAATGCTGGTAATGTTCCCAATGATAAAGGCAAAGCAACTTTTAAGAAAATCCTTTATGACTGTTTCTTTGCACTTACTTCATTCATAAAATTGAACACAACATAGACAGTGTGAAGGTTCAGACAGAAATCTGTGTTTATGCAAAATTCCATCACTATTACTGGATTCTTACACTGATGATGATAAGGAACCTGATGGCAATTCAGAGAGAAAAATCTTCTGAAAAACAAGAAGGCGGCAAACAACTTGGGAAGTTAGAGAATGAGGTGATGTGTGAGGAAAAAACCATCTCTTTGAACGAGTCATGAAATGCTCTACAGGAGCAGAACTTTCACAGGTACCTTGGAAAATAAGTATTTCTCCATTTTTCTCAGGATGTTTCTGATTCAGTCTAATATACTTACGGTTCAATCAGAAATGCATAAATCCTGCCATTTGTAGTCATATCCACAGACAATGCCACCCAAACTAACTTACAGAGATTTGAGAGCACAGAGATACAGGGTGAAATTGAGGTTGGAATTCAATGGCTGCAGACAGAAGGCACCGTAGCCACTGAATCCCTCTATGGCTCTGCTTTTGTGGGGTGCCTTTGGACCTTAGGATAAGCTTGGCTACGGAGAGGTTCCCCTTTCAAGCTGACAAAAAGTTGAGAGTGCTTTCTTTCTAATGACATGGATAACCCTAGGGATTCTGGTGCTACACAAAGGGTGAGGAAGCTGGCTGGTTAGGCAAGCCACTCCAAAAGGGCAGCAGGAGTGGGAAAGATGATTAAAGCAGAGGGCTCTGGAACTCAGAAAAAGGAGTAGAGGCCACCATATGCTCTAAGAGCAGGCATTCAAAGAAATACGTGTTTTTCTTTGCTCTCTGGTCTTTTCTACACCCACTTCTTAAGTATGACGTGTAGAAATAGAAAACAAAATGATCAAGCACTGGAGTCACTAAGGAGCTTAGTGTAACCAGGTTGGCATTGGTTGAAACTGAGCAGAAGGCTATCCAGAAAGACAGAGCTTAATATGGAGGTTCTGATTTAGGCGGTGGGCTGCACTTCCCCATCAAAACAGCACTTTTCCAAATGACCAAGCAGGGTTGGTTTTGCCTTCTCTAGAACAGGCAAATTTCCCTGAATGGACAAAGAGGATGCAAATCTGTTGAGGGAGTAAACATGAAAACAAGTGTGATGGGGAAAGCTGTTTGTTAGGAACCACACACCCTGTTAGGTTCTTTGAGGTCCTCTCTCTGCCTCCAGTTCTCACAGGAGCTGCAGCTAGGGTTTTCACGTTTCGTCAGACTGGCTTACTTTATTTCTGTACTTAGCTCATTTTTAGCAATCCCTCTACATCCAACTATTAAAATTAATCAAAATACTGTGGGCTCACAAGCCCATTACCTAACATTTTCTGCAGTCATTTTCAACAGGTTAAAGCAGGTATACAACCAGCCAGAGTTCTCTATAGGATTCCAGCTGTGGAAGCACTCTGTGCATTAATTAATCATACTAAGCCAACACACAAAGCTGAACATATACGGGCCCAGCTATCACTATAACTTGGGCTTGTATGCAACATACTTCTAAATGGTCACCAGCTGCTCTATCTGTAACAACACAAATCTAGCGAAAGAAAGGGGATAAGATTAAAAATATTTTAAAAATCCATTTTTAGCTCTAGGTTTATTTAATCATTCATTACTTTATACAACATCAGTGAGACACCCTATTGGATGTATTGATTCAAATAATTTTGTTAGATATTAAAAACTCAGTACAAGTATCGTGAGATGGTTCAGCCACAGCCATATGGGATTGTTATTGAAACCTGGCAAACAGTTGCAATGTAAGCAGTGAAGTCAAGTAAGTACAACGTGGCTTCGCTTCCAGATGGGTTTTTTTTTAGCATTTACCCTTCACCTTGCTACACTTACTCCTCATCCTCCAAAGGCCCTTTGTGGATACCGAAAAAATTCAGACCATAGCCCTGGTTCTTACACACGCACATAGAAACTGGAAAGGGATATTGCACACTGGAAGCCGTTGCCACCTGTGGGAGTGACAGCTTCCAGCAGCAGGTTAATGTTTCTGTGCTGGCTGTGCAATCAGCAGAGAGAGAAAGGCCAACTCCACCCTGGAAGAAGTGAGAGCACCCAAGTGGCGCTTCTGCCCCGAGCCCCTCTCTGGAGAAGTCCATTTGTCTCCATTAGCAGTACAGGCAGCCCAGGGAAACAAACCTCTTAACTGATACAGCTCCATTACCTAGTTAGAAGGTAGTGATGTGAATATACCTCTCTCTCCTCCTTCTGCTCCCTCCACATTTTTCATTATCAGCGTGTTGCAACATCAAGGCAGGTTACAGGACTCAGAAAAAGCCACAGAAACGTGTAGGCAGCGAAGATGTTCAGTACTCAAATCCACATTTTTAAGATTAAATTCAGCTTTCTAAGATTTAATCCCCCATGTTTCAGGGCATAATCTAGCTATACAGTGGTCACTAAGAGGTAACATTTCCCCGGCCAATGTATGGTGTATTTGTTCTGCAAGGATACTTTTGCTTTCCTCCAAAGCAACCGGCATTAGCGTACACTAGAGATGGACACAGGACAAGGACATTTGAACTGAGTATGTCAATCTCTATTTTTCTGATTAATGGGTGTCTCTCTGTTTGTAGGTTATGATAAACATGCACACAACACCACATATTTTCCTGTACACGTGGCAGTGATCAAAATGTACTCAAATAACAGCATTGCTTAGCCCTGACCTAGCCAGGTGTCAGATGAAGTGTACCTTTGCCAACAAGTGCTTCCTTGCAAACGCCATGGAGTCAGGCCTCAACACTGCAAGTACTTACTTATATGTAGGCTGAATTTTAGTCATTCATTTCAGTCACCAAAAAGAGGTTACTCGCACTGTAAGATTAAGAGGCCTGGAGTCCAAGGAGGTAGCTCGGCATTGCCACAAGCAAGCAGTAGCTCATACATAACAGGGTTATATCACACCTTGTCTCAGTATGTAGGGGCAGTAAAAAATTTGTTGTGTGCTTTACTCAGTCACTCTGGCATTATAGTCCTGCTATGCAATAATAAAAGTGAAGTCATCAGGGAAGTCACAGAGGGGGGGGTCTGGTGACTAACTCTAGAGTCTCCCTAGGGTATTCATTTGTCATGGGACTTGTTCACAGCAAAATGGATGGGAAAATAGCTCATGTTTTCTTGTTTCTTTAAAGTGCACTTGTCACGGAAAAGAAATAAGAGATTTTCAGTTTATGAGAGTAGAGGCAACCTTTCAGGAGTCCAGTTATTTTTTTTTTTTTTTCTCTCTGTTAAAGAAATATTAGAATAATAAAGGAAAAAAAAATTTTTCTTCCTTATGCTGGTAACAAGTCATTGGTGGTACTGAGTGCTTTTCATCCATTGATCTCAAACACGTTTCACCCTGGAGATGGCACATGTTATTACAAGAGATGCATGAAAAAAAATGTATAACTTTAAAATAAAATAAAAAAAAATAAGCTTAACCCATGTAGTTTTCAACTTTATCCACTTCCCTTTGTCAGTTTCCATGAAATGTTAAACCATACCTATATTAAAATGGGCCCTCTGCATCAAAGACACTAATAATCCAAAAGAAAAACATTTCAGATGCTGATTTTTATTTAATAAAGAAAACTTTGCATGAATGTCATGGTTTAACCCCAGCCAGCAACTAAGCACCACGCAGCCGCTCACTCACTCCCCCCCCACCCAGTGGGATGGGGGAAAGAATCGGGAAAAGAAGTAAAACTCGTGGGTTGAGATAAGAACAAATTAATAGAACAGAAATGAAGAAACTAATAATGATAATGATAACACTAATAAAATGACAACAGTAATAATAAAAGGATTGGAATATACAAGTGATGCACAGTGCAATTGCTCACCACCCACCGATCGACGCCCAGTTAGTCCCTGAGCGGCGATCCCCCCACCCCCACTCCCCCCAGTTTATGTACTGGGCATGACATCCCATGGTCTGGAAAACCCCTTTGGCCAGTTTGGGTCAGGTGCCCTGGCTGTGTCCTGTGCCAACTTCTTGTGCCCCTCCAGCTTTCTCACTGGCTGGGCATGAGAAGCTGAAAAACCCTTGACTTTAGACTAAACATTACTTAGCAACAACTGAAAACATCAGTGTGTTATCAACATTCTTCTCATACCTAAGTCAAAAACACAGCACTGTACCAGCTACTAGGAGGACAATTAACTCCATCCCAGCTGAAACCAGGACAACGAAATAGTAGCAAAAAAAAATTTTTGATTGTACATAAAGTTTTTGAATTACCAAAGCAGAGACTTTCCCTTCCCAGTGCAAAACATTTTTTCCAGGTAGATGGGCCTAGGAAGTTACTGAAGAAGTGGACAAAAACATAAATGGAAAGTTGGCTGGATCATTGGGGTCAAAGTATGGTACAAAACAGTATGAAGTCCAACTGGCAGCCAGTTACTAGTGGTGTCCTTCTGGGATTAATACAAGCCCCAGTATTGTTCAGTGTCTTTATTAATGATAGTGGATGATGGGACAGAGTACATTCTCAGCAAGTTTCTGGACAATATCAAACTGGTCAATCCCTGAAGGACAGGGCTGCTATTCAAAGGGATATAGACAGGCTGGGAAAAGGGGCTATGGGAACCTCATGAAGATGACCAAAAGTAAATGCCAAGTCCTTCTATTGTGGAGATATAACCCCATGCATCAGTACAGGCAGAGGTCCAACCAGCTGGAAAGCAACTTTGCAAAAAAGGACCTGGGGTACTGGGCTGCTGTGTCCAGTTTTGAGCCCCAGAGTACAGGACAGGCACTTGTCCACAGACTTGGAACAAGTCCGTCAGAAGACCACTGAGGCGGTTGGAGGCTGGAGCCCACAGTGTGCAAAGAGAGGCTAGGAGAGCCAGGTTTGTCCAGCATGAAGAAGGGAAGGCTGGGGAGATGCCTTATTGCTATGTACAAGAATGTTATGAGTTAGGGTAGAGAAGACTAGGTCAGGCTCTTCTCAAGGTTCACAGAGGAAGGATCGTAGCATCATAGAATCACAGAGTGGTATAGAAGGGTTGGAAGGGACCTTTAAAGATCACCTAGTCCAACCACTCCTTGCTGTGGGCAGGGATATCTTTCACTAGATTAGGTTGCTCAAAGCCCTGTCCAACCTGACCTTGAACACTTGCAATGATGGGGCATCCACAGCTTCTCTGGGCAGGATGAAAGGCAGCAGACATAAGCTGGAACATGGGAAATTACAATCTGGTATAAGGGGGGAACAAAAACAAACTACCAAGAGGGTGGTCAAACACTGGAACAGGTTGCACAGAGAGGCTGTGGAATTTCCAGCCGTGGAGATGTTCAAAGCCTGATCAGGCATGGCCCTGAGCATCTGATCTGACTGGAGCTGCTTTGGGCAAGCATTTGGGATAGGTGACTTCTAGTCCAACCTAAGTTATTCTTTGATTTTGCGAGGAACTACACTCCTAATATTCTTCTCAGCATAAAGAACATTTAAAAATCAAACCATATCTGGTCCCGAACATCCATATAACATTAAATGAAGATAAATAAAGCAGTAACTATTTCTTTTTCCAACAGGAGAATAATGCATAATCCATTGCACTCTTGAGTTTATTTGAAAAAAAACCTAATTAATAAAAAAAAAAAAAGAGAAGAAACAAGTATACAGACTTCGAGTATCCTTTCTGACAAGCAGTACGAGTCAGTGATGGGTATTAGTTCTTCAGCAAATTTTTATTCTGTTCTCAATACTCAGACCTGGAGTTGTCTCACTTGATTGAAACAACTGTATTCTCTCTTATCATCAATGGAGGGACAGAGATGTAACCCCAGGCTTTAGGTGGACTACATCATTATCTAACAGTGTGTTTCTATTCAAATGACAGTAGAAGGGATCTTAGGAGGACTGCATTCCCAACCTTGGTTAAGCTTAGGTATATACAAAGGACTTAACAAGGCCATACCTCTGAGCAATTTCTCATGGAGTAGTAGTCACCTCATTCCCAATGCAATGCTTTTAAAGCCATGAATGTCCCAATACAGAGACATTCTCACCTCCATTTTTTACATGGAAGTGGCCTTCTGATGAGACTGGAAAGATCCTACAGAATGATATCTGTGCTTATGGCAGCAAGAAATGAAACAAAGAACAAAACCAGGCATTGTTAGCGCAGCTGCAGTGTATGAACTCTGTTTAGCTCTGATGGGTAAGAATAGTAGCCAGCCTGAATGTCAAAGAAAAAGATAGTGTCAGCAAAACGGTATTGCCAGGAGGAAGTAGCTCATATAGTAATTTTAAGGACTCTAAGAGAGATCAGCAGCTTCACTGGGATCATATTTCACCAAAATTTCACAATGAGGGAAATTTTTGCAGGCGCTTGAAGCCATCAAGTTTGTGGATCCTGAGGGTAGAATGGAGGATGACTGCAGTTTAAGCGAGCTCTTCAGTTAGGAGCTTCTCAAAGGATAAGCTTCTGCTTCCAGAAGCCCATTGGCATTCATTGTCACAAGACAGAGGGAAGCATCATAAATTATACATTCACAGACTTCAACAAACTCTGAGAAAAAAATAAGTAAATGGCTGGATGATGAAACAGTTTGAAGCTCCAAGCCCAATTCTTCAAAGACATCTGCACAGCGACTTGCCACACTGAGCTGGAATAAACAGAAACCTTTCTGATAAAAGCCACTTCTTGCCCTTGTAGGTGTATTTCTGCTTTTTGAACATGTTGGAAAAAGGGACATGAGGAGTTGTGCAATGGTGAAGGTGGAGTGAGGATGCATCAGCCTCAGTGGAACTATTTGGACTTTCACTAACTGAGGCAGAGGTTCCGATTGTTTTGGCAAAGGAGAGTAGTCAGTCCACCTCAGTCTAGTTAGTTAATTCAGAGTTCCAGATGAAGGAATCCCTTTGTAGGGAGTATAGATTTCCAACCTAATTTAGGTGTCTGAAGTTAGACACTGTGAATCTTCATTCTCTCCTTGTAGTTGAGTGTTGGCAGTCATTCAACAGCAGTGATTACTAATGAGGACTTCCTGAGGACAAGCAGAGGCTAGTCCTCCAGACCATGTTCAAATCGGCTGGTGATTCTGACCAAAAAACACACTCGGAGAGTCACACTGTGCAGAGGAAACCAGCTCCCAGCCCCTTCTCCTAACCAGGGAACTGCCAGAAAACATGCACCTTTCTAACTGGGAAGGTGAAAACTCTGTCACGTCTCTGTCCATGTAAAAATGAGAGCAATGCACAGAAAAGTGCTAGCACTGGGGTAAAAAAGATCGATCATATTTGACTGACACAAAGCTGCAAACATAATTGTATTTTGCATACAGAATATAGAAGATGGGACATTGTTTTCCTGGGATCAGTTCCCCACAAGTAAGGAGCAATTAAAGAAATACTGCAGCTTTTTATTGCCACTGTCTCCTTCCTCCTTCCCTCCCCCTTAAAAATCCAGTCCTGGGTGTAGGAAACATAACCATATTGTTAAAGTTTGTTTCTTGGGACACAGGATTTTCAATAGCATGCAGATCAAGAGACTTTCTTTGGAGAAATCATCCTGAAAGCTCAAATGATTAAAAAAATATATATATATATATATATATGAGACTTCTAAAATATGGGTTTTTTTCTGTTACAGGACAGTTTCCTAAAGGCTGCCATATGACCAAGAGTTATGTAGCAGCTCTTCTAAAATAGGATATGGCAACCTCTTTAAGCCTGAAGAAACCCATCATAGTTTGTGTCAGCTAAGCCCTACTGGGTTTCTGTGTGTAAGCTAGTTGGATACAGGAAACTGCTGTCCGCTAAATGGTCCATTCAGCTTCTCTTTAGGTCTATATGCACTCACCCACATTGCAGCATTTGAAACTGGAACAATTCCTGATTCAGTTAGGAAGGTGTAGGGGTGATATGTTCCTTTAACAACTAGAAGGAAACAGTGAAAGTGTAGAGAGTACAGATCAGAATGCAGCTCTAGCCCTATCTTTTAGGAACCAAAAAATGAAAGGCAAATGTGATAGGAAAATCAGGTGGTCACAGCTTTTGAGAGCCATAGGCTGCAGTTCTAGTTTCTTCTTGCATAACTTACGGTGACTCAGGTCATGGTCTTAGTGAGGGGAAGTTACTCAAAAAGAAACCAAATTTCCCATTTCACCTCTGAAAATTAAATTGAAAAATAAGGGATGATTAAAAAAATTAGAACAATTCTTCAGAAAAGACAAATCTAATAAAGTGGGGAATTGTGACTCCTAAAAAAAAAATTATAAGAATATGAATCATGTAATGAGTATGGGCATAATTATGCTAATAGAAACAGTCATGTTACTCTGGGAATGATTATGCTAAGCCTCTGAGCATGCCCTATATAAATTAGTGGTTTCCTTAAACCTGAACAGTCTGAAACAAAAATAACTGTTCTTGCAGTGAGAAAAATAAAGAATAGGGAAGGGGAGGGCAAGGTCATATCCATCTACCCAATGTAATATGACTATAAGCATTTCAAAGCTATTGTATATATCCTGTGCTAGGTGCCAATCCTATTTTACTGAAGTATGGGAATGTTGTCAAAAACCCCCAGTCTAGCGGTAATCTCAGATCATTATTTAGTGCTTGTGTTAGAAAAACAGACAGAAAAAAACAACAACCCATCTCTAATTGAATTCAGCAGAAGCCCTAAGGAACAGATTATGCCTCTAGATAAAGGTCTTGCTACTATCCAACAAATATAGTTGTGAAGGAATTACTTCTCCCCTAGAACAGGAAGGCTGCAATCTGCTCCAGCCTTGCAATGTGGATGCGTGCCACCTCCTCTGCCTCAGCTCCGTTGTTAACTCTTGGTAACTCCCTACTCACTGCGGTCCCTTTCTGCTCACGGGGCGGGGGGGGAAGCTCCTGCTTTCTTCTATGGAGTGAACTTAAGAAAGATCTAAGGAGGCATACAATAGCACGGGGAACTTTGACCCCGTTTATTTAGACATCATGACCTTGACCTATATAAAGAGCTTAAGATTGTTCCAAGAAGATCTACATTTTTCACCTTTTTACTTTAATTTTTATTCAAGAAAACTGTTGCTTCCCTAGCCTTGGTCTGTATTCTCAAGAAATGTAAAGGAACCCTAAAGATGGTCATTATTTTCCTTAAGAACAGAAGGATCAAAGAAATCTCGGATGAAAATTGAATTAAACCAGCAGGTTGGCTCAGCACTTCAAACTGCAACACTGACTCCGTAACTGGAGCGATGCCTAAAGCAGAGCCCCGTTTGCTTTGCAGAGGCGCGTTACAAGTGAATGCAGAATTGCCGAGCAGACCGTGCCGCAAAATGCCGGCACCCCTGGCAGCAGCTGCTTTGGGGGCGTCAGGCTGACGTTCTGAGAGACGGGGAGACTCAGTGGTGCCACTGGGGCATCGCGGCTGCGTGGAGGAGCAGAAGTCCCGGCAGGGCAGCCGGCGGCAGACCCACTGGGACCCCGAGCTGCCGCCCAGCGTGGCGGAGCCATGGCAATGAACACGAAGAGCCTCTCTCGCTTCTCCCTTCTTGACTGCGGTAGGTGCTGCCTGTGTCTTTGCAATACATAAACGCATATTCCTTCCTTTGGCGTGAGTAGAGTAACGGCATTACACGTGAGGTGCGGAGCCCAGGGAAGAGGACATTCCTTGCCCCTCACCTTCCTCTCAGCACCTTCCGTTACGTTTCTACCGGAAAACGGCTCATAAAATCTGAATTCCCCACCCAGGGTTTTTTGCAACTGAAGGGAAATAGCTGTTATGGGCAGATTCATTTATCTTGCTTACTCCAAGTAACATTGTTTTTCATCGAGTAGCATCAAAGTAGCCCAGTAAGACACATTCCTCAAATAATGTGATATCGAACCGTGCGGGTGTTTTTTTTCCTACGAGAACACCAAAGCTCTCTTACACCTCCTTGACATCTTACAAGAGTCACAGGAGATTCTCCCACAGCACTGGATGTCCCTAGTATTTTGAAAGAAAGTATTTCAAAATACTTAAAAAAAAAAAAAAAAAAAAAAAAAAAAAAAGCCAAAGGGGAAGAATTTCTCAGAAAGCCAACCAAACAATTAATTCTCAGTATGTGATTTAAAAAAAAAAAAAAAAAGATAGGCATCTTGAACCAATTAAACCCACTTTTCTCTGTTGCAGTCAAAGCCAATTCTTGATACAGAGCTTTTCTTTTGTTTTCAACTCTCATTTCTTTCTTGCTTTGGCAGGAAAATATTTTAAGCAATTTTTCTTTATCAAGGGAAAAATGTTTTACCTCTATTTTCTTCAGACTCAAAAATGGTTACACTCAAGCAAAGTTAAAAAAAAAAAAATCACACAACAACATCTAGGCAATGACAAGCACAGAACTTTTTCCGCTATGACAGAATAACTTTCTAAAAGTCATGAGAAGCTGATCTGAAAGTACGTCAGCGATTTCTGCTGCTCCTGCTCTCCTGCCAGAGACAGGACTGGATGAAAATATCTAGACCTTGAGAGCTTTTCAGTTCAGGAGGCAGCAATTATGAATTCAAATTCAGACCTTCATCAAGATGACATGACTAGAATAGACACCCCACATCAGGCTGGACAAACTGTAAGTGTGAGTCATGAGCAGGAGGAGTTAGGACCAGTAATTCATGACTTTCATCTGACCACTGAAAGCCTGGACTCACCTAATCTCTGTAGCACTACTACCGAGAACAAAGTGTCACCCTGTAAATTTAAAGTTGTGGTTCCCAAAATTGGATTAGTGAGACTGGGTGGTCTCTGGAGCTTTCCTCCATGAAACACAGGGTGATGCTTTGGCCTGTTTGCTATTGCGCAGAATTTGTGCAAAGGCACATTCATATCTTCCCAATGCTTCTTTTCCAAGTTGTTAATATTATCTGTTCATACATGTGAGGAAAGGTAAGATGCACACAACTGTAAATAGAAGGGTAGAGGTGTCAGTGAGATAACAGCTTCATAGAGCTGTGACCTGAGAAGTTTGAGTATCCAGAAGCACGAAGAACCTGCCTCACCCCAGTACCCTTAATAGTCCCATCTGAATTGTGAGAGGTGGTGGAAAGCCCTTTTCATTCTTAAAACAAGGGAGGGGTAAGATATAGGGTTGTACAAGCATCAGCTCGTTAGCTTCTAAACCCCTTGCCACATATAAGATCTCTTCTTGAGTCAGCAGCATTCTGTGCTGATTTTCTCTGCTATTTCTATTGCACATAGTGTAGTTTCTTGTATTAAATGTGATTTTTAGAGGTTCACTTTTGCGTCTTACTGTCAACCCCCACACACACACTTTGGTTTTTATAGAAAGCACTTTTATTCCCTTGGATCTACAGCACTATTGAGTCTTTACTGAAATTGTTTTTGGTTTTGCTCTCTTTTATCTTTTTAATGGTATTTCCCACCAAATTGACTTGCAGATGTTAATACTTTGACAACTAAAGAAGCAGGTATGTCTGAGTTGTCATCTTGCAGTCAGTTTTTCCAGAGGCAAAAAGGAGTGCTTTCCCACCAATTTATTTAACTTTTTGCCTACCTAACTGCATTTCAAAAGCTATCTTTAAGACTCTTTTATGGACATAGAGCTCTTAAGCATTTAAGAAGCTTCACAAGGATTTAGCCATGCAATTCATATAGTCTCTAATAGAAATTATGTGGTTAATTCCCCATGCAATCCTTTTTTTTTTTTTTTTTTTTAACTATAGCTGGGCAATTTGTATTTGCTGAAATGTGGCCAAAGTTCTCTGTTAACCGTCAGTAGGGGAATTATGAAACCTCTTTGCACAGTAACTCACTTTTACAGAACTAAGCCCACATTGCTCTTATCTTTCCATATTAGGCCGGATATGTTGTGTCAAGCATTTCAACCTCTAGCTTCCATCAAAAGATAAATGACAGCTGTCTCTGAATTAATGGAACATGAGAGCAGATCACTGCTCTGCACCCTGCACCCTATGAAATGTTTAAGTATGCACTCACCTGACCTGACCTTGCTATTTCCACTTTTCCAATTTGTTTTCTGGTGATTGAGAAAGGTGAGGGAAGAGTTCGGCACGCATGCAAGATTTTTCTGTCAAATACCACTGTACCATCCATCAGAAATTGTGTCTGTCCCTCTAAAACCAACAAGTTATTTTAATAAAAATGGATCCTGTTAAAAAAAAAAAAAAAAGTAAGAATCTCTGAACTTCATGGGATTAACTTTGATTCTTATTCTTCTCTTGTTATATGCAATCATATTTTTGTTAAATATCTTCCTGTGAGATACTGTGGCCTCAGTTTTGTTAATCTGGCTAAACCAGGAGGTGTTTCATTGCATACAGTATAATAACACACTCCACATCACCCCCCCAAAAAAAAAGAAAAAAGGAGATTAGAAATTATTGTCTTTAAGAGTTTCTGAAAGAGCAGGCTGAAATTATATCACTCTAGATTTTGTGTTGCTAACCAGATACTTGACCAAATAAGAACTTGAACCAGCAACCACATATATTTTATGTATAATAGATATTGTGAACATGTAGATGTGTATATATGTAATATATATGTATTTGTGTGTGTGCGTGTGTGTGTATAGTATTAAAATATAAATAACTATTTGTATTATTTTTATAGGTTCCGAAGTAAAGTTGTGAAGAAGCCCCTCTTAAAAGCAAGACTTGGAGGAGTAGACTAAACCAGCACTTGTCTCTAAAAACAAATGTGTAATTTTATCCAAATGTCCCAGTGTGAAAATAATTACTATGGGGGCCTTAATTAGGATAAACGGGACACCGGTAAGCTGTCTAAACACTGTGGTCCAGACTGCAGGGTATCCTTTCCAGTATAGCTGAAGCTCCAGAGGATGACTCTTTGGGAACACGAGCCCCAGAGTTGCACTGCGATACCAGCTTGCACTGATTGTGACGGACAGCTGAGTGCAGCAGGATTTGGCAACAGGAAGAAGGATGAGAAAATGAGTATTTCAAGACATTCATAAATACACTTTAAGCAGTAACCTCTATCTCACAGGCAGGATGAAGGTGATGGGCTAACCTGAGCCTCACATTTTTAAAAGGTCAGTCATCCAATTGCTCACACAAAAAATGTCACAGTACTTACGTTCCTAATTTTAACACACAGCTGCTACAACGGCTTTCCAAAGTGGGTATTTATGTGTTTGACTGACTGGATTTCACTTTCTGTTACATCAGTCATATCCTAGTCAAGACAACTGAGATAAAGCAAAATATATCTGGTGTAAAAGATAGGAGAATCAGACATGTAAACTGATTTTTTGAGACTAAGGTACCTCGTTTACAATCTCTGAGCTTATAGTACGGATGCTGAAAGAGGTATGAATTTTTGTATGTAAGTTTCTATGCATGAGTTTTTAAACAGTATTCTAGACACCTTTTTCGTTTTGAATTCCACTCTACGGCAATATGAGAAAAAAAAAATTTCCATATAGATGGAGATATAGGCAGAGTAAAAGTGTGTGGATGAGGCCAAAATTAGAATAAACAGAGGATTTCATTTTTCAGTGATCTGAACTTGACATTTTCATAAGGTTCTCTTATGGTCCGTAAACAAAATAAGTACAGAATCAATGTCTGCTGTTTTTATAGCCAGTCTCGGAGGCTCAATACAGAAGAATGACATTTGGCCTCATCAGAATAAGAAACTGGCTCTGTATGTGCCTCTGGTGCCTGTGCTCACTTGTACACGTCTCCTGAGCATTGCAAGTGTACTTCTGAACTGTAGAGAATGCAGAGAGCAGGGGTTTTCATCTCTATGTGCAATCTAAGGCTTTTTGCTTTCTCTTTGACCATCTGATTGCAAAACAATACGTATTCTTTTTATCCACTAAAGTATGTCATGGCTACTTATGTGTAGGTATTCTTCTGTGAGTGGAGCGTACTAGCCACAATAGAAATACAGTACTGAAAATGATTAAACAGAGACTTCAGACATACACATGATTAGGTATTGGAAGAACACATTTTCAAGTTCTTCATGTGACTTTAGTGTTATAATAATTAGTTCATGTGATTTGTGGAACTGGTGACTTCAGCAAGGGTGCAAATAGCTGCAGCTTTGTCAGTTCTAATGAAGCTAAGATTCAAGACCAGATTCACACACCAGATTCAAATGTGACCTGCTGCTTTGTAAAAGACCCTTATATTTAGGATACTGGTATGAATACTAGGTGCTGTGCTACCTAAATCACACTGACAGCACGAAAATAAACCAACAGTACAGTAATTAAAAGCAGAAAGGTGCAGAGACAAATCATAAACTGCTTTGCTCCTCAGTAGCACCAAGTACAGCCAAAAATTTGTAATCTGTTTTTATGTATTTGTAGCCTGAAGGATACCACAGCATTTTGTAAACAATATGTGTACAACACCCTGAAATGACATTGGTGGAGAACGGTGGCCAAACCTTAGCCTAATGTCATAAGCACAAACCTCATTTTTTAACAATAAGTAATGGAAATGCGAGTATCCACACCAAACCAAAGGAACCGTACCATTGTGAAGTGCCATGGGAAAGAGTCAAAGGCCCAGCCTAAAGCCTGGGGACCAGCAGATGTCAACACAGTTTGAAAGAAGTAAACCAGCTGACTACAACCAGCATTGTCCTTTTCAGGAATGAAAGGGAGAAATGAAATTTAGACCCAACTCAGAGTTTGTCCATGTGAATGGACGTCTTTATGCAAGTCCACATTCGAGCGTTTTTTAAATCTTTGCAGGAATTAGTCACTAGTGTTTCACTCATTACTAACGTATCATAAAAAAAGCCTGCAGTAATAGTTTGTTTGTGCTCTGTTCTTCCCTCTAGAAGAACATCGTGTAAATTTGATTTTTCTTTGACTTGAAATTGAAAAATGACCTCAGACACTGAACTGACATTCACTAGATGAGGACGCACACCCAGGCCTTTCAGAGACCTTCTGCACCGCTGCCTTCCTGCGAAGCCTCTGCAAGAGGGCATGGCTCTGATCAGAGGATGACTCTGGGGAGGAAGAAGGGTAGAGGAGAGAGAGCAGATGCATGCGTATGCTTAGGTTATTGCTCCAGCAGGCATTGATGTATCCGTACATACAATTCCTGATAGAGTTTTGCTGGTGGTGGAGGTTTTTTGATCTGCATTTGTGTCAGACTTGGCTCAGGCTGTTTGCCATGGGCCAGATCACCAAACTAAATTCAGCTTTGCTCAGAGTTGCGTTGTAATTCTTGTGCTATCGCATGTCTGTCTTAAACAAGGGATAGTTTCTACCTTTATTAAAGAAAGTAAAAAGTATGTTTCTGGTAACAGGGAAAAGCCTAGAAACTGCTAGTACTAAGTGCTTAAAATCATAAAGGGAAAAAATGATTTTTTTTTTATTCTCATAATTTTTAAGCCATGAGACCTTACATTTAAGTGCAATAAAGGGAAACACTTAAAGAACGATGAGTGAGAAGAGGAGAGTCTATCTGGTTAGATAAATTGTCCATGTTCCAGCTTTTCACCCCTACTCTGGGGTCTGAGTAAGAACATCCTGTGTAACATTTCTTCCCTTGAGGTAAAACATCATAAAACAGGAGCATTTTCACAGAGGAACAGCAGTCCGTTGTGAGCCAGCAAGATGCCTTTGGAAAGAATACAAGAGGGAAATTTTGTGAAAAGCTATCCTTATTGACTAGTTTCTTATTCTGCAGTATTAAATAAAAAACCTATTTCCATTTTGCTTTTTTCAATCACATTCAAGGTGTGACGGGGTTTTTTTACAACCTTGCACTCCTTCCTGTGATGTTCTGCCACTTGATTTGGCAGTGCCAGTCATCTATATTGCACGACCTTTTGACACCGTTGCAGACTTCACAGCGTACCCGTGCATATCCTCTCCACAACCCGAAAGAGCGTACCTGCTGGACTCTCATTCGGGAATCTCTAGTTTGGGTCAGGGGTGCAGGATGTGCCTGTGGGGAAAGGGCAGGGTAGAGAACCACTGAAGAAGAGGGCACTCCAGCTTTTCCTGGCCACCTTCAGCTAGCCAGCACCGCGGGAAAAGTCTCCGCACACTCCAACGCACCGCTACTCTTTTGCACGCTCCTGCACAAACACACAGGCAGATGAACAGCGAGGAGGAGCGCTCCTTGCACCCATTAAGGAATTAACAGGATGTAATCTACCTCTATACAATTAGCCAGCGATACTCATTCACACTACAGCGATCACTATCATTAGCGAGAATAAGCAGCATAGCGGGAGATCGGCAGGCAAACCTTTTTGCCCAAAGGGTCTCGGTCATAAGAGCCAGCTGCCGGTGTGCAGCCCCTTCCTTCGGCCGCTGGGTCAGGGCCACTGGTGAGCCTGCTGCTGTGCGAAGGGATCAGGCAAGCGGTCTACTCACCAACAGGGGCAACATTTGTTTTCTTCATGGTACTGCTGCTGTTTTGCAGGGTATAGCACCAACTAAAGAAACCTGCCAGTGCAAAGGGAAGTAAATAAAGCATCTGGGGAGTAGAAAAGGAAATTTTCTAAGGAGGAGCCTGAGGTTTTTCCTCCAAGAGGTGCTGTATACGCATCCACAAGCTCAATATATCTCTCTAGGAGGGATGACTGCGGGAGAGAGTGCAGAAGTGCTCTTCAGAGTTATGCTAAAGAAAATACCACTTGTGGAAGGGCAAAAGCAACACAATAGGTAAAAGAGAATCCATCCAGTGGAAGTGGAAATGGATGTAATGCATCACCATTTATTTTCTGATGCGGACATTGAAGAGAGATTGCCTGCTCTGATACCTGTACACTAGTTGCAGGCTAGATTTCATCTCAGCACAGTGTATCACTGCTATTCAAGCAGCCACTGCAGGCATGAAATTACCTGAAAGACACATCTACAAAGTGATTCCAATGCAGAGAGCTGCCTAAGAGACTTATTATACTGTAATAATATAAATATGTAAACATTACACACTAGAAGTCTTATTGATCCTTGCTACCAAACATGACATCATTATTAATAAAAATGTAATGGGAGAGTTATAAATATGCAAAATAATAGCATATTAACCTAAATAACACCAACAAATTGTACAGCTTAGCATAAAATTGAAAACCACTAACCAAACAGTGTGCGGTTTGTTCATACTAGGAGCAGTCAGGAATCATGCATAATGCAACAGTGCAACTGCTAACAACAGCCTCATGAAGATAATTTAAGCTAGAGCTGGACAAGCTCCAGGAAATCTGCCTAGAGAGTAAATGCTGAGCTTTTCTTCTCTTCTTAAGTGAGAGCTCTGAGTTGTTTGGCTCACTGTCCCAGGTGAGTCTTATTATAAGGCAAAGGATCATTTTAAAAGTTAAGGAAGAGATAAACAGCTTATAAATAATACAAATATATATAGATATATTAAAACAAACAAACAAACAAAACAAACAACACACAAAAAAACCCCAAACCACCCCCCAAAACCAAACAAACAAGAAAACCCCACCCCAGACAGCTTGGAAAAAGGAAAAAAAAGCTAGAAAAATGAGGAAGAAGAGAGACAGTCTGTTGCCAAATGTTATTCATTAGATAAAAAGTATTACACTGCAGAAGAGAGTCCAGAGAATGTCAGACAACATAGCAAAGAAAGGTTAGACTATAAATTGTTCAAAGCTGGCATCATATTTTATATCCCTCTAAATACTGAATATTTACAACCTATATAAATAACATTATTAGTATAAAAGCATTTCTTATAATAATTAGGAAGAGACACCACTAATGAGAGTGGAGAGCATGCTGCAGTTCAAGCAGAAATAATAGGCTTAATGCAGAAATTACTTGTGGAGGTTTTTTTCCCAACATTATGCAAGAGGTCAGACTAGCTCCTCCGCATGGTCTTTTCTGGCCTCAGAGTCTGCAAAACTTGGATATTTTAGCTGACAGAGGCTTTTCCTCACTCTTCATCTTTTTTTCCTTTTTGCAGTGGGATAAAGGAAGAGGTATCCCTGAATTCTTAAACAAATAAATTTAAAAAAAAACAGCATTAGTCCTGACAAGGACTGAGTGAGTCAAGGGCAGTGTGGAGAACCTGAGACCCTGGCTTGGGACAGCGCCCTCAGCAAGACTGCTGTCCCATATCCAGAGATCCCACCAGCTGCTGGAAGAACCTGCCATCAGAGGCAGAACTGGCAAGAATGCTTCTGTTTTACTTGGCAACTTTAAGGCCCCAGGGAGCATATTTTATTTTAATTCATTTTTTGCTGTTTCCAAAACATATTTGCTGAAATTTCCATTTAATGAGAAATATGAAAGAAAGATTTAGTTTAGCTGAGTGCAATCAACAGACAGACACACACACAAGACAAAACTAAATCTCTTGCAAATCACAATTCCTGTGATTTAGTCCCAATTGGTTTCACAGCAAATTCTTAACAAGTTTCTATTATTTGCTAACTGCAAGTTACCTAATAGCACTTGAAAGGTACATAAAACACTCACTGAAACCAGGCTGAATTTGGAGTTTTTAATGATGTCCCAAACTAGATGAGATTTGGAGGACCTCATAATAAAATAATAAATATTAAAAGTTAATTAGCACTTTTCTTCAAACCACCATGAAAACTTTAACTAGGTAATCCTCACTCCCTTCCTTGTGATATGTTTAAGTGTTGGTGAACCGTCTGGAAAGCAAGTGTGTTTGGTCACGATCATTCCCTTAATGCCATGACTCTTTGAATTCCTACTGTTCGGTATGATTTTAATTATATGCAGTGTTTGCAAATCTCACAACTTTATTGCAATATTTAGGGTTTATGTTATATCCTTAACAACTAAATCTGTGGGTATCCCAGGTTTTCTTAGGTATTTTTCCAATCTTCTTTATTCAGGAGGAGAGGACAAAAAAAAGAAGCAAACACACCCTAAAGTCTCGGAACCCAGAAGAAAAAAGAACCTCAAAATATTTAAGTAGTCCACAGAGAACCTTGTGGTTTCCTAGCATCAAACGCAAGACTTGAAGATCTGGGGTTGTTCAGAACATTCAGACAATATGTACACTGTTTTATGCTAGTGCCCAACGTCAAGCTCTGACTTTATATATACACACACACGTGAAAGCTGCCCTGCCTTACCACAGCACACACTGCCAGTGTGAGAGGGGCAGGCTGAGGAACTCAGACACAGAGATGGGAAATGACTGAGCCTAAGCAGCTAACCAGACCGGGGTAAAGCAAGGTATAAAGCTCAATTCTGATTCTGAAACCAAAGTCCATCCTGAGAACATGCAGACTTTTTTTCCTTTTTTTTTTTTTGATAAAACACCACTTTTCAGTTGGTATATTCATTACATACTGATACATTAAGGACATAAATACTGCTGCTTCTTCCTATTTGAACATGGAGAGACCTTTTAGTTAAACATTAGTGCTAAATTCTATCACTTTGGCTTCTTCCCAACTGGTGATTCAGAAATGAAACTACTTTCAGAGAGAATTTCACAGGCAGCAGGTGATATCCTGAGCTGCAACAGTGTTTGGTGGTTTTGGCTATTCAATGATTCTCCTTCCTCCCAAAGTTCTTCTTAGCGGAGGTGGAGAAGAAAAAAGGAGGAACATGTTACACATCCTTAGTGTTCCTGTTTAGCTTTACAAAAACTGCTGTGGGTGTCTTAGGTTGATGTACAGCCTTTATTCACAATATCCCCTACTCAATCTTTCCTCAAAGTTCACATGATTTGCATTGCTGGGAGTCTGGCACTGAATTCAATGGATTGGAGTAGTCTTACGGGAGGGACTAGATAAATGTATAAAAAAATAATAGTAGGAGTGAAGAAAGAAGAGCTCGTATTTATCCTCTTTAAAAGAAGAACCAAGTGATAGTCAATGACAGGTTCAGAAATACACCATGAATGTATAACAGGTATCAAAGTACATAAATAACCTGTAGAAATAATTGCTAAAGGAGATCACTGGAGACCAAGAATAAATCGAGATTCAGGGAGAGACTTTCCCACAGACAATGCCAACGCTTGCAGTTCCAATAAGGTGAGACAGCAGAGCCTTAAGCATCTGTGAGCCCAGCACATCCTCCCCTCCAGCCACGGCCCGTGCACAAGCCTGCTTTGCAGATGACTGCATTGCCTTTCAACAGTCTATTTGAAAATGTCAATTGGCATCAAACCTGCTGGCTGTACTTGGGCTCCTAGAACCTGTCATGCTGAAGGAGACCCCCAGCACCCTCACCCGGGTACACGTGCCAGCTCAGGCTGTCACCTGTCAGTCTCATCCACAGGGTGTACTTGGGTCTACCTTCAGGAAACAGCTGGAGAAAACACACACAGAGGACTTTGGAAGGAATAGGAGCAAATACGTGTAAGGGCAAAAGGTGGTGAGGAATCAAGGAGGAACTTCTCCAGAAGCAGGTATTTTTGCTTCACTGATCTTTTGAGTTATCTCTGGGTAACCAGACCAGATGGACCATCCATCTGACCCGGGATTGCCATCCCTGTCTTTCTAAATGCTAAAGTGACATTTGACAGAAAAACATGTTATACTTCCTCTACTAAACGATTCCATTTATCAGGTTTTAGGCTCTAATATCCTCTTAAGTGCCAGGTATAAATGTGCTACAAGAGCATGGCATGCTTTTCTTTATGGGTTGACAGTATACCTGGAAGATCACTCTCAAGATGTAAGGGTTCAGTTTTTGCAGATAGGGACCAAGATGACTTCACATTTTCTCCATCAACCTTTCCACATAATGTATCATAGCCTATTCATCATGCTTACCACATCTGAGACAGGGAATGAACACTAACTAAAGCATTTTAAACAGTAAGTTTGGTAGAATTGCTCATTTCCTCTAAATCATAGGCAATTGCCATCAAGGAACTCAGCACTGTAAAATGGTGAGATTTTATCTTGCAAAGAACAGAGATGGCAGTCATTATCATGCTCTCGGAATTTTTATATAATGAGAACTAAGTTGAAAAGGATTAAAACTGTATGTTTGCCATCACAGCCAATGCTTCCCATATACATACGTACACACATGTGTGTGTATGTGTGTGTGTATATATGTATAGGCTCATGACTGATTCTATTCTGTGCTTTTAACAGGAACACGTCTTTGAAAGGGCAGCACAGCTTTCATTAAAACAAGGATTTCAAGATTAGACAGTGCAGTATTGTGCTGCTTTGAAGCCCCCAACAATGGAAGAAAACATACTTTCATATATTATTCTGTGTCACAGAGTTTATCTTCTTGGATTTCAGAGCATAAAAGGAAAAATTTGCAATAAGCACAACTCCACTTCAGCATCTGAACAAACAGGAATGCTGCAGATAGTTAGGGCTAAATCTTGCTATTGATTTCAGCAGGAGTTTCAGTAATAACTCTTAGACATATTAAATCCTGCATTTTAAACACAGTCTTAATTGTCATTTTCATATTTGTTTTCTGCTCTAAAAAAGATTTTTCTTTTATGTATTGTAACACAAAAAAAAGAAGGTTTTTTTTCCCCTTAGTCTAACTACCTGGATTTCAGCAGAATATGTGATGTCTGGGTCCAGCCTTACACACTGCTATAACTGCGCAAATGCAAGAAGAGCCTGATGTGGCTGTTCAGCAAGGCTTCTTTATGTTCAGTGGAAGAAGTGGATAATGAAACATCTGAGCAAAGAACTTACTCCAAGTGACAGAAATTTGTTTCCTGTGTATTTCCTTAAATAAATTGTTATTAAGGTAATATGTAAGTACTATGCATTTTGCTTAGAGTGATCATGACATTTGATTTTTTTTTTTTTTTTTACACAAACCTGTCTTATGAAATTTGTCAAGATGTTAGGCAAAATGTAAACTACAACTTGTGGTGAAGCATTTATTTTCTTTCTGCGTTGAAATTTTTAAAGCCACACTTCCAAAGGAGAATAAAAATAGCACTAGCAACGTTTTACATGGCAACCGTGCATGCTAAATACAGTGCAAAACCTTTCCAGCCTCTTGCAAAAACAATGTTGCTGCAAACAGGCAGTCAGTAGTGCTGTAACTATGGTTTGTAGACTAAAATACACTCTAACCACATGGGACTTCCTTTTGGTAGAAAAGAAGTATCAACCTTTGTTCACAGTTTTTGAACCTAGCAATGATCTGATGCAATGGGGCTGGTATTGAGAAGGGAGGGGACTACATCTCTTCTGTTAACGATTTCTGGAATGTGCTGAAAAGGATCCAAAAAGGAAGACACGCTCCTTCCTCTGCCTCTGCTACTCCTGCATGTAAAGGAAGAAAGAGAGGTCTGTCTTGTGGTTTTCACACTACCACAAAAGGGTCCTTTAAAGACTGACAATTAAAGCCCAATCAAGACTGCATCAGCCTTGCTACTAACTGATGTCCGGAGAGACACTCTGTCAACTGTGAACTTGCCTTCGGCTTTTTGCTCTGCTCCTCTCCTCTGCCTCTGAGGAACGCAGCTGGCATTTTTTCCCAAAATGCTTGTAGTAAATAAGTATGTAAGCAGACCCTCCGTGGTCCCACAGAGACAGACAGGCTTGTGTTCTTCAGTCTGTCTACTAAGGCGCAGTGAAAGCTGGCACAGGGGAAGGTCCAAGTATGCTCATAAATAATCCTGTTAGTATTACGACCGGTATTCACTGTACTTTACCCTTACTATTCTGTCTTTCTCAGCTTGATGAAGAGCCTCTTTGGAAAACTAGCTACCTCCTCGCCCTTTCCCAAATTACTTACCTCTCTTGCCCCATGCCTTCTTAGGCTTCCCCACTCCCACTTCTAACTCTCAGGCCGCCTCTAGCGCTGCTCTTCATGTAAGCCTGCACTGAAATTCATTAATGTCTAGTACAAAGAAACCATCTCAAAGACACTGCAGTACATGTTTCTTATGCATTGGTACAGAGTATTAAGGACAAAGGCACATTGTACAGTAATGTGATTGTTTTTATTCCCCTGTTTATATCCTAACAAAAGCTGGAAATTAGCTTTCAGCTCATTTCTCTTCTGCCTTTTGCAGGCCGGCTTTGCAATATTTCTAGAGGACTCTTGAACACCTTACAGGCACCTGAGCTCTTGAGAGCCAATAGACTTAGTGCTGCAGCAACTTTTGGCACACAGTTTACTGCATGCCTAGAAAGTCAGGTGCATACAGCCCTAAGCTCCTCTCCCCCCCCAGTCTGCACCAGCCAGATTTGGTGTATCGCCCACGCGCAAGTCCTGCTGCTGCTCGAGGATGAGACTGCTCCAACGAATGCACCAGGGAGCAGCGGGAGCAGCGCTGCTCTGCAGGGAAGGACGAGGGAGGAGCTGAGGGCAACCACAGCACAGGCAGCGCCGTTCCTGCCAGGGCACCCTCCTGCGCTGCCTGAGCACCTGGGGAGAGCACCCAGGGTGAGAGACCCCGGGCTGGGCAGAACTGGGGCTCCTGGGCCACGGGCAGGGCTGGGGGAGGCACCGTGCCGGCAGGTGGGGGCCAGCAGCCAAGGTGGCCGTGCCCTCAGGGCCACGACGAAGTGCTCTGGTTCTCTGTGGGTCGCTCCTGCTAGCCCCTTCCCTGCCTGCAGAATAAAGTTGTCTTTCACCAGTGGGTTTCAGCTTTGCTTTGTGCCAGTTGAGCTACGCTGGCCACACGCAGCGACTCTGATCGGTTAAAATTTTCCATCTATTCCTCTTCACTCTTCACCTACGCTCTGAACCATGAAGGCAGCCATATGAACTTGCTTATCTACATGTCTGGACTGAAATTAGGCACAAGTATGTGCTTTATTCACCTCATTGCTTCTGCCTGCCAGCGAGGCTTTACTTATAGGTAGTTGAACCATATCTGCAAACCCTATGGTGCCACTGGCAAACCAGGAGGGGGCAAACTCACTCTCTCATGCCCTCATGCTCCAGAAAGTCTGCAAGACAAAAGTGAAGGCGTCCACAGCTAAATATATGCACCTTCCAGGCCCCAGACTCCTGAAAAGAGATTTGTGTCCCTTTATGAGGCAACCTCAGTGGCTAGTAGGCTGTTGTGCCATCAATACAGGTCATGTGTTAGAGAGATAAATTAGCCATCTACCTGGGAATAGAAACCCACTGCACCACAAATGCACAGCGAGTATATCATCATTCCCGTAATAACACATTAGCATTCCCCTTTGAGCAGTAGTCTGTGTTATCCCCATTTTTCATATCACACATCCTCTTTTGTAACACCTGAAAGCATTTCTTTACTGCCGGGAAAAAATAAAAGACACCAGTATTACAATGCACGCTTATTTTCAGGCACCTGCACAATCTGATGTTTTGACATTAAAAGTCTCTGGCAATCAGTTAGTCATTTCACAAAGACTGAATCAGCGCTGTCAAAGATTTATTGTTTTAAGTCCTTCCTATCAGACATCCATTCACTTTGCCAAGCAGTGTCTTTTAATAATTCTGTTCAGACTCTCAGCACTGCTGCTGTCACTGCTGTTCTTGCACTATAAGTACAATCAATAGCTGGACGGACAAAAATTAAATCATTTAATGGATTCTGGTTGAGTTGATTTAGGTCACAGAGTTGCCCAACGCTTCTGGCAGTCAACATTGTTTCATATTCCTGTATTGTCATAACAATGCACGTTTCCACTTGATTGCTATCCTATGGCGTGTCATAGCAGAAGATATGGGCTGGCTAGATGATTGTGTGGAGTCACGAGAGAAGCTTCTGATACATCTGGTCAAAACCACAGAGGTTTCTTTTTGCTTTCTTGGTTACTACAGCTAGCAGTCAGAATTGTTTATGTAAGCATGCTCCTTCCTTTCTCTGGAGAGGATCATGCCTGTTCGACAAGCGTGCACGTTCTTACTTTCTCAATATGAGCCTTGATGTGCAATATAATCCTATGACAGAGCACACAGGTCTTAGTTTCCATGCCTTAGCTCACATGGAAAAGGCAGCATTTGCCAACAACTGCTGCACTATGGGGAAAGCAAAGGCTGAAGCTATTTCTTCTCCTGACTTTAGTAAAAATGGAGTCATAATCCTGAAGTCATGATAAGCAGAATTACCCTAAGCTCCCTAGACCCTGGCAGAGCATGCACTCCTGGGTGGTGAAATAAAGGTACCTGGAATTTATTGTTGGAATTTGATTGCTGGAAGTCAGAATAGGACCATCCCCAGCCATGTGTAAATTCAGTGGATCATCCATGGGGCTGCTGTAAATTAACCAATAGAACAATAGTCATCCTTTTTATACTTGTTGGCTTAGCAGAACACAAGGGTGATTTAAAGGCCTCTATGTTCTGGTATTGTTCTCTGGTGAAACCACAGAACTATTTATCCCTCCCTTGTATTGTAAGGAAAAGAAAAAAAAGATACGGAAATGTGACTGGCGGTAGGGTTTTTGGATGTTATCAAAAATAAGAAATCTATGTCCTTTAATACGCTGAGAGCTCTTGATCTGAATGGAATATGTGAGAAAGTCCATGCAGCTACAGTGAGCAAGTTTCTTGCCAGAGCAGCCAGAAGCTCCTGTTCAACGCATTTGCTTACCAGGAGTCTGGTAGCACAAATTATAGCTGCTCTATGTTGCTAGAAAGCCTGTGGGAAGCTAAGGCAGAAACACCTGAGAAAGTTTTTGAGTTGCATAAAAGAATGTAGATACACAGTTGAAGGCAATAAGTGATTAATCCAGCTGAGAATGTGCTAAATATTATGGTCTACTACAGAAATATGTAATTGTAAGCATGCTTATTACACTATGCATAATCAGGGATTTTTTTACAATGTTTTATTTACTTGATGGCATGCAATGGTTTGGAGTAAATAGGCTTTTTAATCTGTTTCTAATTGGCATGTTATACTTCTGAATCAGGAATAAAAGGAATTAATAAATGTTACAAAAATTGGATTGAATATAAGATAAATTAGAATAGAGCCATTACAGTCCTTTGAGTAAGTATTTAGAAATTAAATTATAAATATATTTGAAATGTTAATCATCTACCCAACAGGCTATAACAGCTTGCAGTGCACCATTATAATTTGTCATGTAAATCCATATTTAGACATGGAATAAAAGTGTGGGGGGAAAAAAAGGGTACAGTGTATGGGCAGTCATAGCTGTTGCAGAGCAACGTTGACTCTCCTTGATAATTTCAGAATCTACCCAAATCCTGAACAGAGGAAAACACCAAGAAAATCTGTAACTGGCCAATATAATTTCCTTTTAAAAAAGTGCTTTTTGCATAACTTATGAAGACAAGTTAAAAAAGCCAGATTAGATCATGATCAATAGAAGAGGCCAAATGTACTCAGTGACACAACGCTTTATGTATCTTAGGTGCATCTATCTTCTTACCAGTCTCACTGAGCACAGCCACCGACTCCGCCTATCTTCACGGAGCCCTGATGAGCCACAGAAGTGTCACTTTCCATGTTTACAGACAAGAAACGAAGATATACAGGATGAGATCTTTTAATAATATCAGCAGCTAAATCTCTCCACCTCCCCGCAGCGCCCACTCGATTTCCACCTTACCATAAAGGTCCTCGTGCCGCTGCTATTCCCGTTCCCGGGAGAGGCAGCCTGGGCAGGCAGGGTTTCTGCTCTCAGCACACACAGTCCGAGCAGTGGCCCCCGGAGCAGCTCAGCTGTGGCACGGGGCCGAAAGCAGCCGACCATCCCTTCACTGCAGGTTGCCCTGCATAGAGGAGGTGAAAACGGTTCCCTGCTGGCTCTGTAACTCAGGATCTCTGTAGCCTGAGGCAGGGAGCAAGTTCATGTTGTGATGCCCTGATCCTGACGCAATGCAAAGGGCAGCAGATAGGAAACCACTAAGGGCACAAGAAGGAGAAAGGCTTTTGGCCTTGCGTGTTATCAACTTCAGTACTTTTATTGAAAGCCTCTTGATATTTCATGTTACAGACTGCTGGGTAGAAGATGAAGCCTTTTTATGTAACATCTTAGGTGTTGCAACCCCATGGTTGCGGAGGTAATCATGCAAACACAGATCCCAACGGCTTTTTTAAAAAGGTACAGACCTTTACACACCTGACTGTTGAAGCGAACCGTTGATTTGTTTAGAAACTGAGCAGTTAGTTGCATCGCTACTTCCTCGTATCCTTTCTATTGACAGGCTGTGCCATTAAGGCTTTGATAACAGCTAACGAGCTCTCCTCTACCGACAATCAGCATAGGTGGACGTTCCCTTACTGACTGTTGTCTAACAAAATGAGGACCCAGCTCCCACTGCTTTGACACCAGTAAGACAGTAAGTGATCATTACTTCGTATCTCGGCACTGTATGAAGATGTATCTCCTGTTCAGGCCAACAATCTGGGTACAGCTCAAGAGCCGAGATATAGTAAAGAAGAGATGCATGAAATGACACTTGCTGCCAAGCATCACTTTAGGCTTTCAAAGTCAGAACAGAAATCTTGAAAATACTTATTTATTTTTCAGCGATCCCTAGAACTACCTGCGGTTCAAAACTATCTAATTTATTATCGATACAAACCCGTAGGTGTCTGTGGCAAGACACACCTTGAATACATCGAGAGCATCCCACCACTCAGCTTGTGCTACTCACATATACAGTAAGATTCACTTATCTCACACACCGAGCTTAATTTGGGGTCTGAATATGATTACTGCATCCTGACTGCTCCACAGCTGGTGTCTAGAAGGTGAAGGACAGAGCTGATGTCCACCCTCTGGCCAAAGAGATTTGACCACTCATCTCCTCCACAGTGCCCTCGCTGCTAAAACATAGACCGTTCGATGTGTACAAGAACCTAAGAGAGAGACTTTTCCACTACATAGGATAACTGAGTATTTAACAGAAAGCAAGGGAAGCTGTGACTCTCCAGACCTTGCTGCACTGAGTGCTTAATATAAAAGTCCCCAGAGCAGAAACTGGAAAAAAGCTCCCACCTTGTGCTGAGTGCCCCTGTCACTAGGGCTGGTACTCTCTAGATCAACAAAGTTACTGCTTCACACCATGCTGAATTGTGTTGGTAGGACAGATTGAGAGTTTTGCTTCTATAGCATCGCACTGCTACTAGCAGGATTATTCTGCTGGGTTCAAATCCCCTCCGGCAGTGGGAGAAGCTAAACGTTGGTCTTTGGCACTTAAAGAGTCTATGCTACTTGGCATGCCATCGGCTAAAAAGGACATGCTGCTCCTGTTCTGTTAGCCATGTTTTATGCACTGGCTGTTTTTGAGAACGTCTGTGAAATCAAAGCCCTGTGCTTCGGAGGTGACAAGACACTAACCAGGTAAACAGGCCTGAGAAAAGTGCCAGGCCACTCAGTGATGTCAAGACCAAGCAGTTATGCACAGACTGCAGAGCAAATGTGAGTTTTACTGACAGGAATTTTGGTTTCTATGTTCTTTAGATACCTCCAAGGCTGCAGCAGCTGCAATCATTTATGAGAATATAGATTTTGGATCTGCGAGCCTAGCACGGCGTTTTAGGAGATAAAGACCATTTATAAGTCACCCCTAAGTGACTGGATTCCACTAAAAAGCACTAAAACACCAGAGTCCCTCTGTGGATCCTGCCCTAAAGCAATAAACAGTCTTTAAATTCCTTCCTACCCCTGAGCCTCCCAGGGGGACAAGGCAATTATTTACAAAGTCAATTGGCCCATGACAGGGAGGATTTTTTTATATCCTTTTTCATTCCCAGCTCCTCTCTTGTGCCTTTCTTCAGGACTTGTGCCTTTCGTCACTCTGCTGCCTAAACAATATACACCAGGCATATTTAAGTTCACCATTCCCCAGGGGGAACTCTTGCAATTAACTTGCTGTCCTGGTGTGTGGATGAGTAAATTGCGAATGGACAAACAGCTGATTTGTATTTATGGTGAGCAACTCCTGTGAAGCCTAAAAAGAAGTATTATGAGTAGGAAAAAAAAAAAAAAAAAAAAAACAAACAAAACCACAAAGAAAAAGAAAACCTACCTTAGTAAGAAACATAGATTTTAAAATGTCTGATGAAGCCTTAGGCCAGGTCTTCAGGTTGAGTTCACTGGTGTAACTCAGCTGACTTCAGTTTTTATCAGAGATTTTGCCTTCAGAGGAATTGTTTCAATTTTCCCTATCAGTAGATCTGAGGTCCTGTTTACAGCACATAATTTTTAAAGAGCGATATCCGGGAATCTATCTCTGCAATGTTCTGCTTGTGTTTTAGGTTTGATCTTTTTTTCCTACCATGAAAGGAAAAAAAGTAGCAACATTAAGTAGGGGAAGGTTATTATAATATCCTCAATGTGTATGGTGTTGGTTTGTCAGAGGTTGAACATTTTCTTTCTGCTTTTTACTTCATTTTACAGTTCCCAGCTGATGGAAACTTTCATGTCCAGTCTCACTGTTGGTTCAGCAGCTCCAAAACTCAAGATGTAAGGTTTGTGTTTCCTTAGAAGGCTGCATGCTGTGCTCCTAATAGAAATACCTTACTCTTGCTCACCCTGACAGGAATATTTAAATGCCTCCATCACTGACAAAGCTCAAATCAAATCAGATACTAATCAAAGGCTTCATTTTTTTCTCTTTTCTTTTAATTTGAAAGAGCTACAACAATCGAATAAATTCAGCAAGAGAAAAATCAGTCCTGTTGAAGAAAATTCACATCAAAACTACTGGAGATGTTTTTGCCAAAGGCAGTGCCCACATCACTCTCTTCTACCCTATTATTTCTCCTACCTTCCTCCATTGTGTGAATTAATTTGAGGATCAGAAGGGCTGGCCCAGAGGCCATGTAATTTCCTGGCTTTTATGGGAGAACTCCTGAGAAAGCACCAGTGGCTCAACACCTAAAACTGACCCAGACAACACAGCAAAAGCCATGCTTGTAGAAAGAGATCCAGCTTCATAAAGAGCCAGGACCCCCAAAAGCCTGCGTGGTTCTCTGGAGTAATTATGAACGTTAGTCCCTCTAGCAGGGGAAGTTACAAGGTAATACTGTCTCTCATCCCTAAAATGTAAAGCGGTTTCCTCTCAGTCCCCCGTCTTTGCACAGAGCCCCAGCCCTGGACTGACATGGCAGGAGTAGCTCTGCCTATCAAGGGAAGCACTCTGCAAAGCTCTCTCTCCTTATAGGGCAAAATAATGGAGAATGATAGACTGAATGCTTACATACGTATACATGTACACACACACAGTTACACAGACAGGGGATGATTACTTGAGTGTTTCACAGCACTCCCCACCTCTTCAGCTCCCCCCAGTTTCTACTGGTTAACATCAAGAAATCCGTCCTAAAAGAGCATTTTATTCTATCCTGCTGCTTGGACAAGTAGACAACACTACTACGAGAAGGATGCAGTTTTCAATGCCCATCATTTTATCATCTAGTGAGGGACAGAATAAGTCAGTGCCAGTAGCAGAAGGCAAAAATAAGCTCCACACACATATGGACACTGATTCAGAGAAGTTTTCCCCTTTCCTCACCAGGGGTGGATGAGGTGCTGGGTGCTCCGGCCCCGCATAAAAGACCCCACTGTGACATTTTTGTTTGAAAGAAGACCAGCTGAGAGTGAGGAAAGGCACCCACACAGGTTTCCTCTCCCACATTTCTTCTAGGGTGCTTCAGAATTGCATTTCACACTTTTGCTTTGCATAAGCTGTTCAGCATCCCTGACTCTACTTCTCCTAATGGTTCAGCACACTTTCTGTGTAAAGTGATACACATTGCATTTTATTTTTCATACAGGAATCAAGATAAGAGGCTTTATATTATACTATGCAGGCAATCTTCTGTTTGAATTTATCAGCGCAGTTCCTTTGAAATCAAAAAGCTACGTCATTTACTGGCTGAATATCTGGCCATATTTGAAATTCAGGTGTAAAGCTTAGGGCTGATATACAGTGGAGCAGTTTTAAGTAGTAAATATGATATGTGAAAAAATATAGATATGTTTTAAAACTTTTATAACTGAAGATCTACAACTCCCTTGCACTTTCTTTCTTTTTCTCTGTCTAGCATAAACACACATCACTTCACTACACATAGTGAGATGGATATGTACTGCATCTGGGACAAGGCTTTCTCTTCAGATGAGTGACAGAAATCCTAAGCTAAGTTTAGAATTGCAGTTTTCTAGCAAATCTTAGACAACAATTTCAGACAGGTTTTGATGTCCAGATTACAACAGCAAACTGTAGAGAGAGATGCCTCTTATTTTTTTTAAGCAGTATTTTAAAGTCAAGGCAACACGGTTTAGTGGCTCTTGTTTATTCAAGTCAGAGAATATTTCTTATGCAAAAACAATGCAGAAAAGGAAATGCAGGCAAGGAAGTGTACAGTCTGGATTCATAGGCAGGGGATCAAAAAAAAACCCCACATATCCATATAAAACTGGACATAAACTTTTTTTTCTTAGAGTGAAATATGTCTTGTCAGGCTGTCCATCTCAGAAAAGTCCCCCCTGTTCTCTCTTGTTCTCCCCAAGGATCACTTGCCCTTCAGCTCCTAGTCAGATAATGACAGTTACCCTCGAGATATTCCTCTCATGGGAAAACATATTTTTAGTTGTGTTTTAGCAGACCCAGTGTGTCATACGCAACCAACTCTGCACTTACAATCAACAGAGATACACGAATCTACAGTTCGCAATCTCGACATTTCTACAGCAAAACAAGGAGAATCAGCTTTTCATGAAGAGCCCATGCGCATTTGACTGCTGCCACAGGAAAAGCGCGCCATGGGAAGATACAGCAGTTAATTCCCCCTTCCAGCTTTGCAAGGACGCCTGGACAGAAATAGAGACCATTGCGACAGATAGACAGGAGTGATACCTACAAGTACTGCACTGGAAAGCCATTACATCAAATTAGTCACTCGTGGAAGATAAGCGAATTCTGTATGGGATCAAAGGACCACACAGGACCCACGTGAATCAGCTCTTCTCTCCCTGGGCTTGCTCTGTGCCCAGCCAGCTCATGGCTCCCTGCACCACGGACCAGGAGCTTGGGGTGCTACAGAATGAACCGGTGAGACACACAAAGGGTGCCGGGTGAAGCAAAGGCTAAAGCGAAGGTCATGGCAGAAGCAGTTTTCAGCTGCTGATGAGCTTGGAAGGACATGCAAAACTGCCCCCTTTCTTCGAGCAAGGCTCAGCTCCACAGACATTGCTAATTGTTGTGGTAAAGATAGACTAACGAGCTAGAGCATTCACAGGTATACACTTACATACTGCCACCAGACACTGCCTCTCACTAATCCATTTCTGTGCAAGGCATAGGTTGTTACCTCAGCACCAGCTGTACAAGTCTAATTATGCTGAAGGGGCTGTGCTTTTCTTCCCAGGACAGCCTGAGCCTCACAGGTGTGGTACATGGGGTCTGGAGGAGGAGAAGCTGTTATGGCAGTGACAGCCACTCAGTCTTGTATCAAGGACTACCCACTCAGCTCCTCCAGTAAATTGCCAAGCTGAGGTCAGTGAACTCCGCTGTGGGACTATTTTGGCTATTTTGTCACGACCATGATGCAAGAACCCCTATCAGTACCCCTCACCAGTACTTTCCTTGCACTGGTCCTATTCCAGTTTCCAAACTACTTCTCCGTCTCAGCAATCTGGTTAAAGACAGTTATGCTTCACTGAAAATCGCTGTAAACAAACCTTTGTGTTGATGTAGGGTGACATCCTCAAGATGTAAAGGATATGAACCAATACCCAGGCATAATTTCTATATTTTCTCAGAGCAAAACAGCTTCCCCCCTTTCCTCAGCTCCTTCCCTCTTGTTCATCCTTTCCAACATCAAATGCACAAATTTATCATTGCCTGTTCTTCAGGGAATTAATGCTTCCAGCAAAGCACTGCAGTGACAGGCACGCTGCGAAGAGACGTTCAAAGATTTCCCAAAATGGCAGTGATGAGGACATTTTTAAAGGAGGGATGTGACCTGTGAGGGGAAACATGCCAGACTGCAATTTGCTACAGCACTGAAGGGCCACTAAAAGCACAACTCTCACCTTTCTTCTCATTATTTTTAGATTCGAACGAACCCAAGACAAAGACTGCATGATTAACGCTGAAGCATTTTAGTGACAATACATTGCTGACAAATTTGTATGATGTCCTAAGGGTGTCTCACTTTAATTAAACAGGGACTCAAGAGCTGTTTGGGCAAGAGGTTCACATTAAAAAAATAGAAGAATAAAAAAAAAAAAATCAGCATAGACTATGAAGAAAGACACCCATTACAAAACAAAGTTCCCTTGGAGCATGGTATATATGTGTTTCCAATTGCAGAGTTGACAAAGTAACAGAAATTATGCAATTATATTTAGTTTTATTTTGATTTTCTTGCCCTCTTAGGACAATTTTGAGCCATTCAGAGAGCTCACCAATGTGAAACAATACAGGACAGATTCTATCATTTATATGCTGTGTGTTGGGCCAGACTCTTCAAATCTACAGAGGAAATGCCTCTTTACACAGGATTTGACAAATTAAGTGTGCACACTTTGTAAATACAGTCAGACTTTCATCCTCTAGCACAGATTGGGGGGGGGGGGGTGGGTGTATTTAATTATTTATTTACTGAAAAAAAACCAAGAAGGTCTGGAAAAATACTTCCTAGTGGCATGCAGTGGTCATTAGATTAGACTCTTAAATGAGCTTTGCATGAGTGAAAGTCAACTGACCTTACTGTTGCTAAAGCTGAAATGTGAATGAGAGAACTATAGAAATACATGTTTCAGTACGATCAGTCGATTAAGCAATCTCATTGTTCAAACACTGCTAAATGCCTTGCAGTTATGAGATTTTAAACATCAATACTGTTTTTAAAAGTCAGTATATTACTTTCTCCTCTGGAAGTTTATTGCAGTCTATCTACACTGGAATTGGAGGACTCCTGCTGAGCAGTAAATGCATTCAGACTGAATATCATGAAAGAGATCAAACAGTTCAACCCAGCTAGCGAGCCTAGTCATCATGAATGATTCCCGTGCTTGATGGGAAACCTCCAAACTCTTTGCTGGTGCATCCAAAAGAGGACAGCTATGGATACCTAGAGTCAAGGTTACTGGGAGACAGAGCACTGTTTCTCCTGGAAAGAGGTGTTACAGACACTCAACTAAAATACCTCAAATTAGGAAGGTCTATGGGAAAACTATCTGGTCCAGCCTCTGGGTTATCACGTAGTACTAAAAGGGTTCTACACATTAAATTAATTGCTGGTTCACTTAAAATTAATAAAATATTTCTCTAGCACTTTAGTCAGCTTGCCAGAGGGTGTCATTGAATCAACAGACTTGGCTGAATTTTTAATAATTTCATGATCTCTGAAGCATCAAATATAAGGTATTGCAGGAGGTAAGATAAGGCCTCAAAGGCCCTCTTAGCTAGTCATTATTAGGAGATAGATTAGGAGAAAGACTGGAATGGATTCTCCTCTCTGGTACATTGATGTAAATAATAAAACACTAAAGTGCAAAAACAATGCAAAATCTAAATCAGTCTCAGTGCTCTTTAAAACTGCATTGACAATCGTTAAATATATAGCAACATTTTCCTTTATGTTCCCTTCTCGTAGCCAGTTCTTATATTTACTACGTCATTTTTTTCAGCTTTGTTGTCATAGTCTCAGCAATTTACAAGAACATTTTTTAAAGCATGAATACAGGCAGCAGGTAAAGGAGTTGGGCAGAGGAGGAAGAAAAATTACAGATGAAGGGAAAGCAGAGCTCTGCCATTGCCAGCTAGGGAGGGAGAAGTGTCTAAGATGCAATTAGTAAATACTGTGATTCCTTTTGTGCCTTTTGTGGTTTTAGGCAATTATCCATTGCTAATGAGAACTGCACAGAGAATTCAAATTCAATTTGGGGACGATTTCAAGATTTTAAAAGTTAGATTCATCCCAACATGCAAAAAAGTTCCAAACATTACAGAAAATTCTGTTAGGAATTTGGTTTTTTTTCCCCCTGTTATATATTCTCATTTAAAATCAAAAGTAATTTCAAAAAGAAAAAGTAAAATGTTGTAGTTAAAAGAAAACACTGCAGTATTATGAAGATATTCACTCCCCACCCTCCCTTATTATTTTTTCTCTAATATTTGGGAAAATAAACATAATTAGATACATTAATTTGAAAGAAAGTTATTTTCCGAGGCAAAATGGTCTGTCAATGTTTTCTTTAATCTAGTTTATTGCTACTGCAAGTGAAAGTGGAACACCTAGAATACGCACTGTCATGAAATCAGGCTGATACATTGTTTGTTCCTAAGTGCAATACTCAAGAGTGCATTCTCGTGCAGAACTACTCTGGAGGATAGAAGGAAGTCTGTCAGAGAAAAAGAGCAAGTAAAATTAGCTGACCTGCTACATTTCAGACCTTTTGAGGCAGTACACAATATGGTAGCAGGTATTTATTCTTAGTGGACTAACGTAGTACGTTAATGACCTGAGGCTGTTCATTGACCGATGGGTTGCACCACTCCTGCCCAGTGGTACCTCCACAGTGATTGATAGCCACTGAGCAAATCTGATTCACTCGGCAAAGTCTGTGATTGATGTGAATCTCAAGCACTGCACCTTTCCAGAGGACAATCGAGTACATATATATGAAAAACTCTGGATACTAAATTTCTGAAGGAATTAGTCTTTTAGGATCCAGTGATGCTGTAGTCTTTCAGTGCACTTTCCAGTATGTGTGGGCAGTACCAATGACTTCAGGTACAAAACTCTACATACCTGCAGCACACTGCAGGGGCAGAGTCTTAGGGTTGTCTTCCCACATAAAGTCTGAGCTTCACGCATAAGGAACACCAAGCTTTCTACTAGATGTGAGACTAGCCTGATGCAGTTTTGGTAACAATTCTGTAAAGAAGAGAATGCTTAACTATATGTCTGAGGTTTGAGTATTAGTTAACCTTTCACGTTAAAAGCTAAGGATGGGGGGGAGGCGTATGGTCTGTGTTTTACAGAAACTCATTTACATTACAGTGGCGTATTTTCTAAGCACAGGAAGAAAATCTTTGCTCTAGAGTGTAAAGTCTAAAAAGACAAAGATAAATTACAGTCCAGAAAAGAGAAACAATAAACAAATAATCTTAAAGGTAATCACCAGTAGCTCTTGTTAATTACAGAATTTCTCCCCTCACCCTCCTTTTTTTTTGTTAATTCAGTTAATGCACTAAATTCACTGTCTTTAACTGCTACTCCAAGTTACAATGCACTGCATTTATGTCTTTCTTCCCCCAACATTCAACTCCCTCTCTCTGTACAATTCATTTATGAGACAAATCCCGAGCATAGGTAAGAGATTTAGCCTGATAGAGTTACCTTACTCTTCCAAGGTAGCAGGCACCTCCATCTGTGATGTAAATCGCTGGCAAGTCTCGAAACCTTCGCTTGGCTCCCACCTAATCTCACAAACCTCTGCATTGCTGCCAGTCTGCACTGCCAAATCCACCTAACCACTGACACCACCCAAGAACTCCGAAGCCACTCGGGGTTCTGGCTCAGCCTAAGCCTTCACAGAGGGATTCTCACAATGGTCAGGAGAATATCCTAGAACTTGTCGTCTGTCAGTCTAGGCAGCAGAGCTAGGATAGGCCAGCAACGGCGAGTAGAGCCTTACTGAACCTACAAGCAGGCAGCTGGGAGTACAGGGAAAATAGGTAGGGTGGAGTTAGCCCTAAATGAGAGGTCCCAAGTAAGGAATCAAACCCCAATGTGGGGCAGAAACTGGACCTGAGACCTTCCACATCCCACAAAAGAGCTCAGAACAAGCTATTCTCTTTGAGTAAGGCAGTCCCCCCAGCTGCTCGATTACATTGCATGAGTAATGATAGACAAGTGACTTGAGGCTACCATGAACCTGGTGACTGCCCTAATCACTGGGCTATGGAATCAGCCTCTCTCTTGTTTAATGAATATTTAATAATAGCACTTCCTTTCCTCACAGAGATGTCATAAGGAAAAAATATTTCAGATTGTTAGGTGCTCAGATACCAGACAAAGGAAACCATCTAAAGTATAATCAGCTATCTGACAGGCCTAGGGCATCAGACACCAGAGAAAAGATGGATTTAGATGGGAGTAGAGGTTAATAGGATTGTATTTTCATTTGGATAGAGAAACAAGAAAGTCATGTCTGAAGTAGAAAAGGAGCGAGAGAAGAAACAAAGGACTAAAATATTAAAATAGAGCAGAATGGAAGTTTCAGTAATTTGACAGGGATGAAAACTCTGGTGAACAAACAAACTCCTTTTTTTTATGTTTTCAAGCTCTACACCATTAGCTGAACTCTTCCTTGCCAACTTGTTCAGCTGACAAGTGCCTTGTTACGCTTGTGAGAGAATGTAAAGATTTTAAGAAAACGTCTAACTCTTCAGCTCAGCTCAGCAGGCTGAAAGTTCAGAGGGTAGGAAACCATTTACCATGTGAATAAACTGCAAAATGCCTTTGAAAATTACATTTTTAATTACAGTTGACATTTCTGAGCCTCCTGCTGATGGTATCTCTCTAAAAGAAAAAAAATGACATAATTCTGAGACAGAGAAAACACTATAAGAGAGACTGTAAAACAGTTCACAAGCTACTACTGATAGAGGCATTGACTTCACATTGCCACTCACCACAGTTTTGTCTAAACACCTTTCATGCATTAATGAACTTCATCTCATCTAAAGTCTCTGAAATAGCAAAGCAGCAGTATTCCCAATTCACTGGGAGAGTTCAGGAGCAATTTCTAACTCTCCAGCTCAGCTCAGCAATTGAATTACTATTTTATTCCACCACCTGTGATCCAAACCTCTGCCCTTGGTGGTTCCTCCAGTGTCAGGGATGCACTCCTCAGTGCTGAATACCTTCAGTGTAAGGGGAAGGTGCCTTACCCTGCTTCCCACTTGGAGCTCCAATTGTAGGGAAAATGCTGGGGATGCAGAGGAAGGGGAATCAAGGGAATATGAGAGAAGTTCTCTGAAGCCCAGTCATTCGGGGCTGAGAGGACTGAAAGTCAGCCACTGCAGTCTGAGCAAAGAGGATTGCAAAGCTAGCCAGACAAGATACCATGCAACCTTAAAAAGCGAGAAGGCTGCTAACTATGTAAATCACCTTCTCTTGCCCTTGTTTTTCAGCTATTGCACCAAACCGAGAAGTGGGTTGCAGGAAGCCTGCCATGCCTGAACAATCTACAGGAGATCCCAAGCTCTAACACTCAAAACTTCCGCATTTTTTCCCTTTGGCAAAGGGAGAAAATGTTACTCTGGAACAGGAACATTTTACCAGCTGCCATGACTTCCCTCCCTCCACAGAGGAAGAGCCTTGAGCATTACGGAGTCTATAGGACTTCAAATAAACTTTGTCTCCATGTTTTAATTCCAAGGGTCTAACATCCACCCGATTTATTCTGGGAAAGCACAAGGATTATCTCCCACACTGCTATGAGTGTTGGCCCTATTGGCTACAAACATGCTAGGAAACTAAACGCTGCTAGGCAGTCCTCCCAGTCACTGAAACACGATTGTCTGTGCTGTTAGACTGTTAGAGCAGTGCCTGGTGCACATCTGGCCTATGTTAACTAATACTTTCCTAAACGATGCCCAGTTACAGTTCAGGAATTAAACGCAGGCAAGGACTATTTGTAAGATGCAGTTTTGTCGTGGTTTAACCCCAGCCAGCAACTAAGCACCACGCAGCCGCTCACTTACTCCCCCCCCACCCAGTGGGATGGGGGAGAAAATCGGGAAAAAGAAGCAAAACCCACGGGTTGAGATAAGAACAGTTTAATAGAACAGAAAAGAAGAAACGAATAATGACAATGATGACACTAATAAAATGACAACAGCAATAATGAAAGGATTGGAATGTACAAATGATGCGCAGTGCAATTGCTCACCACCCGCCGACCGGCACCCAGCTAGTCCCCGAGCGGCGATTCCCCGCCCCAACTTTCCAGTTCCTATACTGGATGTGACGTCCCATGGTCTGGAATACCCCGTTGGCCAGTTTGGGTCAGGTGCCCTGGCTGTGTCCTGTGCCAACTTCTTGTGCCCCTCCAGCTTTCTCACTGGCTGGGCATGAGAAGCTGAAAAATCCTTGACATTAGTCTAAACACTACTAGCAACAACTGAAAACATCAGTGTGTTATCAACATTCTTCACGTACTGAACTCAAAACATAGCACCGTACCAGCTACTAGGAAGACAGTTAACTCTATCCCAGCTGAAACTAGGACAAGTTTACATGTAGCTACCTGATTTTGGAGGCTAGGAGAGTTCCTTATGTGGAAGCAGAGCTTTTCTGCACCGGTTGGGCTCATTAGTCCAGAACTATCCCAGAATCATTAAATTCAGTAGGGAAGATGTAGTGATGAAGGCTACATATTTCATTGACTTCTTGCACAGAGATATCTCAAAACTAAAACAGGTCCTTATGTATGTGTCATGCTCATCTTGCTCTAGCCTGCTCAACGCAAAGCAAGCTTTCTTTGCTCTTAACTATAAAAGTATCCTTCTAGTACTTCTAATACTAACGATTAGCAGAAGCCAACATATTCACACCTGCAGCACATGATTTTGATCCACATCAAACTCAGTGCTAAAGAAAAAACACTCTTTTGACACAGTTACATGTTAGTAGGAGTGTTTAAACAACATGAATATGAACAGCATAGAGCCATATGAACTGGATCTGTTCCCAGGTATCTGTACCAATGTGATTGTAACCTCATCACCATCTACTTCCTCCAAATATAGATAATTAATTTATTTTGAAGAAGTTAAAACTGACTGGGAACTGAGAATATGATATATCTGATCTGCTAAGAGCTCTGTCTAGTCCAGTCCTATGCCTCCATCAAAGAGCAACACCAGTTAAATGTGTGAGTACCTCCTGGCAACTAGTCAGATAAACTGTGCCTCCAAATTGAGTTTACACATGATCTTTAAGAGTCAGCAACTGGTATCAAACATGAAAATCAGACTTTAGAGCTTTTCCAGAAACTTACTTATCATTCATTATAAAAGTTCAAGGTATTAACTGCAGCCTTGTAAATGACCGGTCTCAAAAGCTTGAGTGCTAACAGATCACTTTTACACTAGACAGATGAAAAGAAAAGCTAAGACAGAAATTCAAATTTCAAATCAGCATATTTTTAAATGACGTGTAATTAAAAAAAATCTAACAATGCACGTTTGAACTTTGCAGAAATACTTCCTTTCTTTCATAGGAAATGTGGCAATTTTCTGGCCAAGTTAAGGTGCCAATTCAGGAAAGCATCACTATTCAAAAAGGATGTAAGCATATGCTTAACTTGAAGCATGCACTTGAGTCTCTTTGACTTAATGATAGGATCTAAGCACATATTTACATTTAAGCACATGTCTGAGTGCTTTCCTCCATAGAGACAGATTTAAGCTTGTGCTTCAGTGCTTTCACAGTCTAATTTTCCAAGACAAAGCTATAGGTAGAGATAAAATAGTGTGTTAGAATGGAAGCTGCTTGCCAGGCTAAGTGCATATAGACAATCAACCTCTGCAAAATTATATGCAAACATAAAGGTGCACAGCTCATTAGTCGGGCACTGAGGGGGAGAGGGACAATGAGCCTCTGAACTGTCATCCCAGTCACAGAAATTACATAAACTGGGCCTTTTAGCTGACTGAAGAGGTGATGGGAGAACTAATACTGGACTTACAGCCACCTTGACTGAATCTGAGGTTAAAGCAAGAAAGAAAATAACAGCAGGTGTTTCTTTGGATTTTACTCAAACCCAGGACAAGATGGGCATTATATGGGGCAAATAGCTTCAGGTTATCAGTGGCTGCTGTTGCTCTGAGTACCTTTGACAAAGGTACGGGGTTGTGGCAGTGGGACAAGCAGGAGAGAGCAATGTCTGGAAAGAGCTCAACACTCTAGTTTTCTGCTTCATTGGGACTTTGAAATACCTCCAATAATATGGAGTAACATTTTCCCATGGGAAGATTCACAACACACCTGAGTTTTGGTGAAATAAAGGATCAACAGCTATTAGAGGATCTGGTAACTTTGAGATTTTTTTTCTCCTCCTCCACCCTGCCCACCCCCCAATACACAGAAAAGTCAAAATAACTAGAAACTAAAGTTCTTCTTTGTTCATAGAATTGTTAATGTGTTTTATCCATTTTGTGGGATTTCTCCTGCACTTTAATGTTAACCACAATAACCGACTGAAGTTGTGACTGAGTGTACTGGGGAATCAAGGTGACATAGATGATGCAGACTTCTTATTGATGTGTCTCCAGAAGTGTTGGGACTCAGAAATTTCTCCTCTCTGACATGCAGACACAGTCAGTGATTCATGTACACACCCCATTAACACATAGTCCTATAAACTACTCATTCAGGCTACAGGGAAAATTAAAAAACCCATGCAAACTCCCTGCATTGACACAACTAAATTTTGTCTACTGCATCATGTGTAAAAGCAACACAAATTAACCTTAGGCAGCTAAAGTGGATAAGAAAGCAAACTGCTGAGGTAGGCCAGGAGAGCATCTGCTTTGAACCATCATAGCAATTCAGCACAACTGCTAGTAGGTATTTGTAAGATGGGCTGCAAAGATGCCTTAGACAAGTTATAAAGTGGCTTTCATTGCAGAATCTTAAGGGAAGCAGTAGCAACATTACTTGCTCCACACAACTGGGCCTTATCACCCAGATTAAAGGTGGAAGTGAAATTACTGCTGCTCATGTACATTGGCCACGTAAAAGAAAACTACTGAATCCAGGAGCCAAGCACCAAGTTATTTGGAGTGAATTGACTTATTATTGTTAATATTCTATCTTTCATTAGTTATTTTTTGTAATAGTGTTTTTTATTTTCAATATTTTCCTAGCACTTATTCTGTAAGGGACTGTGAAGGAATTAATTGTTTTCTAGTAGAGATATAGGTATAGACAGATACAGGTATAAAACTGATGAGATCTCTTAAAGACATTTCCATACCTAGCAGTTTTCTAAATCTAATCTTGTATGTATTCAAACTAGAAAGATATCTCCCCAGAGAACACAGTAAAATAATCCTAAGGCTTGATTCATTAAAGAAGGCTGGATTGGAAAGAGTTTGGGGATAATATAAGAAAAATATAGCACAGTATTAAAAAAAAAAAAAAAAGAGTATGCATGCTGAGCAACCTCAACTGAACAATTAAATACATATTGGGAACTTTTCTCATAATGTTATTATATAGTCTGTAGCACATCCTGCTAGTACTAGAGAACATTTGCTTCTGAAAATAGGTATTTTTGCTACCATGAATCATAGCTGAGCTGCAGGCCAATATCAGTATTTTAGATGAAACAAAAAAATCACGTCATAAATACAGAAAATGCCATGAAACCAAAGTATGTACTAAAGCTAAAATATATAAATTCCATTGAATATATATATTACATTCCCTTTAAAAACTGTCATCTTTCATATCCATCAACAAATCAGACTGAGACACAATATGTAGCAATAAGTGGCCAGCCTTGACTCAGTGCATCACTCAGCCACTTCATAGCTAGAAAAAAATAACATAAGCAGATTATTTTAAAGGAAAAACATCATTAAAATGAGCTAGTGATGACTGTTTATCTTAAAACCACATTTTCATACTTAATTCGGTGTTCTAAGTGTATCTGGAATTAATTTGAGTCAACAGGGTAGCGTACGAAAGACAGCAATGTAATAATCCTGCAACTACGTTCACTAAAGGAGGCTGCACTGGAGAGGGTTTCTCAATAACAAGCTACAGCATAAAACTAAAGCATAGACATGCAGTGATCTAAACTGAGTTATTCAAGGAATTTGATTACTGGACTTGACAGAGACCCATTTATTTTTATATCCATTGTGCCAGCACACTTACATCCTACATTGTTAATGCTGAGCTTGTAAGAAGAAAAAGATGATATGTAAATCAGATGTTAGACAAGACTCTTGGATAAACTAGCCAACAGGGAAACATCAGGAACAAGATTGCACCTTTAATAGCACCTGTTTCCAAGGCTCAATGCCCTATTCTGTGCAACCAACAGGCATCTTCTACTACCATGCACTGACAGCCCAGAATCATCCCTGATACCAAAAGCATCCCAGTTACAGCACCATGTGGATTCGTTCAGGTTTATCTGCTTGGTGCAAAAGCAGTGTGCACACATTTTTAGTTTTCTTTGGTATGAACTATCACCCAAGGGCTGGGAACAACCACATGTGCACAATGCTATGAATTAAAGAATGATCCCAATTCCACCATGCTATATCCTTACCTCCTGATGTACAGCTACTTCCCATGCATGTCACTTGAGAGTCTCTTGCCATTTTTTGTACTACCATGTTGTTTGCAGCCACTGCTGGACACAGTCTGGAGGGATCACCCCATGAAAGTGGAGAGTATTCAGACAATTTTAACAGCAGTGGAAGAGAAAGGCTCCTCCACATAATTATTTCAGACAGAAACTTAAGCTACAGTTCTTGGGGAAGTTTCTTTCTCATCTAACTAACTAGCGAGATTAAGGCAACTAACCATCTAAGTTAAGTACCTAAGTATCTCAAACCTAGGAAATATTAATCCCCCCTCCCATTTTTGTACATCATCAAGTTTTTTTTATGATCCTATTCCACAGGCAGGTGGTGACTAAATCTTAGTAAGACATATAGCATTATATGCTGTCCTTGGGTGCTTGACTTTCAGAGCAGGATGTACAGCTTGCTTTGTTTAATCTTTCCATCTATACTTTTTCCTTGACACGCAGCCACCTCAGTACACCGGGTCTATGCTACACTTAAATGAATGATGGTCATATTAGCTCTTAACTGGAAGAGGTAGGGCTGCATTAGTGTGGCACTGCACTGAAGGAAACACACACTGCTAAAAGGAAGGTGTATCACTCAGGAGGACAAGCTGCTACTGCACTGGTATCAGACAGTGAGACCAGAACCACATTAGTATCAGTATGACATGCGAACACGCTTGTTCCTTTCAGCATTAGCTTTGAAACCTAGATCACACTCCAGCGCACAGGTAATACAAGATCCTACTCTCCTAATACCTGACAGTCTGCTAAATGTGGACAGGGACACTACTCAGGCATTTGCCACAATCAAGCATTAGCCTCAGAAACTTCACGAACCACTAACTGGAGAAAATAATTCTGTATAGGTGAATTTCATATTTTTCTACCAGACACCTCTTATGTGATCTTAGAGCCTATTTTAATATATCATTGCAAAACAAGTCATAGAATTTTCATTTTTCACTGCTCCAGTACCTGAGCTTTGCATCAGCTTTTGGCACTGAAAATGGGTTTGGATGACAAAGCAATGTCTGCAGTGAAACATGTTTTCCTTCCAGTATGTCATTTTTTTGTGTGAATAAAGCCTTTGCTATCAGATGCTGGAGTGCTCAGTGTTTAAGGTAGTATTGCTGTGAGCAAGAGTGAATGGAAGCATATGGAGATCAATTGAGTTATTCATAAGGTGCCACCACAACAAACTAAGCAGGCCACCTGCTGTTTCACTGCCTCAAGAGGCTTTTCTCTACAACTCATTTTAAAATAATTTGGTGGCAAGGCTGGCACTGAAGTCAGATTATAAACTGGAAATTCAGCAAAATCCTCACCAGGGTTGTGCAGGGAGGGGTGTTTGCCTACGTACGTTCTTCTGTGTCTTTTTTAGATACATGTTGTCTGTACAATTCAGCAACACTGCATTACTGGTTTAGAGAAACACAGCATGCAAAAATAAAACAATTCAGCAATCAGAGTTCCTACAGCAAAACCTCAGTTACTTTGCAATCCTGCACATTTTACAATATGCGTTAGACAATAAAGTAGTATAGTTAACAAGGGACAGACTATATCTAACAAGGAAAGCAGTACTAGATTGTGTTACATTACATAAGACAGATTTCCTTTAGCTTCTCCACCTAACCTCCACGCTCTGTGTATTATCATCCTCTGCCTTTTGTGGGCTAGCTTTATCCAGGGCTTGCTTTTGACCTAGGAACTGCTCATTTGATGTAAGACCTTCCCCATTTCCTGAGTCTGTTCGTGGCTGGGCTGGGGGCTTGGGGCAGAGAAGGGAATCTGACAAAGTCTTTAGGGTTTCCTCAGTCCCCTTCCACACCACGCTGGTTTCCTCTAAGCTCTTGAAGCCCGTGTCTGAACAACTTTTTCCAGCCCTCCACATTCATCACCTCAAAAGGACGCATACAGACAGAAAATCCTGCTCTGTTGTATGCATCAGCCTCTGAAAACGTAGCGGAGGCTTACAGACGAGCTTAAGCCATGGTTCACCTTCAGCCACGGTTCACTAAGATCCGTAGGTATGTCACCAGTTTTAGGCTTTTGCTTGAGTGCCTTGCTTAATGGAGCCCCTAGCCCTTCATTGTGAACTTAAGACTTGAGCACAAAAGGAGTCACAGCAGCTCTAGGGAGACCTGCGCTATTTCTAACCACTGGGATGAAGTCAGCCTCTGCTCTGCTCCCTCAGCTACTCTTCATCTCCATCCATCCCGCCCACCTCATGACACACGCGTGCTCCACACACTACGTGCATTTCCCACCTCTTGGATGCTTTCCTGCCTTTCGCTTCCCACCTCTTCCTCCAAGAACCTGCTCCTCATTCTTACTTATTCTCCCCACCTTCTTTGCTGCTTAGGCACTTGTAAAAAAAAAAAAAAAAAAAAAAAAAAAGGTGGATTAAGTGCATGGGAGAGCGGGTGCCTCTGCTTTCAAGCCTTTGGCCTGCCCCCATGCCAGGCTGCGGTCCTGCCCCACTCAGCACGGGCGGCCTAGAGAGAAACAGGCGTTGGGGGGGAAATTAGCTGCTAAATTCTAGCAAATCTGCAGGAAACACACAAATTGCAGGCTTCAGAAGGGTTCAGAGTAATGGTGCGACTGAACTCCTAACTAGTGTACTCTAATAGCATTTTTCCTCTTAATTGTTATCAACCTATAGGAAAACATTGCTGTGTTCATAGCTGTGAGAAAGGCTGTCCCAACCAACCAAAGCCAACCCCCAAACTCTCCTTTATTTGTGCTGGAGTGTGTTGTATTGTTCAGTGGGTTGTCACTGTCCAAGGAAATGTTTTATTTTCCACTGTGTGTTGTATGTTTCAGATCTTTAGCTGGACTATTACAGTCTCATGCTGGGCTGTCAAAACAACTCAATCTATGCTGACTAGCTACAGAGAAACATATAGTTTCCATCCAGTGCCTCCAGAGTAACAGTTCAAATAGGGAAGCATCAGGGACTGTGATCTGAATATCAGAGGCTCACCAGGATTAGAAGCCTTAAAAAAAGACTTCTATGGGTAATAAATTATTCATAAGTTCCAACTATCTTAGATAATTAAAATTACCTGCTTTCAGCAGATATGCCATCTACTACAATATCCCCCTCTTCTCACAGATCTGATTGACACTATCTCTTTCAGATAGCTGTATCCACTCTGTTTTTATACATTTGACAGGTGCGCTATACATACCCGCCGCTGTATTACTCACTTGTGCGTGTCTGTGCGTGCATGCACATAAAAACTCATGCAAGCAAAATCTCCTATTGTGCTAGGAGGCTGACAGCAAGTATGCTGAAATACAACAGGTTGGGTTTAACCTAACATGCCACAGAAACAGCATATCATGTAGATAAATGTCCATAGCAGCCAGGGTGCAGGGAATAAATAACAAGTGCTGCGGTGGGGAGAAAGAAGCAAGTAAAATCCTCTGTTCCATGAAGAAGCTGACACCAAGTATGCTACAATACCTGTTGACAGTAACATGAAGCTAGATTTCTTCACTGAGGTGATGTCAACTTACAGTGAGATTTGGCTTGATGTTCCCTGAAGTGTGTTGAAATATAGGCACTGTGGTTTTATTTTTTCCCTGTTCTCTTTGCAAACAGCACAGGGAAGATATATTCTTTGCAAATGACTGTGTGCCAAGGGTGACGATACTGTACCACATTGCTCCTCAGCAATTTGAGACATCATTTACTAACCCATGAAAATGGAGGGAGGAAATATATTTCTCCAAATCATGGTCCTGAACTTCTGACTTGAAGGCAATGTTAAAAATTAGGAAGTCTTTTCAATTCCTAAGAGAAGCACAGTAATTTCAGTTTGGAAGACTGAAAATTTCCTACAGTTAAGAAACAGTAAAATATTTTAATATGATTCTGTACTACACAACCTTCAACACTCATATCAGTTCCATTCTTCAGCATCTATAAAAAGAGAGGCTCTACAATAAAATTAAATCACTGTGTGCTGTGCGGAGCCAAGTGAAAGTATTGGTTGAAATGTGTAGGTTATGAGGTGTTTGCAGACAGAAAGAAATCGTAATTAATTTAAATTACATGCTTACATCGACTGAAATTACCCGCTTACACCATATATGCTGTTCTCCTGACTGCCTCAAGCAGCTTATGGAGAAGGGGTTTTTTTTTAATGGATTGGCTAAACCTCTTCCATTTGTGACTCATTAGGTTATGCTGGCTTCTGATACATTATGTTATGATGATGTTGTAGCACTAAAAAATAGTAATTCATCCCCTTTTGTTAAGATCTTCTGCCAGTTCGAGCAAGATGGCAAAGAAACCACTCAAAAAAGGCAAACCAGAACATAATTCTAAAAAAAATGGGATGCATTCAGTGTCTATAAACTTTGTCTTTCCTAATTCTCTGCCCTTTTGTTTCACAGAGGAAATAGCCCTAACTTCTAAAGGGATGAATAGACCCTGCTACTTATTTCTACTGTTTTCACTTCTTTGCTCTGCAAAGAGCATTGAAAGCTACCTTCCAACCTAATAGGAAAACAAAAAAAACAAAGAAAAAAAAAACCAAGAAAAATATAGAGAAAGAAATATTATTGTCTTGACAAAAATAAGTTACATCAAAGAACTGGTAGTGGGAAGCAGGGAGGTTGGATTTAACCTAACTAGTCACAGGAACAACATATCACATAGATAAAAGTCCACAGTGGCCAGGGTCCAGGGGATAAATAAGAAATGCTATGATGTGGAGAAAGAGACAAGTTTTCTTCTTTGTATTTGAATACAGGGCTGGAGAACTGACTGTATTTGAATACTGGACTGGGTACTGCCTACCCCCTTAGTGTCAAGGCTACATGTCATCCATTATAACCAGAAATCATCTTTGTGTAATAGAATAAAAAGGAAAGTCATCATGCAAGTACAATAATACATCTGAAATGCATTGTCCTTGTGTGAGCTTTAACTTTGTTAAGATGGTCCTCTAAGTTCTTTAATGTAGGAAATCAAAAACAGTGGTAAGAGCATCCTTTGAAAGAAATGAAAGACTACACTGAAAGGTACCTTGAGTGTGCTACAAGATGACAACTATGCTGTTCTGCTAATCTGAACTGTTTGTGTGACAACAGTGAGTGTCAGAAATATTACAAGATTATTTAATTCATACTACAATAAGTCAAGGTCATGTTTGATCTCTGTTCCCAGAGGTGCTTGCAGACAACTTTCAATGGATTCAAATTATGGGCCAGATCATTAAGTTAGCTGACTGACTCACCCTTTCTTGCTGTTAATACAGAACTCATCTTGGAGATTTTCCGCACGGCTGTATGGATAACCTGAATTTATGTAGACCTCAGCAGTTCAAAGTTGGAATGTGCTGCAAGCAGTGCAACAAGCAGTGTGCGAAGCTTACTGGCATGGAAAAAAGTTCATCTTTCATTGCATTATTCTGAAACACTGTCCACTACATAACATGCTGTACATGTGGTACCTGTAAATTAAAGTCCATTATTTGCATGTGGAGAGATTGAGGGACAGCTAACATTTGAGAGGTCTTGGAAAGAAAATTCTTTCCCTGGATGCATAGAGCCTGTCTCAGCACCGCTTTCTGCTCTGAGCATGAAAAATTATATAAAATGGGCTGAAATACACCTCAAGGAGTCCCTTGCTGCACCCTCCTACCCCAAGACAAAATCAGTTATAAACTATTTCTTTACCACCAAATGTTTGTCTAATCTGCTCTTAAAGACCATCAGTGAAGATTTGCCCCTCTTTCCAGAAAATTTATTCCTATGCTTAACTATCCTGACCATTTACAAGCTTTGACTGATACATAACTTTAATCCCCCTGGCTGAAATCAAACACCTTATTTCTGACACACTGGGCACAGCTAACATCTTATTCCCTTTTTGGTTATAGCAGTCCTTTTTTCATGTTTCATGTAATATAAGCAGGTGCTTTCCATCCCAGCCCTTCCTTCTCTTGACTGAACTACTCCTACATGTTCTGTCCTTGATCACCCAACATACCCTTCAGTCTCCGGAGTACCTCTCATTGGACCACATCTTTCTGCAAGTACAGTATCTAAAACTGGACACCATGTTTCGTTCTGAGGCCCTTTCTCTGATGTGGCGGTATTCTAACATTGCATAGGAGACTACATAATCAATTTAAATTCCCTGTCGTCGTCGTCGTCCCCCACCTCCTCAAGCTTTATTTAGCTTTCCACTCCTTAACTGTAGAGAGGGGATAGCAAGTTGTACAGTGGTGTAATATGACGATATGCCAGTGTAGCAGACCTAAGCAACAGGAAATGTTAAAAACACATCTTCTGATTCCCTTTCCAAACTCAGTCAAGTTTCTAAGTAAGGCTGAAGGGACAGCAGCCCAAGTTAAGGGACAGGTACAGTATATAGAACGCGATTCATTATCACAAGGCCAGACAGAGGCAAAATGAGACAATGCAGAAGAATGACAGCAAGAGCACTTTTCCAGGTGTTACAGCTGTGTGTGCACCAATGGACTCACTATCCTCAAAGAGCCTTTTGATGCAGTTGTATGTGTATTCTCTAGAGCTCTGGTAACTTTGGTGTAACGCGAGTGATCAAACACGCGGACAAAAATGGCAAATGCTCAGAGCAAACCATGGACAATGGAAGGCATACAGGAGTCTCTCTGACTGGGGAGGAGAGGAACGGTGGGGAGCCTGCCATTCAGCAAATAAACCAGGTCATTTCCCAGAAATCAAAGGCGGCTACAGTCAGAAAGACTGAGAGTTCTTTTAAAGCGGGAAAGTCCAGAAAGCACTTTCCAAAATTCCCTGGACAACTCCAGTTTAGTGTTGGCACTAAGGAAAGACCACTGGTCTCTCAAGGCGAGGCTCTAACCCTGTAGCCATCCCTTTTCAATAGCCAAAAAGCCCTGCAGACCCCCCACACACCCCCGTAGGTGTGTAAGTGCTGTTGAAAAATGGCTACATCAGAAGCTCAGTTAAAAGGAGGATGAAATGAGCTTTCCTACAGTGCCATAAAGATTGAGCAAAGATAAGAGTCAGTAGGAGTCGATAGCATTACTAAGAGCCAGCTTCTAGCCTGCTCGATACCTCGTGCCATTTGACTGAGTTCAATGGAGTCAGGCATAGCTCAGGTCAGGGGAGAATTTGGCCCCCAGTGCCTCCCTTGAACTTTTTGTTCTGGCCTTCGGGGCTCCTACCTGGCTGTGTCTGTAGAGTTGGAAGAGAAAAGCTATCCCAACAGAAAAGAAAAAGAAATTAAATAAAATAAAATCCAAGTACAAAAATGAGAAAAAGCAAACATTACACATTGCAGATAATCCATTTGTTAGACTTGGTTAAAACAAGAGGAAAAATCACTGTAATTTCCACTTTCTGAGGAAGTCTGTTAGGCCAGTCGCTGGATCTGTGGGCAGCACACTCTCTTTACAAACTATTGGCCTTTCTTTGTTCCCACCTTGTGAAAAAGTTAATGAAGAACAAACAGTTCTAGTGGCATTTGTGGAAAACAAGCAAGTAACTTCCATAGACCTTGCTTATGTGGCAACAAGCTTTAATATTACTGCAACATGGAAAGCATCCATGGAATTTGTGGCTCAAAAAAACCCTCCGTCCACATTGTGTCACCGACCCATTGAAACCTGTAACCCAAGAACTTGCTTAGACTGGAGTGAGCTAGGCAGGCAAAAATGAAGTTATGTTTACCAAGACATTTTCACAACATATTGAACAGAATAATTGATAGGCACAGTGCCCTGGAAGCTACTTTCCCTTGCAGGAATATTAGAAACAACTGTTTTCCTCTGACTTCCTACTAACCAGTGTTATCATGAGAACACCTCTAACCAAGGAGTTTTACAGATTAGATGCTGGGGTTTGAAAACTTTGTGAACACCTGCAGCCGATGTCCACAGCCGGAGTAAATCCCGGATGTTCATCAGCTCTCTAACCAGAGTTAAGAGTTGCTGAGCCATTCCACATGTCTCTCAAGTACAACACATTAGCCTGAGGGTTAGAAAGAAAAAACGCTCTCGGTCACAGAAGGCTGATTTCATTTGTAGAAAGCCCAAATTGGACCATACAAAGAGGATTCATAAGAAGCAACTCTGATAGCTGCAATTCCCAGGCACAAATTCTGGCAAGCAGAAAAATCCTGGCCAGAATGACTGCTTGTGCAAAACTGTAAGCAGAATATCACAAGCTGGGTTGAAGCTCTTTTAAAATTGTGACAACCTGTTTTATTCATCTCTGTTTCTCAGATGGGGAATATGTTGCTAATTATGTACTGGACTGCACAGCATTCTACTGAGTAGCAAACTCGGTTTTCTGACAGCTGTTACTGTACTTTTATGAGACCTTGATCCTTTAGAAGATACTGTGTTGTCTCAGGCAGTTATATTAAAACATTTTTCTCTGAGAACAAAATACGAAGAAGAAGAATGAGTCGGGCATTTGGGTTCTCCTCTAATAGGCTTCTGAAAGCACCAGGTCTTGCAAAAACCATTCCCAACAGTTATCTTTTCTCCAAGAGGCATATGGTCCTGCAGAATAAAGATCTGCTTTGTCCTTTCTTGATGGGGTAAGTTTTGCAAAATGCTTTTGTATTGTGTTTAAGGGAAGATTACAATAGCAAACAGGAACAATAAGCATATCAGCTGGAAGGCAAAAACAGACAATGACACAACACAGGGAGAGGTGATCCTAATCATAAGGATTTTGGTAAGTGTAGTCACACAAATACTTGGTTGTTGAAAAAGTGGGTAACAGTACAGATCTTAAGAATATTTTTCTAGAGGAAAGAAAGAAAATAGGCAACAGTTGTACCCAAACATGGGGTGAACAGACATGATTTGCAAGGAATTTGCACGTGCAGAAAAATGAGGCGTGTAGGAGGAAGCATCCCTATTTTGGGGCTCAAGATGAGAAGATTTTTCAAAATCTGAGACTGAAGAAAGTTGTCAGACTCTTCATCTTCTTAAACTGTTATTCTTTTTCTTGTAAGAACATGTAACACTATCACAACTCCACTGTAACTTGGAAGTACCAGAACTAAGAAAGAAAACTCCCAAAGCAGTATCTGTTCTTATATGAGTTCATGAAACCCCAGGTAAATTTCATCTCGAGCACCTGAACACATCCATGATTACCCTGTCTAGAGGTTTTGCTCATCACTACATAAAAAATACTCCAATGTCAAAAGCCAAATAAAAGTCCTATACATCTCCTTTTATTAGATTCAAAGGTTGAATACTGAAAGTTAGGCACACTCTGTATGCATTTTACTGAATTCATTCATCACTGAGTGAATTGTACTTAATATCTTAATTTGAGGTTTACACAGTGTAAACCATGTATTTCATAGCAAAGTTTACCTTAGAATCATACAAATTTTCCTCTCAGACAATTCAGTTTAAATGCTTCTTTGGTGTTTAAAATCATTCATCCTTCAGCCTCATCCTTTATAAAACCAAGGCCTACAATAGTCATTGCTTAGTTATTAATAATAGCAAGCTAATGATAATGGCATTTAACTCATAATCAGCACATAAATTAAACAGTTTCAGGGCTGTGCTTATGTGCTTTGTTATGGTTTTTTGTTTCTTTTGGTCAATGTTCATCTACATCTCTTAGCTTTCTGGAGCTATGCTGGCTTATGAAAATTCAGTGTGATTATTCAGAAAGTTTCTCTCATAATTAGTAACTAGAGGTAAATAATTAAAGTCAAAATACACCTTTTAATATTCAGGGAACAGGAAGAGTATAAAAATAACAAAACCAAAAAAGAAAAAAATTACCTTTGAAAATACACTTCGGCATGGAATAGTAGAATGAAAGCTAATAAAACACCACCACCACAATGTGGCATAAAGAGCAGAAAATGCAAGGCATATAAAAATCCCCCTAACCTAAATCATCTGCAGCAAGGCCTGTTTTTCAGTGGAGCTCCAGCTTTTATAAATGTCTGAAGATTAGCCCTTAATTGTACAGTATGTTCACCAGGAATTTTGCTGCTGTCTTATCGCGATGGACAATAACCATAAAAATAACCTGTGCCTGATAGCGCTGGAGAAGATGGTGGAGCATGGAACACTAAACACTTGAATTGATAAAGCTGATGCCAATATGAGCATTTCAAATTATCGGGATCTCCTTGATTCAAATACAGAGATTCAGCACTGACTTATACACTGTCAGTTTTCTTAATCGTATCTGCCAACTCAACTCGCTAAAGTCAGATGCCGGCATGTACTTGGCTTGGTGTAAAACAAGTGGTAGAATATAACTTTGAAATTGGTACAATGGCTGCCTTCAAAATGCTAGTCAGGTACCTGGAGGTCCTTTCCAGCTCATTATAATGGGGTGACTAACGCTCTTGAAAGCCCATGATTGTAGCCTTCTAGACAAACCACGGAGAACTGCCAACATCGCACCAGACTGGAGTGCCACATAAAGCCTGTTAACCAAATCCGTGGAAGTATTTTTTTGGATCAGCTAAAGACTTTGTGTGCTATCTTGGACATCAGGGATATTCATTCTGCAGAGGTGTCTAACTCAGGGTAATTGGGACCCCCATTTTGGAGGCTACATGGGTCCCAATACCTTATTTCAGCAGCTACTGAGAGAATCTACCTCCTAATTTAAGGCAATTTGGATCCTTGTGAAACACCTGCAATAGCACCAAGGAGGTAGAGTGAACACATTCTTTAATGGCACCTTGCCTCCATCTCTCACCTCTAGAATGGGAAACAGCGTGCTTATCTACCTTACCAAGGTTGGTGAACATGGAAGCATATTAAATAGAAACAAAATCAGACATTCCTTTTCTGGGGAGAAGATAAGGACCTTATATAGTTAGTATTTTTAAATAAAAGTGTATAATTTGAAAACTTAATTATTTTGATAGTGAAAAATGCTCATTATGAAAGCCTAATTAAAAGAAAACAATTTTCATTTTAATTATCTTTCATAACTGTAACACACATTTATGAGAAAGTCTGCAGTAGCAATGGGTTATGCACTTTTAAGCAATTAAATTTCCTACTTGTCTGATTTTGTTAGACTAATAAATTATACCAGAAATTTAATAAAGTGGACAGTTAAAGGAATTTAATCTATTCTCTCTAGGACAAACAAGATTAACAAGATAAGGTTCAGATTTGAGAAAAATATTTAAGAGATAAGCTAAATTAGAAAGTGAAAAAAGCTCTCGTGACTCCCAAGCAGTCACATAACTGAAGGAAATAATTAAAAAAAAAAAGAAAAAAAAAAAAAGAAAAAAACAAAGGTTAACAGGCAATATAGGAGTAATTTCTTTTCTCATAAAATAATTAACCTTTGGAAAAGGCTTCCTGTCAACACAGAGGCTTTTACTGTGCCATTTAAGGAACTAGGCACATTCCTGGAAAATGAACAATAGGGAAACTTAAATAAGCCTTTGAAATTAAAGCATCTTAGATGTAGGCAGTTCCTATGAAAGTGGTTCTTTGCAGCATAGAAACCAAACCATTCTCTCTCTCTCTCGAACAGGGAAAACAAACCAAACAGGTATTTTATAAGTGGGAGGAAAGATGAAGCAATCTATTTTAAGTTTCTTCTCCTTCATACATCCTTTAGTGGTTGGTTAAATTTCGGGACTATGATTTTCCACTAGGTGGATTTGCTGATTAACTATATGGGGGTCTGAACACCAAACTGGAATGGATGTAATATCATTCTTACCATGACTAGCTCTCTCCATATGAGTTGCCCTGTCAAAGGATTATTTTGTGAGCAATGCTTGCATATTCTCAGTATTATAATTCTCATTTTGGATTAAATAATGAGAGAAGCTCCTGCTTTCAAGGAAGATTACAGAGATCAATACCTCATTCTTACTGAAAATCAGTAGGATTGAGGTGCCTAACTCCCTTGGACTCCTCTGACACTTCTGGAAGAAGTCTCCTATGGTCAATAATCAGCAAGCTTACAAAGGAAAAAAAAAAAAAGAAGATAAAGTAAGATCCTAATAAATCCAGGGGAAAAGTTTTAAATTCCATAAAGGACATTTATTTTATGTGAAGAAAGAATCATGCAGAAAAGTCATATTGGAATAGCAGTAAAACACCACTCATTGGTAAAGCATTTCGTTTCTGGACAGATGGGAGAGCTGAACATATTCGCCATCTATCTAGAAATCAAATATCATGTACATCCACTTGCTCTTTATTACTTAATTCTATGCTGTGTATAGGTTACAGTGATTTCTCCAGGGTGAAATTGTCCTTCCCCATCTCACCATATTCTGATAATGACTAGAATGAGTTTGATATATTGAAACATTCTTGCCTTGATTGTGTTTTTCATTCATTACTAAAGCTAAGAATATTGAAGTTGCAAATAGTGTACAATATTTTATTAGAAAAATAAGTGGTTCCAGGTCTCAAACAAAAGACTGGCATCTAATACTGTAATAAACTGATACAGTACTCTATGCTGAAATAATCATTCTACGGACCTGGTACAGAAAAAATAGAAAGCCATTACATTCACATTTGATAATTATATTTGGAAGATGCCCCAGGACACAACAACCAAGCAGTGAACTATTCATCTCACTTATAAAAGCCACTGTGTTAAAGTGGAAGCTAATATACTCAAGAAAAGCTGATAAAATGACGGAATACGAACTGCAAGATTTGAACAAAATGGCCGTAACCCAGCAAGGAAGAAACCATTTCCTATGAAACAGTGGAAAGATTCATGATGCATCTCTCCACATCAGCTTCCCCCCTACAGTTCTGCTTCAACAGAAAGTGCAAGAAAATTATTTCTACCGAGGGCTTTCACATGGTTTTATGCAAGCAACAATTTGGGGTATATTGATAGTTTTCCCTTTTTAAAGGTATTCTGTTTGCTGTAAAGATGAGACTTCTGCAAAACACAGAGTGTTAGCACATCATGACTACACAGTATTCCTCTATACTGACTGCACAATGAAGATAGTGTAAATCAGGTGTGCCTATCTCTATGGAGCTCTGTCACTTCACTTGAGGATCTTTAAATAGGCACCACATACAAAAAGGAATATTCATTACTCATATCTGTATTTTGAGGCTTGAAGGGCTGGGAAAGATATATTAAGGAAGAGCAAGAGTCCCCTTAATTAAGGCTACAACATGGATTTCCATTATAAGACAAAATTTGGCTCCTATCCCCAGTTCTAAATTCCAGATTCACAAATCATATTGCCCTCAAGATTTGTAGTCTAGGTCTCAAGCTGAGGTAGGGTTTTTCTACCAAATTTGCAGTAAATCAGACAAGGAGTTCATGAATTATGAGCCCATGAAATAGAGATGTTCACCATAGTTCAAAAAGTCTCAACTTTTTTGTCACTTCATAGCCAAAAAAAGTAAATAATAATAACTGCAACCTGGAAAAAAGAAGGCAGATAAGACTTCATTTAGTAGACTCTTGTGGTTGAGGTCTGTGGCACAGCACAAAAATTGCTTGATAGCAATCACATCAGACACATTATTAACATTTATATAGGAATGCTGATATAAGTTATTCATCCCATGGAAGAGAGAGGTGTAGCCGATATTTGTTCTTTGAATCTGGTTTAATTCAGGCAAGCATAAGTACTCATCAATTTTCTGTGTCCACAAAAAGTAGCCACACACACACACGCACAAATACACCCCCGTCCTAAGGCCTTCCTGTAATTGGAAAACTGTGCTTCTATAGGAATGAATGGAGGCGGGGGAAAGGCAAATATCTAAATATCTAAACCATCTTAAACCCTCAAAAGGTGAGTTAATACACATTTCTTGAAAACCACCCAGGTGAATCTATCAACACAGGCTCCTAATCTATTTCGTTTAATGTTTAATATATTAAAAATGTATTGTGCAGAGTATAAATACAGCGGTGGGGCCATTGTTTTCTTTATTTATAATCTCTTAGAGCATACTCCTGCAAATTTTTCCCATGGGGTCTTGTGAGGTAATGATCAGACAAAAGCATTTGCAAGGGTACACCTTTAAAGCGTGTTTGCAGCATGATTTTAGTTAAGGTAACAGGTATTTTTGAGCTGATTAAATTTACTTACTTCTATGATATAACAATAGCATGATGATAATAAGAAGAAGAGTCATAAGGATTGGCATAAAAATGTGCCTAACACCACACCAGCCTTGTTTATTACACCGCCCTCCAGAGATACAGCCGGTATTACCCAGGGCTGTACAGACAGAACAACAACCCAAGCTCTTTATGTTACAAACCATCCATTTCGATTCTCCTAATGGCTCTACCTCCAGTTTTTGGCAGGACAGAGACAGCTGGTTAAAAAACAATGAAGAGAAGCTGCCAGACGTGATGGAACTGCCGTACCTTCAGCCTGATGCAAGCTGAGGAAGAGGAAGGGTCAGCGCGGCAGAGCGCTCTGCCCAGCGGAGGAGCCTCCCCACTTCCCCATTCCTATTCAGCGGCAGTCCTTGCTTACGGGTGGTGAATGGGCTCCTGGCCAGCCAGCACAGAGGTGCCCAGTAATGTGCATTTGTGCGTTCTCTCAGCCAAGGACTAGTTCTGTGCCAAACAGGAGATGGACCAACCACTGTGTCGGGAACAACAAATACCCTGTTCCTTATCCAGCCTCTCTTCTCTGCCCAAATGAATACTAAATGTTCGAACCAGAAGCCTTCGCATTTTCACACACGCACCAGACTGGAGAAGTGCATCTTTTCCAGAGCTGGTTGAAAGAGTAGGGCAAAATGGTCTTTAACAAACGCAGTCTTTTTCCAAAACAGACACATTTTGTAATGGAGAAAATATAATTTTGAAATTTTCCAGTTTTCAGCAAGCTCTTATTTCTCACTCCACTTTTTCGCTTCTGTGCAGTGACATCATGGAAAATACATCTTTTATCCCTCTCTGACCTTTACACAGAGAGGTTTCCTCCCCTCCTCCCTCCATTTTGGAAGCACTGATTGTGTTTAATGGCCGTTCTTGATGTACAAGATCGTGAAAACATCAGAGATACCTTTTTAGGCTTTATTCAGGAGTGGACTACCTGCTGTGTTAGGAAGCTTCCAACTTCTAGAAAAAAAAATTTAGATTGCTCTAAGCTGTTTCGATGGGAAAATGAAGGGCACATTAAGGAATAAACAGCTGCTTTGACATCACAGTGATATATGAAAAGCAGGTAAAATTCAGTCTAGTTTATTTTTCCTTCTGAGACGTGTAGGTGGTTGAAACCATCTTTTCTAAAGATGACTGAGAAATTTACTTTAAAGTGTATAACCAATAAAACAGTCCTTTATTAACAAAAACCAGGAAAACAACAAAAGAGTTTTTACAATTTCTTCAATGCTTGAACATAATCCCTAACTGCGACTTTTGCTCCCAAGGCTGTTCTGCAGCATTTTCTTGTACAACCAGCCTGGAGCTTGAAAAAGAACAAGTACAATAGCATTAAGCCTCAACATGGTGTGCATTAATAAGCGACTGGTGCATACCTTGGATTTGTTGCATTAGGTAAGAGGATGAAAGCACAGTGCCTTCCCTTTCGGCCACCTAAGAAGCATGCAGCCAGCTTAATAGCACACATCCTGAGGAGGCTAATTACTGGTATAGTGAGCATTTTTTTTTAATTTAAAATACCAAAACCCAACAAACTATTAATTTTGTTCTTTTTAAGCTCTTTTTTAAAACAGTGTTATATGGCAGTTTTTTTCCCAGAGTGCCTTTCCATTCTAAAAAGTGGGTCTCAGAAAGGAGATGTCAGGAAAATAGGAATGGACAGATTATACGTACCTCCTTCTGTGTTATTCCAAATAAACATTTCATAATTTGCTTACTTGAAATTTCCTAAAATTCTTATTCTCTTTTCTCTATTTCCATGGAGCTAGTAGCCTTTTTAGTCATAGCTACTGGCCTCAACAATAAGTTTTAATTTCTTTTCCTTTGTAATAATGAGACTAAACTTTTATTACTTAGCTACTTCTGGTGTTAGCCAAAAAAACCCCACCAAAAACCCCACAAAAACCCTAGAAGTAGCTGAAAACTCAGAACCTGCTGCTAAAATAGCAACAGAGCACTCTAAAGGGCTGTCATTTTCCCAGCCCTACTCAAAGCTCTGCCTTCTCTCAAGCACCTATTTAGTCCTCTACCCCATTAATGTCCTCATCCCACTGATACTTTTTTGTGTCTTGAGCTGTGTAAGGGAATGCTGGGGAGCAAGGGTGGGCAGAGAAGCAGCAGCCCTGTGGTTATCCTGGTGGATTCTTTGAGACGAAATGCCTCTGGCTGCAGAAGAAGTGATTCACTGGCACACATGGTCCCATCGCTTTCTATATTCTCCTCAAAAATACCTGGCAATGGGCATGGGAATTTCTCAGACGATTAGCAAGCAGCAAGATATCAGGGTACAGTACTGGGAGTGGAAATTAAGTTCACCTGCCCACAAAGAAGGCCCAGCTAATCAGTCCAACTGTAGCTTTGAAAAGTCAATATTCTCACCTGGACTAAAATGATGACTATTTCTAACAACGCTTTAAGGAACGTATGCCAGTCAAAGCTTATTAGCACTGCAGGCAGGAGAGGAAAAAAACCAAAACCAAACAGCTTTGAAGACTTTCCATTGTAACAACATCAACCTGCAAAGCTGTATGCAAATACTTATACCTGCACGCTGTGCGAGCATGCCTACTGACTTGCACAGGTGCATAAAGTTAAGCTTAGGTTTTGAGAATTTGCCAGATTAAGATCTCACTTTAGACAGACCACACTCCAACTAGTTTTCCCAGCCTTTTACAGCAGCATTAACCATGGCCCCTCAGCTCTTGTGACAGATTACCACACCTATAATTCTTTTCCTTAGCTGTAACTGATCTGCCACGGGCCCAATGACAGCCTTGTCAGGAGATTTCTGACAGCTCCAACATCTAGATTATTTCTGAATCAAACAGGGGAGGAAATATAATTGCTGTTACCCTAGCAGGTAGCAGCAATCCTTCTTGGTCTGCTGTGGAGGAAGGTTAAAAAACACAAGAGAGCAATTAAAAATAAAAACCCAAACCAAACCAAAAAAACCCCAACCAAACAAAAAAAGGAAAGGAGAGGGGGTTATTGACACACTAGAATCAGGAAGAAAAAAAAATTCATTCCCTTCTCCCCCCAAAATGTGCATTTTTCACACTAATACCAAAAAAGGTACAAAAATAAGATTTTGTGACTACATAGGAACATCCCATGCATACTCCCTGTATTACATGACACATGTGCCTGGCAAGGAAATAAATTATTATCCTTCCTTTTGGGTCTTTATTTTGTTTTCTCTTTAAATAAATAAATAAAACCCCAACAATAGAAAAAGATTCAATGGGGGAAATATTCAGAAAAGCTCAGAATAAGAAGAAGGCAGGGTTAACTATCCTTTCACATTTCTATTAGCCTTTCCACCTATATGAGGATGTCCACCTTGGCAGGGCTTGTGTAGATTTACTCCGACGAATTTATGCCTTTGGTCTGAATAAGTTAAGTAAGTAACAAGGTTAGATCTCAGCCTTGCAACAAAAGCCACCGCTTCAAAGGCTGTTGTGCTGCAAATTCACACAGATACCCTCTTCCCCCCAGAAAACAAACAAACAAACAGACAGAAACCCAATCATTTGATAAATCTTTACATATGCTACTCTATTAATTGATGCATACATTTTAGGAGGAATTTAAATGTATTTGAAATGAGGCAGGAAGGAAAAGGGGAAAAATAAGTTTCTCACTTCAAAAAAACCTGCAATAAGATCATGTTCACTGCTGTGGTGTGCACTTTATCAGTTACACTTCTGAAGATTTTGAAAAATGTGACTGGGAGTTTTTAACAGTACAATGTTCGCAGTTAATCATCAACAACTTAAAAAGACATTGACATCTGTTGTCTAGAGAGAAAAAGAAAAATGTAGGGGGGGAGTTGGTAGGGGGGGTTGAAAATTAAATCAGTTTGAATCCTCCTTAGTGTTACAGAGTCAATAGCAGGAAATTTGCTCTCAGAAAAATGTGGGGTTGTGACCTTCTGTGTTTCAAGACATCCTAATTTAGTTTGATCCTTCATGCTCTCTGCTCCTCCTACTTCTACCCTAGAGGCAGGTTTTCTCCTACTGAGAAAGAGATTAAGGGGGAAAGTGCTGAAAGAGGGAGGGAGAGAAAGAAAATAAGACAGGAATAAACTGGAACTGAAGTCCTAAAATCTAAGAGATTATTAAAATTCAATCACTCTGCAACAAAACTTATTTTTATGCAGACACCAATGACGTCTTTGAACTGATGTTGAAAGGTAACATGAAAACTTTTTATTAGTGTTTGAGACCATTTTCTGAGGACACCAAAGAGTTGGTTTTGACATATACAAGTAGTGCTTATACACTATATAATGAGTATACATCTACCAAGATACTTTTCTTCATCTCAGTATGGACCGTAAGAGTGAATCAACTTCCCAATTAAGTGGTAAACTGTGCAGGCTATGAGACAGCTGATGAATGGTAGCTCCCTAGCAATTAGTGAAGAAAAAAAAAAAAGCCAATATAGGAGATACTAACAAAATTAATCAGTTGTTAATACTACTCAGCTCCAAACCCATTAACTACTGTTGCATTGCTTATCCAAGTAGTGTATTTATGGTTACAAGTACCTGACTTTCCAAGCAGACCACACCATTACGTGGCTGAGTAGAAGCTCTCTAGCTGGCAGAGGTAAGCCTGGGCAGCCCCCTGCAAACAGCAGAGCAAGGAGGGATGTGGAGGGGCAGGAGGTGGGTGCAGCCTCAACTCTGCTGTCTTTCCTCATTTGTTAGCTGCTCAGAGCAGCTGGCAAGTCACCTCCCCTATGTGGTCCATGGGAAGGCAGAGGAAACAGAAGCCCACTGGCATTTCAACTGCCTCCTCAAGGCTAGGCTGGAGATGAGGTCCCACTCTTCACCCCCAGCATACACCAGCAGACCAAGATTTCCATGCAGAGCACTCAGCCCCCTCTGCTCTAACTGTGCCTGGGCTCCATGCCTGGCCCAGCATCTGTCCCTGCCTCTGTCCTCCCAGCCCTATGCCAGGGAAAGAGCTGGGTAGACTAGACAGCTCATGTCTAAAGAGCTGAGATGTCCCTCCTGAACACTGTGGCATGTCCCAGTGCAAAGGCAGGCTCCTGCTGGCCCAGGCGACCCACAAGGGCAGCAGGTCTCAGGAGTCCAGCAGGTTTCATCCGCTGCCAGGTTCAGACTGCACGTGCAGCACTGACCACCCCAGCAGTGCTGGTTACACTAGCACATTACCAGAAAAGATAAAAGGCTCTGGAGTAACCCACCTGAGTCCAGGTTTCTAAGGTCTGATCGTAATGCATTTGTGGTATGACCTGAAACTCCGCAAATTCAGCACGTGTCTTTCTATAGATGTCAAGGATTTTTGCTTCAGGTTCATAAACAGTACCATCGATTGCATTGAAGTTACTTGGCACGTGACAATATCAGCCTCAGAAAATGCTCCAGAACTAGGCACTTAAACTTGTGACCAAACACTGATATCAATGTGTGCGGACATCATCTTCCCAAGCTGATTGTATGTCAGTTTGATAGAGATAAATTATAAAATAGGCTGTCCTTGACTGACAGCTTTACTATCTACCCAGGAAAAAAATCAAGAGGAGACTTTAGATCGAAGATTAGATTGTTCCTATTCATAGATTCCTAGATTTTAATGTCGGGGGGGTTAGGGGGTGGGGAGAAACCACACACATTCATCCAGCCTGACCTCCCACATATCATGGGCAAAAAAATTTTGTATGCCACCCATAACTTCTGGGTAACCATAAGGGTGTTTTTAAAAAGACATCCCATCTCAATTAGTATCATTCAAGATAGGAAGAATCAGTTTCATGCTTAGGTAAATTGTTTCAAAGTTAATTACCTTCACTATTAAAAATATGCTCTTGAATTCAAGTCTGGATTTAACTAGGCTAGCCTACCATCATTAAAAGTTGATCTGCTGTATTCAAGAGCTCTTGATGCATCTTGAAGTGCAAAGACACACAAGAGAAAAAGAAATCCCCCTTTTCCCACAGAAATACTAGAGTCATCCTATGCCACCAATAGAGCTTTATGTAAACCATTCCGATTTAGTGAACTATGTTCATTTCCAATAATAATATTTTAGGTTCTGTATCAACCAGAAATTAGTTTTGGTGTGTCTCTAAAAAGAACCTGGGTCAAATATATATATTTATATATTTAATTACACCTTGGCACATCTGACATAAAGAACTGATTTGAAAATTAAAAAAAAAAAACACACCACCACATTTTCTCTGAAAATTTTGGAATAAAATTTCTGATCTGCTGTTAGCCAAAACAGTTTGTCAAACTTACAAATCATTTCAGTCAGCCTATCTTCAAGTGAATAAATAATCTGAAAAGTTCACTCAGCTGTAATGGTACTTAATAATGGTAGCCACATAATTAACAGTAACTTATAATTTTATTTTCACACAAAGAGTTTACAGCTGATTTTTATCTTACATCTTCAGCAGACACTGATATTTTTCATAAATATTCATCATGCATGCTCATAAATATTTGATTAATATTAATTGTTTGTTTGTTTTAAACATAGCTTTTCCTTTAGTTGTCATGACTATAGAGGCAGGTATTTGCATGGGAAAAAAGGTGGAGAGGAAAAGCTTTCAAAGATGCAGAAGCAGAAATGAGGGACAAGGCAGCACATTACTTCCTAGATTTTAATTGAACAAACAACTGTCTCGTTGTGATAGCAGTTTTTGAAAGGATGCATATTTGCCCTGTATTTTGTTCTGCCCTTTGCAACACAATGGGGAACTTACGGATATCTTGTGGCAGCTACGTCAAGTCAAATGAGCTCAGGATGTCGCAGACCCATAGGTGATATTGGATTTTTTTCTTCTAAGGATAACTGGCAACAAGAGTAGGCTCCTCCCACCATGGGAAAGAGAGTAGAACAGGGAAGAGCATAGCTAGGTTAAAAGATAATAAGGCTTGCTGCCACTGAAGTTAGTGGATCACTTAATTTCTTACTGTTGCAGTTCATCTGTACAGATAAGAGTTATCCTAGGCTGGGTCCTGTGTGTGAAGAGGAACAGGGGAAGAGAAAATGGGTCAATGAACAGCATAAAAAGGCAGCCAGTCCACAGGGCGGGGCTTGGATATGTCCAGCTGCATGTCCAGAGCTAGTGATTTCCCTATATATGCTTGTTTGCCTTTCCACATGGATTCAAATACCACCAGTCCAGGAAAAGATGTACATGAAATTCACTGGACAGACTTTTGCAGAGTATGGTGGTGCCTTTTAACATGGTTTACCATAGCAGGGGACTTAACTGCTTTTCAGTTGCATTTCTGTTCACTCATAGCAGGAATTTATGGGCATTCAGGTACAAGCTGGAAAACTGGAGACAAGGGTCAGTTATCTATGGATGGCATATGCAGCCTGTGTTCAGATGTGCCGCGGATTCCCAGACAATTACACTGGACGTTTATAATGCCTAGGAGTACTAGCTGAAGCAGAGACCTGCACGAGCGAAAGGGTGTTCAGATCTAGCCTGGATGCTTCAGCACCAACCCCCTCTATCCCAGTGCAGAGCAGGCAGGATCCACAGAAAGCAACCAACTCTGTTTACTGCCAGCTGTAGCTAGAACAAAAGCTGAGCTCATAAACCCAACCAAAGTCTTGGACTGGCTGATCAACTATCTTCATCTCATATTCCCCCATCCTCTGAGATCTGAGAAAGCTCATTGCACAGAAACCACTCAGCCCAAGTACATGAGCACAAGAGAAATTCTGCAAGAATCAGCTTGGTCTGAAAACGCTTATTAGCTCCAGGCTGGTCTTATGAAAAGCCCCTCAAATGTCCCCATGCTATGTTCCCTATTGCTCATATTCCATGTTTTTTCTAATGTACGAGATTCCCTAGACCTCCATTACCTACAATAATGGGGTTGTCAAGATCACCGACAGCTACGTTAGCATAAAAACAATACAGAATGCAGCTCTTCCATGTTTCTGGACCCGAGCCAGCTATTAACCATTGGCAATTAAAAAGAAACATTCTCTTGTGGCAAAATGATTGTTAACTGTCTACTGTAAGGTTTCCTAGACCTTCTTTTCAATACCTGGTACCAGACACTCTCCTGAAATTCATAGGTAACATTTAGTATGGAGGTTGTAATAGAAATGATATTTCAGAAGTCATTCAGCATCTTTCCATGGAGAATTTTTAAGGTTTGGGTTTTTTTTATTTATTTGTTAGCTTGTTTGTTTTTAATTAAGTCAGAGAGCAAATCAGTATCTCTGTTCCATGTATGTCTCCCACGCTCATGCACAGGGCATACCTACACAAATTATGTAAGATTTGCAAATTACTGGCTATAAAATAAACATGAATTTCCAATTCTTTTCTGTTGCCAAAACCAAGTTAAGTTCTAGAGGACAGAAGCTACACAAGAACCTCTAACAGGGCATATTTCTTCTGCACCCTCAGTTACTACAGCTGCACTTGGAATACTGATGACAGTTTGGGTCTCTCAAACTTAGTATCTGCATTGGAAAGATAGAAAAGGCTTAGCTACAATGATACCTGTGAGGAGAAAATGAATGATTTTGTTTAGTTTTGAAACACACTTGAGAAGGTAGTTGCTAGGAGAACTCTTGTGTTTCATACAAAGAAAAATAGTAGGACTGCAAGTCAAATACTCAGGAATTAGAAAATGGCAGAATTAAGCTCACCTTTTCAACCTTCATTATGTTCTTCCCTGAAAATATCTTCAATTACATTATAACATAGTGGGTTTTTGCAAGTAAACCCCTCCTTCATTCAGCTTGTAAATTGGAAGGTGCTTACTAAATATGCAGCTATTTAATCTGTGTTTTTATCCCAACTATCCATGCTCCCAATACACTTTACAAACACAAGACTGAATACGCAATATACAGGTTCCAGCTAGAGGTTTCATAGATGTCTGCACTGTAGTGTTTGAAAAAGCTGAAAGTATTGACAATTTTTATTTTGTTTCCACAGCACTCAATTTTAAAGGTGGCAAGTTGAAGTTCAATGATATTGAGGTGAAATTCCTTATTAATATCCTAATGTTCCAGACCACCTGAACATTTACAACAGGTGGAAAGAAAAAATATCATTACAGTTGTCAATTATTTAAAGGTTTTTGCCTTAGGAGGTTATACATGCAGTGTTTATAACGTTTTAAAAGAATCAGTATACTTACTTCTAAGACTGCTGCAGACTAACAAACAATTTTTCATTCGCTGCCCGATTGATTGTTTTCATGGGGAGATGATGTAAAGTAAATGTTAGTTTATCCTTACATTCAGTCCCCTAATGTCTTCCAAATTATCAGTGGAGATATGGCAGAATGATATCAATGATCTGCATAACAATAAAAAAGCAAATATTTTGTTCAAATCTAACAGATGAAACATGAGTCATATTGCCTGGAGTGGCATGAGTGGAAAATGCGATTAAAAACATAAAAGTGAAAGGGAAAGAGAACAGCAAAAGTAGTTTCTAGTTTACAGCTATTAAAGTGCATGAAAATTACTAGAGTTACTGCACTTCAGAAGGTCTGGTTTGTGCCTCTGAGATTCCAAAGCCCTCAAACAGCAATAAACTCAATATTGGATATAAAGACACATGCATAATATTTTCACCTCAAACTGAACAAACAAGAGAAAATTTTCATAATACCTGAGAGAACTGATATTTAAAAACTTGGTACTTAACTACTTCAACAAATAAATATAAAAGTTGTGCTTGTGTGGTTTTTTTCTCATTTTTATAAATGGAGAAACAAGGTAAGGCCCACAAAAATTCTGATCTCATCTCGTTTTTAGATACCAGTGAGTTCAGCCTTGTGTGGCTCAATGGTTCTGGTCTGATACAGTACAAAAGCGCAGTCTTTCTGGGGAATGTAGATACAGGTTTGAATTTCCAAATGCACAGAAAAACTCACAATCGGTCAATTTAGGTACTTGTCTAATTGCAAATATCAAGGCTAGCTGATTTTCTTCTGTCAAGGTTGGCATTTTACATAAAAATATACTACCTATGTCTCAGCCCTTGCCTCTTCTTCCAGCAACTGAATCTCCCAAAATCTCTTATTTGCCAGTTTTACTCAGAAACAGAGAAAAAAATCCTCTTGCTGTCTCCTGCTGGTGAAGAGTCAATAATAGGCCATTAACATCTGTCTTAGTTTAAAGCAGAATCCAGGCTGCAGGAATGCGGTCAAGTAAACCACCAGTGCGATGACCCCCAGATGACCACAGAGCCAGAGAGAAGTGCAGTACAGGGCAGTGTATACAAAGCAAGACGTTTTGCTTAGATATCTTAATAGGAGGCCAGAGTTCCTCACAGACAGCTTGAAAATTGCCTTCTGCATCACAAATATTACCTTTCCCTGAAAGGAAAATACATCATTTTTATGCAGCTGGAAAAGCAGTTAAGTAAACCCAGGAATCTAGTCACAAAATATTAGTTTTAAGTTCTCCTTTTCTACTCCCTCTCCTCTCTCCGTTGCTAAGGTTTTTTTAGTATAGTCCCTAATAACATGTGCTTGACAAATGGTCATTAACTTCAATTAAGCAATTCTAATCCTGTAAAAATTAGTCAGGTTGTTATTGCTACTGATCTGATGAGTCTGCTAAAATTAGCATAACACTCTGTGGTTTGCTCTGAAAACATATTATTGATTGGATGTTTATTTTGCCATTTGAGTACAAAACCCCACCACAGTCAATATCCCAGTCTCAGTGAGGTCAGTCCGTAGTCTCATTGTCTTGTCAAGGAGGAGAAATATCAGTTAAATGCAGTCCTCTGTGCTTTGGACCACTTAAACAAGAGCGTGGAACTGCAATTGAAAAAACCTTAGTACTTCCCTAAAGTAGGGTTAATATACATTGTCCCTGGCCAGTATATCTTTGACCTTTGGAAGGCACTGTTAAAGGTGTAGTCAGGGAGTTCCTATGTAAGACAAAACTATGTTTATTTCAAAAATTGTAAGATCTACTTATGCAGAAGGAAAACACAGGACTTTTACAAAAAAATCCTGAGTATTCTGATAGGTCTTACTGCTCTACCACGATGTGAACAATGACTGAGTTGCAGCAATCTAGGAGGCTACTGCTTGTCAGCTGAGAAGTGGTGACTCTCCGTAAGTAGGTTTTCAGTCTGCTCAAACTCTGAGATGAAATTTAGTTGTTTACACAGCTACAAAAGCTCAGCTGATTTGTGGATACCTTGTCTACTTGCTATAACCTAACTGTTAGTACAAGCTGTTGGCTTGGTCTACACGTTGTCTGCAAAGTAAAACTATTTTGGTTAAAGGTAGATGATTTTTTGAAACCAAACATTTTTACTCTTTTATAACCTCAAGGTTATATATGTGGCTACAGCAAACTACAGATGCTTTATTGCTATGGTGAGTCATTTTCTTTCATAAACAAGATCTACTCTGCTTTTATAAGAAGACAACTGCAGTTGCACTAAACTAAGCAGGACCATTCTCTGTTAAATATATTACTATACATGAAGGTTTCTCAAATTTTGTTTATACAAGAAAAAAAATCCCAGAAAAAAACATTCTTCAGAGGTTCCCCCCTCCCCTTCCTATTGAGTGTCATAAGCAATATTGGAGGGGAGAGGTTGTAAAGTGTCCCCCACGCTTGCTGTTTCTCAGGCAAGCAGAGTAAGTCAGAAACTATTATTTGGTTACTAGAATTTTTCATCCTCCATTGAACAATGTACATGACCTTTAGTGTAGGTTTTAAAGCTCAGTTGCCCGTTCATTAGGTTCACAAACTTGTCAAAACGCTGCAGGACTATGTCAATTATGTCAAAAATGCTTACAGGTGCCACAACACATGTCAGCACTCAACTGACTCCTGTCAGCCATTGCTGAAATGACAAGAAACCCTTCTGGGGACAAAAGGCAGCAGAAGGAAAGAATAGAATCCCACTCATTTTGCTGATGCTGGCCACTGTTTTACACTAGTGAGGGTTATTGCAATTCTTTATTTCACTGGAATGTGCAACATGGCTCTTTAATGAAATGAGTAATTACTTAGTTTCCTCCTTCACATCCCTGTTGTTGATCATGTTATACTCCGAACATACCAGTCAGATAACCTAATAGTTGGGTTCTAGCTTCGGTACTAGCTTTGGGAAATGCAACCAGAAGTCAGCAAGTTCTAGGCTTGGGTAGAACATGTCAAAAAAAGTTAACATTTCATGATTTTTTAACTGTTTGTTACAGTACCTTTCTGATCAACACCTTTAAAAAAACCCAACAAACACCACAAACCCTTGTGGTTAAGATAAAATTTGATTAAAAGTATAAACATATTCAGAAATTTTCTGGAAAACTCTTTTCCCATTTTGCAGCCAGTAATACTCTGCAGTGAAGTTTCTGAATATCAGCAAATACACTGTATATTGCCACTTAGATACTAATCTTCAAAATGCAAACAGTTTCCCTGTGCTCTCATTCATGTGCTGATTAGAATTATTTCCCTCCATTTAAACCATCCATAAAGAATGCGGGAAATTAACAGCAGCTGGAGGAGAAACAGAAGATGCAAACAGAACAGTTTGTGTTGGACAGTAGGTAGCACTTGTCATTCTCTTTGCCTATTTAGACTGCCCTGAACTATTACCTAACTAAACAGTCCTGTTTTCTTTCTCCATAAAACCTTTCCAATAAATGACAGAGTGCTTTACAGGCCAATCTGGTGACAGCAGAAGGGTTTATAATGTCACTGGCTAATAGCAGGGCAGAAGAAAGTGACTAGGTGAAGTGTCCCAGAAATTTCAGATTGAATACAAACAAGAAGCTGCTGTGTACTAACTTTTTTTTTTTTTCTTCTCATAACCTTTTCTCCAGAAGGTGGCTTGTTCTTCTCCATCTCATTCGGCTCACTAGAACACCTAGTAGGGATGAGGGCTCCACTGGGCTTGATGTACAATGACTATGATAGACAACAGTGAGCACCAAATTGTATCCAGAGACTTAAGACTTAGAAAGTAATTATATAACAGGGACAAGCAGAGATAGGGAACACAGCAGGGAACAAACGGTTTGCCAAAGTTTTTTTGGCATGCTGCTCCTTTCCATCTTTTACAATAGCAAAAAAAAAAGAATAGTCATCCTGTGCTTAGCATTTTTCAGCCACAGGTCTCAAGGAGCTTTGCAGACTTCATTGTCATTCCCAGCTTTTGTATGTTGGGAAAAGAAAGTATGTGGCTTGCCTGAGGACTCACAATGACATGACGGCACAGTCAGGAACATTGCATATTGCACTAAGTAGCCTTCATATTGCTTTTCCTTTGGTTTGGTTTTTTTTGGTGTGGGTTTGTTCGTTCGTTTGTTTGTTTCATAAATGACATAGTATTACTTTTACCTCCTCTCACTCAGTTGTCCTCCTTACTTTGAGGAGCAGACCAAAGGACGGTAGATCCTATCCCCTGTTCTACTGCAGAAAGGGCTCTGGAATGAGAATGAGGACACAGAAGACATGCCTTCCACATAGCAGTGCTATAGATGTATGGGGGCCCGGCTGCATTTCCCTCCTTTAGAGAAATGTGGATAAGACTATGGAAAACAGCTTGCTTATGTCCTAAATTTCCTTGTGAGGGCCAAATACTGCTGTTGCATCAAGCACACAGATCAGACTAGTAATTTGACATGGAAAGGATAAGAAAATTGTACCTGGAAAGCCTAGTAGGCATACAAACTTCTAGTTCCCACAGGCAGCTTGTTTAATGTCATACCTAAACAGAGCTGCAAGCGCTCTGCAAAATACTTCCCTTCCCATTCACCTCAGTATAAGACTTCGAATAGGAAAATAAAGGCCAACTGGACTCACAGAGACATGGCTTAAAGCTTCAATGCATTGAGAGAAAATGGACTGGCTCTGGACATTTGCAAAATGAAGCTTAAGAAGGGGGTCTTGGTCTAGACTCTTCCCAATCTTGGAAATATTTGTAGCAGAGCTTTTTATTCAGTTACATCTATGGTCTGAAAAATGGGTGTTGAAGCAGGAACCTTGTATACACTTAGTGCCCTGAGGGTTTACCTCTCTGATCATGCAAAGGCCTATGAAGGCACAGAAGTAGCCATCCTTTTCAAGTATCAAAGCTGGGTATTAACAGAAACACTAACATCTGCAACAGGGTTGCGGGCACAGAAAATGACAAATGCTGACAGTTCAATAAATGACATCAAGAACAAAGAGCTAAATGATGCACCCAGCAGCTGAAGGGTGGTCATGACAGTCATTAAAAATGAAAAATTACTACCTTAATACATTGTGTCCTCACCAGCAAACACTCACCTTTGTGTCTGTTTAGACTTAAAAAATCTACTGAAACAAACAGCTAAGAGTGGAAGCCACACAACATCGAAAAGTAGTATCCTGATAGGTTCAGTCATAGCTGAGCAGCAATGTATGCTCAAATGCATGATTACAAACCTGCCTTAGACTGTTTTACTGGAAAACTTTCCAGCTCATTTTCACAATGCTATTTCTGTACTAGAAAGGAAAAAAGGCAGCTGCTAGGATTTCCCCAGCTGTGATCATCCACACTATATGCCTGTGGGTTCCCTGTACCACCCTTGGGACGAGCAGCCAAGGCAGAGGCTCTGTGCCACCATGTGTGCATGATGCACAAGGCAGTGCAACAAAATTCACCACTGAGTATGTTAGAAGATGTATTGGAGGCTGTTTGGATCAAAATCATGGCGTGCTGAGGTGTACACTAAAGAGAAAGAGAAGCACTCCCAGTAGTATTTCTAGAAGCAGCAGGTGACTTAAAAACTTCAGACTCACTTTCAGAAGTGTATTGGACAGCCAAACTCCTGAACTAAACTCAGGGTAACACGCTTAGCTCGGTATCCTTCCCTCTTTTCTGCCTAAGCGTTACATGGTTTGCTTTTTACTAGAGCCTATTACAGTCAACAGTGCATCTTTATGGCTTCCAGTAGGTGTGCTAACCCAATCATACTTAGTATGGACATTTCTTTACTGATGCTATCTGTGGTGTTCCAAGAACTTCTCTGCAAAATCAGCCAAACTCTAAGGGTCACTGCTGCCTAGAGGTTTCCCATCCATCAACCAAATCTCTTCCAACACAGTTCTTGGGAGGAATTAAGCAGTGAACAAAAAGAGCAACAGAAATGAGTAGAGCAATCAGAGAATCACCATTAAGACTATTATAAAAAGTAAACCTCTAAAGTTAGATTGCTTGGAGCTGCCCAACTCCATATTTGTGACTTTTGTCACAATGTGGTTTGTACAATGGATCCCTCCGTTCCTACAGCAGCCCCACAACACTCAGTAGTTCAATGGTTATAGAAACTGCTTGGAGTAAAGAAGCAACGAGTTCCAAAATTCCCTTCTGATCCTTCCTCATATGTATACAGCTGTCATCTGAGTGGTCTAAACTCTCAGAAGTGTTGGTGTGTGTTTTGCTTTGAGCAAGTTCAAAGGCTTATGTCAAACACAACAGTTGAAAGACTGAGCGAGCTATAGTTCAGAGTACTCATGGGGCTGATGACTGGAGCACTTGCCTCTGCTCCAGATATTTTAGGAATATCTCTGGGATCCAGTTTTGTAATGTAAGTAGAGGAACATGTAGTTTATGTAGCTGGGGAAATACAGGAAAGAAGCAGACACCTGTATGTTCTATATTACCAAGTCTTCTGACCACTCAGAAGCAGATCTCTATGTTGCTGTGAAATCACACTGGTCAAAAATTTTAGACAGGTAGTTTAGGAGTAAAATTTTTAATGTCTCCAAGTTTGTCAGGAAACGAACAAGAATTCTGAGAATATAAACCTGTGAATCTAGGCACTAATAAGTACATTTTGGAGGTTATGCGGTGCCAAAGTCCTTTTATGTATCTAACCTTATTTCTTCTATAGTGCTATCGATTTACCTAGACCTACCCCTGAGTAAAGGTACTACTCTGGGTGAGATTATTATAATTTGACCTTTAAAGACAATTCCAGAACATCCTAGTTAATTTAATTTTATAAGTGACATTAACACCTATCACATACTACAGATGCTCTTAGAAAATATTAAAATGAACAGTGGATGCATAAAAAGAGGCAACAGAGCACCTAATGCACCTTAAAATGTAACTACCTCACAAAAATGTCTTCAGTCATATTAACATCCATAAAAGGAAAAAATAGTGCTGGTGCTGTGAAGTCCTTTTCTTCTAATACACATCCTTCCCAAAGTGTTGTGAGGGAAGGCCTGGGAGCAGATTGTCTGAAGGTTCAGCACCTCGGCCGTCCTCACAGACCAGAAAGATCGTGTTCCAGAGCCTTCCTGTGTCTATCTCTAGGGTGAAGTTCAGATCTGCACAAAGGGTCAGCAGAAGCCTCACTTTCATGTTAGTCTTAATAAAGCCCAATCAAAATACAAAATATTAAGCCCTTTACAAAAGAGACTACAATGAGGAGCCTGAAGGAATTTCACCTGTAATACGATGTCCAGCTAATAAGCCTTTTGAAGCTCACATAAAGAAGGCAAGGAACCAGGGTTACAGGTAATCCAAGTCTCAATCAATCAAGGTTTTGACAAAGTAATATCAAAACTCTAAATCTTGGAGACTCAACAAAAAGCATTTTCAATGCAATAGTGACAGTCCTAGGTAGATCTTTTTAAAGGTAATATTTTCATTCGCACTTTCCAAGCTCATCTGTGTTCTGACAGGGGTTGCGTTCAACTCTTGCTATCTGATTTTCAGGTTTCAGAATTTCATAATTAAAGCCTGTGGATATGTAGTGCCAAACTTTTGCCTCTTGAGTTAGTAGCTTTCCATGACTTACCATATTTGAAAATGTTGGTATGGATACACTGTACATGTTTATTTGAAACTACAAACCTTTGGGTTTTTTTACAATAGGGATCAAATTAGGAAGAAAAACAAGTGTTTTCAAAAAAAAAAAGAAAAGTCTAAACTAAATAGAAGTCTAGCGAGCCTAAATCAAAAGAGTAATAAAATATTTATTCACCTGAGCTCATCAAATGCATTTTAAGACCATGGTTTACTACAAATGATACACAATTTTAGAAAACAGTTGTCTTAGTTCTGTCCTCCCAAGGTACAGCTAACACAAAGTTTTTTTCAAAAGCATTAAGTATTGTTACACTAGCAATGAATTATTTTCCAATATTGATGATCAAATGACTCTTCATTTGATGCCACACCACTTTATCAGATCATTTCTGTAAGACAAATGAGAAGACAATTCAGAGTAACTTCACGTTAATTCGGAATTTGGGTCCTTTTCAAAAGGTCATCTGAGTACATGCAAATACATTTCGTCAGTATACCATTGGACAGATGTGAGATCATGTCAATGTGTTTTTACATAACTGCAGATGGGCTTTCACTTCTTTTATTTCTTCCATCTCCTACTCATGATCAACTCTTAAAGATATTAATTAAGTTCAGCCTGGGTATGTGGATATGCAACCCTACTACATTCAAACAAGTTGTACGTGGACGGAAAATGGTTGATTTGGCCCATGGCTGTTATGGCTTATCACATCCTTTTATAATAACTCTTACCACCATTAACCTAGTATTCTAATTTGATATTATTCTATTTTCATTGTGAGTTTCTGATTTCTCTTGCTCTGCACCGGTCATATATCTTATTTTCTTTCTTGGCAGACTGCACTGTATTCAGAAGAGTCTGACACTCTTGCACATCTGGGTTTTTTCCTCCTCTAAACAATCACCAACCTTGCAGTTCTACATGCATTTCCTGTGATGCGCTTTAGTTTGTCTACACAGCTGTTGCAAAACAGTAGGCAACTTTTAAATGGAGTTATTCTCATCAGTTTTGCATCAGGCACCATGTACTAACCCTTTGCCTACCTTTATATAAACTAGTGGTAACCTGCTACAGATTTAAGAAATGTACTTTTACTTCTTTGCCTGGAAGAAGATCCACATGTATTTTGGGAGGTGTGAGGTAAATGCTACCTTACCTGCCCTGTCTCTTGATTCTACCCTGTCAGAGACTGATTATTTCATCCTTACAAAAGAAAACTCTGTGGGAGTTTGCACTGCTTAAGCACAGCGGGAAGAGACCCATAAAGATATAACGGCAGAAAAGAATATTTGTCCTTTGCATTATCAATCCTACTGCGTGACAAAGGCAGGTAGATCCTTCTGCCTCAGGGATTAGAAGGCGGCACAGGGAAAGATGACCATTTGCTCCTTTTCCCCATAGTTATCCTTTCACTCTGTAGGTCTCCTACCTACTGAGATTTTTACCTTCCCTCACATTCAAAGTTCCTTCTGTCTATGTATTTGTGGACTTCTCCTTTTCACAAAATCGTCTTTATCCACATTTGGAAAAGCATACGTGAAAGGAATAAGCTTGCAAAATAGAAAGCAAGAGTTTCACTCAGCAAACTTCTTTTTCTTACCAAAATTAAATTCCCTTAAGAAAATGTATTGTTCTTTATAGCTAAGGTAAATTCACACTTCTTATCAGGACTGTAATAAATGCACTAGAGAAGCTGATAAGGAGCATTTTAAACTTTGGAAACAGGAAATGTTGCAGCAATATTAAACAATTTTCAAAAGTAGCATCATGTAACTTTAGGAAAAAGGAAATTACAAAAATGGGACAGAACTCACAACATCTGTTGGAAATACTTGAGAAAAAGTGACCAAAAGGCTGAAAAACTGGGAAAAGATTTTTCCAGAAACTTTTGGAAATGCTGCTTTTGACCAATCCAGAATAAAAGAAAACTTCAAGCAGAATGGAATGTCACCTGGAAGAGAAATAACCAGTTCCATTACCTACAAAAAAATCAGTGAAATCCTTTGAACAACTGACAACACTTAAAACGGCTCTCCTATGAAGACCAAATTCTCTAGCACACATCCTCACTGAAGTTGACAGAACAATGCTGATGTTCAAACGTGCAGAATTTAACCCCAAATATATTTGCATTAGAGTCCCTTTATGAATATGAAAGCAATATTTTGACAACAAGCTTCTTTTAATTGAGAAAGTTCTACATTTATGCCATAGAAGAGGGTCTCTAGAAGGCTATATACCCTAATTAAAGGCCACAGAGAAAGGTAATCCATTCTGCCTCTGTTGGAGGTGAAACATCCTACCAATGCCATAATATAATTTGCATCACTATCATTACTGCTCGTAACCAAGTTCTGTGATCTTGAGATATAATTAATGTAGATGGAGTTGCATACACATAAAACAGGAATAGCTCTTTTCAAGATGTCTTTGATCCTACTCATAATTAAACCCCACACACCCAAATATAGGATAGAACAGGCTTTCAGAAACATTTGCATAAAGGTCTCCAACTCTGTTGTACATTTCCTCCACAGCTTCCAGAGGACTAATGATCTCATTTTTCACATTTTGAAATCAATGATGTTTGTGACCAGGTTACGCTGAAGTTTTGGGCGTGCTTCACAAAGCCATTTAGAATAGTAAAATTGGATTATGTATCCTTCTTAGGTCACTGTGGTGATTTTTCAGTCATTTCAGCATGTCGCACACGTCTGTGGTAGCTCTTAATCTATTTTTTGCATATATTTTTGACAGTTTTCTGTAATTGTTCCATTCTGACTCCTTTTCTGTCTGCTTTCACCCTTCCTGATTCCTCAGCTGTGACAGCAATGACTACTGATCATATCTGATATGTACAATATAGCAGCTGAAACGTGTCTCAAGTCATAGCTACGGAAGCCTTTACAAGTACCTGGAACTTACTTCGTTTTACTTGAAGAACATATGCTTTTATTACATTTTGATTTTCCTGATGTCATGAAGCTCTTTTTGTTATGCTATAGAATGGACAGAAGCTACTCAGATATATATACCTCACATACAAATTAACATGCACATGACTATGCATACACAGGTTCTTAGGAGAAAATAACCAGGTAATGGTCCTAGGGTGACCTGGAGATTTATAAATATACAGAGCGAAAGGGATGTGACCAGATAGGCAGCCTCTTAAGAGCTACTTTGCCTCTGCATTGGTAGGTTAGGGCAAATGCTCTATAAGTCCACCTGAGATGGCTTCCCTGGAAATGTAGCTCTGGAATTGCAGCAAAAAAGATGCTCATTAACACAAAGAATAAGCACAGAATTTCTGTCTGCCAGAGCATCCTGGCACTAGTAACATCCCCCGCAGGCAAGAAGTTTGTCATTGTTTCACTTTTTTGTGGATGAAATGTGGTCCTTCTCAGAGATCCTACAACTGTATCTGTGTACCATTTATATCTAGCACTGCTCCTCAAATCTGAGCTTATGTGGATTTAAACAGTGTGGCAGCCTTTTGCTAGAACTCTATTTGGGAAGAAAGTCCCTCTGTTGTGGAACAATATTTTTTTCGCATAGGTATTTCCATTAATTTTTATTATAGATATTATCAAAGATAGCATATAAAAAAACCCTATGCTACAACTGTCACATCAGCCCTATTCCAGGCCTGTGATTTGTCGGGAGGGTCTTTACATTATCAGATACACCACCTTTGTTCATTGTCTTAGTGCCTCATACTTGCAAAGTGCATAGACTCCTTCATGCCACACTAAACAGTCCTTGTTTGATAACTTGAGTAAGCATAAAACCACCAGAACCATACTAGCACTTGACAGATGCATGGGACAAACTGCTGGGTCCCACACAGTGTATTTATCCAGCGTGCTGGCAGGATGTTTTCCTTTGCAAATGTAAAAGGACTGATCACTGCTCTTGTAGAAGGGGGATGATTCCTTATTGTGCCACATCCTTTTATCATTTCTGGCACTGATATCTGTGGCAAGAAATGCCTCTGAGACAGGAACAGTTACACTAGAGCCAGTTGTTGCTGTTACTTAATTAGATTCTCATCCTGCCTGTTAAATTCCAGTAATGTTTCCTGGTTGTTTTCCATTAAATTAGATATTTTCTTCTGTACAGTATCCACTAAATTATGTTGAAATGCAATGTTTATGTACCCACAGAGAAGGACCAGAACATGTTATCTGCTCTAAAGCAGTGCAGCAAGATGGCAGCAAGACTGATGAAACAGACTGGTCCCTCCCTTTCACACATGGCTATAGCCCTACAAAAACCAGAGCCATGTCCCATGTATAACAGGGCAATACAGCTGCAGGCCTCAATACTCCTTGTACTCCAGAACAGACTAAGATCAATCAGCCACCAATTTATTCCTCTCTCATCCTACAGCCTGGCCATAAACTTCAGCTGAGGTTAATACAATTCCTGCAGCCTTGCCTTGGCAAAATTTTTTTTATTCTGGCTTTGATACAAGTTTTAGGGTTTAGCCTGTTTTACCATTATAACAGAGCTTTGAGAACTCTTATTGTATGGTAGAGTAATGTAGACTAATAAATTGTCTGAAAAACCAAAGAACTTAATCCATATTTAAAACCTACAGCAAATTAGATTCAGAGAATAACATGCAAGTAATGTCATGTAGGTTTCTAGTGGTATCATAAAACGACCCTTGTTTTATTCAAACAATTACATTTTCTGAACACTGTGATTAATGTAGGTGATTTCAAGCTATGTGGCTTTAATTTTAAACACCCACCCAACCCCACAACCAACTACTACCAATTAAGGACAGATACTAAACCTGCTTAAAGCTGCATGAAAGAAAGAGAAAGTGAGAGAAAGTCTTTTGATTTCTTCGGATTATTCATCTTTAAAGTACCTTATGCTCAAAATCAACAGAACTATCTCTCTTTTGAAAGCCTGGAAAAGTTACTGGGCATTTTGGCCCTATTTTTAACTTGTCAGGACATACACTCTGATTATTGTCATGCCCTGAGTCCAAGTCAATTAGAGTATCGAAAGTAAAGTCATTAGAAGTAGTGGAGTTACGAGCCAAAAACCTTCAAAATATCAGCATCCAAGAGGGATGCTCAGACAGGGCAATTTTGTAATGACAGTTTTGTGACTAAGAACAGCCCTGAAGAAGTTTTCTGTGAGAAAATGATTGGGGACAACTTCAGCTTATCTTTTAATTCTGTAAAATTCACTAGGAGTTTTGGTTGAATAAGGGTTAAAGATTACACCAGCAATTTCTAATCTCAGTAAAAGAAATACAACAGAACTCATAGCAGTTTAAACCAAGGAGTGTATTGTGTATATATTTGTGTATACTGATTTGCATAATGACAAATGGTTTTAGCTGTAGTCAGTGGCTGAAAAACCCCTAGATTTGGTTTTTCATAATGCCTGTGGAGTCCAACTGTTCTCAAATTCTTTTCCAGATTGTAGATCATAATACTTGCTAAGACTGAGGTTTTCAAATACAACATCTTCTAACCCATGCTTTTAAACCCAAATCTTTCTTGAAGCAATTATCAATTTTGACTGTATGAAAAATTAACATAAAAGGCAATTAAAGCAGCAAGAATTATTTTTATTTATTTATTTATTATTAACAATGGGCCCATTTGTTTTAAACATGCCCCATTTTGAAATATGGACTACTTACGATCCAGGGGTTTACAATATATTTTTATTATTATCAAATAACCCATTGTTGCTTGCACAGTCTATTGCTATAATAATTTTTTGTTATTTCCTGGCTCTAGCTCTGTTTTCCTGTGTTTCTGTCACTCTTTCCTCCCTGGCTCCATCTTCCAAGTAGGTGACAGATGGATTTTTCACCAAAGCAAGACAAGAAGCAGCCATCAGAGACAGCTTGTCATAAGCAAACAGCAAGAAACTCTGCTGCTGTAGGACTGAGAGATGCTCAGCTGTTGAGACAGAATAGCCTTCCTGGATCACATGAAAGAGCTCTGAGGATGAATCCTGACTCTCTACTGCCTGATGTCTTGCATTATTATTAAAAGAATGTCCACAGTGAGTGCAAATGGGATGCAAGGTGCCACCAGCTCTGGATCCCCCACTTCAAGGCTGGGGTTGACCTTGGCCACCTTAGAAATACTGCTTAGCACCATAACAAACTGTTTTGCATAGATATGCACTGCACACCTGTAACGAAGTAACGTAGGGGAAGGTGTAGCAGCCCTTGCATATGCCAAAGTCCTTCTCACAGCATCTCAGATGGATGGTAGCTTCTGTTTTCCTGAGCAATAGTGCTGGCTAGGTTACAAGAAGTAATAATAAAAGGGGTTGCTTTTACTTCATGATTTTATGCTGGAATTGTATCATTCTGGACAGTATTTCTTCCCCAGATGTCACTAGTTTAATTTTATTAAGAGAATAGCACCTATTCCACTGAAATCTGCTGAGATAAAGCAATTATGTAATGCAGAAGTTCTGCAAACCTGATCTATATATTGCCGATCCATAATTTGTGCTCTACATGTCTGAATTGGTTTTAGCACTCTGAGAGCCAGCTTATTTTATTTAGCTTCTGGTTAACACATTTAACAGGGATAACTGAAAGCTAGAAGTGCATGCGTTTCAACTTCTTTCAAGTTTCATGAACATAAAAATAGGAAGATGTCCAAAAGAGGTGCATATATCACTTTTATGGCACAACGGTGCTGTTTTCAAAGCAAATTGGGTGTCTAGTAAAATGTGCAAGTGATGACATAGAATTAGACTGCTGTAAATGCTTCACAAATGTACTGGGTCACCAGGAATAAAGCTGTCCACTTTTTTTACTTTGCTCAGCAGAACACAGGCTGCTCATATTGAGGTTTTTGCCCTGTGAAGTGACTTATTTCCAGGCATTTCACCTGTAAGCCAAATCCAGGCAGGAAGGGAGGAGGTCCAGAAGAACCAAAGTTGTGAGATCTGCCTCCCTGTTTCCAAAGGAGCCGATCAAGTGCACAAGTACTTTGTATTGGGAAAAGGTGCTGTAAGATGGGCTTGGGTGTGCAAGTCTGGTGGCCCTAAGTCTGTCTAAGGCAACAGCTTGCTGAAGGCTGGTCAAAGAGGTACATGTAGGTGACTAGAAATAGATACCACCTAAAAGCCGAGTCACAATAACTGAGACAAAATAGCTGCAGCAATAGAGATTCTGGGTAATATTTCAAAGCAAAGCACCAGTTTTCATCAGTATAGGATGTCATAGAGGAAGTAGTGGGAGCTCTGCGGACTCCAAAATTCTGCTGATGGCTTGAAAATCTGCCACTCCTAAGAACAAACTACTCAAGTTGAAGACACGCTGTGACTGCCATCTCCTGTGAAATTAACAGTGCTTTACACTTCCAGTTTAAGAAAGATCCTGATAGATGTTATTACCAGAGTACTGAAATAATAACGGCTGAAATAATAACGGTGCAAAACCTAAGGAGAATTCACAATCATTATTGATGTTTCCAGATACTTTTTTTTCTAAATTCATCTGAATGATTCCTGAAGTTCTAGTTAAAGATTTACAGATTTCCACAGCTATCCCAAACACAGTCCTATAGCACTGATGAGCAATGAGATATTTGGACTGAACTTTTCATAAATATTGCATAGAATTTTACATCTTTACATTCCACCAATAGAGGAAAGCACCTTTTAAAGCAATATATTGTTCATGCACCAAAACTGCATTTAATAGTTTTCCGCTGTATTGCTTTTGGTTCATTAACATTCATACTGTTGTCTGCCACCTTATTTGTTTCAGTGTTTGCTTTGAATTTGCCTTGCTGAAATAGTTTCACACTGTGCTTGCTCTGGCTCATCTGCTGTTTCTATTTGACTAATGTTTTTACTGTATGTGTATATTTTATATATTTATGTAGATTCTGTGCTGACTTATGTGCACCCATACACACAGTTACCTTTTGGGGCAAAATCAGACAGCCCAAATTCAGTCTTGTTGAGTGGTCTTTCCTAAGAATAATGGAGCCAGGTATTCTTTTGTCACAAGCACTGCTTATTGATAATTAACATGAAAAAAACTTCCTTCTCCCCAAATAGTTTCATTGCTTAGTTCTAAACCTTCTATGCAGGGCCTGACCCAAAGCTAAAATGAAATTGATCGTCCACCTTGGTGCCTGTCAGAGGAGTCCTGGAGATCCAGTCCCTTGAGACACAAAGGACTGATTTGCAAGAAATTTTTTTGGAGGCTTACGCGAATAGGAGGACTTGATCTTGTTTAGCCCAAATGGAATAGAGTTATCAGGCTGCACAGTTTCAATCAGGAGGTGCTATTTTGCAATCTCCAACAATGCCATAGACAATAACTTATGCTGTATACACATGGAATACATGATACTTTCTCTAGCAAAGGCCTTTTACTTTGCACAGTTTAGAGGTATCAGGATATTCTTACAGCCCGCAGCTATACTCTTTCTTGTTCTTCATGGATCAAAGCATCTTAAGAAAGGAAGAGATAATGCTCTCCTAACTTACACAAACATCTAGATCCTGCCATTCATTTACAGCTGCTTTGTGTTGCTTTGCAGGAAAAAAAGTGGAACAGAAAAAGGCTTAGATGATGAGCATTCTCCATGCACACGGAAATCCCTCAGTAGCACTGTCACAGCATATTGGCTTCTTCATCACCCTCTGACTAGCTATTTGTGCAGTCAACGACAAGAGGCGTATCGATGACAAAAAAAAAAAAAAAAAAAAGTCAGATTCTATCCCTTTAGCTCAGACTCCTAAACAACACGCAACCCAAAGAAGCAATTTAGAACTGAAATTTCAAGTCTTCATAATAAGAATATTTGTATCAACTGTGGAAAGTGAGCATTAAATCCTTCAGATATTCAGCCTTGATAAACCAAGTGTATTTAAAATTAAAAAAGTAGTCTGCCCATCGACATCCCACTGTTCTGAACTGGTTCATAGTAAAAGCATTGGATGAGGGTCTAAGTGTCCAGAAGAACATTTAAGATAGTTACCACAGTTAGTAACAAAATTGGTCAAATGTTAGTTTACACTAAGAGAAGAACTAAGGTTAAGAGTCTCTGTGTAAACCAGATGTTTTCAAATAAACTAAATTTTGTCCTAGAATACTTTGAGAATAACGGTCTCCGGATACTTGATACTTATTTCTGAGAATCTGTGGAGGATGGGTGAGGTACCAGAAGACAGAAAAGAGGTAGACATGGTATGTATCTTTACAGAAGGGAAAAGTGAAGATTAAGGAAAGGAACAAGGAAATTATAGAGTAGTCAGATGAACTGCAATTCTAAGAACAAATAATCAAAATATTTGTAGACTGCTATGATGGATTGACCTTGGCCATCAGCCAGATGCCCACCCAGCCACTCTCTCACTCCCCCTCTTCAACAGGGCAGTGGGAGAAAATAAGATGGTAAGTCTCATGGGTCAAGATAAAGACAAGGAGATCACTTACCAGTTACCATCATGGGCAAAACTGACTCAGCTTGGGAAAACTTAATTTAATTTATTGCCAATTAAAACAGATTGGGACACTGAGAAGCAAAGACAAAATGAACACAACGCCTTCCCTCCGCTCCACCCCTTTTCCCATGCCCAGCTTCACCCCTTCACTCCTGACCGGGGTCTCTCCCGGGGCCGCAGGGCCATCTCTGCCGGGGAGGGGGGCCCGGAGCACCTCCTGCCCTCCTCCCGCTCTCCCTCGGGCTGGCAGGGCTGTTTCTCACCCCGTTTCCCTCCCCCTGTGCCCTTTGCCCTTTCTTCCCCAGGCTTTCTTCCCCGAGGCTGAGGGGGCTCAGCTGTGCCCGGCGGTGGGGCCGCTGGAGCCGGCGGGAACCGGCTGGGTCCGGCCCGGGGCAGCCCCGCCTCTCCCCTCACAGCCGCTGCCGCCCCTGCAGCCACCCCACTGCCAGCACCCGGACACCTGCACCAAACACAGAGGCAGGAGATGATTCCTGAAACTGCTGAAAGATAACGAGGGAACTGGTGATAGCCACGGATTTGTCAGGAAACACGTCACCTCAGACAAGTCTAATTTTGTTATACAATAGGTAGTTAGGTTTGTAAATAAAGGAGAAGCAGTAGGTGTCATATGTCGATATCATTTAGGCTTTTGACATAGTCTTACGTGACATCCCAAGAGCCAAGCTAGGAAAATATGGGAGACAATAGATAAAGCCTAGCTGAACAGCTGTAAGAGAACCTCAATTGCCAGGAAAGTGTCAGAATGCAAGGATACATCAGACAGGGTACAGGACGGTTTTGCCCTTGTTCTGGTTCTATGAAACATTTTTATTAACAGCTGAAAGGAGGGAATAGAGAGCATGCTTGTTTCACTTACAGATGACACAAAGCTAGCAGGACCAGTAAGTGTAGCAGAGAGCAGGATTATAATTCTAAATGATTTTGCCAAACTTCAGAAATGGTCTGAAAAAGAAAAAGATGAAACTAAATGGGGGAACCACCACAGGAATACAAGGTGGGGAAGACCTAGCTGGAAAGTGTTCCTTCCACTAAGAATTCAGGGGCTGCAGGGGATCACCACACAAGTCAAAAGGCCCTTGCAAAACAAGAACCTTTTTTCTGCAACCAAAGTGGGGGTTGGAATTGTTTTCTAGTATGTGATATTTAGCTAACGCAGTAATCCTTTCATTCAGTTCAGCCAGTAAACTGTGTCCTGTTTGGGGACTACACATCAAGAAAAAGGCAGATCTGTCAAAAACAATCCAGAAGACTGAAACAGCAACGATCTAGACAACATTACGCAGGAAAGGTTGAAAGAACTGACACTTTCAGGCTAAAGAAAACAAGGTGGAGGCTGAGAGGGGTGAGGAGACAAGCAGAAGGGGAGACAGCAGAACAGACTTCAACTGTGCAAAAGCCAAAAGCAAAGAGGAAAGGTATCAACCGCTTTTCATGTTCATTGCTGGCATAAGAATTACGGAGCTTGAACAGCAACAAGGAAGATTTTGGTGAGCCACTAGGAGAACCAGCAGGACAAAGAAAGCCCTGGAATAACATGACCACGAATGCTGAGGAACCTCCATCACTGAAGGGCTTTAAAAGCAACTTACACAATCACCTAATGTGAAGACATACTTATGGCTGATTTCACTCTGAAGTAAGGGGATGGACTACATATGAGCTTCTGAGTTCTACCATTTTTTGTTTTTCTTTCATTAACATCAAGTGGTAGTAATACAAATCTCTACCTTTTCTTCTTCTCTTCTTCCTACAGTCAAGAAAAGACATGAGAGATTCTTTTGTACCACTGAATATACAGTTCCTTTTACCTGAAGTTCACACTACCAACCTGTGAAATAAGGTAAGATTAAACAAGTGCTGTCTGAGACGAGAAGAATGCTGAATTAAAGAGTGTCAGGTATGGATAAAGTAGAAAACATAACAATCGTAGAAAGCATGACAGCATAGGAGATTCCTGATCCTACCTTTTGGTCTAGTTTCATCTTCTCCTTCAGCTAGATTTTTCTAAGACCTTGGTTCACCTATGGTTCACCAAAATTAGACAATCTGAATCTTCTACACCAATTTTCTGTAATAAAATCCTCTCACAGTATGAAAGGAAACAAACAGATGATACTGATAGCAGTTTACTTAATCTAGGCCATTTTTCCACTTAGTTGGAAGAAGGCAGAAAAACCTGACAAAATTCTTCTCTGAACCCTTAGGGTAAGGAGGACTTTCCTCTGCAGTGCACAAGAAATATGAAGGGACATGAAGAATAATTAATTGGAATCTCTAATTAAACAGCAGAGCCTAAGAGATAACTTTGTGTCATCCGGAAATGTTCTCAGGAAGTGACATTGTCTCAAATGAAAGTCCAGATGTCGATTAATTGCAATTCAGGCAACCTTGAAACTAAGCAGAAAGTGACATGAAGGTGTGAAGTTTCTGCAAAATGTCCCTGTAGGATTTAAAGGGTAAAACATTTTGAATGAAGATAAGTAGGACAAGAAGTTTGCCACATCACATGTTTTCCCATTTAGGAACTGACAGGACAAACCACAAGCAGTTGCCTTGAGCACTACTTTATATTCAGGGTGTGAAGTTAAGTAAGGAAAAGGAAGTGCAAAGAGAGACATGGTTTAACATTGGAAATTATCAGGGCTATCTGAAGTGAATCAATTCATCAGATAGGAAACTAGGAACATTGGGGTAAAGGGCTGAGTATCAAACTATATTTTATCTCTTTTTAAAAAAAGAACATTAAGGTAAAAGCTTTAAATTTCCTTTTATGTTCACCATAATCTAAAGATTAGAGATATCTGATAGTTTCTGTGAAAGCTCATGCTCAGAAAAAGTATGTTTGAGCAAAAGAATTGCCATGTTTAATTATATCACTGTTCCACCTAATTTGGTACCTTTTCTTCAAGACTTACTAGTACCTCAAAATGTGTCACAGCAAAGTATGAGAAGCACCGTATAAGATTACTCTGCCCTTAGGGAACATGTCTTGCCAAGCCCTGTTATTTAGTAGCTGGTTTATGTCCTGAATCATGAGGGTTTATATCACACATAAATTTTCTATCCAGCCTAATATAACTGTTCTCCTTATTCACAGACATGTTTATTTCTGATACTGTATCTTGTGGTAATGACTTAAGTATGCCAGTTAGTCATCGTACTAAAGAGAAATTCATTTTATTGGTTTTAAATTTGTTTCCTTCCAAATTCATTGAATCTCCTTTTGTTCCTCTCTGATATGGTGATACACTGTGTGTTAGAATTAGTCATTATTTTATGTATCTCTGTCAGTGTTCTCCCTTATTACTAGTCTTTTCAATGTCATTTCACAAGATTATTTTCTATGCTTCCCGTGTGAAAACAAAGCATTCTGGATTCCAGTTTTTAAAAGACATACTTTTAATTTGTACCCATGTTTTACCACATATGAGCATTGGCTTCCAAAACAACAGAGCCTGTGTTCTCCCAGCAAATTAGGAGGCCTGGTTCTCTTGTAGTTAAAAAAAAAATAATAATAAATAAAAATTGCATGCGGTATTTTTAGTGTACCTAAAATTGGGATACAAGTTTAAAGATCAAGTTGTAAATGTGGATATTTCATTCAATTAAACTGACCTTGAAAAGGCATTGTTTTCATGACATTCATTTTCATTAGATCTTTCCATAGTTTGTCTATTAACTTTACTGCATTACATAGACATAGAGGATGAAGGTGGAAGTATGTGTGCTCGATTTACCCAGGTGTTTGGATCATTGGTAGCATTCATGCCAGACCAACAGTGCAACAGAATTTGCAAGAATGGACAAAGCCTGTTCAAAAAGAGACACAAAGGGAAATGAAGTCAGACAGGAGCTGTTTGGGATGAATGTTGTAAAATTTAGAGCCACCTGGGAAGAGCTATCTGTCTTAAAAAAAAAACAACAAAAAAACCACACTAGAAATGTGTAGGAATTGATGATAAAGCTAACCAAGGTGGGGTAATCCTGGGAGAACAACTTCAATGGAGTTATATTGACACAGAGTCTAAATGATAGCAGCAGGACCAAAAGCCACAGGGAAAACACATTAAAAAAAATTGCAAGTTCTTATGGACCTCAAGGCTCCCTAGAGGTAGTCATTAACCCTAGGACTTTTTGCATGTGTGACATAAATTTTGATATCTCAATGGGAAAACATGAGAGCAATCATCATCTTACGGTATTTTCCCAATCACCATGCCCCAAGCCACTCTAATAGGAGCAGAACTGGGGTGACACTCAAGGGTGCTGACTAGCAGCCTTTGCTGCCGCCTTTTAGGAGAGGCAGTAAAGCTAAAGGTCAAGTATTGCATTTTGTTAGCAGCCTAGTGAATAAATACATTGGATGTGCCTCATTTTTTTGTGTTCACAGTACCAAACATGTAAAATATGCAGTGATGGATGACTCCTAGATTAACTTATTCTCAAATGTTTTTCATTCTTATATTGCTTTCAGTAAATAGTAGCAAAATAGCCCATGTTGTGACCTGAATAATTAATGCTTAAATATATAGCAAATAGTCACTTTGCCCTGGCCCTACACTATTAAATCTGTCTGATTTAGAAAGCTTTTGGGATTGTCCAGCTGTTTGGTGTCATCTCCCTTGCATGCTGATGCTACAGTAGGTCAAACTACTCCCTTCAGATGATATTCAGCTGTTTCTAGTATTGTTACTTCAGAAAAAAACATATCACAAGGACCTGATTCTAGTTTGCATCATGCCCTTCTACTGTGCTCTGGAAGAGCAAAGGAGCCTGAGACTTGACCTTAACTTTATTCACATCAACTACATGGTCCTGTTACAAAATTTGATTAACATCAGTAGGCCATAATGTCAATGGAAATCAGGCCCAGCAATGTAAGCCCTACATTTTGCTTAGTCCATGATTTCAAATTCAAAAAAGAATCCAATGTTCTCTGTAAAAACTGAACCAAAATGAAATTATTATTTAAAGGAGTGAAGCAGCTTTGCAGGCAAAGGCAATTGAATATGTGGAAATCAAGTTTACTTGATCAAATGGCAAGCAGAACAAAATCAAATTATGCACTCTACTAAAACGTTCTTTTAATAACAACAGAACAAATTCAAGCCTTCCAAGTTTCCCATGGGTTTTATTAAAGTAACATATTCAGCAGCTAGCTTCCCAGACCCAGGAAGGAGCTAAACACATCTTTTCCCCGCCTTACTTTTCAGTTTTCATGGATTGCTAATTGAAACAAGAGAAGTGTCTAAAAGGCAATTGGAATTATCAGGATTTTTGTGATTTGATTATGGACACTTTCACCTCTGGCTGACCAGATTATTTCCTGTGAAGGTCAAGGAGACTGAGGCTTCAATTCACCAATTCACCACATTTGGCATAAGACTAAGCACATAATTATGTTCTATGGCTTCATTAATATGCAGTTGTGATAATTCTTCCCTAAACTGAAGCTAGAAGGTCTTCATTCTTTCACAGCTGGTACAAAATATATCATGTGTCTCAATCTATTTCCTATTGCACGCAGACCTGCAACTGAAAATGACCATCAAAACGGATAAGCCATGGCACTGTTATCATATTGGGCAATGATTAGATTACCCAGAACAGTTTGCTAGACCTTTAACACCAACTTACAGTTCAGCACTGACAGAAGAAGAGATGATATCAGACATTCAAAAATACATAAACAAAAAGAAGTGTGGATTGAAAATGACACCTCGTTCAGACTCCAGAAAAAAATAGTCCCTACCACTTCAGTTAAATTTAGAGGGAGGTTATGAGCTGAGAACTGATTAGATAATCTAGTTCCTGTTGATTTGTGTCAGTTACAATTTACATTTATAGAATACCTTCAAAATACATAATCTTACTCTCTGCCTCACATAAACACTTAAGAAATCAGTGAGGTCTGGTCTTAATATCTTATGTAGCATTTTAAATACAAAGAAAAGAAAGTAAATCCAACACTATCAATTATGATAAATGGACTTGATATAACAATAAAAATATATATTTCTCCTTAGAATAAACCTCACCCTAGGTAACTGAGAGCTAAAAGGGACTTGAATATCATTCTTTGGTGATATAGCAGTCTCTCTCCTGTTAAAAACATATGGGTTTAAAACACTTTAAATTTTAATGCATCAGGCACCAAGTTGTAAATTAAGAATGAGCCGGTTATTTTGTGTAATTCAAGAAAGGCCATCTATCTTGCTAAGTTTTCAAATTTTTCACAGCTCTCATTTTGCCATGCTTAAGACATATTGTACATTATCACTTCATCTATCATATATTATTACAGATAAAGTTGCACATGACTTCTAAACGGTAAAGCCTCTGTGCTGCCAACAGTCTTCGAAAACTACTCCAGAAGCAGAAAAAAGCTCAAGGAAATCAGTGAAAAGTACAAGGATAAAATAGAAGCAGAGGAAAGAAGAAGAAATGAGAAGAAAGGGGGCTTCAAGCAGTCTGCTTCTCCTTAATGAGATTAATCCATATGTTTGTTTCTGATTTGCCATGTTTTCTGTTGTTAATAGATTTTGTGGGGTTTTTGTTGTTGTTGCGGGTTTTTTTAAGCACTTTATATAATCCTTCTATATTTCTTTTTCTATTGTACTGCAGAAAACATCACTGTGCTATTTCACCAGTAAAGTGAGTAGACTCTTCCAAGGCTATGTGACTGGCTGAACACTACTGAATACCAGAAGTTGCAGGCTGCTCCGGTGTCTTTTTTTTGCAGCAAGGCATTGGTGTCAGAGTATCCTGACTGGACATGGCCACTGAGAATCAAAGTCTTCCTGACCTCAGGCTGCACTTTTATTGTCTTTGGAGGGGAAGGGGGTGGGGAGAGGGGGAAGAGGTCTGTCCCAGGAGCTTTCAGTTTCTTCAAATAAACTTCAAAATTGAGATCAACTCAATAAGGAGAACAAGTGCTACTTTATGTACTTATCTGATTGCTGCAAGCTGAAAGCACACACAAAACTGTATTCACACTATTTTGGGCAGATACATGGGCTCTACCAGTTTCCAAAAGCTATGACCCTATACTTTATAAGAAAAACAGTCACCAGGCTTCTTTTCTGGCCATAGGAGTATTTTTTTGCATTTAAGCCAAATAACCATTTGGGGGGTCATATATATTCATGTTTGACTATTTCAATGTAAACATTGGCTTGATTAGCAAGACTAAAGTTTCTGCATAAAGCAGACTTCTGTGCAATTGATATTACTACAACTCCACTGTTCTCTGAGGACCACAGCTCAAGGAAGCAGCTTGGAGGAAATAAAAAGGTAAAAAGGGTATTATTTCTCTGGCACTGCTCAGATAAGTTGGCATAATGAATGCAATAAAAAAAGGAAACTTTAGCAGTTCATTCTTTCAAAAAAGTAAGTTATTGATGTGATCAGAACAATAGCTGTTAATGGATGAAGATGTTTCGGAGTTCTTATGCACCTGCTTATTCTTCTGTTAATTAAAATCTGTGATTGCCAGAGTAATTTTTGCATTGCATATATATGCAGCTTCAGAAGCAAGTGACACATTTTGCAAAGAAAAATGCAAACCAAAAACCTTGCCAGTAAATTCATAGAAACATAACTTATTTTAGAGTTTCTAGGTGAACAGAGCACTTATAATGTTGCCACAAGAATTCAGATCAAAAATTCCAAGCTTTATCCAAGTGAGTAATATGCAATGGCAAACAGTCTAAGCCTAGGATCGTGTGCTGATTCTGAACTGGTGAGACTTTTGAACTGAATACAAGTTGGAAAAATGAACAAAAATCCTTGCTAGTTCAGTCTTTGGCCTCTCCACTGGGGCCTCCATCAAAAGGAACCATTAATGCCAGAGTGGACAAGGAGCAGAATTCCACATGAAGGGAAAACTATTTTAGAGTTTGGTCTAAAAGCACCATAAAGTTTTTGAGAGACTCTTGGCTGAATTTAGAGGATTCTGCAGACAATTTCTCTTGTGCTTCTTCAGGGGAATAACAGCTACAGGATTTGTTTTGAAGAGGATATATGTGAATTGTGAAGTATTTGCACTAGCTAGAAGTAAGCTGAAAGTGAACAAATGTAGTTAATTGCAATCTTTTTAAGGATGTGAGCAGCGTACACAAAAACAGGGCTGGGGGATAAAGGAAATGCCTCCTTAGACACTCAAGCAGAATCCAAAACCTTTCTGACCAGATACGTATATTTGGTAGACATGACCAAAGCTCATGTCCACCAAGAAGAGTACAGTCAGTGGTATCTAATAGTTTTAAGGTTTTTCTTTGTAATACAAATAATAGAAGATCACCGTATCCAATGTGCTGGCAAAAGCTGACACTTACTACAATGTATTGTAGACAAGTTTTTACATGACTCTACGGAAAGGGACTTCTTCGATTTCTTAGACCCCTTAGATTCAGGCCCCTGTTCCTGAATGCAACTTTGTCAACTAATCCCTTTCATAAACTGAAGATTAAAGTGCTTTGCATACATTCATTAATTAAGCCCCACAGTTACAGCTGTCAGATAATATCACTGAATAATTTATTTGACAAATTTCACTTTTTATGATAAATTATTCAATGTTCTTAATTCTTATTATTTTCTCTGCAATTTATACAGCTGGGCAAGCAGTTTGTGAAGCACAGTCATTCAACAGCCAACTAGGTATGTTCTGAAAAGCTTAAAAAAACCTAAATAAAATACAAGTGCAACTAACATCTTCCTAACCCCTTATTTTTTGCCAGCTTTAGTCACTGATGGAGGTTATCTTATATTTCAGAAGTGGGAAACCTGTAAGATTTGTAGACATCTCTGATATGGGTAAAAGTCAAAGGTTTGAATCACAAGGCCAAGACCAGGGGCTGGGAGCAGCGACTGGGGTGACACACAAAGTTTGATTTCTAAAAATTCACAGCAGGAAAAGCAGAATTCAGGTATACTGAAATCCATGTCCTGCATTTCAGCAGCATCTCAGCTACTGCAGCAAGAACATCAATAAGCAAAATTACAATAAAACACTACTATACAAAGCTCTGCAGTAATATTCAGGACACAACAACTGAATCTTCAAATGCAAACAAATTATTTCCTTCCCTTCTGTCTAACAAAATTAAGAAGTGGTGAAAAAATCTCCCATGACAAGTATACATCATGCCTTGAAACTTGCAACATTTGGTTCACCAGTGGGAAGAGAGAAAAGGTAGGAACTCTATTGAAACATATTGTGCTACTTGCCTACCTGCAAGAACAGGTATTTGGTCCTGTTGTTCAGGGAACAGTCAGAGGACTGCAATCATTTCATAAAATACCATCCATGTAGCCCTTTCATCAGTTGATTTCAAAGCAATCATAATAGTTATAAAAAGCAAAGATAAGAGAATGCATGTGTAGCATGACCCACCCAACACAAGCAAATTTCAAGAACTTCAGGAATGTTATTTGGTGTTCTGGGACCTCAGGGAATCCCAGAGTCCAAAAATCTGAACCCTAATAAGCCAACGTTTCAAAAATTGAATTAATTAGAACCTCAGCCTAAGTTCAGTTTTGTCTTGAAACTACACTAGGGGAGAAAACCTGGCGTATCTCTGTGTCCTAACGTTGGGACTTTTTCAAGGAAGACTCTCTTTCCAGCCTAATGTAATCAAGAAAGGACACAAAAAGCCTTTTTTTGCAAGCTGTGCTTGCAAAGATGTCATAGAAAAAGCTGAATCTTGGCTTTGCCATGTCCCCTGTATGTCCAGCTAAAAAAAGCAAACCAGATTACAGGTCTTTCCTCAAGAAGCAACAGTTTGTCTCCTCAACCCTTACTGCTCCAGCACATATTTGTTAGATGTCGGGCAGTGTGTATGTACTGCCGTCCTAACAGACTGCACAGGAGGACACAAAGTGACAGGAAACCTCCTCAGGCCGCGCTCCACTCAGACCTTGCCCCGTCTCACCCACGTGCCGGAGGAGTAAGAGATACATAGGAACTGCTCCTCCTACCAATCCATGATCACAGTATGCATAGCTGCAGCAAGGGAATAAGGGAGACATTAGCTAATTGAATTTGTCACAGCTGGATGAGAAAACAAAATGCACAGATACAAGTGGTTCTTGTAAAGAGCACTGCATGATATATGTCAGTCTGAGAAAGCAAGGTATGGATTAATTGCCAGGGATTGACGAAACATTTCAGAGATGAAGTCCAAGATTTACAGTGCATCCTTTTATTTTTTAGGAAAGCCTAAGTAAATTGGCCTAATCAGTCAAATTAAGGAGCTCTTCCCCCCTGCATGCTGAATCTTCTTCAATGCTAGTGAATTTTTCTAAGCAAAAATTAATAAAAATGTCTTATCATAGATCAATAGTTGAAAGTGATGGACTTACAGTAGTGAATTTAAATGAGCCTGTGAGTCTAGGATCAAACATTTCCTTCTAGTCTGGGGAGCTGCTTGATTTTTTTCTGTTATCTCTAGTGATTTTTTTAAAGTATTACGTTTAAGTTCATTAACCTCCAAAATTATCTTTAAAGTGAAGGAGGAGGAAATGACATGTACTGGGATATATCAGAATTTAACAGGCTGTTTTAGTGTTGTGTTTCTGAGATTGTCTTATGTCTTGCTTAGGAAAAAAAAAAAAAAAGGGAGGGGAGCAAGAAGGGTTTTGAGACAAGAATAAATGGGTTTGGATTTATGTGCTCTCCTGGAGTTACATTCTGTTAATATGGAAAAGGGTGTGACAGGTTCTAAATTTCCATAAAAACAAATGTAAGAAAAAGAGGCAATAAAAACATTTCACAGAAGATGCACCACCCTGCCTGCTGCAGTCGCTTCAACGGAAAGTGATGCTCCAGCCTCTGACAGCGATGCTTGTGTGAGACATGACACACTGTAGAGGTCTGGCCCTTTCACAAGTCCCACTTGTGAAAGCAGCTTAGTTAAACAGTTGCTCTGTCTCTTTCTTCTAACACATGATTTTTAATGAAAAAATGGTAAGAAAATAAATTCTGTTTAGTAACAGCACTTAAAATTCCTTTTGGAGACCTCCTTGGCCTCTTCTGTATGTCCCCACAATCTTCCCCTGTACGCATCAGCCACAGACACTTCTTTTGAGAGAAAGTTAATCAATTTGGTCTTGAATCCTCAAGTCTGAAAAAGAAACCAGCTTTAGATAGCATGAGAACCTATGACTGCCATCATCTCTGAAAATTACTCACACCTGTAGTTGAAAGATTTTGTAAGCGGCTGATTTCATTTAGGTGATTTAGTTTAGTTATATATCCTCCACTGGTCTAAATCAGTACTGCTTTACTGACTCCACTGGCTCTTTGTCGTTTTGTATCCAGCTGAGCTCATAGCTCGCTCTTTCTTGCCATGAGCAGCAACCATTTATTCCCCAGGATTAACATTAACAAATAAAGGGAAACATACCTAATATCCACTTTACACCAGAGAAAGGCTACTCTCCACTTGACTTTTGTTGAATACTGGTGACAATCTTTTCACCGCCAGTCAGCCTGTTTCTAAGGTTTACATCTACACAATTATTTTTTTTTTCCTCAAAACAGAAATTAAATTGGTTGGAAGTTAACCCTTCCAGCAGTCTAGCTGATGTTTTATAAAAGTCTTCTGCAAGTAGCTGCCTCTCTGAATTAATTATATGAATGAGACCGGCATATATTTTGGAACAAAGATATTCCTAAATGCTTTATATTTACATTATGAATATTTATTTAGTGTAGTCTGGCAGACAAGCAGATGTACACCTTGTCTTGCAGGACCATTTGAAATATTAACACATTTAGTACAGCTGGATAGTAAAATGATAAGTTGCCTTACCTAAATCCTTGCCCACTAACTCTGCACCAGACAGTATATTTCCTAATGTTCTAAAATTCTGAGCAGCTTTGAATAACCATCAGTCTCTCTACAGCTTTCCAAAGAAATATTTATTCTGTCCTGAACATGCAACTTGCTAGTAAATTAGCAGAGGGCTCAGGAAAGAAAACAGATCAGGTTTCACAGCCTGGTTTCTCATTTTCTAGCCAGGAGAAAAGCAAGTTTTATAGCACTAGGAAAGGGAGACTCAAATTTCTCCAAGGGATTGCATTATTTGCTTCAAAACATGGTAATTTCAGAGAGTCATACATTGCAGGATGGTAGTTTCAGAAAAAGGAAAAGATCAGTCACTAGAAGAGGAAAAGGATCTGTTGCTGTTCATATCCCAAGGAAAAAAAAAAAATTAAAAAAAGGAAAAAAAGGGAAAAAGGAGAAAAAAAAAAAAAAGAAAAAAAAAATCCCCCAAAACCCAAAACAACAAAAAAATGAAAAAGGAAAAAGAAAAAAAAAAAAAGAAAAAAAGAAAAGAAACAAAGAATTGGTAAAAGACTCAGAAAGATGAAAGAAAGAAGGAAAGAAAACCATACTGCTACAGTATTAATAGACATACCAGGGCAATGGTACCACTTCTGAATACAAATCATACACAGGGTTAAATGACAACAATTCCATTCAGAATTAAAATAAAATTTATTGCACTTCACAGCACTTTAATTAATTTATTCCTTTACTCATAGACTGTGTTTTCTGTTTCCAGGCTAACAATGGAATGTAATAATCTGCTCAGCGGTAACCCTTCTTTACTGAATGAAAATCCTGCAAAAAGTGTTGAGCTTGGCTGAAAAAAATTAAAACACATTCCCTGAATTATATTTTCACCAACTACTCCCTTTTGATTCAAGGGCAAATACGGGTACAGCAGAAACCATTTAAAACTTTTTTACCAATAGCAACAGAAAAAAAAACAACCATGAGAAATAACAAGAAAGCGATGAATGCTCAGGTATACTATCAATGATTAAAACCCTACACAAACACAGGCACAGCGCAACTAGACATGAAGAACGCAGTTTGCAATGACACAAGCTGTCCTTAAAGGGAACATGCTTAATGTATTCAGGAGCTGTGGGAATGAAAAGTACCATGGGCATCGGATTTTTTGAACCGGGCATTTGAAGTGTCAGCATTTCCGTCCCCCTCTTGGATTTTTCAGATGAGTTTTATTCTGTCCTGACTGGAATAAAAAAAGAGATTCTAGCTAAGAAATATGCTGAAACACTTTCATTGTAAGTGTCCCAATGCCTTGCTGATGCAGCCAGCAGAAAAATAGTGAAATGACGGCTCAGCATCAGCATTACTGAGAGATATCTAAATAGCGTTTTTACAAAACCTCATGAGGCTTATGGTTAGTTCCCCCCACTCCTCATGTTTATATTACTTGCCTCCTACAAGGCATTTTCCAACACTTTCACTCATATCACAAGTTTTAAAAAAATGCTACTAATTTCAAACTTTCTACCGGCTCCCGCCTGTTCCAGGCTTGTGTACCCAGAGAAGTCAATACGCTTCAAACTAGCAGAGGAGTTCACAGCTCACAACTTACTATACGCCAAGCTTCCTCATGGAAATTCTTACTATATACTGAAAAGAGATCTTTGTAGGCTAGCCTACTCCAAGTTCTGTGTTTTTAATAAAACACAGTCTTTCGTTGATGTTTGAGCATTATACACAAGGCCTTATGTACTGCAAGTATTTTCAGAGAAGACTCACTTAAAGCAGAATTAACCATGCCACATAAAGGTATCATTAGCAAGTACTACATTTTGCACACAAGGAAACACCATAGAGTTTTGTGATATAAATTAATAACTCTGTATTGAACGTGGTATTTCCAATATAGGCAGCTTCTCAGTAAAAGCAGTCAGTACACTGGACCATCTTTTATGCAGTAATGTTTGTTACATTAAGCATTCATTTGTGTCTATTCAAGAACCAGAGCATGTGAAATTTTTTGAAAGACTCGAAGAATGCAGAGCTAACATATTCCCAAATGAGAAAAGAAAAAGACAGAGAACTCCTTTGGAGTGGTAATAGCAGAAGAACTAAACACATTTTTCGCATAAAGCTAACACTGGGGGAAAGGGTGTTTTCATACCAGAGTCCTTATTTACAGAGGAAAGTCCTAGAAGTGCCTCTAAGTGAAGTGTTGGTAGGAAAGCTTTTAGAATATATTAATAAATGAGCAATAACAAATTACAAGGACAGCGCGATATTCACTCAGGATTTCTAAAGAACACTGTTCAGATCTGAAATTGATGAACTACTAAGAGTAGTGTGTGATCCACCTTGATATCAGAGGAATGAAACATGCCAAATATAGTACCATCTGGTTATGTAAATCTCAGGAGGATCCAGTTTTGGCTTTCATTCAGGACAAACTGATAGAGAAAAAAAAAAAAAAAAACAACACCACCACAACAACCAACCAACAAATAACAGAATTAATAGACTGAAGAAAAATTACATATTGGAGAACTCTAAAATGTGGAAAGATATAGAGAAGATGAGTTGATAATAACATTCTGCTTCTCCTAATATCAAAATTAAGGTATAAGATTGCATGGCAGTGGATGCAAAATAATGGAAATGAATTTGTTTTATACACTGATACCTAAGAGCTGTTTTCAAGTTAGGTCTTATTACACAAAAACATAATTGCAAATAAACTGTCAAAAAGTTTGTCCTTGAAGAATTTCTGAAAATCAATTTTTTCTCAGACTTATTAAACTACAGAGGAAAAAAAAAAAAAAAAAAAAGAAAAGAAAAAAGGCAAGCCCTAGTTCTAACTCCTAGGAAAAATAAACATGGTTTATCTGTTAAAGTGCCTCCTCCCACTGTTCCCATCTCCCACCTCCTTCCGTGACCACAGCGTCCCCTACAGCTCTGAGCCCGCCAAGTATCGATGTTTATCTTTAGGTACTCCACAAAGCCAAAGCTTTACAAAGCTGCAAGGCAGTCAAGGCAGAGAGGTGTAACACACAACTGCCGCGCCTTGATCTAGGAGAAGAGAGATAACTTAAGTCACACCTCACTCAGCCCACTCTGGTATCGCCGCGGTGATCGGCGCATTTAGCTGAACAGAGAGTTAGACCCATTGGCATGCTCTCTTCTTGGCATTCACCACGCTTCGGATTTCCTCTGAGAGGGCATGCTTATTACAGAGAGTGGCTTGTGTCGTGGGTATTCTCAACCCTGCCAGTCTGATTTACTTGTGAAACCAGACAAGAATAACAAAACCATTTGTGAAACGTTGAATGCCATATTGTTTGCAATGGACTGGAAGCCACACTACTGAATGATTTGTGTTTGAAAGCTACTTGGTATTAAAGCTAAAACATTATATAGAAAAAAACTTGCACAGAACTGAAGCAGCGAAAAGGCATTTGCAGAAAGAAGTACCTGAACCACAATAAACATGGAACAAGGTCTTTCTTGTAGATGTAACATCTATCCCAAACTAGGATCTCGTTCCAAGAACTACTGATAGGATAGCATTACTTGCCTCACCATTATAGTTTCTTTGTGCTCCGGAGTCGTTACCTTTTCTTTGCCTAAACCAGTTCAGAATTAGCTCCTCACCCACGCTGGCTCATTCCTCCAGTCAGGTGAGCAGTGTTGGGGGACAGAGCTCCTCCACCTCTGTGCTCTGACCACGCCGTTACCTGCTCACCAGAATGGGCACAGGCCTTCTGGAGGTCGCTCTCTCCCCCAGGCTATGGTTTGCGGCAGCCTGTGGTCCCAACACCTCTTTCACTACACATCCCATCACAGTGCTTCTTAATGGGAATTAATAGGCATAGCCTGAAAAACCCAAACTCAGTGCACTACTCTGTGCTTGAGAATTGGCTGGATCTCTTTGAAAGAGACATTTCAGTTGAAATAGATGTTAGGAGGCTCAACTGCAGAGTTTTCTGAGAAAATTCTATAAATTATGCTGTGTCGTCTGGCTGGCCAGACTGTCCCTTGTAGACTTAATGTATATTCAAACTTCAATTTGCATGCTGTAAGTATTGCATAAAATATCTTAAATGGGTAACAAGTATGATTTGGTAATTAATATATGGAGGCATACTTGCACATGTACTTATATGCATATGTTTCCCAGACTCACATGTACTTGCACAAAGATATTAATAATAAATAGAGATGACAAAGGGTCACTTTTTCAGAAAAATGAGCATTTCAAAGTTATAGATTTCATAAACTATTGTTAATATTTGTGAGGAATTATAAGGATTAGTAGAAAACAATTGCTAAGGTCTTTAGTTAAATAATCATTTGTTCTCAGCATCATTAAAAATAAGTTTTCACCTGCTACTCATTTTCTTTTTGGTTACAAAAGCTAGCATTTGTTTGAATAAGGATGCAAAAGAAGCTGTTAGAAGTTGTTTACACAAAAAAGAATAAGGTACCAACAGGAGGAAGCATGTTTAATACTATTGTGAAATGGTTATATTTTGAGCACAGGATTACTGCCTAATTCAGAAGTGTGCCGATACAGGTATCTGGTGGCTTCTTGTTTGGAGTAGCCCTGCTATTCTCAAATATTTTAAAAATCACAAATTTTCTTATTCCTGAGGCTTCAAAGAGCACACTTTCAAGCTTATCTCTGCAGCTTTTAGGACTAGGAACTCACTTTTGAAGGTCAAAATAAACATATGACTTTGAGCTCCAGGACTTTAAGGGCAAAAGATAAGGAGATGAGCAGCAAGACAGAATAAGAGAGAAATGCCAGGAGGCTTCAACAGCAGCCTAAGAGAATACAGTGTAAGTGAAGCCCACAACTCTCATTTTTCTGTTGTGCAAGTCACTTGAACTTCTCCTAATTATAGGTTCACCATGCTTCATTTTGAGCAGAGGTCAGCACTGAAGTGCTGCATTTCAGGGAAGAGAGCACTGAAGGTCAGCCTGTGCATTTCAGGGAAAGAGAGGTGCCAATTTTCTACCAATGTAAAATGACACTGCTTCATTGGCCCAAACCTTCCCTCTGCAATTCTCTACCTTTTGCAGAGGAAACATGCTGACTCCTGCACTCCCATAAAGCATATTCCCTTCACGCACACAGCCACAGCTCATGGCCTGCAGAGCAGAGACAGCCCTTAAGATGGAGGGAGCACTCTGGCTTCACTAGTCCCTCTTCCCTCTGCAAAAAGAGAGGTTTTTCAAGCTATCCTCTTCCCCCGCACACCGACTGCGTGAGACGACATGCTGCAGCTGTGGTATCTCATGGTGTCTGTCCTCTGTCCCAGGGACTGGCAGCTCCCAGGTTCTCACAGAGCCTGCTGGCTAAAGACTTAAGTAAACAATGTCACTACCTTGTGTGTGTGTGTGTTTTCACGGTTGCTTAATTTGTCCATTGCTCTATTTTAAGTCAACAGGAATTTCCTCATTTCTGTGGGACTTCAATGATATCTGAGGGAGAAAGGAAAAAATAAAAATGCACCAAACTCTGCTCTTTTCACCTGACAAACTTGCACATATTTGCATACACATCCTTACCTTTTGTGAATACAAGTTGCTGCCTGGAGAAGCCTAAGGTTTTAAATTCTGTATGGGTTTGCGATATGGTTTGGTTCAGTTTTAATCTGATATATTTCCTATTTTCAGCAGGAATTTCACAAAGTACAAAGCAGGATAGAATATGGTCGAGTAATCTGTATCCTTTTTTTTTTTTTTTTTTTTTTGTGGCAATTGCCAAAATTACTTAATGTATGTGGACTTCGTGATTTCACAAGGTCACCAAATTTGCATCATACCATTTTGGTAATATTGATTCTGTTACATGACATTTTTTATCCGTGGAATATGGTTCTGGACTTGTCTATGTAATATAAATTATGACTCCTCCAATAGCCTCCAATTTAACTCCCTGAGTCATGCAGTGGTAGGAATTCCCTTCATTAACCTTAATATTGTCAAAGAACAACTGAGACATGTTAAATAGTTCAACGTATAACAATAACTCAGAAGAGGTTGTTCTTTCACAAATGACAGCAGCCTCCCAACCTTTTTATTTTACTTGTTAGAATGAAACTTAACCTCTCCCTTCCCTGGAGTGGCCTCTTCACAGTCATGGTTCCCGACCTACTTCTTAGCTGTTTCCCCAAAGAAAATAAAATACCCTCCTGGATTTTGAAAGTGGTGAAAAAAACCAATGTCGATAATGTTTAATAAATAACCTTTGTTAAAACAGTCTAAATCTATGTAGAGTAAGCCCCAACAGCCCTCTCACATCCCGCAGCTGATTTGCATATTGGGTCATGGAACATGTTTTAGGATATTTGACTGCAGACCTCACTGAAATATTCATAACACTGTGTTCCAAGCAACATTCACTATAAACTGTCATTAGACAAAGACTCCTTGTTGTGGACACCCAAAACACTTTTGAATTTGTATTTTTAATAAATGTCAAATCTTAAATATATTCTCTACTTGAAACCAGCTTTTAGTAGCCTTAAACACACATTTCCCATAAGACTTCTGCTGGCCTGAGCATATCCACATACATGTGGTGCTTAATTGACAGAGGCCATCAGAAACTGAGTGGGAACAGCTAACTGTGCTGTCTCTAAAAGGGAAGAGAGATCTAGAAAGTAGGAAGAATGTATTCTGACATGGTATGAAAAGGGCATGTGTTACAAACATGGTTTTCAAATGTCCGGGCTGCTCGTTGGTGACAAATCCGTGTGTGTGTGCGCACGTGTGTGCGTGCATGTGTGTGTGTGTTGTAGAGATGACCTCAACCAAACCAGTAACACTTTCAGAGGATATCAATGCAATGAAATGCATTGATAATCCACTTATGCTATGTGAATTTTATCTGTTGTCTGTCTTGTTTCCAACATGGCAATCACCTATCTTTCTATCTTTACTGTTGAGGCCCTACAGAAATATTTTCAATTTCTTTGAGGTAGGAAAATGACAAATGCCACATTTTATAAAAGCCTAAAATGCTCTAATATATTATTGGAAATTATTGAATTTCAAGGAAATTGAGCTAAGCAAACAAACAAACAAAAAGAAGTTCTTTCTTATAACCTGTGGCCTCACAACATAATGGGACCAACAGAAAGCATGGGAAATTTCTGTTTACAAAACAAGCACCTCTAACTCCAATGTTTTCGGAGATTATTGGGCATTACATCCAGTTCAGTGCTAGGCAGCAGCCAAACAGGCAAATTTGTGAGGGAGCTTCCCACTTAAGATGATAAATGCAAAACATTTGTAGGTGATGACTTATTTTTATTAAACACATTCACCATCAATGCTCAAAGGCCAATGACGTCAGAAATAGTCCTGGTAGAAATGGAGAAGTAACAGAAGAGGTAAATATTTCCCTCCCCATGCAAATTCACTTGCAATTTCAAACAAATTTATTCCAACCTTCACCCTATTATTATTCTTTGTTTTTTCAGCAACAAGATTCTTGCAGATGCATTTACTAAACAGTAATACTCGCTGCAAAGCTGTTTTTGTTTTAACTGCCTAGAAGGTTTGTTTCCCAGCTCCATCCTATTCAATAAGGATCGTGCAGGAAGCTTCTCCAGCAGAAATCGCCACTGGAAATGGCTGAGTCAGGAAGAATCTCTGCAGAGGTTCCTGCTGTTCAGCCGCCCCACTTCAGAGATGGAAAATAAGTCTTTCACAAACTTGAGTTTAAGATAGCTGTATTACCCATGAGTAGCAAAACCACAATCGCATTAGGCAAATTATTTCATACAGTTTAGGTAAAAGCTTTATGTCATGCCAGAGTATATTTCTGCACAGTGAAAAGACCACACATGTCACAGGCACACTCTTTTAGCAGCATTTGAAAGCTGAGAAATTTTACTGGTGTTGCATGTCATATATTGCTCACAAAGAAACAGGGTTTCCTTAATACTCTAAGTCCCATTTTAAAAACCTCAGAAGGAGAGATAAAAGCTTATGCATTTTGCAAAGGTCTAAAGACTACCAGAAATAACTGTTCCATATTGAATAATATTCCAGGATTAACACTTGATGACATAGGACCTATCATGTCTAGAAACAGAAGCTTCTTCCTATTGGACAGAGGAAAAAGTAGTCTTTGCAGCTTTCTAACAGTATGAAGCGCCTGCCTCTAATACTGATGAGTTATCAGACCTTAATCCTTTTACTAATCCGGAAAAATTGCCAGAATACCGTCACTTTTAACACAAAACCAAGCGAAACTTGGCAACTTCAATGACCATCACTTTGGAGAATTTAAATAAACTCAAGTCCAGAATTCAAAACAAAACTCAACGAATGTGAAGCCATGCAAATCAAACCACTCAACCAAAACTATTCCCCTGAGTAGCTAGGAAACAAAGCTTTGTTAATGCAGGGGCCTTGCTCAACATCAGTGACTAGCTGCTTGTCTGGAAAATCCCAGGTGGCAAGGAGAGAAGCCACAGTTTGCATCATGTGCATCAGCTCCATTTTATCTTTCCTTTACACTCCGAGTATAACGCTAAAAGCCCTCCAGGGGTCTGAACGTGCTGGAAAGACAACATATATTGCATCTTTACACAGTAGACTCAACAATAGGGTGAGAGAAGTCTCTTCCCATTAGCTGATTGGGGCTCCTTTGTCCGGATCAGCCCCATCCTCTTCGGTGTTTAGCAGTTCAGTGGGATAGGTACAATAACCAGACACATCAGGGCCTACACCTTTCCTGGTGGCTGCTGCCCTTACTATTTCATGAAATAGGTGAGCTCAGCCGCAGCATTGCTGGAGTCAGAGAGGTAGAGCATCAAATATTCCCTGGCAATGGTATCTAGCTCTTCATAAATTTGGTCAGTTGCTGAAAATCAAAACATGGCTCTCCTGTTCACCGTATCAACACAGTGACTGGCGGGATCCATAAGGCAAGCCACAGTATCTTTTATGCAAATTTAAAAATATGCATTGTATTTAAAACAAATTGATGCATAAGAAAATGTATTTTCATATTTTGAATGATGAATTTTTAATAACTTAATTACAACTTCACAAAAGAAAGAATCATTACTTGTTACACATTCCAAATCCTTCTATATCAAACATGTGTCTCCAAAATTGCCCTCTACATGTATATTAATGATGCCATCAGATGCTTAAAAGACATGCCCTGAATAATACATACCATTTAAATTAACTCCCATTCTTAATGTTCCCAAAGAAAAAGTGGAAGCAATCAAGTGGTAAGTCAGGTTCACTCACAATTATTATCATTTCAGTATTATTATTTATTATTAATACAAAATTCAGTGATCAGTATGTATTTACAAGCAAACTCAGTGACTCTACTCAGAACCCAGACCTTGCAAGTCACATCAACATTGTAGAACAATTCAAGGCTCAATGAGCAGAAAGAAATCCCTGGCAGCTTGACAAAAAACTGGCTCAGACAACTTGAAAAACCAATGACCACTCATGGTTTAGAGAATTATCATTCTCTCTTGCTGTTGGTACAAAGACCTTTACAGAAGACACGAGAAGTTATCATGAGCTTCAGCTATCCTCCAGGACAGAGAGGCCAGGGAATGGATCAGGCCATCACTGAACTGTAGTAACATCAGCGTAGCAGCTGATCAGTGGCTACTCGGACCTCTAGCATTTGAGACATTTCTCTTTGGGTAGATGCAGAGGTAGTTGCTTTTATACCAACCTATATAAGTAGTTAAGTGTAATAGGCAGAGAAGGGACTAGAGAAAAATTGCAGAAGGGGACATAAAAATAGATACAATCAAAACAGAGAATACAACTTTACATTCCTTTAGGGAACAGGATTTGAGGAACTAAGAGAACTCAGGGGCAGAGAATTTTGTAGAGAATCTTAAGAAAATTACCGACACTTTCTTCTTCTCACCCACACAGTCCAAATCTGCAAGATTTTCCAGGGGAAGGTCACATGATTTCTTGGGGGAAGTGATGTTCCAGCTATTAAAGTAATTCATCTATACAGCATGAGGCTTTGCTTCTGATTTATGGAATCAATACCTGGGAGAAACTGTACTTTGAAGAATGGTGGGTTGTCAAATTATCCAAAGAGCTTGAAAGCCTGGTTTTATTTGGCAAAGAGACAGCTTAGAGTCCCTTCAGGGAAGGCTCACTCTCTTACACTTAACGCCAGGACATAAGAGATCCTTGATGGAGCAAAGGATTGGGGAAAAAATTCTCTAGGGTACTGAACTCCTCCCTCTGCACTCATAGAGACGCAATTTGGGTGAAACACTGCAAAAAGAACACCTCACAGACGTCCTGCTCATTGCAGGAGGCAGAGCCAAGAAAAGCTTCAAGGTCTCCCTTGTGATTGGTAAATGCCAATTACTAACCTATGAAGTCATGGATGCTAATGTTTTCTATGGGGAGCTTACTGCTGTGCCAGGAAACAGCAATCTGTAAAGTAACAACTACAAATATTAGACAGCAAGAATATTCCCTGGTACAAAAGTTGGCAATAACCTCACTGAAATTCCACTGGATTCATTTCAGTTTCATGTACTTCATACATAGTATAATTTCTGTATATTTGGAAGTGTGATTTTTCACCCTCAAGCTCAGCCCTGTCCATGCTGATGGCCATGGGAGCTTTAGGACTGAATTTAGTGAAAGATCGAAAAACCAATCACCAAGACGTTGAAGTTGACTTCTATTAAATTTCAAGTTGGAGAGTCATCTCAAGTCTGTAGACACATTAGAAATTTTGGTAGGTTTTTGCATAATACTTCTCCCCCTCCACATTAGTTTTTTTGCAAACTGCTTACAGGGAAAAATAAAGTTCAAATTTCTATCAAACCCTCCTTCTTACCATAATCCCTGATTTATCTGTGGCCACTATGATTTTTTTTTTTTTTTTTTTTTTTTTTTTTACTCCATCCTTTAACCAGTGAACTGGAAGTGGTGACTCAGGAGATAGGGTGTTAAACAGATGTCCAACCTTCCCACAGCATTTAAAACAGAAGCACAGTGTCACATAATTCACTGCTAGGAAGAGAGCACACCTAGATCAAGGGCAAAACAGTAGCTTTCTCTGTACTATTAGAATAAGTAGAAAAGACAGGGACTGTAATTACGTTTAAACCCTGGCCTCAGTCTAAAGCCCACTGCACATTTCCCACTTCAGGAGCAGTAGGCAGAGAGGCATTTTCCTGATATTGTGCTCAAGAGGATCACCAGGCATTTCTCCTTGAAGGACGCATTCATGCTCCTCTCCAGCAAGAGCCATCCTCACTGATGGCTTTTTCCATCACAACCCTTGGACGCAAATCACTGCAGTAGCTGCTGGCTGGAAAGTTCTGGCTCTGCAGCAGTGAGCAACAAGGAGCAGAAGAAGATGGAGTGATCTGCGTACTGCACAGCATTTATAGTCCAAAAGGAGAGCATGTTGCAAGTGTGAACTGAATTTCAATAAAAAAAACTTGGAATCCAAACTAAAAAAAGAAAGGTTAATGACGTTTACCTCCTAAAAAGGCCAGCATACATACGCTAGAGGGGATGTCTGTAAGGAATGACTGATTGGCAACTACTTTCTGTACTGCTTCTGTTGAATCACCAGCTTTATAATGCAGAGCCCTGCATTTTGAGTGACTGCATGGAAGAGAAAAATACAATAACTTGGAAATCCCACCTTTCTAGGAGACATCACCCACCAAGCATCCATCTCATCTAGATTTTGACAGGTCTAGCCCTAACCACACAAGTTAAATTTCAAAGATATGAGGCTTTAATGTCTTGAGATTAACGTTCCCCTTGGCCACTGACTCTGTTCAGCACTGATTATTTTTAGGACACAGAGGTTGCCAGCTTCAAAGGAACGTCCCTAAAGGACTGCCTTAACAGCCACAGTCAGCCAAATAAAGCATGACAACAGCTAGCATTACCATTTACCTGACTGTATAACTTAACCCTCATGACTATGTATAGCTTGGCAAAGACAGAGTCTCTTGGCCTTCCAGGTGTGCTGTAAGGTCAGTCTATTTCCACAGTCTTTCCCCTGAAGATCACGACAGCTGTAAACTGGGGCACTGATCCAAACTGAGAGCAACTATCATTTGGCAATGGGTTTAACTGAGCACTTTTCACACTGTATTTTTCAAGTGTCTGAAAAATATAGGCATTAAAAACCTGCAACTGGCGAATATCATACATCAAATTAAGATCCCAGAGATTTGCTCAGCAAAAGCACAGCTTGCCCAGGCTGGCAGTTATAAACTGCCAAGCCTTAAGGGAAAGTGGGGAGAAGAGATCACTTTGAGCCTGGGGACAGTGTGCCTCTAGCCCAACTAAAGCAAGTTTTCACCTTTGCAGTCCCTTATCACCAGATACTACAAAACCAGGGTACATCTTACTTTACATTGTCCCCCCTTTGAGAGCCAGAAGTCTGCTTGCAGCTTGTTGGGTAAACTGAAGATAGTATTAAATTGGAATTAGGCAACAACACAAGGGTAGTGATGTGGGGTTTGGTTACTGAAATAATTACTCATGGCCTACAAAGACTGAAGTAAAACTTGTGCTTTCATGACTGTGTTCCTACTGAAATCCATGTTAGCCACTTGAAATCTTGTTCAGGTACACCTACCTGTGATGCAGACTCAGCTGCACTGCAGTACAGACAGCTCAGCTACTAGCCAAATTACCACTGGGGATAGTCAATAATTAGACTATGCATGAGATTACACAAAGGTAACATGAAGGAGGATCCTTTGAAAGCCAATGCCATGCTATCATATGAAGGACAAAAGGAAAAAAAAAGAAAAACAGAAAAAAAAGGCAGCTATCTTCCTGCTCATCCCTCTGGGAACATAATTCCTTCCTTTCAGCACAGCAAAGCTCAAATATATAGGACACAGTGTGGGACAGAGGGTCAGTGGGTTACACTTATTTATACACTATGTGTATTTGGTTCAAGGACTCTCAGATAGAACACAGAAAGAAAAAAACCTTTCCCTGATGGAGCTTTCAGCCAGTAGAAACTGAAGATAATATTGTATTTTTACGACATGCAGTAGATCACCAAATTCATTTTTACTGGGGTCATAACAATGGATTTCAGCTCTAGCCTTCAGAGGGAAGGAGCTGGTGCACTAATCGTATGGATTTGTCATCTGAAGTGCCTGATTGCTACCGTGGTTTTAGGATGTTTGGAGCAGGAGATGTTTGTTTTTATACTGAGCTACATATAGGTCTTGAGTTCAAGACTAATTATATTATTGCCATATCCAAAACCAATACATATTAAGGGAAAATGTACTTTCACATAAGCCAAAGGAAAGCTATTTGAAAAGTTCAAAAAAGCAAGCCAGTTCTAGCCTATATTCCATATTTTACTAGCATTGTTAGTGCTTTTTGTGATTTAATTTTTTTTTTTCTGTTTAAACATCTCTGGACTTCTGCTCTCTCCTCATGTGTATGAATGGTTTCTAGGTGTAGGCTGTAGAAAAGCTGTTACAGCTATACCACATACCTTACTGTTTCCAGGTCAGCTTTCAGCTCATGGCTGTTGCCAAGGCACTGTGCATGTTTGCTCTGAACTTTTGGGCTCATCCTTCCATTCTGCCAGGATCAATTACAAGGTTTGCTAGTACAACACCGGGTCTAGTGACCTGGGCACTTTGCTGCATCCCTGGTGACCTAGAGAAAAAAAAAAAAAAAAAAAACAAGCTCCTGATGAGAAATTAAAAAAAAAAACAAACAACCAAACCAAAAACCTGAGAAAAACAGCTCGAGTTTGATGTTTAGGAGAAGCAATCCACATGCACAGAAAACAACAACAAATCCTACCACAATTAAGAGTGCTGGAATAAGTACGGTTGGTATACAGACAAAAATCAACAAAAATCTTGTATCCCCTCTTCAAAATCCTCCTCTATTCAAAACTCTTTCAATGCACCTTGTTAAAAGAACCTTCTCACATATTCTCCAATTATATGAATATAGGTTTCTTCCTCCTTTGCCCAGAATTTTAAAGTAGAGAACCATAGCATTTTCTTTTCATTTTTTTTCTTTTTCCCTTCCTCATCCTTTGCCTGTGGCTGGCAGAATTCAAGCCATATGTATCTAATACCTGGGGGAAAGGCAGAAAAACAAATCTATGAATACGTACATCCAAAAGGGTCCCTGGTTTTGCCGGGAGCATTGGAAGGTAAGGACAATTAAACCTGTAAGCCAAGCTAGACATAAAAGCTAAGAGCCGTTTGAGGAAAAGGCTATGATTTCATTAAAAATAAAACAAATTAATACAAATGGAAACTGTGATTATATTATTTAGCTCCCTTCATAAGAAATAAACCTCAAAGCACTTTGCACTTTTAAATTAAACTTCATAAAAACCTTTCACGTAAGCAAGTAGCATTACCCCCATTTTTATAAAAAAGCCAGAAGTAGCACAAATTGTATAGTATATATTATGCTCTGATCCATACTTTTAAAGTATATTGGCCTATACTAAGTAAGAAACAGGGTTAGGATTATGCACCTGATCTTTTAAGAACTTTTAGACAAGCGTAAAGTTTCTCTCACACAAACGTGTGAGACACTTCCCCTCAGTTTCCCTATTCTTGCTCAGAAGAAAACATTGGACTGCAACTATATAATCCATGTAACAGATTTTTCACACTGGGAGAGCGGTTCCCTGGAGGTAGATCTGTAAAAGGACAGAGGTCAGATGGTGAGTTTAGGAGCTGTGTGCTCAGTGTGTGTCTCACTAGTAAATCAGGCCTTTTAATTATTTACAGTGTGGGGCAGGATTTCATGGATATGCCTATTTTTACAGTCTTTGCTCCTGAGAACAAGCTCCTTCACTTAAAGGGATGCAAGTTCAGACTGAATAGTAAATCTTTGGACTTCATCAAGTAGCCTTTAAAGGTTCATATTGCTAGCCCAAGTACTAAATTGTGTCTTCTGAAATGTACATTAGAGTATCACAGTCTTTACTATGCTAGTTATCATTACCATCTCTTATTCACTGCCAGAAAGTTGACAAGTGCCTTCAATCAATCCATGATGTGAATTTTCATCATCAATAGTTTTACTTTAAAAACAAATATCAGTAAATTTCTGCAAAACTATCCCATTATTTTATTTCATAAATGTCTTTAAAATGCTCCTAAAGTATAACACCAGTGCATATATACATATTACTCATTTTTTTACAAGTCTATGCCCATTCATTATTTCCTGTTTTTCCATCTGTATCTGTCCACTGCCTCCTGTCTTAGATACTTTGAGGTAGAGACCACCTTTCTGTTCAATATTTGAACAGACTCCTGTAAAATCTACTTGGCCGTGATTAGAGCTCTTAAAAATACAGCAATACATGCTCTATCAGCAATAAATAAATGCAGCATTGATTCCTTTCACTAAACTGAACAATGTGTTAGTAAAATCACAGGTCATCTGATTTTGCTGATTCACTACAGGTAATCTAGCCAGCAAGACTCAAATGAACATTTTCTGACTCTTGCACTGCCGTTCCAAACATCACCTTCAGTATCCTTTTATATGCAAGCTCTTTAGTAGAGGTAGGTTTACTTTAGCTCTTACGCATATTTATAATGGTCCTCTAATCATCATTGTAAACAATGCACCAAGGCTGACAAACTCTGTTACAAGAGCAATCCCAGTAAAATCAGTGGGATGTGCACCTGATTTAGGACTTTTCCAAACATTGAGTACTTGCTGACTCCATTCATGCCATATATTGTAAATGTTTATTGCCTCATTACTTAGAGCTGTAATAAAAAAGCTCAGTTCCACCATATCAAAAAAAAAAAAAAAAGTATCTTCAAAAACCATGAGATTGGCTTTAAATCATGTATTATCTTTAACATAAAAGAAAAAGTTTATAGGTCTTTTCCTCTTACTTTATGTTATCTTGGTATTTATTACACATTTTTATGGCTAGAAACTCACTAATTATTTTTCATTTAAAGGCAAGGGTCTCATGTAAATACGCAAGTTGGGGATTTATGAAAAATCTGAGTACCACAGGAGTGTAGAATGCCATGTTTTTATACATTTTTATGAAGAAGCAAAAACAAATTCTTTTTTTTCTTCTATAAAAGATCTATTATCATTTACTAAATTAGACTATTTGATATGATAGTTGTTTCAATTTAATTTGAAGAAGAAAGGCAATCCAGAAGAAGAAAAGCTTTACTCACACACAGAAAATTAACACACGCCTTTATGGGTTGATTGCATTTCAGTGTTTTTCAAGTGATGACTCAGGTTTTCCTTTTGTTTATCCATCCACAATTCCCTTCTAGCTAGCTTATTTTATTTTTTTTAATGGAACATGCTAATGAAATAGCATATTTTGTTAGACAAACCTTGATTTCTCCCCTCTCTCTTCCTCTCCTTCCCACAATTAAAAAGCAACCGCATCCCCAGAGCATCACTATCTATTGAAACTGAAAGTCTTTAGGGTATTTTGGAAGCAGGAGACTGCAAAGTTTGAATGAGGTACTCCACTGGCAAGCTTTCAAACTTATTTGCAGATCAGGACCTCTTTTGTAAAAGTCTCCCCAGGAGGAAGGCAGTTAGACACCTGCCAGTAGCCTGCAGTGGCACCATCCCACTGTGATGTTAATGAGATGAATGAGAGCACTACGGAGAGCTGCAATAATTACAGGGTGAAGAGCTTGTCTTTTCCTGGCCCTCCTCTCTGGGCTGCCTGTTCTATAAAGCAGGGTCTTTTGTAATACTAATTACAAATGTTAATTAAACATTTCTTTGGAATTTTGCCCTCCATTAATAGGTCAGATAAACAGGGAATAGCAATGACAGGCACAAGTCATTACCAGCCACATGAGAAAAATACCATTTATTTGCTCCCTTCCTTTGGTCCCTCCAAGGACATAACTTCTGGGTTTGTTTTGATTTATTAAACAGACACTAAAACCACTGAAGTATAGCTCTTCTGCACAGAAATAAAATAAAAATAATTCCTATAATAATGGAGTTAAACCTAGTTCTAAGGCCCCTTCCACTACAACTCACTCTGGTCCATGTTGGCTTGACACCAAATTTTAGAGCATAATCGTGAATCTATCTCTAAGGCTACATGAAACCCCTTCCAAACACAGATTTAAGGAAACGTTCATGACAGCTGTTGATGACAGCACAAAATCTAGCTTGACGGCTTGGTCTGGCACGAGCAGCACATGGCATTTCAAATCGTTGCGCTAATCCCATTTCTAACCCAGTCCCTAGAATTACAGGAGCAACCCCTACTTAGATCAGAACTGAGTACAACTGCTTGGCAGATATTGCCACAAAAAGCTCTGCCCCTTGCCCGACAGCCTGCCACAGCCAGATGCTCCCATCCAGGCTCACATGGAGCAGTAATTTAATACATCAGCAATACTATCTATTTCAGTGAAATAACTTCTGCTGGGCCAGTTCGTCTTACCTTTCCTTATAGTCCACATTGCTAGGGCACAGGAGGGGACCAGACTAATTCTAAATTCCTCCTTTTGATATTTTTCTCAAATAAGTACATGGTTTTAAAAAGCATTTGATGACACCAAACAGAAACAATTCATTTTGGATGAAATTCAACCAGAAGATGCACTTCAAAAGCACAACTAACGCACTCCAACAAAGATAGGAAGGAACCACCCTGCAAATGCTATCAGGGTGGGAACAGCATTTTACTCTGCAGATTCATTTCTACTGGTCCATGTCACTTGTGAATGCAGACATAGCCTTTCTCTAATTTAATCCTATTTTTATTACCCTAAGATAAGAATTTTCCATTTTTTCACTTCATCAGATAACCCAAAGTCAGGTGGTTCTTCTGTTTTCACAGGGAACAGGGATTGGCAAAAAACTGAAGAATCCATTTTTCCAATACAGCTCCATTGCTTTGACAGCAGCACACCATGTGAGAAATATTGGCAAGACAAAGCCTATAATATGCTATGAGTCAACATCAGAAACTTCCAAGACTTACGACTTAAAGGTATCTCTGTTTGTACTACTAGTAACAATGGCATGGTTGGCTGTGGCCACCAGACTTCGTTCTTACTCACGTCTTCTTCCATGCAACAGACTTGGAAAACAGTCTGGTTTACAAATCACCTAAACGCCTCAAGACTTGCACCGTTACAGTGCAGGATGGACATATACACAAAAACTGACCCAGGCTGATTTACAGATTCATGGAATTGACAAGAATTTTGATTCTTTCCTCAGGCAGAGAGGTTTGAATAAGTTATTACCATCCCAGCTCTCACAGCTTTTATTTCATGAAGCAGAAAACGTGACTAGGCAGAGCCCCGAGTACTCCCACCATTTCCAAAAGGCCCAAAGATACATCATGAGCCTAACTCTCTCCTCAGCAGCCATTTATCATCCATTTCTAATGCAAAAAGACAAAATGAAGAAAGCCAATGTTTTGCTAAGCCCACACTACTTAAAACAGCTGTTCTGCACTGCCACAGCCTTTGTGAAAACGCAGTCTCATGTGCTTTGTTGAATCAAACAACTGTTTTCTCCTATGGTTGCTAATCCAGGTGTACATTGTCAGCTCCAGTGGTAGAAACGCAAGGAAACTATCCAGTCTAACACCAAAAACATGGCCATGATCGTTGAGGCTCTGCTCAGGCATTTCTACTCTACTGAAGTTCACAAAAACTATCAAAGTATCTTTTACATCTCTGGCGATTCATTTATCCTTGCTTATCATACCCACCATTTCAGCTATATTTGCAATTAGTCTACAATTGTCAGGATACTAAAATGAGCTTACAGTTAGGGAAAAATATGGAATTTAAACAGAAAAGTCACAAATAAGAGCACATGCAACACTGATGCACATAAGAGAAAATTTTGATTATCCAGTCTGATTTCTTAACACAGGCCATAGATTTTTCTTTTTTTTTAGTGCAGAAATCTGTATATCAGCCCATAACTTCTGAATTAAAGTACATAGTTTTCAAAAGACATTCATTCTTGATTTACAAACTTCAATTGGTATATATTCAAAGTACCCTTTAATAAGTTGCTATAATGATTAAATATCTCAATGGTTAAAATTTGCCTTTTTAAAATCTGAATTTATCTGGTTTCAGCTTCTGGAGACTTGATCTTGTTATACCTTTTTCTGCTAAGATTAAAGAACCATGGTTTTATCCACGTAGGTATTTTCAGATCATGACCCAGTCACCTCTTAACCTTGTCTTTGATAAGCTAAGCAGATTGATTTTCTTAAAATCCTACACTGGAAGGGCATGTATTTCTTCAGAAGAGAGAAGATATTACTTCATAGAACTTCTCCCAAACACTGTGATACAGCTAGGTAGAGTTTCACAGAAAAAGTATCACACTTCCATTTTTGTTTTTAAACCACACTATAAAAATTATTACTAACACAGCAGGAGGTTGGACCTCCAGAGCCCCCTCCCAATGTGAATTATCCTATGATCTTGTAATTTCTTCAAGACAGCAAACAGAGCAGAAAGTGAGTTTAAATGCAAGATAATCAGTATGCTCAAGTAGAAGGTGCTCCAATGACTTCAGTAGAACCGTATCATGTTACACCAGCTGAGACTCTAGTTCCAAGAGCAATAGAAAGGATATAAATCATCATGGTCCAAGCATAAATCTGACTTAATAAGGAGGTACAACAGTTACAAAAAAAAAAAGAAAAAAAGATGAAAATATTTGTTACTATTATAGTAACTAGTCTTCTGAAGTCCATGTTATAAAGACTATAGGAGACATACTAACTGCCCTAAACAATATGGCAGTTCCCATCTTTCTGCAGAAAACATTTCAGTCTCCGTAAAATCTGAATGTTTCAGAAGTAGTTTTACAGACCAGTTATTTGCTTCGTTCCCATTACATTTTGCAAGATACCATAATAACTGTGTGCTGAATATATGGCAATTTCTTCCATTTCATTTTGCAAGACACCATAATAACTGCATGCTAAATGCATGGCAATTTCCTGGGAAATCACTTTTCACTGGACAAGACTTTAACCATGCCAGGGACTGTACCAGCACATTGCAGCAAAACAACGTCCGTGCCACTATGGCTGCTGCATCTACCAGATACAACATCAGCTGCTTTAACCTAACTTAAATCTGTCCCATAAGGCTGTGTTATATTCATACTAACCTTAACTTGTGTCAACGTCATTCTAGGGAGTCTTAATTTTTAAAATGAATAAGTTATTACATTGGATTACTCCTTTGAATTCAGGTCTTCTGCTCAGGTGCAGTTTGGGGAAGTCCACATCAGTGATTCTGTGTGGATCAGGGTGTACTTTTGAATCGAATCTCTCAGCCTTTCCCTATTTACCTCACTTTGGTTTGCATTGCAGGACAGTCTCAGAGCAGATGATCTGTATCCCTTTTGGGTGAAATTAAGCCAGAAGACACACTTCAGAGCTGGTATGAAGGAACCTCCCCGCAAACACTTACAGGGCAGCCACAGGGCTTTGCTGCAGATTCACTTGCTAGCATAGACATAACTTTTCTCTAATTTAATCCTATTCTGATCACTCTCATCTGCCAAAATAAGCTGAAATAGAAACACTTTTTAGCCTGTTGTTTGTAACTGCTTTCTACGGTTCTCTTTCCAGCATGGTTATAAGGTAATCTGAACATATTCAGCCTACTGTGTACCTGTGCCTTTGGGTATAAAAGCCCAAGGAAGCAGGAACTGCTTAATTAAAGAAGTAAGCACTTCACGCACATGCTCAGTTTTTCATAGACTTCGTTAGCGTGCATACTTACTGTGAATGCATGGTTTATTCTGTCAATGGTCTGTAGTTAACACTCCCTATATACCTATTGGCATGATAAACTGTAATGACTTCATAATAAAGTTGAAAGCCCAACATAAATGCAGAAAAGCAAGGAATTTTGGAGGTAAGACTTGAATTTCATCCCTCACCCTTCCTTGTATTGGACCTTTATGAAACAGCTGCACACTAGTTTCTTTAGGCAAAAATATAGAAAACAACATGACAGGAATATAAACAGCGAAAATTGTGTGTGTTCTGACAGGTTCCCATATTTCCTCCGAATTGACGCATTTTCTGTCATTTTGCAATTTCCCAAATGTTTCACTGGAGTTTTGTCCTTTATCTCAATGATAACTGTACTATTTCATACTGAGACAGGACTGAAAGAATTTGATACATTTTGAAAAAAAAAAAAAATTCTAGTTGATGGTTTACACTATTGAAGAACATGTTAATAAAAGAAGGATGTCAGACCATGTACCACCACTTAATACTGAGTTGTGATGTCTGTGACATAAATGCCATGAAAGAGCTCTGGGATTTGGTTTTTGGTTTTTTGGGGTTTTTTTTTGTTTTGGTTTTTTTTGGGGGGGGGGGTGATGTATTATTTTATTTTTTATTTGCGGGGGGTGGGGTGTTTATTTGGTTTTGGTTTTCTTAGCTGGAGAAACAGTAGCATACTTTAAGTTAAGTCTTACTTAAGGTTTGATCATTTTGCATTCCCCTATCACCTATAGAGCTAATGATCTGGCATTGTGTTACATTATGCAAAACATAGGCTTACTTATTGATTATTGGCATAAAAAGAGGATTTGCATTCCAGGATCTACCAGCAAGCACACCTGAAATCATGACCTTACAAACTGATCGTAGGTGCCTTGCTTTCTATTTGTGTGACCTAGCAGGCTTTCTGCAGTTTTCAAAAATAACAAGCAAAACGCCAACTGAAATCCAGCAGCGCTGCAGATGCTCAGCATTTTCCAAAATCAGCCCCAAATCACATTACTTATATTGAGTTAGGATCTTGGTGTCCGATTTTCTTTTCCGTAACTTTCCAGCTCACCTCTGCAGCCTGATTCCCCACCATATAAATTCCTTGCTGAAAGCAAAAGACATTAATGTTCTTTCTACCTTTTTTACTAGATCTGATGCTGTTGGACAAGGTTCTTCTGACCTATTATGAAAAGCTTCCAAATTGCTGGAAGGGAATTTGGCTGAAAGATTCCCACTAAGTGCTCATGCAATGCTTTGAAATTTTGCCTGTGAATGATTAGACAGTGGTTAGATGAATAAAAGAAAATCTAAATACCAGGATGTGGTGGGATTTCAATTCCCTACAAGATACTGTTTATAAATTATTCTGTATTATATTGAAGTCACTCATAGACCTTTGGTGCAAAACTAATTTCTCTTCTGCTGAAATAAGAGAATAATAACATAGAATTCTAGAACCAGTTACTTAGAAACATCATTTCTAGAACAGTCTATAAGTCTTTCAACAAGTGCTTTCATGGGAAGTAGAATCACAGAAAATATAAGGTCACAGAATTTTGGTTGAGGTGGAGATTTTTCAACTTAAATCACTGAAAACTTTCAAATCTAAAAAAGTTTTAGTTCTAAATTGAGGTGAAAAATCGGAATTCTTTAGGGCAAATGCATTTTCCATACTGCAAAATAAATGAGGCAAAAAGAGACTAATATTTCTATTACTTCTCTGTGGGAAATTAAAATTTTGAAGACACACCAAGCTGAATAATCATGCTTTAGTGCTTCATATAATGTCAGAATCATTCAGAATTTCCTATGCTTAACGTTAATTCAGCCCATGAAATTCTGGCCTGAGTTGAAATAACAAAGAATTGCTTCAATTTACTCAGAAATTCAAAGGCAAAACCATGCAGAATAGGGGTACAATAAGAAGAGACCTATATCTTCAGGAGTGCTGTTCAAGGCTCTTTCCACAGCTAAACAATTCTTTTAGTGTGGTGAGAAAATTCGCCCTAAATTTATCTTTTCCCAGAATATTGGGGGAAGCAGCTAAAAGCCCTTGTTCTCAGGGAAATGCAAGAGCTGCAATTACACCAAGCCCCTTATGGAGTATCCTGGTGGGAAGAGGGCCCTTGTGCAACGTTGTCTTCCGCAAATCCAAACAAAAGTTGGGCACAATACATTTCAGAGTGAGGATGATGAATTCCTCTGCTACTTCAGCAGAACAAATCAGGATGCGTGCTTCTATCCTGCATATCAGGATGAAAGAGATCAGTGCTGGAGACAAAGGAGGAATAAAACAAACTGTCTGCAGTGAGAAAAATGAGATGGGGAAACTCCACAGTCTGCTAAACAAAATTCAGTGTTCTGTTCTTTTCGTCAGAAGATAAATTTTCTCAGTGTCAAATATACTTGATAAACAGAGTTTTATGACTAGGAACTTCTTGCAGCTATATGCTGGACTCCTGTCCACCTGAAGACAAAGCAGAGTGCTGTGAAATACTTCAGACAGCTTTTCTGCCCAGGAAGAATGCTTTAGAGCTACAGTGAATGACAAAGCCATACAGAGTGACTGGGATCCAGCATTTGCATTTAATTGCTGAACCAAACAGCACAGTTTGTATACCTACAGGTCCTCAGTCTGGATATATGGAAAGAGGAGACAGAGAAGTGAGACTACATTTTGAAGATCTGAGTAGGAGTTAATAAACTCTATTTCCAGAGCGGAAACGCATTTGACATCATCGCAAGGCAGGGGAGGCTGGCTTTGCACCAGGCTGCGATGGTGTGATCTCAGTGGCCTAATGGCAGCCTTGGGTAGAGCCCTGCCATTAAGTCTCTGTGAAGGTCTTTCCATGAGAGGGAACCAGGTGCAGCCACTAGCAGGGGAACAGAGACCAAGCCACAGCCTTTCACCTCACTGCTGTGTAGCAAGTTGAATCGTGGAACAATGGATACAGTATGTCGCCAAAAGTTCAACTCGTCCTAACTCAGAGCCTCACCTGTAGAGCAGAGCTGAGCCTTAAATTATTATTACCAGCATAAAAGCCGTTGCCTCAACTGGCTCTAATGCTCACTCACTACAGGTCCTCGTCCCCATACACAGACCAAAGTTAAAGATGATTAAGCTCTACCTTCACCCTTCAGGAAGCAAATCTCAGGATGACCACCAAGTCAAGCTGACACATCAGGGGAAATCTGGCCTGCCAGGGCCAGGACTAAATACATCCCAGGGATAAACAGAGGTCTGTCTCTGCTCTCCAGAGCTATTGATCCACTGCTTCGCAACAGCACTGAATTGTCCCTTACTGGAACAGCTTAGGTACTTGCAAGCAGAGTTAGGAAAGCCCTTTTACACAAACCTACCAGGCACCCTCCTCAGCAAACAGGATCACAGTAAGAGACTCCTGTGCTAGCATTCCTCTAAAAGTTGCTTTCAAATATAATGCTGCAATTACACCCTAATTAGTATTTCAATTCCCCCTAAAGGCAAAAAAAATTATCCAAAATGTGGGTTTGCTATTTTCTAGTATGTCAGCTGGCTGCTTTGCAATACATATCAGAAGCAGCTGTAGTTCTTAATGGTGTGGGAAGTCTGGGTCATTGTCCTGCTGGTCCTATGACAGACAGACGGATACAGAATCTGTTCTCTCTCCTCTCCTTCACTTTTTTTTTTTTTTTTTTTTTTTTTTTTTTTTTTTTGCTTTCTCTGAACAGCTTGAATGGCAGACTAAAGAATAATCCTGTTCACAGCTAATGTGCAGTAACAGGATTGAGGAAAAAACTGACTTAAGCTTTCATCTAGGTCAGGACATATCGATACCATATTTAAAGATATATGCTCTACACCCTTGTGCAGAGATAAATGTTTCACCTGTAGGCATTAAAAAATAAAAACCAACCAAAACACACTCCCATGACACAGCTACTGAACTATTAGACTGTGTGAAACAATTTCTACCCACAATGTTTTCTTTCTTCACAGGTTATGGAGTGTTGCAAACGAGCCAAAGAAAATGTTTCCTTCCTATACAAAACCAGCTATGCAATAAGGGTTTATTTGCCCAAAGAACAAGATGAAGCTACTGCAACAAACTGTACCTGTAAATGTCAGAAAAAGGAGACCAACTTTTTAGGTCATAGCCATCTCTGACAGCTACTGATCCACTCACCTCTTTGGGACAAGAAAACTTTTGTGTCCCTCAAAGTCTTTTTCTATAGTGGATCTCTAAACCTGTTTCATTAGTATCAACACTATGGATTTTTCTCTATCACCAGTGACTTCTCTTCCAATAATAACAAGGTGGGTCTTTTGGACAATGACATCAAGGGAATCCAACAAGTTCAAATCCCACAGTCTTCAATTTCGTGTAGAATGCTGGATATGAGGGAAATTTTTTATTACTTTTTATTACACTTCCAAATATCGTTAATGATAAAATATAGTACCAAAACAGTGGCTGTTATGCTGGCTGTTATAAAGCAGATAACTTCACCAGCCCACCTTATAAATGGGCTGAGCCAGCTTTTCAGAAGCCTTAATAACAGTCTTGCATAGCTTGCTCTATAATACACCCATGTTATGCATTTACTTTGACTGTGATCCCAAAGTCTTAAGAGTAAATTCAGCTCTTGCTTGTGTTTGTGTGTATATATGCACAACCCATCTGGTTTGAGTGATGCTGAAACTGCTTACATTAGGCTTAAATTCAGTCCATAGACATTTTTCCAGGAGTTAAACTGGTTTTTTTGGTAGAGTCACAGAATCACAGAAAAGTCTAGGTAAGAAGAGACATCTGGAGTTCATCTGATCCAACCTTCTGTTGAAATCAGGGCCTTATATCAGGCTATGCAGGTACCTGTCAAACAGAGTCTCTAAATTTCCAGTAAACAGGATCCTATTACTTCTCTATGCAACACATTCCAATTGGTTCTCATGGTTCCGATTTTTTTTTTTCCTATAGTCAGATGGAGGTTCCCTGACACTCTTCATGCCTGTTGCCTTTATCCTGTCACCACATACTTGTGAAGAAGGCACTTCCATCTTATCTATAATTACCTTTTAGAGAGTGGAAAACTGACTAGTACCCCACCAAAGCCTCACTTCTGTGGTTTGAATAAACCAAATTTCTTCATCCTTCCTTCATATATCAAGTTCTCTAATCATCTTGGTGACACCTCCACTGAACTCTCTTTAGTTTTCAATCTCTCCTGAACTGGTGGATCCAAACTGGACACAGTATTCCAGCTGTGGCCTATCAAGTGCCAAGTAGCATGAAATAATCGCATCCCTTGATCTCCTGGCTGTACTGCAGCCCAATAGACTGCTTTCATTGCTGTAAACCTGCACTGCTGGGTCATATCCAGCTTGCTGTCTACTGAGACTCCCAGGTCCTTCTCAGCTGCACTACACTTCAATCAGTCAAAGCCCAGCCTGTATTGCTGCTTGGGATTATTCCATACCAGGTGCAGAACTTCACATTTATCTCTGTTAAAACCTTGTTGGTCCAGCCTTTCACCCCGTCAATGTCTCTGTATGGTGGTCTTTCCCTCTCACATTCTACCTCTCTTCCCAGTCTTGCATCATCTGCAAGCTTGGCACAGATGCATTCAAGCCTTTCATCCAGACTGTTTATGAAGATATTGAACAGTATCAAAGCCAGTGTCGATCCCCGAGGAACTCCACACATGGCCAACTGCAAATTTGACTTTGAGCCATTAGCCACCAACAACTTTGAGCTCAGCAGTCCAGCCAGTTCTCTATGCATCTTGTGGCCCTTACCTAATCCATATCTTACCAGGCTGTCAACAAGGGTATTGTGGGAAACCATGCCAAATAACTTGCTAAAATTAAGGCAGACGATGTCCAAACTACTACTACCATCCTTCATTGACCAGATTGTTTCATAATACAAGACAATGGGGCACAGTTTACCTTTGGTAAATCTGTGTTGGCTTTTTCCAGCCCCCTTCTTGACATCCATGTGCCCAGAAAGAGCTTCTATGAGGACCCATTGTACATTTTTTTCCAGGAACTGAAGTGAGAATGACTGGTCCATCTTCTCCCAAATCATCTTTTTGCCTATTTATAGATGGGTGTAATATTTGCTGTTTTCCTGTCACCTGGGACTCCCACAATCTCCAGGACCTTTCTGAAAAGATAGAAAAGAGCTTTGCGAAGATGTCAGCAAACTTGACACCATTGGGTGCATTCTGTCACATCTTGTAGACTTGTATGTGTCCAGTTTTTACAGGAGGTCCCTAACTTGACCCTGCTGTACTGTTAGTGGTTTGCCATTTGCTTTGCCATTGCTTCCTGTCACAGGGACTTGGGGCTAATTTCCCCTGTTAAGACCAATGCAAAGAAGGCATTGAGCAGGTCAGCCTTTTCTGTGTCATTTTTCACCTAACTTGCCAACACCATTCAGCAGCAGGCCCGCACCTTCCTTGTACTTCTGGTTGCTACTAACATGCCGATAGAGCCTTCCTTGTTTTCTCAGCATAACTTGAAGGCAGCCTCAAAGTCTTCCAACACTCCCAAAACCCTTTGGCCTTCAAAGCCGACTCTTCTGGGATCCTTCCTAACAGCTCCATGAGTCAAGTTGAAATCTGCTCCTATGAAGTTCTGGGTCTTTATTCTGCTACTTACCTTCCTCTGCCTCTTAAGATATTAAACTCTACAATTGTATGGTTACTGCAGCCCAGGCTGCTGTTGAAGGTCATAATAATGGTAATAGGTATTATACCTATCTAGAGGCCACGCAGGATAATAAGAGATACAGGCCTACAAGATAACACCTATCTACAGGCCATAAAACCAGATGTAAATTCCTTGTCCAGCTACCTTCATAAGGCAAATTTAATAGCATCATTAGGTACTGGATAATATGGGCCTCATTCTTCTTCCTATGAGCTCAGTAGGAGTCTCTGGTTAAAGCTCAGTCTGCAGGAAAACTCACAACTAGTTAGATGATCCACATGACTGCACAGCCTAACTTTCCCACACTCCATATTTTGAGCTACAAATTATTTATCTGCAAAATTCAGAAGAAATCAAGTGACACATTGTTAACAATTATGAACTGACTGGGGGGGGGGGGGGGGGGGGGGTGTGTGTGGAAAAGGGATATCAAGGTTTTTTCAGAAATTCTTGAGAAAAATCTTGATTTCACTACAGCCAAAAGTAAAACTCTTATGAACCTTTCTGGAGCAAGGATTTCACCTTTTCCCCACCTGCCCTGACAATAGTACAATTTTCAAAAAGTTGTGTAAGTTCTAAAGGCTACACCCTGTCCCATGTTCAAATTTTCTTATAGCTGAAGAATCCCTTTGAATTCATTTAGATTATAAACACAGATAGTGCTTATGATAAACACAGGTGACACGCAAGTTCCCCATTGAAAGTTTGTCTTTCACCTAGGAATGTCTGAATGCCAATCTTTGGACTGCAAAGGTTTTCATCTAGGAAACGTTTCACTTGCCACTGTATCTCGGCCAACTGGGATTATTTCTAAGAACAATTTACTACAAGGGAACTATGATGATACCAAATTAGCTAAAACAAAGAGAGGCCCTTATATAACAAAACAACATCTTTAGCCAATGTTTTTCCAAATAATCTGCCTTGACCTTAACAAAAACTCCTGTGAATCTGAAAATTTAAAAGTAGGCAGTAGTATACTTCCATATACTAAGAACTTGCTTTTTTTTTTTTTTTGTCATTCTCTCTGTCACAATCATTTCTAAAGGCTGGAGTTTAAAGCAATCTCAACATTGTTCAATAAGACTTAGAAATTAAACAGTTACTGTGCTTTGCAGAGTCCTTTGATCGAGTTCTGCAGGTGGAAGTTGAGGACTGGTGCCAAGTAGAGTCTGTGATTTCTAAATGGCAAAAAACAGAACTGTGTTATCTCAGACTTTCTTTCCAGACTAAATGCACTTTTCTCTTCCAGAGGCTGGCAACAACAGGATTTCTGGTCCTAGTCCTTTCTGTTTCTACATATTACCTTTTAAAACTACACGATTTTGAGATTTTTCAGGAACTTTTCAGAATTAAAAGCCTTCTGCAGTAGTACCTTCCCCTGTGCTAGCTTCTGATCTAACATAATAGTTAAAACCAAAATAAAGGAAAAATAACCTGATTTAACTACAGTCACTGCCGTTTTATTACAGACAACTCTACCAGTTCCCACAAGAATATTTGTAATCTCCTTGGTATCTTTCCTAAAGTCTCAGATCCCACAGTCAAGTGAAAACCTTCAGTAGAAAGTAAGTGTTAAGAACAGAACATGTGTGAATTTTTTAAAAAGCTGAGAATATTTGAAGTGGTGTCAGGATTTTATGATGCTTGGCTCATGCTTTTTGAAGCTCAAGGTTGGCAATACACACACGCACATTGCCATAACTTGTAGCAATATTGCTGTCCTCATCCTGTTCTCAACAAAACAGAGTCAGAAAAATACCTTTTGTGAGGCCAATTTTATTATGAAAATGATTTTCTAAAAACAACCACATGAAATGCATACCTAATGCCTTATCTTCAGGGTTGATGATTCTTAGAGTGTCTTCTTTCAGGGCTTACCCTTCTCAGAATCTAGCTGCACTTACCTACTGTCAACTCCAACTTTCCATTTATTGGTAATGAAGCGGCTACAGCTTTAGACAACAGCATGATCCCTTTAATGCAGCAAGGTACTAGAGACAAACACTGTCTAGCTGTTAAAACTGCCTTTCCATAGTGCACATTTTTCACTGCACCTGTTTTCTCAAGAGCAAAATAAAAGACCTTTTCCCATCTACAATTTCTTCATATTTCATGCAATTTGTTGGAATATAATGTGGGTACATCATCTTGTGCAAATTAGTCTAAAACTTACTAAATTGTGAGGTGAAAAAGACATAATTCTCTAGAATCTGAGAAGGGTGAGCCCTGAAAAAAAGACACCCTACTAACTGCTTTGTTAAGATGATGTCATCAATATTTGCAAGTTTGATGTCTTCTGGACATAGAGAGACATGCAAGAAAACAGTGTTCTGGTTTTAGAGTCTTTGGGATTTGCAGTAAAGGCCTTTAATGTCATTGACATAAATTACACCACTAAAACAAGAAGCTTAACTTTGCAATGCTTTTTACTAAATTTACACAATGATCCTGAAGTAATTGAGCCCCACCTCACCCCTTTGCTATAATGTTTGCTGTCGAGTAACAACATAGACAGCAAATCAGTATTATTTTATCCTTAACGTTTAGACAGCAAGTGAAACAATTGAGCTTTCCAAATGCTGTAAAGATTCAAATTCTTCTTCATGAACTTCAGATCTACACATTCCAGAACAGGAAAAAAATGCTGTTAATTGAGACTCACAACAGTTCAACTTCGTATGACAAAAATGTTTTGTCTCAATTTGCATTTCCACACAGCATCATTCATCAGACAGCCATGCCACAGGACCCTGCCTCTTGAGATAGCAAGGGACTCAAAGCTGAAACAAATTCTCACACTGGTATGAAAGCATATTTCTGAACCATACATATCAGCAAGATAATGCTTTGCACTGATTCTTTATTGAGCAGACTGTAGCACTAAAGCATTATTCATGAAGCCATGCATAAAAGCAATCTACCTGATGATGTGATAGGTAAGTAAATGTGGAAACAGAGTGGGAGAAAGTATTTCTTTGCTTTATGATGCAAAAAAAAAAAAAAAAAAACCAACCAAAAACCTATCAGTTTATTGGCCCTTGAAAGACAAATGATTGTACCTGTGCACGTTCCTCCGTAGTATATATTCTACTAGAGAAAAGCACAGTTTGAATAGCCTAAGTTTTCAGGGCTACTCTAACTTTCATTTCGTCTGGATTACTGTGAATGCTCCCACATGCTGGATAGGCACAACCAAAAAGAATAAGGTGTCAGCAAGAGAAATGGGCAAAAGATGGTGCTTGCATTCCTAGGGTAAAATTTGCTTTCACCTTTCAATACTGCACTCACATACCACAGTCGGCATCACTAAGGAGCTCTAAGGCAGAATACCTGGGACAGCTCCGAGATGAAAAGAGGCAGAGGGAATTTATTTTCCATGCCTAATTCCTATCAAGTCTAATGAACAGAAATGATCTACTAGCCTTTTAGAAATGAGAAAGAGGGAAATAACAAAACATTGCCAACGTCTGCTGAGCAGGGTTAATTTTCAACTAGTATGAATATTTGTCATTTAAACATACAGCATCCCAGAAGCTGCCAAGCTGAGAATACTTTTCAATTATAAGAAAAGGCATGTCTTAGGTTTCTCTTTTCCTGAAGGCTGACATCTGAGTGGCAGACTCTGCTCTGTAATGTAAAGCATCTGCACCATCTCTTTTGCAATGTAAGATATCCATTGTGTCAGTGAGAACAAGGTAGGTAGATGCTCCTTACACCTCCTGTTAACTTGGGCAACAGTCATGTTGCCAGAGATAATTAAGACTCCCAGTTTACACACTGGACTTGTGTAGAAACAGACACCATCTTCTCTTCTCTTTTAACTTTGTTTCTTGGTAGCTTCCCTCCAAATATTATTGGTCATTATTGTTAAACATACTCAGTTTATCACAGCTCTCATTTGAAGTGTGCGTTCATAACAGACATTATAAACACTGCAACAGATAAATCTTTCTTTCAGAATAGGCCATCCTTTCTCTTGCAAAATGACAGAATTGCTGTGATTGTCCCTCCATGGAGATGTGCACTCAGAAACCTAGTGGAGGACCGTGTCTGAGCCCCAGGACAGAGCTGCTGAATGTAGCTTCCCCCAGCACATTGTCCAAACTTCAGAAAAATCCATGGACAAAAAGCTGTCCCTTCTGCCTAGCCTCAATTCCCAAGTGTGTCCCAAAACCCATTTCTATCACAGCTGGGCTCCACAGTCCCAGTCATATTCTGCCCCTTGTAGGCAGGGCTTCACCGAAAATATAACATGATCTTGTGCTGCTACGTCATCCCTTCATGATTTCCTTCTCTCAGGAAGGGGCAAAGCATTCATCCTTTCTCCATCTGTCCGGTTGTCTCCTCCCTTACATACCCAGAGTCCTGTGATCAGCAGTAAGCAAAGAACAGAGCTGCAGAAATAACAGAGCTGCTCTCCCACAAAATAGAGGGGCACACGTGGAAGGATTGTTTTTCTGCATAAATTGTGAAAGAGTCCTCACGTTTGCTCACTGCTTGTGTGCTGCCTTCATTAGCACATAACTGACATGGAAGTCTCAGTACTTTCAAGACTAGTCCATGAGAAGTGGAAAAAAGGCTAGTGGGGGGTTTAGCCTTATTTTACTGATTTGGCAACAGAAATCCTAAGGGAGTAGGTTCATATGGAAACCAAATTGCAGCCAGTTTACCTACTTATTTTTCAATTTTAGTTTATTTCTTATTACTAATTGTATGGAACCCTAATGACCATGAATATACCGAATGAGTTATTTTTCACTCCTCTTCCAGGTGGGCAGGTCTCCGAATTATTTCTCCTCATTAAGTAAAAAACCTTCCATTTGGTTGGCATGACAGTGACACAGGATTTCTCAACAGCTGTTTCAAAGGCTGCTGGAAACTACAGAGCTTTCGGTATGGGAAACAAGAGTCTATACCTCCACATTATTAGGAGTTATGTAGGTAAATCCCCACTCATTGAGATAAGAGTATGCCTCGTTCAGCACCAAATTAACAGCCAGCTTTTTCCTAATTCACCATAGCAACAAGGATATAATGGTAAAGGAGTGAGAACAGCCTGATAAAGCAGACTGTGTTGGGGACAGTAAATGAAGCAGACAACAGCTTACATTTTACATTTGTTGCAAACAGAGCTTTGCTAGTGGTCAGTGCAAGATTAGCAAAAGATAAAAGGCGAGATGTGGTGTACAATAGCATCTTCTAACTACGTATGAGAAGCACACAGCACATTTTGCACCTCTCATGAGTACTGCTGTTGCTCTCCAGGTGAAACATTTAGCATTTCAACATCCCAAATGGAAATAATACTGCAGTCTGTTATGAGATCAATGAATTGTAGAGTCCTGTATTTTCTTAAGATGTAAAATAGGAAAGCAAGAAAAAAAATAACAAGTTTTATTACCTCCAAAACCAGCTAGAAACCTATGTAACCTTGCTCATAATAAATTGTTGCTACAGAGTAGAATCTGTGAAGGTGATTAAAAAAAAAAAGTATCGCCTTAGAACTGAAAAGCAAGCTATGGAAAAGTTGATTTCATACTAATATGCAGGATGGCAGTACACGATAGAAGCTGGCCAACATCTAGCCCTCTATGAAATGTCTCAGAAGATGGCATGCTTCGTTACATTCAGCTGCATGCTCCATTTTGCATGGTGTACATCTATCTCTGAGGTTTTGTTCTCTCACATGGACATAATTATGGAACCCTCTTTACATCACTTGAACAAAGTGAATATAAAATCTGGGAGAAATTCCAGGTTGCAAGCCCATAACTTGAATGGTACCAGGCTGTCACTTTAAATATTTAGTACTCAGAATATTCTACCCTCTCTGTCTCACCCCCCAAGGCCCCCCCCCCCCTTTTTTTTTTAGTCTATAACCAAGTGCTATTTTTTATAAAATTGTATGCTTCAAAATATCCTTTCAGAACCACTAAAACCATCCAAAAGATAACACAAATAAGACTGATAAGATTGTACCATAAACTAATACAAAATGTCAAGTCACTAAACAAATCAAATAATTTCCATCACAGTGGTATGAGATCTCTCATCACATTCAACTAACTGGGAAGACAGGCAGCAATATGATGACCAAAATAAATCTCTAAAAAATCAGAGAGTGAAAAAAATATGAAAATAAATGCAATGTTATAGAGCAAACTAAGTACAACTCTAAGCAGGTAACTGAAATGCCTTAGTGACATGAGACACTTGGAAGTGGAAAAACTTGAGATTTTTGCTTCACAGTAATTGTTTTATATCTAGTACTTGCATCATTCCACATTCATTTGTACGGAATTCCACTGACCTCACATACAATCAAGACAGCACCAGTGAAAGCCAATTTCTCTTAATAAAATAACACCTTTATGGTCTGTGATAACACAGTCAACATTAGGTGTTCACACCTGTTTACCTGTAACTATTTTATAACAGTAGAACATCATGTCTTGAATGGTATGTGGCTTTAAGCACTTTTTAAATTTTGTATGAGTATACACACTAAGCTAGCACCCAACACACATGTATTCTATTGACACAGAAATAAAAGATGTCCTTGGGTATTCTTAACGCATGAAGTATGAAGGATTCATAGAAAAAGAAATTCCTAGTTACCCTTTCAGTCACAGAAACTAGGCGAAGGACTCGGAACTTGAACTGAAGTCTTTTTTTTTTTTTTTTTTTTTTTTTTTTTTAAGTATCTATACCTTTTACACCTCACGTATAATTGCAAATGCAATTACAATTTTCCTCCTTTGTGTTTTCAACTCAAGTACGAGCAATATGTGATGATGGGTTAAATTCAGGGCTTGGGCTTTTTTTACTTCATCTCTAATTTCATATGGCTTCTCTTTGTATTACTCGGAGACAGCACAACAGCGCATAGAAGATTAGAAATTATGCACTTCATAAATATCTGACACATTCTGTGTGGTTTCATTTAAACTATCTTAATCTCATAGAAGCAGGTGGTACGTTCGTCCTATTGTCAGTCTGGCCATACTAACAGTAGGTAAATTTGGTTTTTTAGAGAGGACTAAAATTCTCTACAACAATAATACATACAAATCTTATCCTTCTTGCAACACTTGTGAGATTTCATCATCCTCCTCTTCTCAAGAAGTACCTTAAGACTTTCTGGAAAGGAGAAAAAAAAAAAAAACACCAAAAAAACCCACACATTCAGAGGAGCACAGCTGATTTAATAGCTTCCTCTTCCCAGCCTGAGCCTTTCTAAGCAGTCCTTTGAACTGGTGCCCTTTTGGATTCAAATAGTATGACTAATAATTGCCATATATGTCTCAGAATCTGCTATGCCCATTAAGCTATAGTTAGTTTTCCCTCCACCTCTTACTATATCAAACACAACAGTCACCTTTTCTTAATGATCTTATTCTACAGGCAAACCTATTTGCCTTATCTCTCATTCCTTATGTAGCCCTTAACGGAGTTACAGTAAGCAACCCGGTGGTGTTGTGGTTCGCACGCAGAACGGACATGTTTGCTCCTCTGTTCATTTAAGCCTATTGAGGCTTGTATTAAAGGGCTTTTAAAGATAATTGAGAATCTCAACCTTTTTGTTTACCCATGCCCTTGAAAATCTCATCTTCCTTTGACTTTAATCTGGTAAACCTTTGATGTTAGCTGTTAACCTGCTTGTATTTATCAACTGAAAATTCAGATTACTATAGAGCAGCAGCAAGCCTCTGCTTAGTCTGTGCACGTGCTGGGGGGGCGGGGGACAAGGGTGGAAAGGGAAGCTTTATTGAACCAATTTCCATGAACAAATCCTTTACACTTGAAGGGTTTTCTCTTACCACAGGTTATTCAGACAAGTTACTGCCTAGCAAGTGTGTTGTAAACATGGAGGTGTTTATAGACCAGGAAATATTTAATGGCTGGGAGAAACACAGATAAAAAGATACAGTTTCAAGGAAAATGAAGGTGCTGTTTACTTTACAATTGTCTATTTCTTATGGGTTTTGCATTTATAGACATTCCCTTTCTTTCCCACAGATGTTTTCACAAGTCACAGGGGCAGCGCAGTAACATGGCACATCCTCATCCCATTTAGGCTGGCTGATTTCAGGCATCCACACTTACACCAAAAGCAGCACCTCATTCCTTCTGCTGTCCCAGCAGTTCAGGGCCTAAGCCTCCTTCAGGACACATATACGACCTCAGCAGTGGTTTCCTCCCCCAAAAAAACACTCACTGCAGCCCCCAGGGCTCTCCTCCCAGTGAGGCAGCTCAAGGGCTTCTCTGAGGGCTGAGACACCAACCACCAAGTACTTCAGATAATTGAAACTAATACGGTGACTTGGAATTTACCTGCAATGTGTCCCACATTTCATATGGGGGTGGTATGGGCGAATTTCTAGCACAAAAAGGAAAAAAGAGTGCTCTTTGGAACACTCTGTGCTGTTCCACAAATCAGTTAGAAATGCTGATGCTAGACAGCCACAATGTTTGTACTGATGACCTGGCTATTTATAGTCAGAGGAAAAGCAGCAGCACGCTTCCTCTGTTTTCCACTCCAACACTTACACCCTTTAAGACCTCATTTAGGAACGTATCCACATTACAGCCCTTGATCCATCACCATCAAATCACCCGGGGCAAAGTGTGAGTATAGAGCAGGAAGCAACTGTGGAGCTCAACTTTGCCTAAATTCGCAGGGTGCCTTGTTGGCATTCAGAGTTCACATTGCTGCAGCCGCGGAGGGCCACCAAGAATAAAAGCCACCGAGGGGCTGGTTGTCTAGCGAGCAAGATCAACATGACTTTGTGGCTCCTTCCTTTGACATTCACCATATCTTTTCACTCTGTGCAGAATAAAGTTACTCCTGAGAGGAAACCAAAGCCAGTTCACGCTTGCCCCACACAAAGTCAGCAGCCTGTGCAAAGTTTCATAGATATCACAATGTCTGTCTAACGGTCCAAATAACAGGATCCAAAAAATCCTGGAAAATATGAACGAAAGGTATCTCTGCTGGACCCTAGGGAACCACACATGTGTAAATATATGCTTATTTTTATTTGCTTTACTTTTACAAAAGTCAAGAAAGGGACTATGGGTCAAAGGGAAATGCTAATTGCAGCACTCTCAAAAAGTCCTTCTCGAGGTTCCAAAAAAAAGGAGCTAGATTCTCTTCTCAGGTTCAAAGCACCCTCGCTGTGCTGGACCAACAGAGCAGCACAGTTTGAAGTTGAAAAGAGGGATAGCGTGGCTGCTGCTCTTTGAAGAGTGGAATAAGAAAGAGTAACATTTAAGAAGCTTGGAAAGGACTTTTAGAAATACACACCTTTTTCTGGGGAAAAAAAATATGTATATTTTTAAATGGTAGAAGTTTAATGAAAAGTGAGGAAAAAATGTTTTGCGAAACTTCATTTCAGTGATCCATTTTCTGTGAATAGCACCTTTTTCTCCCTCTTTATTCCTCCCACCCGGGAAAGAGGTTCTGTGGCAGGACTGATAAAAAAAGTCAAATACCTGTGCTGATGGATGTGTTTTTAAGCATTGCATACACTTGCCAATGACAAATTATTGCTTTACACACATGCATATATAGGGTGTGTATATGTGATTGTAGAAACGTATGCACACACATATACACACGCAGTACAGATATGTACACACTACATATCTATTTAGGAGCCCATACATGTATATATTTAAGCATATTAAGTGGAGCAAATTTAGATCTTGGCAGTAGTGCATGTGTTTAACCTTACATATGCAAATAAACCCATCAGTTTAAGCCTGGACAGCAGTAAACATGCATAATTTCCTTCCAGTAGTCAAAGCTGTACCTAAGATTTATGTGCAAAATTTTCTTCCTAGCCCACATCAGCACAAGAGAAATCAAGAGCAGGCCCCATGTGTTACCCTCTACCCCCGAAAAGGGGAGCATCTTCTACAGCCACAAACATAATATGAAATTGCCTCTGAGATTTTAGATATCTGTTAATAAAAAACAAATTGTCTAGTGCTGATCACCACAGCTAGGAAGTGTTACTGCTGAACCAAACGCTATTTTTCTTCATACCCTAGTATTTTTTGAACATTAAGAGCATTACTGAGGACAGTCAGTATCGTGTCAGACCAAAAAAATCCAGCCAGCCCAGAACCTTTACTACCAGCATAGTAGAAAAAAAAAAACAAAAAAACCCCACCCAAAACCAAAAACAACCACACACAAAAAACCCAAACCAAACAAACCAACCAACCCCCAAAGAAACCAAAACCCACAAACAACAAAAAACTAACAGTAAAACAAGGACATACTTCATTTGTTTTATTCTTTGCCATGATACCTTTTGTTTTAAGGTCCCTTTCATGCATGACTCCCAAGGGTACAGCCTGGATTGTCCTGATCCAATATCACTTCACATTGTTTTTTACAGATGCAAATCCACAGAGACACATCCAGGCTGTACAGAGTTTAACAAGCAGTGCATAAAGGGGCAGGAGCTAAATTTATCTCTGGCCAAGAGTCTCTGCTTTAGAGCAGGATCATGCCTTCTGCCAAGCAGGGACAAGCTGGGAGACAGGGGTGGGGGCTGAGGACTTCAGATGCCTTGCCTTCTCACAGGGGCAGCCCCCAAAAGGGAGCAGTTGTAAAGCAACACAAGTCATGAGAAATGAAAGCACAGGATAAGGGAGCACACATGTGATCCTGCCTCTTTGAACATTTGATGATTGGCCACTAGAACTGAGCCAGCATGGAGGGAAAGATACCCTGCTGCTGATTTTGACCTAAAGCCGATTTAATCTCCCCACAGGCTATGACGAGATTGGGAAGCAGACCCAAGTTTCCTAATTTTGTCTCTTTTCTACTCCCAGGAGCTTGTGATTAGGCAAATACCCCTTAATTGGGGTCAGTTTTACTGCTAGACTTCATACTAGTACGAGAACTTACCACGTTAAGATTTCTGCTGACAATTTTAAAATCTAAGAAGCTGTAAGTGAAAGCCAGTTCTGAATTTCTTCTCCATGTCAAATTTCACCTTCTGTTGCTGTGCTGGACTGGATGCAGGCACAGAATCACTGAACGGTTGAGGCTGGTAGGAACCTCCAGAGGTCATCTTGTCCAACCCCCCCTGCTCAAGCAGGGTCACCTAGAGCTGGTTGGCCAGGAGCATGTCCACATGGCTTTTGAATATCTTGAAGGAATGAGAATCCACCACCTCTCGGGCCAACCTGTTTCAGCGACCACATTAGTAGGAGTTACATGCACGCATGACTATGTGGGAGGAAAACATGAGACAGAGATGCTAAGAGTCCAGGATCTCTCCCTCTCCTGCCATGACACTGTCGTTTGTGCCCTGTGACTCCATACCCAGCAACTGCCGCTTGTTAGGGTTATTGCCAGCCCTGGATATTTCTACACCTCTCAGTCCAATCTTGTATGAATCTCTTGAGGTAATTCTCGGCCCCCACAGTCAAAACATGTATGTTTTGACTGACATGCTCTGAAAACACAGTGTCATTGTTTTAACAGATACGACTCCCACACAGAAGTTGCCGGAGTGGATGAGATCAATGGTCAGCACAGAATTCTATCCAAACTCAGAGAGCGAACAGGACTAAGTGCTTCCAAAGAAAGGATAAAAGCTCTCCAGTGGACAATTAGGCAGAACCATCCTGCTGTGGGCAATCTCTTGCCAATTTCAGGCAGTCAGTGACTGCCTTATGCCCTTGAAGCACACAGACTCATCTGCCTTATGAATTTTTACCCCAACTAGCAAAACTGCAGGTATTTTTATTTGTGACACACAAGGCCGAATCCTCATTTCTGTGGTAGTAAATTCACTGTCATAGTTGTAATGTTCAGACTCTGTTTTTTTTTGGTGCAGAGACCATGCCTCCTTTTAGGTATGAATGGGAGAGTGCTGAGTGGAAGCACATGCTGCTTGGAAAGACAATGTCAAACATCATCACACTGTGTTTTGTACTGACATTTAAAAACATTAAATTTGCTCAGGATAATTCCCCTCCTTATTACATGCACCACTGTAAAGCTTTCTGGTGAACTACCCTCTTGACTTGGAAAAAAAAAAAAAGAGAAAAACAGAATGCAGGAAAATCCCATGTGGATTCACATGGGATTCACTTGGGAAACAGAGCGAGTCACACAGATAATCTAAGAGTCTTGAGTAGCACTCATCCACATTTAACAAGGTATGACCAGGGCAATGTGCCAGAATAGGAACACTGCAGTTGTATCACACGTAAACTGGGTAAGAGTACCATGATGTTTATCTTGCCACGTTCAAGTTATGTCATTTTCAGTACATGTAGTTGTGATACTGACTCTACTACTGAATTTATTAATGGATAATAACCCATGTAAACTCTAGTCTCATTTATGTTCAGGTGTTCAGAACTTCATAAAAGACTAGCAACAACAGAAAATAGATTTGCTCTCCAATGAAAGTATTAGGTTTCCTCAACAAAAGTAACATGATATGCAGTCAAAAAGGGAAGTTTGCAGTTAAAGCACTTTTCTCTCTTTCCCCATAAAAAGCACTGAAAATAATGGAAATTCATAGACACACATAGAAATAGTTTGGACTTCAAAAAGTCATCTAGTTCATATTTCCTCCCAAAGTAAGAATAATTATATATAATTTAGGTCACCTAATCTATCCCTCCATCTCTACAGTGCTGTCCCTTATTATAGTTGCATTTTATGTATGTGTCATGTCTTATGAAGCCTAAGTCACTAGGTATCTACGGTCTATCATACATCACTATTAACATTAATCACCTTAATATTGAGAGCATCTGTTCACCCAGTTTTCCTTCTAGCAGAAACTCCTTTTTAACCCTAACAGAATTTTTCACACTTCTGGTGTTTATCTCACCAACATACAATTGACAAACTTTTCTTAAATACCTCAGCACAGCTGATGTAAGTTTGCACAGCAGTTTTCTGTGCATTTTCCCAGCTCTATATGTTGCTCTTTACTCACACACTGGCATTTGGAAATGGTAGGTCAGTCTAGTAGCTCTCACCAAGCAATAGCACTGGGCTGCTGGTAGATGGAAATAAATTGTTCAAGAACAAAGCTCAAAGAAAACTATATATTTGTAGGGTTTATATATATATGTATAAAACAAACAAACAAGCAACTTTCAAAGCCTATGTTTTGCATCCACTGCTTTCCTTTCCAGTTCTGCAGTTCCAACAAAGAAGAGATCAGGTTAGGTCACTCCTCACAGGAGGATGATTCATTCCTCCTAGGAGCCATAAGGTCAAAAACCATAAAATGTAAAGCCTGTTTCAGGTTTCTGTTGAGAATTCTTTTGTCCCATTCAGGTATGGGTTCTTCCTTTTCACAACTGAAAGGAGTTTTATTAAATTAAACAAAGACATTGCAGAGGAATCCAAGTGAAGTGTGACTAAATTCTTGTCTCCAGTACCTCTCAAGCACTGTTAAAAATTAGACTTCCTTTAGTTATTCTAGAGACAGAAAAATCTTGTCCCAACATGGGGTGTTAAGTTCCATATCGGTTTTAACGGTTTCTTTAATAATGCCTCTCTTTTGTACTTCCCAGCACGTGGGGGTTTTTTTAGTAGAATTCGTTGTGGGGGCTGTTTGCCCTAAGGACAAATGTCTGTTTTTCTTTCTCAACTAAAAGTCCTGTCAACATGACCAAGAGCCTATCTCGCTGAAAGAATGGGCATGAACTGTGGGGCATTTCAGTTTTAAAAAAAAAAAAAAAGTGGCAAAAGCTTTGAATCAAGAACTCAGATGACCTACATCCAATGTTAGAATTACACTAACGCCCCGCAGGGCTGAACCTAAATAAATATCAGGATCCTCAACACTGCTACTGACATTATATTACGCTGAATAATAGTTCCCTTCCTCCTTAACTCAAGAAAGCCCCAGCACAACGTACATGAAATATAACGCTGATTAAGGACCAGCAACATCAACACAAATTCCAGAGATTAGTGTCTGCAGATCAGACACTCAGATGGCTGGGGGAAGACATTTTATCAGCCACTAGAAAACATATGCAACTTTGATCCCTCTGTTTCATGTTGGGCTTCTGTTTCTTTTGGCGTGTGTTTGCAGTATCAAATGCCACAATACTGATGAATGCTCAAAGACCATATGATATCACTAACACAGTGCAAACCAAACAAATCCCAAGGTGTCTGGATGTCTAGCAATGGAGTTCAGACTCAATGCCCTTGTAAACCCATATCCCCTGGTTCCTTGGTTCAATCAAATGTTGACTGAGAAAAATACATGTTACTGCACTTTGAAAGCCTGCCCTGGAGTTCCTCCCATCGCTCCATCGCTTTATAAAGGTTAGTGCTGAAATGTAGTAAACAGGCATTAATAGAGATCATATTCATCTTTAGAAATGAGCAACCGCTGGCTTTGCAAAGCCATGTTGACATTTTGCCACCCTGCTCTACTGCCAGTAAAATTTGGTAATTTAATGAAGCAGAGATCTAGCAAATGCGCAAACCTCGATGGATTATTCAGCATCAAGGTTTGCATTACAGTGTGTGAAAAAAGGATTAAAGTAGTACTTTTTAGTTATAGAAAACCCTGAGCACTGGATTAAAGCGCAATGGAGCTGGCAAGAAGGATACAGTATCTATAGAATTTAATGGTAACCTGGCTCTATCAGGCCCTACAGCTTTAATTTCAATACAGCATTTTCTTCTTAATCCCTTGTTTGCCTGCAGTAATGCTGTTGGATTAGAGTGGCCACCAGGCTGTGACTATTTACATAAAAATTAGGCAAATGTCTTTAATAAGGAAAAAAGACATTTTTTTTTGTCTTTAATAAGGAGAAAGTTACATGGCTGCTGGATATTAGAAAGGTTTCTAACTTTGAACCCTACTGCTTCTGTGAATCTCTACTAAGTTTAGAAGATCAGGAGAAGAACTCCCTTTCACTTACGGCAGCCAGCAAAACTTCCAGCCATTATAAGCCACAGCAAGAACTTCACGTTGAAAGCTGAGGAGCCTAACAAGTACGTCTGCACAAAGTTAACATTTCGTTGGTTATAAAACAGAGAGCAGATCCTCAACTGGTTTAAATTGCCAGCCCTAGCCCAGCTTCAAAATACTAATTCTGGTTTATATTCACTGTGCAACAGAAATAACTGACAGACAGGAATAGGTTCATATAGCAAAAAGATGATCCCTATCCACTAAATATTTTTCTCTACTTCATTTTAGTATTCCTGCCCTGAACATCTATCCACACTCTTAAAGCAATTTCCCCTGTTCCTTTACAATTTTCTGGAGTGAGAGATTGAAAAATCTTCACTTGGCATCGTGGGGCTGAGAGATGAAATACAGACCTCAGCAACAGCAGCAGCTCAGATTTGGGAAAGGAAGAGCTAGTACGGGAGCTGTAAGTGAAGGTGGCCCCACATCGCAGATGGGCAGTCCCAGCATATCTGCTCTTCACCAGGAGGCGGATGGAAGGCACGGAAGCACGTAACAGACTGGCAAGCGTGGGGAAAGGCGGCTAGGAAAGACAGAGGGGCAACTCCAGCCAGTTACGAAATCAGAAGGATCAAGGAAGGATCACTAAGAATGATAAAATCTCTCCTTTAAGGTTTTGGTTTGTATCACCTGGGCCACAAAAAGAAAGGGGTCTCGGTTTGGCCAGCCCTGCCTCACGCACAGCATGAGCTTGTCTGGCTGCTGCGGGGGCAAGTGTCATGGTCAAACGAAGAGCTCGTGACGACAGGGTGCAGGTCTTTACTGCCAACCAAGGAAAGCAGAGAAAGGCATCAGGCTATAGGATCCTCTCCCGCTCATCTGGAACTTTCTTTAACCTCTGCTTTTGGGAGGCAGGTGGTGACCCAGCCGGAGGTGTTCAGTCTTGAAAGGAAGGAGTGGATGGATTTGCAGGAACACACTTCGCTACTCTCCTTTTCTGTGCAGGGGGTGCTTGGGACTGGATTAATGCAGAAAGCTGCTTCATGGAGTACAAGGGTGAGGTGTTTTGTCCACATATCTGTGCGCAGGAATAAAACACAAGGGGTTTGAGTACATGGGTATCCAGAGCGCCCGGGTACTCTCACAGGAGGTAACACTCTCAGGCTTCAGGCAGCAATCCAACAAGCGGATAAAGTACGTTATATAAATTGAAACGGTTTTGATAGGAGAGAGTAAGAGCAGCCATATGGGAACATAATAAGGAGAGCACTTTATGGAGACATAGAAATCTGAGTTCAAATCCATTCAGCAGACAACAGAACTAAAATGTCATCTTCCACAGCACTTGAGAGGTGAGCCTTCTTCCCTGATCCCCACCTCACCACACAGCCACTATTTGCGAGATTACTTTTACACTGACCAAGTTATTTGGCAAATACAACCAAAGTATATTCCTTAAAAAGAGATTACATTAAGGTTAAGATTAAGGTTCTGAGACAAATATGGGTGCTACATAAAAAGTCTCATTTTATTTTCCTCAAAAATCATCTTTAAGTTAAATAGTATTTTTAAAATACAATACATGGCTCCTGTCTTGCTTCTTCCCATTCATCGCATTTTACTGATCAGAAGACTTAATGCATTTATAAAAAAGAATCCCCTAGAACAAAAACATCAACAACTCTAACTTTGTTTCTTACTAAACACAGGCTTCTATTCTGGTTATATTGAATAGCTGTGGTTTGTTTATTTGAAGCAGGCCAGGCCATTTCATGCTTTACTGCAAATTATCTGATTATTCCAGCAACTTAAGAAAAAGATTCTCTAAATAAAGCTTATTTTCATTCTTTCATTATAGAAAATAGATAATAAAATTGTTACTGAACAGATCTGTCCTAGCTCTTTTTCTAATCCACTTCATTTTTCTTGGAACTTGTTTCTCTGGCCATTTTTGCACTATGAATATAGGGGGGAATAAAAGTGATGATGTTTTTATTTTTTTTTCTCTCCTCCAAAATAAATGCCTCTAATAAGATGACTGTTCCCTTGTGCCTGAGAATGCAACTTCTTTCATTCAGGAGCTGTTGTGAGTAGGAATTCTTCGTATGCTCCTTAAGAAGTAGGATACTTTATCTGCTAAAAGGATATGGCTTGCTTCCTCACTTCAAGCCTGGCTAGTTATTATTGCTAGTGGGTGGTAAAATCAAGACTGTTTCTTATTTCTCTATAATTCACCTCACTCCTCCAACACCTCTACCTGGACCATTGCAAAAGTCAGAAAAGAGACCAAAGTGTTTTTCATGAAAAAAGGTATCCATAGACTACACAGCACAATCTATAATATTCTGTTACATATCCTCAACATATTCTGTTATAACCACCTTCACCTATCCTGTTAGACAAACATTCCTAGCTCTAAAAGCATGATCTAGAAAGGGGAGTGAGTAAAGGAGAAATAGCATGCAAAAATGATTATTTGGATAAATTGAAAATAATTTTATAGTCTTTTTTCGTTTCTGTGTATCCCCTATCCTGCTCCTTACTGCACCAATTATGCTGTAGCTTAAGAAAGTACCTGCTTAATACTTTATGCTAATTTCATACTGTCTTTACCCCCATCAGCCTTTAACCTGTGTAGACTTAACCAGGACACATTTTCATTACAGTATCTCTGAGAAAAATCATAGTTATTTTTCAGTTGTACAGATGGAGATTTCCATAATCAGAAAAAATTCCTCAGGCACATTTCCTCAAAATTAGCCTTTACTAAAATAAATAATAAAAAAAAAAACCCAACAAAAAAACCCAAAACCAAACCACTAACCCTCCGTGCTTCTTCCTTAAGCACTCCTCATTCTTCGCAGCCCAACACCAGGGTGCTCCGTAGATCCTCTCTACCTCGTTTGTCACAGTTAGTTCAGTTCCCCAGGGCTGGATCCAAGAGAGCATGTGACTGTGCAAGCTCACAAACAGCTTAAGGAAGCAGTCCAGCATTACGTAACCTTTCCTTAATTTGTGCATAGTTATTATCTTAATCGATATCTCGGTAATTAAAATCCTGTATGATCAATTTTCTGGCCTTCCTACAGGCCTCATTTAAAAAAGCATTTCCCAGTCCCCTACCTCTACATTGATGTTGGCTGTTCCACGATTCACCAAGCTCCCTTCTCTGCTTTCAAGTTCTGCAGAGACTGTCCTTGGCCACGTCAGCTAATATATTTTCTAAGACTTCTCGTTACAAATTTAATAATATCATCCACCAATATTGTTAAGTCCCTGCTTCATTCTGCTTACTCTTCACTAAATACAGTATTAAGTCCCCACTCATTTTCTTTGCTCAGTTTTGCCTCTATTATTACAGTAATAATACAACCATCATCTCTGAAATTATTCTACCTACAGTCAGTAATCTTAAGCTCAAGCCCTACTTCCCCCAATGTCTATGGTGCAACACTCATTTTAAGAACGCAAGATAGGCAAATACTGCTTACTCTTGAGGACATATTCACACCTCAACATAGTGCTGCAACCACACTGATTAATAAAGAATCATTCATATAACGTCTGAATTCCACCAAAGTCTCTGCATCTAATCATTAGAAACTATGTAATGTCTCTAAAAAGTAATGTAGAGGACCATATATGAAATGGCTTCAAGCTTTCCAGCTGAAGAACATGGGCAGCCCAAACAGGACAAGCAGTGCTCATGGACAGAACACATGTGTTTTACCTTTATTTAAATGAATAAACATTTCTGTCCTTCAAAGCCAACAGGGAATTTGTCCCTTCTCTCCCTTATTCCTCCATTTCCTCTTCCCTAAAGAGAGTACAATGAGGTCAGATATACTGGGCAGTCCTCACCACACCACACAGCTCTTTCAAAAGGACTGCAGCTCTTTAATAATCCAAGCATTTGAACCAAGCGCTGTCGTAAGTGTCACAAATTCACTTTATCCTGTTACAGCAATTGTAAAAGCAGAAAGCCTCAGAGTATATATAGATTTCTATTTTCCTAACCTGGCTAGGGTTTGGTTTTTTTTTTCAGCTGAGAACTGTACAGGGCAAAGTAATATTCCATGATATGTATTAGCACAGCACCCCATGCAATGGGTTTTTCTGGGTGCCGAAGAAATAAAATATTAACAAGCAAGCCATTATTCCAGGCTTCTGCTTCTGAATTTATCACAGTTACCAGCAACTGATCCCATTCAATATCAGCAAACAAAAAAGATATATGTCCCTTTTTCTCATTTTCTAAGCAAGGGCCTGAACATCCTTTCAAATATCTCAGGGTTTTTTTTATTAAATTATGGATATCAATATGTAATGCTGCAGAAGAATTCTTCCTTCTTCTCCCGACTGTCATGCCAACAGCCTCAGCCACAGAGCTAAAGTTACATTTTCAGGATGCCCTTATTCACAGCCTCACATTCTGGTGAAGGGCTTCTGATCCTGATCTGATTGAAGTCATATGGCAAAACTCTCTCCGAATTCAGTGATCCAGGACCAGTCTTAATCATTCTCCCAGAATACCAGGCAGTATTTCCCTCCTTCCCTACCAGTGCTCTTGCACTTGGGAGGTTAGTCTCAGCTGGTGAAAGTTAACTAGCACAGCTGTATGGACATTGTGGACCAATTCACACTGTCTGAAGATTAGGCCTGAAGGCAGTGTCATCCCTCTTTAAAAAAAAAAAAAAAAGTCAGCAACAAAAAAAAAATAGATCATTCGCTTCCTAATTAAGTGACCACACTCCTAATCAGATTTTCCTACAAAGGTGCTTCAATGCACCCCTGCACAGTACAGGAGAAAAGCTAGCAGCTGGAGTACCTGCTGTTGAGATTTTTCAAAGGTCCCTCAGAGAGTTAGGTGCTGACATGGAGCTGCAAAAGGATTTCTGCCAATTAATTCAATAGGCCAACAATTTTCAGCACTATTTGTACGTTAGCTAAGTCTGCATTAAGAAGTACGAAATCACCCCAGGGCCTATATCCGTTCCCCTGCAGAACTAGCAAAGCACAATTATCATAAACTTGCAATTAAAACCACAGACCATTGTATTCTTCACACCACTGGATGTTAATGGTTCCTCGTGAAATGGCACAGTGGAGAAGGCTGCCCCACCAACACGTAGCTGTAAGACACCTGTGCTGAGCACTACACAAGCAGACCGACCCACAGAACATCGCATTTCCCACCCAGTACACTCCACGCAGGTCTTTCACTGCTTAATCTGCACCTTCCTCTGCTTTCTGTTTCCCCTCCTTATATTCAAGAACAAGATCACACAGCAGAGCTTCTCCCCCTTATGAAAGTTTCCCACTGGCACGCATATCGCCGCCCGTCCCTTACTCGTACCAGCTCTTCTGGCACTCTTCAACCTCCCAGCTCAAGCGCTTCTCACTTGAGCCTGAACACATCCCACAAATGAAACTCCCAGCTGATCTTCCGCTCCCACCACACCTACTCAGCTTCCAGCTCGCACTGCTGCCGCACGAGTAAGGCATAAGTCTTATTCAGCTACCCCGAATAAGGCTTCTCTTGCTTCTTCAGCCTCCAAAAGCAGAGCACTATATGCAGCTGTTACACTGATAAACAGCGTTATTTAGAAGTATCTGGAAAAAACCACGCAACCTCATGTAAAGAACCTGTTGGGTCATTCGTTACTAGTTCTGCCCGGGGGTGAAGTGTCCAGTCAAGGGAGCACTGACAGGTTAGTTCAGCATTTGCTTGCGACAGTTATTCTGTAACAGCCAGCAAACTCGTGTACACAGATGAGAGCAAACGTAGGCAGTTTCAAGCTTCAGAAACGGGGTTCGATAGCCAGTGTCCTAAGGATCATCATGTTTAAGTGAGGCCTTTGCTTTAAAAAGACCTAGTAAAATTCCCTGTGTGTCGGTGGTGTCCAGCCCCTGTCCACCTCTCCTAGGTTCCCAGAATAAGAGCCTATATAATGGGGTTCGGATCGCCTACAGAACCGGGGTCCACTCTTGTTGCACAGGGACCCTGTTCCCACACACCTGGTAGGACACATGGCAGCACTGAGCGCTGAGGTCAGCTAGTGGAGCAGAAATTTGGCCCGGCAACTATGTGCAGCCACAGAAGGGCTCTTCCATCCATTTACCCTCTATTAGCATTTTTTGAAGTGCAAATGCTAAGCAGCACCCTCATTCCTGACCTCAGCTGTAAGGTTAAAAGTAGACTGTCTAAGAGAAGTAACTGATCATTTGCAGTCCCCATCCTTTCCAATTCAGCATTGCTGCCTCATCTCCATAGTTCACTGTGGGGTTAAGGTAGCACTTAAAAGCAAGTTACACATTTTCAATGTAAAGCGTAAAAGAGTAACAGTTACATGGTGAAATGTGGCCTGGAACACTCACACTAATACAAGGGGACAGAAATGAAGGGTGGAAAGGCATCCCAGAACATCCTCCCGTCCAGACTCACACACAGGCGAGAGATCAAGACAGTACGTTTCTTTAATCTATCAAAATTTCCAGTGAAGAGGAGTCTGTCACATAGTTATTGCTGCACGCACTTCTAACCCCCCACTCCTTTTTTTAAGAGGTAGTAGCATCAAAACCCCGCCTAACAAATAGCTTACTTTTGTCAAAGTAGCCTTTCCTACATGTACATAGTACTATTCGAGGTGTGCTATCCTAATTTACAAATCAAATTCCTTTATTTCACCCAGAGAAGAAAAAAAACATGGCAGCTGTGCATCATGTTAAGGTATCATCATATTTCTTATCTTCAGCAACTTCTAGTGTGGAAGGGTGAGGGGCACATTTGCTTCAACAAATCCCTCAGGTAGAATATTGCTTGGGCCAGCTCATTTCTCTCATGATTAGAGGTGGCTGGTGCCATCAGTGTTACATTATTTACAGAGCATTGCTTTGGCATTAAAGGGAAAAGGGGTTTTATGAGAATGTCATAATATTTCAGAAGAGAAAGAACGACCAAGCTTTTAATGCCCATCAAAAGCCACTTGTTTATCTGATCTTTCTTTTTTAGCTGGCAATAAGACTTAGCAGTCAAGTTCAGAGAGATTATATTTATATCTTGGTTTAAAAATATATTAAAAACCAGCCAAAATATCAGAGGAATTCAAGGCAGAGAAACACCTTGCAATTATTTGGTTTGGAGGCATTAGATCTGCTGACATGGCATTTCCCAACACTTTAGTCTTTTGCTTCTGAAAGTCATTCTTGGATTTCAAACGTTTCCATTTAAAGGCAAAAGGTACTTCTACAGAAAAACAAATAGGCACTTGCCAGTACAGGACAAGCCCCTCCCCACAAGGCTGTGATTTCCATTCCAGTGTTGTATTAGGAGACTTGCCTCCAAAGTGATCATTAGGCATGTAAAACCCCATAAACCCATTTGCAAATTTTGTCTAAAGTGAAAGTAGACCGATTTGCATATCCTCAGCAAAGAAGGATTTTTGTTTTGCAAAGCTAGAAATAGAATTGGACTACAAGGGAAATTCAGACTTTTACCACATCAATCACAGACTTTAAACTTCTTGGAAGGATCCAGATTCTGCCACATTTAAGGACTTTCTGAAGGGTGTCAAGTGCCCATGTTCTCACTTGCACAGAGAAATGCTTGGAAGCCGAGGTGCACTCAGTACCGCACAAGAAGCTAAGGACACCCTTAGGTCTGTGAAAGGACCAGCTTCTCCCCTCTCCACAAGCATATTCAGGGTCAAGCCATTTCTTGACCACTGAGCGAAGCAGAGTTCTCCATCCCTGCTCCAGCACACATCCAGAGAACAAAATCTTGGCCTCCGTAGTTAAATCTGCCATATTTTTGAAGGAATGCCTATTAGCAGTTCAGCTCCTGAGATGATGAAATTGCTGCCTATCACACTGATGGTGTCTCACTGTTTGCTTGGATTCAAATAGAGAGCTTTGTCATCAACTCCCCTATGGAAATGGTGACTCCTCTCATGGCAGAAGCCATGTTTTCATCCTATGTTTGTCCAGCACCTCACACAATAGCCATGGTCTGCAGCTGGAGCCTCTAACCGCATGTCATACAATAAATGCATAGATTTGACCTAAATTTCTTCCACATACGTCACACAGATCTGCTGTCTGTTTCTTGCAAAAGAGGGAAAAGTTCATCTCTACAGGAATTTAGTTTTACCGTAGACATTTCCACAGTTTGAAAAATAAGAGAGAGGTGGTATTATTTTGAGAAGGGATGTGAACAAGTGTTTAGGATAAAGAATAGTTATTCTACAAGACATTACTAGTCTGCACCAGCTCTGGCTGGGATGGACTTAACCTTCCTCATAGCAGCCTGCGTGGTGCTGTGTTTTGGATTTGTAGCCAAACAGGTGTTGATAATACACTAGTGCTTTAGCTATTGCTCAGAAGTGCTTGCACAGTGCCAAGACCTTCTCTGTTTCCCACTCTGCCCTCCCCAGCGAGTAGGTTAGGGGTGGACAAAAGGTTTGGAGGGGATGCAGCCAGGACAGCTGACCCAGATTGTCCAATGGGATATTCCATACCACACAACATCATGCTCAGCTGCATTCCCAAGTTGCCGTTGCTTGGAGACCAACTAGTTATTGGTCTGCTGGTGGTGAGTGACTGCTTTTGCATCACTTGTTTATTTCTGTCCCCCCACCACCACTTAAACTGTTTTTATCTTGACCCATGAGGTTTTTTCCCCCCTTCACTTTTGCCTTTCCAGTTCTCTCCCCCATCCCACTGCAGCAGAACTGGGTGGGGGGCAAGACACTGGTTGAAGACTTAACCTTTCAGCTGGTGTCAACCCACAACAGTCCTTTTTGGCACCCAACATGGGGCTCAGGATAACTATAGATTTGATCAGAATGTGCTAGACTGAATTTACAGTTGTTATACTTGTTTAACAAGTTGCTGTTGCTGGTCTCAGTGTTGACATTCTTGTTCTCAACACTGGTTTGTTTGTTCCCTTACCTGCTCCCTTTCTTGCTGTACACCAAATTTCAAGACTCATTAATGGCTTCTTTTGGCTTTTACAGTGTGACTGATGCTACATGGGGTAAGTGGGTAGCACTGATCATGTAATGGATTTGACTGGGGAACCCCAACCACCCAGAAATCCCAGAAGAGATCATGGACTGATCAGAAGGCACCACCCGAGGAGTTCACTCATGCCAAAAAGGCTGCACTGTATAATAAATTGCCAGAAAATGGGGATCAATATGCTCTGTTTACTGATGTGTCCCAGCCTATTTTGGAAAACCGTCGGAAGTGGAAAACTACTCTGTGAAGTCCCCCATGATACGTCTCAAAAACTGTTGATGGAAAAGGCAGATCGAGTCAGTTTGCAGAAGTGAAAGCCATCCAGTTGGCTCTAGATATTGCTGAATGAGAAAAGTGGCCGGTACTCCATCTCTATACTGACTCTTGGATGGTGGTAAATGGTTGTGGGGGAGGCTACAGCAATAGAAACAGATCAGCAGGCAGCATAGAGGTAAACCCATCTGGTCTGCTGCACTGTGACAAGACGTTGCTGCCAAGGTAGATGACCTTATTGTAAAGGTACATCATGGAGATTCTCACGTACCCAAGAGCCGTGCCGATGAAGAATGTCAAAACTGTGAGGAGGTAGACCAGGCTGCTAGAAATGAAGATGACATTTCCACTATTTGAAAAATAAAAGACGAGCCGTAAACAAAGATGAGGTTGTTTTGAGAAGGGAGATGAACAAGTGCTTAGGATAAATAACAGCTATTCTACAAGTCATTGCTAGTCACATGGCAGTTGTCTAGAAAAAGCATAACAAGGAGCATCAATAATTTTGCAGTATGGAAGCAGGGAGTTAGAAAAACACTGCTTACCGAGACTGCCTGAACTGTTCCCCTCAAACAGAATGGAAAAAAAAAAAAAAAAAAAAAATCACACCTCAGCTTCACACAGAAATACACTGAGGACTTGATTCTTTTGGGAGTCAGGGCCTATATATCTACACTGAAAAATTAAGAGCAACTGAGGCATTAGACAAGCCAGCCCAGGGACAATTGCTGCGCAGGACAGGGCTGGTTTGCTCTCAGCCTTGTCTCTGACAGACCTTCCCAGTTTACTTTCGAGGAGACCTTGAGGTAAGCACACTTGAGCTCTCCTCCTCAAGAACACTTCAGAAAACCCTGTGCTGAGCAAACACTTGCACATGATCAATATGAATGTTAGATGAATTGGGACTTGAGAATTCAGACTCTCCCAGTACGGTCAATGTCAGCAGCACGTAACTGGCAGGCTGAGTTCTGTGTTTAATACTGAAGCTCCTAGTTTAAGGGCAAGCCTGAAAACCCCAGAAAAATCACTTTGTCCTATTAGATAGTGAAGTTCAAATCAGGTCTCATTTAATATTGTTTTATATTCCTACATACAAAGTGTTAATTTGTTTGCTATTTATCACACTACTCACACAATGGGTTTTTTTTCTCATTTTTTTGTTTTCCTATTTCTGTATGTAGCCTATTAACTAAAAATACCATTTGCATTCCTCCCCTGGTTAGGTGAGGCTGTTTTTTTAGAACCAAAGTATGATTAACAGAAGAAGAAAAAAGTAAACACATTCTCTTGTGTCCCTCCACATGCCAGGACAGAGGCCTTGTCTCCCCATAGACAATTTTAATGTCAGGCAAGCATAATCCCTTAAGGCAAGAGTTAATGTAGTAACAGAATGCTCTATCAATTGTTCTTTGGAATTAAATGGTGATGAATAAAGTTTTAGAGATCACCATACCTCAAAATAAAAACACACTAAGTATTTAGAAGTAATTCTGACAGTATTGAAGAGATGTTGCTGCAGACGACATGCAGTTTCCTACAGAAACACAGGAACTGGATGGAAGAAATATTCTGAATTCCTGAATTGGAAGGGACATATTGGCAGCTGGCCTTCAGGTGCCTGAACTTCATTTGCAAATTAATCTGAAAATAGTCTAATAGCAAATGGCTTCAAAAAAAAAAAAAAAAAAAAAGTAATGAAGTGACTCACAACACCCTACAACTTCTTTTCCAAAATTATTTAAGCATTTAGCTGCTAACTGCCTTTCAGTGAGGGCATTTCTATCTTCTGATTTGTGTGTTGTAATGCTGTACTATTTAATTTTTTTTTTTAAAAATCCATTAGTGCTGCAGAGACAATCAAGCTAAGACAGTGTAAATAGTCACACATATTACAGAGTTCAATTTCAGCTAGTCACTTACAGCTGTAGATAGTTCTGGATTTGGTATATTTGAATCAACTACTAATCTACAGAACCATTACTGCTGGTGGTAATAGAGAAAAAATTAATCCACCAGTCTGATCCTCAGATGCCAGGATATAGTTACAAGGTTAATCAGTATTTTAAATTGCATATAAACATTGATTTTGCTTGAGTAGTACGTAGAGTCAATTTAGAAATTATTGTGACAACTCACAAGCCCTTAGAATGAGGTTTTTTGCAGCTACTTCTCATACTGAAACTGTGGTTTAAAATTCTTCAGCATATCACCAGAAGTTTAAACAAAAAATAAACAAAACAACTCTTTCCGTCTTTTCCTCCCCCTACCTCTTCCTTGCTCTTTAGCTACAGTTCTCAAAATATTCCAGTTTTTGCCAGCTCTGCAAATTCAGGTAAGTAGCACCAATACACAGGGAAAAAGGCAGGGCACACTGTATATGCAGCTATTGTTAAACAAATAATGAACGTTGTTCATTTCAGCTTCATTCAAAACACAGAACATCTCTCTGGCCCTTGCAAATGGAAATGAATGGAAATGAAAGGGATTTTTTCCTTTATAATAGTTTTGGGGTTTCTGCCAGCATGCAGATTCCAGAAGTAAACGTGTGTCATAAAAATGTTACTACACTTTTTTTTTCACCTCAGATTATCTACAATTATTCTTTCTATAGAAATGTGACTCTTGTGTTTCATACTCTGTAACTTCTGAGATAGGATGATTATTGTTAATGATCCATACAAAAAGATGCTACCCCTTACTGAAGCTCTGCAAGGCGACTCGCCCTCTTGTAGGCGGTATCTCTGTGGAAACTGGTGTTAAAGCACACACCCTACATACTCTCCTCTTGCTATGATTTGTCTTCAGCAAAGACATCTGATTGTAAAGATATCCAAAGCTGATCACGTTTAGTTCAGTCATACTACAAGTTTGATAGGTTCTTATTTTGGCATTATCAGTCTGATTTAGTTTGGGGAAAAAACAAAAAAAATCAGTGATTCTTTCTCTGGGAAGATTTTATTACTGTAAAGAAACGCACTGCGGTACAAAGCTGTAGCACACATGCAGTCTATCTACTGTTTAGATAAACCCTATCTTTGTATATTAGGCCAACAAGTGATAAAAGGAAGAGTGGGTACACTCAAATAGGGAGCCCAGAAGAAGCAGTTAAACTGTCAGCCTAGACCTTGGAGAACTAGATTCAAGCCTCTACTTCACCACAAGCTTCAGTATGGTAGGAAAATCACCTAGCCTTATGAAAGAGAGACTCAAGTGAAGAGAAACATTCCAAACCTTCAGCTGGCATCCTGAACACTCCTCTCCTCCCCTCCTCTGGTGCCCTCCCACAGCCACATAATCCAGTGGCTCAGAATGCTCAGCCAGGAGCAGGGAGATGTGGGGTCCAGTTCTTACTCATAAAAATGGTTCTGTGCCCTGTTTTAGCCATAACAGAGAGAAATCGCAACCCTCACCTAATCTATTAGCTAGTGTCGTACTCCTTTTTTTCCCCTCTACCCACCAATAAAACCTTTTCAATAGGAGAAATTGATAGCTCTCCAAAGTCAAACAATTTGGATTTTTGTGGCTAAGTCAGTCTTCTGGGAGATGTCGTTTTGAATTCTCCCCAGCAAAGAAGTTCAACCTCTCTTTCTTGCTACCTACAAACACTGAACTGTAAGAATGGGGAAGAGGATTCTTTCACCACCACTGCTTCCTCTCTCTTTTTTGTCCTCTTCCAACAGCAATGTGAGAAGCAGAAACCACACTCCTTCAGCTGAGGAAGGGCAGAGGACAAGAGGAGACGCTCCAGGCAGCAAGCGTCCCAACTCTGAGAGTCCATCAAAGATTTCAGGCACAATACTTGCCCGTGTGCTTCTTGTTGCTACCTGTGAGCAGCTGGCTTCTGTATATACTTAGGGGGATTTAGATCCCATTAGAAGGGCCTAATTTACCATGTGCCTCGTACAGGTTATATATGCCTAACAGATTTCTGGTGTCTGTTGTAGGCACTCAACACCTAAAAGCAAGGTAATGCGTCATCTTATTTCAAAGCACCTAAACATCATGCTGGTTCTAACACTTCTGATTAGAGTTCTAGTCTCTGCTGACCTTCTCCTACATTCATAGGCAGTGTCACATCTTGTTATGTGTTATACTGTATTAGTGTCATACTAATGCCACGCACAGAAACATATTAAAGACTACGAGGTATTTGGACACTGCAGTAATGCAGGGCACACACAAATTCTTCATAAGGACTGAGAATGGAAAACAGGGCAAACTCTACATCTTCAAGATTTTATCTAGTACAAAGCTCCTTCGCGCAGACAGTCCGACTCGTGTAACTTTGAGCAACAGTTTATGCTTATTCAAGAAAAGACACTTAGTCAAAAAAAAATCAGTACCAGAAACCAACTTGGTTTGTAGCGTGACCTGTTTTTATGCATGGATAGATTATCTGGAGTTTCTCTCCTCAAGAAAACACAGACAAGGACAATAAACTTTGGCCTGTGCTTCTGGGCTGCATCTGAACCGTGCTTGCGGTAACTCAAGGGGAGGCTTCAAAACCATCTGCATGAATCACGAGGGAACGGGTCACCTGGGCCACAGCTCTTCCCTTGTCATGTACCTTACGAGAGCCTTGTGAAGCCAGAGGAGTCAGTTACACAAAAGCATACTCCACTGGAAATTTAAGCTGGATTTAAGTTGCTCTGCACTGCTGAAGCAGCACAAAGCTGCCTTTAGAGATTTGTGAATGTAGCTTCTTATTGTTACACCTCAGCTTTCAATAAATTCTCCTCTAGGGAACATACACTTTCCTTTTATGGTTTCTATTGTTTGGATTATCTTTTGCTATCTATACTACATTAATTATTAGCATCTTGCACTCCCTTTCTCTTATTAAATTAGCAAATGCATCTCTCAGAATAAGGTGAAAAGAACAAGTTACTCACCGTGAGCAGTACACAAGGAACACAACCCAAACATGCTCTTCTCAGGAGGAGCCTTTGTGCTCTCCGGCTCGTTAAGGAATGAATCCCCATAAGCACTTGCACATGAAGGCCAGCTGGTACCACTTAGTCCCTACTTAAATCCAATGCCCAAGGGGTGCAGACATCTCATACATATTGGGGGAATTTCTAGCAGTACTTGGGTTTGGTGCTTTTAATTCAGTTCAAGGGTAGCCTAGCAGACAGACTAAGGATAAAGTTTTTATTAGCACAAAATGTACAAAGTTCCCTTTTTCTTTTTACTCTTCCCCCCCACCCCCCCAAAAAAAAACCCTCATAATCATTCATCTGCAGTATCCCAGCACTAATGATTAATTGGAAATGACTGCTCCTTCATGTGATCCTAGAGCTGGTCTGTTTGTTTTTAAAACAGTAACTGTGTTAAGATGTTGGGGTAGGTCTTACAGGAGCTCTTTAATGTTGACACAATTTTTATTCTTCCTTTTGTTTGACTCCTACAGCTGTTTTTCTTTTTGTCATATTGAAGTTTTCCTCACTTTTATTTTAAGCCAAATGCTAGCTTTATCTTTATGACATCGAGGTGTTTTGATTAGATCCTCAACTGGTATAAACTGACATAATTCTATAACTCTATGGGTTTCTCTATGTTTACCTCCACTGTCTGTGCCTTTGTGTGTTACAGTCCAGACAAAAATAAACTAGTGCACTAGGTTCACCTTATCAGACAAATAAATTGTCAATGTCATGATTTATCCTGAATAGCAGATGTTTTCTAAAAGAAGTTTTCTTTAAAATGAGAGGGTCAAAAATTACCTAATATACTGCAGCAAAATACTGAAGGCAATCAGTAAGACCGTTATTATTTCTTGAGATGGATGAAAATCTGCTATTTTCTACCTTCCCTTCCAATATCCCCCAAAATAATGATGTGATTTAAGAACATAAAGCTTGCAGCTCAATTGTGGCAATTTATGTTCCTGTAAACTTGATGTAAGCCTGAGCAGCCCAATTTTTTTACTGCATATTGTAAAGGGTGGTGTCTCAAAGGTCACAGCAATTTCCACAATTTTACTTCCAAATTTTTTTTTTAAGTTTTTCACAGGAAAGTGTTGAGATTTACCTCTGACACAACCTACTTCTGTCAAAATTGAACTGCATATAAAGAATGGAAGGATTGCTCAATGAATGGGTTCTTTTCTGGGTAGTACAATCGAAAGACAAACCTCACATCATAAGGAGGTATAATGTACCCATAAACGCATTTCAGTTCCAAAGTGGGAATGGTAAGCAACCTCTTGCTCTAACCTTTTCTCTCTTCACTGCATGTAATGTTTTCAGATTCTGTTGAGGAGTGTGTCTAATTCATTTTTCCGGCTTAGTGAGACTCACCCCAAGTCATTTCCTATTTGCTCTCTTGCTGTGAGTGGAGTCACATTCCCAGTGAGAAGTCAGCTCAGTTCCAGTGATTATCTCTGCTGCGTGAGCATGCCTGGACCCAGGCGATGGCCTGAGAGGATGCCTGCTCATGCTGAGAACATAGTTTAACAGTATGTTAATAAACACACGGGGAATGTGTTATGCAAACAAAGGCACATGGCCCCGAGGCAAATCCCTTCGCCCCCAGAGATGCAAAGAGAGTAATACGTTTGGGGGGAACAAGGGAATAGTACTACATTTAAGAAGCAGCCTCATCGTAAATGCATCTAGATTTGCAGTGGGGAGAGTTAACATGAAGACACACTGTCTATCATTTTCTTTTGCCCTTCCTTTGAAGATCATTGGAGTCAGCATTAAGAGGAGTTACACGGATTAAAGGCAGCTAGGACTGTTCTCACGTCTTGATGAAACAGTTATCATCACAAAGCAGCATACCTTCAACCAACTATTAGTTAAATTCCACTAAAGTCCTTAAAAGGTAGTTGATTTTGACCTTAAAACTTCACTGTTTGCCTGCAAGAGGCAATCCACTTGTAGGGTAATATTAAAATGGAGCCTTCCAGTCACTGTGCTTAAAAATCTTTTGTACAATCACATTTTTCTTCTAATCTGAACTATAACAAAGGATCAGTGCCTCCTTAAACTCTCTACATCCCCACCCCAGAACCCAACACTAAACTTAGAAACTGGCTCAGGTTCTTCAAACAAGCTAAAATGTCACCACTCTCCCCTTTTCTTCATCTCTCCTCATCCCCATGTCAATTTTACACTCCAGCCACACAGAGATATACGTTATTTCACTACAGCACAGAAAAATGTTAATCCTAAAGGCACTAGGGAAAAAAAGAAAAGATGCAGGAATGATAAGAAATATTCATTCACTAATTGAAGGGTGTTTCAAAATCAGAAAGAAAAAGCATAGGAAGTCTCAGTACTTACACATACTCTCCTCAATCTTCTGTTTTCATTAACATTTGTATAATTAATTAGAGTCCTCAGGGAAAAATAACCAACATTTTATACACTCCTTTAGTTCTGAAAAGCAATCAAGATCTATAATAGCCACTCAGTTCTGAAGTTTAATGTAAGTTTATATGAGTGAGGGAACCATAGTTGTTTTCTTTTTGCTTTTTACAAAAAAAAAAAATTGAAAGTTAGAAAAAATAATAATATGTGGCTTTTGGGACTAACAACATTTAAAAAATAATAATTCTATGTCCCAGTAGCAAATAATACATTTAGGAGCCTAGAATGAATTAAACAACTTGTATTTTTCAGTCTAGAACTCTATCATTTACAAGCTAGTCAAATTGTATCAAATATAACAAAAAAAATCCCATAGCATTCTAACATAATTTATAGCTCCATGAGGTAAATAGGAGGAGGGCTTTTTGTTGCCTTCTGTTTGCTCCTTTAATCAGATTCTGGGGACACAATTCTGCATGGAAGTGGCTGTAACTATGCCCATGCATTTCCAGCTCATGGAGGCAGTTACAATGCACATATTAAGGAGAAGTTTTACAACCAAATGTGAGATGCCAAATGCTCTGATACTGATGAAATTCAGTGAGTTTAATCCCATCTAACTTCGGCTGTTCAGGAAACTAACCTAAGGTCCCTCTATAGTCGACAGTTAAGTAACTCCAGTGGGGGAGTCTTCCTATCTACTTTGGGCATCCATGTTTGTCTACTAACGGGCTATCCGACGCACTCCACTGCCTTGCAGAGCATGCCTAAATGGGATGTTTAGATGAGATAGCTAATTTTCAGACAACTGAAGTTAGCAAACATAACCCCGTGCTGCAGGCTGTCTGCACTGCAGGTAAAGTTGACTGCAAAGTTGGTTTTTTTATGAAAGCCTGAGCTGGGAACTGACCTGAGCTGGGGTACCATGAGGAGCTGGAGCCCCTGCAGCAGAGGTTTCGCTGTGAGTGCCTGGGCATCTCCCTGGGGCTCCTGGCCAGCCTGCTCGGGGACTGCAGCCACACTCCCTGTGCTCATCTAACAGCTCGGGAGATTCAGGCTCCCTTCTCCCCCTCTGCTCCCAGCTGATTCAGCATGATCCTTCTCACTGCTCCCTGTGCTGAGACAGCATGCTAAACTAACCCAGGCCAAAAAAAAAAAAAAAAAAAAAAAAGGGGGTGTAGGGAAGGACGAGGGAGGAATAGTTTGGAATAGTTTTCAGCTGTGCTTACTGGGGAATTGAGGCAGAAAAAGATCCAGCACAGGGGCATGGGACCCCAGGGGCAGGAGTAAAGGAAAGAAAAGCAGGAAGGGGTGAAGAAGGGGCTCCTTGGCAGCGCTGAGCCATTCACCTGGTTTGGCTGCATGGTCTGAGCAAACCTGAGTTCTCTGCTGCCCTGCAAGCCCCACTATTGATTGGTATCGAGACAAGCTGGTTCAAAGGTAACCTCAAGTAAGTCTAAACACAATGCAGTTAGTCCTGTCAGGTACAGATAGATACCAAGAAGACAGGTCTGATCTAAGCTACAAATAGAAACCTAAGATTTTGGTATTGGACCAATGTTTAGCATACTGCTCTAACCCCACTTTTTCTCTCAGCAGTGCTACTGAGTAGCCAATTCACAGTTCTGCCTTAGGAATGGGCTGGGGAGGGTAGGTCAAGCAAAATAAAGTGTATATTGCAATGCACACAGTCTAACTCTGAAGATGGAAATCAGGATGTTCCATCTCTTGATGATGGGAAGGAAAATAGCTGGGCACTGCAGCATTGAGTCAGCTAATTATCAAATCCCAGTTTATTCAGCCTCCTTGGCTGCCAGTAGCTAGGGACTATGGAAAAGAATGCCCTTCATGAACTGTGTATACACGAAAGCAACGTGACAGATAGATAAATCCAGATACTTGAGCAAAGTATGTTTGCTGCCTGCAGGGCACAGTGACAAGGAGAAAATTATAGTCTGTATTGGGTTTTGCTGGAACATAAAATGCACAGATTTTATGCCCTCATGCTCCAGTTTGCTCTGCTTGACTGACAAGGTGCACAGATGCATTGGTACCAATCTACACATCTTTTTGCACAGAGGGATCCAGTGCTGCATGGCACGTGTTTCCTACCGAGGCACTTCCCAACCGCACCTGCAGTGCTGGAGCCCAGTTAGCAATCCCTGACTGACTGACGCTAAAAGGCTGGTCTGTGATCATTCCTTCCCCTTCAGTGACACGCTGACATTTGCAGCAGTAACCATTACCTAGCATTGTACAAAACCACAGTGCAAAAGGTTAGGTATACTGCGCTGCTGGTACAATTTACATCCAGCCTTTGTAACCTCCCCTCCTTCCTCTAATTCGAGGTAGAAAACAGGGCATTACAGTGCTGGGTGGACAATAGCTGAGAGTCTGCGATGAGCCTCAGGGAAGTCAGGGCACCAAACTTACCACCTTGGCAAAGCAGTAGTTAGTCAAAATATTGATGATAATAATAACGAACAGAGGAACAACTGCTAAGCAATGCCCCTTTCACAATCCCGATCCCGGGAGCTCCCATTTCTCCTGGTATAAGCCAGCTGGGCAAGTGGGGAGGCCTGGCCTCGCTGGAGGCTGCGTTGCATGAGCTCCTTCAGCATTACTGCTCTGGACCCACTACCTACTGCCCCACAACCGGGACTTGCGGGGACGGCGTGGGGCAGCGGCTCGAAAACAGCCCAGGGCAAATTCTTCAGTGACTGGTACTGGGGCTCTTACAACCCCTGAAAGCTCCTGCCGCAGCAGCAGTCAGAGGCCACGGTGGGAGAACCTCTCCAAGCCTTGGGTAGGCTGAAGGAGGGAATTTCGCGCCCCATTATAAGTACTTGGCCCACCTTCCTGCTGTGAGACATGTTTGGCCATACTCTCTAGGGCAATCCACGTGGGAACCAGCACGCAGGTTATTCTCTGGCACCGCTGCCAAGTTCTGTGTGGCTCGAGTGACATTTTTCAAGGATGATAGAGAGTGAGCAGAACAAGCGTTCTTTTGGTTTGACCTGTCTCCTTGTCTAGTAATAATATATTAGTGATTATACATGACACTTACATAACATCCTCCATCTGAACTGCTTCACTACCCTGCGGAAAAAAAAGGAATAGCCTCTGTCCCTACATTATTAAGTGGGAAAGCAAGGCAATGTAAGGAAAGATGTGCTGACTGTGGTGACAGAGCAAAAGCTCTGAATATGCCAGGCAACAGGACCCACAGCCAGTCCTGAGCCTTAACTCTTCGCTTCTCCCATCCCACCTTGCATTTACGATCTTCCTCACAACTACCCTTTCCCCACCACCTCTCTTCCCTTGTTTTCCCAGTAAAATTTTCCCACATTTACATTGTTATTGTTATTAATCCCTCTAATGTTTTTCTTCCTCAACCAACAGTTCTCAGCTAGTATCTTCCAGAGAGTATTGCTTTCAGCAGTCCTGTTTCTCTGGCTGAGCAAACACTTCAACCCTCCATTACATTTTCTCCACAGGTTTGGGGTACTCTTTTGCTGATGCTCAAGACAGAGAAACAAATGACTGACAATGCAGAAGGCAGCAGGTGCTGGATGTCTCTTCCCAGCTGGCAGGATTTTCCTCACTTCAAGCTGCTCTCAAAAGCACAGACAGAACAAATGAGTATGGGGAGTAGCAAAAAAAGAGGAAAATTAGGAATCATTGGCAGTGCCCAAAAATGTCTCGCTTACCTGATGGACCTACCAGGGAAATCTTGCAGTCCCTCATCTGAGGAATATTTCTGTTTGGTAGAATGACAGGATGAGAGAAGGCCCAAGATGCAAGTTCTCAGGGCAGCCAAGAAAGCATTAGTTTCCCCACTAACACAGGTCAGCACGGGACATATTCCCACAGTATATGACCCAAGTCCAGCTGTACAATGGTCCTTCAAAGACTATATCCATGAGCCGAAGCATAAGGACATCTTAGTACAGGTCCCACTAGAACGACAATCCAAACATGCATTAACTTGGGTGCCTGAAGTCTGAATATTACTGTAGGCAGCCAAATAATTTGGCTTATTACCAGACAGTGAAAGCTCTCAGAATTTATGCCTTCATTTTCTTACACTGGAAAAAATAAGAATCAGGATATACACTCTGCAGGGCTGAGAGTTCATGTAGATTAAGATGCTAAAAACTTCCATAAATTGAAATCACCTGCTTTCCTCAGTATAATTTCAGACAGAAAAATACAAGCAAGAAATTCCATTGTTTTGAACCGAGAACCATACCCACTTTTGCGAAGAATCCTTTAAGTACAGCCTCAGATGTTGTTTGAATAGAGACAAAACTGCACTTTGGAAAACCAGTCCAGAAGAGGCTTTCTCAGGCCTTTTCCTCCTCTCAGTATAGTCCACACAATGAGCTTTCTGCTTGTGAAAGAGGCACAGTAGAGTTCAAGCTCTCTTGCACTCACAGCAGATCGGCCAGTGTGTTCGACTAACTTGTTTGGTTTTTATTTGCAAAGGACAGCATCTGGTACTTAATCTCCAGAGTAGAAGGAACCATTTACACAGATCTGAGATCACTTTGTGACAGGTGCCAAAGAGTCATTTCCAGAGCCTTGTGAGCTGACCATATGCTACATCTTTCCCCAGTTAGAACAAAGGCATTCAGCCATCATATAATTCATCAGCAGCATAGGCTAAATAGATAAATAAGTGATAAAATGACACTATATATATGTCTGTATATTTATGTCTCAAACAAACTATGCAAAAAACTGTGTGCAGTATAATTACTATGCAAAAACTACGGCTCAGGGTTTAACTCCAGAAACATGTAAAGATCCGGTTGAATTTGTAGTTTTGCAATGCAATGCATCAAATAATAAAGGCATACCCCAATACTACTTCTTTCCCATAGTCTGTGTTCAATGTGTTACAACTCATGCAAGCCTGAAACCATATTTATAGAAAAGTCTCTACTGAGATGTGATTAAAACATGGGAGGACAATGGGAATAATTCACTGAATATTCAGTGGAAATAATAATAAAATCAGTAAATTATTAAATAATCAAAGTGTTTTTTCAGTCTGATATTAACGAAGTTCATGTCCCAAAACTGAACCACCAAGAGAGGAACAGGAGTCTGGATGCTAAAGCTTTACTTGTGGGAAGTGATGAGTAGGACCATACAAAAAACAGTCATGAGATGTCCCTCATCATCAGTTTTGCCAAAAAATTCTGAACTGAGCTGAGGTACAGAAATTGTACGCAGGCCTCAATTTTTCCTAAGTAGCAGGTGGTCCTGGGATCTGACCTCAGCCATCCATATTCCTTAATGGAGGAGAAGAAAAGATGTATCCACATGTTGCTCTCCTGGTCATCAAAATCCCTCGATAGTATAAGGAGTGTTATCTAGGCAGCTATTTCTATTGCTTTTTCAGAGGCACAGCCAGGGATAGGAAACTTTTCTACATTTTTCAGAAGATCTGGAGGAAGAAGGGAAAGGATTTAGGGGTCTCCAGGGCAAGAAAGAAAAATCATGCCTCTCGTGATTGATGCTACACAAATGGTATCTCATACATTTTGTAATCTCTAGCTCTAATTCCAAAGACTGAGGTAAACTGGAAGAATCCTTTGAATCACGGGTGGCCAGTGACGGTGGGAGGGAGAGGATAAGGAGCAGTTCAGACTCTCCAAGCAAGCCTGTGAGAGTTTTTCCAGAGCCATTCCCTGCATAAAGGCTTTTCAGGATCTGGACTGTGTAACTGGCATAAGCCTAGCACTGATGAGTTCAACCATCATTAATTTGCAGCCATTTGGGAATGGGTGATTATTTGACAGTAAGATGTGATCTGAGAGGTGCTATTATAATGTGGAGAGAGCTGCTATTCTTGTACTGCAGCAGAGAGCTAATACAATGGCAGAGCAGTGTGACTGTGGTGAAATTCACAGGGGAACAGACTTCTTCCCAGGGCTCAAATTATCAGCACATTTTCATTGCTGCCTCCAGAAAGAGACATGTAATGCTGTCAGACGCTGTTGAGTTGGGAGTTTTTAAAAAGAGATGGAAGTGTATGCATTAAAGAAACCAATATTTACACAAGGACAATCCTCTCATGAAATATAAATGCTGGAATTCTGCTGGTTACAGTCCTTATTTTGAGATTTTACATGAGGGCAGTAAACTGAAGAGGATGCAATGCTCCCTACCCACTCACCATTTTGATTATCATATATGAATTTTAAAGAGGTTGGGTAAAATCCAATCAAAGCTGCATTTATAGATGCTTGTACTTTATACCGCTGTCCTTGGTACACTCATCCTTAGTCCGAGCAAAATAACTCCAATTCAGGCTACAGTTCCTGAAAAGGAATGTGAATTTAATGAAATAAAAGGCTCATCATGCCAAGCCCAGGTTGAGAATAACACCCTATCCTGTTGCCATTACAGACAGAGACAGAAATATATCAAAGTCGCCTAGACACTTAAAAAAGAATAGGAAATAAAAGGGACGTGTCCAAGCAGTGCTGGTGGCAGGTGTCAGAAAGCGAACATCAGCAGGATCAAATAGGCGAGCTTTTCTCTGTTGCTTCTTGAAAGGAAATAAAAAACCCAAGACCCATAGATTTTTATTAAATACAAAGGAAAATTAGATTAAGGTAACACTAAAGGAAGAGCCTGGGGTTCCTACAGCGTGGGCTTGCAGAGCTTGGCTTGCTTGCCTCCCAGGACACAGTACAAAGCCAGAGTATTTGGCATCAAGTCTTTGCTAGCATTTCCCCATGGACTGCCTGAAAGAGCTTCTGGGTGGGCTGGGAGATATGTCAAAGCAGTTCAGGGTGCACGGGGTACCTTTTATTCCCCCCACCTTGGTACAATCCTTTTGCGATGCCCTGCTGAAGAAGAGCAGATATATATACCAAGGAGGTTAAGAGTTCACATCAGCTGGGCCAGATTTGACTCCAAGAAGAAAGCTAATCTGCTGTGGTGTCGAGTACATTGTTCTAGTCCCTGCTCTGGAGGGAGCTGATGTAGCTTCCATAGTTAATGAACTAAACTAGGGCTCAGGAGAACTGGGTTCATTTCTCAGCTCTGCTGCACGTGTCCCATCTGATTTTAGTCAAATCACTTAGGTCACATGTACCTCACACGGTAACTGGGCTAGTACCGCTCGTAGCAGAAACCATCGGTGCGCGTACAGCACTGAGCCCAGGACCAGAAGAGATGCATCCACACAGCACTAGGTGAAATTACTAGCCTGGTCCAGAGCCAGCTTGGAAATCCCTGCATTGTGCTCCACTGATCCACAGAGATATGTCTGCACTTCTCTAACAGGTGATCAAGCTGGTACCATTTATTATACTAATTAATATTGCCTACTTGCATATTCTCCTATGAGCCCCTCTGCTCAGCTGCTTCCTAACTTTACCCAATTTCACTTGTTTGGCAGAAATTTTACTTGCCCATTAGCTGTGCAGTTATTTATGTCTATTCCTGGAAAATTTCAGGTAATGCTTTTCAGTCATTTCCAAGAAGAAGGCTAATGAGAAAATACATTATCCTCTTCATGACAATCCTTTCTTTGGAATGCTCTTCTGCAACTGAGCATTAGGCAAAGACCAGAAATTTGTCTGGGGAGAGAAAGGAATGAATCAGGGCTGTGCCTTTTGCCCTATATGAAAATTAGTCCAAATGTAGCCAAGTTAAAAGCCTTTGAATAATTGCTGTTTGTGCATATCTACGATAGGCTGCTTTGATTTTAGCAGCTGAATTCCCGCAAGAGCCTTCACAGGATATGCTGGAGACTTTCACAGCTCCTGTGCTTGAGGAAGCAGTGCCTGTACTGTTAAGCAGAGAACAAGGGAGTGTGTTCAAGCCAAGGGTTATAGGTATGGTTTTCTGCTGTAATGACTGCTTTGATTCGGACACGAGTACTAAAAACACACAGGATTGTCTTTCCCTTGCTGTTGGTGCCCCTTCTGCTGGCATCGAAGCAGCATGGGGGATATAGCTGTCCCATCGGAAGATGGGGGAGAAGGGGGATAAAGGAGACAAATCTGACATGGAGTCAGTGCGTGATGCAAGGGGATACAGAAGTGAAAGAAGGTACTAAGAAGAGATGAAACAGAAGCAGGACTTTATGGTGAGTGGTGCAAAGGAGACCTGAACTTACACGGTATTACCGTGTTCATTTTATAAACGTAGAACTGATGCAAATGCTTATCCCACATATAAAAGGTTTAAATGCTGGCATTTCCTAATGTTTGAGTACTATTCTTCATAGGGTCAATAAAAAAAGGTTTAGTACCATTTTGCATACTCATTCTCCCAAATTTATCTAAAACTAAACAAACAAAAGAGAAGACAACAAAACATACACAGACACAAATTTCATTATTTGGCATCGTCCTAAAACACATGCAGGTCATCAGCAGAGTTCAAAGCTTTACTGCCAACACAGATTTTGCCACTGAGCTAATGGAGCGGCTGTTTGCATTAATAGATTGCTGTCCTCCTTGCGGACAGATGCTGAAGGGGGTTGCAACACCCCATTCTGGCAGATGGTTCCAGAGCAGAGCAGTGACATTGAGGGATCTTGGGCTCAGGATGTCTGCTCAGATCTGTTCATAAGCTATCCAGCTCAGGCAGGGAGTGTGTCAGCACAGCTCAGACACATCTACTACTACTCATAAGCTTGGCTTCTTTTCTCATTAAACCGATCAACAGAAGCCTGATCTTGCCTCTTCCTTGCCTTTGGCTCCTCAGCCAGTCACGTACTCAACAGGGTTCTCACTCCCTTCTCAACCTTCTTGCCCGCCAAGTCTGCGTCTCACTGGATGTGCAGCCTCACGTCCCCTCTGTTTTCCAGACCCAGAGCCTCGTTGCTCTTCCCGTGCTGTACCCAGCCTCCCCATTCCCAGCCTATTCCCTGGCCTCCGTCGCCCAGCGCCGCATGTGCTCTCCGCGAGGCCTCCCACCTCCATCCTCCTTGCCTTGGTCTCGTGACTCGCCTGTTTCCTTCACCCGCTCAGTCAGATCTGTCCTCCCTTCTGCCTCGCCTCCTCTCAGCCCCACGGCCTCTGCATCCCACCCTCCCAACCCACGCCGCTTCGTCTTCCTCCCCCACGCCCAGCCCTTCTTCACCAGCCCCAGTCCCAGTTTTCCGGCCCCAGCCCAGCCTCACTTTTGCTTCTTGCCCCCCTCCCCGCTGCCAGCTCTCAGACTAGTTTACACAAACCACAGTTTTCACGGCTTCGTAACGAGGGCAGATTTCAATGTTCTGCCAAAAAGGTGGTAGACATCATGCCTGACACAAAGGTTATATCCCCAGTGAATTTCAAAGCTTGAAGTCTTTGAGCCTTCTCAAACTGCTTTAGTATGGTCTAAACAAAATGTTTTTAGCAAGATCCTTTCTCCAAACCAGACGAGCCAGCTCAATGCTACAAAAATTTGGCCTCTTGCTAAAAGACAATAAAACAGAAATCATTGCAATGTTCAGTGACTGCTGCTAAATGACAGACTAGGGAAAGGGTTGGTCAGCCCTAAAATTGAGTAATGCCATCAAACATGCATACACTAAAAGCTGCTGCAGATAGAGCGGTAAAGATAAACTATACTGAAGTCAATATGAAAAACAAGCCACTAGCCTTTCAATTTAAATGTGGGTCAAGGAGAATAGGCCACATCAAAGTGGTCTAGATTTCACCTGTACCTCTGTGCTTTGTCATTCCTACTGACCAGCTTGAAGTCCAGACCTTTATGTACAGCTAATCCATCCAGTGAACTGCAATGGTTATTTAGCTGATGTGATTCGTGCAATTCATGTAATTTAGTTGACCAGTAATCATTTAGCACCATCCTAAAACTGCAAATAGCTGTATATTAAAAAAAAAAGGGGGGGGGAGGGAGAAGAAAAAACTTCCGTTCAAGGGCTGGATATAAAAGTGTAGCTGAAAAATAATAATCTTGCAATAAAAAAATCTTTTCACAAAACAAAAAGAAACACTAAATATGCAATTTGTTTCAAATGAGTCATTCAGATCCATTATTAATTGCACTAACTTTGGCTACTTAGTGTTTTTGATTGCTTTTGATATTGTTTATTTTATGATGTTTTAATTATTGTTGTTTATTTATTACAGTAATTGCATTTTAATTGTCTTTGGAGCAGCACTCTGACTGCCTTGGCAGGGAGGCACTAAATAAATAAAATCATTATTATTATAAACATAACCGATGGTAATAGTTTTTCACTGTGTATTGTTAGTAATGCGGAAAGCAAAAAATATATATGTATTGTCTGTAAGAGAAAAACAGTAATCAGGACCTCAAGGTTATATATCCAACTCTGCCACTGATTATATCTGCGACTTTGAAAAGTCACTTAGCCTCCCTCTTATCTCCATTTATTCATCCATGAAAGGATTATCATAACACTGTCCAATCTCCCAGGATTAGTAGGAGAATTAGCTAATGTCTTTAAAGCATTTTGATCTCCTCAAATGAAAAGTGAAAAAAAGCTTTAATCTTTAGATTATTAATGATATAACAGAAAAACTGGTATAATCTACTAAGCCAGAAAGAGTTACTCTAGTATTAATATTTTTATCTATAATTGGTACATTTATATTGTCCATACACTTAGGTAATGAATGTTTCGTAGATTCATAAATAGCTACTACTAATAAGAGCAAAAATGCATTCCAGAAAGAAAACAAAAATGCCTTCCCAAGTTTCCAATCTGAAAAAAAATGGGGGAAGCAGTGCTTTTAGATGCATAAATTGTTTTGTCCTCCCTATTCCCACATCTGAATCCTTTTCTTTAAAAAAGAAAATACCCCACTTTTTCCTTAGAATGCCCAAAGACAAAAGTTGTTTCTGTGGATTCACAGCATAAGAATGCAAAAAAAGGGGGGGAAATGCTGCCCACTACAATTCAGAGAAGAGATCTAAGCTTTAAAATCAAAGTCACTTTGAAACGTACAGAAAAAGAAAACTTTGAAACTGACAGGTTGGACAGGAGAGGGAGATTTAAAGTTGTTATTGACATTTTTATAAGTTTAAAATATTCTGATATCATTTAAACCAAATAATATTGTTCTAGGCTCTGATTCATTATGCTAGGCTTTGACCTAATCAACAGGCTTGGGGTTTTTTTCAAGCAGCTTGTTAGAAACTCCTAAAATTTAGTGAAAGGAGTAGAAAGAAACACAATTTTACGCTACAGTAACCTACGTGCTTGCTGGGTCTCTAGCCTGAGGTACCCAATCTACTATTCTTTCTCCATATTCCCATCCAACTTACATGCCTTTTTGCTGTTGCAATTAACAGCCAGTTCAGCTAAAAAACAGGAAAATCCCAAACAAAATGAATTCACCTTCACTACGAAAACGTTCTCTTGCCCTCACTGAGATTCATTTTTCTTATCATTATAGAGGGCTACACCTGAAGTTGTGACACTCTCAGAATTTTGTTCAGAAAATGCTGACCTGTCATTCACAGGTACGTGGTTTCAGTTATCCTCCCCCCTTGATCTTTGCATTGCCATGCTTCACTCGCACACATCAATACTGATGCCTGTTGACAGTCAAATTGCTGTTCATACTCCTATTAATTAAAAATTTATACAGCTGATAATTTGTTAACACTGAGAATATTGCAGCTATTATTAATGACATTTGGCTTCCTATCCTTTTCTCCCCCCAGTGCCATTTGCAATGTTATTAATAACTGTAACAGGACATCATCAAGACACTTCACCAAATGAAATTCTCTTTTTAAGTAGACTGTCTTTCTTGTGGAAAAAATTACCTGAAGACTGTAAACAAGAAATTAATACTTTACACATACAGCATCTCCAATGCAAAGGTTTGCTGTTATTTATGTTTCATATTGGGACCCCTGTGTTTGGTAGATATCACTTTCACAATTGATTTTGTACTGCAAGCTTAGACGCTGTAAGATCATGACAAAATTTTTAGAGAGGACTCAGAATACCTCAGGTGAGCCGGCTAAGGCTCGTATGCCAGATGTGCCGAGCCCTAGGTATCAGTCATGGTCAATAAAAACCGCAGTAGCTAAGCACCTCTGAAAGTCAGACCCCAGATTACTTGAGCTAGGCATCCAAAAACCCAGAGACCCAAAATCGATGACAGTTTTCAGCAACTTGCCTGAGGTAATGGAGCAAAACCTTGGCAGAGCTAGGAGTACATCCCAGTCTCCTGCTGCTCAAATTGCTGCCGTAGCTACTGTGACATCTTCTCTCCTAACAAGAGCCACGCTTCATGTGTCACGCTGCTCCCACAAATCCAGTGTCAGAGCACTCCGCACACACAGGCAGAGGGATCTCATCTCACCCGATCCCTGCACTTGACTCCTGTTAATTTCCAACAACAGCTTAAGTGTGTTGGAATTCAGGGCCAGCCAAAGGGACGTGCCACGTGCAGCGGCCCAGGGTCCCATGCTCACCACGGTCTCTGTCAGTCAGCATCCTTTCCAGGCGGCATCCCTGGCCCTCTGGCTCACCTCTCACGGCAAGAGGAATTGAAAAACTCAGTTCTCCAAGACCCTACAATCGCAGCAACCACAATGCGTCACACTTCCAGCACACTTATTTTCCAGTCACTAGTCAGTCTGTAATGAGCATTTTGATATCTATGAGCTGCTGAAACTTCGCACCCTCCAAAAATGGGCCTCCCCATCATATAATCAATTCACCCTCCCCAAACCCTCCTTCCATCTCAGCAGCTTACCAAAGTCTGCCCAGGCCTTTTCTGAGTCCATGGACACCCAAAGACCTTTTTGCAGGGTAAGCTAAAGTATAATTTTGCAGGACATCACCCTCCCTTCTCCACATTCTTAAACCTATGATCAATGCATTGTGTCTTATACTTTCCTTCCTTTCACAGAAGGATGAAATACTTCAGATGACTTTACAATTACCATGGGGTAAGAGTATACATGCAAAAATGTTACCATGGAGCTGCTGAAACGCTGCGAATTCACAGCTTCGCTTCCTCTGTAGAAACTTATTTGGGTGTCCATACCCACAGCTTATTTGCACGAGTTCTCAGAGAGACCTGAGGCTGGCACCAAGAGAATCAAACCTCCCTGCTTGTTATGGTGAATGCGAGTTGCATATGTTGGAGTCTCTGGGCCTCTTCTTGTCCGTGAATAGCTCCCATTAACATTTATGGGGGGTATGCATATTGAGGGAAAGAAGAGAATAGGCCCCCACTGAGAAGAGAGCAGACTCCAGCAATTCTATTCTTGTCACTTTGTGTGCTTTAAGTCTTCACTAATCTCAGCAAAGTATCCTCATGCAAGACTTCTGACGGGTTTTTTTTTCCTTTTTATCTCCATGGAAATTGTATTTTTTTGAATGAGAAAGGTGACAAATAGTTAGCGTATGCTCCAGTAAATCCACAGGGCCAAATTATCTCATTTAAATATCTATTCAACTCTCAAAACAAATATCAAAGTTGAGACTTTGCAGATACATTCTTTGCTGGAATAAGTAGGAAACTCTCTTTTCTCCCTGTTCAGGCTACTTCAGGGTCTGCTTATTCCCTCGTATATACACCTGTGTACTCTCGTAAGCATTTTTACCTGTAAAATGATGGCCTCTCCCTTTGTCATTGGGCCAACAGGCTTCCACAACATGAGCGGTTTCCCAAAACTTCCGCAGCGCTACCACCAACAGCACAGCTTCACCACAGGGAGGATAAGCACAGGCTAGGCAGTGACAGGATTTTCACTCTTGCCTGTTCTGAGCAAGATTAAAATGCCAGCAGCTAGTCCCCGTTAGCCCCTCTGACTGTTGTTATCACCAAGAGAGGTGAATCAGTGCTGTGCAAATGCTGGGAAATCTAAAGAAAAATGTTAGTGCCAGCAGAAGCACAGAGGCTTAACTGAAGTGCTGATAGAGAATACTTTGGACAGCAAGAACTGATAGTTGTGCTACAGAGAGAAAAAGCCTTCAGAGCTCGCCTTTTATTCTTCAAAAGCACGCATGAAAATTTTCATTTAGCTAAGACTTAAATTAAAGTTTTGATTTTTGAAAGGTTTATGGTTCTCTCTAGTCTGCAAGCAAGTAACACTGGTGTGACTACATCAATATCAAACGTAAAAGCTAACAGTTTCTTCTCTCTACTTCACACTCACAATGATGAAAAAAAGCCTGCATGAACTAGAACAGATTTTTTCCCCTTTAATTCAGAAGTCTCACATTCCTTTCATATAATACCAACTATCAAATGGAAAAACATTTAGTGTCTCCTCAGATTTAGCTGACATTTGAATTCTTACAAACTTGGGAAATGTGTAAATGTGGAAGATTACTGTTTGCTAGAAATTAGTCAGCTTCCTATGAGGTTACACCAGAAAGTCTTGGCACCACAGAGCAAGTAGGACAAAGGACAAGCTTGGACTTTGGACACTATTCTTATATATCCTTCCCCCAAAATAAAAAACTGAAAATAAGGTCCAGGAGCTTACCGAAAGCAACAGAGATGCAACCTGGACATCAGGACAATATCAGCTTCTCATTTGTCTGGCCCCTTGGAACAAGCCTTCAGGACAAGGTGCAGGAGAGTGTTCCCTCCCAAAGAACAGCCCCATGGAGCTCATTTTGAGGAACAAATTACAACCCAAACACACACAGTTTGGTTAGATGGCTTATTTAATGGGAGGATATCCAAGCACACAGAAGCATTTGTGATGATGCAGGTGTTACAAGGTATTTTGGATGAAGTTAACTACACTTGTGCTATTGGGTCAGTAAATCTTAGTCATTCTTCAGAGATCCTTTCTGCCTACCAGTCACTGCTACAGAAATGAAAATGAAAAGCTTTTACGCGCAGCACCACCCTGCTCAGCAGAACAGGTGATGATGCCTAAAGCTATGACTGAGCTAAACAGAACTGAGTAAGTTTTGGAAGCAACATTTGGTACACAGTCTCCTCATTAGCAATATTTAGTCTCCTGACAGAGCTGAGTGATAAATACTTTTTCATTTTTTAGAATGTTAAGTTTATCACAAACCACAGAACTTTAGTGATATAGGTGAAAACCCATAACTGCTAGTTCCCAGGTGTGTTGTCCTCTCTAGAGGAGGAAAAGCCCAAATGGGGCTTTGTATCCCATTATTAGGGATACTAGAACCAGTTAAGGACATAAACATCTTGATCAAGCAACTTGTTCCAGCCTGTGATAAACAATGATTTTGTGTCACCGTAAGTGTTCTCTATTGTCTTAGTGTTTTGCTTGTTTCTCTTTTTATGAGTGCTATAAATGGCTGCTGTAGTCTTGCAAAACAAGCAGATGCCCACACCAAATGACGACACCATTCTTCAAAGTGTCTCCTGTTTCCCTTCAAGATAGGGGCTTTTTTTCTGACATAACACAATCCTGATAGCCATTTTTCTTTATGAAGTTCCCACAAGCATTGTAGGATACTGCATCTTCCAGTTTCTGGATTATGCGGCTTAGCATGCAGAGCAGAGCAAAAATGGCATGTCAGTGTAACTGAGAAGAGATTCACGACTTTTTTTTCAGCAACCAAGACCTTAACCGGTAAGTGGCGAACAGAAGTTGCCATAAGGAAGGAACTGTAAGTAGACCCAAAACAGACTGGTAACACTGACAGTGACAGATGCCCTTGAGATGGATAGGTGATCAATAGACAGACAGTCTAGTTCTTTTGGGTTTAAATCATTATTGATAGTGCATCTTAAATTAATCCATCATTCTGTAAATCTTCAACTCTTTTAGAACAAAAGCATTCTAGAAGTTTAATTTATATCTCCTTTTTTTTTTTTTTTTTTTAAACACATACCCTAAGCAGCAACTGAAAGGCAGGAAAAATCAAGTTCAGAACGAACTAGTTGTACTCAAACATTTGTAATTAAGCATGATAACCAATTACAGAAATACCTGGAATAGCGCATGATTCACTCTCTCACATCAGAGGTTTCCTAATCAATTTGAAATAACTAGACACTGCTATAGAAAATAAGCAAGATCACAGCATTTGCTAATGAGTTTCAAAAATGGATTTCGCTGCATGAAAATGTTTATTGCCAGGAGAAAGCTTGTGTTCCCAGAATCTTTAGGGTCATTTCCATTTGCATTTGATTGGAGAAAAGTCCTCTTTGTTCTTTTCTTCGTTCTCACATCCTCTACAACTCTGCACTTTTTTTTTCCCTCTCTCCCTTCAGTGAGTTGGTGTTACTGTATGAATGTGGTACACCAGCTACTAAAAATATATTCCAATAAGACCCTTTGTGCTGAAGTAGCTAGAATCCACTTCAATTATTACTTAATTTCTCTATGTTACACTGATTACCTTGAATATAAATTTGGACATGTATGACTTCTAGAAAATTATATGGCAGAAGATGCAGCGGCAGGGCTCTGAAGCACATACCAGGGTAGTGTATTATGCCAAGGATAATACCACTTAAACATTTGTAAAACGTAAAGCTTTTCTGAGCTCATCTCCTTCCCCTGGGACTCGAACTCTTGTTGAACAAGCTGCTCAAAGCTCACCACTCTGATAAAAACCTACCCCAACAAAAGAGTGACAGTGACTTTTTTTTCATTATTATTATTAAATCACTGTTTCAGGTTGCCAGTTGCTTGCTCTTCCTGCAACAAAAAAATCAGGTATCCATTTGACCTACTTGTCCCTAACCTGGCAATGTTCAGAGCAAGATGAAATCTGATGATAATGAACTTATCTTGAAAAAGGAATTGCAAACTATGTCCCAGACCCTGCAATCAATTATTCATGTGAGTAACTTTGAACTCAGCAGGAGTACCCACAGGCATAAACTTTCTTACAGGGGGAACAGTTGGCAGGATCAAGACCCACCTCAGGAGGAAGACACACAACACAACATATGAACCCTCTGTGACTCTTTTTATTTTATTATTTTTTTTCCCCCTTTTCGTCCTTGTTATTGTTCAATTTCATTTGCTAGTGCATTTCCCACTTCCAGCTGGGAGTAGAAGTGAAGATGCCAAAATACGAAGACAAAAGCTGCTGTTATGCTCAGCTGGAAGAGAAAGTACTAGAAAACTCTCCAAAAAAAAAAAGGCATAGAGATTTCCAGAACGATTTTATACTCCCCAAGGGCACCATGATAGTTCAAAGAAACTTTGTAAAACTCGTAACAGAAAGCAGAGGAAGAAAGGCAAGTTACTGGTGCACTGAAACTGTCCTGTCTAACTTCCCTCAGCCTAATGTATAAAATCTTTCTTCCTCATCATGACATTAGCGGTCCCTACCCAGATGATGCTGCAAAGTCCCCTAGATGCAGAAAGACCCAGGTCCACATGCCATGTAGCCCTCAGGCCTACCACAACAAGAGAAAGGACTTCTCTTATGGTCCTCTCTCCAAAGAAAAGGGGCTCAAACACCCCTGGGCAGAGTAGATGTCACCCCTAGAAAACTCCACTGCTTTAAAAGAAGCGCTACCTTGTCTTGGAGCTCAACTAACTTAGAGAGTGGATGAGATGACTGGCTGTTGATAAGACAAAGCTTAAATGCATGAGCCATCTTTCTACACCTGCATCTCTTATTCCAAAACACACAAACTTGGACTTAAAAAGTAAATTACTGAGTCAGGGGAATTAACGTCTCACTTTCAGGTTAAAGCTGATAAGACGGAGGCAAAGCAGGGGAAAACTCCAAAGAAATGAAGACCTTTTAGGACAAGGTTATAAAACAAATGAGGAAAAGATAACATTAGGATTATTGGTGTTCCTAAAGAGTAGAAAGAGGAAGACATCTCGAGCTTGAAGCCCTTGAAGTAGACCTTCTGGTTAATGGCACTGAGGGGGAAGCAAGAAGAGCACCTGTGAGCTTCTGCAACGTGATTGACCTAGAATAACTGTTACTAACATACTGAAATGTACAACTGTACAAGAATTGCTCAGGAGAGCTGGAACATGTGGCAAGCTAGAAAAGGAAGACATTCCTAGGCAGAATTGTTCCATGAGTGTTGAAAGGCAAATGCATGCTATTCATGGCACTGACCACAACAAAATACAAACCATGAAATGTCTCATTAAATGTCTAGCTACTCTATGCAAACTGCGTGATAGACATTAACAGTTTCCAGGATCCAACTCTGACAAAAGCCTCTGTTAAACGAATTCAGTTCTTCGTGCTGTTGTTGGGTAAGTAAGCAAAAGCATCCCAATTGAGATTAAGATATCGGTATTTTGCATGGTGTGAGACTACAGCCAGAATACTGTCCTGTTCAGATGTCCACGCTACAGGGGGGATGACAATAAATTGTCAAAGGTTATAAGAAGAGCTGCTTGGATGATTAAATGCACTGAAATACACGCCCTGTGGTGACATTTCTTGGCCTAATGACATGGAGGTATGATTTGATCAAAGGCAGGGCTGCACTACCTGAGGACTCTTTATAAATGTCTCTTCATTATCTCAACTTAGCAAACAAAAGCATAAGAAAAGCCAAAGTCTTAAAGTCAGAACTAGACAAAATTCAAGCCAGCCACAAGGCAGACATTTTTGACAGTGAGGATTATTAACCACCAGAGTGTTAGAAGTATTACAGGGTAGAATCTCCATCACTGGAAATGTTTCAGTAAGGATGGGGTGTCTTCAGGTGGGGTTTTTTGGTTGGGGTTTTTTTTTGGCATAGCTCAGGTGATAATTAAGTCAATTAGGAAAGTCATATGGCCTGCACAATTAATGAGGTTAGAAGAAATGGCTCACAAAAGTGTTTCTTCTGGCTGTGCCTTTTGCATCCTGAATGCAAGAAAAAAACTCCTCTTGCAAAACTCCACAGTGTAGAGCTGAATGCCATCTATAATACTGGGTTTGTCTTCCTTTCATCCATTGTTTTCCTTTCATCTGTTGAGCATGTCCCTAAACACTGCCAGTGGTTAGGCTTTATATGGTGCTTACTGGCACAACCCCACCATCTCCTAATTATCAGAGCTATACAAAATATGAAGGAGACCAGTCCCTCCCACCAGCATATGGAAGCCTTGCACAGAAAAGTACTCATAACTACACATTATTCTCATTTTAACTCTTATGCTGGGTTAAAGTAAAAAGAAATGCTCCAAATCACTCTGCATTTTTGGAGCTGCAGTACCAACGGGTGTCTTTGGGATCACAAACAGTTGCTTGGTCAGGGAGGAATTAACAGCTTGAACATTTATTGGACTATATGAGCCAGATAGATAAAGCCATAGTCAGTCCTGGCAAGCAACCAGGTAGACACAGGGAGATTTACACATTCTACTATCAGAAAGAAAACCTTTTCTTTTTGGCGGCTTATTTAAGCCTCTGAGAAGAGATTATCTTCTAACATATCACTAGTTAGCTGAAATTGCAAATGATGAAGCAATGAAGATAATTTGAAGATCAAACTGCAAGAGCAGCAATTTGAACATCTCTTATTTGGGAGGTGAGTTTCCCAGGCAGGCAGGGAAGCTAAGCTCCTTCTTATGGTTGTGGCCTTTGTGACTTTCAGCATTGATGAATGGGAGACTATTGAACTAAATAGTTTTGCATCCCTGCTTATATGACAGAATTATAGCATACTCTCCAGTAACAGAAAAAAAATCTTCATAAAGGCTAATAAAAAATTGGCATCTGTACTTGAAATGTTTAAATTTACACCAAGATTATGCCAAAACACTACAAACTAAAAATCCTAAAACAAATGAGGTAATAGCTTAGAAAACATGGTAGTAAATGAATAGACTATGTTTTATTTCACCTTAACTAAAAATTATAGAGAGCATAGAGAGGCAGTTAGATAAACTCATAGTACAGAGACTAAAACAAAAACCTATGGTCAGCTTTGGTTAATTCCTTCATGGTTTTTCACATAAAAAAGCCTGGAAAGAACACCTGGGAGCCTGACTGCATTTCACAGAAATAGACCTAACTGTGAGAAAAATGGTAAGTCCCAAAGCAGCAATGGATTTCCAGTTGAGTTTAAATAAAACTCTAACTAAATAACCCACAGGCTCTCGAATAAGCTTAATGAGGCCAAAAGAGCAGTATCTCACCTCTGACCGAGCAAGAGGTAACAATATCTGTTACCCAGGCTAAGGAAAAGATCCTGCTGACTCTGCATGTTGGAAGCCCATTTCACTGATAAATTATGACATGATCATTCTTGCCAGAGCCTTAGTCGTCAGTTGGAAGAAGTTATGACTCAAATTATTCACGTAAATCAGGTCAGATTCATTACATGTCAGCTTTGGACAGACCACCCCAGGCCATTCATTGATACAAATACAATTTCACAGCACTCACAAGAGCCTTTGGGAGCCTTTTTGCTAGATTCTTTCCTTAGATTTGGCTGGGATGTTCCCATCATTTCTTAATAGTGTACAGTTTGGTGGCCACTGTTGATTAGAGTGGATTAAGCTGCTTTACAGTCCTCCTGCCTGTGTGCTTACTTGCCTTGTTATGAACGCAGGATCGCTTCATCCCCGCCGTTGCTGAGTCAGCACTAATACCACTAAAATGAGCAGCTGTGGGGCTTGGAGAGTGCAACGTAGAGTTAAAACTGACCATATAAAATGACAGCAGCAACAGACTGCTTGTTTGGACCCAGCATAGACTCAGTTCTTGAGCTCACAAAGCTCAGTGTCCAAACTGTTGAACAGTTTGGGTTCTTGCCTGGATATCGGATTAAAAAGAACAAGCCTTTGGTGGGATTTCCAATAGCTATTCTGACTGCCAGGTGAATTTATATATCTAGGAATTACAGTTTCTGGAAATTTAAAACAAATGCCTCAGTTATCATACCAATCACAGATAAATAAGCTCTAGCTCCATAAAATTTCATAAAATCCTACTTCAGTGAAACTGTTGCCCAGACAGATCACATGTTCAGGCAAGTCCATTACTGTGCTCCACAAACCAAGGCAGCCTTTTCTGTTGTAGTGTGGTATTGCTTTCATATCTGTTTTCCAAAGTGATTTTGCTGTCTGTGTGGATATTCGTCTCTAAGACCTTGTCCTCACCATGACTTTTGAACTCATTGGCCAAATTTAGACAAGCTTGACAAAAGGACAGAGGCTGGAAAAGTCTTAAATTGCTGTGAGCTTGATAAAAAGAGATGACAGCGTAAGGAGATCCTACTACTGAAAGGATCACTGAAAGGCTGTGACCTAACCATAAGATACAGTTCTCCAACCTCAAATCACTCACTCCTAGGAAAGAAGGATTGCTTCCAGTGCTCATGGACCACCTTCCAGAACAGGGAAATGGCCATATGCCTTTTTTAAACAGACCATAACTACCAGCTGAAAACAGCAGTTAAGATTCCCGGATCTGAGGTAGCATTATGATGCCTTTGTAACTAGTTCAAAACACAGTCTTCTGAATTACTCTTAAAAAAAAATTCCTAGAAGGTGTTTATAAAGTTTTGAGATTTTGCAGATACCAAACATTACGGCTAGCGTTGGGCCCCTACACTGCTCACTGCATAACGAGGACTTGGTCCACTGAAGTCCCTCCCCTTGGCATTAGGGGAGCTTCAGACATGGCTTGACGCTGCAGCTTCAGACATGGCTTCAGCACAGTATGGAGATACTTAATTTAGCTTCCACCCAACTAGTACTAATACCAAACATAATAAATCTGACACAATAACATGGAGGTCAGTGTAGGGTATTCAGCCACACCGAATTGACTCCAACCCAAACTAGTCCTTTTGTGATAATGTATCAGATGTAGTCAGTGCAACAGTACAAGTGGACTAGAAGTCCTGAATAAAGTCTGAATATATATCCACATACTTTCATCCTCTCTAACTCTCATCCATTCTCTCTAATCCCAGTCCTCCTTGCAGAGCTTGGTGATGCTGAGATGCGCAACTGCAGCACATGTGCCCCCATATGGGCCAGCCTGCATATGATGAGCTAGGAAAACACAACCGGATAGACTTCAGCAAAGTATGCTTCCCACCTGCTCTGGGTTCTGGATACTCAGTTCAGCTCAGGTGGCAACACTCTATATTAAACATACCTGCAAACACTCAAAATCTGCACGCTTGCAGCAGCGTTGCAGAAACACCAGTGGTGCCTTCCAACCTCTAGTGGCACGGCCAGACTACCCACTGCATCCTCCCACCTCCACCACCAGTGCCTTTTCCCTCTCCCTTTCAACTGCTTGCTGTTTCTGCATTTGAAACCGCTGGGAACAGTGAGAACCATTTCTCATTTGTGATGCATAATATTTTGGTACCCAGAATTTGCTTGGTATGAAGTACTTGAACACATAATGTAGGGGAAAAGCACACAAACAGAAAGGAAATTGCTTCCTGGCTGAAAGTCCAGCAGTTTGTGAATCACTACAAACTGACAGACGCGTAGAGAAGTAGCACAGTTTGCACAGTACAATTTATCTGGAAGCAGTTTTTCTTATTATAGAAGTGCTCACAAACTTGTATCACACCTATGCAATTTCCTTCAAATTTTTTCTTTTCTCCTGTTTTTATCCATAATACTGTAGTTTATGGAAAAGTTTGTTTTAAATATGTGCAGTGCGAAAAAAGAGGAAGGAACCCATAACAGCAAGAGCTTTGAGAGTGCTCTACCTACACCTTTAACTTGAGGTGAACTTCCCCCAAAATCAAAATGCCCTGTAAGCTTAAAACCTAATTTTCATTAGAGTATAAACTAAGACAACTTTCTAAAATACAGGAAACCTGGTATAAATTTGAACCTGTCAAGTGCAGTTACCAAAAGAATTGGTGAGGCAGAAGAGAAATAAAAGGGGGCTGTAGTCAAATCTCCATCCCACTGACTGTGTCCTTAAGGAGAGCTCCATGACTCCGGGCTTGCCTTCAGTCCATTCATTCAGAAATGGCAGAAAACGCTATACCATGGCCTCTGGTCCCCAGGAAAAGTCTTTTTCTTTCTGCCACCTCTGAGGCCTGGCACTGTGTTTGCCTTTGCTTCTCTTCAGGAGTGTCCCAGTCCCTTGTACCTGCCCCATCGTCCAGAGACTCCTCTCCCTGAATAGCCTCAGTTGCTCACAAGAAAGAAGCAATCTCCTGCTCCCCCAGCCAAGGGTTTCCTCTGGCCCTTAAGTCTCTTCATACAGGACCACGATCTAACATAAAGCAAACACTGCACATCCCAGCTTTCGTTGTCCATGTGCTAATCCTAGGGGGCAAAAAGTCTCTAAGGCACAGCTGCAGTGATTCTGTTGAGAAGAGGAATGAAAAATGTTATCAATGCTGGTGGATAATTTTCATACTCTTCATTCCATCATCCCTACTCATATGTGGCTGTCAGGTAATACTCTCACAATGTTGGGGGCAACCGCCAGCTTCCACAGATGGCAAAATTCATATGCAGTTGCGTGGCAGAATTGTTGCACACCTTTAGTGAGCTTGATACTGCTCCCACTTCGGAACTGAACATGAACTTTTTCTGATGAAGCTACAGTGAACTGAGAAAATTCATAATACCTGTAAAGTGCTCAGATATTATGATGATATTACCCGTGCAAATAATTAAATAGATTAATTTTCTTTTTCACAGTTGAGATCACTGTTTAGCTCACAATTCCTTTTACTTCAGTCGATAACTTTCAAACCACCTCACTTTTAGCAGTCTCCTATCCTTAAACTTTCCACTTAAATTTATGGTTGGAAATGATAAAGCTGTATAAAAAAAAAAAAAAAAAAAAGATTGTATTGTTCAGCTCACTACAGTGTAAACCAACTGGCAGCCTACAGCCTGATTCCTCAGAGAGCCTGGCACAGGGGAACAGAGGAAGTGTTTCTCCATTTCCCATGAATAGGCGACAACAGAAAGATAATGACAACTGCTGGAGTACTTTGCATTGCACTGTTTGGGCAGATGCCACTCCTGCCACAGAGGCATAGCTAGTTCCTATTTCTACTGTGGAGCAACCCTCCCTGCAGCACTGCGAGTGGGAACGGGATCTGGGTTACCTAGTCTCCACTCCACTGCCCTGCAGGAGTATGGGGAATTGCATCTTCGCACCAATAAGGTTTGCTGTTTTAATGTGCAACTTCACCCTTTGTTCATACACCTCGACTGCTAGTAATGGCCTGAACTGAACTAGTAATGGCCGATGGAACTGGAAAAGTCTTGACGTTCATGAAAACTTTATTGCAGAATTGAAATGCCCTTGATTTGCATGCAGTGGCAGGGCAGAAGTGGAGACACAGAGTTATCCTCACAAATGACAGAAATGTTTCTTAGGTGAGGGTCTTTCAGGAGCAATGTTTTGGAAGAGGCTAATTTGCATAACTACAGATTGTTCATGTCTGGTTAAATAGTAGATATGTAGACCTTCCAGGAGAATAACCAATTCAAAGAATCACATAATCACAGCATGGTTGAGGTGGGAAGGGACCTCTGGAGGTCATCTGGTCCAATGCCCCTCCTCAAGCAAAGCCACCTAGAGCCAGTTGCCTAGGACCATGTCCAGATGGCTTTTGGGTATCTCTAAAGATGGAGAGTCCACCACCTCTCTGGGCAACCTGTGTCAGTGCTCGGTCATCCTCACAGTGAAAAAGTGTTTCGTGATTTTCAGACAGAAACTCCTGTGTTTCAGTTTGTGCCCATCGCCTCTGGGCCTGTTTACTGAGCACTGCTGAAAAGAGCCTGGCTTCATCTTCTGTGCACCCACCCTTCAGGTACTTATACACATTGATAAGACCCCCCCAAGCCTGCTCTTTTCCAGGCTGAACAGCCTCAGCGCTCTCAGCCTTTCCTCATAGGAGAGATGCTCCAGTCCCTTCATCATCTTCGTGGCCCTTCGTTGGACTCTCTCCAATATGTCCATGCCTCTCTTGTACTGAGGAACCCAGAACTGGACACAGCACTCCAGGTGTGGCATCACAAGCACTGAATGAAGGGAAGGATCACCCCCCTCCACCTGCTGGCAATACTTTACCAAATGCAGCCCAGGATACCATTAACCTCCTTTGCTGCAAGGGCGTACTGCTGGATGATGTTCAACTTGGCGTTCACCAGGATCTCCAGGTCTTTTTCTGCAAAGCTGCTTTCCAGCTGGGTGGTCCCCAGCATATATTGGTGCATGGTGTTGTTCCTCCCCAGGGGTAGGATTTTGTACTTGCCCTTGTTAAACTTCATGAGGTTCCTGAGAAATGGGCTGACAGCCCATTTCTCCAGCCTGTCAAGGTCCCTCTGGATGGCAGCACGACCCTCTGGCCTATCAGCCACCCCTCCCAACTTTGTGTCATCAGCAGACTTGCTGAGGGTATGCTCTGCCCCATCATCCAAATCATTAATGAAGATGTTAAACAGGACTGGACCCAGTATTGACCCCTGGGGTACACCTCTAGTTACCAGCCTCCAGCTAGACTTTGTTCCCTTGATCACCACCCTCTGGGCCAGTCAATCCACCTCGCTGCTCACCAAGCCTGTACAGTGACAGCTTCTCAATGAGGATCTTATGGGACACATTGTCAAAGGCCTTACTGAAGTCCAAGTAGAAAATAACCACTGCTCTGCCCTCATCTGCCAGGCCAGTCATTAATTCCACTCATACATATCAATATCAGAAAAATATGTTAGTACACTTGAACTTTGTTTCAATTCATAAGTGGAGATGAAAAAAGCAAAGCAAATCAGTACACAGGTAGTCTCCCATGAGTATATTAAGGGGGCAGAGCCCTGATCTGCAAAAATGGGATTGGTGATAACTGATGCAAGCAGTAGTCTTTCAAACTACAATAAAAACTGTAAATAAAGGAAGTACGGTGACTATATTTACAAAGCAAGCCTGGGTTTGGGTTGGGTTTTTCTTAGATTTGAGGGCATCTATACAATATCAGGAGGAATTCGTGGATACAAAGCAGTGAGATGGATTTGCTCCTCATCACTGAGTCTGTTCCAGAGAAAGCACATATTTCTGAAAACGGATTGTGGTAAGTGTCCCGGTTTCGGTTGGGACAGAGGTAATTTTCTTTCTAGTATCTGGTATAGTGTTATGTCTTGGATTCAGTACAAGATTTCTGTGATTAGAAAGCCAATAACGCAAAAGTGTCTTGCAGTCCAAGAAGAGCTTCTAGTTGGCCACAACAATACATCATGGGCATGGATGGCTAGCAACGTATCTACCACCTACACAGTAGCAGGGGACAAAGCACTGAGGAGGAAAGAAAAAGGTTGTTTGTCTACTTCTCTAACTTTCTAGTCATCCAAACATCCCACTAGGAAACATCACATTTGTCTTTTTCAGCTTTTGCCTGCTCCACACCATGTCTTTGATCCCACATCTTGGGTAACTCAGTGTTTGAAGGTGAAGTCTAGAAAGTCAATGAGTTTCTCCTGATTAAAAGACAATGAGGAACTGACTTCAAAGCTCCCTGCAAACAAAATAAACAGAGTCACTGTGCGAGGCAACCGCCACCATGCTGGGCTTATGATTCTGGCGCCTACTTTCAATATTAAGAAGGAAGAAACAGGATGACAGAGGCCATTCTGTACATACCAGACAGACACATCGAGCCTTTTGTTAACATTCAGAAGAGTTTCTCTATGGTCTCAGAGGAAAGAACAAACAAGAATAGTATTATTTCTGCTGCAACTACGTCAGTTGCTGCTGCTCACAGTGATACAGGAAAAAAAGAGTGACCTTACCTCCTCTGCCTTCTGCTCATGAGCAGTATAAAGGCCTAGAAAGACAGAGGAAAATATAACATGAGAAATCACATCAGTGTAGTCAGATCCAAAGAAAACAAAGTGTCATCTTAGTATATGTCCCATTAGGCAAGCTTTCATTAAATACTATTCATATGCATTGTATCTGAATTGTAGTATGTTAAAATATATCAGCAAATATGAGTACATTTATTATTCCAATTAGTTTCTGTGCCTCCCCTGGAAGATATAATTTGAGATCTAATAACAAAAATGGGATAAACAATTCTTTTGTTGAGAGGATGATGAACCAAACTGCTACAAAGTTGATTAAAATTAGCTGAAATCACTGCTTTCTAGTCTGGCATTTTGGCTAATTCTGTGGGACACTGAACACCCAGCTTACAATCTTTTTAGCCCCAAGCAGGAGACATGAGAGAGAAAATCCCCAGCAGGAGGTAATGTAATGTGACCTCACTGGGGCTTTCCTACAGAGATAATAACACAAGTTTTTGATCATGACATGGCACCCTGCAAATATACTAGTTAGCTAGGATCTGCTAAAAATTTTATGTGTGTGATTGTGGCTTTTTTTGCTACAGAAGTGCTAATATTATATGGAGTTCTTATTGCAACACTAGTGGGACAATTGTACAATATTTACTTGATCCCTATAATATAAAAACTAGTCACAAAAAAAAAAAAAAGAAAAAAACCCAAAACCCACCCTGAATCCTGGAGGTGCTTTTAAAGGAAGAAATAACAGTTTAGCACCCAAATGCCACCAAAAAGCAGAGAAGTTTGGCACCCAAGTCTGACTAGGCTAAATGTTTATGTGCAGTTACATGCTCTTTTAATTGCAGAGAAACAGGAAGAGTCACGGATGAGCCCGAATCACAAATTAAATACCACAAGACTAATTTTCTCCATCTAGAGCTTTTGTTTTACTGTAAACAAACATCTTTTAGCCTGCTCTGTCTATTTTAAGATGAAGACTGTACGGTGAGAAGTGCTGGTTTAATAGTACGCTGTTCCTAAGATACTCATACCTCTGGGAGCGATGCTGCAAAATATACACCATATTCTTCAACTCTGACACGGAGGGATTGCCGGAGAGCTCAGAACAGAGTGGTTGGGTCAGTGTAGTTACCCGCTCTGCCTCTCACCTCGCGCTGCAGTCTCACCCTCCCTGGTGTGCCGCGGCAACTGTTTATCTGACTGCTCTGTAAACCAGATCACTCGAATGATTGGGGTTAAACGTAACCCTGAAAAGTAACAGCAAAATAACTTCAGTGACCTAGCTCACTGGTTCAGCTGTCATCGAGCTGTGTCAGCACAGCTGGGGGAGTTGGGAGAGTGAACTGCAATGCAGTCTTCAGCACTTCCCAAGCATCCTCCCCAAACGTAACATGCAATTACACCCTCCTCAGCCTCGGCAGCCCTAGAAGCTGTACGCCTTTTACCAAGAATCCCACAAATAATAAGGCTGTGCTTTGGCAATAGAGCCCATTTGGCTTCAGAGTTCATCAGAGCTCTTGGATGTAGGGAGTCGATCGGGTATTAACTCACCCTGCCAGTCGTGACAGGTGAATTTTAACCAGCTGGCTGCATCGGCAAGTTGTCCGTTGCCCTATAGCCGATACGCAGCCGCCGTACCAGCACACCGCCTCCCGTTACTCTGAATCTGTGCTCCAGTTCAACAACAACAACAAAGCAACCGTGAGCCTGTTCTTGATCCGGGCCAGATGCCCGTCGTGCAGCGATCCGGCCGCACAGATGCGCTGCTCGGGGCTGGAGTTGCAGGCTGGGCAACGCCGGCGCGAAGGCGGCCCCGCTCCCTCCCTCTGCCTCGGCCCCTTCCCCAGCCCCGTGCCAGCCGCGGCCGCGGCGGCAGGACCGGCACACGCGAGGAAGCCGGCAGCCGTCGCTCGACATCGCGTCAGCTCGGCCGCGGGAGCCCTCGGTACTGCTACCGTAAGAGATACCTTGTCGCGCAAGTTTGGGAAATGATTTTCGTCCAGCTCGAAAGGAGTTTTCCTTTAGAATTTTGCCCGCTGCGACACAGGGCGAAGGCAGTGACGGATTGCTTTCTAACAGGCAGCTGATGCAACCGGCAAAGGCCAACTGGAAAGCCTTCCTGAGGAGGGAGAGCTGATGTACTCTGCCACTCCAAAACCCGTACCGGGCGAGGAACTCCTCCGTAAAAGGTAACACCGCAGCTAGGAGATTTTTGCAGAGAGATGTTGTAACACGCCTGCAGCAGCTTCTGTGGCAATCGGTTCCCAGCTTCAAACCAGTCCTGGTCACTGCCAGCATGGTCCAAATTCAGATGACTGGTTCAGGAGTAACAGGACAAACCCCCTCCATAGCTCTCAGTTCATTTTGTGACACGACCCGCACTTCGGGGAGATTACTTTGCACTTTCAGAAGCAACCACTGAATACAGCAGCAGTATTCACCTCCTTAACTGATGTGGAGCCTTTGTACATGTCACTTTTCGTTTCAAGATTTCGGATCCCTGAATAGAGCTCACTTGCCTTTTCACTATAATATTCCCGATCCTTTCTTTTTCTGTTGACTATGCCTCTACTCCTTGCAGATTTCAAAGAGGGGAAATGCCTACCAGTTTTAAACTTGTGAAGTACCCATGAAAAGAAATGGAAGTATCTTGTAAAACCCAAACCAAGCTAGCATAAGCTAGTGAGTGCAAAGGGAGAAAAAAAATATATTGGAGATAAAATGCAAAGACAGGTAAGGAAGGATCCTGTGTGTGTGTTCTCACCTTCTTACGCACGTAAGAGATTCATTGCAGCCTTTAATTGCTGGTGGGGGTGGAGAAAATAGAAGGGTTGAAGAAGAGTGCCAGGGAAAAAATATTGGAAACCTGACCAGTGACAGGAGCTGATTATTGTTGGCAGACCGTATAGGTTTCAAATTCACGCTGTGACTTAGGAAATACGTCCTGGCTGGGATGCATTTTTCTGGAATATCCCTAAGGAATATCTATCAGTGACTCATCTAAGCAGCCACTGGATATCATTACCGCTCTACCAAAAATGTAGATAAAATAACAATCTGGAAGAAATAAAAGAAACAAGCGCCCCAGATTTTCTCTCAAACTGTAGCAAAAAGATCACAAGGGCGGGTAAAGAAAGGAGGGGGGAAGGAAGAGAGGGCTGAACTTTTCATCTGCATGTCCTCAGTTTGCCTTTAAGCTGTGCACATCTAGTTTACTCTTGTCAGAAGCTACTACCACTGTACTTTGTAGCTCTTAAAGAAAGAGATAATTGCCTTTTTTTCCAGTCACATGCTTACTAATACAGAACTTTATTTTTTTTTTTCCCCAGCCCTACACAGTAGGACCTCCATCATTCAAAACAGCATAAGCTTTGCTAGAGATGTTAATGCACTATCCAAACCAAACACAATGCACAGGCTCTGACAAGTTCACATTTTGAAGTCCCTTTTGAACTCAGAATTTCCCTTTTTTTTGTCAGATAAACAGTGGCCAATTATAAATTATGGCTCTCTCCTAAGGCCCCACCCCAACAGCTCCTATGGGTTATGTTCCTATCGGGTGTGTGTTATAATAGGCTGGTTTTATGTCTCCAAATAGTTGTTGGGTATTTTCCCTACTGTGGTGTTTAGCTAATACATAACTAAGCATATGGGAGAAAATAGAAGAGGGAATTAATTCTAGCAAGAAAGAGCCTTATAAACTACTTTTCTTTTTTTGACTCAAAGACGTGCCAAGAAAGCTATTTTTATCCATAGCATCAGATACTCAGCTGGACCTTTAACAACAGTTCACTAATTTACATCAGATGCCCCATAGGGTCTATTTGATTTGCAAGTTTAAGTAGAAGATTGTTATTGAAATCACTGTTCTTATATATAAATATATAGCTGATCCAAAGAGAATGTAAATATCTACTACAAACCAAATCCAGCCTAGATTCTCTGAACCTTGTAGGAATTAATTGCAAGAATTACACTTTGGAGCTTTTAAAGTAAGAGATAATTGCCTCTTTTTCTGTCATGGGCTTACTAATACAGAACTTCAGTTTTTCCTAGTCCTCCACAGTGGGACCTCCATAAGTCAAAGTAATGTAAACTGTGTGAGAGATGCTAATGTTAAGCACTACAAAAATATTCAAATGGGACATACAGTATTTCAAGTGTGAAACAAAGCCTGTGGGTTCAGGAAATATTTCTTCACTCAATTCAAGGAGAACATGTAAACAGGATTTTTTAACTCTTCAGAGTCCGCAGGGGGCTTACGGTAGTGCTAACCTCATAGCACCTCGAGCCCTGATTCAACAAAGATGTAAGAAAGACAGTCATTCCACCCTCGGGGGGACTACTCAGGTGCCCAAAGTTCAGTCTGTTTTTAATTAACTTGCAGAGCTACAACCTAGGTCAATAAACTAACATTTCCAACAGGATTCCCAAAGCAGCTACTGTCTTCCCCTGTTTTATCATGGGTGCTTGCTAGTCTACTGATTTTCATTCAACTACAAGATGGTCTTTTCTTACAAAAGCCCACTTCCATCTCTCTAATTCCCGCTAAAATGTTTCCCACCCTGCTAGAAGGCCCCCTGAATAAGAGATTAGAAGGATGATCAAGTAGAGGATGTTTAGCTCTCTCCTTTTCAGTATAGTACCTATTAACGGGAACTAGGTATATCCCACAGCGTTGCAGTTCCTAAAATAGCTACAGGCAGAGGAGACAGTGAAATGCAGAAGCCAGTGTGTTAATTCTCTTGTGAATTACTATCAGAGTTTGCTACTAATTGAGAAAGTAAATAAAAAAGTTCCTGACAATATGCTCTTTTCTAGTGGGGGCTATTCTCATTAAACGCAAAATAAAAGGTTGCTGCTTCTCTTTCTGACTGGAAATCCTTTACAGCAGAGAGAATGTTTCTCTTCATTTAAGGAAAAAAGACACCAAGTTATATTAATACCAGGCTGAGTAGCCAGCTGCATTACGAAGTTTCATTTATTTCCTTCGCACTTCACGGCAACCTGAAGCGAGCTGCCACATCCTTAGGGACCGTACTCCTAATGTCACCCATAGATGTAGTTGTGCCACTCTGTATGAAGGGAGTCATAAAAAATTCTGCCAAGACTTTGGCTCCTGGTTTCTACGAGTCCCCTGAAAGGGCCAGGGCTTAGGGGATAGAGGATGCAGGATGACTGGGCAACCATGTAAGTAACCCTGAAGGATTAGGTTAAGGAGTTACAAGCAACCAGCATGGACGTAGATGAGCTGGAAATTTAAAAAATGCTGTAGCCTCCTAGGGAAAGTATATGTATTTACAAACACTGCTCAGGCATTCCTACCCTTTCAGCTGCAATCACACCTTCATTTGAAATGTAGACATCCACTTAAATTCAAAATACCCCTGCCTTCTTAAGATGCACACTTAGCTTACTGTCACTCTCCTACAGTAACACAACTTTTACATCCACAAGAGGTAGGGACAAGAAAGGTATTAAAATGTTCTGGTCACTGGACTCCAAAAACTGGGATCACAAAGAGGTCTCTAATGACTAGTCCACCTGGCAACTTTAAAGCTAGGCACAAGGAGCTGCAATTTCCACTCTTCAGACGAAGGCTTTTGTGAGGAAGCAGATGAGAGGAATTCCAAAAAGAAGAAGGAAGGAAAAAAATACGACATATTGTGGGGAAGAATAAAATAGCCCACGTGAAATTTCATCAAGAACTTTGCTAGGCCCCTGCCTTCAGCCAAACATCAGGAACATCAAGTTATATTGCTTAGATAAAGCGAGTGGCACACTGACAACCCACGAAGCTGTGGTGTAAAGGGTGTTTGTTTCCTCTGGGATGACAATACCAGTTGGCAAGCAGAAAGGCACTAGCAGATCTGCCGATTAGCTCAAGTAAATGCTAATACAAAACTCTTGCTCGCTTTGCAAATTCTGTATATAGCTAGAGAAATATCTTTCACAAATGTCCTGGGGACTTTTCATCATTTTTATTACTATGCTGCTATATAATTTCTCCTGAAAAGAGAATGTGTCTTTTAATGTGTAATGTGACACTACATTTTTTCCAATGCCATAGTCATTTAAGAAGTTTCCCCCAACCACCACTCTCCTGCACATACACAGAGATGCAGTAGTTCACCATTCCCTCAGATTTACCACTACAACAGGTGACTTAAATTATCTAAGTTACAAAACTAACTTTGGCAACAGTCATTTTTAACCACATTGATTTCCGTGACCAGGTTACAGCACATCCCACAGATGGTTTTGATGACAAAACTCTGGAGAGAGGTGAGCTGGGGCAGAGGCAGGAGTGACTAGCCCACGGGTAGAGGAGGGGAAAATGACTTACACTGCTTTGTTAAGAAAAATGCAATGTACATTTGCAACGTTAGTGTAAGGTGTGTGTTGCAGAATTCAACCCCGGCGTAACCCCATAGATCACTGCAGCCATGCAAGGAATATACTTGGCACTATGTGAATCAAAATGTGGAGGAGATGGGGGAAAGCAAAGCACCACTTTTTAGAAAATCACTAAAAAATGATCTACTATTCCTTGTGTAGATGACCTAACCTAACACACAGACGGGTATATGCATCAACAGTGTTATCAGGAAAGATGAAGATTTGGACTAAGTCATAATCCTGAGAAGGAGGAACCGATCAGCGGGGGGGGAAGGAGTGACCTGTGGTTCTCAGCAATACTTATCTGAGAAATGAGAAAGATATGCCTGGATTGAAACCTTTGGTAGGAACCAGACGTGGCAGGCAGTGTGAATAAGAGGATAAGACACTGGTGTGAGCTAGAGTAGAGTAGGAATCAGGTCTGGATTTTATCCCCAGATCTAAACCGACCTGCTGCGTGAAGCTTAACTCACTTCACCTCTTCATTTTCCTTTTCAGCATTTGCCTTTCAGCTCTATTTAGGTGACAAACCCTCTGGGCCAGAAAGTCTGCGAGTGGATGTGTGCGTGTGTGTACTGCTGAAAAATACACTGTGATTTTGATGTATTAATTATTTGCATGACTTTTTCAGTGCTTTTTCTCCCATTGTACTAGGTGCAGTGCAAGCAGAGGCAGAAAAGACAGTCAATTCTCCAGAGGTTATTAAAATATAAAGTATGTTCATGTCAGACTCACAAGCAAGTTATTACTGCACAGCGAGTAGCCTACATCAGCTGAAGCATAGTAACCGTTCATATAGGCACTCTTAGCCAGGAACGAATGGAAGATAATTCTTTTTAGTCCAGTCCACAGTGAAAAGGGATTGACAAAGTCAAATTACATGGTGTTCTCTACCATGTGAGAGTACACACAGACAGTTACTGTGGCTTAGGCAGTGAGGAGTAACTGGTTAAACCATGGTAACTTACACAGAAAGTCTGAGCCCTAAGAGAAGAGAGAACCAATGGATACAAACAGACAGGAGACTGGTAAGAATGTTAGATTCACACAAATAAGTAATAGGTTTCATGGTCAAAGTGGGGGCTTTGATAGCAGATGCAACCCTGTAGAAGAGTTCTGTGGTTTTCACAATAAATTAAAGGGAGTTTTTTCAGAAAATGAAGCATTTCATGAAAAATACTTACATGCATTTTGTAAAATATTCCCAAAGCACCCAAAACTTTGACAGCACTAGTAAGATGGCATCGCTTTCTAGTTTTACTGCAATAACATCACATGTGGAAAGGAGCAATATCTACAGATTCTGGCTAGTGCCCATGACTAACAACTCCTGCAACAGCAGCATCAGAGGATCACTGATAACATTTCTTATCGGTTACAGGGAAGCTATCAAGATTCTGAGTGTAGCCAAATGACTTACAGTGAAATTTGGTCATGAACTTGATTTTATTGTATAGTGATTATTCAGCTAGAGGGATAGAATTTGATTTTCCATTTGCTGCTATCCCATGCATGCAGATGTGTGTTGGCTCCTCACTTACCCTAATGACGCAAGCTTTTGGTTTTAAAGACCATACCGGTTATGATGTATTTGAGCTCTATGGTGTTTTGAATGGAAGATGCTTCTGTCCTTTCAGGCCTCTTCTATGGCAAGTAGAAGTGCTAACTGCTTGGGGGAGTGCTGATTAGAGCAATTATAACTTCATGTACCTGTTGAGGCAATGAAATTCCCGAGGCATTAGCTGCTATTTACAAGTCTTATTTGGTATGCTGACATTTTTATGCTTCTGTCAGGAATGATCAATCAGACACATTGGTAACGCAGAGGTGGAGCACTCCCTTACTGTCATTCTTAACAGCAGTTTCCAATGAGTGAGGGGTGAACCCTGAAACGCAAAGATTCAGTTCAGCTGAACATACCTAAACTAGATGCATGTGAAACTTATCTACCACCCTTTAGCATGTTACTTTCACAACACAGTTCTGTAATTACTGACTCCAGAAGCAACATAACAACAGCTGTTCTTGTGATATTTTAATACCACTGGAATTAGGAGAGGTAAGAAATTCAGCGGTGTATGACAGTTTTGAAAATATCTGTTTCAGTATGAGTTTAATTCAAAATGAGATTGCTTTTGCCATCCCTAGGCAAAAAACACATGGACTAGACACCAGAGGACAAACTGGAAGAGGGCCACTATGGTCAGGATTATTCAAGTAGAAGTAATAGCTATTTCTTAAAGAAAAATGGTGCTATTTGGAACAGTTCAGGTGGACACAGAGCAGCAGAGGAATAGCTAGCATGGTAGTTGACTGGAAAATTGAATTTCCAGAACACTTTTTAAAACAAATTCTCATCTTTAACTAGGACAAGAAGACAGAAGTTCCAGTTTGTTAAGAGGAGCTACACTATTAATGAATAAATACAATTATTTCAAGGATAAACCGAAAATGTTACTACTATTGCCTAATTACCTTCATTTCCTGACTTTTACCACTGAAATGGGGAAAGACAGACACTCAAGAAGCCATGAAACTGCAAGAATTTGCAGTTCCAGGTTCCCTACTTGGGAGGCAGTTGAGAGGTTCAGAGAGCAAGCTAAGAAAACACAGGCAGGTTTCATAACGTTCCCATGAAATCAGCAAGCTCTGATGCAAATTTTGTTTCTTTGTTCTTTTGTACCTCTCGATGGGAATCTCTTTCACCTTACAATATCTATGGAATAGGCAGAAATGGAGTAGTTCCTCACGTGGCTTATGAAACAACCAGCCAAGCCATCACCTGCTTTTCTGCATCGCTTCTAGAAGGGGCTAAAACATTCAACAATCTCAAATTAGAATAAGGCATTCACATTTGCTGGAATAACCTCCTTCTCCAGTTTTGAGGGCCTCACTGGAAGAAGGACTTCAACAAAGAACAAAACTACTCAGAGAAGGGGAACAAATATGCAACGCAGGGTTGCATGCAATCACTGCGATCCATCTGGCAAACTACCACTCCTCCAGTCACCCAGCAGATCAGGGGTATGGACAGGAGAAGATGGGAAAGCGGTTGGAGCGAACCTGTTTCTTTTGTATTTGCAACAGATTAGGAAAACGCAAGGTGTCAGTTTCAGTGCTGTGAGAAGCATGTCTCACTTGAGGAATGGTAAACTGTGACATGTTATCTCAGCCCCTCACAATTTCCTGGCTAATCCTTGATCACTGCACATAGATCTACAGGACTGCGTTTAGAGACTTAGAAGACATGGCATTCAAGATTGGGAAAGCAAAAATTTTAAAAAAATTAATTCTGTTAGCAAGAATAAACGAAAAATATGGTTAAAACTATCCAGGAGCTCATTATTTTCTTGATACTTAATATAAAAATGACACTGAAATTAAAAGGCTATAAATACAAAGCAAAAAAAGAAACAAAGACACATTTATGCTGTATGCGGTTCACCTGTGGAATTCATTATCACAGAAGGTCAGAAGTGTTAAACTGTGGATTTTTAAAGATCTGGATAATGACCATGCATAGCATCTGTAATGATGTGACACAAAGTTAATAATTTATTCTACCTCAAAAATTTTGGCATCATCTGATTGCCTACCAGGTTCAATGTAAAGTTTTTTCCCTTCTGCCACGGTGATGCAAAACTGTAGTCATAGTCTCTTTTGGAATGTTTTCTGTCTCTGTGTGCACACCCCCCCCCAAAAAAAAAAAAAAGGGCAGAAAAGCGTGAAGAGAAATTCTCTTAGACTGAGGTTTCCTCTTTATAAATTCAGAACAAAGTCTCTCCACTTTTTTGGAAAATAAGCAGGGCTGGGAAAACTCTGAAGTGCCTGATTGATGTAAGGAGTTACAAAGTGAGGCCTTCAGATTGTTTCATAGACACTGCGGCTTGTAGTGAACCGTAGGTGCCTTTTAACCAGCTTCAGGATTTTTCTTCTTAGTCCTTAAATAGCCATCTTCCATTGTCTGGAAACAGTGTTTCTCCTGAATAGCTTAGAGCAAACCATCACATATTCCTACCTCATGCTGTATTTTGGTTTTGCACTGGTGGCTGAGATTCTTGAACATTTTGGTCACAGTCTGCAAGGTTTGGGCATTCCACAGAGAGCGCAGGGGCAGAAGTTGCCACTTTGGATCTTTGTTCTGGCTAATTCAGTGCTGTGTCTGTCCATGGGCAGGAATACTTGCTTCAGAGAGGAGCCACAGACAAGACAGGTGTGAGTATGTTTTACATGGAGTACTCATCCTGATTTCCAAATATTAGATTAGTTCAAGAGCTGAAAAAAAAGAAGAGTTTTATCTCCTTTCCAGTCTTAGCTTAAAATTCTTAAATTCTCTGCCCTATGACAGGGAAGTTGATTTCAACCAATGCTGATCTTGATTAATTTTCCCAATCCTAGCTGAGCCTTTCAGTCAGCTAATGTGTCAGGTACAGGACACTTCATGGGCTAATGACCTGATCTAGTCTGGGAATTCTAATATCATTATAGCTGTCAACAGAAAAGGGTTGAGGAGGAAGAGCACCATCTTGACAATGTCCCTCAAAAATGAATAAAAGTGTTCTTCACAGAGATATGGACTTAAAACTGTCAACCACAAATTCATATAATTAATGAGAAGATAAAAATCTCATGCACATGCTCTGGAGAACACAACAGTTCTGGTACCAACTCTTCTTTTTTGACAAAAATACAGAAGTCCATCTTGGACATGCATAACCCTGACCTGTCCAAGAAAATAATGAAAAAAAAAAAAAAAAGCAGCCTTATTAAAGCTAACCAGAATGAGGCACATCCACGAATGAATAACGCCCAAGGAGCCCTCAGGGTCAGAGTGAGTGGTGAATCAGACATTGACAATGCAGTATGGCAGGGGAAAAGAAAGCCTGCAAATGTGGTCCGTCGTAAAGGAGAAAGAGACTGTGTGCAGAAGGCTCTCGAAGGAATACTCTGCAAATACTCACTGAGCTCCTGACCTGCCATTGCCAAAAAAAAAAGAAAAAAAAAAAAAAAAAAAAAGGGAACTAGAGGAAGTTCGAAGAAGAGCAATCAGAAAGATCTGCAGGCTGCAAAAACTCAACTGTGTAGAAAGTCTAAAATGGCTAGATAATGTCAGTGGTACCTAAGTGGCTTTTCTGGGCGATTTGCTTGAGTTCACAAACATATGGAAAGCAGAATCCAGCCTCTTTACACTGCTTTGGCTTTTGTAGGTATCATAGAGAGTCCCTAAAAGCCCAGTGTTGTGCTGAAGAAGGACTCTGCCAATGCAGTGACTGTAGGGAATACCTTGAAGGCTTCCTTAGGGAGCCCAGCACCAGTTTCAGGGATAACAGCCAAGCTGTGGAGATGGTGCTGCAGCACAGTAGAAATTACAGTACAAGCAGCAAGATTGTTACCTGAACTTCTGGTGCTCAGGGTACTTAAATTATACTAAAAGCCTTGAAACGGTCCAGAAGCAGGAGGACACAAAGGTGGCTTAGAGCCAGCACAGCCCCGTCCTTAAGACATACAGCAAGCAGAAATTGTGAGAGGTGGGTAGGAGGAAGGGAAGAAAAAGGGAAAAAAAAAAAAAAGATGAGTTGATTGACTAGCAGAGGAAAAAAAAAAAAACATCATAAAGGTCAAAGCTAAGACTGTAGATGTGAGAGGCAAATGGCAGAAAGCTTCACTTCTTGCAACATTTGCCATGAATCTTAAGGGGACACCGTGCAGCTGAATCGGAGCGGACTCTTGTCAGGTAAATAATAAACTGGCAGGCAATTTCCATCTTGTCATTTAATATTTAGATTAAAAGACCTAAAGCCTTATTTCAGGCTAGACTTGGGTGCGGGGGAGGCTGTACAACATGCGTGGGTGCAGAGGGGCTCCACGAGTCCTACGGCAAGAGCCGAGATTTCAGTTCATTTTGCATTAAGATTAGTCATAACCCCGGGGGGGGGGGGGGGGAGCCCTCTGGGAAGAGGTGGCCCGAGCAAAGGCAGGCACCTGGAAAATCCTCCTCCGCTCCTTCCCATTCACACACAAACCGCCGCATGTGATCACCCCCCCAAAGTGTCATCTCCATTAATAATTCACCGAAATTCTTGATTCATCAAGTCCAGGAAGTTCCCGGGAAGTGTGGGAAAAGACCAGTCGAGCATCTCTGGTGTCAACAGAAGGACTTAAAAACCGGCTCCGAGGCTGAGAAGCCGCACGGCACAAACACACAGTTCACAACAGAGGAGCGTGCCTCTCCCTCCTCTTCATCCCCCCCCCCCCCCCCCCGATTTTATTCTGCTTTTACTATCAGTACCAAACGATTAGGAAGAAGCTGGCAGCTCTCCACCTCCAGCACGGAGCGGCTCTCGGGGGGAAGGGGGGGCTCCTTAGCACAGCCCTCCCCCTCTGCCCTCCCACCGCATTCACTTGCAAATCCCTGCCCGCCCGGAGGAGCCCGCTCCGCGCCCGCGCCCGCTCCGCGCCTCTCCGCGCCCCCGGTGCGGCAGCTCCGGCAGCCGCAGCGCCGGCGCCAGGACCGCCTGTGTGTGCGAGGGGGGGGGAAAGAGTGTGTGTGTGTGTGTGTGTGTGAGTGAGTGTGAGTCTGCCAGGGCGGCAAGCAGGGAGGGAGGAGTTTGGCTTTTTTTTTTTTTTTTAATCCCCTTTCCCTCCCCCCCCCTTTTTTTTTTTTTTTTTTTATTAATCAGGAGCACTGAATGGAAACCAATCAGATAGAGAGCCCCCTCGGCTTGGGCTGCCTGCATGCTGGAGTTAAAAAGTGCTGCCGGCCGAGCGGGAGCCCCAGTGCGAGGCGGGGAGGCTGAGCGGCGGGGCCGAGGAAGGGGCCGGGGAGCCGGGGAAGAGCCGCCGCGCCGGGCGAGGCTCGGCCCCGTCGTGCCTGCTTTGCCGGTAAGGAGATGCGGCTTTGCACTTCTTTAGGAGCAAGTTTCAACTGTCACCAGGCAGCTGCCTTCTTCCCTTCTTTTTCTTTTTTTTTTTCTTTTTTTTTTTTTTTTCCTTTCTTTATTCCGCGCTTATCGGGAATGCTAATTAAGGCGGGGGGCAGGGCGGGGGGGGGGGGGCAAGCACTTTATTTTTCAAAGTTGGCAGCTGTGTTGAGGAGGGCTCTGCACCCCACCGCCGCGCCGGGGGGTCCCGTCATCCCCCCCCCCCCGGCTCCGGGGCGTGCGGGGACCGCGTTCGCTGTCGTTTTAAGTGAGGCGAAGGGATGCGGCGTTTTCCTGGGAATTGTTATCGCCAGCAAGACACTTGGGTCGAGGGGAGGTGGTGAGAGCGGGAGGAGGGTCGTGGGGTTTTGGAAGGGAATAAGAATCTAATCATAACAACGACAACAACAGGAACAACAGGAGAAACGTGATGAATGACTAGCAAATAATAAGAATAATAAAAAAAATCCATCTCGGTTTCTTGACGCTGCCTAGTTGCTGTGAAATGGATACAGGGCAAAACCCTTCGGATCACGAGCAAAATCAGAGGCAAAGTGCAGACCTGAATGTAGAGCACGGTTGAAATGAGGTGCTCCCTCAGCGAAAAGAAGGGGGCAGAGGGGGCAGGTCTGGGGACGTTACAGGAATTGACAAATGTGAAATCTTTTATTTGATAAAGGAACGGGTTTGGGAGTGATGGAGGTGGTAGAAGAAAGGGGGTAGGCGTACAGGCATTTTACAGGAGAGAAGTTGGATAATTGCAGAAAGAAAGCGCTGAATTTGGCTATGTTGTAAATGTTTCTAAGGAGCTGGTAACATACTTTGTATGTCAGATAGATTGAACTATTTATATATTCACATGTATATAACACCTACATGCACACACAGGGAAACCGATACACAGTATGTATACTATATATATGTGTTCTTATGCAAAAGGTTGAGTCAAGAGATAAGCAATAGCAGTAGAGGTCAGTGGCTGTGGAAAGAAGTCTTGTCACTGCTGCAATAAAATCCATATTTTATGGAGAGTTAAATGCAGTACTTTGTAAGTGCAAGTGGATGGTCACCTAAGTAACTCCTGATGACATTCAAGGATCAAGAAGTTTAATGACTGAAATTACTCCCAGCACGATGGCACAGCTGCTACTTTTATACAAATCGAGAGGATGGGGCACCTTTTTCCTTGTACTTGTGTATGGTGTGGGATTTTAAAGTTCTGTTAGCACTGCGTGGGAGATGGTGTAGAAAAATTACTTACAGAGTGTAAGGTCAGTCCTTTCTCCAAATTTACCGTTCTTCTAGCACAGCTGGAACAGAGAGTACAGTTGTTCCCGTCTATTCAGGACTCTGTGAGGATGGCACATGCATCCTACATGTGTACTTTGTGAGCTATGTGCATGAGCATATGCGCAAGGAGAACACTACAATCAAGAGCAAGGTTATTTCCATTCCCTTTTGTCATAGGACCATATGTAATAGCACCCTGGAAAGAACATAATTCCAAGGGAATAAAATTGCTTGAACGTGCAGACCTCTTTGGTTTTAATCAAAATAGACATAACTCTCCCAGTCAAGATAAAGGCTTATCTCATGTATTTGCTGGGCTGAAATATCTATTATGCAGTCAGTTCTGTGCAAAAGTGCTTGCATATTACTTAAAGCATTCCATAAAAATGATTAACATCTGTTCCTAAGCAATATAATGCAATGGGTAATGGTGCATCCCTATTAATTTCTTTTTTTCTAATTCCTGTTTAAAGGCAATAAGTTTGCATGTCACAGGAAAGTCGGGTAGGGCTTGGAGGCTTGTGATCAAGATCAAGTAGATTCCTTTATCACGGATATATACAGTTTTAAAGGCCTGGCAGCAATGACACAATTGGATAGCTCCTTTAAACAGCCCAAACATGCTAATAAAGACTGCAGGGCTGAATCCTTTTCCTCTCTTCTCAGATGTTATCTGACACAGCACCGTTAAATATATAATCTCATATGCTTCTGGCTTTCAGCTGTACTGTAATCTTTCTGGACATGTTTCTAGTGGCTTGCAGTTGACTTTTGAGCTGGGGCTGGGGCGGGGGGGGGGGGGGGGGGGGCGGGAAGGAAAGCAGCCAGTCTTTTCAGAATAATGTAATCAGAGGCAGCAATTTTTTTTTTTTTTTTTTTTTTTTTCAGGGAAAATGGCATTGATTCAGTCCTGTTGTAGTTCTCTGCAATTATCCTTTGCAGCCATTTAAGGAACTGGGGTCCCCATAGGGACTTATTAGTCCCTCTAGGTATTTCAGTTTTCACACCAGTTCACAACTCTTGCATATCTCCATGCCAGCACTCCAAAGATTACATTTATAGACATGGTCATTCTTTTCTAACCAAGTTGTTCAGCTGGAAATATGCATCTTAACTTCTGACTCTTCCCTCCCTCCCTTGCACAGCTCTCCCATGCAGACGGTAACCTACCGCTCAAGGCAGCCTTCCCTTTCATAAAGTTTGCTTTTTGCCATCTGCTGTTTCAATAATATTTAGTTGAGAGACTTCCTTGAAAGCAAAACACACAGGTTAAAAAATGTTGTGGGGGTTTTTTTTTTCCCCTCCTTTCTGCTGAAGATCTCGAAACTAATGCAAACTTGATAGAAGTTATGAACGTGCGTGTGCTCTCACCAGCTGAGATCCTACCAGAGCACCTTCTCTCTGCGAGCGACCCTCTCCTCAAGGGCACACTGCGTTCCTCGCGCCGGGATCCTCCCTCCAGTCCACCCTACCCTCAGGTCTGCTGCATCATTTTTGCTTTGACTGAAGATTTCTGCACACCGATCTGCTGCTTGTTAATAGACTCTGGCAGTATTTCAGGGCTTGGAAGGAATCGCTCTTGGGTTTTCCAGTGGATGCCTGTGTGCTGTGTAGTGGTCAAGCAGACCTGGAGGGCATTGACATTTATCTGTTGTTAAATGAAATGGTGGTCTCCGTCGCTTGCTTACCTGAACTTTTTAGTGTGCCGTCTGTTCTTCGTTGACTACTTTTAAACTATGTTCACTTGCTAGTGCAATCTTGTAGCATTATGGCTCAAGATGGGCAGGAAATTGCTTATGGATCTCCTTGGAAATGGTGGCTAATTACTAAAATGAAAGGTAGCTGAAATCTATAAAAATGAGTGGGTAGAATCCGTTGGAAACAGCAGGCCCCACTGTGATGGTGCCTCATCGTGCATAATGGTTGCAATTCCTCTAGTGGCTCTGCTGCAATTATACCAGAATAAAGTAGAATTGGTTTTCAGTATCTTTTGATTATCATAAGCGTGCGGGAAATGCCATGGAGGGGCTGTGCCTTGGAAGCTGGGTGTTAGGGAGACTTCTTCGTTAACCCCTTGAAGACCTAGTTAGCTGCATGCAGTAACTGTTCCGATCTCTTCCAAGTCTTTGTGTCATTTGGGGTTTGCTTCCATTTCCTTTTCTTTTTTCTAAAATAATTACTTGGATTCACAACTTTCAGAAACAGGGCTGATAAACTTAGTTGTGATTATCCCGACTGACATGTAGGGCCAAACTCAGGACCTTTTCAACATAAATCTTTAAAGGGAGTCCCCCATCCTGCACGTGAAGTGAACGGCTCTGTGTGCCACCGAACCCGATCTCTTCTGCTGACTCTCTGCAGGATTCAACTTGCAGTATAAACACGGCTCTCAAGTTTAAATGTGTTCTGGTTGAGATAAAAATCCAGCAGCAGCTGGTTTGCTCATGCTGCTTGCTTAGTCATGGCAGCCCTTTCCAAGGGCTCTGGAGAAACTGGGCTCTGTGAGGAGAGAGGTGTTATGGCATCTCACCTTGTCTCATTTGGGATGGGGAGAGAGGAGATGTAGAGGGAATGTTTAGTGCGGTTAAATCCAGCTGTTATCTGTCTTTATTGCTTAACAAAAGGTATAGGGCAGATTATTAGTCCCTGCCTGAGTTTTAAAAACACCCTTGAAGAATGCATAATTAATGCAAAACATCAGCAGAAAAAGTCATCGTCTCTGGGTTGTGTTGTGAGTGATGCTGCAGTGGAACCAGGTGGAGGAAGTGCTGGATAAAAGCATTTTTAAAGTTTGAGTTTGATTACTTCTCTTCACATCCATTTGGGGTTTTCTTGCTGTAAATCTCAGTCTAAGAGCTTCTCTCTCATCCTTCCCCAATGACTGGCCGATATCTGTTGGAGTCCATCCAGCCTCAGGTTCCTAAGCTTCTCCAGGGCACTGCTGTGTGTCCTAATCCTGATCACCCATCAGCGGTTTCCCCTCCCTATTTTGGGCAGCCTTATCCCTCCTTGCACCCGTGACCATCTCCTGTATTTACTCCAGGTGTGGCTGGTTGCCAACATTGTCTTCCACCTTTTTTATTTTCCTGGCTGTGCACTTGGCACCGAAAGGCCCAAACAAATACTGTGAATATTTGTATTTATGCTTTTGTTTGTTTGTTAACAGGAGCATTCCCAGAAGAAACTAGGATAAGTGTAGTTTAGGACTACTTAGAGTGGTGTGAATTAATGTTACTGGTTGGTACATCCAGTCTCGTGGAGCTGCCCACTCCTCCGAGTATTTTCCTCTTTCAGAATAAACCAGAAAAGACAGTTTTGCTGCAGCTGCAACCCCGTAGCAGCGGCAAGGAGCAATACTGATGGGGAAGGGAAACTGCGTCTTTCTGGTGAGTGGAGCCTGCGGGCCCTGCCAGGATGGAAAAGGCACGTCTGGCATGGTGTCCTTCATGAGTTATGGTGTTGGGCCTTCAGCAAGAAGCTTTAAGCAAAGAAGTGATTGCTTAACTGTGACGGTGCCAGAGCACTTGGTAGCACTGTGCTGAAACCATCCAAGATTACACTGATACTGCATTATCTTTCTTCACACCCAGCCACAAGACAGCCTCTCCATACTCTCTTCTTCGCCAAGCACACAGACAAAAGAGCATATACATTTCCATCTGGTCGCGTTCAGGAACAGTGCCAGCCTTGCTATGTTTTAAGTAACCTGTTCAATAATGGCTTTATTCTGGTGGTGTGGGCAAATATTCTACGGATTAATTAGCCTGTTTTGTCAGGATATACATATGTATTTATATATAGTCAGAAAGTGCTTAATTCTAACCAGAATGTGACTCTTAGATTTGATTTGCAACATAAATACCCATCGTAACCCCTCAGCCCTTCCCTAGTGACACACCGCAACGCACAGAAGAGAGCACTTTATGAATGAGATCAGTCCTGTACTATCTGGGTACCTTAATTCCTCTCAGCTAAACTAATTCCATTATCTTGCTGTAATGTTTACAGCTGCCTGCGAGATAATAGGCAGTGTATCTTTTCAGCATTCCCTCTTCTGCATCTAATCGCAGAGCCAGAGCAGGAGGACCTAGGAGAAGGGTCAGCAGGAATTGAAAATTAGCACAGAAATTAAACCCTAGTCGAGTTTCCGCAGGTACTGCAGGTGCGTGCTCATCTGGGTGTAAGGCAGAGCCACCTACTCCCTAACTGCTGCGTTTCAATTGTCAGTTAATAGCTTCTATAAGCACAAAGCCTGCTTAATCAACACGATCATTAGCATGTAGCTCTGCTTTGGTGTGAAGGGTAAGACCAAACTCAAAGAAAATAGTTGCCTCTGATGGTAACTCCGCTTTGCGTTCTCAAAGGCCGTGGGGATCCAGACCTGTCCTGCGTGTGAGGTGGTGGGAGAACCACGCGTGCCCGTGCGTCCCAACCCGGGTGCTGACACTATGCAGCATGGTGGCCAACCTCCGTAGTGACGCTCTCACCTGAGGGAAAGCCCTCTCGCTTAGAAAGATACCCATGTGTCCTCCTCCCTCAGGCCCGCCAAGTTCCAATACATTAACAAAAATAATTAAAAGCACGGTTGCTTTTAGTTTTGCCCTAAGCGTTCCAGGTGAAATCTGTTTCCTCACTGAATTGATTCTCTTTGAGTGCCTGGTGGTTTGTGACTTTAGGGTGTCATTACTCTGGCAATCATTATTTGACAAAAACATCTTCATGGACAAAAAGAAAACGAAATAGCTTATAGTAGCCGGACAAAAAAAAAAAAAATAACGCTATCATTGTGAGATGCTCTGTGGACATTTGGGAGTCTTGCTTCAAGTAAGGGACAAGGCATAGCTGATCGACATGGGGCCTTCACTCAAAAGCTGTTCAAGTATTCCACAATGTCTAAAAATTATGTCTTCACCACACGGCCCCCGTTCGAGACTGGCCTGTATAATTGGCCTTGTTTTACAGCAGGGGGAAGTGAGTCACATCGGAGGTGAGCAACTCGCCGAAGGTCACACAAGGAGGCCGTAGCACAGCAGGGATGCTGAACCAGGATCTTACGGCAAGTACAGCGTACAGTCAACCCTCTTGGCTCTCTGCTGCTCACTTGAGTTGTTGGAGCTGATCAAAGAATGGATGGGGAAAAAAATCAGATTTGGGTCTCTTTTTTTTCATCCAAAAGAAAGCCAATTATTTTTCTCAAGGACTCCTTGCAGCCGCTTTGACACTCTCTCCCCAAAGGATTTTCTGGATGTTTTTTCTTGTTTGTTCAGCCGAGTTCTGCATGGAGGGGAGGGGGGAGGCTGGGTAGCTCCAGAGCAGTCTGGGACAAGACTGAATATCTTATTCCCGGGAGAAAGTAATCTGAGCTGTCCCCAAGCAAGGTGGCGACGACCTTCCTCTCTGCATTGGCCCGGTTGGACCGGCCACAGAGTTTCTTTACCATTCCCTGCCTCGTCCATTCCCACTTACTTATGCCTGTTGGGGAGAAGGGGATAAAAAAGTCTCATAAAAGGCTGTCTCTTGTGCACGCTGCTGCCCGTGGTTTGGGGCAGCTAGAGGTCACACCACACTCTCTCTTGTTCACGTCCATGCCTGTATGAATGCATTTCAAAGCACCCCTGCTTTGTAAACATCTAAGGAGTAGTATTCCTAGTGCATAGATATGAAGGTGAGTCAAAGGGAAGTCACTTGAATAAGGACATGGCGTAGACCAATACCCCTGGCATGGGTATTGATCCTAGTATAAATGAATAGAGGGAAAGTAGAAAAAGACACATAAGAAAGACACATTAAATTTCCAAGTTATATGGAATGTTTAGATCCAATAGTACCAGGTTCTGAGCTGCGTGCCACCTACTAATGCTCTTGGAGCTGGCCTCACAGCTGATGGACCACTACAAGGATTCAAGAGAGCCTATTTCCTCATTTTCACAGTGCAAAGAGTGCTCTGGCAGATCACAGAGCAGGAATATATAGAGTTAGAGGGAGCAAATTCCTTTTGTGAAATTGGTGCTCAATTTAGCTGTCACTGCTGAAAGGGAAAAAGATGCAGAAGCAACTTTTAAGTCCACCAGCCACATCCCTTTAAGCAATTCATGCTGTGCCAACCGGTTTTATAAAACTCTGTATTTCATCTAAACTCCATTTAAGTCTAAATAATATGAATGCCCTGCTATAGTATTTCCCTTCTCACTGCTGATAATTACCAAGTTATTTTCGCTATAAACAAAGCAGTGTTCTTCTCTCTCTGTGTCTTATCGTACCTGGTCCCAGAGCAGTTTACTTTTAAACATACCAATAAACTGCACTGAGGTCCACAAGACTGTTTGAATACTTAGGGGCCTTCCTGGATCAAGATGGCAGGATCTTGTTATGAAGTGTTTACAACTTTGCAATTATTTCCATGGTGACCAAACCGTGACCTCCAAAAATTTGTATACTTGGTCTCCCTAAATAATAGACAAGGAAAAGTGGGGATAGGAAAAAACCTGTGTAAGGAATGATCATCTTTTCCCATTGAAGTCCCTTCAGCAAAATAGCCCTGGCTCATTTGTACAGCATGGGGGTGGATTCTTCGCTGTCCTTCTGCTCCCATCAGCAGCTGGGGGCAGTTGCAGCGGGGATCCAGAGGACAGGACTGAGATTGTCGCTTGCTGGCTGGGTCTGCTGGAACATAGCAGGAGCAGCTTTCCTTTGTGCAAGTGTCACTGTGCGTTACATCTCTCAAGCCAATTCTTAGCTCAGATTCTTCCTTCTGGTGCCTGTGTCTTCAGGTCATCTGCACTTAAGAGAAAGCAGTGCATAAGCATCTGAGGAAAAAAGCTGGCCCAGTGTATCTTATTTGTTGATATTTACAGCCATCAGCACAATTCTGCAGACAATCTAATCTCAAGCAGCTTTGAAATTCAGTGCTTTTCAGAGCAGTGTTTCCCATCAGAAACAGAAGTGTGCACTCTGATTTGTAGAAAGGGTTTCTCTTCCTCTTGGGGGAAAAAAAAACCACAAACCAACACAAAAACTGGCTCCCGCTTTCTCAGCACAGAATTTATATTGTTATTAAATGAAATGTATTATCATATTGTAACATGTTAGGGTGTCTTTTGCAGGATTTCTGAAGTGGCTCCTCATTAATCTACCGTAATTCATCTGTCAGATATCTCAAAGCTACTTGATATCACAGTTACTCTAAGCTATGACAGAGTTTTCCTTAGCAACAGGTTGAAATTTCAACCAGGCTGGTAAATGTGAGGTCAGAAGCTGGTTGCTGCAAATCTAGGAGGTTAAAATACACTGCACATCCTTGTTTCCTGTTGCAATACAATCCTGAGTCCTGGATGAGGAAAAATAAATACTGGGGTTGCTCAGGAACAAACAGGTTTTGTCCTCTTGGAATGGCTCATTTACTATGAAGTGTATTTTCTGTTTATTACAGAGGTATTTATGTTTGGTCAGACTGGCATTAGAACCAGCCTTCATGTGATGCGGGCACCTCGGGTGCAGATTTCGTTTCGAGCCCTGATCCGAGCTAGTATCTGTTACGTCTCCGAGGCTGTGGGTGGGTCACTGCTGGAGCAGTGCTGCTGCCTGGGGGGGACGGGGACGGGGACGGGGGGTTAGCAACAGCCATCCTGACGTGGTCAGGCGTCCCAGCCCCAGGAGGCAGCCGGAGAACTTGCTTCTTATACACACTACTGATGGTAGTGCAGGACTCACGGTTATCCCAGCTTTATTTACGGGATGTGTTGTATAAAGGGTGACGAGGACGTGTTTTCAGGCACCACTCACTTCTCTACGTTTTCCTTCCCTTGTATATTTCTCTTCTTCGATTGGACCGTTTCATGCTCATCTGTCGTTTTATAAGATACCCATCCTTTGCCCAGCTCTGTGCATGTTAGAATCATAGAGTCGTTTGGGTTGGAAAAGACCTTTAAGACCATCGAGTCCCACCGTTAACGTGACACTGCCGAGTCCACCACTAAACCATGTCCCTAAGCACCCCGTTGCCTGTGGGAAGACAAGACGCGCCAGGAAGCCGAAAGTTCAGTCGAGATCAGTGTGTTGGAAGTAGGTCTTTGTCCTCACACCGTGCGTCACGGGGCTGGATGAGCTCGTTCTGCACTTGCTGTTTTACCGTTGACTGCGACAGTCTGAACAGAGCAAAGGGACCGAGCAGGATTCAGCTGCAAGCTGGGATAGGATGAATTATTGTAAATAACTGAGCTGAGCCATTAGAAATAAGTTGCTAATGTAAGCAAGATTAACTTGATGTGCTGCCTGAAATGAGATATTAGAGATGATAGGGGAGAGAGAGAAAACTTTTCATTTAGATGGAAACAGGACTGATTAATTAAGCAGTAACGAACAAGGAACCTTGCCTTGAATTGATATGAGGCTTGCAGAGCTAATTTAACACAAAGTACAGCTCCCAATTTGTTATTAAATTAAAATGGCTTTTAAAATTGTTTACATTTTTTTTTTCTTATCTGCTTCTGTGTGGCAAAATGATTATTCTGGCTAGTTAGAGAAACCAATCGGAGCAACCGAAAGTGTAAGTTGAAGGGGGGAAAGATTGTCCTGTTGTGTAATTAAGAAATATACACTAATATCCATGACATCATGAATAAGCACTTCAAAGTAGTAAGTGTGCTCTGTTTTGCATATTAAACTAAACAATTAGCATCCTAACATGCTGCTCTGGACATACAGTGAAAAGGCATTGCACTTAAGGAAATGACTGCCGCTTATTTTTTCAGTCTAGAGTTCTTCTCACCTGACTGACAAATACTATTAAGGAATAATAAGGAAGAAACATTTCTCCTTTTTCTTCCTTTTTCCCTTTTCTTACCATTTTGAAAGCAGTTTTATTTTGGTAGACTTTGTGATTGCCCCGTACAAGGGAACTTTTGCTACCCCCATCAAAATATATGATGGAAATGTGAGACGTAGTGTATGATAGACAAATCCTATGGAACAACAGGGAAAATAACCTTGTAGCGACATTGCTTTTTTAGCCTCAAACAAGTTTTACTCTTGACAGGAATGATTCTATGTAATTTATTGTAGGATAGCTCAACAGTAGCAATTTGTCATGCATTGTGATGTAATTTGATGGGTTCATTTCTTAAATGAATTATGGATTATGGATTACCTCTGTATATCAACAACAGAGCTGTATCTTTTATGTAAATATTCCCTCAACTTTTCCTTCCTCTTCCAATCCATTTTCCGTCATACAGAGATGACTTTTCTTCCATCTAATCTTTCTACTAATAAGGTGTTTAATAATTTAGCAGCCTAAAAAATGAGCATATTTCAAAGGAGTTGGTATCAATGGTAGTGTAAGAGCCTCAGGCTACAAAAATGTGGATGAGGCTACCAAAGTTTTAGAGTCAGGATCCCAACTGTCTTTCTGCTTCAGGCAGCTATTTTATTAAAGTTGGTATTAAACAACACCGCCTAAGGTCTGATTAACAATTTATGACTTCCTAAGAAGGATTAGCAGAAGCCTATCATTTTTATATTTAAATCTTAATTTGCATCTAAGAGAAACCATACCCAGGTTTATATTTTCATTATTTATTATTTTTGTTATTACTGCTGCTGCCTCTAAAACACTGCTTATGTGAACATTGCAGGGACCAGTTTGTTGTAGTGATCTTTTAGTACCTCATCCCCCCACACGTGTCAGAGGGAAAACTGGTCTCTTGTATCATGCGATGGGCTTGATCCTGCAAAATGACGGCTTTTGTCTCTTGCTGGGCTCATTTGCTTTTCACTGTCCCTGAAGTCCATTGGGATGGAGGGTGAGCGGCACTTGGCGGAGGCAGGCTGAGATCTGCAAGCCCAGGAGCTGAACGTTGTCCAGCTAACATTACTATAGAGAATGAAATCCAGCTGTACATGACCAAGGCTTGCTTGATGTACCTTCCAGAGAGGAATTTTCCTTTGACATTTACTTTGTGCCACTAGTTGCATGTCTGTCTCAGTGATGTTTTTCTATAAGCCTCCCAGCTCTCCTTATTAGGTTACTGCTGGGCAGCCTCTGCTAGGAGAGGAGGCAGAGGGTGATCCTGCTGCTATATTCTGGGAAGCAACGGAGCAGGAGCTGTTGTTTTTTGCTAATACAGAGGCAGCCCAGGAAGGAACATGCTGCCAGGTGGGAAGGGGGTGAGGAGTAGATACCAGTAAATCTGCTGGCCAAACTTTGCTCACTCTCCTGAATATAAAATCAGGTCAAAGATGTGCAGCTTAGTGGAACATAGTGGAATTTATTCCACTTCTGGCAAATCTAATTTTTTTTTTTTTAAACTTGTTAATGTTAAAGTAGAAAATAATAACAATGGTGTGTTCTGTTATCTATTTTCAAATTGATCTAATGCCCCCCCTTGACTTTGTCTTCTTCAAGTTCAGCTGCTTCAGAAAATTGTATGGCATATTTTCTTTTTTTTCCCCTGTGTATTTCCATTTCTGATACTCTTCAGTGGATTTAACACTCATTTCACCAAGGGTTGGATGTGGTGGTTGTAGCCTGTAGAGCTAAGGGAAAAGATTGTCAGCTAGGGGCTATGAGCTCCGCTGGCTCACAGCAAGGGAGACGTTATTTTTGTCTTGAGCGTCTCTAGTCAGTAAGACACTAAAAAGCTCAAAAGAAATGCCGATATTTGAGCATCTTCATTGCTTTATTTGAACTCTCAACATCTCCATGGCTTTTCTTTTAATCAATAGCTTAGTTTTTGTCTTGGACTCGAGGGCTTTAAGTTCTAAAACACTAGAGCCATAATCTGAAAACTGCTGGTTCTTCAAAGCAAAAATGAGCATTAACACGTTCAGAGGAAGATTTCTCATTTCCCTGGCTTTTCAGGATGTGATAAACTGAATTTTAGTTTCAGGGCTGCATTCACATTTCAAGGATCTGCTGTTAGAGGGACTCTGAGAACCGCAATCAGAGTATTTTCTTGTGGCACTTGCATTCGGCATGTGCTTGTGGGCCATTACTGTCAGTGGGATTTAAGCAAATGCTCAAAAGATTGTGCTGAATCAGGGACTGAGCAGTACCTGCAAGGAATAAGGCCCTTAGATTCAGGATTAGCAACATTCAAGGTTTCTATCTTATTCTTCAGTTCTGACTGAAATTTTATCTAGTCGCATTCTCAGTCAAAAGAGGACAAATGAATATTATTCCATTGACTTCCAGGGAGCTGTAATGATAAACATGAGCTGAAAAACTGGACCAAGCAAGCAGAAGAAAATGCATGAATAAATTATCAACAGTGGACTTGCCCAGGAACGGAGAGCAGTCAGCTCCCCCCACTCTCTCCTCACTCTCCCGTTAAAAAATCCTCAGCCATGTAGCCAGAGAGCAGGAGTGATATCATGGGACTTCTGTGGCCAGTGACACAGCAAACAACAGCACGAGCAAATAGTTCATACTTAATCTGTGTGATGAATTATTTATCCAAACTATTCTGCAGCAACATATTATTATTTATTTGTATGACATTGGTGCCCACAGGTCCTAATTGCATGAAGTGATGCTCTAACCTAATAGAGTCCCAGCTGGCAAATAAGTTCAGAGAAATCAGTCTTGGCTGCAGGATTATTTGACCAAAATGTGGCTAACTTCACAGGAAATTATATTAGAACAGAGTGGTTAAGTGAGTTCCACCCTGTAATAGATGTGTAAGTTAAGCATGTCAGCTATGCTTTTGTCCAATTAAAGCATACTTATTAAAAAAAAAAAAAAATAGCTGAATGCCTACTATATTATGATTCATTCTGTAACCACTGGAATGATTTTAAAGTCTTCTGTGTACAGAATTTTCAGGGGAGGTCAATGTGACTTTCACTCCCAACGATGGCTTCTTGGTTCCCTTAAAAGAATCAGAAATTAAAAAAAAAAAAAAGTAGGTCTGACCGTAACGCATAAGAATATCTTATGTGGAGGAGCAACATGGTATCAGGCCTAACATAAGGATATCACAATTCTTTGATGAAAGTAAGAGAAAGAACTAGGAAATAAGAAGTGAGGTACAAAACAATCACTGGGAGCTCCTGGAGGTCAGTGGAGATCATAATATGTGCCTTCAGCGGTCTTCAGGATAAATTCTGCCCTCAGTGTCACACATCTTTCCACTGTATTTGTGGGTAGGACTGTTGCCAGGAAAATGGCCACCTCTTTGCTTTGTTTTTCATTTTATTCCTATTCTGTGGCTGCACAGTCTGAACTGGGCACTAACTAGTGCCTAGTTATCTATAAGCCGTTCAGCCTCGGTCAGTAGGTATTTTAGGTTATCCCAGGTTGCTTTCTGCAGCAAGGATGACAGAGTTTTGTGAGAAATGTTGGCTTTGTTCCACACAAGTCTGCAGCAGCATGCCAGAGTTTGCAGATACGGACATGGTGTATGCATCAAAAGAACTGCTAGATGGAAAAAAATCTGTCAACACCTGGTTCGTGCACATCTCTCAACCTCTACTTTTGGATGCTCATTACTAATTGAGTTCCATCACACATCAATGCACTAAGATTTTCTCATGTGGACATCATTTCCAGGAGAACATGTGGATATCAGCTTGCAGCAGAGTGTCAGCTGGCCTGAATCCAGCCGTAAAGCCAAATACCTTCACACGATGAAGGTGTTTGGAGACTGAACTGAGGTCCACGTTGTGCAAGTGGCATCACCTTGACATGACTGAATGAGGGAAATGCATGAAATTGTGATCTCTTAACATCTGCTCCTGCCTTATTTTCTGAATCTCTTCAGAACGAGCAGACACCTAGCCCTGCATCCACACACCCCAGCTTTAAATGGGTTACTGGTACCCATCTCGGCACTTCGTGGCTCAAGTCTTTCTGCTGCTTCAACCCAGCTCTGAAATGTGTCCCTCCAGGTTAGCTTGCATAAACATAAAGCCCCAAATTAGCATTGCAAGCAGCCATTGCCCTCAAAAACCAGTAGTTTTTCTGTGCTCTGTGCATATTTGCCATCTGCTAATGCATTAAAAAAAGAAAAAGAAAAAAGAAAAAAAAAGAATCTGGGCCAAGTCTTTAACTGGAGTAAATCCATGTGTAACTCTACTAACTTTAAGGAACTGTCATCGCCTTTACCAGCTGATGAACAGGCCTCTGCGACTGCAAAGCAGAGGATGCTTTAGAGCATTTGGGCTATGCATCGTTTCTGCCTGACTGAAAGGATACCAAAAGGAGGGAGTATGTTTTCACAAAGGGAGGGAGGATGTTTTCAGGGAGGCAGCCTTCCGCTGGTTGTCCGCTCTGCAGAACGGGGTGTATACCGACACACTGCAATCCGCCTGCACTTCTGGCTGCTTGGCTCTAGGCACAATTCACATACCCTGTAATATAAAGACGCAGGTTTGCTTTCTCAGCTCTAACTCTTCCCATGCAAAGTCAGAAGCGTGGACACTGTGCCAAAAATAGGAAGCTGAACCCTAGCTCCTGCACAAATGATCTCTTTAAAAGCTATAAGCAAAGAGGGAAAAGGATGTGGGACCATCTCACATCAGAAAGGATATTTTTGTTGCCTGTGGGATTTTTCCTCTATCAGAAAAAAAAAAAACCAACAAACAAACCCCCCAAAACTTAAAAGATTAAAATAACAAGCCCTGTTCTTTTGGACACAGGAGTGAGCATTTTAACCTGACTCCTGCTCAGGATGAGTAGCATGTGACAGCCTGGCTTGTGCTACACCATTACTATTCAGGCCACTGGCACTGGAAAAAAGTACAGGACTGTCAAGGAAAATGTAGAATGGTGAGAATTTATAAAGAATATGATTATATTTTACTTCTAAAATTCTCTCTATTTTCAAAAAGAAAAAGAGAGACTCTTAGCATTTATCTTTTCCCCATACTACGGTGGATTGGTAAATGCCTCTGGGGGAGGGATATCTGGGAACAGGAAAGAACGCTCTCCAAAAGCTTTTAACTAACGCTGCTTGGACAAGGTAGTTCACTAAGCGTGTTTAAAAGGCCGCACAAGAGAAATTTTGCATCTTTACTTCATGGCTCACCCTCGCTCGCCTGTCTTTTTCAATAAACTATTACGCTGCCATTGAGAGCACCTGGCTTGCTGGCTGGTATCACACATCTTTCAGTATGTTGATACCAACATAGCTGGTATTCCTCAGGGGATTGGCAAGCAAATGGGTTTTTGAAAGCCCTCTACCTTCAAGGCCCCTACTCAAACCCCAGCTAGAACAGATGCCAGCAGTCGAAAGCACCATTAGTACCACCTAATGGCTCTTCAGAGGACTGTGTAAGCAAAACAAGTATGTGCATTCCCTTTCATACAGGAAAAAATAAATAGTAGAGGGTTGTATTAATAGCATCATCTGTTGAGAACCTCAGTGGCACTGGCTCATGAGCCAGTAGCAGAAGTGACATGGAGGACGGTGCTGCAAAATGAGCTCTAGGCTTCTTGTCGAGGTGGGCTGAAGAAACTCTCATTGCTGCTGTTTATCCATTATCTCTTCTGTGGACAAATAAAAACCTTCAGCCTCTGCAGCTGGCAGTGTCTACACTGCAGAAGCTTTGCATCAGTAGAGAGATTTAAAAGGAAAAAAAAAAAAAAAAAGCTCATTCCAAGGTAGCTGACTTGCCATGGAGGCAGGCACGGGAAGGATTCCTGAACTTTGGGGCCCCTGAGTTACTCAGAGAGCCTGTAGCCTGTGTTTTCTCATATCTGCAGAGAACTACAGACAGGGGAGTCTCTTATCTCAGGGTGGAATTCACTTTTCTCACACCCTAGTCATGCAGTGAAAGACCTGCAGTGAATATACCTAATGCATTTAGGCCACATTTTTAAATCTTAAAACTTTGACTTGCAACGTCTCCTGCGATGGCGAGGGAGCAGGGAAAGGGGGGACAAAAGACACTCACAGTTTTGCAACTACCCGTTAGAGACCAGTTTTTAAAAAGGAATTGCATAACTCAAGGTTTGAGTGTCAGTGCCCTTCCTTTCATGAGTAATCCTTACTCACGCTGAGTTCAAATTTTTTTAATAAAGTATGTTTTATCACTACCTTTTAAGGTCTTTATATGCCAGAGCAGATCATTTGCAAATTTGCAATGAAAAGATTTTTTCATGAAGCCGGTAGTGACTCACTTGAACAGGAGTTTGCAGACCTGGACGCTGGGGTTTGAAGATTCTCTGAGTATTCGTGCTTTGTAGACATGCACCTTAACAGAAGCACAGGCACGCAAAAAGAGACTATACGGCATGTATTCGTAAACAGAACAGATTTTGCCCTCACACAAATAGACGTATATGCATCTAAAATGCATATAGCTGTTTGTGCCATGTATACACCTTTTTCTTCCACTTAAATCTAAATCAGACCTAAAGCTCAGCCTTAAGTTTCAGTTCATCAGACAGGTAAATCAGTATTCTTCCAAGGGAAAAGCAAAGCAAAACCAATTGAAATTTATAACAACTGAGGACATGATCCTATTTTCTGTTATTTAGACTGTCTGGTCAAATGACAGGACCAACATTTGCTCTTATTTACATTGGATTATTGGTCTTCCCTCTCCACTGGAGATCCTGGCAACATTTTCAATGGACTTCTATGAGTTTGGGAGGTTGGGATTTTACTCGTAGATTTTAGTGCAATTATTCTCAGCTTATGTGACTAGTAGCAATGAATCAGGCCCTTATATTTTAGTATTTTGGTGGTGTTTATTTCATCTCAAAATCCACTGCATATGTCATTCCTTGTTGTCCACTCTTAGCATTTGTTTTCCTTAAAGCTCTGACCTATTATGGTAAAGATGTTATTATACAGGGATTATAATTATCACTAAAAAAGTAAAATTTCTAGCCCTTGCATATAAAGAAAGCCTTGAAAGCATGAAGTCTACTAAGGGGAAAAAATAGAATAATCTTAAGTTATTTTTAAGTCAGACCAACTTATGATTTATTTGGAGACTCCGGGTTGGCAATACAGTTAATTTAATTGCAATAATTTATTACTTCCTCACTAACTAGTAGCTTATTACATTACCAGCAAACTTACCTCTGAGCTTGCTGGAGCAAGGCAGATTTCAGGACTCCACCGCTCTGTTCCTGTGGTCTCACTGGCTCACCCGCGTACAATCTGGCCAAAGGCACGCAGATGCCTTGGTCACAAGTGGCTAAATAAGACAGAAATGTATCAAGTAAAGGTGAATGATAATGACTGTAACACTTAACACTCACATGTTCCTCCGTGTCCAAGTACTTCGCAAGCAGGAACTAATTACGATACATTCAGTAATAATGGTATGTTCAGAGAGATGCTAAATTATGTCCTTACTGTAATAAACTGCTGTGCTGGGATAGGAAATCACTAGATTACAAGCTAGAAGGAGGCAGCTTTAGGATAATCGCTCCGTAACCTCATGCACCCAGGTCCCTCATTGGAGACGGCACACATCTAGACTTCTGCGCAAACACCCGCTCTTTTTTCGGAAGAGGTTTATGCCTTGCCTCCAGTGCCTTTGCTTCAGCTGTATCGGTGCAAAGGAGCTGCAGGGCTACAGGCACATCTGCCTTTGTCTGTTTGTGGTAGGACACAGAAGAAGGGTTGGGAAAACACTTTTTAATGGCCACAGGTTTAAAGAAAGCTGACTAACCCCGAAAGCATTTTCAGTTACATACTGCAGAGCAAGAGAGGAAAAAAAATCCCCTCTTTGCTGCTCTGCTTATACTGCTGTAGCAGAGTCATCTTGTGTTTTCTCCTTGAAGTATGTGTTGTCACAAAAAATTAATTACTTGAGCAAAAAGAAATAGGATTGCAGGGAAAAAACCAAATTTGTAATGTTAACCTGATTATAGCTACAGGTAACAGAAAACCTCCTGCTTTATCTTATGGGAGAAAAGATAGCTTGTTTTAAATACTTACTCAAAAAAAAAATTCCCATTTTTTATGAGGTGTCTAGCAACAAAGGAAAGGAAAAAGCATCATCCATGGATTTTTGCATTTACTTATTTGTAGAAAAACTTTCAAGGGATAATTCACATTCCAATGTCGTCTTGTTTTTTAACTTCAGCCAATAATCCTTTTCAGGAATTAAGTCCGCTGCATGGAAGAGGTAGTGGCAGATGCTCACTAAAAGGCAACTAAATTGTGTGGGTTGTGCTTCCTCTCTGCTGAACTGACCTCTCTCCAGGCTCCGGGGGGCTGCCCTGGAGCTGCTCCTCAGGGATGCTAGGACGTGGTGATGCAATCACCGTTGCCCACCAGGGAATGATGAGGTCATTCTGGATGAGAAGGAATTATCAACTGACAAAGTTTTAGGCATTAAATGAACTTTGGAAATGAGCAGGATGTTCTGTTGACTTGGCCAAGCTCCCAAACAACTGAAGTTCATGGCATTTCTGAGCTTGCCCAGCACACAACATTGAAGGCAATTTTGCTTTTCCTTGTAAGGGATGGTGTATAGGTGACATTCCCTCTCCACGGGTGCTTCGGGCATGGAAGTTCTTAAAAAGTATACGGCCACTAAATGGCAGTGGTGGATACCCCAGTTACTGGCAATGTTCAGGGTTATGGAAGAACACCCCCCTGCCCAACCTTAGTTTCTTGACATTAAAAATTTATATTGAAATACCAGCCCTGTAAAATCCATTGATTACTTGTTCTAATGCAAGAGAGAAGGCATTTCTGAACCTCTTCAGTGTTTATAATATAGATTTAATGAAGGTGGGTGTTGCCAGTTTCATGGATGGTAGCAACTCAGGTTGTATTCTTTCTGCCCATCATTGCTAAAGTGACATGCGATGGCAGTTTCCCTACGCTAAGCTGGTGAACATCCTTCTCTCCTCTCAGCTTTCTAAAAATTAAGTGTAATTGAACTCCCGTGAACGTTAGCCTGCAGGTTACAAGACAGCCGAAATTCCAACTGGTGCTCATTTAAAGAGGTCATTATTCTTTTTAAATAAATAAAAAAGGAAAAAAGTCGGTCTTTATTGGCAAGAAGTATGATTACTTTTCTCTTCCACCTACTCTGTGTTCAGTAAATCCTCTAACTTCCGTGAATTCTAAAAGCAATTTTTAAAGGTATTACAGCACAGTTTTACAACAGATAACAGACGTGCTGAAAACTTATCCTTTTTTTTTTTTTTTGTGAAACCTTCCTAAAACAATATCTCTTTGACCTAAACTTTTGTGGTTAGCAAAGCACTAAAAACATGGAAGATACTAGATTATTGGCATAGTTAGCATAGCTGATGATCTATTTAACTAGAAGAAATAGTTAATTTTCTAAAATGCTGTTTTAAGAAAACAATAGCAAACAGAAGGTGTTTACACTCAGAAGACTAGGGTAATGCATTTATCATTAAAAAAAACAAAAACAAGACAGGGTCGAAAACAAACAAACAAACAAAAAATCCCCAGCTACCCAAATAGACTGTGGAAAAGGGGAATGATTAAAAAAATAAATCTCTGATCAAAAAAACATCTGCATGCTAATCCTGGTGTTTTCAAGTGGAACAACAGAGTAAGAGGAAAAACCCCACATATTTAAGAAGAAATGTGAGAAGCAAACAAAAAAAATAATGATGAATGGAAAAATATGACCAAGTCAGAAAAATTCAGAGAAAGAAACTGATTCAATCTGTGTGTTCTTTCACAACGGAGCTTCTGCTGGTGTGACTGCATATTCAGCGGTGTGAAAATTATAATTAAAGAATGTCAGCTCAAGCAAAATGTTTTAAAACCTTCCTATTAATAAACAGATAAACTGCTTAAAAATACTGATTAAATTAGGGAAAAGGGATGTGTTTGGGGTTTGGGTTTCAATTTCTTTCATCCGCTATGACACATTTAAATAGCAGATGTCCCTCCCAGGCGGCGTTTGATAGTGGCACTGTTGATTTTGATGCCGAGGTGGTAAGAACATCTTTAGGGAGGGGGTTCGTTCAGTGCTGCGTTGCAGGTCCCAGAGCTCGCCGGTACCCGTGCGAGGGTCGAGTCAGAGATCCCACAAGAGCAGGCGGGCTGTACCGGCGCCGTGCCGCGTCCGGGCTGGTCAGCTCTGCCCCTCGGCAGGGTGGATGGATGGATGAGGCAAGGTGCAGCGTGGTGCTGATCCGGCGGGGCTGCTGGCAGCGCCTGCCCGGGCTGGGGGCTCTCCGCATCGCGCTCGGCTCCGCAGCCGTGGAGGCATGGCCTTACGAGTGCCGCAGACAAAGAGCGTGACTCCCTACAACGCAGGCAGCAAGCGCCGTGCAGCGCTTTGTCCCAGGTTTGGACCAGAGCGGGAGCGCGTGAGGGAAGGCTCCCCAGCGCTGTGAAACGTGGATGCGAGGTCAATGCAAACCTCTTTCGTCTCTGGGGTTTGAAAAATTTTTCACAACGGATTGCAATTAAAGTCGCTGCTTCTTTTTGTAATAGCAAGATAAAGCTATCGGGGTAATGGACAAAGGACACTCATGAGTGCCAAAAAAATTTAATTTAAGCTAAAGTGAAAATTAGTTCTGGTGGTCGCAGGTTGGACCAGATGAGCCCAATCTTGCAAATACTTATGCACAGATATATTTTTAGAGACAGAAATAGTCTCAAGCACTTACGTGTGTAGCCACTTGCTTATCATTCAGAGGTTTAAGGAAGATCTAATCATTACATGCAATGATCTTAAGGGAGATCATCACTACAATGTAGCTTAAACCCACACCTTTTTAGGTCTTTTTAAGATACTGTTCCAATGCAAATAACTCAAAGTTGGCTGAACTGTGAAAAATGGCAGTTGAAAAATAACCACTGATGTATAGACTCATCCTGGGCTCACAGGAAAACATTTGTCATTTGAAAAGCCACTCTGAGCTTACTTTTTTAGCACCCAAAAGTATCAGAGCATCTTAATATTTTTGTCAGGCTGTACCTGTGAGGCTGCAGTGCGCTTTTTCTCCCCATTGTGGCCAAGCTCTGTCTCGTGAGCAAGACGGTTTACCTGAGGTGTCATTACAAAGTGTGAGAAAATTGTCATCGTAAATCATCAATGTGAAAATCAATGCAACCTCTGGGATTGCAGGATTTCTTCGAAAGTTTTTGCCTTGCTACGAAGTATCCTGTAATCTAACACTAGGTTTCTGTCTTTTTCAGTTGCTGAAGTGCTGTTCTGCATTTCTCTGTTTCCAGAGAGTCACCATGGCAGTTAGACTGTTAACCCAACCTTGAAGAGCAAACAACAGCACAAGCAACAGCCTGGTTATGAAACTGTAAACATTAGCTCATCCATTTCAGAGACATTTTAACTCTCTTTCCCATTCAGACAATGAGATACAAACTGCCAACTCCAATGTCAACTGTTTAGATGCCAAAAACATTAAGCATTATAAAAAAGAATTTTAAAAAATCCAGAGTAATAAACCACACATAATCACAGCCTGGTGACATCCTGATTAGACAATTTTTGAGTCATTCAAAGACAAAACTAAATACATTTCTCTCACTGTATACGTTTAACTTTGTTCTGTATAGAAATCTCACAAAAAAATGACCGGTTTGGAATTTGGCAGATGAGTAGAGAGGAATGCATTCCACTATACGTTTGTGTAGCAGAATTATGCGATGCAATATGATGCACATCTAGACAAACAAAAGGCTCCACGTTTAGCGGATAGGATTTGAAGAGAGCAGTATTTAATAATGTCAATTCTGAGCATGATTTTCCCTTCTCATTCTTTCATCCAGTTGTTGCCTTTTCACGCTATAGTACTTTTATATTTTGGTATCAGAAAATTATTGACCTCACATTCACGGTCAGTCTCTCTTCATTCCACAGTCCGGTCATAACTATTTGGCCACTATTTCTTGCTGCACGCTATTTTGTTTTAGGCTACTTAATAGGAAATAGTTAATTGGCCCTGGTGTCTTATGGCAGAGAAAATAACGATCTTAAACTGTATTAAGCTCCCATCAGTATTTCACTTCATGCTGATTTCTGTGCTTCTAGCTGAGCTGTTTAAAGTGCTCAGAAAACCACTTTTTTTTTTTTTTTTTTTTTGTCACAGCAAAATACTTTAGTAGGAAACAGTGAAAGGATTAGCCGTTTGTGGTTTAAAAGGTGTATCGGTGAAGGAGCCACTTCTTTTTTTTTAAAAAGACTGGCGGTCCTTTCCCTCCTGCCCTTACATTATTTGCCGAGTTACATATCTCAGCAAAGCACCGGTTTAATTTTTTTTTTTTTTTAAAGTATCAGCGGACCGACTCAGAGGACAAGTTCAGTCCCGGGCCGGCGCCCGTCTCCAAAGCCTCGAGCTCCCCCACGTGGCGGCCGGGAACGGGAGCGGGAATGGGAACGGGAATGGGAACGGGAACGGGAGCGGGAATGGGAACGGGAGCGGGGTCTGCCCCCGCCGCCGGGGCGGGCTTCCCTGCACCTCCCGCCTGGGAACTGTGCACAAGTCGACCAGAAATTCTGCCCTGCTATCAAATGCAAACGTGCCTCGTTCAAACTGACACTGCAGCACCACTTTTAATTAAAAAACAAACAAACAAACAAAAAACAACAAAAAAACCCCCCAAACCAAACAAAACACACACCCCCGCCCCAATCCTTTTTTCACTGTTTTTACTGAGTCTAGTTTTGCAGGATTTTCTCCTAGAGCAATGAAGAAGGGGGAACAAATTCCCCCAGAGAGTAGCGTAGTCAGACTTCGGTGGCCTGACTCTTCCCCTCGGGTTGTGGCTCGTTTCCAGCCCGGAGTCACGCCGGGAAGGCCGCGGGCGCCGCAGACCTTTGGTGCGACCCCGCGGGACTTCGGATGCTGTGGCAATTGTAAGGCCAGGTCATGTCACTTGACGGAGGAAGAGGAGCCTTCCATGAAGGAGGGCTGTGTTGTCCTGCCAGACAGACAGGGTGAACACAGCAAAGGCTGTAAGCACAGGGGCGGCGGGGCTAAAAATACCGTATCTTTGCACTGCACATTCACAGGGGAGGCATTCAGCCACGGGACAGAACGGCACTGTGGAAATGGTTTAAAAGGTTTTTGCCACCAGCCGTATGTTGCCATGCCGCTACCAGCAGTTAGTACTGATAGAGTGCAATATTAAGGTCAGCGCAAAATCGCCTGGACTTACTCCCACCAGGCTCCACTGATGTAGAAGTGAAGCGTGCAGGCTTTGTACCAGCGGGGCTGAGGGCTGCGCCTGCGTAGACCTCTCTGTGTTCAGGTGTGAGGGCAAAGACTTCCACGTGAGGTGCTGCGACTGACCTTTTGGTCTGAGACCTACAGAGATACCTCCATCATCTGACTCCAGCCCTTGCCTCGGCGAGCTCCAGAGCCTATGTATTGGGTCCGCCTGCACCCTCCGTGAGGAGCGAGAGGGTGGGTTTGGCCCCTCTCCACCACTTATATTAGCAACATGCAGGCCATGAAGGATGAGTATTTTTTTCTGGCAAGCACAAAAGTTCACCAAGATAGCAAGCACAAGAAGTCACAAGGGCTGATAGCATCAACTCTTTCCTCAAGTTTCTCAGTATCCTTCTTTCAATATATATAACAAGGCAGCATGCTTTTATCTGGACACACTGCTGCTTCTTGCAGCTTCAATTTATACCCGGCTAGTGTCATTTCAAAATCCTGGCTTTTGAATCACATGTGAAAGCACAGAGCTTAGAGATTTTCCCTTGAACATCCCATCCTTTCTTTACTTTTTACTAGCCTCAGTGAGAGTACTGAAGGGGCACTGTATCATGCTCAGTACATTATGCCTGTGATCAGAGTCACAGTGCAGTAATACGGACACAATTTTGCCCATCTATTTCTATAAGGTGGTTCTTTTAATGGCTTGGTAAAGCACTCATGCAATTGAGTTGCATTAACGGGGACTGAAAATGGGTTAAGTTATCGGTTTAATGAATGAAAAATCAAATACCAAAAAGCCCAGCCTCCAGCCAGCTAGGTCGCAAATATCAATCTTTGGCCTTAAATAATTCTGCTATTGTTATTCCCTTTCCGCAGTCAGACCCTGTTTGCATTAGCGCAGATTGGCACCATTCCTCCAGTATAAATCTGCCCTCACTTAGCCCTGGAAGGCTTATCCCAAAATAGGTGAATTCTTAGACTGAGCAGAGCTTTCCTAGCTGTATTACACTCCCTGCAGAGAGTATAAGTCAGGACTTGGTCTAAAATGTCCTTTATCACCCTGTTGAATCCCTGCTGCGTTTAGCAGCTGGCACAACTTAAAATAGCCTTCAGGCTACTCTAAATATTGCTGAATTTCCCAGGAACATAGCACTAGAAGGAATCATTCGGGACACTGAGTCCAGCTCTCCCATAATCACAAGTCTCCACGTAATAGACATCTAGTTTGCAGGAGTGCACAGCACACTTCACCCTTCACTACATCCTGTAACCCACCTGAGACCTGAAGTACAAGATGCAGAAGAAGCTTAAAAATGGCAAAACATTACAATAAAGGAAAGGGTATGATCTGGCAGAAACTGATGGAGGACTAGTAGTATATAAGGATGGCTTAAGGCCACCTTTAACCTTACCTTTGCTCCCCAAGCTGTTCTTAAGCCACAGCTTGGAATGAGTCAGGCTCCCCGTGCCGCTTTTGTGCGATGCTAACTTTGTAATCCTTTCTAGAAGTACGAAGCATTGGCAAAAAGATTGGTGGCACTCATTTTGAATCCCGGGTACTTTGCAACTGTGTAGGAGTTTGTACCATATGGTTTCTGCTGGATCATGTAACGTCATGCTGATGCGCTGAAAAATGCATCATAAAATAGTTTTGCTTGATACTGGCCAAAAGCAAGATCTTGCTCACTGCAGTAATGTACTGCCCCAAGTCTTATGTCCCTGTCAATGTATCCCCATATGAAATACATGCCTGCATGACGTGAACACTGTTCTACTGTCTTTGTAATACATGACAATAACGACTAAGGAATGCATTGCCTCAAATTGTACCTATGCTTTACCTACTTCCTTGCTACATTTCCACTAAATCCCACCACGGGCAGAGTTAATATTTTGATTACTTTTTAGGGCCCACTGAAAAGGATTATGAGCCTGTCAGTCATTCTGGTTTCTTTTAAGGAGTGATTAAAAATACAAATGTGAAATATATTCAGAAATTATTTTCAGGAGCTTGAATTTTACTTGCCAGCTTTTCCATTGCTTATTAGTTAGATTGACATTGACACGTTATTGCTCACCCAATAAACTTATGCAATACTGGACACAGTGGCAGGGCTTCATGTTTCCCAAGCAATAGTAATTCCTCTTCTTCAGAAGTCTAGCTGTTTGCAAAAGTCTGGAAAAGTTTATGATGTCCTTACTTTCCAGTACGTCTACAGTTTTTTGCTGCAGTTGAGCCAACAGAGGCATATCAAAATACATGTTTAAGAGCACTAGTATGAATATGTCCAAGAAAATAGTCTCATCAGGGCACACATAGCTGTTAGAGTAAGTGATAACAAGGGAAGGGTCTTGAAATTTTCTCATGTATGAAATACAGCAACCAGAAGGTCTTAGGGAAAGACTATAAAAAAAGCTGTTAGCAGTATCTGTAACATGCAGGAGTCCTGCCCCCGCTCCCATTTCCTCCTCTCCCTCATGCACTTGCAATATGTTGTAAGGGTGCAAGTGTGAAAAAGTACACATACGGAGTTACTCGTAGGCAGTACAGAGAGACTTGTCATTTTTCTTGGTGTGCATATTTATTTTTGATGGCCAAACATCATAATTTGGCCATTATCACGGAATGAATTGGGCAGTAGGTTTTGCACCTGGCATGTTATTGTTTGCCCTGAAATCTTGCAAAGGTATTAGAAGTTAAGGTAAGCTTTAGGTAGATCATAGGGACCTATTTTTCCCTGTAATCTGAATTTAGTTTACGTCCTTGATACAGCATTACACTGAAAGCTCTACTTATGTGCATCCTAATGTAGCCATATACTGACAGTCACCATTCATTCAGACAAAAACTTGTAAAAATCTATTTTATATAAGAATATGAATCATTTCTGACTTGTTGACTTCTATAATAAAGCAAAAGATCTTATACTGCATTGTTTGTTGGGAGGGGAGGGAGTAGGCTGGTAGGTTTTTGTTTGGAGTGTTCTGACAAGTATATAATGTTTCACATGTATGGGCTTGACTCGTCTTGCATATTTGTGCAACACTGTGGCATCAGCAGAGACAAACATCATTTGTCAGATATCTGTGTTTTATCGGTTCTCATTCACATCACTGTTGCAATTCCCGCTACCTTCTTCCACTCTTACGGCTGCTTTGCAGTACACCCCACAACTCTAAGCTTTGTGGCCCCATCCCTAAATGTACAAATACAGAGGATAGGAAATGTTGGGGGTTTTTTTCATGTAACAGGAATAGGTACTGCAGGAACCACTGCAACACATAATCCTGCTAAACCCAACTTCACTAATGTCCAGAAGGGAATGGGACATGTGTGTGGACACAAACTGCAGACTGAGAATGCCCCAGGGTCCCCACGACTGCTTTTGGAATGTCCATAATGCCTCAGATGTTCAGAGTCTCTAACTCTACCAGATTAGGATCCCCACATGGAGAGCAGATTATCCCCGTATCAGCCTATTGCTGGGATCTTTGACCATTCCTCTAGATGCTGGTCACCTTCAGAGAGGAGATACCAGACCAGATCTGCCACGTGTTTGTTCTCACACAGCACAATGGCTCTAGTCCTATGTCCATGTATTTTTTCAGTGCTTCAGGAATTTAAATTCTGACTCAGGTTGGACTCTGCTGTAATAAAATAGCTGTGGCCTGGAAGTGTTATAATGCCTAATCTTCTAGTGCACCAGCTAGAAGAGACAGAAGAGCACAGATGTAGCAAATGCCACTGCACACTATGCTCTCCAGTTACCTGGAGGCGTTATGCTGTACAAAAGCATAATGTCATCAAGTACTTGGGTGATTCGGCTCCTCCCCATCCTCAGTGCTACCTTGTAAAAGGTATAATTGAGCTCTTTTTTCTGTTCTTTTCAGATTTTTTTTCCTATGTGTTTTTGTAAAGTCAAACAAATAGGAAAATTAATGACAGCACATGAGTGCACCAGAGAATAATGCCACTTAAGGACTGCTGTGCCCTTGGCTCCAATTAACCTTAGTGTTCGTTATAGGTTGCAGCCAGCTGCATCAATCAGAGTTACTTTGGTTGGGGAAAAAAATCCATCATTATTGCAGCCACACACAGATATATACATTATTTTCCTAAAGCATCATAATCCTCCACTTACCAAAGAGGGCCTGTGATAGCTGAGAGGAGATGAAACTCAATTTTCCTTCACATCTGCTTGATCCTTCGGTATAATCAGCACCACATGCACCAGGCAAGGTCACAAACTATGGCAATGTTCATCACAACATGCAATCTCCCCATTCTAGTGCCATTAACTGCTCAGCAACCTCTCCTTCTCCATCCCACTGTTTTTAATCTGCTAGAGCACTTCAGAGCAGGAACAGGAGAGCTCGCCTCGCAGACCCGTTTCCACCATCGCTGTCACAGACCATGCTTTGAGAAGGAGTCAGCAGTGAACCACAACCCCATTTGTTTCACTGGAATAGGAAAAAGAACATCACAGTGGGATTTAATTTCAAGTTTGCTGGCCAGCACCTGCATCTAGGAAGAGACTCTAACGGCACCAGCATTACAGGCATTGCAGCATCTCCTCTGAGTAACTTTCTGATAGTTTGCAGAGACCTGTAGCTGATCGAGAGGCAACGGGATGAAAAGCATAGTTTATTTTCTTCCTTTTATTTTTTAAAAGGGTAGAGAGCCAGTGGTGTCGTTGCCCTCTGTTACAAAGGTGGTTATTTGCAGAATGATACGGTCAACACGCACTCTGGTTTTCTGAAAGCCTGTTTGCTTAACCTGCATTGTTTTGGCTGAATTTTTGTTCAAAGCCTATAGTTTGCTCGAACCAGAAGTTAAAGCAGAGGACACATCACCTGAGACGAGGGTGGGAGGTTCTGCTGAATCTCACCTAACATTATTTCATATGGCTCTTGTTGCTTCCTTCATAAACGCAGACCTTTCCCGAGCCACCTCCCTGCAGCTCTGATGGGTCAGATGCGCTCCCCTTGGCTTTGGTGCCTGCCCCTCTCCCTGACACTCTCTGGGCTCTCCTGCCTCCACGCGGGGCTCTCCCCTCCTGCCTCCACGCGGGGCCCTCCCCTCCTGCCTCCACGCGGGGCTCTCCCCTCCTGCCTCCACGCGGGGCTCTCCCCTCCTGCCTCCACGCGGGGCTCTCCCCTCCTGCCTCCACGCGGCTCTCCCCTCCTGGCCTCCCACGCGGGGCCCTCCCCTCCTGCCTCCACGCGGGGCTCTCCCCTCCTGCCTCCACGCGGGGCTCTCCCCTCCTGCCTCCACGCGGGGCTCTCCCCTCCTGCCTCCACGCGGGGCTCTCCCCTCCTGCCTCCACGCGGGGCCCTCCCCTCCTGCCTCCACGCGGGGCTCTCCCCTCCTGCCTCCACGCGGGGCTCTCCCCTCCTGCCTCCACGCGGGGCCGTCGCGCCGCGGCTCGCAAGCCGGCTCCTCGGCCCTGCCCTGCCTCACTCTCCCTGCGTAAAGGTTTGCACGCACAAGGGTTAGAGCACCCAAACGTTAGCCGCTTACTTTGAGGTTGCCCTTAGCTCAAACAAGGCGAAGTAAAAGCAAGCAGAAGCATTATGAAATAAGCAAGATAGGCCACAGGTGCACAGAGGCAAAAAGATAACCAAGTCCCTGCCTTCCAAGTAGCAACATCAGCTCTAAATAGCTCGCTCTGTGTATTCAGCTGACGAGCTGACAGATACTTCACAGCCCTCTGGCTGAGGATTTGGTTCTTATGCAAACCTATGACTTCAGATTGCATTCATGCAAGAGGATCTGGGATTTTTATAGAACCAGATGCATCTTTTGGCAGGAGGTATATATGCATGTGTGTGTGTGCAGGGGGGCACATTCAAATTCAAATTCTCCTCTCCCTTCTCTTTCCCTGCAAGGGAAATTGTTAACTCGGGGAAGACATTTATGTTACCAGACCAGTGTTTGCTTTTCCCAGTTTCAGAAATGCTGTTGTGCTTTGGGAATGGCAAGGTGCGGTGGTCTCCAGCATAGATGATAAACAGAGTCACCTCGCTCCTGGCCTGCCAACCCGTTCTAAGACAAAATGTTTCTTTGCCGTTTGGCAAAGGGAAAGTCTCAGTACAAAGCTTCTTCCCACACGGAGCCTTCCACCACACTTAGAGATGCGTCACTGGAGAAAAACTAAGGCTGCCCTGAACTTGCAGAACAATCAGAAGAGTTCATTCACCTTCTTCCCTACCTGGCTCAAACACAAAATGCCTGTTTGGAACAAGTAAGTTAAATAAACTTGCTGGAAACATAAAACCATTTATTTCAATGAGTGAGAGATAAGATGCAGAAATCCATTCCTCACCTGTAATCCCTACTGTTTTTATGTGCACTGAAAAAGTACTTCTATCAGCATGATGCCAGCCCATCATTTCTTAGATAATGATCAACATTTTCTCTGTTATGCTGTGCTGCTTAGGCCTCGATTCAGCAAAGCATTCAGGTACAGCTTTATCTTTAGGTCTGCTAGCAGCCTTTAGTAAAAGCACACAGTTTGAAAGCAAAGTGCTCTGCTAAATTGGGTCCTTCACAGGACTAAAGAGAAAGCTCACATGAGAGCAAAGCAGCATTGCTTTCCTTCCAGTCACACTTGGTTTATTCACTTGCTCTTGCTGTGTACAGCTGTGGATTGCTGGCAGTGTGGATTGCTTGGATGGAATTTGAGGGATTCACAGCTTCAAAGATGAGACGTGCCAGCCTTTAAAACAAGCTTGTATAAACACAGGAAACAAAAGCATCCATGTAAACAAAAGGAGGCAATACATATATTCACACCTGAGCAAACACACACGCTTTTACATGCAGTCCTGTATCAGCAGTGCTCCAGCAGCTTATATAGCACTCGCTGTATCGGCACACATAGCTCTCATTTCTGCTCTTGCTTTTCTCTTTGCTTCGTGATCAGAGCAGCACTGGGGCCAAGCCTGCTAGTTTTGCAGCACACTGTTAAAATGTATGAAGAGGTTTCAAAAGCTCTGACAGTGTCTCATCTATACTGAACTAGCATTATAGTTGTGCTCAGGGAGTGCAGCATGCTACATATCATTGAATTCCTACCTTATTTTGTATTGTCTGTGTACTTTCTGAGTTTCTGTACTTTATGCCTGTAAGCGTGGATTTGTCAGTTGTCTTGCTGAGATTTTGGGGGGGAGGGAGACGTTGTTTGATTTTTGAAAAGACAATGAGATTTTAAAACATATCCTCTAATTCAAAAGGCTTTTAGAGGCTGTGTGTAATCATAGAGATCAGAGGATCAGAAGTAGAAAAAAACTTAACATTGCAAATATTGAGCATTTCTGAACTCTCTGCCACAAAAGAGCCATCAGATTATCTCAATACTTCAGGGGAGCAGGTTGTCTCCTTGTAGTCTTTACTGCCTCAGCTCCTTCCCTCCCCTCCACTAACTACACCGAGAAGAAGCACTATCTCCACGGCTGGTGTAAGATGAACTAGATTTTATTTCCTGCTCCATTACAGAGTGGCCTGTGCAAGCCACCATGGAGGTGTTTGTTAGCCTTTTGGGGGCTACCCAGGGCCACCCTAAACGCCAGGTAAATACTGATCCTGGACGCACAGCCAGAGCACATGGAGCCTCTTGTGTATGAGCACACTTGGCCAACAAGTGCACTAGTTCGGCAGGCTCCTGGATTATTCAGGCTCACTGTCATCCCCTTCAGAGTTGTATAGGCTGACCTCTTATATAGCCCCAAGTCCCATTTACTTCAATGAGAGGTAGAAATGTTCAGCCCTAATCACAGTTGGAGTTGGCTCAGGCTTGACACACTCTTCTGTATGAGATTTACAAAGATTTAATGTTACTTCAAGAGACTTGCAAAAGTCCCTGAGGGAGTTCATCCATGGGAGTTAGATGCCTTCACGGGATGCACAGAAGTCAGCTGGGTGCCTAATTCCCATTAAGTTAACTCACGCAAGTATTTTTGTAAGTCCCTCTTGGCACTAATCCCTCTTGGCTTCCCTTCCCTCTTCTCCTTCCCCCTTCAATCTTTTAAATAAAGATAGCACTTAGCATAAAGATGTGTTGCAAGGCTCCACTCAGTGCCTATAAAGTGCTTTTCAACTCTGGCAGAAGTGCCTAAATGTACAGTATTCAGTAAAACTGGAAAGAGTGGGGATTTTTATGGAGATGATGTGCAAGCTCTGCTCTATCAGATGCATTCATCTCAAATTTCCCTGGTGTCAACATCATACGGCTAAAAGAGGGTGCCGAATCCCCAGGGCTCTCCGTGCCTTTTGGCACTGCAATTAAATCCCCCAAGTCTGATTCCCATTTCATCCATTTCTGCATGACTGAAGCAAGAGATGTGGTTTGAGGGATAAAAGAACAGGAGATATTTTAGCTAAAGGAACATAGCTAAGTCTTAGTTATACTTTGTTATCTTCAAAGAGAAGACAGATAATATATAAAGCAACTGCATTACAAACAAACAAACACATAGAAAGAGAGTAGGGAAGGGTGGAAGCATACAACTGAGAAACCAGTAATTTGGTAACAGGGAGATGAAATACAACAACTGATTTGTTTATCAGACCATTCTATTAACCTCTAATGCAACGTTTCATCCTTTATAATTGAGCTTTCCATTTTGTTATTAGACCTTAATAGCTAAATTGGCATCTTGCAGACCGGGCCAGGAAATACAAGCAAGCACAGGGGTTCAGAAACAATTCAGTCCCTTCATCTATTCCGCACAGAAGCTGCATCAGCCCCCATTTGCAGCCTTGTTCCTACATCCTCTTCTGGCTGCGCCGTGCTGGCGAAGGAGGCGGCAGCATTCCTCCACCTGCAGCCCACCTTCCCAGAGCTGTTCCCATAGAGCTGCTCCTGGGAGCCCTCCCCGCCTCCTTTGCGTCAAGACTGTACAGGTTCACTAGAGATCTGCAAGCTACAACGAGCTTATTTCGACCGAAATGGCTTAAGGCGTAGTACAGCTAACAACCTCCTCTCCTGGCAGGGCGTACAGCTGAGTGTCTGGTGACAAAAAGCCTCTCAAGCCAACACAGCTGCAGCTGAGAGAGAACATGTGGGCAATACCCCACTCCCCCATCTGAGCCCGTTTGGTTGTGTAAGGTAGAGCTGCGGCACAGTTTATGCTCTATCAATTCAGGCAGGAGCAGGGAAAAGGAGAACAATCAGGCAGGAGAAAGAACTTAAGCCAAACCTTTCCCTTTGCTACTGGGCCAAAGAAAGGCTGGAGAGGAGGCTTAGATGTGGTGGTTAGGGCAGTCAGATGGACGGCCTGGGTGCTATGAATATTAGAATATGTTACACAGCCTTAGCACAACAAATTGAAAAGAACCCAGCTCTGAGAGCCCCACCGGAGCGTGGTGGCCGGAGGTGGGAAAAGGGCTTGAATGCTGTTCCAATTTGGTGGACACATTTTGATGTCCCAGCTGAGGCTCCTGAGGGGAAATAGAAAAAGGAGGGTCTAGCTTGTGAATCGTGCCAAGTGTTAGCTGCCACTTTGCCTGCCTGCATCAGATTTGCATAATTTTGCCCTTTCTCAATAGCAGAAGTGCACGCACCTGGAGGGCTTTGATGGCAGAAGCACGAGTGCCTGGGGAATTCTGGCACAGCCAGGGTCAGCTGGCAGCTGAGAAAAGGTTCAAAGGCTCTAAATACTGAGCTTCAGGGCCCAAGTTCTCTGTCCAGGAGAATTGATCCTATTGACTATTTTATTTCAATGGTTGGACAAATAGCACTTCCATAATTTGAAAGTTGCTTTCGCAGTTCTCAACCTGCTTCGTCCCTCAAATGTCACTAATCCATTAAAAACCCCACATAATAAGCATTCTTACTCCATCCCTTTCTCCCATTTTTTTTCCTTCCTGATGTACTCATCCTTTCAAAAGAGGACAAATTAATAAAGCTCGTTCCCAAAACTCTGCCAATTATGTAAGTGGAGACTGTTATCAGCCACATTTGGGAGAAAAAAAGGCATCAAATTACCTATGCTGTCAGCTAATGCCAGAGCAGATTATATGTAAAACTGGTTATATTCCTACCAATGATTTGGTGCAACAAACTAGTTCACTCCATGACCATCCCTGTATGTGTAACGTGACATGTTTCATGAGATAGGGAAGGAAGAAGAAAGTACCATTTGCTAATTGGAAATGGATTCCACCCTACTCTTCTCAAAGTCCGTGCAAGAAATCCTCTGAATTAAAGTAGATACAAGAAAAAGGCAAAAACCAATAAAGTATTATTTTCTGGCCAGTAAGAGGCTTTTACTAAAATATTATTGAGTAGTAACAAACAAACATGAAAGCTACAGAACTGCACTTGACATGAATGTCTTTTTTAAAATAAACAGACATGTTTGATTATTTGTAATCCAGTATAATCCACTGTGTAATGTTAAATATTTTAAGAGAATTTTTCTTCCATTTGTTCTCAGCATGGTTGGCCTGAAGCCAAAATGTTGTTATTTTTAAAGGCAACACTCCACTAAGGGTTATGAATTTCTTTCATGTTGGCTCTTTTTATAGCATTTTGAAATTGATTGTGCATAGCAAATTCACAGACAGCAAAAAAACTATGGCAGCATATATCTCTCGTGTAGGTGAACTCCTGGTCTCATTTCCCAGGGTTCTGCAGCAGGAGGGACTCGTTGCTAGGAGAAATAAAACAGACCTGTAAGTATGGAAGAACAGTTAAAATCTTGCTTTTATACCTACGAAGCCAAAACACCACCAGTTCCTCCCTGTGCCTCTGCCAGAGAAGGAGAAGCAGGCGGATTTCTTAAAACACGACAGAGCTGAGGATGCCACTGGTGAAAGAACTGGGCTGAGCCTTAGTCAGGTATAGAGGTCTGGAGAGAGTCCGGCTTGCCTGTGGACTGAAACCAGGGCCCACGTTTTATCATACAGGTTTGAATACACTGTTTAATGGGATTTTGGAGCCAAAAGATGAAGTAAGTCAATCTCTGTAAGAAACAGTTTTCCTCAGTAGAAGGTAACACAGCAATTTTTCTCTGTTAGCTTTTCATTCCCTGGCAGAGACCATGATTTTGCTCCTCCTGGGGATGCAGCTAGCAGATAGAGTTTGCTACAACTATTCTGTTCCTCCTGGTCCCAACAGGTATTTTGCACCCCCCTCCACTCTCCTCCCCACAGCAGGCTGCCACGGCCCCTTCCATCTGCTGTTCTCAATCTCAGCATGTTTCAGATCTTGAATTTAAACATCCAGAATTACCCATGCCACATTTGGAAGTCTGGGGCCTGGCCCCAACATGTGTTAGTTTGGCTTTCCGCTCAGGAGGTATTTTGTCTTAAACAATGAAAACGCATTTTAAGTACAGATTGGCTTTCTTTGCATTCCCAGCTCTGGGGTGGCTAGGACAACACAGGCTATTTTTCCAAATATTATTTGGCAAACATCAGACTAGAAACGTGCTTTCCTAAATGAAAATGGAGATTCTCCGACAATCACCCATCTCCAGGAGCTGGGCTTTAATTAAAATAGCAATTATTACAAGACTTGTAACGAAATTGCCAGTCAGCTGTGCTGAACATCTCACATTCCTGCCCTACACATGCAGGCTTCTGAAGAGGTGGCATCCCTTTCTTCCTAAAACTTTCTGCAATGTAAAAATAAGCTGCATGAGCAGCCCAATTCTCTTGTAAGATATTTGTATAGGCCTATAACCTCTTTCAGGGATTTCTTCTTAATTTGTATTCATTCACAACCAGCAGAGAGAATGAAAAGTGTGGCAGGGAGAAACTCATTCCAGGAGTTCTGCAGCACCCTGCAGCTTAGCAAAGGTAATTTGTGTAGTTACAGCTCTTCTTTTATTGAACACATCTGCAGCAGTCATTGGATTGGGATGTTTCCTTTATGCCTCCTTGAGAGCTAGTACATGTCCTGGGTGGAAGGTTGAATTTGAAAAATGTTCATATAGCCTGTGACCAGCTATGGGAATACAAAAGCCAGACTACTTTGATCCTATCAAGCCACAGAAATACTACAATGCACACAAAGAAGAGAAACAATAGAAAGGACTCATGGGTAAACAGCTATTTATTTGTTATGATCTCACCCTAAAGATTTTCTCGTTAAGACTTAATGTGGTTTGGTACAGAGGTGAGCGGAGGCACGGGGTTGGAGATCAAGCCTATAAATAACAGCAAGTAAGAAAAACAGTTTAAAAAATTGTTCAGAGCTTTTTTCCTTGTCTAAAATAGAATTTATAGACTTTGCCCTTCTACTATGAGGATGAAAATAAAGTAGGACACAACAGCCTTAAAGTGCAATTAGAAGCAATTCAGGAAAAAAACCCTAATCATGACTAAAACAAGTGCAGCTGCAGGCAAAAGGCAGATGATGACCCACAGCCACAAGGTTGATGTTACCCAGCCAAAAGTACGAGGAATAGGGTTAGGTACCCAGAGTGCTCATGCGGTACTGTCCCCTCACAGTGGCTGAAAGAGACGCAATGGCAGCATGCGCTCCCTTTGAAACCCAAGGGGAAATTCTGTTTGACCGAGCCAAAGTTGTCTGCCGCTCCTTTCCCATCCCTCCAAGGCTCTGAAATGTTCAGAATTAAAATGGTGACCCATTCTACTTCTGATTTTCTTCCTGAAGTTTTGCATTTTAACATCCTTCCTGCCACACCTAGAACTACAAGTATTATGTTCACATATATCCAGGGGAAGAAAAAGGCAGACATTCAAAAAGCATAGATTCCACACTGTAGAAGTTTGTCAAAGTTTTGCACAGTAGACCAACTGACAATTAATATTCCTTTATTCCCCAGCCATAAGCTGTGCTTACATCCCCCCGCATCAGAAAAAGCACATTCGTCAATTATCTGTCTCTTTCCCATCCCATTCACCAAACAGCTGTAATAAAAAAAAAAAAACCAAACAACCTTATAAATTACTTCAGAACACAAAGGGAAATCTCTCCATTTTGTAACAAATTTGTTAATTTTAAATGGAACGGGGATTCTTTTTCCCTCATGTTTCATGCTAGCATATACTTTCTAGGACATCATATTTTGTTATCAATTTACAGCAAGTATTCATCCAGATTACTACAGGGTCCTCCAGCAAATGCAGAAACAAATTGACATGAAGAAGCCACACATTTTCTGCAGGGAGTCACCTTCTGCAAACCTTGCCTGCCCATAAGTATGCATAAAAATGCAGCTCCTGGGAAAAAAGATTGAATTCTTATCCTAGGGGAATGAGGGGGATAGCTGTACTATTAATAAATCCAAATGTTAGGTTTAACTCAATATGCAGAGTTTAGGCAGGGATGATATATTGTATTCCCCCATTTAAGAAGGAATGGCGAGGCAGGCCTGACATTGCCATTTTTTGCTTGAAGACAACTCATTTTCCTTCATATGCTTATTCAGGACACATGGCTCAGGTGCCTTTTAACTGGGAGCCTCCACAGGAACCGCAGACCAGCCCTTTCCCCACCATGTCAGTTCAATGGGTATTCAACTCCACTGAAGTGAAAATGCTCTCTTTCCCAGTTTAGCTTTCAAGAGCAGCGAGGCATGTTGTTTTTTTCTTTTTTTATGATTGAGAAAACCAACTCGTGTGTCACACTGTACGCTGCAATTGGATATGAATAGGGAGCCATCCATCACTCTCCCAGATTCCCTGTGTTTACTAAAGGGTCTGTTTAAGGAGCTGTTAAAGGAGCCTTAAAAGCCCCAGACACCGCCGGGAAGGACACGTTCCCCCGGACTTCATCGTTTGCACAGGAACTGAACTCCAGCGACTCTGCTCACCTGTATTATCAGCACAGAGAGCGTGTCCAGGATGGTCTTGGACTGCTGCTTCTAGATGCAGAGATTTGGGGAGGTGGAGACTAAGCAGCAAAGCACAGGCTGCTGTAGCGACTGCAGAGCTCCCCAGGACCGCCTAGGCTTCGTCAGGGGCCGCTTCAGCCCCAGACCGTGCCCGAAAGCCAGGCTGCTTAAAGTCACCCTCACCCACGTTTCCCTCAGGCCTCCAAATTACGGGCGGCGCCTCCGAGACGCGGCTCTGAATTTCAGTCAGCCTTGACTAACGAATTGACGCTGTCTGTTTTGGCACGGGGCTTGTCCCTGTGGTGCAAAACTGCGGAGAAGAGGGGGCTGCTTCAAGAGCAAAACTGATGGCTGTGACCAAGAGGGAGATCACAGCCGTCGTGACGGCCCCCAGTCCCCTGCCTTCCCTGCCGCTCCAAGCGGACAGACAGCGCCGGGGAGGGACACCCGCTCAGACTCCTTGCCGGGCTGGAGCCTAAGAAAACACCTGACCCCTGCGATGCCAGCCAACGTGTCAGAGTGCCACGGGCACGAGCTTAATATAAATGCAGTGAAAAGGTACATCTGGGGGGTGTGCCCTGAGTCTTCCTCGTCTGGCTGCGTTCCAGGCTCACAGCTGGATAACCAGCTGTGTCCCAGCTCTGAAGTGCTGCCAAGCTAGGAGCCTCTCTGCTGCCACTCCTTCTCTTTCTCCTTGCTGCTACTTCTCATTATTTTCCCTTTTCCCACACTTCTGCTGCATAAAAATTGCCCATCTGACAAAGAGTGTTACAGTCAAAGTCTCGTTACGGGCACAGGGGAACACACCTTATATGCAGAGCCAACAATTAGAGTTTATTGTTAGTCTAATTAGTGTTTCAACAGTAAAATCAAAATCAAACAGTTATTCTAAGTCCTGTTACAACGATGCTAACATTTATAGTCCATATTATCTAACTATTGCTAATTCCCATTAATAGCACAATCCAATTTGTTAGTCACCAGCTTCCTGGTATCTACCTCTTTTTGTCATGTCACGCTCACCTTTCTTATGAGTAGCAGCAGCAAATAGTGCCCTAAGTTCCACACTGGGAGGAGTATGCTGTTGGTGGTCAGAGTTTCTTCCTCTCTGGTGTGCTGGGTCAGCTTGGGGTTTTCACACAGTCTGTTGCTATTGCTTTTTTTAATTTCTGCCCAACTTTAGTTACAGAATATTCACTTAGGAGTTGTTGGGACAACATACATGGTATAATTTCTTTAGGGTAAAACCATGCGATTTCCCAGAGTTAAGCTAACACAAAAAATAAGTTGGACATTAGTCACCTGTTGGGCACTTGCTGGTTCGGCTCAAATAAGCTAATATAAGCTCGGGACCAGACAAGGCCTGAAGTAGCCTATGTTAAGATAAAACAAAATCTGCAATTTTTCAGTAGCAATGGCAACATCTTATTTCCTGAGGTGCAGGGCTACAAAAGCTGTGTTCACACTAGTTCTGCTGATGCATACACCCTCTCGTACATGCCAATTACATCAATGCTTTTGTCAGTAAAACTCTGCTTCCCTGATCTTTGTCCAGTTACAGTCAAAGGAACTACAGTGAAAGTGTTAAATGTTATTCCCCCAAACACCTGAGGTTTTCTTTCCAGCTGAAGTCACTCAGCTCTACTCACATCTGATAGAGTCACACTTTCATTTCAAGGAACAGCAGCTTGTGGTTTTAAGCCTCCATCCTATTCTAGATACTAACATCAAGGAAACACTTCAGCCATTCAGCGCTGAAATCAAAGTTCAAGTCCCACCGGCAATAGCGGCATTACTATAGCCATTACTAGTATAGGTAGTAGTGTACAGCACACAGGTGCAGGCATAAATATATGTATTTATATATACATATGTAAGCCTAACACTTGGAATATGGTGCCAAGTGACAATATATCACACTTCTGACAAACTTCAGGCATTTATAAACAGAAAGGAATGAAAATCTAAAATCATAAATCTTAGATTGCCCATTTAATGAAATACCATGTTTTTTCATAGACAGCCTGAATCTTGGATAATCCCTATTGCTTTATAAGTGCCCATACTTGAAAATAAGTCCTCTTACAGCCTACAGTGTAAAATAACCTGCAGTAAATCAGAAGAAAGGGGTATTGGTTAGAGATTATGGGGAGGGAGCAGAGGAGTGTACCTAAGACCTGCATTGTTGCTAAGTTGCAAGGGCTTTAAATAGGAGAGAGAATCTAATTTCTGGTTTAAAACAGATAAATTATGGATTGGCTATGTAAGTGAAGAAACAACATTTCATTACAAGACAATCAATTCAACAGATAATGTGTAGATGGAGCTGATAAACTGCTGGGTGTAATTTTGATTTTCTTTTGAAACTTGTCTTCATCCAGCAGGTGAGAAATATCATAAAACTGTAAATGTCTTACAGCTTATTTAAGGAAAGATCATTCAAAACAAAGTTGTCAAGACTTGAGTAGAAATACGTGAAATCTTACAGAGTAATGAGAAGGATACACATGTGTGTATTTATGAGTTTATCCATGTTCCATTTATAATGATTCCTCAGATTTTTCGGTGTCCATATTGTTTTATGTTTTTGAATTAGTGCTAAAACATCATGGGATTAACAGCTTAAATGCCATTGACCTGACTGCAGTAAGAGTTAGATTTCTAAATGCCTTTGAAGGTCTGGTCTTTACATTCACTTTGTTTCCATTTTCAGGAACGGTAGCTTTGCAATTCTCACAAAATTACTCTGAGGATAAATACAATAAAGATTATTAAGTGATCGAACTCCTTGGTAATTGAGACTATGCAGGTACCTTAGACAGGTGAATAAACACTCATGTTTGCCTTCAGGGCAATTTGACAATTTTCAGCTTACATCAGTTTGCCCATAATTAGAGGCGAGAAGGAAACAGGAAAGCAGAACGTGGGAGGACTTTAGGATGAAAGCTAAGTGACCTTGACAGGCAGGAGGCTTTTATCTCTCCAGAAGGAAGCAGCCTAAGCTGACGACAGTCACAATGCACTAGAAGTGCATGTAATATTTAAGATACTGGGGTGGAACATATTATGAGTGCAAATAAGTGCAATTTTTAGGAACGTTTGAGATTTGATTAAATGCATCCTTTGTTGCAAAAGCATGGACTTTTCTAGATAGTCAGTAAATATTTGGTGACTTCATGTGGTATTTAAGCTCCAGTGTCTTCAGCTGTAGTCATTAAAATAGGGCAAACAGAAGTCTGCCAATAAAAAGAATATCAATGATTGAAAGAAGCAATAGTAGGACTAAGAAACATGAAACAAACAAACAAAAAAATCAGGCCTGACATGCTGGCTCTAATGACACAAAATTCTCACCAGTTTCAACAAGACTGAGGCTGATTGTTTCTGTTTACCACAGTCTGCAAGAGCATCAGAGAAGTTTAGTTTTGGCTTAAGAAAATATATAAGACATATGGAGCAGTCTTTCCACTAATGGAAGAACTGCAGATTTACCCCTTTCTGATGTGAAGAGTAGTGTCAGAGATTGTACTGACGCCTCACCTGGACGAGTTTCATTTCTTACTGGAAATACTTTTCTTGAGCATTAACTGCTCAGGGGAATACCTTTGAGATGAAAAGGATTTTCCAAAATAAGAAGGAAGTCTCTCTTGTCCAGATTAGTATCTCTTTGTTTATTTTAAACAGAGACATCTGTTTACAGGCATGAAAGCACAAATTATGCAGAAATAGTTTCTTTGAATTCTGCTCCTCCCAAACCACTTATCCAGTGTTTTTGATCTTGGCTATAAATCCTGGCAACTCCATGGAATTAATTCAGAATCAAACCCAAAACTCCACTGAGCAAAGGCGGCCAATTTTGCCATCTTCAGTGGCTTGCACAGAGCAATGTTTTGCTGATGCCTGGACTGAGAACTGCCACTTGCATCACACATTTCGTATTTTTAGGATTAGCTCCTTCAGTTGTCTAAAACATAATAGCAGAGCTGTCCTAGAAGCTTCTAATCCCCAATTTGCTGCACATGATGATCACATAGTTATTTAGCATTAGCAATACAGTTAAGAGTTGCAGCACGGCTCCCGCTCCCTTCGATGGAAAACAATAGCAAAGAGTCTGTCTGGAACAGATTTTTTTAAAAAAAGCACCACACTCAAGTCTCCATTACACAAGGGGAGGATTGCAGTAATTCCATTAGAGATCCCACTTCCAAAAAATATAAACTCGGTTTATATCGCAAAGAGATTCCACGTTAATTGCAAAGAATTTAACAATACTATGAACACCAATTGTTTTAAGTCAGATCAGATTCTTTCCCTAGCTTTTTTTTTTTTACTCCTAAGCAGCAACATGTTTACAGGGGTCTGATCACATACCACTGAAAGGAACCTTTCTTACTGGTTTTAATGCCCAGAGGAGTATGCTTTAATAATACAAGTAAAGGGGTTAGTCACCTGTATAGTATTTGATGTTCACAGTGTACATATGCAGAGCTGTGTGAACAAAGAGAGGGGAAAAAAAAAAAAATCGTGTGATTCAAATTTCCTCAATATTCCTAATTAAACAACTCATTAAGGTTTTTCAAAGAACTAGTGACATAAGTGGCATTATTAAATATTTCAGAAGCTATTCAGTCACAAGTAGCATTATTCTTTTATACATTTTCATATTCTGAGAAACATAAAATTACTAGCAAAAACATATTAAAAGGCCCTTTTCAAAGAAGAAAGCCACCTCTCAGATTAGCGATTTGAAAAGCAAGTATGCATGTTTCCTATTCAAGAACCTTCAAGAGTTTCAGAAACATCACTCACTGTTCCCAAAACCTCAGTTAAGTAATGAGTCATCGTGGCTGGAAATACACACTGAAGTGGTAAAGTTTATTGCCTCACCTGAAGTCACAGGGAGAGTGTAGATGCTTCTGGTGTGCAGTTGTACAATGAATAAATATCATCGCGCCTGGACAAGAATGTCCTACTAGTCAGACTGCTACCACATTCCTGCCATCACAGCGTGGTATTTATTCACCCAGTATGAATGGCAAGCATGCCTTACTCCCATTTTAATAGTCATTATCCAGTCCTAGTAACTCTGAAGTCACTCAGAAATGGTCAGTCCCTTCCACTGCTGCAGCTTTTTTTAATGCTAGCCACGAGCATTGCCCAGGAAGACTTGCCACAGGTCTTTCCACCCTCTGCCATCCAGTCTAGCCCCGCTTGAGAGGATCTCCTAGATCCTTAATAGGATTCCAAGTAAGATCAAGAGATCTAAGAAGGGAGGCCAGCAGATCTGTATTAGCTCTCCTGTCTTTAGCTACAGCTTCTTAAGCTGGGCAGTTAATAGGGGTAACATTAAGAGGCTTTTAAAGAAGCTATAGCATTTTAGTATAGCCAGTTACTATCACAATCAAAGAAATAATAGACTCTTTCATCAAAAGAGAGACGTGACCTACTAATCTACAGTTCTTTTATTAGCACATTCATAATGAAATGAGTCTTAATGGGCACCCCTCTATTTTCCAGTTGATTGCTCCTGTTGGAACGTATTTGCACAAATGGAGTTCACTTGCCCACAATAAGCCGAGCATTGCAGGCATTTCTGATTTGGTAGCACTCTACATCCATTTCACAGTGGTAAATCACAATGAAAGTCTATGAGAAATAAGAAAGCCCTTGACAATCAAATACAAAACCAAAGTTTAGCTGTTTCTATCCTCCCCAGGTCCAGTACCTTATGTCCCACCTAGCGAATGTTTTTGCCTAACTTCAGAGTGGGAAATTAGCATATGTTTCTGTCAAGAAGTAAAGAAAAATACAGTGAGCACTGAGCCTCTAGCAGAGAGACAGAAGCAAACAGCAGCTGGTGAATGGAAAACTGCTTAAGACAGATAACTGCTTCGCTCTACCACAGATGAAATGGGGCACACTGGGAACGGGGGTGGTGAGGAGAGCACCTGTAAGGAGAACTGCAAAAGGCAGGCAGGCAGAAGAGATTAGGGTTGCTAAAAAACTAACAAACAACAACAACAAAAACAACCAAACCCCCACCAAAACAAAAAAAAAAGACAGTAGCAATCACATGTAGGATTGTGGCTATCCTAGAAATGTGAAGTTACAGACAGTTGTAATCAGAAAAAACAGAAAAGAACAATGTCTTTTGTGCATATGAAAAGTGCATAAGCTCTAATGTACCTAAATTACAGTCAGGTGAACTCTGCTTACCTGTTTGCCCTCAGTTGTACTACTTGCTATAACAATTCTGTTATCTCAGTCTGTGGGTTTCTTCTGTAGGAAGTAAATCAGGATTTTAGCAATCAATATCGTGTTTGACAACAATACACACTGCCCAAAGCACAACCAAAACATTCCTGTCAAACAATTTTCTTTTTCTTGTGTCTGTTACTGCACTGCCTAAGTACTACTGTCAGAAATAGTCAGTCTGATAGGAAGATATGCTGGTGCCCGTTGAAAAAGAAACCTTACCTCCTCCTTTCTTTTATTCCTGGCTGTGTATATGGCAGTATATCTTCTACCTTCATTATCACACTGCAATACTTGAGGGAGAACTGCAATGCCACTAAAGCAGCTGCAAGCCCAGATTTTTCTCTTGTGCTTGGAGAGTATCACTGACACCTTGGCTTTAAGTAATTGCTGATCAGCACAGAAAGGATCCGTTGTCTGTGGTTCTGTCTCATTTATGGGAGCTTGTGGGTAATTTTCCTCTGATGGCACGGAGGTAGGTGCCTATTAAATAGTGGGTTGAGTGCGCGTGGAAAAAACCAAACAGGGTATCTTACTATCACAACCCATGCTAGACAGACCAGGGAGGGGTCGTGGTGAGTTTGGAATTCCCTCGGGCTAAATTAAAATGAAAGGACACCAAACGATCAGTTAAACATTTTACTCATGGCAGAAGCAGTCTGAACTTGGAAGGTGTAATAGCAGGTGGCGGGGTTTCTCTCAACAGGAACTGGCATGGAACTACCTCAGAAAACCCGGTAACACGTGCTAACCGCGGATCTTGCAGTTCAGGGAAGACAATAAGGAGATCCCTCCCATTGGGTCACGAGGTTCAGAGCGGACCCCCTTGCTTTCTGGACTCCTTCTCAGAGAGGAGCCCAGGGGCGGCTGGATCCGCTCCTAGTCCCAGACTTGGTCAACGGTTTATGTCTAAAGGGATGAGGTGCAGGGGTTACGGAAAAGAGGAGAGGGAGAGAGAGAAAGAGAGACAGAGAGGAAAAGAGAAAAGTTTCACCAGTCCTGGATCCAGCGTTGGTCCCACCAGCCCAAGGAGCCAGTTCTGGAGGGCCCCCACACACATGGGGCTTCAATTCATGTCTTTTATCATCTCCTTGCCCCTCCTTCGGGCGGGCACTCAAACTCGTTAGGCTAATTAGGTGTCAGGAAATGGGTCGGTGGGCTTGGGGCTCGTCTGGGGAGCAGCTCTGGAGCATGCTCCGGCCCCCGCGCCCTGCTGCTGACCTGCTTCTCCACCTGCGGCTCGCCGTCACGCAGGTTCGCTGTCGTGCAGGACTTGCCCCACCACCATGTTTGGGACATTCGCTCTTTCAGTCCCTCACGTGTCGTGTTGCTATGCAGCCTTGCAAGCAAGTTCTGTTCCCTCCCTCAACTGCAAAGGCTGGGCCCCTGTCTCTGTCCCTCACGAGGGTGTTTGAGGCATTAACTCTGTCCAGTCTCTCACACTCACCTACATTAAGAAAACCAATTTTCAGGGAAAAGCTGACCAGTTTGGTTTTTTTTTTAATATGTCGAAAGATTTGGAAAGGTTCCCTTACTAGAGATTTTTGGGTGGTGGCATCTCATACCTTTCTCAGAATGGAGTGTTGCTTAAAATAGCTCTATTTTTGCTTTACATTAAAAAGCCTAAAAAGTCACTGATCACTTCTGAGAGCCTGTCTAGGAGACTTTCAAGTACCAGAGTCTAAAAAAAAAAAAGAAGAGGTATTCAAACCATGTAGATTTTTTAGTGGAAGGACAAAATGCTTTAATTTAGGCACTTCAAGTCACCCAAGAGCCTTCCTCTTTCTACTAATTGGGTAGGGAGGCTAGGCTCCTTTTCAGACATCAAATTTTGATGCATAAGGTAGACTGAATTTCTTTTTGATGACACTCCTGCTTTGAAGAACCTGCTAGTTCCCTATCCTAAAATAAACAAACAAACAAAAAGGCTTAGGGAAAACCCCAACTTCATAAAAAGCAATGCATGTCTGAGAACAACAGTAACTTTCACAACAGGATGACAACACTGCAGACTTCCATCAAGTACCGCAACAAGGAATAAGGTTTTCCTACAGCATTTTCATGGCTTCAAGGATACTTTTGGTACTGCTGAAAACCCTTTGGCTATGATTCCACGCACATCTGCTACTCTCTGCCATTAAGATATTGATCAGGAATAAAAGACCCATGTACAGGATTTGCACAGCAGTAGGAATGCTACCGATTTGTTCTCCTGCTAAATGTAGTTGATTGCTTAACTGTTTTAGTCCACTCTCCATCAAGGAACAACTTAATATAATTTACAGTATTATTCTGTATTACCTGCCAGTCGCACACCTGTCCCCCATTTTAGATTATAACGCAGCATTAGCAGAATGCTTCCCTCTGCAGGGGGACAATGAAATACGGTGGAGGCCTGTCCCCACATCGCTTGCAAAAGGCAGAAGAGGCCAGAAGCCTTTAGCAAGACCAGCTCCGGCTTCCTGTTAATGCCATGCAGAGGTAGCTCACAAAGTCAACAGGATCAGCTAGAGCTGGGTCTGTCCTTCCTCCTCCATGTAGCTGCTTGCAGAGGTGACTAGCCTGTGACGCCTACGTAAGGTTGCTGCTCTTGCAGCAGTTACTGCTCTTGCCTGTGCACCCAGGGAACGTCAGATCTTTTTCCAGGTGCTCCAGCTACCCTGCACGCACCGTGCAGCATACACCGACATCCAGCCAGTATGTGCAGCAAAGGTGCACGTGGTGGTGGCTAAAGCACAGCTATTATGCCTTCGATGGGCACACCATCAGAAAGGAAGGAGAATAACCTTGTGATCAAAATGCTGCTGTATGACTCAGAAAATCTAAGTCCAGGTTCCAGGCCCACCTTAGATATTCTTGAATGACCACAGAAAAGTCACTTAACACAACCACACAATGGAAACGAGTTCCTTTTTCTGTGCCATTCCTCTATGTTGTGTGTTGAGACTGTTTATGCACAGTGGATAAAAGATACGCTCCCAGTGTGGCTAAATGCAGAGACTTAGAGTGGGCATTTCTGAAACAAGATGACGCTAAGGCTCTTTGCAAATGCCAGGTGAAAAAAAATCAAAATATCTGAGAGCAGACAAACATCATCATCAATTCACTCACCAGCTACTGAATAAAGTCGTACAGTCATCTTTTGCCACCACCATTCATGAACTAAAGAAAGACACATACTGCTCACTTTCCTTCTTTTGTCACTGTGTTTTTGTGAAGGCTGGTGTTCATGTGCATTCAGGTCCACTAGGGTTAAAGCAGTTGCATTGTTCAAAAGGGCCATGTTAATAGATCCCAATGCAGGACGGAGGTAGTAGTTATCTTAACATTTCTGCTGCATTTAGTTATTTTTATCGTTCTGGACCTTTTTTCCTGCTGAGAGAATTGAATAAAAAAATGACTTTGAAAGACACTATAATCAACCACTGCTGGCTGCAATTACGTTGTATACTTGATGTCTTCAGAAAGTACCTCTAGTTTAAAACCACAAATCTTTCAGTTTGAATTCTCTCTTGGCTCTGTTCTGTTTTGTTATTTCAGAGGTGTATTTACAGGAATGATCGCTAGAGCATATGGGTTTATATAACAAAGAAAGACATCAAAAAAAGTGAACATCAGAAGATTAAAATTTCATCAGCTATCTTTACACTGAAAATTTGAAAATTTTTTTCTGTTTATGACTGATATTTACAAATGAATGCCGCATGGACAATGAAGGGAAAAGGGCATTTGGATTTCAGAACTGTAAAAGCTAATTCACGCTTGAGAAAATTATTAGATGGAGACTTTCAGATCTGACTGGTCATAAGAGAGACATAATTGTAAAGTAAGCTCAAACTCAACAACTGCTTTTTAAGTCCAAGTCAATTATGGACAAGTCTGCAGTGTTACAGCTTCTGAGCACATGAAACTTAGCTATTACTGAAAATATCTAGCAAAGGAATTCTTTGCTATATATGAAAATGTATCAATATGATATATTAAAATATATGAATGTGACACTGAAAAGAAGTGAATATGATAAATTTGGAAGCCTCTGTTTTTTGAAGTAAGTTGGAATACTTTCTTTTCTTTGTGAAGCTATTGCTATTTTAACTTCCCCCCCCTGTGATGAGAAAGGAATTTTTCTGCAGATTTTCCTTACAGCCTTAATCTTTTCCTTGCAGTCTTGCCTGCAGGGTAACAGAATTACATACTTCATGTTTGTGAGGACAGCCCCAACAACAGCCTGGGGTCCTGGCTCCTCTGGGCCATGCGAGTTCTCTTAGGGCCTTGGACATTGATTCTTTGGGATAGCTTTGTAACAAGGTAAAACCCAAGCAAATAATCACCAGATCCTTACCTAGCATGCCTCATTCCATACCACAATCACACCTTACACAGGACTCACTATTTCACCATCATCCTCCTCCCCCATTAATGCTTTCCCCATCTTTTATTTCTCAGGCTTTGACAATGAAGTGTTGATGTCTTCGTCTCTCTCAGGTTTGATGGGTTAAACACTTGCACCTGATGCTTGAGCCAGGGGAAGGTCCTTCCAGCAGGACCACGCAAGTATGGAGAGTCTCTCACTGCATGGTCTTGCTGGGGGACTAGCAACTGACTGTCCTGCACAGGGAAACTGTGAAGCTGAAGCCTGTGGTCCAGTTACTGTGGCTGGCAGTTTGCTCTGTAGCATTGTTTGGGATTTAAGCAGGGTCAGTTTGCCTGGCAAACTCAGTTGGTGCTGGCTGGGTAAGCATCTGGAATATATGATATCAGAATATTTTTAGTGCATCCCCACATCTTCTACAAAATTAAATGTAAATTAAAGCTTCCAGGAAAGAACCCTCCTTTTCTTCCAAAGACGGTGGTAGACACTTCATATAATATATCTGTTAGTGAAGCCAGGGACTAGTCTGCATCTTTCCACCAGCAACCATAAATCAGACCTGATTTTGGGGCAGTAAAGGCACATGCACTGCTGCATTCATAGTGTAATCTGCTAGAATGAGAGAGGAGGGTCTATCCTCTGTCTTTGCGCATTTTTCCCCAAGAACCTAAGCAATGTCCATGAGGACGGATGCAGTTTATTGTGTCATATAAATGGAACACACACACACACACACACAAAATCCCAACCTAAAACTAACTATTCCTATTAGCTGAATTTTCAGATCCGTATTACATTCACCCAGGTACATCAGTATCATTTCCCATGCTCAGTTTCCTAAATTACTATGCCGCATCATCTATTAACTTTCACCTCCTCTTTCAGTCTCGGTGTGAGAATAACATTATATTATCAATTCTTGAAAATACAATTAATGTTCAATCCAGTGTACTAATGGACCTTAACCCTAATGTGTGAAGCTTTGCACCCAACCCTCAAACAATGAAACTGTGCCTAGATGATTAGGGAATAAAAGATCTATTATACTGGCACTTCTGTTTGAATAAACGTTATGTCAGAAACTTTAGAGACACTGATGGTTGTTGGCATATTTAGAGGCTATTGAAAATCTAATAGTCAGCAGCCTGTAAGGTCCGAGATGTATAAATACATACAGAAACATAACTGAATGCATGGGATCTGAAAAGAAATTATGCTAAAATCCAGAGTCTAGGATACTTTATAGAGCATATTCTTCTGAGACTCTATTGATGGGGGGAGTACTATGGGGCTCAACAGAATGGAATGAAGAAAAAATGTTTTCCTTCTCCTTGCTGATGCCTCTCATGGGAAGGCTCTTTTCTAGTCTGGTTTATTTAACCACCAACTAGGAAGACCAGCACAACCCACAGTGCTGAGTGGGAGCGGAGGTGGAACCTCTTTGGGGTTCCTCATGTCAAGAACCTGCACCTGATGCCTGTCACTGTGCCAGAAAGGCATCTCCAGGGCAGAGCTCCCTGATTCATAGGAATGACTCCGATGGACACATTGCCTCTTTGATTTATAGTTGAAATAATTAAGTATTTCTCTGGAAAGGTGTAAATTTGCACTGAATTCTCACATTGGTGGCATTAAGACATTACCTACATTAATGAGATACTGGAAGAAAGGGTGACTAGAAAGGTTGACTATGAATATCATCACCTAGGGGAAATCATTTTGAAGTAAGTTGATATTTATAGTGATTAAGCAATTGTCTGAGGTTTTGATCCTTCAAAGAGGCATGAGCATAAACTTTAAATCTATGACTTGTCACACCGAAGACAGTTCTGTGACTGCAAGTGACATTGCTTTTAAGTTAACAATCATCATACTTAAAGTTAGACTGGGAGTATTTTTAAGCTTGGGTATGCAGATTCCTTCTTCTCCTGTAAAAAGCCCTGATTTGCTATACGTTTGAGCTGATAGAGCTAAGCCAGTTGGCTGAGGCTGTTGTACAGTAAAATTGTTTTTCAATCCTGAGAGTTGATTAACACAGTGAGTTCCCCAACCAGCTGACCAGTTGATGGTTGAGAGAAATGCCATGTTTAAAGCGCCCCTTTAGTCTTATTGCCTGTCTTTGTGCGATGTGAAGAAACCAAAGAAATTTTAGGTCCCATCAATTACATTTGCACACCTACATTTAAAGAAAGTAAAATATCCCTGGTGACTGGCTTGTTTTCAAAATAAAGAAAGGAGATTGCACGAGAAAAGCTATTACATTGCAGAGGCCTCTCTGGAGCACAAGACATTGGGACTGGAGCACAAAATGGCATTTAAGAGCCACAGGAGCTCACTCTTTACTAAAGGCTCAGCTCAGAGTATAGCGCTCCTGTCCTTTTTATTCACTCAACTGAAGACCCATAAACCGGTTATCAGCACCTATAGGGCAAAGACATCCTGGCCTTCAGTTGGTACTTACCCCAGCTGCACGCTTAAGCCGAGGTCTGTAAAGGTGTGTCTCTTCTCTTGCCACTCACAGGGAAGCTGCCGGCGCTTAGCTGCTCTGCTGCTTAGTGAAGACTACCCAGTCAAGAAGGACATTATGGGATCATGCCCTTATTTCAGCATTTTGGACACATCTCTGCAGAGAAGAGTAAAAGGCTGTATTTCACAGCTATGATATCATTCTCATGAGCTATATTTCAGCATGAGCCACTATAAAACCTCTCCCATGACATCAGAGCTGTGAAATATAGCTGACTTCAAGCACAGAAAATTCCCCCACAAGAATAATTGTTTCCTGGCAATTGGCATTTGAAGGACAGATCCTTTAAAAGGCTGGCGCAAATCCTGTCTAGGTAATGCTGCTCCAGGCAGCACTGCTCAGGAGACGTTACGTGCAGGAGCAGAGGTGTGGAGCCCCACTGTGGGATTTGGCCATAGGGGTAATGAGACGAGCACTGGGGAGCCTGTCGAGTGATGATTTTCACTCCCTCACGCCTCAGCAATCCGTGCAGACTTCACTAATAGCAAAATAATAGGTTTGCTCATATGCTGCGCTCCCTACCTCAGACCCTGCCTCCCTGATAAGGCAAGCCACGTGCGCACAGCCAGAGCTACCGTCTCATCCGTCTTTTCACGTCTGCACTGCAAGCACAGATCACGACAGCCGTGCTGTTGTTACATGGCAGCTCGCCAGGGCTGCTGCTGCCCGGGGCGCTAATTAACTCACCTGGGCAGGCCCAGCCTCCCCACAAACCGACCCGGCAAGAAAATGAAGTCAAAGATATTGGGTGAGACATAATCTCCTCTGCCGTATCACGCCAGGAAATATGCCCACCAGAACAGACTCCACTCAGCCGGGGGTTAGAGGAGTGGATGGTGGCAGAGGCGTAAAGGACAAGACCCTACGCAGGTCGGAAGGGTACAGGAGGAGGGTAAGAGAGACTATAAACGGGGAGAGACTTAAAGCCACCTCAGCTCTCCCTAGCCCGGTGCCTGAATCTCCCCGTGTCCCCTTCTAGCGACCTGCATATTTATTTGCCGGCGCTCCATGGATCGCACTGAAGGCAATCGTTGAACGCATTGTAAAGCTTAGTCACGCTGGCTTTTTCTGTTCCTCCTCTGTGAAGATCTTCTTGTGGTGGGCAGTGGTTCTGTTCTTGCTGGTTTATCTGTGTGTGTGTGTGTGTGTGTTAATGTTTATATGTATGTGTGTAGACTCTTAGGTGTCACTGTCTATCTCACAACACCCAAAGCCTTATGTGGACGCAGCTCCCATGACCTGCAGGACAGAGTTGTTTTTACCTACAGAAAGTTCACTGGCGTTAATGACAGTGAAGTAGAAACTTTCCCTCTTCTCCGGAGGAAATTACACTACTTCAGAATTAATTGTACCTTTTCCATTCTTCCTCTTAATGCTAAAAAACTGACTCCTCCTTACCCAGAAGTTACCTTTTTATGGTATTTTACCTTGTGAAGCAGTAAAACAATATTGTTTGAACAGCCCGGTTCCATTACCTACTATCCATCTAAAAGCTAAGTGATATTTCTTTATAGAAAATGATTTACTAAGAAGAACTGTAAGAGACTTGAGGTTATTTTATACAATTTATTACTAAAAACAATGACAACCAGAAGAGTGGCTAACCTGAGGCATTGTAAATGCTTTGACTCCATCAGTGTAGCTCAAAGGCTAAATTCTGCCTGATTTACACCTTTAAAAAACAAACACCCATGATATAGGGAAAAAATTGGCCTTTGATATAGAATACGATCCAAGTAGCATTGTGTGAAATGCTTACAGAATAAAAATAAAAAAAATTTCTGTTTTCAATTTGGTATAGTCAGACTGTCATTCCACAATCTTTATTTACAAAAATTGAGAGATGCTGTGTTGAATTTTGAGCTGGTTCAGAATGATTTCTTGGTTTTTGATCAGAATATTGAAAAAAATAACTTTTCCAAAGAGCATCTGTGTGAAACCAAATGAAAATTAATCAAATGATCCTCCTCTAAGAGTATGGATCTGTTTGGACTAAAAATTTAACAAAGTGTTTATGAAAACTATATGTTGTGGAATGTTTCTGTCAACTAATTCTGATTTCTTCACATTATAAAATGTTCCAAAGCTCTTCATTAGGCATTTTGCATAACCTGTTACCTGAAACACATAGTGTAATTTCTTCTTCCTGAACAGAAGCTTTCAACTTTTTTAAAAACAGAACTGTCCGCACGACACTGTGGTACTGTATGTATAGCTTTTTTCATGATGAAAATCATGCAGTCTTCAGAGATAGGGATCATTTTCATAACTATTTTGTAGGTGCACAGGTATTTAGTGTTAATAATAGTAGGAAGCAGTAGCTAGTAAGAACCCACAGGTAGTGATGAACTAGCTGAATTTTTTTATTTTTAGAAGTTATTAATGAAAACATTTACATATATAACTATGTATCTAAAGAACCTAAATTCAGTACAAAACTCTGGCAGTAGGTAACTGAGAAAACCAAAATGTCCACTTAACTTCCTACGCGGTAGCAAACAGGTGTAGTATGTGTGACATATTGACAAATATGCACGTTTCTTTCACTAACCTGTTTACCTGACACTTCCTAAATGAAGTCAAAGGCAAAACTTCTTAAATGTGAGGGAACAATCCTGGAGTTATCTAAGTCCAGGCTCTTCATCCCATAACTATAGCAACAGAATGCCTCCTGGGAAGACAGTGTGCATTCTTGCTAGCCCTTCTTCGACGTAATAAGGTAACCTCATCAAGATCCCCAGTCAGAAACTAATCAGTTGTTACATCCCAATGTTCAGGCAGTAAAAAGACAAATGCCTGGTTTGCCTTAGTCAATGAATGGAAGTAAGTGGAGTTAAAGGGGACCCCCCCCCACCCGCCCCAGAAATCCACAAACCCAATTGGGACTCCTTCCTCCTACTCAATATAGGTTCACTCAGATTATTTGAAGGACAACTTGCAACGTTTTGAACCAGAAACAGCCCAGCTTTTCAACAATCACTATTACTTTTCTACTTTTTGGACTTTTTTGCTGAGTGATGAATGTTAAATACCTTTGAAAATGCTCAAAAAGTTGTTATTTTTCTTTTCAGAGATCCTCTGAGACTGCAAAGACTATTTAAGGAAGGAAGACGGCATGAGATTGGATTCAATGCAGTAAAGTAGGTTAGTTTGAGGACAAGACAAAAAGTCGTTATTTAGACCCCCTTGTGTTGCCGTGATGAGAACTTACCATTGCTTCTGGCTGCTGTTTTGGGCTGGTCAGCCCCACCAAAGTTTCTTAACTCCATTATCCAAAAGGACTAGTGGCTTTCCAGAAAAGGAAAAGGTTTTGGTATTGTCTGGAAACAGCAGGCGAGACCTCCATCGTTCCAAAAGGAGCTGGATGTGGAATCAGTTCTTTTTATTGGAGGAATACACAGGAACTGACTACCAATATGTTGGCAAGGTAAGATTCTTTCATACACATCTATGTTTTGATTTTAGAAGTGCTGGAAGGCCAGCAATAGCAAGTAGGTAAGAACAATGCCTGCTACAACTTTTAGTTCACCTTCCTATCTGCCCAGCTCCTGCTGAGGAGTAATTCAGCGGAAAGGTTAGTAGACTTCAGCTTCAAATTGTAATCAACAACAGGAAGTTCCTTATTTAACCAGCAATCCCATGGCCAATCATGCACAATTATGTTAAAGATTTTCTGTATTATTTTTGTCTGGAAATAATGCAGCTTAATTATACGGTTGTCTAAGCCAGATTTTTAACTTTAAAATGTAATATGCATTTTCCCTCATGCTCATTAATTTTGCTAGAGTCAAACTATATAAACCAGAAGAGGTTTTGATCCAAGATATTTAGGATTCACAGTACCCATATTTTGGTAAGGATTTTCTCTACCCAGAAAAAGGCAACCATTTCCCTTTTTATTCCCCACTGCACACAACAATGCTGCAGCCATTTTCTGATGAGTTTTTGTGGTGCCACTGAGGACTCTGTGACATGACCTTAATACCACAAGCCATGCTATTACAAAGAGTTGAAGCACACTGTGCTTATAGACTAAGAAGCAACAGGCAGCTGAAAATTTCTAAGCTCAAAGCATGCTGACAGTTAGAAAACTGTCTGTAAAAAATAATAATAATAAAAAAAATAAAAATCACAGCTTAACTCTGAGAATATCCGTCTCCCTGAGCAGCAGACCCCCATGTAGGTAACAACCTTTATGTGAATTGTAGAGCTAATGCACCTGTGGTAAGTCTAGAGAGAGTCTATACTGCCCAAGGTGCCATAGTCTATAGGAGCCTCTCTTGCAGAATACAGTAATTATGCTATTGATGATGACATTCAAAGCAGAAACAATACAGCTTAGTTTTCCAAACTAAAATGGGATTGTGTCTGAACTAGTTTGATCTCTCAAGCCTTTTAGCAAAGGCTGCAGATCACAGTGGTTTGACATTTTATCTCCCTCTGCAAGCTTCTGAGCTTTCCCATGAGGGATGGTGGCTGCTTTTCTTGCCTGCCAATCAGCTGTCAGTCAAAGTTGGATGCGACACTCCTTTCCTGCTAAATGGCTGCAAGGCATGATTGAAATGAAGAGCTACTCAGCTGGTGTAATACTCATAGAGCTCCGACCAGGATAATCAGCATTCATGAAGGGTACCATTGAGCCCAATCTACAGGAAAAAGCCAAAGGCAGAGAGTCCACAGAGAGAAGAAGTAGAGAAGGAAGATAAGAGGGTAAGAAAAAAAGCCAGAAGAGAATAAGAGAGAAGAACTAGAAAGACAGAGGTGGAAGGAGAGGAAACTTTACAAAGAGGAATCAAGATTGAGGAGGGGAAAGGGACATCAAATGGCAGTAGAGGATAGGAGTTGGGAGAAAAAGGTTACCTAAAGAGAGCACAAATAAAAACAGAAGATGAGATGGTAAAGGAAAAAAACCCAACAGGTAAGAAAAGTGGAGTCAAGGAAAAAAAAAGGAAAGAAATTAAAAGACAGCAGTCCTCCATACACTCTCCTGTTCCACAGTCTACTCGGGGTGGGGGGGTCAGGGTAATGGGGATCTCTTTCTCCGAATATGAAGTATGTGGTCCTGAGGCGAGTCCTACAGCCTGTCATTTTCACTGTGAATTTTGACATTAAACCTGCTCAGCCTCAAGTCCCCTATTCTCTCCACTGCAGAATTAGAGTAGAAGCTGTTGGCTTCAGAGGGACTCATGGGGGAGCAAATATTCCTGTAGGATGAGTTTGCTGAGAGACAGTTAAAAAATGGTCTAGTTTGACCAGAAAACCAAGAAAGTTTGAACTGGAGTCATTGAGAGAGAAAAAAATGTGGATGTTATTTTTAAAAATTGTTCTTCTACCTATCAGTACTTTAATATACTTACTATTACAAAGCATAGAAACAACACATAATGTATAAATGTCATTGATTCTGTGTTCCTGGGCTGTTCACAAGTGGCCTTTCACACGTCTTTCAAATGTCAGAACTGCTCACACCCTTGTAATTGAACAATTAGCCAAGAGGCATGGAAGAGCAGCCATTTATTATTAGAGAAAGTTGCATATTGGTGTGAGGATAAATGATAGAAACAGCTGAATGTCTCCAGGTTGAGGTAACCAGGCAATTTAACTGAGCAATTAAACTTGATTGGTGTGGGGAAATGAGGATAATGAACATGTTTATGAAGCATATTTTTTCTCAGAGGACTAAATGTTAACCTTTACTATGAACCAAAAATGGTAAGAATATTTTGTTATAGTCCTTTTATTCTCTTATAACATAAAGAAATGTGAACAGAAAAATCTTTTAAAAAAATAGCAATATATGTATGTCAAGGGGAGTTGTGCTTATGTCTTACTGTATAAGCAGTCACACCCAGATCTTCTGGGTTTTTTGTGTATAGTGGTTAAAGCTGATGGGCATTAACATTACAATTGTAAAAAAGTGATTCCATATAAGCTACAAGAAAAAAAAATAATCTTTTACTTGGGCTGGTTTTACTTTTGTCTTTTCATTTATTAACATCTGTTTAATTCAAACATCTACATCAAAATTTGAGATATAAGAAGTCTGTTGTGAAAGATTCTAACAGCATTATTTCTATAAACTGCCCAAATTGCAGTTGTAAAATCCTGTAACTCCTTATTCTACAAAACCCACATTTATATCATAATAGTTTTAGACAGAAGGGGAAGAAAAGTGAAGGGGAATGCATTCAGGTTTGAGATAATAAAAAAGAAAGGTAATCTCTCTGAAGATAGAGCTGAAGGCAGTACTGAAGACATGCTGAAGCATCATCCAAGTCATGGACCAGAGCACTACTGTGATTCATAACCCGTATATTCTATATCCAATAAACCCAAATGCTTTCCATCCTTTAGGAAATAATTGCCTAAGCACACAAGAGACAAAGTAGCCCTTTTTTGGTACCCGTGGGTACTGTCAGCTATTAAAAAGTGCTCCCCAGTTTTGTCTGCTACACATTTTACTGTCAGCCCGAATATGTTGCTGTATCACACTGGACAAGAGTATGCGGGTGCCAACAAGAAGCTCCCAGTGTTATCAAGACGAGTTGATTGTATTCTGTGGCTCTGACACCAGATCCATCACTTTATTATCCAGTTCTTTTATTCCTGAATTTCATCCCTGTATATTCATGAAATAAAGCCTTTTAAAAAGAGTAGAAATTGACACCTCCAGTCTTGGTTAGCCTCAGACATAATAATATAAGGAACTTGCAGAAAAGTTCTAGACTGGAATTATTCATTGCACTGCTGAATAACTTGTGAACTACAGCTATTCATTGAAGTGTGATTGATGGGCACCGTGACATTTTAACCTGAAGATATCTTTTTTTCTGGTTCAGAAATTATGGCACTTGGCAGGGACTCAATCCCAAAATAAAATAAAAGGATCACATGAGCATCAAAGTAGGGAAGTGCCCAGAACTACTGCCTATCCAAAATCTGCCACATCTGAGTTGGGTTTTAAAAGAGATCTAGTTGTACTTGTGGCTGCTTAGTACAATTTTAAAGGGCTGGTGTGAATGCATCTCTAAATCACTGGTAAATAATGAAGCTGTGTATAGAAATATATGCTACGTTCCCTAGAGGTCTTCAGATATTCCTGGGCAAAAGAGAGAAAAAAATCTGCCTTGTTCCAAGATTATACTCAAAGGTATAGCTACCATTTTTATGCTCTTGATGTCTTTGCACGGCTGTCCCATTGGCTACATAAAATCCATGTACTGGCATCCATCACTGAGTGGTCTTGTTAGAGCACAAACCTACAAATCATTGTTACGTAAAGGAATAGGATGCCGTTTTCTTTTAGACTAAAGAAAGATCTGAACAAGTCTTAAATCTTACTCATTAACCTAGAAACAGCTTCTGGCAGCCTGCAGTGGAAAGGAGCAACTTGCTTTCCTGATAACAACAGGCACAACTGGGGAACGGTTTTGTCACACTCTCTCTGTCCGGCACTAAAAGGAAACTTCCAGACATAATTTTCATTTTTGCTGTGTCTTACTGATGTTCATATAGTTCAAGCAGTATGCTTGCCTGGAAGCTATCTGATGTTACTACCTGTACAACCCATCATAAACAATCATCCTCTGCTGACAACTCCATTTTTCAAACAAGATAAAGTCAAAGTCCTGCTGCTATGTGACTGGGCAAAGCAGAGACGATACTGCATTACTGTAGGCAAAACCAGAATCATTTTGTCTGGTGTTGAAAGAACCACTGGGAAAAATAAATTCCCCTCTGTCATGAATGGTTTAAGGTACTGTTGATCCTGCTTTGGAGGGGGAGGGGATGAATTAAATGGCATCACATTACAATATAGTTTCAGTACTGTGTTTCTTTCTTTTGCCTGATTTTACTTCTGGCTACAGCTATTCTGAAGGCAAGCAGAACCGTTCTTTGCAGTGTATTTCACCAGAAGCAAATCAAACAAAAGGTAGAATCTCTCCAAACCATTGCAAGTAATGGGACTAAGTCACATACTGAGACAAAAATATCTAGCTGTGAGCACACACAAGGGGCTATTTAAACAAGGAAAATTATTGTCATGTAATACTGTCCATGCATTTTCAGCATTTGAGGCAATAATGTGTCACATTACTCCAGTGGTTAAAAGGTGTCATATCTGAATTGGATGACGTGATAACTAGCAAGAGAAACCTTTACTTCCTCAAAGATCTTTAGTACACTAGCATTCTGTACTTATCATCAAAACTTTTGCTTCCCCCAAAAAACAGATGTGAAAAGTCAAACTAAAATAATTTTTCCCATCTGCACTTTTAACATCCTTTATGCAGTTGTATTGGCAAACACTTGCTCACTGTTTGTTTTCTTTACCTTGTAACTTGCACTATGATATGCACCTGATGCCTTCAGTTTCCTATTCCAAAGACAGTGACTATTTGTTATCTTTCCAAGGCCTGAAATTAAAAGTTCCACTTGTAACTTCTATTTATTCAGGGATTCTCCTCAAAACAGTTTTCAATTTTTTTTTGACACTCAGAATATCCTTTCTCTGGGTCTAGATTCTGCACTCTGCTTCCAGGAGAACTGGCAGCGCAAGAGCCAGGCTTTAAGTCTGAATGACCTCCCAGTCCTGAACAATTCCTGGGCTTGAAGTGGCTCACAGCAAAACTGAAGGCAGCTGTCAGTCATCCTTAGGTTGCATCAGTCAATCTGAGGTGCTCTGTGGGTTGCAGCAGTGCCCACAGTGTACACAAGGCTCTGGGCTGGACCCCTGTTGCTGGCAAGTCCTCAACGGTCTTCTTCCACAACTAAATGTGCACACGAAATTTGACTTTATGCTGTGCCTCTCAGAGGACTTCCACACTCTTTACCATGCAGAAGGAGGAGGACTAACGTTTTGCACTGTTCCAAATGTAGGCTCCCTCCAGCACACCGTCTGTGTGAGGGTGCTGTGGTCCTTGGCTGGCTGCATGACCCCCTGCAGAGGAACTTCTCTCTTAGCAGGGCATAGGGCTTTTGTGGGCCATTTATGGCACTTCTGCCCTTGCTCCTGACAAGAAAGTCATAGGGTCCGTTACGTGTACCAATATTAGTTAATTGCAATGATATGTTTAACTTTGTGGTGAAAGGAGCATTAAGACCAGCCTTTTACACACGAGGAAACTGATGTACAGGGAGGCTAAATAACCTTATGCACGGCTGAAAGTCAGAAATTTCTAAACTGATATTTAAAAAAAAATAATAAAATCAGAGTTCTTAGCACCCCCCCCCCCCCCCGGTTAAATGATTAGGTCACCTGCCTCCCGCTTCAATAGGCTGAATACTTGTCATTCTCTTAAAAGGTAGAACAAATGCTGTGGTGCATCTGCACTTCCTTTATTCCTCATCCATCATTCATATTTTATGTTCCACCACTTGACTTTCCCAAGTGCCCTTCATTCCTATATTGAATTGCACACACATACACACACTTGTCTTATATTCCTCTTTGAAAGATTTACTGGCGCTGATAGAAGTTCTCTGTACTGCCGGTCTCTGTGGAATAGAGATAACTCTGAAATGAGGGACAGTTGAGAGGTTAGAGGCCCAGGACGACAATCCAGAAACAGCTTGCAGATTTTAAACTGTCATATGGGGGCTAAGAAAGGAGATAATGAGAAATGGGTGGGATGGGCAAGAATGTTATTCAGAAAATGAAAAGGCAGGAAATATAGCATGGTTAATGTTTACGATCATCATAATTGTGAATCTATTTGGCATCATCCTTGTATCCAAATATATTACACAATATAAGAGCCTTACAACCATCTGTTTCAAACATACCACATTTCCTCCATTATGGCACATGATGGTACTTACAGTGTAACAGTACATAACCTCCTCCCCTTCTTCCCATTTCACCTAGAGAAGCAAGCAAATCCTGGGACCCTCAAGCCAGTATTTCTGTTAATTCTTATTTTTCATTTTTTGTGCCCTGAATTAGAGAATTTTGTTTTCCATATGCTAATGACCTGCTCATACCAGTGCTTACATTTTGGGACACATCTTTTCACAGATCATCCTTTCCTCCTCTTGTTAGCAATCAGCATGTCTTCCTGAATTGTGTACCCCTAGACTTCTAGCTATACAAAAACAGCTGAACACATTAATCTTTCTCCCCAAGGAGAGACTGCAGGTGAAGTTCATGCTTTATTTTGGGTTACTTAGATCACTGGTCTTTGGAGCCATGATTACCATTTTCTTATTTGTTTGTATAGCACAGTAAAGTCCTCACTATAAAGCTGCAATGTCATGAATATAGAACTTGCAGGCTAGCGACAGCTAAAAAAAAATCCCTTTTTCAGGCCCAAGACAAAGAACCATTGTTGCTCCACCATTTGTTGTTTACACTTAGCTCACCAAAAATATTAAACCATAAAACTTGGAGAAATCTCTTTATTAAATGAAACTCATATTGTCTGTGACTCCCTTTTCTTTTGCTGCCGTTTCTCTCACTGGTGAACATAGGTTCACAGTGGGGCAGCAGCAGATTGAGAGCTGTGGCCAGTCAGTGTAACATTTCAAAACACAAACTGAAAATGTGTTGTGATGTGAATACCTACTGTTGATCCGTATGCGCTAATGCAGACTGTGGCTTGCTTTCACCATTAATGGGGTGAAACAAACCTCAGCATGCACTTGCAAGTACTTGAGGATTCAGTGAAGCTTGTAGTTATGAAAGTCTGAGGTAGCAGATGAAGGAAAGGGAAGAATCACCCTCTGGAAGGAAAGGAGAAAGGAAAAATATCAATCCTTTCTCTCTTCTCTTTAATTTCAGGAAAAAACCCAGAACAACAAAGGTTGTAAAGAAATGAAACACTGAGTTAGCTGGGAGTTAAAAACATACATTAAAGGAGAAGGGGAAAAACAGATCAGCAAATGTTTATGCTAGAACTATCATTCCCACTGTTTTCTTTTCAGAGATGTTTATTTTGGAATCATATCATTCAACGAAGACTGCAGCCCTCTATCCCCAACTTGCATATGCCGTGCCGTACAGAGCCGAGCTCCAGAAGAGCTCAGCTGGAATGGCCTCTCTGTATAGGAATATCATCTATCTGGCACTATTTCTTACTTTGTCTCTTTGTGGAACATCAAGCAATATTTCACCATTAGATGTCTATTGGAACAAAGAAGGTTTTACTGTCCCGCACAGACTCACATAACGCTCATTCAGTCATCTTTAGCATGTTTGTCAGCTTTGCCCATACTATATCTTCATGTCGGAAGGCAACATCAAGTTAAGTCATTTCTATAACTTCTGTGTTTAGCATCATGTTATCATTAACGGAAGGTTAAGGTCTCTCTAAAAGACAGGGCCAAACAGTATAACTGTACCTTTGGCTCTATGACATGCTTCCTGCTACCTAGCAGCCCTTACAATCAAGCTGACTGGGGCACTGGCAGAGGATTTAAAGGGCATGCAAACACAGGTGTCAGAGCATTCATGGTTTCTTTCCACTCCATGCTCTTTCTGTGGTTTTACACATTTCAGGTCAGTTGTTTAAAGCAGAGTTAATGCTGCTTACAACTGCTAAAATTCCTCACAGAATGTCCTGTACACATAGGGAATAACAACTGCCAAGGGGGCTGAGGGCAAAGAGTTAATGCCCTGTGGATGAAAACTCTTGCATGTATATTCATGGTAATTGTAAACTGGTGTGTGCTTAAGCCTCATGCTACTTCCAAGTAACAAAGCCTGTCAGGATCTACACCATTCACCTGATAAACCTACCTCATGCAAATATCTATTATTTTACCTACAGAAAGTATTTTATGAAAAATTCCTTTTAGATTATTTAGAGTGATAGGATCACACCAATTATATGTGCTGCAGAGAGAATTCTTTTCTTTCATGAATACTAGATATGATATAATTGGGAAAGCATAGACACAAGTATTCTCACTCCAGTCAAAATAAACCCTCATTCTTAGACAGGCAATGTTGGATCTTGAACTATTACCTGAAGCCTGGGACTGAATATCACTCCTGCCAGATAGAATCACGGAATAATTAAGAAACCCCTAGAGGCTACCTGGCCTAACCCCCTCCTCGAAGAAGGTTAGACTCCTCCTCAAACCAATTAGAGCATGTTGCTCAGGGCGGTGTCTGGTCAAGTTTTGTGTATTTCCAAGGATGGAGATTCCACAACTTCTCTGGGCACTTCTCTCAGTGCTTAACCATCTCTCCTTTCTTTTTTTTTTTCCCCTCCTAATATCTAATCAGAATTTCCCTCATTGCAACTTGTGTCTATTGCCTCTCATCCTGTCACTGCCTTCTCAAGTTCTGCCTTCTCTACACCCTCCCAATAGGTAACTGTAAACAACAATAAGCCTTCTCTTCTTAATTCTAAACAAAGCCGTTTCTCTCTCCTCTTCTCATACATCATATGCTCCAGCCCCCCTAACCCTCTTGGTGACCCTTCTGTAAACTCACTGCAATATGTTAATGTCTGTCTTGTACAGAGAAGGGGCAAAACTAGATGCAGTACTCCAGTTGTATTCTCACAAACTCTGAATGGAGGAGAATGATCAATGCCCTCAATCAACAGGCTATACTTTTGCTAAAACAAACAAGTCGGCTTTCTTCTCAGCAAAGACACACTGCTGATTCATATTCAATTTCTTGTCTACCGGAATGCCCAGATACTTCACTGCAAAACTGTTTTCTATCCAGCCTGTACTGCTGCAAGGGATTATTCCAGCATAGATGCAGGACTTTGCATTTGCCTGTGCTGAACTTCATGAGTTTTCCATCAGTCCATTTCTCCAGGCTGTTGAGGTCCCTCCAGATAGCAGCTCTACCTTCTCAATATTGAGCGAGCTTCACCCAACCAACCTCCATTTTTTTTATGATTTGAAAAACTGCTGAGCATGCATTCCATCATTTGAGTCATTAATAAAGACATGAAGCAGCATTGACCCCCAGTATCAACCCCTGAGGAACATCACTAGTAATCAGCCACCAGTCAGACTTCATATCACAGATCACAACACTTCGAGCTTGGCTATCCAGCCAATTTTCCACCCACCTTATTGGACATTTTTCCAGTCCATATCTCACTGATTTGTCTGTCGGGGTACTATGGGAGACTGTGTCAAAGGTCTTGCTAAAGGCATGCAATATCCACTGCTCTCTACTTGCCCACAGTGCCATCCATGCCGTCATGGAAGGCAATCAGGTTAGTTAAGCGTGATTCTCCACTACTAAATCCATGTTGGTTGTGCCAAATCACCTTTTTCTTCATGTACCTGAATGTATCTTCCAAGCGGATTTGCTTTATAACCTTCCCTGGAACTGAGGTATAGCTGACCAGTCTCTAGTTTCCAGATCCTTCTTCTTGCCCTTCTTTAGAATGAGTGTGGCTTTCCTTATTTTTGGAATTTAAGAACCTTCCCCAATGATATCACCATCCTTAGATGCATCAATGTTGTTCTAGAGAAGTGAGTTTGTCCAATTTATTTAAAAGGCTCCTAATTCATTGGGTTTTGTCTGCTGTGGATAATGCTTCACTCCACCAGAATTTTCTGCTAGGCTCAAGGATCTTTGGGGCCTGTGGGCAAATTGCACTTGCACATCCCTGAGCAGTTCTTCTTTATTCATGAGTAATGGGTCCAACATAATGCATCCTCTGGTCAACTCATCAATCACCTGGATCAAGAAATTCTCTTATGACATTCTGCAGAAAACTGGGTTGCTTGCACACAGACATATTGCCCTTCCAGCAAACATCAGAATGATTAAAGTCCCCCATAAGTACTATGGCCTGCAATCATAGGGTTTCTGCCATCTGTCTAAAGAAGGCTTCATCTACTTCATCTCTTTGAGCAGGCAGTCTGTAGCAGATGCCTACCGTGATGTCTTGTGTTGGTCTGTCCTCTTATCCACAAGCTCTTGACTGATTTGTGACCTGTTCCAAAGCAAAGCTCCATCTACCTGAGCTGATCTTTTGCTAATCCACCTGCGTGCCTTCCTGGCCTGGCATTTCTAAAGGGCCTATATCCTTCTGTTGCAGCATTCAAGTCATGTGAGCTATCCCTTTACATCCTGATGAATGCACTTTGAGGAATACTCATTTGAAAGAAGAATCTACTCAATGGCAGCCTTGGCTAAGGTTTCCCATAAACATATTCCTAGCTGAGCAGCCTTCCTCAAGAGGGTCCTGTTGAGATTTAAATGTGCAGCCTTTTAGATTGTACCTGCTGTCTCACACAAATCCTTAATTATCTGTTTACACGACACAAACTTTTGTTGAGAAACAAAGCTAGGGAACACGACAGCATGGAGATATTTTTCCTTTCCCCAGCTTCTGAACTGTAGAACTAAATGATCCAGGCATGCAAATAGATTAAAGACTCAACTAAACCTGTGGATATGAATTAATTTCTTTCTTGTTAAGTCTTCATTTAAATCTGAATCTGGGTTCTCATTTGTTTTAGTGTTTGTCTATATCCTCCCTTCTCCATCCTCCTGCTTTCCTCCCTGCCACACACACTTTTATATAGCATATAAAATTCATACACATATTTCAGGATTTGATTGTCAGCATCAAGTGCTCAGAATATCAAAGGGTCACCTTTGTCAGTAAGCAAAGGATGAGCATTTGCTTTCAAGCGCATCCATCAGGGAGTAGTCAGAAGCTGTTACTTGCTGAAGCAGCCTGATGTTTTATTCAACTATATCCCAGTAAAAACATTTCTGGATATTAGGCCATGGGGGTTTTTTTGGTTTGGTTTGTTTTTTTCCTGGTTCATCTTTGAGATACTTTCTCCCCTCCCCCCATAGGAGAATAGAGGTTTTCACTGAATTAGAAATGTACTTGTTCATATACCTTAATGAAGGTGCTATATTTGCCTATCATATAATTTTTGAAATTTTGAGAGCCATTTTTGAAAATTCATGAGCCCAAGGAAAACATTTTCTCAGTGATGAAATTGATAATTTTGACCACTGATAAAAAGTAAGCAACTGTCACTGGGTAAATTCTCTGCGAAATCACAGGCAATCAAAGCTGGGCATATAATACAGACTGATTTCACTAACTATACACATCACATAATTTAGAGATTAAGGGTCATATACTAAACCAAATTATTAATTATTGAAGTGCATGTTTGTTGAATGTACTCTTTTCTGAAAAAAATATTTTCTTCTAATCTCAGTAGAAAACCTGCTGTCATCTACCACTATGTAAGTTCCCTTTTTGTTTGAGTAATGCAGTACAGGACAGAAGTCTCATTATAGTCAGTTGAAGACCTTCAAATTAACTGAAAAATATTTAGATCAAACCCACAAAAGTATTCTGCCATAAAATGGCTGGGTACACAAAAAGACTCATATGATTTGGGGTTTCTTTCCCTGTGTAATTTTTAAAAGATGAGATATATATATATGGGCCTTTTGGCTCAATGAGTATCTTTTCTTGAATGAAAAGGAAAATAGGACATAGTTTATGTATGAATTAGTAAGCTTAAAGACTGGAGGTACATTAACTGTGCTGTAAGTACCTTTTCCTGTGCGCATACCTGTATTTTACATAAACAAGGATATCGGGATATTGGAACTATTTTGCTCTGACTTGGAAAAAAGCTATAATGAAAGTTGGTGGTCTTCAATTGTGTGTACAATTCTCATTGAAAAATAGGGGGTTTGGAAAGAGATTTCCCAGGGAGGCATGCATCCCTTTAGGGACTCATTGTATTCCCATTGAAAATCATTACAAGTTAGGCACTTAATTTTCCTTAACCCCACAGCTCACCTAATAGAAATGAAAGCACATATATTCCATTTCACTTTACCACAAAGTCTTAAGATACCTTGAAATGTTATTTGAGCTAATATAGCCAGCCCCAGAGTGCAGAAACTCCCCTGTCTACCCCATCCCTTAGCTAACTTGTGGTGACAGTAACCTTCAGTTGGTGGATAATGACAAACACCTGAGAGCAATTAGATTTTCCAGCATTACAGCTAGATTAGGAATAGGCCATCCCCCCACCCTCTAAATGCAGCAGGCTGTGGCAAAGCCACAGTATTGCTAGCCTTGACTTCAGTTAAATAATCCTCAGTCTTTCCGCAAACTAATGCAGAACAAATTACACCCAAGGCTCTCAAATCATGTTATAGTCACTACATACAGAACTGGACATTGTTAACAACTCACATTTTACTGCAGGGAGAATGTGGAAGCATCAAGTACTGATCTGTCTAAGATGAGACAGGAAGACTGTGACAGAGACAATACAGGTTTTTTTAAACTGCCTTGGCCTTCCTTAGGAGAACAACCAGAGCTTCATGCTTTTGTGAGGGTAATTGCAGAAGTCTGTACAATGCTCTTTTAACATCACTACCGTTTAGCTGGAGAGATCTCTCTAATCTTTCAGACAAAGGCATAATGAAACCCAACTGCTGTAAGTAAAACTGGGAAAATTCAGTTTACAACCAAGGGGTTTTATTTTTTTTTTAAATGAGAGGTGAGTTATTATTCAGAGGCAGAATTGTTTTGAGTGCCTTAGAGTCTAAAAGGAAGATTGGCTATCTTTCTTACCGTTATACAGTAGTTCAAAGAAAAGCAAGAAGCTTGATAAAAGAACATGAAATTCAAGGGCCCATGCATATAGAGATCAGACTTGACACCACAGTCTCTTGTGCCTTATAAATTAAAGACCTATTTGTCTTTGTAAAGGCAAAATTTGTAAATTCCTGCTATAATTATGCTTAGAGATAATAGGAAGAGGAACAAATAAAACTGTATTACCACAGAAGAGCTGAGCAGCAATCAGCTTGGGAGAACATGGACACACCTTTATCTAGTTTGTAGCTTAAATATTCATTAAGATCTGATAACAAGTTGTCCCTAGAGAGAAGGGACAACAGAATAAGGGACCTTTCTAGTTTGAGGTACTGCAGTGCAGGACAAAAGCTCTTGTGCCGTTGTCCCTGTTTAATCACAGTGAAGAGCAGCAGCAATTGGGGAACCCAAGAGGGAAAAGAGTAGATAGGCCCTAGGCAACGTTGAAAGGATTGACATTTTCCAATTGATTTCTTGCAAAGCTGATTAGCTGTGGTTGCATGTTTGCACTTCAGGTTAGAAAACCTGTTTGTGATTTTGAAGGATGTGTAATAAAGGTGTGAGTCACCAGAGTATGGATGTTTATTCTGAGCTTCGTAAGTTTAAAATACAACAATAGGTTCCCGACTACTGTTTGGGCAGCCTGTTCCATAAACCAAGGATCACAACATCAGACAAACTGTTGTCCCTGTCTATCTCAAGCCATGCAGCCTCACATATAGCCCTCACAAAAAGAGAATGAAAGGAGCCTTCCAGCCTGCCTGGAGGGTCCAAAGTGAGAGTGCTTTGCCTCTTGTCCCCGGTCAAACAACAAATTTTTATTCCAGGGCTCTTTATACTCTATTTCTTACTCCTTTTTTTTTTTTTTTTTTTCACTCCAGCACCCTTTACTTTTATTATAGTGCCTTTTCTGTGTTTTGTTTGTTTGTTTTGAAATCAGATGCCAACATCTTTTATTCTCAGTTTGCCTTTTGAGTACCTGGTTGCTTCTGAATCTTGAAATGTTCTTAGTCCTTTTTGGTCCATTCATTTCCTGAAGTTGTTCAGCAGCACAAAGCTGTTTTGTAGCTTCTCTTAGTGTCATTCATTTACAGGGAATAGATTGGCACTCCTACTTTTGAGAGTGAATGAGAAAGATCACTAACGTTTTGATGCTCTCAAGAAACAGAAAGATAGCATCACCCTGGTGGGGTTTTTTCTAGGTGTTTTTTTATTCCTCCTATAGTTCTTGATATCAGGACAATCTTTTTTGCAGAAGATACTGCTGTTACTGAACACTTCTATCTGACATCTAGCATTTTTCCCCATTTGCAATGGGTGAAATTTTAGCTTTTTTTTTCTTTTTTTTTTTTAATCTCATGGAGTTTTTTTGGTAAAAACCTCAGGCCTAGAGCTAAGAAGCAGTACTTAGGCTAAAGGACACCCTTAGGGGTCATTATTGTTTTACCCTTTCCCTGGTATACTCTGAGGTGCTTACCTTAATAAAACATTTCATTTGCATTTTAATAGTCCAAGTATTGGATCCCTGTATCCTTTACAATTTTATTTTTTATTTTTTCCTGAGTTTTTCTTCTAGCATACCTGATTCCATGCAATCAGGGCTGATGCTGATATGGTTTCCTTAAAAAAAGTAGCTTGCCATTATGAACTTTATATAAAAATATAGTCTGTTATGTATTATTGTATTAATGGGATCCCACAGCTGAATGAGCCATGGTTTAAAGAATTTCAGGTTCTGCTATACAATCTCTTATAAACAAAACCCAGAAAAGTAAGCACAATGCAAATAGCACACAGCATATTTTCCAATAGCTCCAAAGAAACCAACACCCCAAAGTGCAGAAATCTCATATAACCTCAGTAACCTTCAGTGGTCTATTTCATTAATTTACTACAGATTTAATGTTTGCATGCTAGATTTCAGTAGTAAATCTTAACCTTTATTGATGACCAGAACATCACACAGGAAGAAAAGTATGGTCTTCAAAATGGAAGGAATAGAAACAGGATAAAAATGCAATGTTCTTGAAATAGGAGTTATTAAAAAAAAATCCAACACATAATGAATGGTCATAAATTAGAAACAGCAAGAGCAGGACAAAAAATTTGAGTGTTTTAGTCAGTCATGGGATGACAGGAAAAGGGTAGTTTGATATGGCAATGAAAATGGCAAATGTTTGTACCATTTCTAATAGAAAGGAAAATATCAACATTATTGTTCAAAGACCTGTGTCTATTCATACAGAAGGCAGGCCAACTGAAATGCAGCAATTACAGAAAAAATGACTAGTATCATCAGCCCTTCATATCTGGCCTGTTCTTCACTGGCTCTTTTTGGAATCCACTTGACTTGAAAATGAGAGACTGGGGTTGTAAACAGGATTCCAACCGAGGACTCAGAAGTGCCTATTTTGCAAGCAAGGACTGTATATAGGCTGGTAGCCTAGCAAAGAAAAATAATGAGAGCATATGGGATTATTATCTATAAATGTTGGATGAGGGAGAATGTATCTATGTGGGAAGAGGTTCTTAAAACAGAAGAACAATGTTGGCACAAGAAATGCACATCTAATCTGGAAAACAAGACTCTTTCTAATCACCAGAGCAGTGATTTCTTCAAATAGGAACTGTGTACCTGTTGCGCCTTTTTCTTCACTAGGCATAGCAGGAAGCAAGCAAATTAAAACTGCATTAAAAAACTGAAACACTCAGGAATCACACTGAGCCATATTCAGGTTTACTGTATTAACTATAGTATAGTAACTATACTTACTATAGTAAACTTGTCACTTTCTATAGTTAACTAATTTAAGTATTCCATAAACTGTGACATCTGTAAGTTCAAGAAAGTGATGAACAATGAAGACTGCTGATTGCTTAGGACAGCAGATCTTGGGTTAGTGATGAGATACAAAAAGTGCCTGTTGTAGCAGTCTAACAGCCCCTGTGTGGAAGTGCTGTTTCTGACAGCTGTACATCTGGAATCGTGATGCTGTGATCTGGTAAGGCTGGGCCTGTTTGCATTTCTTTTTTAATTTTGTCAAATTTTTTTTGTTTTATCTACTTTGAAAATGACAGTGCTTGAATCTTACTTCAAACTCTGGCTGTCCAGCTCTTTTGAGGATGTAGAGTATAAATCTTCATATGATCTTCAAAATACTTTATATAAGAATGGAAAGAAATCACCTCTTCTAGTTTCTCTAAACACCAAGAAAAGTTGGAAGCACTGTAGCATCTTTCTCCCATTGTCTTCCAACTTCTTTTTTAGCATTTATCCTCCCATTTTTAACAGAAATTTAAGCTACATTTTTGAAATAGTGGTCCCTAAGTGTAGCCTAAGTCTTGACATAACCTTCCAGATATCTGGCCTGAGCATATAACTAGCTTCAGCACTCTAGCCTCTCTTTCTCTCTCTCCATTGGCCACCTCTAAATAATTTTTAAATCCATTAACTGCTTTCAATTAAATTTTATAGAGGAATAAAGGTGTCAAAACCAATAATTTCATATACAGTTTGGAAGAACAGTAGTTGCTTAAGGCAAATAAACCTACATTGTGCCTTGACTGTTTGGTCAGCTGGCTGTTCCATAAACACACATATAAGCCACCACCAACTACAGCCCGTGCTGTCTCTTCTCCGGCCAGTATTTAGGGAACACAAGAAGTAGCAGCATTTTGCAGTCAAGAGGTTTTGAGGACACGGGCTGGAGCAGGAAGGGTAAAATACCATGCAGTGGACTAAGTGATATGAGGGAGAGCAGGATGCTTTGCCTTAGGGTGAGTCAGATAGAGAGGTTACGTGGACCATGAAAGGAACCAGACCTTAGCATGATTGAGGCCATAAGAACATGGCACACATGTCCATAGGAAATCTGTCATTTCTGGTGATGCTGGATCTTGCTGTGGATCTTGTGGAATATCTTTTTAGAAGAAAGGATCTTTTATGGCTTGAAATAAATGATTTGTGTAGGTATTTGCCCTGATGATACATGTTATAGTGTGTGTATATGTAGGTATATGGAACACATATATAGTGTTTGGGGGGTGTTTTTTTGTGCATTAGGAAGAAGTCTATACTTAAACTTCTGCAAAATATACGTAAATACTTGTTACCTAATGTGCAAAACCAATGCCATTTTCCTTTTAACACGGAGGCACCAAGTGGAGCAAAAACTTTGGCAGTGATTATTTGATGATATTAATGGTGCTGATTAGGATATTAACTGAAGAGGTTGGTTGATGCTATAGGGATACAGAGCACCAGAAGAGAAATGGAAGAGTGCAAGTTGTTATTATTCTGAAATAGAAACTGTGTGCAATATTATAGTATTAGCAGTTTCATTTTAAGTGCTTTAGTTTTTCTGAATGCTGTAGCATTGCACTGTGTAACCTCAAGCAATACATGTGGTTGAGTTTGTTAATGACTAGACAGGGCTCTGCTGTTTGGATCTATTCAATTTGGAGCAAAATCATGTGCTATGAATACTGCCAAGAGCAAACCCATAATTCTCTTTATTAGCTACCTACCAACTGCCTACTTACTATTTTAATAATTGGTCTCTATTTCATTATTGTGTTAGGAGACAAAAATGTGACCACAGCAACCCCAGAATAGCAAGTTTCTCTTATAAATACAAACAAATAATAGGACACAACAGGCAGCTTATTTCTGGATAATAGTAGGTTGATGGTTCAGTGTGTACATCCCAAGGTCTATTGACTTTGATCTTTGCAGACGTTCAGTAACGACTCTGAAATTCAGCAAGTAGGGTGTTATATTCACAACAGGAAACAGAACTTGGTCTGCAGGGTGGATGGAAAACCATCTCACCCACTGAATTGCCAGGTATCATAACCAGCAATATGACATTAGTGGGAGCTAAACTGCAATTTACAGCCGTCTTGCATAACCTAAAGCCACTTCATAAATGAGACTAACTATGCTGTTTAAATCAGTGTAATAAAGGGAGGTAGAGGAGGGATGTTATTTCATTCTGGAGAATACTCAGAGCCTGCAATTTCAATTTTTTGGAATTTAGTTACCACAGCTATAAAAGTACATTTTCAGTACAACCTTGTTACAAATATGCGTGCTAGAAAGCCGCTTCTCTCTAACGTATTCCATTCAAACACACAAAAAAGTTAGCGCTTAGCCTTAACCTATTAAAATATATGGGATCTCACTTTCATTATACAGTTTTGGTCCTGCTGTTTCACGCAGTTTCATATCAAAATCAATTTAGCATGGTGAGAAAAGGGCCCTGAGGCCCCGCCAGCCCTGACTGTCCCTGCCCAGGCCCAGGGCCGCCTCCCCGCCCGCGGCCCAGGACCCACGGCAGCCCCCAGAGCAGGGCCGCTCTCCGGCTCCCCACAGCCCTGTCCCGCCCGGCCATGGGCCCTGCCAAGCCAGGCCCACCCACGGGCCCACGTCGTGGCCTGGCCTCGGCCCGTTCCCCTCCCCAGGTTGTGCCCGATGCCCGGGGCTGCCCCGGTGCCCCCCCGGCTGCCCTGCTCCCGGCCGGGGCGGTGGGACGGGCCCTGGCTGCCGGGCCCTGGCTGCCGGGCCCTGCCGTGACCCACCCGGGGGAGCCGCCATCCCTCACCTCTTTCAAACACACTAACGCTGCTTCTTTTGTAAGAGCTGCCGACATTTTGGAGTAGAGCTCATGAATTTATAATACCAGAGATGGGCAATAATGAATTGTACAACTTAATGCAAATTGGATCTGCTGTTTTCGTGCCATTCACTTTATAGCCTTATTGCAAAAGCACATGAAACATGCCCTTAAATTCTTCCCACATACATAGCTGAAGTAATTCCTGTTTGTGTAGCATGGGTCCAACTCAATTTTTAAAACCCTGGTAAATTTTCCTGGAGTGTTGCTTTAAAGTGAAGCAATACTGTCTATTGGAGATGAACAAAAATGCTGTAAATGCATTCACTCGGGGGAAGGAAAAAAAAAAAAGCTCACGGTGCAAATACTTGAGCACAGCTTTGACTTGCCCTTTCCTTTTCGTCGTGCTGAAGACACCCGATTGCCACCACCCTTGGCTCTTTCAGAGGGCTCTGCCAGAAGCGCTGCAGAGAAGGAGATTACTCCAGATTGTAGCTACTTTGGGAAAAAAAAACGCTCCTTTTAAAGTAATTGTGTATTTGACAACAAGCAGAACGTCAAATACAGGCAGCTAATGCTGCTGTATGCACTTTAAACACCTCTTCCCGGAGGCCTGAAGCCTTCCCTGTTTTCAGGACGCCGTATTTGAATTTTTGGGCCAGGACATTTGGGGCGGGGGGGCGCAGGGAAGAAAGAACGGCTGGACAGTTTTTATCTGACTGTAGGTCATTAAAAGCAAACCAGATGGTTCACTTAACAGTGGTATTAAAGTAAAATGAGTAAAAGTATGCCTAGGGCATAGTAAAATGTTTAATTTGTCTTTCATCCTCAGCCTTAGCCAGTGATTGATGGACGATTTCACAAAAGTGTCCAGATTAGATTCTGAATGAATCAATTTACTATAATATTAATACAGTGCAATTGCTGATGCATTTACTTTTTATTGCATAGACTTATTTCTTCACAATTTTGCTTACCTTTGAGGTATGGCTGAGTTCAGTCACCAATTGAAATGAATGCCTTTGAGTAACACTGAGTTCCTAAGGAAATAAAAAAATCTACCTTTAAGTGGAGCCCTAAAAACCTGTGGCTGAATTAACTTTGTATTGAGGAATGGTAATATGATACAGCCCAGCTGACATGAGCACTATGTCCCAAGACGTTTTATTCTATCCCATGACTATCTGCCATGGTCCATTTATCTGTCCCATGACCAACTTTATGCAGAGGATAATGGACACTCTTTTGCAACACGGGTTAGCAGAGTGAAGCTATAATATCTTTTATTGGCTAGGATCAGTCCTGCTAAAAGCATCTGCAGTATAATTTATAGGCATATCTCATCACAGCAAACTTCCTTTGCAATGAGGTGTCTGGGTAGTGAAAAATAACTTCAACTTAAAAGGAAAGAGAGGTGTTGTTATTACTACTCATTTCATCCTCATAACTTAACAATGGTGTTAAGTTTTATATACAAAACCATCAACTGTATTTTTAAGTGCATCTCACCTCCAGGCCCTTCTTTTTAGCCTCAACTTGCACATTTATTTCTCCTTTAATTTTATTCCCAATTTATTTTTTTTTAACTTGGTTACAGTAGCAATTTCCCTCTTCATATAGGTCACACAGGCAAAATATTGCTTTCAAGATAAACTGACACTTAAGAAAAAATAAAACAGATGATTGTCTTTGCCTGGATAAAACTTTTCTACCAAGCAAACGGTCAAGGACAGATAAAGTAATCTAAAGTAATAAATCGTTTTTTCAGATGTTTTCCTCACAAGTGAATGTTACAAATTTATCATCTATGAGAAACTTTTCTGGAGATCTGCTTGTTTTATCTAATATATAAAACCAAAATGGTTTTCTGAAAAGAAGGGAACAAAACCCAAACTATTTTGGCCCAGCTATTAAGCAGTTCATGCTGGGGTTGTGGTATAGGCCTAGGGAACATTTATTTTCAAAAGTTAGTGCTTTTGCTGAAGGGCTAGAGATTGATCTTTTGATGATCACCTCATTCTCAATATTGATGAGTCATTACACTGAGGTATACTTTGTCTTGATATCCAAAGTCGCAGTCGATCTTACATAGGTGGGTTAATTGTGGAGGAGGAGTGGAAATTTCATAAACTATGGACTTGGAAAAAACACACAAGTTTCCATTTTTAGCTCTTTAGGTGGTCTGGAAAAGAATATTACGGCAGACAATTCCCAGCAGTTCCAACACCTTTTCTATCTTGACCTTTTTTGTTACCTTATTCATTGAAACTAGTTTTAATTAAAATGATGATAAAAATGAGTTTGGGATTTCAGCCTGTAATAAGTCTCACAACAGCACTATTCCATGATTCTTATGAATTAATGATGGTCTGTTACTGAGGGCTGTTTTTGTCCCAATATGATACAGACAAAGTTAAAGAGACTTTCAAGGCAAACAAAAGTTGAATTTTTGATGTGAAACAATCATAAAAAAATACACAATTTTAAAGACAAAATTCTTTCCATGCCTTTCCTGTTTCAGGTTGCCTTTGAGGAAAATTACACTCAAATGTCCTATTGAAATTACTTTCCGCAGTAGACTTCTAGTCTGACTTCTTAACAAGCAGGTCTAACAGATATTCATCAGATAATTCCTCCAGGCCCTATGGCTGAGTGTATTGGCCAACCGAGTGGGACTCAGGAGACCTAAACTCTATTCCAGCTTCCAAGACTAGCCTTCTGAGAAACTTCAAGATTCTATGCTTTGTTTTCCAGAAAACAGAGCAAATGGTATTGACTGCTTTTGTGAAGGGTTTTGAAATCTGCTTATGAAAAATGTTGCATACAAGCTATTGATTGGTACTTGTTGTGGTTTAACCCCAGCCAGCAACTAAGCACCACGCAGCCGCTCACTCACTTCCCCCCCCACCCAGTGGGATGGGGGAGAGAATCGGGAAAAGAAGTAAAACTCGTGGGTTGAGATAAGAATGGTTTAATAGAACAGAAAAGAAGAAATTAATAATGATAATGATAACACTAATAAAATGACAACAGTAATAATAAAAGGACTGGAATATTTGAGTGATGCACAGTGCAATTGCTCACCACCCACCAGTCGACACCCAGTTAGTCCCCGAGCGGTGATCCCTTCACCCCCACTCCCCCCAGTTTCTATACTAGACGTGACATCACATGGTATGGAATACCCCGTTGGCCAGTTTGGGTCAGCTGTCCTGGCTGTGTCCCCTCCCAACTTCTTGTGCCCCTCCAGCCTTCTTGTTGGCTGGGCATCAGAAGCTGAAAAATCCTTGACTTTAGACTAAACATTACTTAGTAACAACTGAAAACATCAGTGTGTTATCAACATTCTTCTCATACCTAGCTCAAAAACATAGCACTGTACCAGCTACTAGGAAGACAATTAACTCTATCCCAGCTGAAACCAGGAGAGTACTCCTATTATCAAGAGGAACGGCTCTGTGCAAAATTACAAGGAATGCCCATTTTCTCCCCGAAGGAGAAACTTAAGAAGAGTGCCTCAGCACGTCTGCTAACGATTAACTGTGCTACAGTTCTGATACTTTGTGTTATTGGACACTTTTTGTATGTGTGGTGACAAAGAGTTTTGCCCTTAAAGGCAGACTTATTGCATGGAACATGCTTTCTGTAGGGACCATAGGCATAAGCGCAAGCTGTGGAGCACTGTGCCACCAAGTGGATAGTCAGTAGGCTGCCAGCACAGCCCTGATCTGGGCAGAAAGTTGGAGGAAGCCTAAAACATTGACCATATGGTCATGCTGGAGGCTGCCCTTCCAGCATGGTAGGGGCATAGCCAGGCATTGGTAAAGTCTATGTGAAGACTTCCTATGTTCTTTCAACCCAGAAATCTTTCTCTTCTACAAAGCATGCCATCCAACAATGCTAAGTACTTTGCCACATAATCAACTAGGTGGTTTTTTTTCTAACTTGTATGCAGGAAAAGAGAAGCAAAGAACTGGTTGAGAAAGTCCAGTGCTCCTGACTCATAAACATGTCTTTTCTATGAAATCAACAATTTCCAGGAACCTGCTACCTAATAGATTTTTTTTCCCCATGAATTTCACCACCTATGCCCCGACTTTAGAAAGAATTTTAATGTTTCATTTTTTTATTTTCTATTTTCTCTAATGTAACAACAAAAGAAATTGTAGTTGATTAGCCTTGATTTTAAGGCCAGGGGGATAAATAAGCCTTTATCAAAGGAACAGCCATGAGAGTATGATTTAATCGGTCATACCTTGCGTGTGTGCTAAGCAGCTTTTCAAAAGACGTGGAAATCTCCTGGGAAAAAAAAGATGTTGATTTGGGCAGCTCATGCTTTGTATGCTAATTACCATCATTCTCTTATTTCCCCTGCCCCCACCATGTTTCAGCTTTGTCCGGGTCCCTTTGGATAAGGCAGCCGATCTCTTCACTGCCAGTGCTCTAATAGTCTAGTATGCCTGCCTGATTCTGCTCTTAGTTTACCACATCTGTGAATGCATGTAGTTATCTGCTATTCACGTGTGTATTTAGTATGTTGTTATGTTGTGCACTATGTGGTATATAACATAATGTCTGTGGGGCGTAAGAGCAGACCACCCCAGAATATAAACTTAAGAAGTGGCTGGCCTGGCCACTTTTTAATTCTTTGCTTACTGCAGTTCCCAAATCCAATGTTTTTCCACTGTAGGATCTCACTGTCCTACATATTGCTAGGATTCCACCCAAGCCACTAGCATTTAGACCTGATTGATGTATGCTTAGCTTGGGAAAGTGATCTGCAGCTTCCGTTCATGATTTCCCTCAGGCAATTTCTTATAATACTGCAGACCATTTCAATTCCGACATCAAGACACAACTCTATCAATTCACTGCTTCTACTGTGGTCGCATCTCATTTCCCAAAAGCAGTATACAGCCTTTTGGCTGGGTATTAATAATACTAAAGCATGTATCTAGGTATCAGTTAAAGTATCTAGAATTGTGTCCCAATTATTTATTTTCCCTTCTTTCTTTTATTCCCATTTCACCACCAGCTGCATTCAGACCAGGATAAAGGAGATGGATCACTTAAGTACATCCTTTCTGGAGATGGAGCAGGAGACCTCTTCATTATCAATGAAAACACTGGTGACATCCAGGCCACAAAGAGACTAGACAGAGAAGAAAAGCCTGTATACATACTCCGTGCCCAGGCTATAAACAGAAGGACTGGAAGACCAGTGGAACCAGAATCTGAGTTCATCATTAAGATCCATGATATCAATGACAATGAGCCAATGTTTACAAAGGACGTTTACAATGCCAGCATTCCCGAAATGTCAGATGTTGGTAGGTGCTAACTATAATTGATTTCAGTGTCTGGTCTGGGTTCTTTCTGTGGAGCTAATGAAGGGCCCAAATTTTACAGGCACTGAAAACAGGCATCCACTGTTTGAGTCTGGAGTAAAAGCATCTCAGCCATTTAAAAAAAAACCAGTCTAACTCCAGGAAGATAGTGACAACAGTTTGCTGGAATCAGAGGTGCCAGCTGAGTGAAACCCACTCCCTCTGTTGTACCACAAAAAAATGCAAGTGAATACAATCTATTTTAGTTCACAGTGAAAGTGAGCTGAGCTAAGCTGTGTTACATGACACTTGTAAAGAGTTTAGTACGCTTTGTTAACATGATTTAGTAGCAGTATAATAATATGGTAATCCATGCTCACCTAAGCACATCCATACCATCCCTAGATCTGTTCAGCAACACTTCTTTAGTTCAGGAAGGTAAAAAAAATGGAAAAGGGCAGGTGCAGAAGTGGTTGTACACACTTCAGGAGCGAAAACTGTCACCCGAGTCAACTCATCACTGATTCCGAGATATGCCATTAACTTCCTATGACCTTTGTTGCTCTTTTCATGCAAAAGAAAAGAGCTCCTAAGTCTACTGAAGTCCATTGAAATCTTTCTATTGATTTAAAATGTATCAAACTGTAAGAATCAATGAATAAAAGAAAATAAAATAACTTGCTTGAAATACGATTTTAAGATTGGATCTTTTCCAGAGAAGTTGACAGGTTTTGATTCTTTGTCTCTGATTCTTACGGAGGTCATTTGGATTTCTTTGTCACAGAGCGATGGATGGTTGAACTGCAAGAAGCACATTTCTAATCCGAAATAGTATCCAGGGAGAGGAGCATTAATTAATCATAATCAAGAATGAGATTAAAATAAAGCTCAAGCAATATGAAAATAAAGACTTTGGGGCATACTCTCTCCTCTCATTCATGGGACTTCTCACATGGATGAAACCTCATCTGGTGAAGAGAGAACCTAATATTCACATTTTAATATGCGAAGTGAATACTTTATTCACAAATCTGTTTTAAATGCCAAAACCTAAGCTAATTTTTTATGTTTGTTAACACTTTGCCTATGATTCAACACCATTTCTTTCTCTAGAAGGCACATGAAAAAACACATTCACAATCCTATGTCAGACACCTTACAAGCATGAGTAAATTTGCAAAAGTATATTCTTGACCTAGATTCAAACTCTGAATGCCTTCAATATCTGCAGAAGGGTGCGCTTCTGGTTTCTTCACAAGAAATATGATGAAGGTTCTACATATCCAATCAGTAACTATGTATTTTAATGAACTGAGAATAACCCAACTATTACTTTGTTTTTGTATCTATGTCCTTTATGAACAGAGAAACGTCTACAAAATAAGAATATCTCTAACTTCTTCCCACAAGTTTGACCTGAACATTAACTATGGTTTTTCTACATCATAAACTGTCTTGGCCGTGAAAAAAAACTGTGGATTTTTATTTTCTTTAATTTATCATTGCAGGTACCTTTGTTGTGCAAGTCACCGCAACTGATGCCGATGATCCTACATACGGGAACAGTGCTAAAGTTGTCTACAGTATTCTCCAGGGACAACCATATTTCTCCGTCGAATCTGAGACAGGTCAGGGGACCTTATCTGTCATTCTATGACAATGTCTGTAATTCAAAATGACATGCTAAGCCAACCTAGGACATATTAGACAAAAACTCCAAAGAGATTACATCTTCCTCAGTGCAAAATCTGACAAACTTAATAGGGCGATACATCTGTAAACATGACACCTACATTATTTTAATCTTACCAGCAAAGTCTAATAAATACAATTAATACTGGATGTGAACCAGTTTTCAATCATTTTTAACAAGCAGTGGGTACAGAGACTGCTGTGGATGCTTAAATTAAACCAAATAGGTTGGCTTTTAGATGAAAATGAGAAACAGGTGGGTGTGGAAAAAAGTGCTTAATCCTCATAGATCTTCATAACGGCTAAATTAAGACTGAGGGTTTGTTCGGGTGGGTTTTTTTTCCTCCTTCTGCTTCTTCAAAACTTGTTTAAAGTAATTATAATTTCTGTACATCTGCAACATATCACTTTAATGCTAATTTTATGAAAGAAATCTTAATTAAGAATAATGATAGAAGAGGTAAAATTGGCTGTTGCGCTACACTAGAAGATCACAAATAGAATCCCAAACTTCTGAGTTCTGTTTTTGGAAGGCATTTAAATTATATACAGTGACTGGAATTTTTTATGGTCTGAGTAACAGACAGCTTTGAAACCTGTGCATGTAAAACATAGAATTCTGGCTGACTGAATCTGCTGTACCATTGACTATCTGACTACATAGATAGTCTCTTCCCAAGATCTATAACAAAATTCTCCAACAAGAAACAAAGGATCTCAAGAAACTCCTTGAATAGGAACATTCACTGTGATAGGTTGCTGGAAACCAGAGAAATCGGTTCTCCTCAGCATCCTTACAGGAAGGAATGGATAATCCCAGACAATTAGTCAGGTTTTAGCATTGTTTCTTAAATAAATCTTAGAAACTCAGGCAGGGAAAAGGAGGGAGAGATTAGATGTCTCAAAGAAGAACCTGAGGTGAAAAAATGTACTTTATTCTGAAAAGTGAGAGCCAAGATCAAAGGGAGCTTCCCTTCAAGCATAAGGTATTAGATAATACAAGCAAGGATTTTTGCACTGATGCACTCATTCTGACTTGGACAGCACACTGTGTGCTCTTCCATCTAGAGCTATAATAAGGATAATGTAGCTGGGAGTTCACCAGTAATAATCTTTTAGCAAGAAGGTTGTGTGGGGCGCAGAGGGGAAGCAAGGTAAACTACAGGTTTGGTCTTCTTGCCATGGAAATCAATTGCAAAACTCCTAGACTGAAATAAGTGTCTGTTGAAGCTGCTGTGAATTTTGCCATGGATTTCAGTACTTGAATTTCACCCCTTTTGCCTACAAAGGAGTCAGTTCTTAGCCTTAAAAGACCCAGTGAGAATGCAAACATTTTACTTCATGGTAAATCTGAATGATTGAATTTCAATAGGAGTTGGCCTCATAACTGATATTTGTGCCTTTGAAGAAGGAAGTGACTGGCAAAATCATTTAAATCAATGTATAAATAGAAATATATATACTTGGGCATGCTTGGATGCTCATAATTTTCTTAATTAATTTCTCTTCTCCCATTTAATGTTGTTGTTCTGCCTCTTTAATGATATCTCGCTGAAGTTAACTGTTTGTTTTTTTTTTAACCATGTCTGTCAAAATAAAAATATTGACAGAACAGGAGAGAAAAGATGGAGCACATTATAATGAACAAAGACCCTTTTTCCAGTTCAGTGAGAGATTTTAGCATGGAACTGCAAGGGGGTAAATAGTTATGTAAAATAACACTGCTCACAAATAGGTAGAAAGAACATCTTTCTGGGGATGCCACTAATACTGTGTCTGTCACATAGGCAGCAGCCTGAGATATGATATGACAAGTCTGTAATTTAGTGTGCCATCTCATAACAGTAAATATTTGTATTGGGCAAAGTTTACTTATTGCACAGTGATTGTTTTGTTCTTTAGGCTGTGGGGTTATTTTTAATAAGAATTTCCATCAAAGTCAGTACCTTACTTGTGAATACCCCCCTCTATAATTTTCATGTTTTCAGGCATTATTAAAACTGCTTTGCTAAACATGGACCGTGAAAACAGGGAGCAATACCAAGTGGTCATCCAGGCTAAGGACATGGGAGGCCAGATGGGTGGATTATCAGGAACCACCACCGTGAACATCACACTGACTGACGTAAACGACAATCCGCCTCGCTTCCCCCAGAGTATGGAACATTTACATTCTATGTCTTTACATTAAAATGGACAAAAATTGGTTTGTTTTTTTTTTTTTCACCTGAGATATTGTTTCTGCTGTTGTGCACTTACTGAGTATCAGACTTCCTTTAAGAAAGAAAAAAAGAACACACAAGCAAGCAATAGCATCATGCTAAGGTTAATTACAATAACTGGGAATCATATCTTTAGTATTTTTACTGCAGTTGCAGTAGATCGTCTGAGAGGTGAATTAATGTACAGAAACATTATTTTTCCTACCCATTAAATAGCTTTGATGTAATCTATAGTTCTTGATCAATATTATTTCTATTAGACCTTGTGGTTGACTGAGTTTTAAGATATCTGTTCTAATCTAACATATCTAAGTTTTGAAACATTTATTTCAGTACATAAAATGATCCCAAGAGCAATTCTATCAAAATGAATACTTACACCCAGGAAGCATGGGTGCCATGCCTCAATGGATTTTCCTATATTCTTTGCATACAGAAACAAAAGCACATACATAAATATACCAGACATTGCTGCCTATTTTCCTTCCCCTGTCTCAGATCATTTGGTAGGTATCTGTGTGATATTTAAGGGAATCTGTTGAGCCAGAAAGTAATTTCTATTAATGACCATTCATGGCCATAAATGATTCAAAGTGGATCAGCTTTCATCCACTTCTTTTTCCCTCTCTTTCCTTCCTTCTCTCTTTCTTTCTTTTTCTTCCTTCATTCTCTCTTTTTCTTTTTTGCTTTGTCTAACCACTGCTCTGTGTGTGATGTGTGTGTATCACAGTGTCAGTGTGTGTCAAAGTCAAGAGCAGCTGTTAGAGAAAATAATTGCAGATACTATCAGACAAATCAGCAAGCTTTGGCGGTTAAGTCACTGGGAAAGTTATTGGAAGCAACTTGTCATTTAAGTTCAAAGTCTGTTCTTAGCTGTGGGCAAAGCGTTTCCATTTAAATTAGAGCAACTTAAGAGAAAATATAGCACTCTGCCTCCAATGAGTTAATTATACATCTCTGGACATAAGCGTCTTCAATATAAAAGCCAAAGATACAGCTTCATAATGCCAACATTCCCCAAGTAGAGTTTTTGTAGAGGAGAATTCAATGTAGCGCCTTATTAATAGGCATTTGTGCTGCACTTGGCTTTAGTGTTACTAAGCTGCATTGGCCTCTGGAAGTTCTTAATATTCACCTTTTGGCCTCAAGACATTTTTCATATAGAATTTTGATATGGCCAACAGACACCCTGGTAATGTCTAGAAGGGGACATATGTTGCTAAAGATACATGTATGTAGGAAAAAAAAAAAGTCCATCCTTCATACTAGAAAATAGATAGAAAAACTATTTACCTTTATCCACATGAAAGTATGCAGAAGCTGAAGGCTGTTGCCCTAGAAGGCCTGAAGACATAGCGACTTGCTAACTCATCTGTGCATGCCCAGCATGGACAGCGGGATGAGAGATGGTGTCCAAAGTACCATGAGACCAATTGACAAAATTTCCTTCTCTGTCTGCTGTAGGCACATACCAGTTCAGAGCTCCTGAGTCTACGCCACCTGACTCACCAGTTGGCAGGATAAAAGCTAATGATGCTGACGTGGATGAAAATGCAGAGATTGAATACAGCATCACTGAGGGGGATGGATATGACATGTTTGGAATTACCACAGACAAGGACACACAGGAAGGAATTATAACTGTCAAAAAGGTACACAACACACTTAATCCCAGCCTCTGAAGTACCACTCAATACTTTATCTAGCACATATTTGTTTTCCATTTTTAGTGCAACGTGTGTTGTTTATTAATTTGAATGCTATCTATTAGGAATCTCTACATTACCTATGTAAAGTTTCTTTTATACAAGCAGTTGGAGTCCTTCCTCTTATACCCTCCTTTATTAAACCAATGCACATACTTTGAAGGACCTGAGAGAGTAAATCACCTAGGGAGTGGGATAGGACTGAGAAAAAAATTCTACAGTCTGAACATATCTGCAGAATAACGCAAGGAGTCACCACCATCCAACTGTGATTTTCTCCCTGTGATGCTTACAGGATTTGCCCAGTTACTAGAAGGTGCTGTGTTAAGACCACAGAAATAATGAGTATGACATTGCCTATTTTGCACTATCAGAAGGTGTTGAATTGTATAGCTATAATGCATTAAAGTACATAGACAAATTTCTTTTGAATCACATTTTGTAAAACTAATTAATAAATCCATCAGCGTGCTTTTGCTTTAGAAAAAAAATCACAGTGCCTTGCTGGATCACAATGGACATCATCTACTAGGTTGCACATTGGCTGTCAGAAAAGGTTTGAGAAATATTGTTTACAGTGGGTTATCAGGCAAGCTTGATAAGGTTACAGATATCACCCTCCATCAGTTCAAGTTCAGTCACCACTAGATAGACATTGTGTAGATTTTCTGAACATGCACTTGCTTGTTGATATCAGTACGACACCTGTCATTACTTGTTTTTTAGGAGTTGCCTGCCAGGGGCTGATTATGATATCAGTCTAACTTTGTTTGCATTTCTGTCTGTTGCTGACAGAAGCTGTGAATCTTCTACAACGTAATGGAAAAATGGGGTGACTACTCTCTCCCCACGTTTCTCTAAGTACTGTAACAAGGAGTCGCTAAATGCTGCTTCTTCATACTTTTAAAAGAGTGTGATATAGTCATAGCCTATCATAAAATAATGTTTTCCTTGATGGGTGGTCCTGGATGTCCAGGCACTAGATGTCACAGTGTTTCATTTCAGTGATGGAATGCCAATATTTAAACAAGCAGCTCCTAGAAAATCTTCCCCCCCTTTAGCGTGTGGTGCTTAGGGGCAAAAAGTAGATAAGAAAAGATCAAAATGCCAAAAATGACAGAATAAAAGGCATGAGGAGTTAAGACTATTTGAGAAGGAAAGATTAAGTGATGTTTAGGAGTTCCAGGCATAGAATTCCCTGAAAAAGTGTTTTTTCTATACTGTATCACCAGTGGCACAGAGTCCTGTCTTTGTCCTTTTTGCTGGCATTTTAATTCCAGTTCAGCCGCCTGTTACCTAGCACAGGCCTTTCCATGACATCCCCCCATTCATTTGGCTCATCTGGCTGCAAGCCACAGCAATCCCCACAGACCTCTCAAACTTTTTTTTTCTCTTCCCAGGCATTGGATTTCGAAAATAAAAACCTGTATATTCTGAAAGTGGAAGCTACCAATACTCACGTGGACCCTCGATTCCTCTACCTGGGCCCATTCAAGGACTCAGCTACAGTCAGAATTCAGGTGGAGGATGTAGATGAACCCCCTGTGTTCAGCAGACCAGCATACATAATGGAGGTGAAAGAAGATGTTCCAATAAACAGTGTGATAGGAACAGTAACTGCTCAGGATCCAGATGCTGCCAAGAACCCTGTCAAGTAAGCATAGACTATTTCAGGTTGTGTGTGAATTTTTTACAGCTCTAATTTTGATTTTTTCACGTCAGCACACAAAAACCCCTCTTGTAACAGTGAAATTGTTCAGGTGTGCTTAAATATGGAGTCTTGTAGATGGTAAATGATCTCTCACACTTGAGCATATCTAGGTATGTGTGATTGTGTTTGCATGGCCCTTGCATCTTGAATTATATCCTATCCTCTTCAGTAACTAATGTTTGTGGTTACTTCTACCATGGAAGAATTTACTGCAAAGAGAGCACTAAGAAGATGTTAGTGTTCTCCTTCCACCTTTAAGATTTTCCAGTGCAGTGCGGTGCATCCTCTTGGCTATATGACAGGGGGCTGACTGAGCAGCCCTTTCTTCTCCCATCCCTCCAGACCTCCTTAACAGAGGTCACATTTGCCTTCTCTAAACTGCAAGTAGAAATGCCTTAAAAGCAGCTCATGTGCACACACAAACTCTGATCTCACCTGTATCAGTGTAAGGTTAATAAGATAAGAAATCAGTCTCATGGACTTCATAAATTACACTTGCCATGAATCAATAAACTAGTCTTAGAGGAAGTGGAGGAAATGTTAAGGTTGGAGAAGCTAAAGCTAAGCTTTCATTTTTTTGTAAATTAGCAGGTATATTGTTTCAGTACATTTGAAAACATACTGGAGTACTTAAGTCATATTGGATAGAGTATAAAAGAACTTTTAAAGAGTTGTTTGCTTTAATTAAAGTTCATTGCTACTGACAAGGCAGTAAGAGGAGGAAATGAAAAAATACAGCAATATTAAATCCAGGTCAATTTTCAGCACGTCTCTGGGTTGGGCACCTTGGAAATGCAATAGTAGTCTTAAGATCAAAATAGAACAATGCAGGTTTAATAAAAATCCAATCCACCAATACTTTGCACTTCTGCAAACAACTATCTTTCATCAAGATATCTTACAATGTTTATGAGGCATGAGTAAATTTTAAGCTCTCAGCTCATCTTGTGAGAGGGGTAAATATTATCATCTTAATTTCCTAGATGAAGAAACTGAATCTAAAATGTTTCTGGCAGAAACTCGCTCTGTCTTCAGTTTACATGCAATGCCCTGCATGTGAATTCTTGTTCAAGACTAAGCCTTCTAATTTTAATTAAGGACTGCTTTCATTTATATCACGACACGCAACAATTAGATCGAGCTCTGGACTAGCAGAGCATCATAACTTAAAGAACCACCTAATGTTTTGCTGACTTTGGTGAAGCCCAGGGAGAGCATTAATACCTTCTATAGCATATCTTCATGGGCATGCTAGCATGAAGATGAAAAATTGGTTGGGGTGACACCCAGGCCCCTTGCAGTCTTCATATGAACCTGCTTGTTTCTATCTAATGGCACTGGAGAGTGAGGGGAGTACTTCCCTGCTTCCCTCTGCTTTCCTGTGGTGATAACTACAACCATTTGCATTTCGCACCAGCGGCATCTCCTAATTACAAGTGATTTACAGTGGATAGGGATTATGCTGTTCATTGTTGAGTACTGCCTACTGGCTCTTTTCTGTTAATTGAATGTGTGTGCTAAAATTTACCTATCTTTCAAAGGGCAGTTCTTTAATACAGTATAGGTACTTTGCATATTAAAGTATCAGATAATTATTGAGCAAAATTGAGCAGAGGTGTCAAAATTGATGCAGTGCAGCAGAAAACTTGTCTCCTTTATACTTTAATAGCATGCAACAATCAAGGTGAAAGGAGAAGACAAAGAAAAATGAGGAAGAGGTTAGAGTAATAGAAATAAACACAGCGAGAAGAAACATGAAAATCAGTAAGAGGGGAAAGAAATCAGCAGAGAAGAGTAGCCTGAGAGAGGTTAGCTTGCAATAAATGTAATTTTATGGTGCTAATGTCTTGGGTATCTCCTAGAATTTAGGGGCATGGGTTGAGTCTGCATCTTTTTGACAGGGTGATTTTTTTTTTTTTTCCATCATGCAATAGAGATGCTAAATCAGATTTTCACTCTCAGCTTCAGGGAAGATGCAATTAGACTGTATATATATGGCTTGTCACTTGCTTGTCAATTTTTCTTGACGGTTAAAAATAAAATCTTTAGACACTTGATATTACAATGAAAACCTTCCATTTTCTCCTCTACTTGAGGGAAGATTTCTCTTTTTAAACAAACTGAGCCCTAACTCTGTTAGATGAAAGCCCCTTTGATCTTCCATTAAAGGAAACCTTCACAATATCATTATGAAAATGCATTATGAAAAATTCACACACACATCCCTTCCTGACCCACAAATCTTCCTGACTTGCGGTTACATTAGGCAGCAAGCTGCTGAACATCAGAAGACAATGAAGCAATAGCAAAATATGAAGCAGATACCTGCCCTAGTTGTAAGACTTCATAATCATTCATGACCTGTGTATTGGTAGAGCATTTCATCAGTCCAGCCCTTATAAATAAGCTTTGCTGTGACATGACATTAAGAAAATAAAAAATTACACCGGTAGATGTTTGCTATATTTGAATATGCATCCATGTGTAGTGACATTACTACACTCCTGAGTAACACTCCACTGTCCAGCTGTGTTATAAAAAAAAAGTTTTGCATTCTGCTTGTGTTTGATCTAAACAGAAATATTATGAACTGCTGCGTACTGAAAAAAATAATGCCGCAACTGGCACTGCTGTATTGTACATCAGATCTTTTTAAATTGCTAGTTGAGTTTTTTTGCTATAGTAACTCCTCAGAGGCATAATGAAGTTCATCAGTCACTGGAACTGTCTCCCTGCTGTGATTTGATTTACTAAAGTATCCCAGATGAAAATGATCTGCAAACAAATGTAAGGCTTAATTTTGTTTGTGTATTTTACTGACAACATATTTGCATGTGTTAGATTCTCTTTCACCCTCCCCTTCTTCCTGTTATGTACAAGGAGAGACTGGAATCTACATAGATACCTTTTAACTTCCTAGCTTGTCAATTCCTCAAGATTTGAAAGGGATGAAGTCCTGAAATCTGACTAATACACACCAGTAATTTCATTAAATAAATGTAAAAATGAGTTTGATGTTGTCTGCTTAATTCTTACTAGGTTATGATCCATAAGTCAGAATCACCACCAATTCAACATAATTAACAGTCCTTGATCAAAAGAGACTGGATTATACAAACTGAGAAAGAGAAGTGACAGTCTAGCTTATTAAAATCATCCTTCTAGACCAGGGTTAATGGTATAATTAGAATATACTTTAACTGCATTGACCTTGTATGTATTTTCTTTTGGATATGAAGAAATAAAATTAACCTTTCATTAAGAAGTTGTTCTCTGAGGGTTTTTTTGTTTGGTTTTGGTTCGTTTTGGGTTTTTTTTTTTTTGTGAGTTTAACTCTCCACTGTACAAATGACTGAATATACATACAGTTTTACAAGGCCTTATATTTTAAAATTCTTCATATCTTGAAGAAGAGGTCCTCAATGTTACACCTCTGGTAACCTCAGAAAAAGTCCAGAACGTTTTTTTTTTTTCTTTTTTTTCATTTCTTCCAGATACTGTACCACAGATTGAATGTGGGAAATTTTACAAAGTAAAGATTGAGATTACAATATGCCAAGGCATTAAAATGTGCTAATGCATTAAGATATTTTAAGTCCATTCATAATATGAAGCATGAGTGAAAGCATAATTAAAGAAAAAAAACAAACGAAGGGACAACACATGCCTAAAGCTAGTTGCTTACTTAAATACCTTGCTGAATAAAAGCCTGAAACACACTATTACAGTTGGCTGGAACAGCTAATCTATGGAAAATCCTGATATTTTGTTTCAAATAGGAATGCAAAATCTAGGTTTACTGCAAAATGGAAATACCAAAGTATTTCAGCTGAAAGATATGGAAATGAGCTACAGAATATCTGAAAAATAATTGAATTCACGAAATACCAACATAATATCATATAAAAGCCTGAATGACTGAAAGTTAAAATGAAATGTTTACCATATCAAATACTTACTTTGTCAAAATAGAAGAGAGTCAGACTGGTTTGTATAAACTTGTTTCCATCAAACATTTCAGCTAAGTCATCATATTCACATGTACTATTTAGATTTGGACAAAACAACACAGCTTGCTGGAGCTGTCCCATCAGTCAGCGCTGCCTATTACCTACCTTCTCACATACTCTTTTCAAGCTGCTGGTAACGTTACAATGCTGTGTAAAGGAACTAGGTTAGTGACACCGCAGTTTACTTTGTGCAGCTGAAACTATGGTACTGTTAGTCAAGTGACAGCAGCAAATAAAAACTAAATCAACTCCTGAAAAACTAGCACGGTGTGCCTGCAAGTCCTACCAAAAAAGGTTAGCTTTTTGTGCGAGTACCTTTGAATCTCATTTGGTTGTTTCCATAGGAATTTAATGTGGAAAAAGAAAAACAATTTAGTGCAAATAATTAATACTTGCTATAGTTTTATTTAGGAAGATAGGCTATGCTAAAATTCTTATTTTAGAATAAGACCTGTCTAATTTGCTGTGGATATTATATGCCATTTTTTTACTTGCAAAGAAGAAAAAAAATGCAGTTACAAGGTAATTAGCAAGTTAGTTAATTTTCAACCTTTGCCAGAATCACGTGTTTCAGTTGGACTCCTCTGTTCCTTCCTTCATCCATGCAAGATCTTTCTCAGAAGTTAAGAGACACTGCACAGGCACTGGGAAATCTGTGCAGAATAAGGGACATGTCACGCAGCTGCTCCTAGGGCAGAGCAGGGGACGGAACTTTTTCTTCAGCCTCTGCATTCCCCTCAGTTCTGTAGTGCCAGTAAACTCTGCCAGTCGTTCTCCTGGCCCAGTTTTCATCTGACTGCATACCAGCTCAGCCGTATCTGTATCCTTGTCTGGACACAAGGGACAGCAGCGGCTGCCTTGTCTCCATTGACGTGCCCTGCAAGGAGACCAAGGGAGCGCACGGGGCTTCCCAAGGCTCTGTCCTGGGTTGTACATCAGCACACAGTCGGGCTTGAAACAGGAGCAGAATAATGCAATTACATTCTCGCTTTAGCAACATCAGAGACATATTTCCATCAAAACCTCTGTAATTTATGCAAGAATTTGCTCTTCATGAGAGATGAAACCAAGTCGCAGCACTTGGATCAGGGTGGTAGCACCCTCTCCCACAAACTGGAGAGTTCTGCTTTTAAAGTTGGATTCAGTTCAGCAGAAAAAAGCAAAAGATCAGATTGAAAATTTGAATCTGTATTTAGACTCTGAGCTCCTCCAGAGCTTGTTAGCATGCATTTTCACATCTAGATACCATCAAGCAGGGCTGAGCATGTTAGTTTTAATGAATTACAGCAAACCTTTATGTGATATGTACCGTGGAATAATGAATCTCTGTTCCATGCTGACTTGTTGGGTGGGGACAGTCTTTTTAAATGCCAGGAAGTGAAAGGCAGAAACGCACCCCAGCTGTCAAATTTTATATCAGAAATTATTTCGAATAGTTGAGATATCAAACCATAAAAAGAGAGTTTTATAAAGGGAAAGCCAACTCAGCCTTAAAATAAACTTCATATCTTTCAGGACACAGACTTCACATTTCTCACTAAAAACAAAGCTTTGATGATTCTCAGAGGTATGTAAATTCTGCAGTAATTCATTTATTCAGTGACAATGCTCCACCTTCTAAATCAAACCTCCAATGTGTCATTATCCAGTAGCTCAGAACTAGCTCTTTGTGTGAATATATAAAGACTCTGAAGCCTGCACTGAAAACAAAAGGCAACCCCATTTACTAGCTGTTTGATGTCTAGTCTTAGAAAATGGTTTAAGAACACAGAAATTAAAAGGAAAGCATTCGCCTAACCCCTGTCTCTGTATTTGCAGGTACTCTGTAGATCGACACACTGATATGGACAGAGTATTCAACATCAATTCAGGAAATGGTTCGATATTTACTTCAAAACCCCTTGACCGGGAAACACTGCTATGGCACAACATTACAGTAATAGCAGCAGAGATCAGTAAGTCAAACCTAAATACCACTGCTGTGCCTGATGTAATGAATTTAGCCTTCTAGCTGAGCGTGTGGGAAGCATGGCTGGACAGATGTCGGGTTATATGGATAGTCCACTCGATACTAATGAAGAAGCGGAAACTCTGCAAGAGGTGGTCTGCCGTTTTGTGTTTACTAGGGACACAGTTCATGAAGAGGTAACTTAGCTGAGCAGGGAGGAAAAGTAACAATTCTGTGTTTTCTAATCAGCAATAGCCATTTTTAATTTTGAACATGATTGTTGAATTGTGAAATTGGCATGCAGCAGGCAAGATAGTTTAAAGCCAAACTGCATTCCGTGGCTGAATTCAGTCTGATCCAGACTGAATATAGCACCGGCTGGATGTTTTCAAGTAAGACTAAGGTCGCTAGGCTGAGCTAGGTGCTCAGATCTTAAACAGTTTTAAGGTTTTCCATTTCTAACTTCTTTCGCGTCCTTCAAAATTATGAGCTATAGTTACAAATCAGTCTGTCACTTAGTTTAGGATTGCTCAGAAGAACTAATCTTGTGGTAATACTAGTCATGTTGATTTTAGGAGCTGAAATGCCAGGGATCTAGATAAGGACGTGTATGCTAGATGGCCTTAATAAACAATCCTCTTTATTTTAATACATTAACTGCAAGCATGTGACATGCTTAAATATTAGGGAATGCAATTCTATTTGGTTTTGCAGTCACAGTACCTATGATAGCGAAGCGTGGCAGAATGGTAGCTAGATCTAATATGAACACCAGTTCTATAACTGTCACAAAGTCTTTGTGCAACTCGGAGGCTAAATGGCGGGGGGGGGGGAGGGGGGGTTTTATGAACATATTCTGAGACAATATAAGCTCTACCTTCTTACATTGTGTGTAGGTGTATATGGCTCAGTTGGCTGCTGAATGGTGAGAAGACTGTAACTGAGGAGTACTTGACTCCAGATTTCTTTATTCTGTAGGTCTTTTTAAAACTGAAAACTGATGAAACAATGCTTTTGAGGCAAGGAGATGGGGTTATGTAAAAGAGTAGTGGGCTAGAGCCTACAGGAATGTTGTTTCTTAACAGTTTTCTCCCCCTCTTGAAAGTTTCCACCTTTTAACGCCAGGTATGTGGTTTCAGCATACCAAACTGACTTCTGGCTGACTGTTAGTCAGGTGTTTGTGTTTCTGTTAAGTCTTTGAAGGAGTGATCTAGGGTCAAGAGTTGTACACTGTAGACTGAGCTCCTGGGTAGAGGAGGAGGGGAAAAATAAACACCTAAAAAGGAAAGAGTAGCAAGCACATTTAGGAAGCACACTTGCATTGATCCCAGCAGAGCTGAAATAATATACAGTATAGACAGTTGCATACTGTCTGAAAACCAACTTAGAATCTATGAGATACTCTTTTAGTTCCTTGCCTCCTTCTCTAAGGACAGACCTTCTAGTGGGCCAAACCCTCTCAACTAAACCTTTTGTGTCTGACACAGGCTTCTGTCTTAATTACCATACCTCTTTAGTCTGAATCCTTACAGGCTGCAACAAGCTACTTCCCAGGCTCTGCTTCACTGAGCCTAGACCAAATTTGGCATAACTGGGGTAGATGCCTTCCAAAGGAAATTTTCGTGTTTGAAATGCAGCTACTGTTTAAACGAGCCTTGGTCTGATCCAGGCTACCTCACTAATTTTAGTCTCAAGAGACTAGACTGGAAAGCACCACTGCTTAATGTTCCTAGCCGAAAATGGTAATTTCTAGCAAAGCTAGCTAAAGTCCCATTCCACTAAATTCCAGCTAATCACTGCTCTCAGTGACATACCATCACATCAAACTCCAGGTATATTTCACTGAAGTAATCTAAAAGAAATATCCAGTCAAGTTACAGGCAGGATATGTGTTTAGATGGATGGGTGCTGCCTTTGATATAAAAAAAGTTTAAAAAAAATTACAAAGTCATAAAGAAAAACACCTTTCAGAGATGACTGTTCTTGATTTCATTTTACAGTAGGAAAAAAAAAAAGAAAACATGCAAGTTGTTTTGCCTTTAATTGTCTAGAATTGTCAGTAAGTGTAGCTAGCTCCATTTTTTAATGTTGTTCTTTTTCACCAGTATGAGCTGCAGTTGCTCAACAGCCTGGAGAATCATTCTGTGAATATTGCAGACAAATAGTGAAACACTAGGTCAGTACATCTGCTATAGTCAGAAGGCAAACTGGCAATAAAACTGAGTACACAGGGCTAGTGATTCACAGCTGCAGAATTACAGCCTATTTACCAGAGAGAATTCCCAGAGTATTTTTAAATATTCTTTACTTATTACTTAAGGGTAAAATCAAATATTGGCAGGACTTTGAGGCTGTATTCAGAAAAAAACCACTTCAACAGTTTGGTTGCTGCTAAACAGAAAACACACAGCTATAGAGATGAGTAAATTTAAGCAGTTTGTTGAGTCTGTGGAGCTGGTTTTGGAGATGAAGCCCAGCAGTAATTAAAGTATAATGCAAACAAATTAACCTACATCCATTAGTTTGCAAAAATAATTTGAAAGATGACAAAAAAAGACTCAAAGACGTATACGTATATTTTGACTTACATTTCCATTAAATCAGAAAAAAGGCCCATGTCCATAGAGATTTTATGAAGCTTCTATTTATTACAGTATTATTTTAAATCATGAGAATCTTAAGCACCTAGAAGTAAAATGAAAATACGTAGTTCATGGTTCAAAAAGCAGGAAAGAAAACAATCGTAATTCTTGAGAGGAGAAGAAACACATTTGCCAATATATTTGAATGTATTTGTTAGAAAGGTATGCCCTTATAAAATAGTCTTGCCAATAGTCCTGTGACTTCAAATGAGTACCTTTGATTTCTGCCTATTATAAAAATTCAACATTTGTATTGATGTATTTTAGCACAGAATTCAGCATAGTCTATATTATACATAAACTGTTATTTTAGACATTGAATGAATTTAGCCCTATGGTTCATATTAGAAAGTGGTTTATGCCTAATGGAATCATATTAACTTCAATGGGGCTGTGGAGCTTTAAAGCACAATATTTTGTCCAAATGACTGAACCCTGTAATACAAATATACAGTGCCAATTTTGGAGAAGGCATTTTCAAATTTATAAAAGTATGATAAACACAGTAATAGGACTTTTATTAAAGCCTAACTCAACAAGCTACTATAATGAATGCTTGTAGAAGCATACAGAGTCTTAGACATTCTATATTTTATTGCACTTTTTTTTTCACTTGTATCATAGATTAAAATGCATTAATAAATTATATTAACACGGGTAGGAAGTTAACGTAGCAAAACTCAGTGTGAGCCCTCATGAAGGGGAGGGGGAAGGTATTTATTTTAAATGAAACTAATTTCAATCACACACATTCCCTCATAGATTTTACTCTCTCACATTCCCACACCCACATACTCCCAGGCACTGAGGTGGGTAGGTCTGCATGACCTGGCCTAGATAATTTTTTGTGCGATATGGAGCACAGATCACATCCTGGCAATGTCTCTTGGTTTCCTTTTGGTTGGTGATGACAAATTCGTTTGGGGGCAGATCTTGTGCCTTTTAGCAGTCAGTGGTTGTTATGATGTGACTTTTTGCCTCTGAATCTCGCCTATTTCACTGTTCATGGCTCCTAGACAAGGTTGGTGCCTGTTGCCTTTCTTTCTTATTTATTTTGTGTATCTTCGTGACTAAAGCCTGTCTCCCCCCAACAGGAAAAGGAATGGTCCAACAGAACCAATAGTGCAACAGGAAAAGAAAGGATCTATAAAATGTGGTGCATTTCCAAATGTTTTCATTTTTATCTAGAAAGATGACAATAGTTTCATCAGTATTTTTTGCTCAGGAATATCCTTGTCAAATTCAATCTCTTGGCACTATACAGTCCTTACAGGGAGAAAACCATGTTCACATGTGGGGGTCTGCAGATTCTACATAACGCTTATATCCTTCAGCTGGTACATTTTAGTGTTAACTCTAGAATATCAGCCAAATCAATTCACAACAGATTAGAAAATATATGTGATCACAGCCTCAGTTACTATTTATATAACATAATGGTAATTATGGTAGCCTAAGGAACTCTGTCATGAGGTTTGTAGGAGACAGAATATTATATATAACGGGTGGAGAGGAAACAACCCACTCAATCCCATCTTCATGACTCTTCAGTCTTCCTGTTTCAGAGTTAAGGAAGGGATTATGTTCTAGAAACTTTGTTGCCACCAAACTGTATCAGTTAGGCTAATAAATAGATTAAATTTAATTCCAGTACTATATTTATATATATATATATATCATGCGTACATTCATAATCATACTTGGAGTGTTCAAAGGAATGTGTAAATCCTGGATTCCTACCCAATCTTAACTGCCTAGCTTACACAGAATCAGAGTAGTGATAACACAGTACGATTTTGTGGAATTCACCCCATAATGCATTCCGCAGAAATCAACAGAATATAAAGTGGAGTGTTGTGAGTGAGAAGAATTAAGGCAATGACCCCCTAAGTCTGTCCTGTCTGTTTCTTCTCCTGCACTGAGTCAGTAGCTGGGCTAAATAAAATCACTATTCTTTCTGGTTTTATCATTTCAGACAACCCAAAACAAAGCAGCCGTGTCCCAGTGTTCATTAAGGTTTTGGATGTAAATGACAATGCTCCAGAGTTTGCCATGTTTTATGAGACCTTCGTCTGTGAAAATGCAAAGGCAGAACAGGTGTGTTGTCTGCTTGTACTAAGAAAATACTCCAAATTAATTGAGCTTTGCTGTTACTCTTGCATCACCTCATCAAGAGGTATACTTTGCATTGCATCAAACTGTCAGTTTTGCAAAATTAAACTAAACAGTGGCTGCATAGTACCTGATTACACTTAGTATTCTTTCAGCTAATGTGTCAGTATGTTTTAGACTGTTGTTTTCTGTACTGCACCTTGTTATCCCTGACTCATTTTTATTCTGTGATTCTGCTTTATTCAGGCACCTCCACTGTCTCCTTCAAAAACAATTTCAGGTCCATAGCTGTTACAGGTCCCGTCTGTGATATAACTATTCTCTGCCAGATAACTCTTGCCTTACCGGTCCTATTACTAAATGGTTCAAAGTAGCAGATAATTTGGAAGGTTCAGCCAAAGAACTCCTGTGACATGAGATTTGGGTAGATAAATATACAGCTTGGACTGTCTTACCTTTCATCTCTATTGCTTGTCACATACAAAGGTTTCCTACCCATTTGGAGTGGCATCAACCCAAGCTCTTGAATTCAACATGATTTTCCTGCCAACTTTCAAATTCATTATGTTACTGGCTGATGGTACAGGATACAATAGCATGGTGATCCTAAACAGCATCAGCAGCACACAGACCACTTTTCTTTACCTCGCCATAGCAGCAGCAGCTGCCTTAAAGCAGAAGAAAAAAATTAATACAATAAGATTGCTTTACAATCCTAGAGTACATAAATAAGCATAAGGTCCACTGACTTTGAAGATAATTTTGTTCTTGTTGTTTCAGCTGATACAAACATTAAGTGCTGTTGATAAAGATGACTCTTACAGTGGACATCAGTTTTCATTCTCCTTAGCTCCCGAGGCAGCCAGCAGCTCAAACTTTACACTACAGGACAACAGAGGTGAATTTCTAGGAAGACTTTTCTTTATTATCTCATCCTTGTTTCAGTCTTCAGATGAAGATTTGATGCATGCTTTGTGTTTCCAGACAACACAGCAGGGATTTTCACCCGAAAAACCAGATACAACCGGCATGAAATGAGTACCTACTTCTTGCCAGTGGTAATATCAGACAATGACTATCCTATCCAGAGCAGCACTGAAACGGTGACTATTCGAGTATGTGCTTGTGACCATCGAGGAAAGATGCTGTCCTGTAATGCAGAAGCCTTGATTCATCCTACTGGTCTTAGCACTGGGGCTCTTATTGCCATTCTTCTCTGTATCATTATATTACTTGGTAAGTAGCTCAGAAGCATTTTGTTCCTTTCATGGTTATTCTGCATTTCTACAACTGATTATACCAAGGCTAGGACAAGAGCAAAGCAAAGACATCCTTGTCTTATCCTCCATTTATATTATTGTGTTTCTTCCTCTGAGGGCTGCTACAGATATGGTGTATAGAACACATCCTATCTAATCTTAGTTATCTAAAAGTTACCAATGGCCAAGCAAGAGGACACAGCTGGGCTGCACCCTCTGGTCAATGGAAAGAGACAGGCACCTGTAGAGTGGGGATTCATCATCCCATCCCCTTACTGGTATCTGAGGTGGACCAGACTAAGCACCTTCTGCAGGTGTCAGTCTCTTTCTGTTCACCGTAGAAGGAGGCCAGATAACTTAATTTTAAACAATTAACTTCCTGTGGTCTAAACTGAGGAGAAGCAAGTCTCAGTGCTTCCATTCTGCTGGAAAAGGATGCTGAAATGGTACTAAAGCACTCTCTCAAAAGCTGCAGGGTTCTCTCTTTCAGGCACCTGTGAATATGAAGAGGTTGGATCCTGAGTGTGGAGGATGTACAGATCTCTGGCTAAAGCACTTACAGGTGGTCAACATTTATTTTTATATAAAAGTAAGGACAGCTTGCAACATCTCTCACATTCCTGTCACTCAGGTTCCACCCCTCTTGTACAGCAAACAGAGCCGATTGGTCCCTCGGCCATTAGCCATAGTCTGTCCATCTGGGGAGAACTGTACAATACAACACAGGCAGCGCTCGGGGAGACACCTTTAGTGTCAGGCCAGGAAAGACAGTAGTCAGACCAATTCTATAGCAGTAGGGTCAAACGGGAGAAAATGTTTCCTCAGTGATTCCACTTCTTTCTACCATACTCATAATTTCCTTGGACATGCTCATCACCACTGCGGATTCATCCCGATCTTTACTATTAACAAAATTTCCCTCTCCAGTGATGAGTCAAAGACCATGTTGTGATTTTCAGACTTCAACAATATAGTCATGGCCTGCCCAAGTAAGTACTATCCCATTTTCAGAAAAGATTCCCACAATAACAATCTTACCCTTAATTTACCATTAAATTCATTTTTCAAAACATGGTGTCATTGCCTCTAAGGGTTGAGCTCACTTTGTATCAAGCTCCTTACCAGAAAAAGAAATCTAATGCTGCAGGTAGTCTTGTACTCGTTAGTACAACTGTGCTCATTAATATCAATCTGACATTAAACGATTTCCTGTTTTATGTCAATCGAAAATAATTGATTCTGTGTGCTAAGCAGCACTTTATGTCAATTACTGCTCACGCCACCATGCACCATAAGCAGATTTTCAATTAACTCAGCTATATAAATTTCTATTTTCAGGCTGGTTGCAGGGTTTGCATGTGCAACCACTACTGAGTGAAAAACAATGCTCTGGGCAGACCTGAACCACAACTTAAAGTTTAGCAACAACAAAAAGTGCCTGTAAATTGCTAAGTTTATTTGCAGTTTGAGTAAGTCTAGCGGCTTATCAGGAGGCCTCAGATACTGCTAAACACTGACATGCAAATAAAGGTGATGTACTTTAACATATAACTTCTAATGGGTTTTTTTGCTTGCAAGTTCAGCACAAAATAAGAAAATCCAAGTATCAGAGATGTGACATAATTATCAAAGTCTCATCCTTACATATTCTGTGTAACACCTTTTTTGTTAATGAGATATTTCAGCAACCCTGCAATGTAAAAACTATCATTCCTACGCTTTCTCAGATCGTTCTACCGGTTGCTCTTCTGGAAGCCCATTCAAAATCAACACTGTGTCTTTCAAGTTCTCCAAAATTTTCTCCGGCTATCTCTGTTCTCTCACATAGACCTTCCCCCAGTCCTCCCATATAGTGGCACAGCTTTATGCTCTTAAAGAAGAGAATTCTCTTTTACTGCATTTTTGCACAGCAGCACAAAGAATCATCACTCAGATTAGGACCCTTACGTGACACTGTAAGTAAATCCTCACCGTTAGGGTGAGAGCCTGATGCTTTCACTATCTGAACCAGCTTTCCTAATTCCTTCAGTTTCGCCACCTCACTTATGTCCTTTCAACTCACGTTAACAGATTTCTCCCTTACTCACACTACTCCTATTATAAAGACATAGCAGGAATTAGAGCATTTTCCTACTTTATCCTCTCTTCTTGGGATCCCTCTATAGTCAAGGGAGAGAAAGAGTACGAGACTCTTGCACAACATGCTTGAGCACACCTACAGAAGCAATCCTGCAGGGGAGCCAATCATTTAAACAAAAAAAACCCAGCTTTTTGTCTGTCAAAGGAATTTAAGAAAGACAAGTTTCAGTAGGCTAAAATTTTCTTTTGGGGATGCCCTTAGTCCATGGCATTGCCCTTAAAAGGGTTACAAATGAGGAAGGGAATGCCAAAAAAAAAAAAAAAAGTCTTTAACAGCTACTGTGCTTTGACTCACACACCATTTTAGAAACACAGTTGATATGAAAGATAATTTTGACCCACTTTATTATCTGATATCAATAAGTTTAGGCATTTTCTGATTTGCTTTGCTTTGAAAGAACTATAAAGACAGTAAGATGTGTCTTTTCTTGGAGTTTGCACAGCAGAGCTGAAATACTGGGCACTGTGGACCTCAGACTACCAAAGCAACAGAGACGGTAGTAATACAGCCCTGCTCCTTGCTGCTGTTCATTTGTAAATATTCAACCATTTGCCATCTTAAGGTAGAATCCAGCTAAGAAATCTGAAATTAGCTTCAAAAGGAAATAAAGTGTTGAACATATCCCCTTCCACCCTCTGTGCTCACTTCTCCAACAGTATTGGCGATCATTATAAAATATTTAAATTTGGATCAGGGCCTTGGAAAGAGTTCCTGCCCTCCAAATAAATGAAAAATATATGTAAACACGCACACACGCACTTAGAACAAAAGGCATAAAATATCTGTTTGAGAAATCTCATGCCTTTGGCAGATAAAAGAATACCATTACCATATCTCATCAGTCTAACACTTAAACCCTGTACTTTTTTAAGATGACGTACATTGTAAAAACATGCCAGGGAAGTTAATAAAACTTGGACCTTGTGCTGGCTGAAAATCCACTCCATACTCCAAACTTTTTTTCCAGAGGAGAATAGATTTACTTATCTTGAAATGCAGCTTTGCTAACCTTTTGTCATAGCCCAGTAGATACTAGCCTCGTCCATAGCACAAGTCGCATCTCGTCCCAGGAGTTCAAGGTAAATAACATCTGACGTTACTTATTTTGGAGAAAGCATTTCTTCCTTCCCAACTCTCATGCAGCTAGTTCTGTTCTCAAGGCAACAAAATTGCTATGTGACTCTGGGTGAAAATGTGCCTACTGACAAAAAGACGCTCCACTTGGCTTCTTACAAGCTTGACGTCTCCTTTCTCCTAGTGCATATCCATGCCATTTCATCTCCCAAGGTACTCGCAGGCAGAGCAAGCAGAGTCTGAAAACCTGATGTGCACATTTGCAGGTTTGCAAAACTTCTTTTAAGACTTCGAATACGAGCAGAGGTGCAGCATTTCTTCTGGGTTTTAATGGAGTTAGGGATTAACCTTTCCCTTTCGCTTTCCCTGTTATTTTTGTTTCCAGTTACAGTGGTGCTGTTTACAGCACTGAGACGGCAGCGGAAAAAAGAGCCTTTGATTATTTCCAAAGAAGACATCAGAGACAACATTGTCAGTTATAACGATGAAGGTGGTGGAGAGGAAGACACCCAGGCATTTGATATCGGCACGCTGAGGAATCCCGAAGCCATAGACGATAATAAATTACGCAGAGACATTGTGCCCGAAACACTTTTTATGCCACGGCGGACTGCAACAGCGCGAGATAACACGGATGTCAGAGATTTCATTAACCAAAGGTTAAAGGAAAATGATACAGACCCAACGGCACCCCCGTATGACTCGTTAGCAACCTACGCGTACGAAGGTAATGGTTCTGTGGCCGAGTCCCTCAGCTCCTTGGAGTCGGTGACTACGGACGGAGATCAGGACTACGATTACCTCAGTGACTGGGGGCCTCGGTTTAAAAAGCTGGCAGATATGTATGGCGCAATGGACAGTGACAAAGACTCTTAATATGTTGCCTTTTTTTTTTTTCTTTTTTGTTTCCCTTCCTCATTTTCAGAAACAGCATTAAGATATGTGAAGTGGCTATTTCTTTCTATTTCTCCACAGCTGTGTGAAGGGGTTCTCTGTTCTACCCGTTCAAATTGTCTAATGACTGCAGTCTGCGTGGCTCAGCCATCAGAAAACTTTTTCTAGCATCATTTTATGAGCTTCCAAGAGGCAAAATTCTTATTTTTTAGTGCATCCAGTTTACCAAGCCAATCTTACAGGCACGGCAGTAGTGGAGGGGGGAAAAAAAAGGATCAGATGGGGAGCAATATTTTTACTTGTTCTGCTTATATTGTAAATTGGAGTATATTACTGTTTAAGCTCACTTGCTCTTTTTACTTGTATTTGGACTATTCAGCTCAGACAACTGCTCTGCCGATTGTGTATTGCACATCCCAATGTAATGAGGTACCCTAGTTTACCCTATGTATTATAGTCAAAAGTAGTGGTGATGGAATGGAGGTTTATTATACAAGTAGAGTAAGCTGAGAAAAAACATCAAACATGTATTTTACTCACGAGGAGGGTAGAAAGGCCAATGGTCATTTAAACCTAAGTGTTTTTCTAGAACTCACCATTGCCCCCAATGCACTGAATCATACTAACATACATATATATATAGTTCATTGACTGCTATGTATATATTCTTCTGACCTAGCATTGCTGGAGAGATGCGTGTGCGTGCATGTGCGTGTGGTCAGTAGCCCCAATATCCAATTCTTAGATGGTTTCCCAGTTCTAACCCAGACTTGCCTTGTGATATGGGGAAAGTCATCTAATCCAACGCCAGATTAGATCGTGACTTGGAGGAAGTAGCGGATCATAACTGTGCTTTTCTTTGTACTTCTCCAGTCGGCCTCCCCCTGCACATCAGTTCAGTGACGGCCACTGCACCGGGGAGGTGGGAGTCAGGCTTTTCCTAGCCATCCACTTCTGCCTGTTCTCATGTGCAGGAGGGGAGCAGTAGCCTCAAGGGGACTGCCACCCACTGGGGCAAGAGGAGCAACTGCAAAGGAGGAAAGAGTGCTTCTTTTGTCCTGACCTTCCCTGCCTGGATGCCCAGGGTGGCTTCCCGACTGACTCTCTGCCCAGTTTCGCTATCTGTAAAGTGGGGAAATAATGCCTACCTCATCAGGATGTTGCAAGAATTATCTAAGTCATTTGGAAAATGCTTTAGAGATGGAAAATGCTGGCATTCTGCCAGAGGAACTAGTTTCTCGTGTTTCAGGTGTTTGTTTTCTCCCCCCGCCCCGATTCAAGCCCTGAATGCACAAGTAAGCAAGAATCAATTGTCATTCCAGTGGCCTGAAAAGTAGGGTTTATAACTATAACTCATTTTTAAAAATAAATTACTGGGCCAGGGTTGTTAAAGACTTCACCAAAAGGTAGAATTTTAATCACAAGTCTCTCTGTGTGTGTTTATCTGCTTTGCCAAGCTAAGTAATTTTTGTCCGGGGTAGAGAGGGGGAAGATGCCATAGTCTCAGGCCAAAACAATTTTCTTTATAGCTTGTGCACCACTAAGTATTTCTGTTGGATTGTCAAACGCATGCAGTTGCTGCTCTTCAAATCCAGCCAGCTAGGAGAGGCTATCTGGAGAAAACCCTAAGGCACTGCCATGGGACATATCCAATTCCAGCAGCTAAAAGCCACCCTGTATGCCAAAGCAGGGACACAGCCCATGGCACTGTGCCAAGGAAAGAAGGAATTTTTTTTTTTTTTTTAAGTATACCTCTTACGTAACTAATCTCATTTATTTCATTTTGAAACAATATTTAATACCAGAATTACAAGCATGCATCTACTTTCCCCCTCCCCCGAATCTAAAGTGAATCAGTTTGAAAACTAAACAGCAGCTCCAATTTACTCTAAAAATAAAGAGAAAAGGGAAAAAAGTTAAGAAACAGAAAATTAAAAGGGATGAAAAATTAATCCCTAGAATTCATTACTCCTAGAGAGTTAAAGAGAGCAGTAAGGTTCCCGAGCATTAGACTTTTACAAGCACGATGACATAATGTCACGTCTTGCGACCCAGCTCACAGTGAGGAGCATGAGCCAGCCACACTGCGGTGCCCGGCTGGGACTGGGAAGGACTCCTTTGCGGTGGGGAGCACATTTATAGGTTTAGGGCAAGGCAGCTAACGGCTTGCAGAAGCCCAGCATGATAGATTAGATGGGTTTTCAGAGTGGAGGGGCCCAGAGTTTCAACGGGTCCCGAGCCCCCGGTCTCCCTGACGGAGACCTCTCCCGGTGCTTCACTCCAGCAGAGCGAGGTGCCCAGCTCCATCGCTTAGGGGGGCTGAGCCTGTCGCACCCGTCACGGTGGCAATGGCACGACTAGGCCCTTATTATGCCCTTCGGAGGGCACCCCAGTCATTTAAGATTATAAAAGCCTCTGAAAGTCTAGCCCTTCACAGCTTCCTTGCGATCAGAGGAACCAGGAGGCGAACTGTCCGAAGCCTGGCTCTGGCACACAGGAGTGACCATCTGGGTTTCAGCCACGCGGAGGAGCGGCAGATGCTCAGCATCACCCGTCACAGGTCCCTCACGGCGGGCTGCTCTCCTCATAGTCGGTGGAGGCAGAATATCCCTCGGGGGCTCTTCCAAACGGCTCCCAAACACACGCCTGCGTCTCACCCTTCGCTGCGCGGGGTTGCCTCGAGCAGGTCGCCTCAACCTCAGAGTCCGGCTGGACGCCCAAAGCGAGCCGGCGAACCGTCCCTTCCCCTCCTCAGGCCGCGAGGAACAGGTCGGCGTGCGGAGGGGACGGCAGAGGCGGCCGCGGAACCGCACGCGTGTTTAGCCCCGCGAGCTGCTCGCGGGGAAGAGGGACTTAGCGCCGCTCGGCTGAAGCCAGACCTTGCACCCTGAAAGGGCTGGGCCACCCTGCAGGTAAACCTGCATTAGGCACTCTTTGGGGTGGAATAACAAGACAGGAGGATCGCTGATCTCCTTGTAACTACGTTCCTATGGTTGTACAGTGATTTTGTCCGATTTAGTGGTTGTTAGTAGCAGTCCAAGCGCAAGGGGCTTTTTTGTTTTTCTTTTTTTTTTCTTTTAATTGAAAACTGGTTTTTTCTTGTCCATTGAGTGACACAGTAAATAATAGAGAGTGGCTACTCGTGCCTGTTGTGTATATATATTATATATAAAATTATGTTATGTCACCACAAATAGGGTGCCTGAATAGCAAATGGATTCTTCTAGGAAAATTCAAGGCAAACTTGCATCTGAATTATTATTCATCCATCTAGGTTTTAAGGTCTAGTTTCTCCTGCAAATTAGACAGATTTAGCATCTCTCACACAGAAGAAGAGTTCAATTCTGTCTTTTCTTCTTGCTTGGCAGTACCACAAAGTGCAATTTATAAAATCAGTACTGCATATTAAATATTGAAAGTGCCATATTGCAGTGAATACAAAACTTTGCAGTAGTATTTCTTTGCACTTTGTTGCATGCCGGCGTGCTAGATGATAGAACCGAGTATTTAACAATGCTAGAATTGTCACTTATAGATAAACAAGTGTTAGACTATGGGCTATGAAGTGGGTTTCAAGGCTGTTTTAAGCCTGCTTTTCTTAAAACCACACGTATTTGAGAAGAAATATTATTATGAAGTTTAGCTAAGCCAGGTAGAGAGATGAGCAATGCGGTTGGCTTTTAATTTGTAAAAACATCTGATCTAACAACAGGGGACCTATTAAAAGATACCAAGGAACTCAGTGGAGTTAACATGAAACAGGGGCATGTTTACATGGGAGACTTTTCCAGCCTTGCTACTGCAGAACAATAACATCTCTACACTTGAAATGGAATAAGGTTTCTAGTATAGCTATTTCATCCCAGCTCCCAAACCAGCCATTTTATTCCAGAAAAATGATTTTTTTACTCCAGAAAAATTATTATTTCAGGTTAAAACTGATTCTGTCTCACAGCAGCACCAGTATGGGGAGACACGGCAGCACATACCTCCAATGCAGTCGTGCCAGGACATCTCTCTGTGTAGACAAGCACTTGGAAGAGAGCTGCGGCAGAAACATGCAGTGAGCTCCAGACAAGGGAATTTGGGTGTTTCCACAGGGCTTTACCAACAGTACCACACGACTGGGATGTGTTCCCACACCTGACATAGACGGAGATGTGTCTAACCATGAGAAAAACAAGTTGTCTGTGTTTTCTACTTATCACTGGTTAAAAAAAAAAAAATGCTGGGAAAGATTCTGAGTACAACACTTCACCTGTACCAACAGCAGTATTCTCTAAATTTGTCCTAAGAAACAGATATATTTTTCTGACTTTTTTTATTTTGTTAGTTGTCAGGTCTTACTTCATTCTATGGACAGGTATTTCCTGGCTGTTAAATGTGAATGGGAGAGGCAACCTTCAAACAATCCAGTTTTGGAAGTAGCAGGCTCCATTACAAGGCACAACATTTCCATTTCTCTGTCACAAAAACAAAAAAATCCCACAAAAATAAACTAACTGAGTATCTGTAGTACCATAAAAAGCAGAACGGTCATAAAGAAGTAGAGCAGGGAGAAATGGCTTTGGGCATGCGTGTCTGCACACGTACAGTATGAATAAAAAGAAGGGAATAATGCACATTGGAAGCCGGCCATGTTTCAAACCCAGATTTATCCATGTTGAGGAGGGCCAATGGTGCACAGTCACTTCTAACACTTTCACGCTTCCTACATCAGCCAGAGGGAGATTTGCATGGATAGAGAGACAGACATCATCTTTTTCAGACCAAGCAAATTAAATCCAGGCCATTCCATGCAGCTCTCTAGGAAAGAAAGTCCCTTTGTCATGATTATTATTAAAACATGTTAAATTTCTGCAGCAGATCTATCTTGATGGCCTTCTGCAGGGTGAATTATGGACAGCGATTCTGAGCAGGTAACTCTCTGCGAACACCACTGTGTTAGCTCTTCCTGCCACCATCTGTTTTAAATCCCTCCACATTTCCTTTGGTTGTAAGTAGTATTGAAGTGTTTCAGAAGACCACTGTCCCAACTGGATGCTGCCATTCCCTGCCCATTTGTGTTTCAATTAAACACTGCAGGCTGAGTTCCCTTATTAAATGAGAGCTGTCAAATTAACAGTCATTACGCTGCTTCCAATGAGTATGAACTAAGTCATTAAGTTGTGAAAGGCAGGGTTTTCTTCTAACCCCTCCAGACCTGTGAACAGCAGCCTCCTCCAATAAATATCAAAGCTACAACAGGTTTTGGGTTTTTTTTTCAGTTTAGTCTTCAGAAAGACTTGTTTTCTTAGAGATTGTTTCTGTACTTAAAGAGGAACAAAAGCATATTTAATGTCTACGGCCTCATGCATTGCTCCAGAGGGAGGGCAAAAACCACAGCAGCCAATGCAATGTTTTTAATGTCAGTCTCTCCCCTCAGTAGTTTTATTTAGGTACAGCTGAAACAACCTTGATCCTGCCCATCACTTGGCGATATTACACTTTTCAGCCCAGACCTGCGTTTGTCATACACTGAACACTTTCCCAAACCGTTCATTAAATTCAGCAGTGGATATGCAAAAGCCATGGCTGGGGTTACAGGGAGTACAAGAGTCAGAGAACTGGGAGTTTCAGGAGGAAGAACAGAAAGTGGATTGCATGGGGGGTTGGGGGGAGGTAATCACTCATATGCAAGGCAGGCCCGTGGCACTTAAAAGCCACAAAGCTGTCATATTATGCATAGAATTACTGGATTTCAAATGAGTTCTTACAGAACCTGCTCTTTTTTTTTTTTTTTTTGCATGTGTCTTTTGCTTTCTTTAAAAAAAAAAAAAAAAAGGAGCTGCTAACTTCAAATTTCTCCTTCCACAAAGTCAATTCGACAAATAAATCTTAAGTCCAGCATACAGAGAAATTCTTTCCAATCCCATGGGCTTTTGACCTTACCTATGAGACTGCACTATTTATGTAAATATACCTGGAGACACTTTCTATAAGCTTTTAGTTTTCTATGATCTATTACTTTAGTGTTTATTAAAGAAACAAATGTATAGAATTATTAAGCATTCAGGTGAACACAACAAAGAAACGACACTGCAAACACAAAATTGTTCTGGATTTTGACACATAAAAAAACTCTTCAGAATCACTGTACTGTTTTAATTCTGTGATTACTTTCATTGCTTTGAAAAATTAAACTTAAAAGAAAGGCCTTATAATAAATGCTATGTGCATCTTAACTGTGTTACTGAGCGAAATCAATCTGGCAAACTCCTATTGCGATTTGTGATTTTTAAACCCTTAAAATAAATGCTTTTCGGTATTGATTTTTTTTGATTAAAAATACTTCCAAGCATAAATTGAAACTGATGCCGCCGCCTGGGAAGATTTACTTGCTGGCACGCTCCAGCCACACAGTCTCTCGCGATGTCATCCCCTGGTTATGCCAAGGGAGCCTCAGCATCGGACAGATCCGGTCACTGCTCAGCACAGAGGGACATTTGCGGGCAGTAAGATTTTTGTCACCCAAGAGATTTACACCTAGAAGCTTCCCTGTGTTGCAAAGGGACCCATGCTGGAATGATTCTCTCTTCTGCAGCGTGGATGGGCAATTTGTTATGGTCAGATGGCAAGTGTGCACTCTTCTCCCTTATATTTCCTGTTCACTGTACTGGCTTCTTTTTTGGGGGTGGGGGGCAGGGGGGAAAGAAATTTAAGGATTTAATGAGAAACCAATTTGAACAACAATTTCTCACAGACAGAGTGAATTTGCCTTTTTGCAAATTGATTTTTGTAACAAGTTATTTATATGATACTACTTAATAAATCGTTTTTTCTAACTTGGGGCTTTTTTTTCCTAATTCTCTCAATCTCTGTTTTGTATTTACAATGCTATCATAAAGATAAACCTTTGAAAAGATTCTGCAATCACTTTAAGACACAGGGGTAAATTGACTCAGTCTTTCAAATGCCATTTGTTAAGTGTCTGGCTTGCAACGTGCTGTAAGAGCAGTAGGATCACTATTCAGTGACCAGCAAGGCCTCCCAAAAGAGTGATATAATTTCAGAAGGCATCATTTAGTGATGCTTACTATGTAGAGGATATTAGTCTAGGATCGCAAGCCACATTTTGCATAGCCAAGGTTTCCCAGGAAGTCAGCAGGAGCTTTGTCAAAGTAGAGCATGTGGAATACCTTCCTTGAAGCATATAAAGTTCATATAATTTATAATAGCACTGTTCAGTTATCTGCCTTTCATTGTATGAGGTCCAAAAAAGACTTAAAGGCTCGGTTCACTTATGGAGACTGCAAATGTTATTTGCAATATCTTTTTACATAAGGAGAACAACCTCCAGAGAAAATTATTCATTTTAACACTTCTTCACTAAAAGATCTGTCTACATCTCTAGAAATTCCATCGCGTTTCAATTTCTTCCTAAACACGAGGACAAATAAAAGAGTAGGAAAGGTCACAACAAAGCAGTACTTCATCAAAAGCATTAGAACTAACCACAAGAAGTGACCAGTTTACTACTGAAACCCATATGTGGTTTATGAAAGAACTGAGTAACTTTTGTAACCAAAGAGATGAATTAGCCTAAGCATCCACCTCCAATCTTTGATGGACCTCCAGAAGAAAACTTCTGTATGAATAGCCCAAGAACCCAGCTTTTTTAGACACTCGATAGCAGTTTATAAGGCTGTCAACACATAGGTCTACATGTTAATTAAAAGTGTTTGTTTTTAACTGTCTCATTATCTGAACACACCAAACCTCGGAAACTTAAGCACTGCACTGTACGTGGAGGATGGATCTCCTGCCCCTCCGCAGCCTCCAGCGAGGACACACACTTGCAGGCGTCAGCACGCAGAGGCTGCGGTGAGCCCACCGCCTGGCTCTGGTACTTTCTGCATTAGAGCAGCCCTACAAGATTGCACAAAACATCAGCTTGAGCTTTTCATCTCCTACACAGAGACAGGGGCAGCAGCGGGAATCCTGGCTGTTCACCTGCTGAGAGGTGGTCCAGGCTCCGCAACCCTCCACGTGTACTGAGGCTCCGAGTACCAGAAGCAGGACAGAAAGACCCGACCACTTTTATTTACGTGAAAGAGGAATCTGCCATATTTCTTATCTTCTTATTTGACTTACTATACCAAAGAACACCTCGATCACAAAGAAAAGGCAATTAGAGGCTAGCATTTCAGCCAGAAAACATATTTGATTCGCAGACATTGATTTACCAGGTTTATCTATGCAAAATAACTCCTCCCACCCCCAACAAGCAACACAGAAACCACAAGCCCCCAACATTCGTCTTTCATTAATACTACCAAAGTCATCACAGAGACAAGTTAGCCAGACAAGCCATTAAAGCCTACTGTCTCTTACTTTAAAACAGTTTAGCCAGTCCTTGTTGAATTTCAAGGACAGCTCAAACAAGGAAACCAAAGAAAAGAGCAGTGCATTTAACTGATACTTTAATACTTGCATAAAAATTGCAGGAACGATCACTTACATGAGCAGCCGAGTGAATTCAGTGTTGGTCCTTCCAATTTTAATCTCAGATAATGTTACTTTTGATGCTGTAAATGAAATCCAAGTTTGTCGGATAAGGTACAGACATTTAAAAAAAAGAAAAAAATTACCTATTCTTATCTAAAGCCTTTGAAGCCTTTCCTCTTTCTTACCAGCCCTAGTACATCTTTGCCTGTTTTTATCACGGCCAGCTATCTAGCAAATACCCACCCTCTACATTTTCTTTTCTCTGAAGTGACCTCACCAACTAACAGGTTCTCAGCAGCTCTCTGTCCCCACATCAGATCCCCAAGCATCTCTGTCTCTCCAAACAGAAAAGCTGATTCCACTTTCCTTATTCCCCGCAAATTAGAAAACAAACATGAGCATTGTCAGAAGTCCTCAGTCACTCACTATTTCAGAGTTGCTCTAGTACTCATTATGCATTTTTTTAACCTTAGCAAACCACAGAGCACACAAAACCATGTATATGTTTGCTAGCTGAGGAGATACTCATAGCCTGATAGCACCTTATCATGTACCTTTTATTTAAGCAAAAGAGAAAAAACTTACCAGGACCAGGTGAGCAGAGTCAGGAAGACTATATGCAAGGGGACATGGTGACCTGAATTTTCCAAAAAGCTTTGGGGTGTTTCCTCTTTTATAAAAAGGAAAAAAACCCAAACAAACCAAAAACAAATCCCCAAGAATCACCTATATACAGCTTTCCTTATACCCCCTGCTGGAACTTTGCCTTTCTTAACTTGAAACTTTGCTGGCTGTCTGCTCATGCATGCATCTTAATTAATAAACAAATGAATAAATCCCCTCCTGATTGCTTTTACATGTTTTTCTAAACATCTGCTTCTACCTACATTGTTAGACAAAGCCACTCTCTTCTACAACTCAGCTGGGGAACTTATTTCACTCTCTCTCAGGATGCAGTTGGGTATTTCATGTCAATTATCTTAATTGGAAGCAAGCTTAACCCATTTCCCAATCACAGCTCCAGCTTATTAGAACAAACAAACTCTCAAACCTTCTTTAATAAAATAAAACAAAACCCAAAAATGCCCGCAAGGAACAAACCTAAACTTTGGTAACAAGACATTGAAAAGAGGACTGAATAAAAGAGCTCTGGTAAGTGAAAGAGTGGGGAAGGCGGTGTAGGGACAGAAGGAGAAAGCGGGGGTCCGACCGGCCCGCTGTCTGTATGTCTGCTTGCCGGTGGCTCGCAGAGGGTGCACTCTTCACCCTGTTCCTCGTTTCGTGTACTTTTCTCCCCCACGTACCAAGGCATCCCTGTCAGAACCAAAAAAGAGAGCTAGGTGCACCTTTGTTTTGCCCCTGCTGGGCATTTTGATGGCTCAGCTTTTTCATAGAGTATGGAGCCAGGTTCTCTCTGCCTCCTCCAGCTCACACCGGTCCTAGACTTTATCGCTCACGTTCAGATGGACATGAACCTAATACCTATTGCCAAAGACAGAAAGCCTAAAGGGATAAAAGGAATCCAGTGACAACAGGGCCGAGCCACCTGTTACTGCTCCCAGTGATGGCTGGGTTAGCCGTGCCTCTTCACATGGCCTTCGTTCTCTTGCTTACCCATTTTTTGTCAGTGTCAAATGCGTGAAATCTAGAGTTTCCCATACCAGACACATCCCTTATCACATATCTGTGAAGACAACAGATTTCAACTTTTCTATTTGGCTTCAAGTGGATGCTACCAGCTTTTTGAGAGGCACCCACGTCTTATGCACACGCTGGATACTAGTCTAAGAAGCTGTGCGTAGAAATTATTCTACACATTCTACTATCTACTTGCACAGAGCGCAGGGTAAATGGGTAAAATATTTAGCCCACAAGGTTATAATATTCTGCCCACCCACAGCATCTGCCAGGTACCGATCCAACGATGAGTGTTTCCCCCTTGCCAAGGTTGCACGTTCAGAAATAGTAACTATGATGCTATTTTGATTTTGCTGTTTTCTGGTATTGTCAACCTTTCTCTAAACAATTTTTACAGTTGTTTTTGAGTAGCAAAGAAAAGTCAAAACTACACTTCGAGATTCACCGTTCTAATATCTTGGTATTTAATCAACCTGTAATATAATATTGATTACAAATGCCCTAGAGACAAGAGATTGGTACTTGTCTTTAGAGCAAATACTTCATATAGCTTTTTATTGCAGAAAGAGCCTTTCAAATGTTTTGATACCAAATATCCACCTGGCCCATGGGCTCACTCACTCGCGCAGTTGGAATTTTATCATTGATTCTGCAGGAGTGAAATGGGATTCCTGAAAGACAATACAGGTTAACTGTTTGATGACCAGCATGAAGCGCAGCGGAGGACAAAGGGACTCAGATTGTCGATGTTGCTCCTGAGGACTATGAAATAAAAGAACCACTTGTGAACAAAGATCTCTGGCAGTAGGATCATAATATATAAAACATTGTGCCAAGACTTCAGCATTTCATGTTATTGCCCCTTAACTATTACTTTGCAAAGCCAAAAAACCCCTCGTTGTATGTCAGCTGAGACGACATCAAATCCTGTAAGCCGTCTCCCTTCTCTCTCTCGGTTCCTCCCCACTGGAAGGTCACGTCCCTGTTGCAGGCAGCGCTTGCTTTGTGCCAGCTCTCACCACCCCTCCTGCATACCCAGCCTCTAGACCAGCTGGACCAAAGCTGAACTGCAAACTTATTTCATTCAGCTCTTGTTCTTGCATATCCCTGCTTTTATCCTCTAGATAGCCTACAGACATTCATAAACATTTACGCTATAAACTAACTGTATACACACAGAACTGTTATGCTAATGCTTACTCAGTCTTATCATCTTACTCCATCTTGTCTTTTGAAACCTTGCCGGGTACTCAGCCCACGCTCTGGTTTACCCCTACAATTGTGAACGGACTATTCACATTTTAGTGATGCACATAGTTCAGGGCGCTCACTAGGTACCTTTTAATCATTGGTAAAGTCCAAAACACCTTTTCTCTGTGTGCAGTACTGCCAGCACACGAGCTATTCCTGTCATTGCCGGAGCTACTGTTGTGATGAAGTGAGAAAATGTGAACTCCAGAAGATATTTTGATTATTCAAGGAAAAACACTTTCCACTTAGTCTGCCTTCCCACTGCCCAACCTCTTCGGGACAGCAGAGAGTTAGAGGCCACCAGAACTCTTTCTAGGCTCCTTAGCAAACAAGGCACATTTTTTATTTGGTGCGAGGGGTGTTGAGTACAGGAAAGAGACACATATGATTCCTCCCACACTGAAAGCAAGGCCCAGAAAGTAGCTTTAGGAAGCCCTTTTTCCTACAAAAACAGTGACAGCTAGTGCTCTCTTCCTACTCCTCCGTAGTACCTCCTCCCGCTTAGTACCAGCCATGGAAAAGGAAGACAAGAGTTGTCTGTATTTGTCTCACCTGAGGACAAAAGGGGTTGACACTGCAGGAAACAGAAAGGTGTGCTGAGGGTCAGCTGGAGAAACGTTGCTCCTGACAGAAATATAACGTGGACTGTCATGAGAGGTTAGTGGACATATTTACATCTCTCCCATAATCCTGAACCATTAATACTGCAGGCACACAAGAGCTGATCAAGGGGAACTCAGAAATCCAAAGGGGGCTCCAAAAAACATGGAGTTGATTTCTAGAACATGATGGGGGCTCAGAAACTGACTTTGAATTGTTTTGTATTTTATGATTATTCAGTCTGTCAGTTCACTGAAACTAAAGGCACTGGTCCTGGTGCATAAAATGAAAAATATGCACAAATCTGGGCAAGATTGGTGCTTTTTTTTCTTCAAGTCTGGGACAAGGATTCAAACTCTAATCAGTCTGAACTGTTATTTGAAAAAACACTTCCACACTTATGAAGACACGCTGATATCCTGCAGATATGAGAGTTTATACTCATGACAAAATTATTACATGTACTGTCAGGCACTGTCTTTTCCAGTCCTCAAAAACCCTGCTGCTTTACTGCATTAGATTTCTCATCTGTTTGCTGTAGCAACTTCAAGTCATTTACCATAAAGTCAGAAAAAGAATACAAAGAAAAAGCAGCTTTGGAGAGAACTCACAAACACACGAACAGACTCTAGGCCAGGGTTCATTAACACAGTTAATGCCATATTTGCAAACTTGCTCCATTTGCAGGGATGGCTACAGCGCTCACTTTGAAATTGGCTCCATACAAATGTACTGGTGTATCCCTCTGCAATAAATGACAAAATGATAGCCTGTTTAATTTCCTATTACATCCTGGATTAACGCGATACCCTCCTTTGTTGCCAATGGTTCTGTACCTGTAGGAGGATGCTTGTCTAATCAGATGTTGCTTGCCATGTCCTAGTTTTATGAAGTTAGCTTTGTTCTGCTGTGCTGTAATTATATTTAAGTTGCACTGGGCTGTACAGTTTAAATGAACAAATGACATTTTGGCATATATTGGTTGTAAAAGGTCTTGGAGTTAGTTTGTTTAGAAGAGAAAAAGAGGAGAAGGAAATGAAGTCCCCAGTCTCCTATTACAGTGTTTGGACAGACGGCTGTATCTGTGCAGAGCGATAGAGCAAGCCAAGGAATAATTGACCAGGCTATTAAAGAGGGAAAAATAATAATGTTACCAAACATTAGTGTTACTGAAACATTTATAGCCCCATCATACAAGCTATTCTGTAACTGAACAGCCTAAAAGTCACACATGTGTGTGTGTTTACACAAAGAGGTTCTTTCTGTGTTACAGATAATTCAGACTCAATAATCACTTTTTTCAAAAGAGTATTTTTGTCAGGGAAAAAAAAGGCCAAACTTCTTGAGTTTTCTCGTATTTACTTCTACATATGCTTCTATATACATGAAGAGATGAGTCTGCCAGGCATAAAGACACACTTTATGACTCCAACTTGTTGATAATTCTACGGAGAATTAGTATGAATTTGTATTCTGTGCTTCCTTAGCTCTGGCTGAGTTGAAGGACTTGATTCTTAAATAAATATTTTAAATTATTTTAAAATCGTTTTAGTTACTCTAAAAGAAAAATTTCATCAGGGAAGCACTATCAGTCTTTTTAACTGCAGTGGCACAAATAGTATCTTTATAATGTGTTGCCTATTGTACTTAAGGCTTGAGCTACAATAAGCACAATGCTCCTTCAAATTCCCCCATCTAAATGAAAAGTGATTTTCTTTATTCAAGCCTCTCCAACTAAGAAAGAAAGGGAGAGGAGATAGATACAGCTCTTTGTAGTACCGCTTAGATGTGAAGGTTAGTCATAAAGTGCAGCGCTGTTTTTAAAGGTTTCAAAATGTAAAACAGAGATGCATTCGGACCTGCCTCATAAATGGACCGTTCTAGTTGAAACTTTGAGAAATGAATTCCTGGGTCTGCTTCTGTTTACTGAGAAAGAAAACACTGTGGCCTTCTGAGGCAAGATCTTTAAAGATTTTCGATGAGATTTATGTGGCAGAAAGAGCTTTCAGAGACAAATCGATATAACTAAGTACAGCGCTCTCATACAATCACGCTGATCAGGAAAACTGGCCGCATCATCAGAGGGCTGTCATTTTCCCACTTGCATTGTGTGAGATTGCCTAAGGTTTCTCACAACATTGCAACCAAACCCTCCGGTTGACAGCAGCCAGTGACAACAGGGGGGTCAGGGCAAAGGAGCTGTTTCTTCTCCAGCTCGTGGGTTGCTATACACATTTCTTTTCTGACAGACTTGAGATTCCCACTCCCTGGCACCGTATTGCCAGCGCAGACACATTCTCAGATTGCAGCTGTCCCTCTATTAGATAACCTTTATAAAGAAATATAAGGCTAGAGATTGCAAGGAAAAACATATTCTTGCACTTTTTATACATTCAACCTATTTCTTTATTTGGGGATTTTTTTTTAATCAGTCTATTTGCAAAGAATAGAAAGACAATGCCTCATCTTGAATTGCTAAGCAAGATGTTTCTGATCACCAAGTCTTCACTCCCTCATCATCAGATGAACTGATTGCATGGTGTCTTTTTTTTCTTGCGCTTCTACTTCATTCTACTTCATGTTAATTCCCACTGCATGGCCCCTTGGCATTGCTCTGGTTTTGTTTTGCTACTGTTAGGTGTTTTCAGGTTGGTACTGCTGATGAACCAACTGGTAAGGGCAGGGCTCTGCTGTTCTCAGCACTGCACAGAGAAAATGGCAGCTCCCATCCCTGCAAACTTAACAAGCACAGGTAGCAGATGTCCAAAGGAATTCAGGTGTGAAACAGTAAAATCAGGAAATTAAGGATTAGGAACTCAGCCTGCCTAGTCACTTCTCAAAATCCTGTTAGACATCTGCGTGGCTTAAATGTAGCTATGAACCTGACCTGGCCTTTCTTAAATGGGAAAGTGTCCAAAGCAGGACACGCACACTGAATGCCATTCTTGTGTTTCATTGCAGAGCACAGACTCTGCCTGCTGGTTCAAATGCACGCACCAGCCTCGCGTATGTACCACAAGTTATGCAGAGCCTATGCAAGTCTGGGCAGCTTGCAAATAATATATGCACCAGTGAGAAACTAAAGCAATTGGAATATAAAGTCCTACTTGACAAAAATGAAGGCTATAGATTTTTTTTTTTTTTTTTTTTTCATAACTGCGGCAGCTGGCTTAGCAATACAAGAAGTTTGCTGCTGATGGACATTAAAAGCACAAAAGAGTGTGATAAAAGAGAGACTATTATGCAGTATTTCTGTGGAAATGTCCCTCACAGCATTTTAAAGTCAGTTCTGCTACTGAAGTATTAGTCTTAAAAATATGAGAAAAAGATCACATGTAAAATTAGTCAAAATGCTTAGCTGTACTGGTGATAGAAAAAGATGGGGAGCATACAAATTAGGGAAAGAGAAGAAAAAAGAAAGGAACTGAAAAGAGTAACACAGGGGAAAAGAGAAGCCTCAGGAGGACAATGAACATAGCCTGTAAATATCTTCAAGGTAACAATGTAAATGAAGGAAGGAAATTACGCCAAGTCTCAGATGAAAACAGAAAAAAGAAGTAATGGCCATAAGCAAGCGAAGAAAAAGTTTAGGTGAAACATGAACAAAAATCTAAGAGTAATTACGCTAGTGAAAAATTCAGAGGTAGCTGAGGTGCAATTAATGCACATTTTTAAGAACACTGGACCAAGAATAAAACGATGAAGAGAGCAGATCTATAAAATTTATGTTTTGAGATGAAATGAAGAAGAAAATCTTCCCTGGCACCCTGTCTATGATTTTTCTCCACAATGGTCTAATCAACTTCAGATTGGCACAGTGTTCAAATTCTGTTACTTGCAACATACCTGTTTTCTCATTACACCTGCTTGTCCGTAATTTTTTTTTCTTTTGTGACAGCTGACATCAGTGCTATTCTTTTCTTTTTTTTTCTTAATCTTATTTGACTTCTCATCAGTTATACTTCAGTCACCGCATCTCCTCAGCTCATCATTTTGTTCCCTCTCCATCCGGCTCCTTCAATCAGTATATAGATGCAGATGCTTCTTTCACAGGGAGCACTGATTTGACTGTATGTTCCTTCAGTTGCATTTGCCTCAAGCATTTTAAATTCTGTCATGTTCCAAGAGAGCCTGTAGCTGTTCAGGTGTAAGAGGTGACTGTTAAAAGCTGTGCAAATGGATGACCCTTGTTCAACACAGGACTGGTTTTGAATAGGTCTTTTCTTTCGAGAGACATCTGTGTTTCACTAAGCACGTTACGATTTAGTACACAGCATAGACGTTGTTTCATCAGCACTATCTCCTTGATATTTTGACAAACTGTAAATTCACGCTTTTAAAGTCTCAGTTACTCGCATGCCAAGGTTTCATTTCAAGGTTCAACTTTCAGCTCAATATAGATGTTTATTAAAGTCAAGGGAAGGATCCTATCAACTCAGATTGAGTTTAGAATGAGACCTTATACTTCTATTCAAGCTTAAGTAACCCAGAACATAAATTTGCCATTTGGATCCTTTACTGTGCAGTCAGTACAATAGCTTCCACTTCTGCTATCACAGACAGCTTTCGAATTCGACGGTCTGTTTTAAGTCCTCACACAACTCTCCACACCTTTGTATGCAAGTGTTCAAAAACCCATAACAGACTTACACTTCCAATACTATAAGGTCAAGGAGTGCTATTTTCTGCTTTTGCGGATGGGCGATTGACTCGCAGTTTAAATGGATTTGGGCACCTACACGACCTTGATGACCTGTGCCAAAAGGACTTCTGTGGTGTCCCAGTAGCCCTCAAGTTTTTCCTGGAAAAAGCACTTGAACGTGAACTTCCCAGCGCGCGGCCGTAATGCAGAGGAGGCCGGCCGGAGCCACAGCCCTCCTGTGGATGCAAGGGCAGGCTGGCGCAGCAGTAGGGAGCTCCCGCCAGCCCAGGGACGCTGACGGGAGGCAAAGGGGAGGGAAAGGAAAGACAGAGTTCATAGTCCCTTAACATTTTTCTCCTCATTTTGCCGTTCTAAAGTTGCCCTTGCTGGGGTTAATTAACAACTATGCATGCTGGTGCTAAAGGAACAAAGCAGACTGCAGTTTTTACCCCTCTCCCGCATTTTCCATAGCAGTGACCAGACCTTGGGATGTAACCTCTGTAAATGCTCTGTCATTACCTTCCTCCTAATTAGTCTCATGTCATTTATGAGGTATATTATCTGGGGATTTTATATGGTTTAACACATTAAAAAATAAAGCTTCTTGACATTTGAAAATACTCTCACTTTGGAGAAACTGTCATTCCTCCTCACATCTGCACATAAGGGGATGGTCGGAGGAGTCATCTGGGGATAAAGAAGCATCCTCACAGCAACGGCTATGTAAAGTGTTAAGGAGGCTATGCCATGCTGGCTCAGTTTGAGCACTTGTGTCTTATTACAGCTACATGCCACAAATGTTTAAAGCCTAGATTCAACATATCTAACTATGGGCATTGGACTAATTGGAAAGATAAAAGAGCTGTCACCCTTCGGTTCTCAGACACGAGCGGGTGATTCATCCTGCCTAAGCCATGAACTAGTCTCTGGAGGTGTTGGCTCCTCTCTCCACTTACCACAGCAGGGAGCTAAGGGCCATAGCCAAGACTTCAGCGTCTACTATTTGGTAGGATGCGTTTCAACCTTAGAGTTTAGTATGGTGTATGAACTTTCCAGGAGTTCTTGAGTTTGGGGTATTTTCTTTTTCTATAGATGCAATGTGCCACGAGTTCTAACTTCAGGCACGGTCCTTAAAAGCCTGTTGTGCCAGCCCACGCTTCCCTCCGCCGCTCTGCATGCTTCTGTGCATGCAAGCTGGAGACAAATGTTACTGAAAATTCATCCCAGAGCGGCAGAAGCCCAATCAGCACACCTCCTCCACCATGTTGGCGAAGATACTTAAAAAATCAGAGGCTGTTTTGCAGAGCCAGGTACGTTCCCAGGTTGCTGGTATTCATCTTCAGCAAAGTAACAGCGCTCAGTCTTTTCTCCGCTATCCCCTCCTTGGAAACATGAGAGAGATCAGTGAGGATTAACCTTCTGGAAGTGCCATGCCAGAAGTCAAAAGAGGAGCTTCTTGTCTCTATACACTGGAACCTCTTCTGATGGGGCGTCTCCTCCAGACTTGCCTTCTCTACATATGCCTCCTTGTACAGAAAAATTGCTGAACAAAAGAAACTGAGTTAAGGTGAACATCTTGAGTTGTATTACAAGTTTTAAGACAGAAGGATGTGATCTATTCTGAAAGTCCCTGATGATTTATTTAGTGGGCATATTTTACATTGTTTCCTTTAACATCACAGAAAAGGTGCCTTTAGAGAGGCACGGCTTTTATCTCATCTCCTTTAAAATCACACCACAGAACTCGAAAGAAAGGCTATGCCATGTCAGAATTTAAAACATTCACCTTATGGCTGTCACCCAAAGTAGATGAAATACGTGCCACTGAGTTTTAAATGATTGCTTATGCTGCCAATCATAGTCAGGTTCTCAACTGAATAAGTTCCCACTGTTTCCCTGAAAGTGAGGAAGCTGAAACTTTTTATAGCAGAAAAGGATCTGGCCCTTAAGTTTCAGCATCTTCCGAATCCAAAGTAATTTTATCCACTTGAATAATTTATCATCATAACCTATTTTTCATTAATTTGACTATGCTCTCGTTCCTCTTGGGCTTGGTACTTACCGTGTAGCTCTACTGCGAAAAACAACGATGTGAAATTAGCACTTTCTTACTCAGCAGATCCTTTTCCTGTGTGAAGTCAGAAAGAGTGCTGCTTAACTTACCATAAAAAGTACTAAAATCTTCCCCCCCGCCCCTTCCCTGCTTTCCACCCAGTAGAACCAATACAGCTGAGGGGAAGCAAACAGGACAGGATTTTTGTCTCCTGTATTTACGGGACTGTTAACCGAAGTCCAGGGCCACCTGGGCAGCTTCCAGGTCTCTGGGCTGTGACCACCACCGCGCTCCCGCCGCAGACAGCGGAGGGCTGGACGTACAAGCGGAGCTTGCAAAGCCGTCGCCACTGATGACACGCAAGTCAAAACAACGCGAGTTCCCGATCCTAGCTGACGTGCTCAACGCAACAGACAGTCACGCGCTTAAAATTAATCTTAGGTGTAAGCGTTGCAGGACCAGGGCCACTCCAAGTCTCGGGAGTGAAGACCAAATGAGGCTATTTGATGACGTGCTGCAAAACATCTCAGGTGTGAATCCTTCTGTGCCAATCCTGAGGGATTCGCTTAGCTAAAATAGATTGTGGAATCAGATTGGGGGTCCCAAAATCAAATAAGATTTGGGGACAATTTCTTACATCGTAAGAGAGAAACTGATTGCTCTTTCAGAGACAGATGAAGTAACACTGGCATAAGATCTCTTGTAGAAGACAATACAGTTTGAGGCAATACTCCTTCCAGTGTATTTAAATTTTTTTTTTTTTTTTTCTACTTTTCAAGATAAGTTCTTTTGAAAACTCACGGTTCAAATTCAGGATTAGCTTCCCCCAAGAAAGCATATGCAATACATAATAAAAATAGGAATTTTCAAAACATCTTTCAGTTTCCCTTTGCCATAAGACACCGTTTATTACCAGAACGTTCTTCAAGTTTAGACACTCTCTAACATACGACTAAATCTGAAGTCACTTCGTCTGTCAAAAGGTAAAGGGCAAGTGAGTTATAAGGGCAGGTGGGTCATCAGAAGTTGTTCTCTTTGGACCCAATGTAGTAAAAAATATCCTCAGTCTTCCAAACAACTAAAGTCCCAAAAGGCCAGAAATCCTAGCTTTGCAACAGGCCAACCTCTTCAACACAAAGGTCAGTATCATTAAACAGAATAAACAAACCAATCCTATAGCCAGAAATGACAGATCTGCCTCGGAGGCGAAGCAGTCGTGCGGAGTCTCTCTCGGCCCCCTTCACTCCCGCACTTGCACAGTCCCAGCCTTCTTTATGCACAGACGCACTCTCGGCCGTTTAACTCCACGCACATGTATGCGCACATAAGTCCGTAGAACGCGTGCGCGGGTGGGACCAGGCAAAAATCCCCTCAAAGCGTGGGAAGCTGCGAGATAAGCCATTACCAGACAGTACAGAAGCAACCTCTGATCGAACTGAGCTCTTCTGCACGTGCGCTGTCCTCGGGAGTCCTCCTCCTCCTCACCGCCTCGCAGGAAACACTATTTCGGCCAGAGATTAAACCGCAGCTCGTGAAGAGAGAGCGGTCCTGCTTCTGCTTTCAGCTCTCACCAATTTCTGCGTTCCCGCTAGCCTGCCTCGGCACCGGTGCCCGACGCTGCCAGCCCGCGGGCTGTGCTCAAGCACGCGGCGGGGGTCTTGCCCCCACCCTCCCCCTCCCGTTGCTGCCGCGGGGGCTGGCGGGCGCCAATCCTCCTCCTGCGGGAGCCGGGACACGTGGCAGCCCACGACTAAGAAGAGGGGATGCTCTTCTCTTTCGGTGGCCTTAACCCACAGCCTCCTTCACCTATCTGTGGCCGTTACTGGAAGGCAAACAGTTCTCCAACAATTATTTTCAAGGAACCAAGGAAATGGCTTAGGCACTTTGAAACCAAGTACTTTGCATGAACGAGAGCACAGCTGTTCGCGTGCTTATTTTCTTTTGTAACCATGCTGGAAGTATATTATACGTGCTTAGAGCCGTACTAACCCCTAATGGGTTTGGTGAGGATACGATCAGCCTTAAAAAACCAGCAGCCATTAACATCTGGCCGTGAAGCCGGAGCAGAGACGCACCTCGTCCTGCGCGCGTGTGAGGGAGCCAGCGCCAGCTCACACGGCCGCGGCACACCGTCGCGGCACACCGTCGCGACCCAGGCGACGGTTGTCTCGCACCGTCACGACGCGCGGAGCGGCGGGCCTCGGGGCCGCGCGCCCGAGCTGCGGCAGCAGTCGCTCAGCCGCAGAGGCCGGCAAACGCGAACACGCGGGCTGCGCAGAGAGACTCCTACCGAGCAGCACCAGCCACTTGAATTTTCTTTCGCTTTTTTTAATTACTTGTATAAGCTTTCGGTACGATGTTACGTAAAACCGCATTCTAGTCTGCCGTGCGTGAGATTTAAAACGCCCACGTTGATGCGGAAATAAAACCACCACTAAATCCAAAGCTAAACGCTGTAAATAAGTAGCTATGTGGTACGAAGAGAGGACGAATCTCAGATGGGACTTGACAGGCGCAGGTTTTGTTCTCATTTCTACTCTTGACCTGTTCGGCGACTTCGAGTAAGCCGTTGCTTGCTTTCTATTTCTTTCTGGGTCAGGGACTGCCTGTCATTTTGTGTTCGTAGTCGCTGGCATGAAAAGCGCCAGCGCTAGTGAAGATCCCTGGATACTACTACAATAGAAACAATATTTAAATACCTGTTAAACAAACTATGAACACAGAAAAGACTTTTTTCTTGGGAAAAAGTATCATGTTGCAATGAGTGAAAACTTCAGATGTTTCATAAATAAATAAATAACATAAATCTGCATTTACCCCAAACACACATATTCAAATATGTTCCTAATTAAACTCTAGATACCTATTACACCTTTGCTAGATTATTTCCCACCTCTGTATCTTATTAAAGTTTTATCACCTCACTTCTAATAAAAAGTATTGATTTGCTATATCATATCTTTAAGATTTATGCTCCGGCTACGCATAAAACTCAACTCTTAATGCATTTTTCTAAAGCCATCATTATCTCAAGCACATGGCACAGAATTGTATTTACGTTACAACGAAACCCCGTATTTTTCAGTACATATTTGAAAGTTGTTAACAAATTTTTCTGTCCAAATCAATCTGCTTCTCAGCATTGTTGAAATAGGCCTTTTCCTAGTGTTTTTGGTAACAGTTCTGCCTTTTCTTACCTCTCCTTGCTTACATGTATAAATGTCCATTTATAAGCTGCCAGCTGAAATAGATGCCAAACTTAATCCAATTGCATAAATTCGCAACATAAACTGCAAAAAGTACATCACTACATGCCTGAAGACCTCACAATCTCTCTTAAAACGTCCGACAGAATCCCCCCAAAATTGTAGTGGAAAGATTCAGTATTTTATTTGCATGGGTGCGCAGTGAAGCTTTTGTTCTCGCTGTTGGCACTTGATTTCTGATATAAATGTTGAGGCATGACTTGCAAGGGCAAAGAGCTCAAGGTTATTCATTTTCTCACAGTGGGCAAGGAATTGATGCCTTATCTGCTAACCAAAAGTAAGGATCAGGTAACTTTGAAGTAGGAGACAGTAGTGCTACGGACCACATTAAAAACCAAATAAACAAACAATGAAAACATTGAAAAATGAAAAAAAAAAAAATTGAAAGCAATGGGAGCAAAAGGAATGGGAAGTTTTGAAAACCAGTTGCTGGGTAAAGCCATACAGTTCTCTGACAGTTTTGAGGGCTTGTAAGGTTGGCAGTGTCCCACCATTTTGGATGTCTGGTCAAACCCTGATTCAAAAAATGGTGAGTAATAACACATAGATTGCTTTCGATGGTTAGTGTACAGACACCTACTGAGACAGGATATTGGTTGTAAAATCTGACACATACTGACAGGTGGAAAACATTTGAAATATTTGGCTTGGTTTTTGGAAGAAGGAAGAAGAAAACAGTGTTGAATGACAGGAATTTTAAACATCAAAGATTAAAACAGGGGTTTTTTTTCTTATTTTTTCCTTTGGATAGCATGATATTTATTTTTTCTTAATGATGACAAAGCTCAAAGACTCTCATGTATTTGACAACGCTTATAATCACAAGAACAGAAGGTAAGAGCAGCAATTTTGGATGACTTGTCCAATGAAGTCATTAAAAATTCTTATCTTTGAGAATTTTAATTAGATTTTTTTCTTTTTTTTAATAAAAAAAAATTATAATTGGATATTGAATAACATTAGCATTTTCAAGTGCTGCTGGATTGGGAGATGGCTGCTTTTTGTTTGCCAGTTCAAGTATCCCTCTGGAAACAGAGCTGCAATATTTGAATTGTAATGCTAGTTGGCAGCAAAAACTGGTCACCATGTCAGAACTGTTCTGACACAGTAAATGGCTGAAGTAATGACAGGAAGAAATCTGCAGGGAAGTAATTTTTTTTTTTTTTTTTTTTAGAAATGTTGGCTCAGCTTGCATCAGTGGGGTCCCGTGGGTTCCCATGACCACCATCCCCATCTTTAAATAAAGTAACAGGCTACGTCCAGTGACAAACACTCACCCATCACTGCTGCATCACTTCTGGATCACCGACGTATGAGCTGCTTCTGCCAGCAGTAAAAGTTCACAATTTGTCAGCTCAAGAGTCTGCCCTTTGCTAATGGATTACTTTTGAAATGTCTGCTGTAAGTGGAAGTTTTTATTTATTTATTTACTTTTTCCAAAAAGGTGTACAAGCAACACGCTCTTTGGGTTCTGGCTTCTCATAGTAGAGTCCCCTGTTTTAGAGATCTTCTCGATCATTGTTTCCCAAGACTCCGCAGGAAAAAGGGATGAGGGTGACAGTGCCCAGCCTGCACGGCCAAGTTCTCTTTTTCTCTCTCAAAGATACACTCAGGCACGGAAAGAGAAACGTAGCAGGCTTTCAAAGAAAAGATGATACTTAATCCACAGACCAAGGCATCCACCGGGTGAGGCATCGCTGCCCTACCACGGACCTCCTGAAGCCTGGACCCAAGTGACAATTTTGTCCTTGTTTTCATCTCTCAGCAACGGAATAGTCCCTCACTCCTGCCACACCGGCGCTGTGAACAGCGACAGAATCACATGCTTGAGGCATTCGGGTATGATCGTATTGCAAGTCACAGGTGTATCCTTTATACGCTTACTCATGAAAGATTTTGGAATCTTTTTGAGGAATGCGGTGAGGATTTAGACAAAGGGAAATACACCCAAAACCTCACTAGCTAGGTGTAATTTGGTGCTCCCTTTGTTACCTGCAGGAAGCAGGTGAAGAAAAGGGCCTCTGAGGTAAACCTGCTCCCTGACGGATAGGGAAATCTGAGTGGCTGGAACACGAAACCTATTTCATCTTAGGACCCCAGAAAGAATCCGTGAAATTTGAGGGTACCTGAAGAACCAGGCGTAGAAACAAAAAATCCAGGACAGTTGGAGAAGTCGTCACTCTTTTCTTTGTCTTTGAGCAGTCCTTGTCTTTTGACTTTTTAAAAACAGGGGAGGTATTTCATTTAATTTCTCTTCACAGACTCAGCCCACCTGTTCTGGCCGATACACTCAGCTGCAGCTGCGGGGTCAGCCTCTCCGCCTGCCCTGCTTTCCTGACACCCTGGCAGATCTTTCAGCGTGCCGATACCAGCCAATGCACTCCAGTCAGCAAGACGCAATGCTCCTTTCCCTCTGCTCCACCTTGTCTATAAGTTGAATTGACCAGTACATCTCCAGATTTGCAATCCATTTTAACTAGCGTCTTCATACAAAGAGAAATTATGTCTTCAAAATACAAGGAGTTAACCTATTTTTCAGTGGGAGATGGTCTAACGAGCAGCTCTGCAATAAGAATAAATGGTTTTGAGATGTGTCCATGACAGGTGAGAGATCCGATTCCCTGCTCCGCCTACCATATTGTTATGGCAATTTTTCTTTTGTGTGAGTCTAATAAGTAAACGCAAGTTCACTACGCAGCCACCAGTTTATTTTGCAGCTGCTTTGCAGGTTATTCACTGCATTTGCTTAACTGTGAATGAAAGAACAGACAGCAGAATCCAGAATGCCTGTCCCCTGACACCATGGCTCACTGGCCAAGAATAATTACCAGCAACCAATGACGAGACGTGTCACATTTCGTTTCTGTGCCTGTTCACAATAACATGTCAGTCATTCCAAGAGCTAAGCATTTAGGCTTGCAGGCAACAGAAGACAGCAGAGCACACTTCAACTGCAAGTTTTCACTACACTTCACGGAACAAAACAGGAACCACTTTCTGGTTATTAGTCCCCATTTAGGCAAAACTACTTCAAATGCTCAACGACAAATACATAACCCAGGGGGTGGGGTGGGCTGGGAAGGGGAAGCAGCAGGGTGGGATGTATGGGTCACGGAAATTTCTATCGCAAGACCACCCCCATCAAAGACAATGCACAATGGTACAACGTAGATGATCAACTCCCTAAGCTCTTACAGGGCTTTCCAAACTTCCACCAAACAGAAACTTCACAAGTGAACAGCTTACTTCATTTAAATATGTAGCCTGTATAATCAGAGTCTTTGAAGTAGGGAGACAGATGATCAGGATTTGCCTTTTGATCTTCCCAAATTGTTTTAGCAAGTAACAACTATGCCTGAAGTCTTTTCTGGAAAACTTTATTAGCAACAATGTTTACAACAGTCTTAGAGACCATGGTTCTCTGAGTATCGCTTGTTAAAAAAATCTTCCAGAAACTGAAATCTTACAAAGCGAACTTAGGCTCTGCAAATAACAATGATGAATTTCATGTGAATTCAATTAAAATTCCTCATCAAATGAGCTACAATTCTATTCAATGCTCTGTACATATGCACATTAAAAAAAAAAAAAAATAAAAAAAGTGCGCTCACAGGATCTACTGGATCCACACAGATCTCGGTCTTGTTCTTCGCTCACCTACTTGTACCCAAATCAAGTCAACGGATCTTGCATGAGAAGCTCTAGGTCAGAACAGATCAGGCTCTGGAGCAAGTAAAAAAGGACCTTACTTTATCAATAAGCCAGAGACACCTTCACATTTCCAAAAAAGCAGCCAGAGTTGCCTAGTTATAAACTACAGCTGTTCAACTGATTAGCATGAGCTCAGCAATCATTTTTCCCAAATTTAAGGCAACTTAAAGAAACAACTTTCTCTCCTTAGTGAGTGTTAAGGACTGTGCTCACATTACACATTCTATGCATCTCTTTAAATTACCAGAAACATTCACACCCGCTGGTTTTAGGCAGTGTGTACACAGAAAAACACCATGGTTTTGACATAGACAAAGGAAACATGAATTTCTTTACCTTTTATTTTGTTTTCTGCCCTCAAGACAAGGAAAACAAAATTTCTTCAGGCAATCTTCCTAGCCCATGCTTATACAGTGAAAAAAGGGAAAATAGTCCACTCATGAAAAAATGGTTATCATCTACATTTTATTGAGGAAGACCTAAAATTCATTAACTGTAGTAATGGAATGCAGAAATCGTTTTAAAAGTTTGTTTGTTTTCAAGCAATTTCTGAGCCAAAGAAGAAAAGAGAACAGTTCTGGGTTCCTCCCCCCAAACAGCATATCTGATAAATTCAATCTATTTTAATGCAAATATTTATGAATAAGCTCACAGTCTTCTTACAGCTGAAAAGTGAAATGATGTATAGGAAGAATGGAAGTAATGTTAAACTATGAGCTAACAATTCCACTGGGGTACTCTGGTGATATGGGATACGATGAGAGAAATTTGCAAAGCAACTATACACCTGAAAATGAAGTCACCTGCACGTTCTACATGTTAAACACATGAATCTGGTCACAGTTAAGAGGGAAAAATAAAACAATGGTGTACACAGTTACCCATAACCATCTACCAAGGCACCATTTCAACTTACTGCTAGAAGCACACTGGCAATTATACAAAAGAATTTGAAATACAAGACTTGAGGGTAGGGGAGTTGTTGCTGCTTGCTTTCCAAGCCTGCTGCTGTTCAGAGGCATTTCAGCTTTTTATTTACAGACTGAAGCTATAAGAAGTTACAATCACTTCTCAAAAGTCAGAGAACAGCAGCATCCAGCAGAGAGCAGCTCCTTGCCTTTATCTTGTTTTTATCCCCTCCTTTATGGTTTAATGGTTTATTATCACTCTCTAAATCACAGGTGGTGTTTGTGTTTTTTTCTCATCCTCTGAAAAGGATTTAAAGCATCAATCCATTATGAAAAGGCAATCATAGAAGCTGGAAGAAGTGAGGTAGTGCTGTGGGGTCAAGTTTTAAAAAAACCACATTTAAGTGCATCTCGCATTGCATGTGTACAAAAACGCGCTTATGAAAATACACGTATTGATTAGCTCAGCAGTGAAACTTTGGGAAGACATTTGGGTAGTCTGAACTTCCGAGCTACACTTGTGTCTATCTGCTTTGGCACCTGCAATAAAGTGCTTTCACGGATGCCCATTGCACACCTATAGAAAGGTGCTTCAGACAATTGCTTAATTAGTTGCTCAGCATAGTGTGGCCATTGGGCACAAGTCTTCTCCCAGGAGTCTGTATGAATTCTTTGGGCCAGACTCATGCATCCACACTCACGAAGCCACCTGGTATCTTATCACATATATCTGTGTTACTTAGATCAGAAAAGATGCATAAATGACTCACCAAAAAGGATCTGAAGCAGGAAAAAAACGTGCAGTTAAGGAAAACAAGAGTTGTATCTGTTTCACTTAGCAGAAGAGAAAGATAGAGAAATGACTACACGATACATACTAAGGGACTGTTTTAACTTAGAACTCAGCATAACAGAAACGAATAGCTCGACGCAGGCAAATTGAAAGTACGAACAACACACCAACATCTACAATGAAGCTGGTAGTCAGTGGTAAAAACCACCAACAGACACAGTGGATGTTCCACTTTTGGTACCATTCAGAGCTTTTATAGAAGAAACATCCGACTGTCCAATAGAAGCCACAGACACCAAAAATCAAGGGAACTGGGTGACTTAAAACTGTACGCCACCTTTGAACTACACCTTGGGGACAAATTCTGCGCTCCTTTGGATACAACCAGTTGTCAATGAACCTATCTGGAATAGCACCTGTATGGAGTTTCTAATACACTATTTGACTATTATGGTGACACTGGTATCTTCTGGACAAAGAAATCCATCAAAGTAGACACCAGTTTGATAGAGCAAGAAGTTGAGAATGAAACTAAACTTGTAAATGTAAACTCAGTACCATCTCTACAAAAAAAGTTGCCACACTCTTGCTTCATATTAATTTTTTTCTTTTTTTTATAGTTTTATAATACTGATTTAAAGACAAACCCTCCCAACCTTCCACACACACCTGTGTCACATTCCAGATGTGGAATCCACTATTTAAAACAAAACTGAGTGTCTTCTTTGCTTCAATTACTGTACCAGTTTCTGTAAAAGGACCTGAAGTTTACGGCTCTGGTTTAGCAGAGTCTATAGTACATTCAGCTGCAAAACTTAAGTTAGGTACATGCTTAAGTGCTCTGCTGAATTAATTTCTCATAACAGTTTCTCTGCCACAGCAGAGTTCATGCAGTAACTTTTCTGGTCACTGACAAAACAGCATTTGGACATAGGAAACAATGGTTAAACAGCTTTTCCTCCTACAGGCTTTTGAAATTAATACTTTATTACTTCATACAAGACAGTAAAAATAATAAAAAGAATCCCACAACTTTTCATAAAAATTAAAAGGATTTAAAAACAAATCTTATTAAAAAGCCAAACAAACTTTGCACTTAAAACCAAACTAAAGAAATTCTATATATACACACACTTTTTAAAGAAGAGATTATGATTTTCTATTTGATATCAACAGGCACTCTTCATTCATCATCTGCAAGAAACTAGGTTAGGTCTCCATAGGCCACAGTCAGAGTTATTAAGTAAGTAAATATGCCACTGCTTCTGTGCCCTCCTTTTATTTTCTTGCTTCTTCAGTCTCATCTGGCTCTCTCTCTTGATGCTCTCTTTCCCACCTCATTTCTTTCAACTCTTGTCTGTACTTCCGTTCAATGAACCGTTTCTGATGGGCCATCTGGGGAAAGTTATCTGACACAAGGAGAAATATTTTACATTAATAAACAAACTGGTAACACAAAAAGCCTCAGCTCTTTTTTTTTTTTTTTTTTTTTTTAAACTTTCATGATATTAGGGGTAGGAAGGAATAATGTTATTACCATTTTTACTCATCTATTTCTAATAATCCATAGTAAACCAGGGCTGTGTGTCAGAAGACTTTGGTTTCTTTACGATTTCCACATCTGTTTCCCCTGCTACAAAGCACTGCCAAATCTAATACACTCACAAAAATAAAATATAAAATCCTGGTACAGCAACATGGCCAGGTATTACCTGGATTTTACATTCTGTTCCCTTAGCAACAGGTGGTCGATACTGAAAAACGAATGTGAGACTACTGTCAATGCTGTCAGGGTTTTTTTTGTCTTGTTCGCACTCCAAAAAGTATGAGCCACTGGTTCCAAGCATTGTACAGATGTTTCCATTATTATGATTATTATTATTTTAGACCACGCAGAATCCACTAGATGCCCCATATTATGGCAGGGTTCCTAATGAGAAAGTAATAGTGTAGGAAAATGGAATGTAGTAAAATCTGTTCCTGAAAAAGTTAATGCTTGGCTATGTACCAGAATACAGCCATAGAGTAGTCTAAGAGCACGGATGAGTGAAGACTAGCTAAAACAGACTAGACAAGGCTGAGGTGACAGAGAAATAGCTAGGGGGAGGGATGCTTCTGATTTCAGACATTTGTCTATTGGCTGGTATGTATGTACACTAGTTAGAACTGAGGCTGTAAACCCAGCTTATATAATTGATCAGAATTGCTCTCAATCTAGTGCACAGCTGACAGAATATGACATCTTCTGCATGATCAGGGTGCTGACATTCATCTGTGTCTCTGTGCTGCAAAGACCTGTACCCTCCGGCCGTCAGAAAACAAAGAGCTGGTAGAGTACCTGGCAGCCTGCAGTTGGCGGTAAATCCTGCTGGGATCACCAAGAGCTCTGGGATCAGCACTGGCTACCTATCTGTGTCTGAGATGAACGCAAAAGGTTACTACACTGACCTTTAAAGCCATAAACAAATTTGGGAGATGTCTCGGCAAAGGACTGCTCTCTCTCTAGCTGGCTACCGAGAGAGAATTCAGCTGAGGCTACTCAGGGAGGAGTCCCTTGGCACCAAGCGTTTTCCTCCTCTTTCTGAGTCCCAGGCAGCACAGATTTGTTCAGCTAGAGAACATGGTGCAGAAGCCTCATAATCTGCAGGAGTTTGTGGTAGAGCAGAATGACTTTCTACTGCTTTGTTTTATTGGCTGGTGAAATCTGTACCTTTTATTATATAGTACAGGAATAAAAGGTTTTCACCAGTTATTTACAACTCGGGCATAGGAGGGTATATTTATTTAAACCAGAAAGCAATCTAAGCAAAAGAAAATTGTTTTTAAATTGCTGTTGCTTTTAAAAACACTAGTGCTTTGTTTAATGGAGTTCTGGGATATTTTGTTGCTCATGTTCATCATAAAATGAAAATCGGATTTTCAGCACTGTGCCTGTAACATGATTCTTAAGAACGCTGAAGAACTCAGCTTGGTAGCAACCTGTTTGTTTATAATCCATTTAAGATGTTGAGACAGAAATTTATGTAATAAACACATCATGGCTATCATATATAAACAGGTACATGAAAATTACTTTTACTTGACTTAATACTTATGCATTAAAAAAAATTAAACTATAAACTCCACAAACATATACGTAATAAAATAGGTGCCCATAGGAGCTGTGCAGCCTCCATCCCTAAAGATAGTCAAAACTTGACTGGCAAGGCACTGAGAAACATGACCTAACTTCAAAGTTGGTCCCTCTGTTTTGAGGGGGGGTTGGAGTACAGGCCTCTAGAGATCTATGGTATTCAAACAAATATGTATGTCAGAAAAGAGCTGTGAAGTCCTTGGACTGATAGGAGATGAAGGTCACAGCTCTCTGGGTGGTGATACTGTCACAAGAAAAAACACTCAAAGAAAACTTCAGTAACATTTTGCAGATATTGAGCAGAGAAGGGAAGTTACATTTTTCTACTTGTCAAATTCACCGGTGGTGAGAAGTATATGCCTAGCAGATGGATATAAATAAAATTCTGAATTACAGGGATTCATTGTCTTCTGAAATTTTTAAGCTCTGAGATTTCCAGATGTGGAGATAACAGATTAAAAACTTTTGGCATCTGAGAAATTGCCTATTTCTTCCATTGAATCAAATGCAAAAAATGTACTTCCCCATGTTCTTCTGAATAGAGAGCTTCTGCTGCACAAAATGCTTGTAATCTATTTGCTTATAGTACATCCACACCTGGCACTTTAACTCAACTGACCAAAGTTCTTTCGTATAAGAAGTTTGCAAACTCATTCTTTTCATATCTGAGACTCCACTGCAATGAAGGACTGCTCTCGTGCTGGCTATCCTGTGCATAATTTTGAGAGATGCATACACAGATCACTAGATCCTCAGCTGATATAAGCCATTCTTAACAGATAAATATTGACTTACATTGGCTGGGGATCTGCCTGTTAGATTTTAACCTCGTGTAGTGTATAATGTGAGATCAAATTTTATTTCTAAATTGGCAACTGAAAAGTAATTTTCCTCCTCCCCTAAATTAGAGGATGAGACAACCACACCATCAGAGACTACGCAGTCTTATCCCACTGCATATTTAAGCATGGAAACTCTCAAGGAGACTTCACCGAACAGGGTTTCCGCTAAGTTGCAACCTCTGTAGCTGATCAACTGCCTTTAAAAAATACCTGTTGGTATCATATTAACTTCATCTGTTACAAAATTGTCTTGAAAGTCCTAAAAGGAAAACCTGCTGCTTAGAAGCTGACAGCATTCAGCGTATACCCCCTGTTCAAATCTTATCCCCCACAAAACCTGCACCTCGCATTGCTAAAGTCAAAGCATGTAAACTATAAATTATTTTCTTTGATACTCAAATATCTTACATTTTTCAAGTGCGTCCATTGCAGCTCCCATTTCCGCTTGCTGAATACTGTGAAAGCCAAACAAAAATATGTTACATGAGATCTAAGCCGTACAGAATAAACTAAAGTTTCTGACAAAGTGGAACACTAGCTACTCTTTTGTAATAAAACTCTTTGGATAACCAGTAGCTAGTAATTCCCAGAGTGTATGATACATCAGCCTTTCCATAAATATGTGAGCAATAGCAGTACACCTCCAGTAGAATATTTTTAAACTTAGATCAATAACGCTAACAGAATATTCTAGTCCATTCTTCACTGAAGCATTTGCTTTTACTTGAGAGAAAAAAAGGAACAAAATCACAGAGGTGTGAACGCTATAAAACCAATGATATTTTTATAACCACCACCAGATTTGGTAGCAGAAAATAAGATGAGGTCTTTGGGGTTCATGGTTGAAGTCTTTGCAACTTTAGAAACCATTCTGAAATACCTAGAAGTAATAACATCAGAAAAAAAAAAAAAAAAAAAAAAAAAAAAAGACCTGAGAGCCTTGCACCCTTAACTTGCCAGCTTAAGTTAGACAGTAATCCAGTAGCAAAGCCAAAGATAAAGTCACTATTTCCTGGAAGCTGTTCTGCAGTTTCTAGTCTGAGAGCCACAAGTCAGTTAGCATTGCCAGCCACCTAGCATTGAGAGGCAAGTTGGCCAAAAAAGCTCAAAGACCCAAAACTATACAAATGTTGAACCCTTCAGGTGTTTCTGAGGCAGAAACTCGGAATAGCTTGAAGAAGGCTCTATAGCTTTCCTTTTCAAAAGCCAACCACACGCTTGTCTATCTCCACGGCTAGTCATTTTGGACACTGCCACATTCAGACTGTAACACCATGTGATTAATTTTTCACTATACCTTGGGCCTTTACCGCATCCTATTCTTTCCCCTTTGAAGTAAACAGCTACTGTGTATGTCCTTGCATGAGACGGTCCCACTGTCTGCAAAGTCCTGAAATAAGAAAGATATGATTTATTCAAGCAGTAAGTATTAAAAACCAGAATCTGTTTGCAGCACATACATCACCAAGCTTTCAGTCTGGTCAATACATATAGTGAAATTAGTGCAAAGCGTAGAGCAAGGGTTGAAAGATGCCTGTATAAATCACATTAACCCAGAGATTACCAGTACGGTGCACAATAAAAAGGAGAAATTTACATAAAATGCACCTTATCTATATTGGTTATATTTATTCCTCTGGGTTCACTCGGGAGCACCATATGAATGTCAAAACCTTAAGCTATAAGCAAAAATGCAAAGTATAACACAAAGTGCTTAAACACTGTGAAAACACTTATAATAAATTCATATAAATTGTGCATAGCTGTGCAATTGCAAATAATCACACCAATATGATTCTTGTGTGCACTAAAATTTTAGTCCCTGAGAGTTATGCAGTTAGCAAGGTTTTAAAAGGACTTTCTATTGGACATGGTAGCTCTCTACATACTGAATTATCACAGTACAAAGAAATTTTCCATCAGCTTTGAAAAGCTACAGTTTGTCACAAAACAAACTTTCCATTTGAGCTGAAGTCTAGGACATGCATCAACAACCATCTAAAGGGGAAAAAGATAATTCCCTAGACATGCAATGAATTGCTTCTGCTGCTGTTTCTCTCTGCTGTCCCAAATCTCTCCCCACTGTCAGCTCAAGTTCTGTCCACTACCTTGTTTCTTTTTGGAAGGAGCACCAATTTCACATGAATTTTTAAAGTATCTAACTATAGTACTCTGTTTCCACGCGCTGTGACAAAAGCAAATAAAAGCCACCCCAAATTTAAAAGCAATAGTACTGACTGCAGTGAAATAGATAACCTCAAGAAAAGGAATTTAACAAGATAATAGGAAGATAACAGCATATTACTAGCTCTAAGCTGTACTATAAAAATCAATTTATCATCACAGCAAAACTAAACAAACATTTGGTACTTGATACTCAGTGGGTTTTACAAGAATCAGGAATTGTTTTTATTGTATTCATCTCCCTCACTGAAGACAAAGCTGTGAGCCCTCATACAGAGACACTGAGGAGTCAGATTTGCAGAGCATCAGTTGCAATGTTAAAGCAATCATATTTCTGAAGTGCACTGTTTGTCACTATAACTGAACGGCTACATTTCATTGAAAACTTTATTTCAGTAAATGGGACAAATGCACTTTGACTTTCATTCTTCATAGCTTTTTGACATAATAATCCCAATAACACAAGCCTTGAACTTTCATAGCTTTTCTCTCTTCTTTTGGGGACTAACATTGCACCCATTCTTACATTAATTGAATGGATATGGATGCAATATACAAACTGAAGTTTATTACTGCCTCTCTGAAGCAGCTATTACACTGTTTTACAACTGAAAGAGAGAAGGGAGATCCATCCCATCCAGCTTCAGGTGTCTAACTGATGTGTACAAGTTAAGAGGTTCATTGCCCTGAGCTCTTCTATCACTAAACAGGAGGACATATGTGGGCTGAACTGTGCAGTGAAAATGTCCAAAACTTGTGTTGCCCTTCAGCGCCTGACTCTGTGGATTAGAAACAGAGCCTACAATCAGGATGTGTAACACAAGGCATTTATTATGCTGCATAATAATGTAGAGTGTAGAGAAACTTCATACTATTACTGAAAATAGAATGGAGGTAACTTGACTTCATACTCAAACAGCCATTGTTCCATTCACTTCATTTAAAATACTGCCATTCCTCACATTAAAAGAACAAATGTAGAATGATGCCAATGAAATACTCCATTTGAACGTAAAAATTATATTTTCCCTTGCAATTGTGCAAGGTAAAATGCTTACTAATTCTTCCTTGTAATGGCTTAAAATGCCTAAAGCTTGGAAGACATTGGTTCAACATTTTCCATCTGCAGACAGAGAGAAACTGGAGAGCTTGGATAACTACAATAAAACCCAACTATGGGAAAAACATAGGGTGACTGATCACACCTTCCTCCATATACAAGAAAGACTGATAATTAGCTTGTATCCATAAGATGCCAGTTCTTACTTGTAAAGAGGAATGTCTGGCTCTTTTCCTTCTGTCCTGAGAGTCAAGCAGCACTGCTGAAGCTGAGATTTAGGATCATTCCAATCTTGATTTAAAATAAACTCCTGTAAGAAGCTCACAAAGATGCTTTTATGATTGAGAGATTGTGGTAAGAGTCCCAAACAAAATAATGTGTTAAAACATAGTGGCAGGAAAGTAGGAACCTGACTGATCTTACCTTTAGCCGTGGAAAAAAGCATACATTCATGAAAGTGTGAACATATTCCAAATCTTTATCAATGTACAGGGCGGCAATAAAGGCTGGGGGGAAAAAAAAGGTACTGTCACTCATCCAAGGAGAACGTTAATGGCTTGCACTTTTAGAAACAAGTATCTATGAGTATTCTAAAGCCATATTCAATTATGTTTCACAGCAGTGATCTGATGAGGGTATTATTATCCTGCATACACAGGAAAAAAATAAAGTTGACCAAGAGATTAAGCGACTTACCCAAATCCACTCAGTCATTTAAAGAGCTAGAAACAACACTCAGCTCCTAATCTCACATTTTAACCAGGAGACCATGGATAACTTACAAATAAATCACTACTGGGTACCATAAAAAATTTTAGATATAAATCACTCCTGTTTGTGTGCTATACCCATTTGCTTAGAGGATCTGGCAAAAGCCAAGAATGGCTCACAAAATATATCAAAATATACAAGATATGGATTAGCTTGCTTTGCAGAATATTTATCACTGCTTCCACTTTCTTTGGAAAGAAGGTAGCACAAACTTCTATAAATGGGCTAAAAATAATTTAATTTCCATGTAGCTTTCCCTCTTGTGGAATGACCATTTTGAAACCTCCTAAAATGCAGTCAAATCAACCACAGAAATATCCACCTGCTGAAGGAACTTACTTTATCTTCCAACAGTGACAAGAACATATTAATGTAACATTGAAACTGCTGTTAAGTACCTCAACTCCGATTACAAGCTTTAACTTTCCAGACATGCTTTTGACCTGGTCATCATGACCCCTCAATTTCTAAGCCTACAACTTTGTATCTGCAATTACACCTCCTTCATGCTTTCATACAGACTTCAAAAATCTAGGCTAGTGTTAAAAAATCTGGTTTTCAGAGTTATAGGCATAATTCATTTGAAAACCCAAACATACATTTTTAATAGTGATTTGAGAGATTGCTAATGGCTTTCTTAAACAAGCCCCAAGGAAAAAGAAGCTGCATAAGTACTAAGCTGTTATAACCAAATTAACTCACATTCCAAGAGATCAGCCAAAGTCTTAGTTCGAAGAGCTACAGGTCTTTTTGTCTTGTCATTAGTGATGGCAAATTCTTGCATACCCAGCTCTTCTGCCACCTTGGCCTGTGTCCTGTTGTTCACCAAAGAACTTCTCAACAGCTGCAACAGAAAGAAGTTCCACTCAATAGTAACAATTAGCAGTACCAAACTATGAAAGGTATGGAGAGCTGGGGAGAAAAAGTTACTTGCATCGTTGTAGCCTCTCACTTCTCTCAGTTTACTGACATTTTGTTTTAGTACACCTCAAATGATTTTCATAAACACACACACACTCTGATTCTTTCTACTGCTGATTTTTCCTTCTGTTTCAATACTTCTCACTAAATTTTATTTATTCTAGGACTCATTATTTCTGTAACTATGTCTTGCATTTAAGATGCTTGTTTGTGAGCTTCTTTGCAATCATATACCATCTCTTCATCAGTCCTGTACTTTTTCATCTAACCTGCATTTTTCTAGTTTAAGTAATACACAGTTATATACATTTTTCCACATAAAGTATAAACACACAATATTCTGGAGTCTATAGAGCAGTCCCCAGTGTCCCTCAAATAAGAAATAAATAGGCAGTAATTAAGACAAATGCACATTAAAGCAAGACAGTCTAGTGTTTCAGAACAAGCAGATGAGGAAGCCGCTCCGTTCATTTAGCCAGAGAAGAAAATGTATAGCTGGACAGCCTGTACGTAATGTTTGCTCTACTGAAGGTGGTATAGCTGAGCCAATGCATCCCTGACAAAGATCTGGCTCTAACATTTTCAATGTATGACAATGTCCAGGACACCTGGACTCCAGCAGAGTTCCCTGAAGTGCCTAATCCTGGCTGCAGGCAGATTGCTTAAATAAACACAGAGCTCTGCCAAAGATACAATCCCATACAGCTTAAAGGAGTATTTTGGAATTTTAGGGTTTCATGCAATTTTCTGAACCCCTGGTTAAGGTGAGCTTTTTTCCTGTTTGTTTGCTTTTTTGCTTTAAATGAAACAGCATTAATTTAAGAAGTTAGGGATATTATGGGCGGTGGGGGTGAGAGGGAAAGAATGTCTCTCCCACTGTTTATGGGTAATCTAAAGTTGAGAAGCTGCATACATGTTTTTTCTCTCTTTGTCTTCCATATCACATTTTCTCAGCTTATTAGATCCAAGTTATATGCTACCTGGCTCCAGCATGTCAACTGAGCTTATGAAAATCAAGATTTATTTGCTGCACTTGATACTTCTTCTCTGACAACAGATAAATAAAGAACAGTATGTTCATAATTTGTTTGGCAATGATGTATGAAGCAGATACTCACAATTTGATCTTCATAAACTAGGCAGACTGCAGATAGGATTATTACCTGCCTCCCTAACCTCTGCTTAAACTCATCTACTTATTAATTTCCAAAATTCTTCCCTTTTATGTTCTTAAGATAAATAAACAATACTTTCCCCAGCAAAATCCTAAGTACAATATGCAACCTAGGAGACAGAAGTGCAGTATCACACATGACAAAAATCTGTTTCTTCTAACAGCAGAAGGATCTCTTTTGCTGTGTTTGCAGAGTATTTATTTTGATGGGAACCGTAATCATGATTAGTAGTAACATAAAAAGCAACATATACACTACACAGTGAAGCAGACATGGGAAAAAAACCCCACAGTTATCCTTCTAGCACTGTGATTATCAACTTGCTCCATATTAGAATTTGCCTCTTCTGTAAGTGTGATCTAGGAAGGAACTCAGTCCCCCTTAATGATACTGGGAAAACATGGTACCTGTGCCTTCCCAGCAAGTTTTTTAGAGCTAGTCTACACCCTGGCAAGACACCGCCTGCATCACTGCAGATGTTGAAATGCGTGACAGATGCTCAACTGGAGCTTAACTCTAATTACAAAGCAATTTTTTTTTATTCTTCCATCTTCACCCAGCATACTACTACCCATTGACTGTTGCATAAGCCAGTACAGGAAAAGCTGTATCTTCCAACAGCCAACAAAACTTCATCCTCTTCTTTGGCAGATCACTTGGCTATCTCAGAATATGTAGACAAGACTATGTTCTTCTTTCTTTTTCTTAAATGTAGTCAATTTACAGGCATCTCTCCACAAGTAATCACTACACACTGGGAAGCCACTGCATTCCCAGTCAAGTGGAATCCTCCCATCCTTGACCAAAACTGTCCTCAACACTACAGACACCATTCAGCTGATGTTCTGTTACTATTTCGAATGTATGGTCCCAAATGACAGAAGAAGGAACTCTGTGTTTGCTGTTTCTCTTCAGATCCCACATCATCAGCCTCCTTTCTCACAAGTCTCATTTCATTTGTCCTCAAATTTAAAAACATTCTAAGACAATTTTCTTTTTCACTGCATGCACATCCCCAGAGCTGAAATTTTATTCTCGACATTGCCTACTTCTCCATATCTTTATGTGTCTTCAGCATCCGTTCTGCTCTTTGTAGTTTCCCCTACGAACTTGGGCTGTGCAACTTGTTCTAGCTGCCAACACACTAATCATTAAAATATGCAACATGGAGACATTCTGATCATTGGTCTGTGTATTTACACCCATTAATAGCAACACTTCATATCCTTCCTGCCAAATAGTTCTGGAAAGATTTATCTTACTGTAACAACACTGATGCCTACATTCTTAAAAGTCACCTACAAAGCAAAAAAACCAACAAGTCTTGGATTTCTGCCTTATGTTATTGTTTCTATGAAGAATATTAAAAGTCTCTTCCCCTTTTAACTTTTTACTTCAAAAGTGCAGGCTTTATCTACTCTGTCTCCTGAATGGTGCAGAAGAATCCATACGAATGTAAATGAAGCTTAAGAACTGGTGAAGAAAAATTAAAATTACTTTTAGTCAGAGCATGTACTTATTTTCTTGTAAGCAGCTTTAGCCCAAAAGACCCAAGAAGTATATTCTTGAATTACTTGAATTCATTGCTTGCTAGAGACTTAGAATTGCTATCCCTTTATTGATTTGAGAAAACCACTCCACGTGGCTAAGAAACTTACAGTGCTACTTCCTAATTTTAACTAGAAGACTCGATTCATATTCCTGATACATGTATTGCTTTTTTATTCTACTCAAGACTTGAAAACTAAGAAAAATTTAGTAAGTCTAAGAAAATTTATTCCTCACAAAGCCATAGCTGCCTAGCTGCAGTACTAAATGAATCAATCAGAAAAACTACATATACTACCACCCTATGTTTAAAGTACCGTAAATTGCTGAAAGATCCCCAAACTAGGTTGTTCAGAGCCCAGGTAAGAGAAGCTGAAAGGCTACAGTAATCAACAACAGATGACTATAACAACAGTAAAATTAAATTCAAAAGCTACCACAGGAGCTCCAGATTGAAGACAACAGGAAAACCAGACTAAAATAAATTTTAAAAACTTCTTATCAGGAAGCATAACCCTGCCTGGTTGCAGGTTCAACAGACTGGAAGTCATGAATAAAAAAAGTAATGTGATGTGCCTATTCAAATAAATGGTTTAAGACACCCATCTTTAAACAAGAACTAGTCTTATCTCTCAATTTCATCACTGACATCCTTAAAATTATTGATCCATTTCACAGACAGAACAAAAATTATTGCACTGAGCTCATAAATCACCATTTCCTATTCATTGCAGTGCTCATGACTTAAAATTAACAAAGCCTTATTAAAGAGCAGTGGTTGCTGAGGCTTCTTTTATTAATCAAATCCAGAATAATTCACTAGCTGCTCCCATAATTTCAGTCTCCATCCCATTCTTGCTCTTCCGGAGAGCATGATTGATGGCAGTCTTACCGTTAAGTGCCCTTCATGATGATCGGGGAAATGTATGAATAAATACTCTGTGGCTACCAACTGCATTATGGAGTCACCCAGGAATTCCATCCTCTGGTTGTGGCCTCTGAAAAATGAGACATCAATGGAGCAAAATCAATAAGCACTCAGGAAGGAAAAAACAAAACCAGCATGCACACACAAATTAAAATAAAGAGTGATCTGAAAGTGAGCCTCGCTCATTTCCAAATGCATTTAAGACAATTTTCCAGTGTTAACCAGGTGAGATGAAAACACAGTTCATTACTGTTGTAACACCAACATTCAGGGAGAAAGCAAATCAGGGCAGCTACATATAAACACAATTATTAGATCACAGATCTGGGACTAATGGAAGGAGAAGAGCAGTTGACATCAAGTTTGTAATGGGATAAGGTCTCTCCCTGCAACTTCTTATAAGAAAATGAACTAATGAATGCAACAACTTCAATAGAGAAAAAGGTCTGTCCATTCACAAGAAATAAAAGGATCAGGGTTTAAACTCATGGGAGATCCTGGACTCTGTAACCACTGGTATGGTTCTACTGTTTGCTTTAAAACGGGGCCTGGCAGCTCTACACACCACAGAACACAAGGGCCGCATTTGGACCGAAGAGCATGATTTTACTTCTTTCCTCTGCCCAAATGCGATTCCAAGTATGTTTTGCTACTGTCTCAGGAGTGATGTGCAAATATCAATGATGCAGGAAGCTCAGAAGAACCACCGGGATGGCTCTAACATCTTCTATAGTCTTTCCCAAGATATCCACTACGGACTACTGTCAGAGACAGGATACTGAGCCAGGCAGACTTACGAACATAGCTACCCTATTCTCTTCTGGAGAACAGATATAACATCTAGAGTTTGTTTACAAATAAAGCAATCTGGGAATACTAACAGAAGGACCAACAGAGCTACAGGAGGACTCTTGCTGTGTACTCACAGAGTCAGATGGTTAAAGCCTACTGTCCTCAGAGTGAACGCACGTGCTAGCAGCCGAACATGAGTAAAGATGACTCCAATTGCCTCCTCAAACTCTGTAAGCTTTTGAAGAACTGGAGAGGTCTCAATGAGTTGCCTGTCAGTATTGGACTCCTGCAGCTGTAAATAAAATGAAGTGCAAATAATGACATACAGACACTGTTTCAGAACTTCTCAGAGGAAAGCAAGCCTTCTGTAAACCAAGGGCAAAGAATACAGTAAACAAGTCGTTCTTTGGACAGCTGAACTGAGAAAACCGTGTTTCCTCTGGCTTTTTGTCTTGAATAATTACCACTCAAAGAGGATGTGAGCTCTGATGTACGCTTTTTTAACAGTTGAGGCACTTATAACACATTGCTTACATGGTCCTGTCTCTACATGTGGACAGCATGGACTACTTATTTTCATAAAACATACAATTGTACATGGCGGAGTTTTCTAATATTATCACATTGTTTGCAACTGAGCAACAGATTAAAAAATTATTAAATAGGACTGGCAGACTGACAGCATGTCAAGATGAGACAAACCCCAAATCTATTTCTCCCACTTTCCTTCAGTATCAAAAAATCAAGGACAAATACTTAGTATACGAAATTCAAAAGGGCACAATAACACAAGAAAATTAAAACTATCACTTTGGGTCAGTATCTTTTCTTATCAGTTTCTTGTCTGATGTCATTGATGTGGTGATACTGTTAAATGGCTTTCTGGAGCTAGGAAACGGCTTAAGCATTTCCTCCAGCCACTCCGGGCATCTCTCTTGTATGGCAATGCCTTAAAGGAAGAATCATCCAGATGAGGATGCCTGAAGGAAAAGTAAGAATAGCCACCGTTTTTTAAAGTGGCATTAAGATCTTTGTTTTGGTTTTTTGCCTGTCTCTTTTCTATTAATTGATTGCATTCAGTTTGTCTTTTTCCTTAAACACTACTGAGCTTTCAGCTGACATTTTCATGGAACTACATATCCCAGGACCAAAATCCCATGCTTGGGTGATAATGGTCAGTTTGGAGCTCAGCTGCATGTGGAGCTGAGACTGCTTTTTGCTTCCTCATGCACAGGCCTTTATATTTATCTACACAGAATTTTATCTGCTTTTTTACTCCATAGTTAGTCACTCTCGCATTCTCACAATCAGACTGCAATTCTTCAGCCTGCTGTTGTCCCTGCTACCCTGAATAATTTGGTATTGTCAACAAACTGCCACCTCACTGCTCATCCTCATCCCTAAGCTGTTGATGCGAATAGCCTGTACTTCAGCAAAGATCCCCAGGGAAATCTGCCAGTGGTCTCCATCCCTTGTAAGATGTGGTCATTTCACTCCTCTTCTCCATTTCTTAGGTTTCAGCCATTCCTTTAAATCTTGTAAGGACTGACATTATGCACAGGGGTTGCTTGGGGTTTTTTTAATTCCTTTTTTTTTTTTAAACACATTTTTATAAACCTTTTTTGAGTGCCTTTCCAACAGCCTGTTAGGAAACCCAGCAGACAGTATCATGTGCATCATCACATGTGTTTTTGTCTCCTCTAAAATCTCTTACTCATTTGTGAGGGAGGACTTGTCTTTACATTTTGACTCTTTTTAAAGAGACCACATTTATTCAGGTGACCACTAATTATTTTTTCATCACTATTTCTACTGGCTTGACTACTGCCAAATAACAGGGTTACAGCCCTTCAGTTCTGTATATCTTACGCAGAGCTTGCTTTTTTTTTTTTTTTTAAATTGGCATCTCATTTGTCATATTGTTATGGTGAAATTTTAATAATTTTTAAAATGCCATTTTTCAGGCTAGCTGTGCCTAAAGGCTAACCTGAGAAGCCTGTGTTTCCCCTACTGGCAAGCAGAGAGCTAGGATGGCTTCTGGGACATGGAAGAAAATAAACTTTCATCACACAAGTTAAGGTAGTAGCAAGAAATGATAAGCTGCATACACTGACTGTCTCCAATCTCTAAGCGGAGTTCAAGCCTTCTTTGTGCAAGCAGAGATAAAAAGGTTAAAATAAAATAAAGTAAGAGAAAAGAAAGAAATCCAGAGTAGGAAGAATTTTCTTGGGAGCTTGTGACACCATGCAGGATAGCTGGTGCTGAATCTCAAAAGTTTATCTTCCCATTAAGACTCTTTTCTACTTACACTCACAGAGAGTTGGTCATAAAAACACTTCATGTGCACTGATTTGTTGCTGAAGATTTTGTCTATGTACCCATTACAAAATCCATACAAATATATGAGACATTTCAGATGGAGACCTTAAAGTGACCTTCTGCTGGGAGGGTGTGCTCACAAAAAGTTTCAAAGGAGTCAAACCAACTGCACAAAACATCAGAGATTTGGATGGACAAAAGAAACCTCTCAGATGTTCATATGACCCTGAAAACCTTACTATCTGACTGGATGACAATTTGAATACAGCTATTCTTGCAGCACCCCTGCACACTTGGAAAATGCTACCACGTTTGCTGTGAAGACAAGGAGCTACAGTGCAGAGAGGCTCTGTGACTTGCTCTAGGTCTCCCCTAGAATTCAGTCAGGGAACAAGGACTGGGAAACCATTCTCCCAACCTCCAGCCTTGTAAACTAACAACTTGTGAACTTGTATCCTTCAATACATGGAGGATAAACTAGCCTTCAGACACCTTCATAATTCCAGTGTCTACTTGGTATTAAAGCTACTGGAACCACCAAAACAACCATGTTATCATTGGACACACACACACACACAAAAAAATCAGAAAAATCAGAATCACGCTCTTATTCCATTCAACTAATATTCCTCCCTACTATTAAGGTTTCAGTCTTAATTTCAGGTTAACAAAATAGGTACATAAATTGTTTTTATACCCTTTTCCCCCAACTTCGAGAAGATGAACAAGAAGCCACCAAAATGTTACCTCTCACTAGATTTATCGTATAAGCGCAGTTATATATCAAACATGAGCAAAGGAAAGGTGAACGATTAACCTTCAGAGAGGCAAAGACTCATTATTTATTAAAAAAAAGAAAAAAAAACCAAACCCAAAAGCAAACACAAAGGCAAATATATATACTCCTTTGGCTACTTTTTTCTGAGATGTCATTACAATGAAAACCTATGGAAAAGCATCCCTGAAAGTAAAACAGAGCTGTGAAATTTATTAGAGAAAGGGATACACTTACTTGCAATGGGTGTAGTGGATAATTAAGCCATACATCCCGCAGGTCCTGCAAACATTGAGAGATGCCTTTAATGCTCAAGGGAGTCATTTAACAAATTCCACAGTACTAAATAAAATGTCATTACTTGAAATACTGAACTATTTCAGATGCTGACTCTGCTTATTGCAAATTCAATAGTGCTGGCAAACTAATTTTTAAAATCGTGTATTTGCTGTTCAAACTGCCTGTAGTTCTCCCAATTAGCTTGTGTCAAAGAGGTGGAAAAATCCTTGAACCAAATAAAAAGTGGTTAAAGGAAGAAAAAGATTTGTTTAAGCCTCAGGACTAACTTTATTTGCAAGTACTCCTCAATAGCAAGTTTGATTTCACCAAAGGCAAGGACTAAAGAAAAAACCGAACACTTATTTTCTTCTATTTCATATAGGTTTTCTTCACTACAGGCACTGAGCAGCAAAAACACTGAGTTACGACAGGCTTCACAATACTTCTATTTCTAATAAGCTTTGTCATTTCACAGACTGGGAGACTTTCAAGAAGGAGAATGCTGTATAATTCATCCCCTCACCACTGCCACGTGTATTGTTGCAGGTTACTTTCCTTAGGCATTATATGGGAAAAATTCCAACTAACAGCGATGTAAGACACAGTATGCAAGAATGGATCAGACTTTAGTTATGCAACTGGGTAAATGCTGGATGAAATCCCCTGTATTTTTTTCAAAGATATGTTTAAAACTTTTAGGGGTGGGATGATTTAACTGATGAAACAGGAACAGTCATTCTACATGTGCATCATTTCCCCAGAGCATGCTGCCTGGATCCACAGCACCCATCTCTGTTGTTAAGAGCAGCACTTTGAATGGAAGTCTGCAGGTTTCCCACGCCACCCGCCCTTCCCTACCTAAGCCAACCAACCAACAGCACACCTGAGGAAACACTGTAATTTTTTGCCTGAACCAGTGCAGCTTGCTGTCCTAAACATGCTATGCTACATTCAGTTTCCAGGAACTAAGTACAACAGGTGTATTCCTGTTCATTTGTGATTCTCAAGTAAAACAATGGACAAGAAAGCATGTCTTCAGTTATTTTTAAAATGGAAATCAAATTATATAAACACATAAATACCTTGTCATTGAAAAGTAAACGTCCAAATAATTGTTTTGCTTCTTCTAGGCTCCCCTCTAGATAAACAGCTCCTATATGAAGGGACCAATACGTCAAAGGTCAATAATGCATTATTACTTAGAAAATTACTAAGCACAGGGAAGTCAAAGATCTCTGCCTTCTTCATGTCCAATACATTTATTTTTTAAAAGCATGCTTTCTGTAGTAATACCTAATTTTCTAAGAAATTTAAAGCATGCTAAACACCAAAATAAATCAATGGTCATAAAATGCACAGAAAAACCTGAAATAGTTAAATCAGTGACAGAAAATGATACACCTAAAGAGCAAAGTTTAAACAAATTAGACCAGAAGCAATCTATTTCTAAAAGTAGTTTCCAGTAAACAGCTAACTATACCATACATGTAGATAATGAAAGCCATGAAATACATTTCAATAGCTAGCAAATAATTGTCATTTATTCTGTACTTTCAACAACATTACATTTGGCATATAAACGATGTATCAGGACTATTCCAAACCTCAATGTCTCCCCAGTATCACAATAATACATTGTCTGAACTGGAAACTGCACCTCTACATCTCTCAGTTTCTGGAGATTATGATAATTTTTTTTTTTTTTTTTTTTTTTTCCCCAAACTGCATATACAGCCCTCACTAGCCCTCCACATGCCCTTTAGTAACAATCTCTGCAAAACTTGTGCTAGCATATTATATTGTTCGGGTGTACCATATACACTCTGTATCTGCACAGGCACTTTATAAATTCAGTATCAACATTTTGTCCTTTGATACTCTTTACAGGAGGGCTTCTAAAAACCTCAAACTAGTTCTTGTAAGCACATCCATATAAAAGCAGAGGGAATACACAGCCACATGAAGAACACAGAGAAAGGAAGTCAATGTTCCCACATACAGGGAGAACATGGTTTGCCTTGCTGTGTCTTTCCCTCTCTCTTTCCTTTTAATTCCTCTCTAGGTCAACTACTTACTTTGGACTCTTTGGAGAACAGTTTGGAGGTTTGTAAGACTATCTTGCTAGAGGCATATTATGAGAGCACAGAATTTCAAACAGGTCCTAGGCAGCCTGCTTATACATTTGGTTATTATTTTCATCACAGGGAAGAAGCACCAGACTTTTAGAAAGGTTCTCAAGTAGGAGCTCCAGACCCCACATATACTTTTATAGTCCCTTAACAAGCTCCCAGATTTTAGCTATGGCCCTGACAAAATCTTATTGCTCAATTAACTTTGTGAACCACTTTGTATTGGAGGTTAAACAGCAAGCCTGCTCTCTTAGCAAATCACAATGCTTGCCAAATCATCCTCATCATTACATCCTAGACAAGCTGAAGTATATGAACAAAGCCACAGATACATATCTAGTGTTCCTGTTCTGTTTGTTTTTTTATTTTTAAATTAAAGATCAAAGCACTCACGGAAAGCAAAATAGAGTTAAAAAGAAAACTCTTATTTCTTGATAAGATGAAATGCAATTTGGCCCAAGGCAGAATGCACAGAACTGCTGACAACTAAGCCAACTATGATCTATTTTTCAAAGCAGGACAAAATGCTTTAGGAGCTTGTGTAGCATGTAAAGACCTGGATCAGGGCTAAACCATTCCCATAGCTAATATCATGTACAGTACATTTGGATTAATATGAAGCCAAATCAGTGAGATTTAGCTTGCTTTGTGTATTCAAACAAATGAAGTTTTATAAAACATGCTATTTAAAATAGAGCTCATGTGGATGTAACAGATCAGATTTCCGCCTTCCTGCTTATTTGGTCACCGTGGTCAGGCAGTCCTGATTTCTTTTCCAACATAAATTTATCGACTAGCGCAGCCAGTCACTAACCAGCATCTTAGTGCCCAACAGCAAATTTGACACAACTCCCCTTCAGCCTCAGCTAGAGGGTTTTGGTAGGTTTATTACACCAGCCACGGCATATTACCATGCTTTTTATTTATAAGGAAAATACAAAGCCCCAAAAATATTTACTTGGCAAATGTCATGTTTAATTCATAGCAGAAGGTTAGCAGGGCACAGAAGAAGCGGGCTGGTGACTCGGTTGGGAGTTCCTGGTGCATTCAGAAAGCAAGCTGCAGAGTTTAAAATTCAGGGCTGAAATGCGACTCCACATTTTGCAGGCCTCTGCAAGTACTATTGGAAGCAGCGAACCTGTACTTTTCCTGCCAGGCCATGGTGACTGAACTACTCCCCCCAGATGACTGCAGGTGGCAGGCCATGGTGGCGCAGGAGAGGTGGAGTTCTGCGGTGACGGACAGAAGCGCTACACCGCGACGGTGTGAAATGGCAGGATACAGATGAGATTTTCTTTGTAATACTGCACACTCATGTTACAGATGCAGCATACGTGCAGGAGATGTGAAGAGGTGAGGAAGATTTAAGAAGCTTTACTATCGCCTTACTAACACTACTTAATACAGACCCATGTCTCCTCCATCACAGTCAACATGGCATGTAGACATATTAAAACTTAACTGTCTGCACACACGAATACACACACTTTACCTATTAGGGCTTCAAAGCAGTTGGCCATGGCATGGCGGAGATCCGATTCCCTGCAAAGGTCTGGACCATGAGCATAAAGCATAAATCGATCTAGTTCCAGCTTCTGCAGAATATGTGCAAAGAGTTAAAACCATGGCTTTAGAAGTACAAGAGTACCAGTTCTAGTCACTAGAGTTCAATTACGCTATTATTATGCGGCAACTGGGTCTGAGGGAACTTTAAAGCTTTTCTCCATAGTTTCAGTTCAGACATACGCTAAAATTAGAAGACTTCATATTTGTTTATCAGAGGCAAACAACTAGAGTGTGATAGCGTGGGAAAGCTAGGAATTATCAAACCAAAATGTCAAGGGAAGCCAGATCAAAACATGTTACTAGTGAGATTTAGGAATGAGTTCAAGAGGAGGGCTGAGGGTGTGACAGAAAAATAGCCTGATACCGGCTGGATGGTGCAACGCGCTGTGTTTCTTGCTGGTAGTTTGCCCTCATGTGATTTGCCTTCAGAAATGCCAAAGGAACATTCAAAGGGAGGGGAGTTAACACTGAGGAAAAGATTTTGCCTATAAGAAGAAGATAAAGTAGAACCGTGAGGAACAGGGACTCTGGTAGACACAATCCATTGAACATCTGTCTTTTTCCTCTAAGAGTGCCAACAGGTGGCAGTAACAAAAGCCTCTGGGCACTGCAAGCAGGAGACTGATATTTTAACCCGCAGTGCCACCTAGCTTTCTTTTTCCTTTCAAACGTGCATCATTAACATTCATCTGTTGCCTAAACCATAGTTCTGCTTGTCAGTCAGAATCTCAGGTAGTGAGTCAGATAACTTATATAATATATGATAATTCTGCTATAGAAATGCAGGCAAGAGCTACTAGATTCTCTTTACATATTCATCTTTTTGACACAAAACCATTACTGTGATTTTTAAAGAATAGATTTGTGCATCTTGCAAAGTTTGGATGAGAATAGGTTCTTCCCAGCTGGGTGTAAGTTTCTACTGACTAATTTTTCATTAACTTTCAACTTCATCCTCCTAGATTATATTTAAGAGGTAAAAGTGGAGACTAAGTTGTTTGAGGTGCGTGGTTTAGACACATTTCAATTCAAAAAAAGGAGTCTTCCATTTTCAATGAATGAGAGCCTATTCGCTGCTCCAGAACACAGGGAATTACCACTTACAATGTTCCATCGCACTTCATAAAGTGCAGGAGCACTCGTTACAGTCAACATTAAAAGTGGAACATCAGTTGTTTTATATCGAATTTAAACTTCTTACAGTTTATTGTCATTTGTTCAAGTTAACAGGTGTTGTTTGGGTGTTGGTGTGTCTCCCCCACCTCCAATGGCTTATCTCCATTTTTGGAGCTTGCATTCAGCTTTTTTTGCATGTGTTTTGCTTCTCATTTTTTGATCACAACACGTTTCAGATTATTTTTACAATTTCTGCTACAATGTCCCTTAGAAGCTACAGAAATTTATTGTTTGATCCTCAATTAAAACAGCATTCCACACACACGAGAGAAATTGATGAGCTGAGAATTACATTGAGTAAATAAACTGAATGCAACATGACACTGCAGGGGATAATTAAAGGGGATGAAACCAGGAACACTGTATAAGATATACAAGAGGAAAGAAGGGTAAGTTGGGAAATCAGGAATGTACAGATATCTAATGTTTACAGTTTTATCTAACATAAATAAATACAGTTTAAAAAAGTTGCAATAATTTTTTTTTTTTTTAAATTGTCCATGTACAATGATAAAGACTGTGAGCAGACATTAAGATTATATGAGCTTTCCTGATGCAGGTGTTAAAATAGTAACATGAATTCAAATGTCAGGCAGTTCAATACCATATTTGTAAACAAACCCCTGATTTGAAACATTTCAATCAATTCATGCTTATGTAAATCATTAAAGAAAGCTTTAGAGAAAAATTATTGTGTTCACTGCCTACCCTATGCCTCTCCTGAGAAAGGAGCAAAAAGATGACATGTTGGAAATCACGCAGTTTTTGCCAAAATCTCAAGACTGGATATGCTTGTTTAAATTACTACGTGACTATGAACACAGAAGATTAAAAGAGCACTTGAAAACTATCAGCAGTACACAGGGGACACGTTTGCACGCATGCGTGCATGCACAGCTTAATACATTACATCAGTAAGTCTCAGACTTTTTTAAAAAACATGCTAGCAAAATCAAGTATAAGGGAATACCAAATTATCTATGAATAGAGACTTAATCAACTTTCTGTATCATATTCCCACGCCCCAGTATCATGTAGAAAAACTCTGTCATTCACAGAATTAAATGAAATAAAATTCAGAGGCATCTCAATTTTTCACATGAGATAATACAGCTTTTCACCAAAAGCCTTTTTAACATATTTGTCTTTCACAGTGAATCTGAAAATGACTGTGGAGGTTAAGGAGCAGACAAAATTATCTCCCCGCCCCCCGCCCTTTCTGTACCACCTGCTGCCATGTTTTCCCCATGTATTCTATCAGGAAGTCCTTTTATAAACAACCAGTTTGTCTCTTTTTCTTCACTAAATTTCTACTACCTACTTTATTACCTGTGCAATCTAAAGCTAAATATAAACACACCTTCAACATAAGCATCCTAAAACTTATCCTTCTGCCTGCAAAAATTGCTCCTTCTAAAAACATGGTTTGGAGAAAACACTAAGTCCTACTTCATCTTTAAAATCTACTTTCAAATTGAAAAGAGTTCCTGTATACCAAATCTTGTACACAAAACACAGTAAAGACACTGATGTTCAAAAAGCAGGCAGATCCCTCAACAAACAGTCCACGCACGCGCTAATAGTACCCTACCTATGGGTGTCAAATACAGAGATGTGTACAACTGTACCTTAGCCAACATGGCCAGGTGTTGGTTCTGTACAATAGCAGTGCGGTACGTTGCTAATCCTCCTTCCTCCAAAGTGGGAAACAGGTAGTACAAGTGGACACTGGCAAAACAAAAATCAAATCGGATGCTGTCAGCATTTGGTTAAAAATTAAGCACATGTGTCTCTAGGGAACTGTGCCTTTCCCTCAGATCCTAGCTGGTAACACAGGTCCCTTCCCAAGGTGGCAACTCAGCTTGAAGTAAGGTAAAGAAACAAACATTAGAACAATGCTCAATAATATTTGACTGGATAGCATTTGGCAGCAGGGGAGGAAGAGTGCTGTTTCTCTACTGGGCAGCACATAATCTCTAAATCCCTGCAATGACATGCAGTTCCATCATCTGAAGGTTATCAGCAGCAGTGGGTTCAGCAAGGTTGACACCTAGAGGATGCTGAGGAATAAAGCACAAGGGAACCATCAGCCTTGAGAAACTGTGCAGCAGGTACGCAGTGCTTTAAGATGATACTACTGATGCAGGCTGGACCACCACTCAGGGTATTTGTTTTACAAGTTTCTTACAGCACTTCAGCAGGTGCTAATGGAGCCAAAGAACAGAACTCAACAACCTGTATTTATCAAATATGTGAAGTCATTAATACCACAGAAAAAAAAAAGAGTAAAAATTATAGACTTTCTACTGCCTTTAATGATATTTGTTATCATGCAACTAAGATACTTCGTAGAACAGAAACAAAACAGAAAAAAGTAATTCAGTGATCCAACCAAGATCTGAGTAACAGATAAATGATTCTGAATATCTTCATGTAGGACTACCTAACCCATGTCGGAAAGAAGTTAATACAGAGAGGGTTTTCAACATCCCACAAATAAAGCAGTGGATGGCACTAATTATTAAAATATTTTATTAACCCAGTACACAGGGAGAAAAGTGCAGATGGATGCAGGATTATTTAAGGACAAAAATTGCTATAAAACTTAGAGCAATCTAAATCTAATCAAGCATCATAATTCACAAAAGCAGAGACCTGAAGTCAAGAGAGTTAGGAAAAAAAATTCAGACTTAAATAGATGCTTACATGCTCTGTTGAACAGAAATGTAGCTCAGGTTTTTTCTGACTCGAGACAAAAGTTAGCTCAGAAAGTCAACTGATGGTTGATGAACAATGACAATGAAAAATGCAAGACATTTTAATCAGCAAGTCTTCCATCTTACCAGCCTGTACTGTTGTACAAGAGAAAAGGCCATGGGTTTTAAGGGCACTGAAGACCTTTATAGACAAATAGCTTTTAATACTGAGTAGCTAATGGCTAGTAGAATGGAGATATAAGGGCAGTTTTGTTATTCATATAACAAACTTGCTTAAAGAGAAGCTTTACAGTAAACAAGACTACTCCCCTATTAAAAACAGTAGAACAAAACAGCTGAAAATGGATTATAATCTTTACTTTGTGCAACTGCCTGCCTCTAGTAACTCAGGTGAGAGAGGCCAATGGAGGTAACTGATAATATCACTGCATTGTTCACTGATTTCAGTATACTCAACGCAGACCAAAACTGGAACAATTTTTGATGAATCATGTTTTTTTGTTATTACTTCTAAATAAATTACATTTGTGCTCAACTATTTTATTTACATACAGACATTATGGAAGCTACAGGCCTAATAACTGGAAATATAAGAATTGCAACACATTCAATATTACCAATAAATGCTTTTCACTTGCAACTAGAAAGAACTCATGGAAACAAAATGGCATGCTAAGAAAAATATCCTTCCTTTGAAAAAAGGGTACAAAGTTCAACTTGTCTGTAGCTGAATAATCTCTAACCCCAATCAACTTGAAATTGCACTCCATGAAACAGAAACTCCAGCTTTTCATTCTGTAATCTTCCCTGTTGTACCATCAGTACTGAAGGAATTTTCAAGAGAGCTGCGTGCAGATGTGCAGCTCTAAGTATCAGGCAGGACTGCAAACATACACAGTCATAAAGTAGACACTGCAAAGCTTAATAAGCCCAACGGTATGACAGTAACATACAAAGGTGAGGACTGTTGAAGAATTCCCCATTTACCTTGTTAAGAACTCCACCACAGCATCTCCCAGAAATTCTAAACGCTCGTTGTGGTTAATCCTGAAAAAGGCATTTTAAGGTTTACTATCGTCTAAGTAACAAATGCTGGTTATTTACACAATACAATTACAACAAATCAGACTTGATTGCTAATCAGCCATGATAGACATTTTTGCAGCCTCCCCCACCCTTTCTGGGTTACAATCATTTCTAAAACAGAATAACAACTACCTGAATCTTGAAACTCAGGACTGACACCACCACCTTTGAAATTTTCAGATGTTCCATTCTGAGCTACTGTCAGAGCTTAATAAATGGAGAAAGGAAACAGTACCATTGATTGGCACTGAGGTCGGGTTTCTTTGTCCATCAGACAGCACCAGGAGACTGAAACAAACAGCCTGTCTTCAGTGTTGTGCATGCAACTGGGGAAATGTACGTAATTAACATCAACACCAGCAGGGTATGATGACTCTGCAACAGATTCGTTGGTATGGCAGAGCTACAATGGAGTTAAGTACTTTCACTTTTCATAGCACCTTTAAATGCCCTGTTTTCTGTAACTTTCTTCAAGCTCAAAAGAAAAAATGGCTGTACAAGATGATGCATTCAAGCATGCCATTAAGCTAGTAGAATCTTATATTTCCTGTGTTTTCCTTTTCTTCTATCACTGCTCCTGATTTTCCTTTGTTTTGCATAAAGTTTCATTTCCTCCAAGCTCTCTGCCTGTTTATGTAACAAAGGACTAACAGGACACAGCAGCCAAAAAAGGACGTGAGTTTGTCTTTGAATATATACAAATTTCTGCTCTACACATCAAAGCATGTAAGTAGCACCATTTTGACTTCACACATGATTGTAACAGAATCAAGGCCATTGCCACAGAGGGGTTTTTTTCATCCAGAAGATCCTTCTCTAATGTCTGACAGCTTTTATCGTAATTCGTACTCCCCCAACAATTATACAGTTACTCTAATTTCTGAAATAGCAGGCGTTTGTTATGGGCTGAAAGAATTCAAGTACCTCTGCTGTGTAAAACAATAAAGTGTGAGCAAAACTACAACTCCTCTGTGTAGCAACATAGCAGAAAAGACAGATCTCTCAGAAGTGGGATCTTACATTTGTGTGTTATTTTGTGAGAATTAATGCAATTTAGCCTTATCTCACATTATCTTATAGAGGGCTGAAATAAGCTTGAGGCTGACTCTCAAAGAAAAGGGCATGGTCTAGCTGAAACAGCACTTGGGGAACACTGCAACAATAATTTATTCAGAATTCAACTTCTCCCATTCCCGAGCTTCCTCCAAAATGATGACTCTTAAAAGGCCAGTTATAGCACTAGTTATAAACTAAAATACACTCTGCCCTCTAGTTCACACATTTAGGAGATTCCACATGCAACTGTTTCTTGCATTAGCCCTATGAGCTTTGTTTATTCACTTTGGCTAAATATGGTGCTTGTGGCTATAAACCACATCTTAAACATTATTTATTTGGACAGAATTCTTAGTGGTCATTTAAGGATTATTACATTACAACATTAATCGTTTTTGCATGTCTTTAAATTGGACCAGTAAATCAGCAAAGCCCATGTTCAGTATCACACTCATGTTAACAAGGTGCCATGTCAGGAAGGTACTACTGTGAGGAAACGTGATGGAGTATCCAATTTATAGCAATGATAACAATAACAACAAATCTTATTTTATTTGGCAGAAAGCAAAAAGGTAGCCTTTTAGTCCTCCTCATTTCAAGGATAAACAAAAATGATAGAATTATCTGTTAAAACCTTCCTCAGGAGTTTTCTGCAGGCATGACCAAACATTTACTATGTCACTGCTAATGGAGGTTCAGCATGTCTTCATAATATAAAAGTGAATTGAAAATGACTTTTCATTTCAACTATTTGCAAAAGCTGCTGCTGACAGTAAGTTGGTTGTTTCTATTAAATATCTCCCCCTGCAACAACTTCCCTACTTGCAAACAATTATTTTCCTTACCTGGAAGGAGCTGGATCATCCTGTCCCAAACGAGACATAATATTTATCAGGGTGTTTATCCCTAGAAATATAAACAACACACTATTAAATAAACAACCACTATTTCAATTTGAATAGACTTAGAAAATAATTACTCAAAATGTTACTTTGTAGTTGCTGTCCACAAGATCATCCTGTTATTTCCAGGGTTTACTTAGAGCAAGTATAATCCTTACAGGTGCTCTCTGCCTAACTGATCGCAGTCCCATTACAATACTATCGTATTTTTGCGTTCAGACACCCTGATTAAAATACCACCTTTGTACGAAAAAGACATTCCGAACATACATAAACAATTTACTTCATTACAGCTGAATATACTTTTAAGGGGTAATGAATATTCTGCAGCAGACAGACCACATATTTTCACATTAATAAGACATTTTTACAAAATATCCTCCAGTTTGCTCACCATATTGAGCAGCAAATTAAGGAAACAATACTTGCCAAAGATCAAAGAAAATACATCCTCCCACTTATTATCCTTGCTCTTTCTCAGCTCTCTACTTGTTGATTAATTTGCAAAATCCAGTCTTTTAGAAAGATCTCACTGGTGTCTGTGTATAACCATTGAAATCCTCCACTGAAGGAAGCTCTCAGAAGAACAATGGCCAACGAAATAATAATGGACAAAAGGTTTTATTACTGATTAAGTGTTCAGTGAGAGAAAAATGGTAGTGGTGTAACAGCATACCTTTTTTTCTCATGTGCATATGGTGAACTTTTCTATCTCCATACTTTGGCTGTCGAATCCCACAGTTGGATAAGGAATTTCTGGCATGATCTGGATTCATTCCAAAGTTTAAGTGATGGCTTGGATGAGTCATGGCAAGCTATAAAGTAGCACATACAGGAAAAAAAAGTCTTAGATGTATTTTTGCAAATGTAAGGAAAAAAAAAAATCTTAGACTGGTAGCTAATAATTGTTATTTTTTAGTTTTAAGAAAGGCTATAAAGTGACATCATCAATTAGTAGCTTGGTTCCAGCAATTTAAGTGTAGGAGGTACTATTTCAGATGTCAGAAAGAACATTTATGCCCAATCATCAGTTTAACTAATTAACTTTCAACAGTTTTTTTTTTTTCTTTAAAGAAAAATTAGTTTAGAAGAGAAAAAGCATGAACTGTCAATTTGCCCTAAGAGTTTTGTTTACCAGTTTTGCTGAACTGATTTTGATACATTTGCTTATTTAAACATATATTCACACTAACATTGCAGCATAAACATTCATATTAAAAATATGAACAACTAAAAGAGCTTCTCAACCATTCACATATTTGATTTAGGTTATTTAAATATAAAACTTTCCTACTTCAAAAAAACTAACAAGTGGATTATCTCTGGTTATTTACAGAAGAACTCTTTCCGTCTTGCCTATACAGGGCCACTCTTCAATTGGAAGTGAACAGCAATGGCAGGATTGGTCTTCTGTTTTACATTTATACCATCTAGCATTATCAAAAGCTTACTCTGCTGCTGACACCACCACTACAAAAATGGCAGCAGTAAATAGAACTACAGCTAGCTTTTATGACTCCATTCTGCAGACTCACACATTTTCTCCTTTACACAGACACACCTAAAAATATTATGCATGTATAAATGTATGTGTACACACACCTTGTATATAAAACAAGAGACACATTGGCAAATTCAAGCTGCAGAAGGTTACTTCTTAAACACCTGCAGGACTGGTGCTGCAGGCTATGAGCAAAGACATTCCAGTAGTTCATTCAAACATTGTCTGTAGCTTTCCAAACACAAGACTTAGAGAAGTTTTTATTTTAATTATTTTAGAGAGTAAAATTATATTTAATCAACAACAAGAACTTTCTCCAAGTCCTTTTTAATTCCTCGCTAATATTAGTAAGTTTGTCATAATTGCACATTCTCAACTTCTGCTCCATCTGAACTGGATGACACATGACAACTTCTCTGAATAGTTAAATTAGTGTAATCTTTCTTGCCCAGACTGTACTTCAAAAAAAAATACATCATGATGAAACAGGTGCAAAATTACACATCTAATATCGCCTATGCTTAAGTAGGTGATTGGTACTATATACATTTTTAAAAAGCTCTTTCTCTTCTGGAACAAGTTTGTAGGTTTTAAATAAATTTGCATAGGGATCAAGCATTTAAAAGTACTTTTGTTATAACTAAACATTATTTTGACTAATGCTGACACACTTGATTTCATGCTTTCTCCCCTTTTTGATTGCAATTTGCTTTTTGGTTTGTGTGTTTGGTCTCAACATTTTGAAGATTTCCATCATTGCATTTTTATCTTTCATATTAAAACTAAGGCAGCCTGCAAACAAGTAAATCCTACAAGATGCAAAATGTTTAATGTAACTTTCAGTAGGACTAGCCCTGGAACCAACTTCTAGAAAACAGAGAAGCTGTGAGAAAAGATTTCCTCATAAGCTTAAAGTAGTTCAGGAGTAAAGTCTCCATACAAATACAGAAACTGCATGTTTTGAACTTGAAGAAAATTCACCTTTCTCAGCCCCAGTCAGTGGAGGGAGATGATGCTTATTTCAGAGGGAAATCCTGAACAGAAATCTCCATTTCCCTTCAGAAACTTCAGAAAAAAAACGTAAGGAGAAAGGGGCCACTATCCCAAGAGTCAGCCTTCTGGAGCTGATCAGTTCCAAATATGCACTTACATAAATGACTGGTTATGCAACACGGATGCATTTAGAACAAATAAGAAATTCTCCTCTCCAATTCCTGCCCCTGTTTGTAAATGCAAAAATTTCATCATGTACTTGTAGAAATCAAGAGTCAAACAGAAGTTTGCCAATTCCTTTTCACTAGCTATAAATCCAAAATAAAAAGGCAACACTTAAGTTATTCTTTTTTTAAACAACAGACTATAAAAGGAAGAACAAAGGCGTGTACGGTCATCTACAGAATAACACTGTATTCTTCACAAATACCTAAAAAAAGAACTTAGATGGAAATAACGAGTAATGTACCCAACAGTCTTTTCAGTAAGCATATCTTTGTCTTTCCACACGTTACAAGCAAATCCAGACCTACCACTAGAGCAAAGGTAGGTGTGTGTCTACAGGCACAATAGATGTCTCTATTTACAAGTCTCTTGGGATCACTGAAACTTCTGAAAGATCTGCAGTGCAAGTAATCAAGTACGTCCAAGCTGTGGCAATGCAGTGCATTTCTCAAGTTTGTACAGCAGGCAGGATTATGGATAAACTCAATAATATTAGGAAGACAAACCAGCAAGTAGTTAATTTTTTTCATATCTTACCTGCAGCAAGCACCTATCTCGAAAAGTGTAGCCTATCAATTTGTCCAAATGCATCAGACACTGATGGTAGCGGACATGGTGGGTAAGGACAGGAAGCATCATTGCATGCTAAAAAACAATTGCAATAAGGAAAAGCATTCAACTTCAGTGTACAGAGTACTCAGTTGACTGAGCTATAAATACAAACACTTTCCATTAGTCACAACACTGAGTTTTACTGTTTTGGTTTAAATGAGAAAAAAAAAATATCACATTTTCCCAACCTTCATCATCAGAGCACTTAAATCATATTTGTCCATCTGCATAACCACAGGGGGGACACAGCCCCACTCAGACTAAATAAATAAATACATAAAACCAGTCTTCTACTTAAGTATTTTGAATGAGGTAAAAAATGTCTGGTCAATAGTAACATCAAATTTCAGTAAGCTGTGACTGAATATGACACTATACGTTTGTACCTTCTCATTTAACACCCTGCAGTTTTACATTAGTACCAAAGATGAAGAAAGAGCATTTCCCCTCTGCCTCATAACATTAGGGAAGAACCACTTTATACCACTTTAACCAGTTTTCCACAAACAACAGTAGCTACTTGATTTTTAAGCACAGTTATTAGTGCCTTGCTTCATTTCCTTCTGAGGAAGAATTAGGGGCTTTTTGAAATGCTGTAGTCTGGCATAACCTGGCTTAATGTGCTAAAAAGTATCAGAAAAGTTGCTGTTTGATCATCTAGGAAACAGATAATGTTTTTCTGTTAGGGAAAATGTCAATAAAAATTTAACTAATTATGTTGCAAAACCAAAACTCTCCCTCTTTCGTTGTTTTAAAGCAGGAATTCTACACTAATATTGACTTTGGAAGGATCTAGGTTGAAATAAGCAAGTAGTACAGTTTATCAGTAAAGTAGTACAGCAAGTACAATATCAATGTCAAAAATCTTGTGTAAGAGTAAAAAGTAAGAGCTACATGAGAAATGTATTTAAAGAATTTTATGCATGTGACCATTTCTGTGACGCTGACATCAAATTTCAGTTCTTCTAATCATTCCTATTAGTGACATGACATGAATATATTCAAAAGAATGACGTGTTTTAAGGGAATCAAAATCTGAGGGCTGTCACTATTAATTTCAGAAAGAGCAATGTGTATGATTACAGAAGATGAGTATACAGTTTGGAGAGATGCAAGAAAAAAGCATACAAAGCAGATGATGTATAATTTACAGAATAAATGATGTTATGGATTTCTGCATGTCATTAAAGAAAGAACAGCAGAAAATACAAACAGGTGAATGTTAAAAGATTGCGAAATCAAGAATAACCAATGGCAATACTTTCTGTTTAAGTAAGACTGTGAAATTCTTGAGAACTGAACACATAGCTGGAAGGGAATCATAGCATCATTTAGGTTGGAAAAGACTTTTAAGATCATCGAGTCCCACCGTTAACTTAACACTGCCAACTCCACCACTAAACTGCGTCCCTAAATGCCACGTCTACATGTCTTTTAAATACCTCCAAGGATGGTGACTCAACCACTTCCCTGGGCAGCCTGTTCCAGTCAGTGCCTGACAACACTTTGGGTGAAGAAATTTTCCCTAATGTCCAACCTAAACCTCCCCTGGTGCAACTTGAGGCTGTTTTCTTTTGTCCTATTGCTTGTTACTTGGGAGAAGAGACTTGACACCCACCTTGCTACAACCTCCTTTCAGGTAGTTGTAGGGAGCGATAAGGTCTCCCCTCAGCCTCCTTTTCTGCAGAGTAAACAACCCCAGGTCCCTCAGCCGCTCCTAGTAAGGCTTGTGTTGTAGACCCTTTACCTGCTTCGCTGCCCTTCTCTGGACGCACTCCAGCACGTCAATGTCTGTGTTGTAGTGAGGGGTCCGAAACTGGACACAGTATTCGAGGTGCGGCCTCACCAGTGCTGAGTACGGGGGGACAATCACTTCCCTGCTCCTGCTGGCCACACTATTTTTGATACAAGCCACGATGCTATTAGCTTTCTTGGCTACCTAGGCACACTGCTGGCTCATATTCATCTGGCTGTCAACCAACACCCCCAGGTCCTTCTCCGGCAGATGGAAGTAGCTAGTTAACAGAAAGGAAAAGACTCTCTGGATCTCTGAATGGCAGAAAATTTCAAAACAAGTCCAAGCAAACTGAGTAAGTGTAAGTGAAATTTTATTTTGTTACCATGTCACTCATTTAGAGTTTTCTGAGGGTAATTTACAAGCTAGGAGAACACCCCTCTTTATCTCCATATAAACTGTACAGGTGTACTTCCTATGTCTTCCTTCACAGAAGAAATTAATTAAAAAAACCCCAAACAAAAACAAAGGAAAAAAACAACCCAAAACTTGTTTCATGGGACAACTCTGCTTCCCTGCCTGACTGTTCCACTGCACCAGGCAGAAAGAGTCCCTCAATCAAGGTTTAATATTCTTTATACCAATACATGTGGCCCCAAGTTTGAGGGCTGAAATATAGTTTTAGATTTTTGTCAGCTGTGGTGCAGTGAACGAAAAGCCTTTAATTTGACTCTTGCAGTTATATCGACAAAGTGGCGTTTTCATGGCACTAAATACTTGATTGATTCACTTAATGTGTTATGTAGGATTTTAACTATTTGATGTTTCTGATGTTTTATGTATTTATCTCTTTATAAGAAAATAAAATATATGCTTTAAAAAATTGTATTAGGCTAAAGAATGGCTAGTGATTAAAAAGAAAGTCTCCTGAAACCATATGGCCACAGGAGCTATCCCATAACTTTGGTATTTGCATCTGGTCATAAACATACAAGTAACTTCTTTTTTTGTTTTTAAATATATATGATTGTAACTATGTTAACTATGCATGTTCTTTTCCTGCTGCAGCTGGCATGGCAAGGCAAGGAATCTCTTGGGTGCTCCCAGCTAGTGCCACTATCCCCCAGGCTGGCAGATGCTCCTGAGCTGAACCTACTAAGAAGAACCAGGTGAGCTAAAATATTTTGAAATGCATCATTTCTCTCCTTACCCTAAACACTTAACACAGCTGTTGAGGGCACACCAGCAACAATACAGGCAATGGGGGCGGGGGGGGGCAGGGGGAGGTATCTTCTCAACATGGCCCCATCCTGCCAGACTGCATAGTAAGTGCTGCCCAGCTTAGTGCCAAGCTGTGCACTTCATCTACTGGATAACTTTAAGTGAGCCTGGCAGAACACAGCCATTTTACATTTTTGGAACATTTCACTCACCCTTTTTCCTCCCCCTCCAAGCAGTTCACTTCTGAGACTGCAAAGACCAGTGTCATTACTGCTACGTGGAACTTAAAGCAACTATAAGCTATCAGAGTGACTTAAAAGAGTTTCAATCTTCTAAACTGCAATGCTTTTAAAAGCATTAATTTTAAATTACTGCACTTTAGCTCTGCCCACAGAGTTGATTTATGCGTATTTAGGTTTAGTCTCTTTAATCTGGGAAAAAGCATGTAGCAACAGCAGCAGTCTTTCATTTTACAGATACACAGTTTGCCTACTCTTGGCCTCTCAAAGAAATCAAATCAAAGGACCTTCACACCAGAACTGGCTGATTTAGATGTTATGGCTGCAGGTGGGCACAAAAACGCAAAATAGCTTTACTTTCATCATTCTTTGGTGTTTTGCTGTCCTTCAACAACAAAACAAAACAGGAATATCCAAGATGACATTAAGACATGAATCACAGAAATTATAACACAGAACTGTTTCAAAGCTCCTAAATTAGAAATTTACACTGTTTACTTAACCTGTAAAAACAGATACAGTTCACAACAAAAAATTAGAAAAGGGCTGTAATTTTCCCCAGCTATTTGAGAAGATACTGTTCCACTATTCTCTTTCTTTGACTTCAGAAGCAATAGTAGAATCACAAGAAACATTTCAGACAGAAGAAAAACAATTTTAGTTATTAGCATTTCTCTCCTGTTAGAATTTCCCCTTTGGCCTTACCAGACTTCTAAGATAACAGCGGGATTTCTACCTGTACCTTTGCCTAGCAACACCCAAAGTTTATACTTAATACTGTTAAGTTAATATTAAATTATAAGCCTGTTAATTATTAAATAACATCTCCAAAACAACAGCTAAAAGAAGAATGATGCAATTATACCCTAGTAAATTTATTTGGCTGTTATAACTACTTGAATTTTACTAATGCAATAATATCTTAAAATTGCATTATTTTTATCATATCACAAAGCTGGTGGCTGTCAACTGCTTCAGAATAGGATCTGGCAGAGATCCGTACCTTGGAGATGTCATACATATGAAACAGAGTATCTGAAACATATCTTTCTACTGAGGGTCACCTGTTTTAATCCAAAAGTTAGTTGTGGTGCTTTTTTTTTTTTTTTTCTTTCAAGTAAAAAGATATTTATTCATGCTTCACTGCAAAATTTGTTTTTTTAAAAAATACCTAAATAGAAAAATACATTAAAATAAAAATATTTAAACCCAATCCAATTGATGGATGAAGAAGTCCCTGGAGTTCCATGCTAGACTCAGCATTTGGTTAACCTCCAGCCTCCAGCTGTTCATTCCTACCCCTTCTCCCTTGTTCTAATTAACGAGTGGCAAGAAAACTAAAATTTTAAAATAACTTCTTTTGGCATGTGGAGGGGGTGGACAGGACACTAGAATAGTTCCCCTAAATCAACAGATCTTATCGAGATAAAGGTATTCACTTCCATTTGCTTCTTCAGCCTAGAATCACAGCAAACTCTTGCAAGAGGTAAATGGCAGCTATTGAGAAAGAAAATACATTAGACATCTCTGCGGTTTAGTCACCTGGCAGACGTCAGAGCGTATCCCTGTTTTCCAGAATCCCTGGCTACTCAATTCAACGGTCACTTCACGTCTCATTGTGTTCTTCTGACGAATTTTCTGCAGTGCTTCCTAGACAGGGAGAGAATGGAGCTCCTGTGAAGAACTTTCTACAACAAAGCAGTATCAATGCACACGTGAGTGCGTTCACAATACCCATTGAAGGTTCACTTTTGGTGAGCAGTTTCTAAGACTAGTCCAAATCTTGTAACTGCCAGCCACAAACTGTGGTGGACATGCTGGAGTACAGTGTAGACAGAGGATTTTGATAGACCAAGAAGAGACAGCGGTGACTACATTTTTTTTACTGCAAATGACAGAACAAACCAATCCAACTCATACATCCAAGATGATATATAGGTAAGTTAAGGTCCATACAACGAAAGCACCTTCTTTACCCCTGTGTGCAAAACAACCTCTTCATTCAAGTCTGTCACCATGAGTAGTCCTGGTTTGAAGCATTCAGTAGGTGTAAAACAGGCTAAGTAAAGAAATGTTTTGTTTTGTGATCTTGGCTACTTCATAATAGTTCCTGTTCAACATTGTCAGTACTCCCAGTCTGGGGAAGGAGTTCAGCATTCACTAGTTCTGGAGCCTGTTATGATGAAATCTACCAATATTATTTCAATTAATTTTTTTTTTTAATTGTTTTGCCTTGACCACTGGCTGTTTGGTGTTGTGTAAACAGTTTATTTGTCTCCAGAAACTATGAAAGGGACAGAATCATTAAAAGAAAATATTTTTTGTAAAAATTGAATGAAAGAAAACCAGCTAAAATAAATCATCCCTGGATCAGGATCTCCTGGTTCCAATACTACAAAGGCCCCAGAGTATGCAAGCTCCCCACACAGCATGCACTAACAGTAAAGACTCCCTCAGTGCTCCTCCTTCTTCAGAACATGAAACTTTTCAAAGCTGCAACCCATCCTCCCTCTCCCTCTCCTTCTCACTACAGGGCATTTGCTCAAAGCTGTCTCTTCCCAACTTCCAGTCTGAAGCCTGTGAGCATCTCTGGGCAGGAATGGGCTCTGTCTTCTGTTCTGCAGAGACTCAGAGTGGTTCCAAGAGGCACATCTATCCAGACACAGATTCATCAAACCTCAGACACCTCAATACTGAGGTGTCTAGGGGAGGAGGCTAGTTAGTCCTGGCTCCTTTTATATTCAATGAAGGGGGATAAAAGGCTTCAAGAAACGCATTTCTCTCTCCATTGACTTCAAAGTGAGCCTTCAGGTCCAAATTTATGCACCTGCTGTAAATGCTCAAAGTTAGGTTAGAGGAACAAAGCCCCCAGGCACAACCTTGTCACAAACAATAACATCATACAACCTCATAGTAATGAATGACCAATGGCAGAGGGAACAGAGATGCTTACAGCACTGCACCCCTTGTGCATTGTATAAAATTCGCATTTCAAGGCTGTGTCATTGGCTGCTTTCTGGGACGGGTGCTACAGTGTTTGCTAGACCTAGCTGTATTTTCAGGCTGACTGACTCAGGAGAAGTCCAGTGTTACTCATAATATATGACTCATAATCTTTAAAAGCCCATGTACCAGTCAGGTGCAGCCCTACAGCTCCTTCTAAGTTACTGACATCTCCACTGGCAAAATGCATAGGTTATCCTCAGATAAAGCTTCTGTTTCAGCCCTGTATGCCTCTCTGATGGCAAACTACTTGATAAACTCATTATCCTAGATAATAAGGTCTAGAAACAAAAATCAGCATACCACCCAGTAAGTGATAAATACCGAAGGAGCATTTTATCTTTTGAAGCAAAACATAATCACCCCCCTACATCCAATCCACTGCAATTTTACAAATAAGTCATCCATTAGCCCATAATGAAAAGATGCCCATATAACAACGGTCTTCCCTTCTACTTGCTCTGAGTGTAGAACGATGTAGCAAACAAAGTCATCTCCTACAGGGACAAAATTTTTTTTTTCCTTACAACTGTGGCACAGTTAAGTCACAACACTGGTTTTTTTCCCCATTTACCAGTAAGGAAGCTAAGGGCTTATTTAATATCAGCATTAATAAAATGTTAACTAGGACTCTTGCTCATGCAACAGCATACTATGCTTTGCAGTAATAATAAAAATCAGGTGCAATGTCAACAGTATCAAACATTTACCACTACCAAAGCTACACAATTAGCAAACTGGGGAAGACTCAGGAATTGGACTCAGTGATCCTCATGGGTCCTTTCCAACTCAGGATATTCTATGATTCTATGGATCATCAGGGTTTCTAATCAATAAATAAAAACCCAACACCACTTAATTAAATTCCATCTGGTACCAAAGAAGTTAATTTCTCCTCTATGCACTCTTTACATAAGTTGTCCAATTAAAAATGCCTGGTAGACATGCACCAGACAAATTCAAAGCTTCAGTCCAAGATGTTAAAAAAATAGATACCTGAGAGCAGGCTGCTTTAGTCTATATTTAGGTGACTTTATTTTTCTGATTTTAATTTCCAATTGGTTGAGCATCTGCACTTAGGAAATGCTTATTGCTCATCACTTCGGGGGGGGGGGGGGGGGGGGAAGAGAGGAAAGGCAAAAATTCAACAAATACCTCATTTGTCATTAAAGATTACTGAAAATAACAACAACCAGATGATTTCGACTCAAAGATCTTAAGGAATGTCACTAAGACTGCCTAATAAATTACGGTTTAAAACCATGCACAAGTGTGGCAGTTTTTATCTCAGAAGAGAAATGTTTAAAATTATGAGCCAGCTAAAAGTGCACTCTGAAATAAAAACTCCTTCTCTATGCTAGCTCTTGAAACCATTAATGGCAACGGCTATAAAGAAGTTATGGTCCTATAATGATCATTTTTATAATTGGGCAAAAAACTTGCAGTAGTTTGACAGCTGAAAAAAGGAAAAAAAAAATCCATTCGCTAACAAGCAAAGATAAAAATAAAATCAGTGTTAAGAGCCTGAAAAGAAAATCTTTTGTGAGGGATCTCTACTGTCTCCCTAAACAGGGTGGTCATATGGCTTTATTCCACCCTGAATTACTGTGCTCAATTATCAGTTACAGGAAGGCCCAGCATACCTCTCTTTGTGATAATTTCTGTTTATCAGCCTGTTTGACTTTGGGACTATTAGCCAGCAGGTGACGCAGCTTCACATAACTCTTCCACAGCTTTTGGTATCTGAAGGACAAAACCAGAAAACAAATATTTTGGTCGATACAACAAAAGTCTCTCATCGTTTGTCCTTATGAACACACCAGCTGCACCCATATACACACGGATCATCTACAAGCATCTTTTTGCTCCAGAAAAAAAATCTCAAAGCATTTTCCAAGAGAGGTGGCAGTGCCTCTGCAGTTGTTCCAGCAGGCTGGACACAGCAGCAGAGAGGAGGCATTAGCGTGCAGTATGAGGTGAACAGCAAAGCTCAGGGCAGAACCCAGGCCTCCCAGATACCCACCCGTCCTCTCCGAAGAACCACTTCTGCATGCTGAAAAGACTTGCCCGCAGCATGACATCTCAATTCAGGCAGGTGAAAACTCCTTCTTCTCCACAGCGTTTACCTATCACTCACTGAAAAGCAGTAGTAACCTTTCCCAAGTGTCTGTCCTTACACTGGCTGAAACATTTCAGTGAAGCACATGAGGAAGAGCTCTACAAAGTCACGTGCAACATGAAGTCATTCTGTGAACAATGAAATAAAAGTTTCATTCCCTGTGGGTTTGTGCTGAATGGAAACAGCAAGTCAAGTTTTCTCTGTGGTTAGCATATACTTATCCATATCTGGTTTTCTCCAACCGTCTAGCCTTTTCTTATTTTGGGGGTGTTTAATTACACATGAACTTCAATAACAGAACTTTTTGCCTGGTGGGAGTCCCTCTGCGGTCTATCACAGATTTTCACAAAATGTGTAAGAACTTGCTCTCTTTGTAGATAACATCCCACCATTACATTCAGCTGCAATTGACCAACAGGTTCAAAAGCTACTATGGGAGGAGCGACCAAGAGAATCTCGACGTGGACCTTGTGTCCTTAGGAAATGATGGTATCTTCAAAATAGTATCACCTCTGTAGAGTTTTTTCAAGAAAACCCATAAAACCAGACTTTTAATAGGAAGCAGGGAATTAGAGGACAGATGGAAGAAGTTTACTTGAGTAATTTATTTTCTTTTATATTTACATTATAAAAGATGATCCTCCTCAGCAGCAACGTAGAGCAGCGGTTTTAGTAGGAAGTTACCACATTAGTGGCAAAGCAGTAAATGAAGCAGCAGCTTTTCCACTATTTCATAATCTTCCCAGCATCCCACATTCACAGGCACACAAACAGATCTTTTCTTATTGGCATTTTTTCCATAGCTATTTCTCTGCAGCATTCTTGAATGTAGACTGTCTGCCTCTAGAGATGCTGATATTTTTTGAGTCTATAAACACATCTAAAATTGTCAGTCCATAGATTTTTCTTATGATCTGCTCTCCACATTTCTGCAATCTGCAGAATAGCACATCTATTTCTGACAAATCCCCATCCAAAGAAGAAAAATGAGTTAATGAACAAATCAATCAACCAACCAGAAAACAAACAAATGCCATGAGGAGGTTTCACCCCACAAAAAAGAACCTGAAACTATGATCTACAATATGCGTTTTACTACTAGAATTAATATGGGTGAAATGAGCTCTGTTATTGCAGTTAAGTTTGAGAATTAATAAACAAATTACAATAACTAAAAAAACGTATTAGACCTCAAAGAAAAAGACACACTAGAGGAAAATCTTTTCTGGGCATTACCTATTTCACATATAAACCAGAGTTAAGCCTGAGATTTATGATGGCACCACTGAGGTCTTTCACAAAAACTGCTTTGTTACTCTGATAAAAAGAAGCACGCCTAAATTCTGTAAGCAGCTCGGGAAAAAAAAAAAAAAAAAAAGCGCCATGGAAATTTTAGAGAAAGTTAAAATTAAAAAAGTGTGGGAAGAATAATTTTTGTATCTTTATACTGTTTGCGATGCAAAGTACTAGAACTTTATGAATATTTAGAAATTCAGCATCAAAATAGAGGTGGTTCTTATATTCTTTGGTCTAATTATTTTCTTTTTATGGGTAAGAAAACTGAAAGATGAGGAGGATTAAAAGTCATGCTCAAAGCCAAAAGAAAATATGTTATTATCTGGATAAGCACTCCCTCTTCCCACTTCCCACCATATTAAATCTAAAATTCTCAGCAAGTAGTTGTAGAAGAATATGTCTGTCATATATGCACATATGAGTGTTTGGGGCTCAAAACTGCAGGTGAAATCCAACGTCCTTAAACGACACTGGAGGAAAATGTATGGGGAAAAAGACAACCTTAACTATACATGCACAAGAGATGGGCTCTATACTGTCTGTAATCATTCAGAAAGCAGATCTCCAAATCATTGGAAGAGTTCCCTGAATTTGTCAGAAATTAAGAAAATAATTGTGAACAAAATACAGCAATCACTTTAATGCCACTACACAAATCCACAGTGAAACAGTATTTCTAGCTCTGCCTTAAGTTCTGATACCCTCTCCACTCCTTCACTACATTCCTCCCAATCTCTATAAGGATATGAAAAGTACAGAGAAAAGTAGCATGGACGCAGCAGCTTCCAAGCTAGGAAACAGTATGTAGACTTGATCCTTCAAGGCATAGAAAGAGACAACTAAGTAGGATATGGCAGGGTGCAAGAAACATAAATGTCGTGAAGAAAGCAAACAGAAAATGGCTATATTCTTCATTGTTAGATCTAAGACCTGAAGAACATCTAATTAAACAATCAAGTAGCAGCTCTGAAAAAGAAGTCAGTCCTTTTTTATATGATGCACAATATTACTGGGGAAGCAATTACCTGGAATCTTCTCTCTGTCAGTAGCATAAAAAGACTCAAACAGTGATTTGAGAAATTTAGAGAAGGAAGGTCCATTCAGGGCTGTTAAACATAACTATCTAAATACATCCTCTAACTCAGAAGTCCATATGCTACAGACCTTTGGAAGCCTGGGTAAGTATTTCTCCCCCTCTCCCTTCCTGTTACACTATTTTCTCTCTGAAAACCTGCAACTGGCCTCTCAGAGAAATAACATGGAGCTTGAGGAACCTTTGGTCTGACCTAGAAGACCTGTTCTCAGGTTGAGAAATTTCGTACTGCACATGCATACACATTTCCTTCAGCAGATCCTGAATTATGCCAGAAAAAAGAGGTTATACTTATATTCTCTAATTTACAAGAGCTTGTGTCCAATGTCACAAGCACTAAGCTTTATGTTGGACTCAATTAAGCACATAAACAAGCCCTATTTAAGCCACAAATGACAACAGTAATGAGTTTCTGAATGAAAGGTGAAAGGAAAAGCATCTTACTGAGGATCTCCAGCATAACTGAGTTGAGCAGGTCGTATCCCAAAGTGGACAATAATGGGGAAAGTAATTACATCAGGATTGAACTGTTCGCGGTCCAGTTGATCAATACGAACTGAGCTGGGTTTCTAGGAGAAACAACAAAATATAAAAATTGACAACAGCTCCATGGAAAATTTGTTGCCTCTAGCCCACACCATCTAGGAACCATGAAGCAGCATTATTCCAAGCTTATTAAAATACACATAAAACTAGTCATTAATATTGTAATAAATATTTGGTAATGACAATGACTGAAACAAAGTTAATTGACTTAGCACTCTCAGCAAAAAAAAAAAGGAAGTTTTTTATTTTCATTTTACAAATTAGGAAATCTACCATTTGATTATTTCCGAGAACTTAAAGCAACTTTCTTTGGTCGAACATCACACTGGAAATAAAATTAGGATTAGCATTCTGGCATCCAAGCTCCCACATGCCCGAGTAGTTCACTAAGATCAGGTTACCTCTCTAATTTTAGTTTGGTTCCTGATTTCCCAAAGCAAGTAAAGCCATTACTAGATCCATTCAATCACACTGACTAAACAGCATTAAAAAAATTTGTCATGCTACTCTTAGAAAAGGCTCCTAGGCTGATGTGTAGAATGAGGAATACAGTCTCGTATAATGAGGAGACTTTTGTCCTTTTTATACTTCAAAACATAAGTTCTTTTTATAGTTAAAAAGGACAATATAGAAGGAGGCAACTTTCACTTCACCTCTAAAAACACAAAAAATGAGTAATTGCACATCACTGCAGAAGACATGCTGCTTACAGAGCTCTCGATCACTTATCTAACATTTAAAAACTCAGTTGAAGGTGCACAGTTTGTCTCCAAGTAAACATTTTCTCCATTACCTGGCAAGCTGCTTTGTTATGTGCCTGCTTACTCCCCACTTTGCGATCAGCTGGATGAGGCCAATATTTTCTGCTTGTCTAAGGTTTCAGAAAAAGGGCATTACTTCTAGTTACCTGCATCTCAAAACTTCTCATTTAGTATTGTGAATTTCTCAAAGATGAGTTTCAGAGTTACAGAAACAGCTCCCACCATTCTCTTCACAAAACAATAAAAATTGTGTCAAGAACAAAGCTTTTACCCTTCAAACCACCTTGGTAGAACTGTTCACAGGAATCATTTTCTGCATGGATAAGCAAAGCCAATTCTATAAATAAAGGTAAGCCTCATCAGGTGGCCACATTTCCAATCTATTCTAAAAAACCAAAAACTTACTTAAAACTTTGACATTCAGATAGAGAAACATTTTCCAAGGGAAAAATGCTTATCAGCTTCCCTTTAGACATGATGCCTGAACATAATGTTACATCTCCTCAGCCAAAAAAAGTGAAAAATAAAAAAAATTAAGTTAGTTAGCTCATGCTGCCAGGCTTAAAAAAAATAAAAAAAATAAAAAGAAGAGAAAAGGTTTTCCCCACAGCACTTCTAATAAAGAGGGATTAGGACAACAAAATCTAATGAAAAACATGTGGAGGACTTGTAGCAGGCAGAATATTGTTCTCTAAACCAGAGCTTGAACTCCCGAAATTTAAGTTTATCTGGTTTTGCGGGGTTTGCATAAAGCCAATTTGAAAAGTTTTTATCTTCACAAAAGTTGTTCGTTGCTTCCCCCCTCTCTCAACATTAAAAATGAGGACCTTCTCCCATCCCCACCCCCCTCAAAAAAGCAGCCTTGCTACACATCTCCTCTGAGAACCAAGGCAGCAAAATATGATTAACAGAATATGAAACAATAATTATACTCAATACACCAATTACAACCAATATATTTAAAAAAATACAGACAATATTTTCCTATTCAAATGTTTCACATTTTAGACACTTAAATAGAAGTAATCTGATCCTCAAAAGTGTGAAAGGGAGAAGAGCTTTCAATAGGCCTACAGCAGGGTCTGTGTGAAACGTGGCCTCAGGATCACTCAAAACCAGACTCTTTCTTTTAATTTATATGCCACTGCCTTTGAGTTCTGTCACTCAGTTACACAGCCGTTCACAGAGGCCTGATAACAACCAGGACAAAAGAACTCCTTGTTTAAGACTTAATCACAATCGTTCCTTCACTGACAGTTATGAGAGAAGTGTAGCTAGGCTGTGCTTTTTTCCTTCAGCATGGTGAACACTAGCTTCCTCTCTGGTGCCGTTTCTGAAGGTTAAATGAACAAACAGCACTGTACAGAAACATGCAGTATAAATGGCACACAAGCAGACAGGACACAATCAAATTAGATGTTACTCTTCCAGATTTTTATCCCTGTGTTCTTTTAAAAGAAGTGCTGTGAAAGACCATCTAATAATCACAACCTCGCTTTTAAAATCTCATCAAAACCAAAGAAATTCTAACAGAACACAGGCCCATTACCTTTGTTTCCTACTCCAAACCTCACCAATCAAGGCCTTGCTGATATTAGAAGACATGATGAGATTGCATGCACATGTAGTTCAAAAGTATATTAAAATACATATGTATTTGTATTAGTGAGAAAAGCAGCAATATTTTAGAAAGAAACAAGTGAAGTATTAAAGAGGATTAAAATTTGTGAACCTTTAAAACTATTCCAACACAAAGTTTCACTGAACTAATGAAAGACCATGAATAAATTAAATGGTTTTAAATAATGCTGAACTATTGTTAGTTGTTTAAGTAAATGGGATTTATATGCCTATCAAAATTTTTTCCCTTCTCCATCATGCATATATACACCTTACTTTTAAAAAAATAAAATACAAATATAAAACCTAGATCTGCTCACAAGAGGAATTATTATTTCTGAAGTGATGTTGTGGAGGAAAGCAGCAAAATAAAATTTAGTGTTTTTACTTTGTTGTGTCAAGTGGATAAAATTGAATTGAAGAGCTGTCATTTTCTAAAACAGTTTCACATTGTCTCTGTAACAGAACTGTTTTATCTTCTAACATTGTAAAATGCACAGAAAATGCTTTCATACTCTGTGTTTTGCTTACTTTCATACCCAATTGAATATGCTGCAATGAGCAGAAAAAATCCACAAACTAAGTCATTGCAATCTTCCTGAGAAAAAAAACATGTCCTAATGATGGCATTGTAACATGACGTTTCAAAGCGCTGCAGATTTCTTTTATGCTTACATATTTTCATGTCCACACGCATCTTTAAAAACATTATCTTGTAGAATGCAAAGTTTGTCAGTACAAATCACACAAAATCTCACAATTAACACTACCACTCACAAACTGCACTGCCTTGTGTGTACAGACATTTACAGTTCAGTGACAGAAGGAAGGAGCATATATGCGTTCCTTCATGCTAAACAAAAAAAGCAAGTTTTCAACTAGCTGAAATCAGCAGATCTTCAGCAAAACCACTGAAGTTATGTCAGCATATACCACTCAGATGCTGATGACTTGTGCACTAGCATGTGCTTTGTATTGCAGAAACCACAGGCAATGTGAAGTTAAGCAGTTAACACTGTCTAACAATTTCTATTATGAGATTCTGGTTTAGCACTCAGTTTTAACCAGCTCAGGTAGAAGTTTCCATAGTGAGAGTTCACATGTATTCTGTATTTCATGTTCCCACAGATGTTCTTATTCTCCTTGTGGTTTAGAAAGTTTTAGCCAGAAGGAAAACACTCAGAATGAAATCAAGGGAAAAATAAATTATCCTGCCCAAGTTATGATTAGCTTATAAAGTAGTTTACTAAATGTAATACTACCATACTTAAAAATATGAACTTGAAAAATATACTTAGGAAGTCACCCTGGCTGCAGTTTGGGGACAGGTTTTTCAGTTAGCAAACTAAATTTCCCCTGAGGCATGATACCAAGTCACACTTTCTGCAGAAGCTAAGTTATAAGGAAAGGAGGAAAATGAATTAGGAGAAAGAAAGGTATTACAACCAAGAAAGCTGCATGGCAGTCTAAAATATTAGGTCCAAAACATGCCTCTACACTGAGATACTACTTTGCAATACTGACCAAACCACGCACACAGAACCCTGCAGCTTTTAGGAGATATCATCTATTCTTGTGACCCACATTTCTTAAGTGTGAAAGTCAGAAAACCGGGCTAAATTCACATAAACACTGGAGTTGAAAGGAGAACATATGCTTTAAAATACTAATTGTACCAAAAATAATAAGGCCATAGGGGTTTCAAGCTTGGTACTGAAAATTAATGGATGCATTCATTAACGTACACAAAATTCCTCAGTGTGAGTGAGAGCAACATAGAAACAGTGTGGAAAAACCACATAGGCAAAAAACACCTTTTCCATATTCACAGCAGAATCTGGACAGTGCACTTTAAATAGAGCTGGAGGGTCAAAAGAGGAAGATGAAAGAAAATAGCAAATAGTTACTAATTCTCTGGTCCTGTGTCAGGGAAAAGAGAATGAGATCATGAACATAAAGACTTTCTGAGAAAGTAATAAAGCAGTGGAGCAAACTACAGTTTCACATACATAAAATATAGCCACTCCTTTTAACGCACACATTGAAACAGTGCTCATCTGGAAATCTGCCCTTCAGTAGAGCTGCAGCGGGTGCAATTCTTCCCAGGGTTGGAAAAAGTCAATGAACTGTTCCTATAGCAATCTGCAACTGTCATTCGTCATCTTTTCCCTTTCCAATTCAGCCTGTAGCAAACCCTCTGAAACAAGACATGCACGTGTCATTGGGTTCTTCATATATCAGAATTATTTGCTCTACCATGCCAGGGCTGGTAACGATCATCCCTTTGCATTCTTCTGCATATTTCTGCCATTCCAGTTCTTCCCACTGAAGCATGTTGGCAATCTCCTCTTCAGGTACCAGAGCTTTATTGCATCGTAACAAGTAGAGAAGAATCTGATGCATCGAGAGTACTTCTTTTCCTCCATCTTAAAAACATAAATAAATAAAACACATTTCAGATAATCACTCCTAAAGTACGAGCAAAAGAGAAAATATGCAGAACACATAAGATATTTGGATGAGCAAAATGAAATGCAAAATGCTTAAGCAAGTTGACAAATGTTTTATTGATGAATACTGCACATGCATAAACACTTTGCTAAACTGGAAGCACTAACAGTAATGGTAGCAAGAGTAACAGTTTCATCATACTGTAAAGCTGAAGTTTCTAACTTGCCTTAAAAAACTTTAAAATGAGCAGGCAGAAGAATCAGTTACATTGTCCAGTTATATCTTCCTTTTCACACTTTTGTAATTCTTTTTACAATGGTAGTTAAAAAGCCTTTAGGCTTTTATGCAGCTTTTTTAAAGAACACTCAAAATTTTACAGGATACTTCTGGATGAATGTAGCAAGTTATCCCTGCATTTTAAACTCATCTATAGCGCTTACATGCCGTACCTGCAGTAATGAAGACTAAAGAGCCTCATGCTGTCATCTGTCACTAAATGAATCAAGGGCACATGAAAACTGCTAAATACTTCTGAGACCCCAGGAAACATGCACAACAAAGGCTGCTTGTAACAAAGGAAGACAGTATAATAAACATCTGACTGGCTCCAGGTAGCCAGTTGCAGATGTGAAGATGCAAACAGGAAAAACAAGTGATGGTCTTGACAGACCACCACTCAGAAGACACTGACTATTCAAATTCAGTATGTTTGCTCATGTGAGTTAAAAGATAGACATGTTTGTACAGTGCTTTAATTCTGACACACATCTCTCCAACCCCCTCCTTCAACAACAGGGTGTTAATCTGTAGTATGGAGGCATCTTCAAGTTTCATCCCCACAGAGCACAAACGTTGTTTTCCTTTCCCCAGGGAGCAGGAGCAATCTGGTCCTGCCACTGAGTACACTCTCTCTATCACTACACACACACAAAAAAGGAATGGAGAAAAACCAGAAGTAAAGCCTTAGAGCAACGTGGTGGATGATGCCACAGCACAAGGAATGGGATCCCAGGCACACAGGAAAAGCCTTGCAGAACTGCTCTGTAACAGCAGTGCTGCATAAGATGATGTCCTCTACAAGACACATGAGGGAACAAGCACTTCTCTTACTTCAGCTGGGATTACAGCACTATGGTACAGAAAAGATGAAAGGGAATGATGTAACTTGGCCTCTTAGAACAATTAACCTCATTCAAACTCCAAGAGGGAACCTTAATAGGGAAAATACATCCCAAACCTCACTGGAAACAGAAAATACTTCCAAATAGCTACAGGGGCAGATTTTTAAATGTGCAAAGTTTTCCTTCAAATTAAAGGGGGACTCAGTTTACAAGACTTTTGTCTTTGTCAGCAACTAGATTATACTGTTACACAAGAAGTAGCCCATATCCAACAATCACTAAAAAAACCAAAAAGCGTAGCCTTACTCACTGAACACTGCTTACAGCAAGGATACAGGTTACTATAGATAGCTGTGCTTAACAGTAGTTAGAGACCTGACCTTTCCTGGGTCAGAACATGCAGTACTAGGGACCTCAAATGTTTTTTTTCTAGTCTTTTACTCTCTTAATATATTTATCATCATAAAAATCTATCACAATGAATACAATACAGCAACTATTCCACATGCTGTGCATCTGTGGCACTCAGTAAACCTGGTATGATTAGCTCAGAGCTATCCAAGGCCTGTCTCTAAGTAATCCACATAGAAAATCTGACATTCCAAACCTCATATTTTTAGACCATGTGAGAAAAATAAGAAAGAAAGAAAAGTAGAGGGGATGGGAAATCAGCAATTCATTTCTGTGGTTAAAGAGACAGTTGATGGATGTGTGGAGATCTGTTACACCAATATATCTTCTTTGAATAGACATAGATGTATAATGTTCTGCAAACGTACCTGGAGGAAATAGATTCCCACTCTCTGGAAATTAAAAATCTCCAAGGACATCACAGAAAATAATCAATACAAAACGCAAACTTCATTAAAAAAAAAAATCTGTCATAAAGATGCTAAAAGGCAACTACATATGCAAAAATAGCAGGAAAAAGACACATTTAAAAATAGTTAGAAGGCTGGGAACCTTAAAGAGAAAACACACAGGAATACATGTTGTCGAGACTTATCTTTCCCTATCAGGAAACAATCCAGCTGTGCAGAAAGAGCTGACTTCTAAACTAAAATAAAACAAATCAGAATATAAAGACCCCAAACTAACAGGAAAACACCCTCAAGCTACACAAACCAGGCAGGTCAAACTCGTTCTCATTTTGTGATGAGGTCAAGTTAATCAGCCACATGTGGCTTGATGGCTTATTTTGTAAATTGCTTCAGCAGAACCAAATCAATGTTTGCTACCAAGCCTCAGAGCTCTGCTTCTGATTGAACAGTGTTGTGCAGCCAGGAAGGAACAACAATTAGAAATATAGTCATCCAGCCATCAGTACTCTCCACAGTAACGAGCCAAACCTCATTTAGTTACAGCTATAATTAATAGCCCAACTAAGTTTCAAAGCCCAGAGCAGAGAGCACCTCCAGGCCACAGCCCTCTTGATGAAGATTGTTCCATGTCTCCTCTGCACCCTCATTCCAGCAGCTGAAACACATCCTCCTGTCCACACAACCCTTCTGGAGCAATCACTGGCAGGATCTCAGCAGGACACATTTTCAATGGAGCCATGACATTTATATCAACTGAAAGTCCGTCCTAGTACATTAGGATGTGTTAAATGCCCGCACAAGCTGTTCACTCAAAATAAGCGTAACGCTCCACACTGAAGCTTGTCCTTGGCTGGCAGGCTAGCGTTGAATTGCACCAGAATGGTGTTTTTCTGTCGTTCAACATTTGCTGCAAGGTCTAAGCTTACATTAAGATAAAGAAAGAAACAATCAGAACAACATGTGCTCAGGGGTGCCAATCACGCTGACACTCAAAACCGCACATCAGGAATTTTAATACAATCACACCGTACCCTGAAGAGCAGAGGGGACATTAAATTCAGTTTCACATGTGAGATTAGGTAATAGCACTCCTCAAATGCCACCGCTCCATCTCAGGGCAGGACAAGGATGACCCAGAACTGCCTAAAATCACCACGACAGAGACAAAAGCTGGAACCGAGACTTGGCCTGACCATATGAATCCCAGTTCTGAGTAAACCATCCAGACTGCCAGCAAGCACTAAAGACTTCAGAGGGAAGCACCAGAACTCTACACTGACTGAACCATTTGACTTGCAGCAAGTTTTTTGTTTTTGTTTTTGTGTGGTTTTTTTTTAATGGGGGTGTGTTTTTTGGGGGGTTGTTGGTTTTTTCAGATCTGATTTCCATAAAGCTACATAATACAAACATTACCTGGAAGAAATCTCACAAATCGTGGCATGAAGTGAAATCTGGGGCAGCTAATAGAATCATTTTCAAGTGAAGGACCTTAAATATGAAAGAAACACAGAAAAATTATGAACTGCAATGTTTTTGCAAAAGAACTAAAAAAAGACCACCCTGCTGCAGATAAAATGATGATGAAACATGCCAAATGATGCACTAGCTTATTAGTCCCTCCCAATTAGTGGGGAGTTTTTTTGGTTACAACAACAAAGATAACAAGGAAATTTCCATGATGCTATTTTGTGGGTTTTTTGTTTCCTATTTCATCATCCAAAGCTTTGCATGCAAAACCAGTAAGTACCTGGTGTTAAAAAAGAACAAACAATCAGAACCAGTGATATGAAAGTAACATTGATATTAGAATACATCTAGTATCAAACCAAAGAAGGCTACACACAATGTGTGAAACTTGTATGCTCCTCTGTTTAACTGCATAAGTGCAGAGTGCATCTCCATAGACAAAGTCAAGACACCAAAACACACCTACAGATACTGAAGTGAATTTCCCTTGATATTCTCGGTTTTCTTTTAGACCAAGGGAAGAATCATCCCTGAAGTTCTCCTTTGTCACAGTCTTCACAGAAACATGTATTTTCATCTTGTCAAGTCAAAAACATTCAACTATAATGATACGTTATCCCTCTATGGCTGTCTGTATGACACTGCTTTGCAAGTTGACTGTAGAGAAATGCTGTACGAGTAACTTGTTTGCTAGCTTGTAAAAACAGAGAATAGTTTACCTGACACCTTGGCTTCCAAAATACCAGGCACACGATACTGTGCAATATTACAGAGATAATATTTACCATTTGATTAAAAAGAACAGTTTTGGATTAAGGAAGAAGTTTAGTCTGCAGGAATACAGTACCAAGTTTGTGCATTTTAATTGCTACAGCCCACACTAATGAACTCTAATATATTTCATCTTCTTGAAGAACAAAGTGGAAGTTTGTCCCTCTCGCATAAACCAGCATTTGACTTGTTCTTTTGAGGTCCCTCCTCACTTTTTTTCTTTTTAAACCAGAGAACACAACAAAATAGAGTTCTATTTACAAAAGCTGCAATTAATTGGCTTTTTGTATGGGTTTTTTTTCCCTAAAAGTTACCTTTAAGATTCCAGTCATAGAGTTCCAAAATATCTTTGAATAGATATGAAGAGAACAGCTCAAGACCTCTCACACAAAAATTCTGGGGAAAGAAAAAAATAAACCAGAATTATTTAATATTGTAGTACAAATAATGCCACTCACATCTATTTAAATAAAACAATGAAAAAAACAGTGTTTTCATATTTGACATATTTTCATATTTATTTATTCAATTGCTAGACACTGGAAACAGTATTGATATATCTGTAATCACCTACCGTAACATAACACATTGATCTCTTCAGAAAGCACTGTCAAGAAAGCATTGTAATGAAGACTCTTTAGTCAATGTCCAAATCAACACTATAGGCAGAAATTATCAATCTGCGATAGCTCACCATGCACTAAAACCCTTTCACCCAAGTAAGCTAAGCAGATGACATATTTCTCAGAAGGATCTTTCTTGTAATTCACTTTCCTACGTGTTCATATTAAATGTTTATAAATCAGTGATACCATGATCACTTCCATACCAACGTATCAGTACAACACAAAGCCAACAGGAAAGGATAGGAAAAAAAAAAAAAAGGAGAAAAAAAAAAAAAAAGAAAGATTCTTCTCATCAAGTGGCGAAGCAGCTCCTTTAAAGCAAAGAGCTTTCATTCAGAAATGAAGGAACTTAAAAAACCTTCCTTAATGAACAAAATCAGGCCAGGTTGATATAAATTGTACTGTGCTACCAGCCGTAAATTCCAAACCTAAAAAACCTATCTCTTTCGCAAGAATGCATTAGTAAAGATGGTCTGCAAACAGTGCTGTAGCCAATTGACCAGGATTCCAGAAAAATGTCAAATTGCCTATTTTGCTTGGTGGCCATTCGTTGTTTTAGAACAAGATTTGGAGACAACACAGCAGATTCAGTAACAAGAAATGAATTGTTTTGATCACATTAATCTTGCTGAGGAATTTCAGAGTTCTTGCATATATTTCAATGATGTTGAGCAACAAAAAAGAGAGATATATAACAAGAAAAATGTAAATGTGTGTGCTGGTTTTGGCTGGTGTAGGGTTAATTTTCTTCACAGTAGCTAGTATGGGGCTGTGTTTTGGATTTGTGCTGGAAACAGTGTTGATAACACAGGGATGTTTTCCTTACTGCTGAGCAGTGCTTGCACAAAGTCAGTGCCTTTTCTGCTCCTCACCCCACCCCACCAGTGAGGAGGCTGGGGGGGCACAAGAACTTGGGAGGGGACACAGCCGGGACAGCTGACCCTGACTGGCCAAAGGGGTATTCCAGACCGTATGATGTCACCCTCAGTATATAAAGCTGGGGGAAGAAGAAGGAAGGGGGGGACATTTGGAGTTACAGTGTTTTGTCTTCCCAAGTACCTGTTATGCCTGATGGAGCCCTGCTTTCCTGGAGATGGCTGAACACCTGCCTGCCCATGGGAAGTGGTGAATGAATTCCTTGTTTTGCTTTGCTTGCGTGCCCGGCTTTTGCTTTACCTATTAAACTGTCTTTATCTCAAACCCATGAGTTTTCTCACTTTTACTCTTCCAATTCTCTCCCCCATCCCACTGGGGGGATCGAGCGAGCAGCTGTGCGGGGCTTAGTTGCCAGCTGGGGTTAAACCGAGACAATGTGACCAAATTAAACACTGATCTTTGTAGTTAATATGCAGGAGTGTTTCTGTACCTATGCATGCTGTTCCACTGCAACAATTTACTTCACAAACTGGCTTCACCAGAGATTAATTTGTAAAAAAAAAAAAAAAAAAAAAAAAAAAGATTATGAACTCAATGTGCTTTGTTTGTATCTACCGGAAATTTGTTTTGGCAACAGCTTATATTAAGTACTGATAAGCAATCTTCAGAGCTTCAAACTCATGATTAAGTTTCAGCTCTGCCATTGACTTACATGGTCCTGGCAAACCAGCACCTCCATATGCCTTATTTTCATCATCCGTAAAAGAAGGATAATGCCTAACTCAGCTTACAGATAACAGTACCTGACATATAGTGTATATAACTTAAAATGAAAAGAAGCTATGGATATAAGCACTTCTTACTATTTGATTTTAATATATGATAGCCTAGGTAGATGGATTTATGCTAGTACCTGTGAGTGCAAGTTCCTTTTCAGCCATTTGTTCAGAATACAGCCTGTCTCTTGGAGACTTCACAAGATGGGATTCTGAAGAGTTTAATCCACTAAGCATATCGACAACTCATAACCCACTCTGACTTTTTGACTAATTATCCTTCTTACCTCAGGCATCATCTCCTCAATGAAATGAATTGTATAGTCAATGTTAAATCTGATTACTTTACATAGAGGAATCTGGAAGGAAAATAGAAATTCAGCATGAAAAACTATACAGCATCAAATGTATACTTAATACAATTTTGTTTGCAAACGCATTACTGTCTGCTGAAAAGGGCGCTTACTGAAACAGCTGCTCTGGGGGATCATGCAAAGGCAGGAACACAAGCATGTGCAAGAGAAGTAACAGTTCTAAATTCCACCTCTGTAATAACACAGTGCTGACAGGAGGGATGGTAAAGGAAGATTAAATAATGCCATCTACTGGAGATGAAATTTTGTTTAGAAGAAAAAGCAAAGCTCAGTAAACCTGTAACTTCTCTCACTTGTATATTTGGAAGTGAATTTATTGTTGGTGACACAACATGTCAGATTGATACAGTGACCTGAAGGCAAGGCTTTTTTAGCACACTGCCAATTCTGTTAGCTATACTGTCTTAAAATATGGCTTTAAGTTATAGCAACACAATGTAAGAACTTCAGGATAAATTTATAGGTTTATACTAATTTCATCCAATAAATATTCTCAGAAGTTCACTCAACTAACTAGTAAGACAAACATCTAATTCATTTTTTTCACCTTTGAAAAAAGGCTCCTTTGTTTGCGAAGTCCATGGACTACTGAAGGTATGTGTTTGTTTTAAATGGGATTTTTTAAAGCAAAAAAGCTAAATTTCTGAAAGACTACAGAAATGCCTAATCCTGCCCTACACATCTACAGCTCTTAGCAAGTTTTACTATTCACTGGCCTTGCAAGCATAAAAGAATCTTAGAACAAGTCAACGGTCTGTGAAAGTGAGGCAACACAAGGTTATTTTGCATTGATAAGCAGACAAATAAATATCTGAACAGCGCTGGGGTTGCACTGAAATCAATGGAATTAGCACAGGGGCAATATTCTGCTTGCATCTTCTTGCAGCCCACTGTCAAGCATTTGACTATTTTGTCTACAAAAATCTGTTGATATCTGCATGATAAACTAAGGAGCTACACTGAACAACCAAACAAAAAATTGCATTTCCTACAATTTGATACAATATGACATGTGAATACAAGAATAAAAAACCTTGGAAGTGAAATGTCCCATTTAGAATCCGAGGAGAGGAAATCCTGTTACATTTAAATCAGGGGGGCTTTAAAAAAAAAAAATACAGGGAGCGTTCGCTTACTTTCTAACATGTAAGTTCAACCAGGGGAAGATATTCTGATTCAGAAACTCAGTAGCCTGGGGTATTTTTCTTTGTATTGAGTAGAAAATGAATGCTTTAGAGAAGTGACCACAACCAAAATCTCCATGAATTACAGTTCCACATACACAAGCAGATACATAGCAAAGGAACATGTGGTTGGTACTGTAAAATTGTTTTGATAGTTATATTAAGAAAATTATAATTTCTCTTATGACTGTATTAACCATTTTCCCTAATATCTGACCTGCTCAATTATTACTGAGTAATAGTAATAACAGTAGCAAGACTTCTAACTGTGTGCAAAGCTAAGATGTCAAATTACAGAAATTTGGTTCATTCAAAGATGTTGGTGTTCAGATCTCTATTTTTGCTACCCTTTGCCACTTCCCTTTTATCAAATGTGTTCCAAAATGTCTCTCAAACAGCAGTTTCTATGTTGCCAAAAATCATCTCAAGACAGCAAGAGACTCTTTCCAAAGGTCTTTATACCTGTTAGTAACAGGAACTGACAATACAGTGTTGCTTTGTATTTAACTCTGTAAAAAAGTAATCATTTGCTACTGACCACTTCCCCTACTTGGAATGAGAAAACACACACGTGCACTTTACAGGAAGAGTAAACAAAATATCTTCATTAACTACTCATATCACACACAGTTTTCCTTGTTCTCTATATATTAAAGATTTCCATAATTCTTTGCCTTTCTGTCATGCAGTAGACACAAAAATTATAAAGATAAGGTGGTCTCTTTATCCTTTTAATGGGAGTAAAACGAAACTGGTCCTTTTTGCTCATTTGCAAAGTGAAAACGTAAAGCCTTGGGTCAAATCTGCCTTGAACCCCAAGGCTGAGTTAATGTTACTGGGCAGGATTGCTTCACACTGCCACGCCACAGGCTGAACTCCACTCTCTCACTGACTTCTTGTCAACATGAGTCCTTTCCCCAGCTCACCAAAAGTAAAGTGTTGTCATATGTTTTACATAAGCAAGCTGTCAGGAAAAAAGTACGTCCTTCTCAGTGCCTCTCAGTTCCAGTATTCTTACATCCCAGTCCTGTACTGACAACCATTCTTATACTGGGTTTTAGCATTGGTGGTGTAGCTAGTAATAGGTAGAAAAATGAAGGAAACAAATAAACACTACAGCATTTGAAAAAACAGTTCTTGAAATATCAAGATACCAAAAAAATCTTCAAGTGTACAGAAATTAAGTCTTTGCATATTTTTCATCCAGATATGGCTAACTCAGCTTATATTGGAAAAGCAGGGCAGTGAGGGACCAATCATGTCCTTTTCTTGTTATATTTGCTTTCAAAGCATGAAATTAATTGCCTTTAAATACATACAGCTTTTAATAAAAATTGTAACTTGCCTAGTTCCTGAAGAAGCTGAACAGATGTTGGAAAGTAGCGGATACGTCTAGTTAAGTTTTTAGAAGAGAGAAATCCCTTTAGAGTGGATGTCTGAAAAAAGTCCATTTGTCACTTAAAGGTAAAACCTTTTTTTGTTGATGTTGCCGTTTTGTTAAGCTTTTCCAACTTAACAAACCTGCTCACCCAATTTAAATCCAATTAACAAGTTATTCCATGATTTATTTTACTTCCAAACTGTGAAACATGTAAAAACATCACAGTCTGAAGACAATGCTCACCACAATTAGTCAAGACCAAACCTGAGACTCATCAGCACAAATGTCCTTCCCCTGTCCCCAGTGCTGGCGAGATGTTTGTAACATACACATATCATTGTTTTAGAGAAGTTCTACTTAAGGGCAGAAAGAGCTTGCCTTCCAAACAAATCCCACGTATGTAGTAATGAAAATACTTACGTTTGTTAGTGGGGCGTGTGCAAACATTGAGAACCCTTCAAAGATATATTCATGGTCATCATACTCAATAACAGTAGGTCGGTCTGTCTTAAAAAAGCAAACAAAACCACCAGGGAGTAAGCAAGAAGCAGTACTACTTCCATCACTGGAAATAAAATTAGAGTCCTAGTTAGAATTATTTATAAAGTACTTACTAAGAAGTTTGTGGGAGGCGACACAGTAATTCGATAGTGGTATAGTCTTCCAGCATTGTTGGTCATGGGGCGACATGGTTTAATGGGCTTAAAGAAAGAGATAAGTAGAATTATGTGTAAAGTCAAGGCAAATTTAGATTAAAAGAGAGAATAAAGCATTTCTAATAGCCATGAAATATGCAGTAGGAAAAATTAAATAAAAGCAGGTAGTCATAATTAAGCATTCTGGGAAGAGGGAAAATGTGGCCTTATCTACATTTTCACTTTCAGAAATATTTTTAAAGCTATTCAAAAGGAAAAAAAGGTGAAAAATATTGCTGTAGTTTTTTCATTTTCCTTTTGACTCTCCATCTTTCTTGCACACAGCAGTTAGTTGTTTACGTACCAGTCTAATTTGTTTCAGGAAACTGATTTTAAAAAGCTTACAAAAATGAACCTCGACCTCACATGAGAAAATCTCAAAGTATGCTATCAAGATAAACAGGTATCAACTCATCTGCTTGGGGCAAATCTGGGGCCTGAAGAGAAGGGATTAGTCTATCACCACAGGCAGCTCTGGTAACCCTGCTCTGTCTGCCAGGTTGTAATGCCTGCCTGTGAGGTCCAAAGGCAGCCAGTCCTCCATGCACTCTGATGCAAAAGCAAACACCTGGAATTAATGTTTTCTTCCAGCTTGTTCTGAAGCAGTCCAGTTTAAAGACCTCCTTTAAAAGGACCTTTAAAGACCTTTAAAATCCTCAAGAGTCAGACAAAACCAGTTTCTACTATGCCCTACATCCAATTTGCTGCAGCTCAAAGGCTGCCACCAGCCTGTTTGGAATACATCTGTCTGCATGGAAAAAAAAATGAAAAAAATCACTGCAGCAAGCAGGGTACTACTTTAAACAGCGTTACAAAAGTTGGCCTGATTCAGATGGCAAGATAGCTACACCACTATGCAGCTCTGTGCAGTTTGCAAAACCTATCCAATAAGCAGGGTAATTACTCTGGCTCTTCATCCCCAAATTGAGCTTCTCACTGCTGAGACAAGACAGTTACAAGCCAGGTAGTTTAAAGCTAGGCAGTTTTATCTACATGACACTGTAAAAACTAGTACATTGGTTGAAGAGAACTAGTATAGTGGTTGACGAGCTCAACGTGACCCGTCAGCATGTGTTTGCAGCCCAGAAAGCCAACTGTATCCTGGGCTGCATCAAAAGCAGCGTGACCAGCAGGGTGAGGGAGGGGATTCTGCCCCTCTGCTCCACTCTGGTGAGACCCCACCTGGAGACTGCGTTCAGCTCTGGGCCCCCCAACATAAGAAGGACACGGACCTGTTGGAGTGAGGCCAGAGGAGGGCCATGAAGATGATCAGAGGGCTGGAGCACCTCTCCTATGAAGACAGGCTGAGAGAGTTGGGGGTGTTCAGCATGGAGAAGAGAAGAGAAGGCTCCGGGGACACCTTATAGCAGCCTTCCAGTACCTGAAGGGGGCCTACAAGAAAGCTGGAGAGGGACTTTTTACAAGGGCATGTAGTGATAGGACGAGGGGTAATGGCTTTAAACTGAAAGAGGGTAGATTTAGATTAGATGTCAGGAAGAAGTTCTTCACTGTGAGGGTGGTGAGGCACTGGAACAGGTTGCCCAGAGAGGCTGTGGATGCCCCATCCCTGGAAGTGTTCAAGGCCAGGTTGGACGGGGCTGTGAGCAACCTGGTCTAGTGAAAGGTGTCCCTGCCCACGGCAGGGGGGTTGGAACTAGATGATCTTTAAGGTCCCTTCCCACCCAAACAGTTCTATGATTCTATGATGATATCCTAGAAGATTTTCTGAAACCTCAAATTCCCAGCTGGCCTTGCTCCAGGGAGCAGCTGCCTTCATGCAGCAAGTTTTACGTATCAGTTTTGTCCTCCTAAATTTTCTCCCTCCTCCTCTGCAAGAAAAACACTAAAGACAATGTGGGGAGGAACTGATCCTGAACTGAAGTGATTTATAGCAAGCTTCAGACCAAAGTTATTTTTCTGAACTGGAATAATTTCCAGAAACATTCATAAATCCTTAACTGCAGAGAAATAAAAGAATGTTTCAGTAAATATATGTAAAAAGGCATATTGAAACATTAAATTCTTCAAGAAAAATTACAAAAGGTAAATTGTAAACCCTACATATTAACGTTCTCCAATTCTTTCACAAAAACAAAGTTTTTTAGAATAAAAAAGCTTGAGGTCATCCAAGCACTGTTTTTATTTCCAGAAACAATACTGATTACAAAGCATGCTCTGTACAAATGAATATGTCTAAGGAAAATAACCAAACGCTATTTCAACAACATTTTTCAAAAGAAAGGCACTACAATTCTGAAATGTGTTTCAGGAAGCTGATGGAGTCATTTTGTCTAATCACGTATTCACAAAGAAGGTAATAGACTGTTTGACAGTTTGCAGTGCAGACACACTCTAGTGCTAAGGCAAGAACACCTCCTGACAAGCTTCCTGCTCCTGTCAGCAGCAGAATTACTGTTTTACTTACTTTTACTTTTAAAGCAATCCCTTCACAAAGAGGGACCTCATAATATACTCATCCACTTGAAGATGGTAGATCTTTGACCACAAGTTCTTTTTTATTAATGTAATTGCGTTTCAGAAACTTTAAAAAAACCCAAAACCAGCACCTAGAACTAAACAAATGCAGGCAAAAGTTTTCCGTAGTTTTCAGGTAGATTTCATTACCAGTATTGCATTTTAAATGTAAGGTTACACAACTAAGTGATTTAAAGGTGCACAGGAGTTTTTACTCAGCGTGTAAATCATGGAAAAAACACTCAAATCAACCCAAGTATGACCTTACAGCAGCAAGTTTGTACTCATAATTGCAATTCTTAGAATTACTTACCTCTTCGCCAGGATAAATGCCATGTCTTATTCCCGTTCGTCGGGCTTTAGCACTGCACTTGCACAAAGGTCCATCATTCATCTGTCAAAAACAAAATAGGATTCTGTTTTTATTGAAAAATTGTTTTGGAAAAGTGTGTTGCTTTTAATGCCCAGAGCGCTGATGCTTCTAAAAGCCTGTCATGCTTAGATTAAGTGGATGTTCTTAAGCCAATAAAACTGAAAACAGTATAGACTAATGTAAGAAAACTGCACAATCGCATTAGAACTTCATCACGGTTTCAGAAGCACAAGACAGAAAAATGCTCTCAGCAGAATTGTACCACTCTACTATCATATACATTTTTCCACTTCTTATACGTACAAACAGCACGCTGTCTGCCTAAAACAAAATTCAGGCCCTAAATATGCGTATACAAATATTTACATGCTGAAATCTCCATGTTCAAACAGTTCCACTAAGTTCACTGACTGAAATCCCGTCCCTGACTAACCTCTCTGCCATGTGGCAGGCAAGGCTATCACCCGAAGTATGCAAAGCAGACCATTTGAAGCTTTTTCCTCAGTACTTTAAAGAACTAATGGGAACACTTCAAATCCATCCTATGAACAGATGAGTAAAAAAGAGGAAGGGGAAAAAATATCCACTTCAGTATTCTCTATGGGTGCATCAAGTAGCTATACCAAAAAGGGCCATTGCACACGGTATACAGCTAGTGTCTTTCTTTCCACTTTTATGACCAATTTCAATGCAGACTATCAATTACTACAATACCCTAAAGCTTTCTGCTCTTAACATCACGCCCATTGCAGAAATCCAACAAAAAAAATCCAGAACCAAACCAGAGAAACGAATTAAGTTCCCAATCCCAGGCTTTAATGGAGTTTTTCAAAGTTTGAATCCAAGGACTGAAGCATGTTTTTTAGACTTAGGAAAAAACCCAAAACCTTGCAATGCAATACAAAAACCAGCAGAACTTTCCATGCCATTATAAGCAGCCTTAAAATGTAAACAGCATCCATGGTGGGGCTAAATAGTATCATCACACAATAGATACCTCAGGGAGCAAGAACAACCAAACTGCTGTTACTGTAGTCTTTAGACAATTGGGAGAGGGAGGCAACTTTTTAGTTTTGATGTTAATTCTCTGAATGTTCATCTCGGTTTAATTTCTTCAGGCTGGCACAACGCATACATGCAAAGGAATGTAAGAAGTAGGGCACATCTCATCTCCTTTGGGAACTTAAGTCATGTAATCTCAACAACAGAGTGACACGATGGCTTTTTGTTCACACATTTTTTTCCACACTCTGAGACCCTTGAGGAAAGTACAGGCTCAATGAAATTGAATCATGCTTACAGGTAAAAGCATACTTACTCACTGGCTTATACAGCCACAAAACAGAAGAGTTAAAAAATGCAGTCAATACCAAATTGCTCATCACTGCCCCAAAAATAAGGGCCTACTGAGGCTATTAAAATAATCATCACTTATTTTTGAAAATCTCATCCTTAATTCTTTGCTCTGTTCAGCACTAACTGCCTCTGTTACACTAAATGCACAGACCTAAATTGAGAGATGTGAAGTACCTGTAAAGCCCAGGACTTGAGAAGCAAGTCAGATACATATCTATCTTGTCCCTAATGACACCACTCATGGAAAAAAATGCAGTAAAAACACTCAAGAAGTGATGATAAAATGATGTTGAAAGATCACAATTTTACATAGGCAATGGCTTCTAACTTTCTCTGACCATCAGGGCAACACAAACAAGCAGATAACACTTGTAAGAAAAAGGGCACTGTGGTGGCATCAGCTTTAACAATTTATTTTCTGGCAACTGCCAGCACTGCTGGAGATTATCCAAAGTAACAAACACACTGCTCAGATTGAAGGGTTGGGAAGATCCATCCTAAAAATCCAGTTCCGTGTCAGACAGTGTACTTGTACGTGCCAGTGTGCACAGCAATCAATCCTGGTTTATGTAGTGATAGTTAGAAAGCATTTTGGCATACTAGATAAATACCTAGGAAAATTTCAAATATTTTCAAATAAAATCTACCCAGAAGAGGTACAGCACTGACAAGCTCACCATGATCTGATTTCATCCTCTTCAAGAAAGATGAAGAGACAGCCTCAAGAAAGTTTTGGGGAAAGAAAGTTTTTCAGCGGGAAACTTATAAACCACACATTCCTGAATCTATTCGTACTACAGTTATTCCACTGCTTTTTATTTAGCTAATATTCTGGCCTAGAACATTACTTTGAAGTGTGCCCAAGAGCTACACAATTTTTTCAGTTAAATATCCAAACAGTTCACTAATTTTGTTTTCCATACAAATAAAAACACCTAGCTATGCTCAAATTATTATTTTTTTTTAACTAGAAGCATAAATATGAGTCTGTAATAGAATATTCAACAGACCTTTGAATTACCACAGTGGCAATAAGCATTGCAGTAACTCTTCGCTTTATGATTTGTTGCATGCTAAACTCGTGCATCACACAAAGTGCCAGAAAAATAAATTTACTGAGGTGCCACTTGACAAGGAGTTAGAATAGACTGTAAAATATTTAAGTAAGAAAGATGAAGACGGCAAATTTGCAAACAAAAACTAGTCTTCTGTGCCATGTATACATTCAAAACAACACTTCATGAGCTCAGCAATTACATTTAATGAGAACTATAATCTCCATGCAATTACAAAAGAACCATTAGACAAGAAATTAGGAGCATTAATTGCATATTTAAAACATTATTTATCATTATGAGGTGAGAGCTTTTAGGTGAAAAATTTGTAAAGGAGGTAAAAACGTTGCCTTTTCTCCATCACAGAATTCATCTGTGTACCTTTATCTCAGGGCTAAGAGGACAGCATTAGTACATTGTTAGCAATTCAGGTTTTATTAACACTGTCAGATATGATTCCAGCTGAATAATCCCCAGGATTCATGAGCTACAACCACACTCCTGAAATCAAAAGTGAAGTGCTTTGAAGAAGATGAAAGAGAAAAGGGGAAAGAAGGTTAAAAAATGCGTATTGAAATAGATGTCACTCAGCATGGTTGAGAACAACGCAGAATTTATGGTGTACAGGGGAGAACAACTTTCAGACACACAGTACTTTTTCCTCTCACCATACCTGTCCTGGATCATTGTACCATAGTTCTTCATGGAGACGATCAGGGTGTGCTTTTTTACGCTTAATTTCTGCAATGACGTCAAAGACATCTGAATCTGAACTGCTAGAGCAGCTGCTGTCCTCTTCAGAGTCACAGTCTGAGTCACTGGAGCTCTCTGATTCACAAAGGAAAAATAAAGTCAGCTGAAAAACACTTCCACACACTCTCTTCTCCAATAGCAATCCATTCTCTACCATGACATAGCTAACTGTGGCATACTGGAAGTTATTAAAGCTGTGCATGACAATCACACTAACAAAAAGAGAAACAGCAACTGCATTTTTAATTAAAAATTACAGCAAATGCTATGGATATTAAATGCCTATAACAACTGCATCTGTTTGCATGCATGAGAGATTGCTGTTGGCTGTCCAGGAGCACCACTGATCAGTTGAGGAATAACAATTTCAGTTACTTGACAATAAAGATTATAGAGCTATAACCAACACAAGTATTACCGTAAAGGGGAAAAAGGAAGGGGGGAGAGGGGGGAAGGGAAAAAAACACGAGAGAGAAAAGAGAAAGAATACACATAAGGTCACTAGCATGAGCTAAACAGAACTTCTTGCTGTTTAAAAGTTAATTTTGCTTGCTATGAGCAAAGTGCTTATGTCTAGTTTCATTTTACCTAAAAATGTTCCTGTCTGTAGCAGAATATTATCTATTTAAGAGTTTTGAAACAGCACATGTGTAGAATTATTATAGAACATGTACTGTTAGACACATTTTTCAAAATCAATTATTTCTAATAAATCCATTATCACATGTTAGAAACCACAGACAAGAAGAAAACCTGGAACTACTACTAGCTGAGTGAATCCCGTCGCAAGTTTTTCAGAAGCCCTGTTCTGTGAGTTTTCCTCCTTACATATCTCTAACCTCCTGTGGTACTTAGAAGCAACTCCCTTTCTTATGCACGTAATATCACTCATTTCCATAAATCTCTCCAGCTCCAATTTAAATAAGTACCTTCATGGCCAAGACACATACCATGATGCAAGTAAGGTTTATTATTCTTGGAAGGAGGCATGCAACATTTCTTCCATTTCTAAGTTTTGACTTAAGAGAAAACATATTACTACACTGCCAGTGCTTTGAAATACTGTGAAACTATGGTTTAAAATGTGTATTTATTGAATATCAGACTCCCCTTAGTTAAAAGAAAAAGGAGAGAGAAAATGAGAAAATATTACTAGTAAAATGTTTCCTTTTTAAAAGAAAAATAAAAAATTAAGATGTATTTTTATACAGTCCATAATTCAGTGTAACGTGTTATTAAAATACATCCTTGGGACATATAGTTTACATAGGTCATATATGCTCAGTTGAAATCAAGTTTTGTCTAAATGTGCATACATGTATATTCCTACAAATATTCGCAAACACTCGAGTTTTAAAAGTTCTCTGATAAACATTAATCAGTTGTATAAGTCTAATTTTAGGTGCAAAATGAGTGTGGGACCTGTGAAAGTAAGGTGGAGTTCCGAAAGACCAACGCAGAACTTTTGGATTTCACATATTGAAATCAGCCTTTCATGATCTAAAAGTGCTCTTGCAGTGTATTGCAATCTCACTACAATACACAACTACTGCTAACACAAGGCAGAACAGAGCATTTAGTTAAGTACAAAATAAGACAAACTGTTAGACACTATAGGAGCATGGCTGTAGAAGCTGGCACAGACACCAAGTCAGCCCAGGGGACCAGTGCAGACACAGAGCCTTCAGGTCTTCCAGAAAGAGTGGATAAAGAAACACAGGTAAGTTGCTCTTGGCCCTCTCATATTTTAGCCTGGAGCAGCAAAGGAAATCTTTCTGCAGAGATCTGAGGAAGTAAAGCTTTACCCAGGTATGTTGAATGTAGCAGTTTTGTCCTTGCTTCATCCACATGAAAATATACCTCCTGAAAAACCCTACAGTTAACTTTGCTAGTGATCTTGACTGAATTTAAATATATGCAAATCCACTGTTCAAAAAATGGTAAGAAAGGCATTTCCTTTACAAAACTGAATTCACATTTTATTTAATCTGTTTATTTTTTTCTTTCACCTTTATTGTATCTTGACCATGTCATTATATACCCGTATGTCAACTTTAGAATATTTATTATGTGATTTTTAAAGTTACTAAGCTCAGATATGAGAGTCTGAAGCAGCTCAATGGGCAAACATGAAGCATCAGTTAAAGGGCAAGCCCAACAGAGTATCTAAATTAATGTGATATGCCTAAGACTTTCTTGAAGTAATGCAACTGACTGAAAAAACACACTGTGAAACACTGAAATGCTGGAAGTATAAAAGGAACAGCTAACACTTCTCACAAAACAAAATTAAAAAATAGCTTTCACTGACTCCTGAGTAGACAAATTGCTGTCAAAAAGTATGCCCTGCTAATTCAGCCAGTATTTCCCCAATAACTGATAAAGTTAACAGACTTATTTCACTGCAAGAAGATCCATACAGGTGGTGCATGACAATGCAGATAAACTATGTTTTGAAAACTGATACTTCTGCATAAGATCATACCAAGCAGAGCTGCACAACCAAAGTACAATCCAGAAGAAAGATGAACTCAGTGCCATAACAAGCAGCCATACGAGTTTATCACCACTACCTTTCCTTTCTTTTTAGAAATACAAGACCAGGAGCTCCTCAAAGCCTCTTGTGCACCATGCTTTCGCCTATCTGATCATGCTCAGGGTGCTTTCATGCCATGGAAGAGACTTTAGCATAAGGCAGTGCTGGATACTCTCCATTTTCCCTTAGGCTTTCTGGGTAAAGAATCTAGCTCTACTTCAGTCAAAACCAACAGTAAAACTCCCTTGGATATGCAATGCAAAGGAAGGATTTAAAAAATAGAGATTAACCTAACAACATTATTAAATACACACAACTGCCAAAACCATGTTAACTACAGATTATTCCATTTCAGAGCTTTGTTATCCTTTCTGCCTACCTAAATCTTCATCCAGCTTGGTCTTTGGTGGTTCCCACGGTGGCCTGGCTGCTTTTGCCTTTGCCTGTCGCTTTCCTAACTCCTCGTCAAACTTTTCATACAAATCTCGGAGCTTGCTTGTTCCTACCACAGTAGAGTCCCCCTGTTAATTAAAAAAACCAGAACAACAACAACAAAAAAAAGACAGTGTTGAAATAACACGTGAACACAACATGTACCAGTGTTTCATGATGAAAAGCAAGAGAGGGAAAAGGCAGATCTGTGTAGTTCAATGAAACATGGACATACTTGTTAAGGCTTTAGTGTATCAATACATTGCTCCACCAGGTGAATTAGCAGAGAAATTACTTCATTTGCTAGTGCATTATCATCAAACCTTTGGCCTAACAAAGCAGAGCTATGGCTAAGCATATTTAGTACAGCTCAGCATTGATTTTTAACAGGTTTAGAAGAAACAGGAGACCTGTGAAAGTATTTTACAATTAAAAAGAATTTTATCACACACAAGAAACACAAGACCCAGCTCATTTTGTTGCCTGCTTCGAATCACCATGAATTCACTCTCCATGTCATTCTCACAAAAACCCCACAACCAACCACAAACACAAAACCCCCACAAAAACATAGAAACCTCCCCCCCTCTATCACTACTCAACCAGCAAGTGTTATTGTCAAGTACAAAGAATCCTGACTTCCTGCTTCTGTACAAAATGTCTCCAAGGTTGCGTGAAGATATGGTGCTTCAGGCATCTTTGCTCAAACACAGGTATAATGGAAAAAAAAAAAAAAATCACACTTCCCTCCTGGAGACAAAAAAAGTACCCCTCTTCCATGTACCACTAATCTGAATGCAAACAGACAGAAGAAACTGATGAAAATAGAGAAGAATACCAACAAACAAAGCCCTTAACAAGGTTAAAAGACTGAGATGGCTGGGAGGAGAGAAGGATTACACGACACAAAACATGAACCTGCTGAAGGGTTCATATTAATCAAGTAATCAAATGATCAATAAAGGACTGTGTACAGTAATTTTAGAGTTCTCTCGCAAACATACCACTTGATCCATAGGGTCATTGGAATAATAGCTTTCAGAATGGGTACAGCGAACCCAGACTGGCTTAAGCAATTCTTCATCTTCCTCTTCATTTTTTTCAGATGCATTCTCCTCTGATTCTTTGTCTTTGATAGCAGTATAATTTTTCTCTTTGCTGGAGCTCTGGTTCTCAGACCACCTTTCTCTGTCTTCCTCCCATCTGGGTCTCTTTCTCTCTCTGCTTGGAGACCGGCTTAGTGGGACAAACCAAACAAAAGCAATGGTCTTTATTATTTTAACAGTGACAGTTTTATAATAAACAGTTTGCTTCAGATGAGTACATCACTCTATCAAACAAATACAGCAAAATCCACCTGCCTCTTCCTGCTTTTAACTTGCACCATAAAGATTAGAGTACTTTGTAGGTTTGACCTACTATAAAAAATGACTTAAAATTGAAAGCACTTTTGTAATTTAAACCTTATTCAAGAATCAGAATGAAAAAATACATGCTATTTTAGATTAAAATTCCTACTTGAATTCTAAGTGACTTTCTTTTAATTTTGTTCCAAAGTTGAAAACTCATCACTAAAAACTAAAAGTCACATCACTCACAACTAAAAGTTAAAATATAAAGAAGTTTTAATACATAGCCCACAAACTATTTGCATGAGAAAAGAATTAGGGTTTTATTAGAAGGATTATACAGAAGCCACACTGCTTGTGTTACTCTAACTCTGGCACTCCTTTGAACAACACAAGCTGTGATATTCCTTATGTGTTGCAAGAGTAATGCTTTCAAAAGCTGAATGTAGGAAAACTACTTTTTTTTATCTCCTCTGCCTACAAAGCCAATAACATTGCACTGATTTCAACTACCCAGGATTCATAAGGAAAGGAGCACCAATATAAAAAAAGCTCCTAAAAGATGATCTAAACATGGAATAACCTTAAATAATCTTGGTACTTTCCAGAATGGAAGCAGATGTAAGAAGTCTTTAGGATACAGCAGTGAAGCCCTCTCTCCAGAGATTAATCCTGTTTCTAACTCTACAAGGTCTTGAGATAACTGACATTTGCACATATAAGCAGATGGTTATAAATTTAAGACACTCTTTTCTGAGTTTCAAAGCAGGCACATATGCACATATACACACACAAAAACTCACGTGTAGATGCACAGAGCCTCAAATACACAAAAGACCGAACGTAACCTTCCTTACCTTCCTGCTCTCTTGTAATCTTTTTTGTAGGATCTGTCTGGTGATGGTGATCTTCTGCTGTCACGGTGCCTATGCCTCTCCCTCTCCCGCTCCCTTGGAGAGTTCAAAACTTAAGTTAAATGAGAAATCTGGTATTTCATACATTCCACACATGAAAGGAGCACAGAAGCAGGCTGAGATCATATTATGCTAAATGACACACACATGCTGACTGCTGAAAACCCAGACATTCTTAACGCTGACCTTCCAGAAATTTGTAAGAGATAGTCACCTGTCTCTTCCGTCTTTGTCATAAGGCCATCTATCTCGTTATGACGGTTAATTCATACCATACAGAGGTAACTTCTGTAAATTCACCACAGTACTTGTTGCTATTCTTCCTCTTCTGTTACGAATGGCAAAGGGTAAGATTATTGTATCTTTAACCATTCTTAATGCCTCAAGGAAGGGAAAGAAAACCTATTCCATGCACAATAGTTTTGTAAGCATTGCAACCATTCAAGTGTTTCAGGCAAGCCCTCTCTTCCTGACAGACACCTGAAGCACAGACAAAAAACTGAGAGACACAGAAATGCTTCATCATGCTGAAACTATGAATCTCATCTACAAGACTCAACTTGCACATACACATATAGAATTTGACCACCCAAACATATTTCTGGGGCAGAAGAGCTTTAAATTAACTGAAGGCTTGGGGAAGAGTGGCTGGAAAGCTGCCGAGCAGAAAAAGACCTGGGGGGAATGGTCAACAGCCGGCTGAATATGAGCTGGCTGTGTGCCTAGGTGGCCAAGGCGGCCAACAGCATCATGGCTTGTATCAAAAATAGTGTGGCCAGCAGGAGCAGGGAAGTGATTGTCCCCCCGTACTCAGCACTGGTGAGGCTACACCTCGAATACTGTGTCCAGTTTCGGACCCCTCACTACAACACAGACATTGACGTGCTGGAGCGCGTCCAGAGAAGGGCAGCGAAGCAGGTAAAGGGTCTACAACACAAGCCTTACTAGGAGCGGCTGAGGGACCTGGGGTTGTTTACTCTGCAGAAAAGGAGGCTGAGGGGAGACCTTATCGCTCCCTACAACTACCTGAAAGGAGGTTGTAGCAAGGTGGGTGTCAAGTCTCTTCTCCCAAGTAACAAGCAATAGGACAAAAGAAAACAGCCTCAAGTTGCACCAGGGGAGGTTTAGGTTGGACATTAGGGAAAATTTCTTCACCCAAAGTGTTGTCAGGCACTGACTGGAACAGGCTGCCCAGGGAAGTGGTTGAGTCACCATCCCTGGAGGTATTTAAAAGACATGTAGACGTGGTGCTTAGGGACATGGTTTAGTGGTGGAGTTGGCAGTGTTAGGTTAACAGTTGGACCTGTTGATCTTAAAAGTCTTTTCCAACCTAAATGATTCTATGAAATTACTGTGTACATGAGGCAGCAAAGATTACACAGGCAGTTTTCATACTCTGCTAACAGCTGACAACTTGTTAGTCCACAATCATTTGTGTATCTGTCAAATCTTCTAGTAAATGAGTCTGCTGATACACAAGGAATTATAAACATGTGCCTCAGGTGGTTTGGTGGGCTAACAGAATGAGTCAAGATTATTTATGAACATATATATCATGTATCCATATGCATAACATGAAATAGAATGAAAATTTACAAAGCACAAAGTTCATATAAATTATCTATTGTTCTTCCCCACACCCATTCATCCTTCTGTGCGTGTGCCTTTTCAAGCATGGATTTCGGTCTTCAGAGAGAGCATATTCTATGACACCTGATTTGCTTGAGAGACGGAAGTTGTGCAAAAAACCACACCAAGACAGGCAAAGAGTTCTCGTTAAAATAAGCAGATACATTGTCAAGTAGACCTGGAAGCTGCTGGCCTCAAGCAGTACTCCACAAATGTTTGGGAAAGCTGCTGAAAACATGCATTTTCAAAACTTAAAACTGAACTTTAAATTCTAAACAACAAGTTGTGAAATTATGTGGCAAATATTTGAGTCACCTACAAATGGCGGAAAATACCACAAGCTCACCATACAAGAAAAGGCCAGTGCCTTAATGCCAGCTGCATTCAGTTTTAGGAAAATCCTCTTTTGGAAATCAAAGCAAACTTACTGAACGTGAGGTTTGGGTTGTTTTTTTGGGCTGGTTTTGTTTTGGTTTTGTCTTGAATACATCCGTCTACAGTTCTGCAATTAAATCTCTGCATATCTAAATCAAAGTGGCTTCATTTCCACAGGCACTATGCGTAAATTCATGTTCACATGTGACATGAGAAAGCTCAGAGCTTCTAAAATTACAGCATGTGATCCAGGTGCCCTCATAAATATTTAAGTACTTAACTTTCCAGTATCTCTCTTTGAGTGTTGTGACCTAGATCATTAGACACAAAAAGAGCCATGAAGAGAGCAAATCTAAGACATCTGAAAAGATTTAACTGATGATGGTTTGCTCTAAAACACCACACAAACTGCATTAGGTCAGCTCATAATTTGCAAGCTGTTTTTCTACAAAGCAGAGAGACAGAAACTTCATGACACATCCCAAAATAAGCAGTCCGCACTCATCCATCTGAATCCTAAGATGTCAACATAGCCTACAACTTCCCTATTTCTTTTAACTGGTGTATGCTAATTTTCACCTCAGTCCTCTCTTGAGATCACAGGCTGGCTTGCTGAGGTCTTCACCCTGAACAGAATCACAGAGGCAGGTCCAAGCACCCACTGGGAGGTCCTGTGAAATCTGCACACATCTGCACTGGTCTCCAATGAGGATAGAGCAGGACGAAGAACACCGTACAACATGCTTTTCACTAAACCACCTCAGTGCAGGGATTAGATATGTGCACCTATCAGGCTATAAACACCACCAAGTGCTGTTTTTCTACAAATACAGGGCTCACTCAAAGAAAGACCAAATTCAAGTAACACCTGGAACCCTAGCTCTGCTACCTCAATCTTGAAATTTGAAGTGCTGGGATTTAATCATTTGTAAGGCTCAACTTTGAACACAGTCCTTTGCACAAAGTTGTGCCAGCTCTACCTTCATGCCACATCTGCATAAGTTTCTATGGTAAATACCTACGAGAGTAGAACACCGCTCAGCAATCCGCTCAGTTTTCAAATGAGAGCTTCTTTGCTTCCAGCTGTCTCCAGGGATAAGGGCAACAAGTCTGCCAGCTCACAAAGGTGAGGGAGAAGCAGCATACCTGAAAGGTGTCAAAACAGTAGCTCTCTCCATCAGACCTGAGTACTGGCTACCTCCCGAGGTTGAGGGAAAAACAAGAGTGAGGGAAGAACATTGATGCAAACAAATACTATAGGACAATGATGACAGCTCTCCCTCTGCAGGCAGAAAGTACCTCAAGTTACCTGTTACGCTCATAACTTCTGTGGTGAGGTGATATCCTTCCTCTGTCATAATCTGTCCGGTGCCGACTGCTTTCCTGTCTCCTCCTATCTGGACTCCGGCCTCGATCCCGACGATCCCCATGGTTAGTGGACCGATGCCTGTCACCGTGGATGTGACCATGTTCACGATGTCGGTGTTCGTCATAGTGCTTACTCCTGTCTGGAGATCGTCGATCACTTTGCGACTTCTCTCCCTGGTACTGACTCGTGTGCCGAAAATGGCTGCTGCCACCACTGCTGTTGGTAGCGCTGCTCGGAAAGGAGCCAGAGTTGTGCTGATAGCTATTGAAGTTTGGCGGTGGAAACGATTGCTGTGAATACCCTGCGGAGTACACAGGCTGGTAGTTGACTTGCTGTGGTATGACTGGTGGGGGGGGAGGATGCGGTACCGTGGGAGGAGGCATCATGTAAGGAAAGGTGCTTTGCCCAGCAGGAGTTCCTGGCACAGGAGCGTTGCTAGGATTTGGCACTGGCGGAGGAGCGGGAGGGAAGCACGGAGGCACCGGGAAGCTCTGCCTCATCTGGTGGTTTGGAAATGGTGGCCTCATGGGACACTGGCTGATGGGATTTTGTGTGGAAGGGGGCACTGGAGGAGGATAGGGCACAAAGTCTGGCCTGGGAGGCATGTAACCAGGGGTTGGAGGGTTTGAATAAGTTGTTGGAGGGGCAGTTTGCTGGTCATACTGGTATTGTACAGAAGGCTGTTGCGGGTGAAGCTGCCGTAGGTTCTGAGGGCGGTAGGTCTGTGTTGAAGTTCTTGCTCCTGGTCCCCCCTGACCACGGGGACATCCTCGCCCGGAATGGAAAGACATGGTTCACCTTTAATGAGGAAAATAAAAGTCCAGTGTCACACAATTTTTGTAGCATGTCCTTAATGCATTTGCAGGAACTACTCCCAAAGCACTGAAATTAGAGTTTCTGCAGTTTCCTTTAACAGAAACAGTGAACGATGTCCACTGACTTTCACTGGGATCTTTGTGCTCCTTGGACCTCTAGTGCAGGTCATTTATGCCCCTTTTATTCCTTTAAGCGTCTAATCCATGAAAGCACTCTACTGTCTTTAATCCAGAACCCAAACTGGACCATGCTCTCTGACTTAGGGCAATGTTAATTTCAACAAATGATTGATATGATGACTCGCCAAGGATACAAGCACCACTACTAGTACTCACTAGACACTTTGATATAAAGCCTTCAGATACCCCATACCAAAGAAACCACTCACTTTAACAACTGCAATTGTCATCTAAAGTCCCCCAATGAGGACTTTCTAGAACATGATTCTAAACTTCAGGCAGAATGACTTTACTAACACCTCATTGCAAGTTACCTGGTCCAACAAATCATGTAAATTTTAAATGAGATAGTAGCAATTTACATTCACAATTGAGACCCCAATTTAGTAAAGGACTGAACACTTCAAAGTATTTTAAGTTAGGTAAGTATAGATTTGTAGAATGAGAATCTTACAGGTTCCAGAAAAAAAAAAAAAAAATTATGTAGACTCTGCTGTTACTCCAATTTCATTGAAATAAGTGGTTCCCAAAACATCCCTCAGCTGCCTGCCTGGCCCTGTTACCTTTCCAGCAATCGCCACTGCTTCGAGTAGGCTTAAGTCTTGCTCAAAACTATGCATGTTATTTAATGCATTGTATTAATGTTTATAAATGAAAACGACTGTGCTTCATTAAGTTAAAATTCATTCTTTAATTAGTGTTACGTTTCAAGAACTGGAAAAAAGGAAAAAAAACATTTAAAATAAATAAAATCATTCATGTTGTCTTGGCTGGAATGGAGGCAGAGAAAAAAATAATTAGTTAAGCAGTCGCAGAAGTCAAATCCTGTTTTCCATAAGGGGGAGAGAGAACGAAAGGAAAGACACAAACATAATTGGAAAGATCACCAGATAAAGAAAACAAAGCCTACCTTTTACTGCCTTTTACTAAGGTTTTGCTAATGCTGAAGTACAGGCACAGAATATTCTCCCACCTGCTACCATGCAACATGGCCAACCTGGACTGCTCAGAGCACTGCTTTCAGCTGCATTCTGGTGCCACTGCTGCAGAAGATGTAGCTTGCTGAGAGACAACAGACAGCTTCTGGTGAACCAGAGGGAGAAAGGAAAAGAAATGAAGGGGGAAAGAACTGACATCAGAGGAGGAACCATGAGCACCCTAAGTCTCTCCTTATACACACAGGCCTTAGTGGAAGCCACTGGAACTGGTGGTGGTGGTGGCATTCATTCCCTCTCCAGAGCAACCAAAGGCCAAAGTAAGTGAGAATCCTGTGTTTCTGGGAGGTAGCGGCCATGATGGTAAAGCCACTTGTTCCTTCCAGTCAGCCTGTGCCTGATCAGTACCCTCCAACCTTGTAAGAGCTCTCAAAAAGAAAAAACGGGGTGGGGGGAGAGTGGAAAAAGCCCACTTGCATTATTTTGTCTGGCAACAGCACAACCTTTTGTCATTATTCTAATCCATTAGATGCTGAACCCATTTTGCTTTAGTTCTCCAGTCGTGACCTTACATAGCTCAGGCTTGTACTAGAAAAGAAAACTGTTTTATACTTTGCTGGTATTTACATACACGTTTTATTTAAACAGGCTGAGCTAAACTCTTACTACCTTAAACAACTTAAAGCAAAGACCACTGTATCACAGCACCTTGCCTTAAAGCCATTTCTTTTTAACATGTCATAGCATTCAAATAAAAGGTCTTGCTTATCAGCTCTCTCAAATAGAGGTCTAAGTCTTCCCCAACACCAGAGAACTGCTCTGGTTCTACCACCTTAATTTCACCGCTTCAGAACGCACAGAATCACTGCCGCAAAAAAATACAAAAAGATAGATGAAATTATTTTCAAAACCCAAATTATTTTAAAGCTCCCTCTGCTGCAAACTTCGGTCACGTTCGAGTTTTCATTTAAATGTAAGTAAGTTCAAAACCACTGGAAGGGACAAACTCTCCTCTTCCCGTCGCCTAGGACAGGAAATTTATTGCGCGGGTGGAAGCCGTCACACGAAAGTAACAGAGGTTCCTTGAAAAACACCGGGAAAACTCCTCTCCCCGCAGACGCGCCGCAGAGAGCAACAGGGCACCGAGACCCAGCCTCATCCCACCGCCGCCTCCCAACGGCCACCGAAGGGTCGGCGCAAAACAGAAGGGAGACCGGCACCCGCCCGGGCAGGCTCTCCCGCGCCGCCTTCCCGCCGGCCGGCCCCGCTCCCCACACGGAGAGCTCTCCTCGGCCGCAGGCCGGCCGGGCGGCTGCCGCGGGAGGCGCCGGCGCCCGGGCCCCGCCGCCCCGAGCCCCGCCACAGCACCGCCGCCGCGCCCCCGGGACCTTTCCCCGCCGCCCGCCCCGGCGCCTGGCTCCTCCGCGGAGAGCCGCGGCACCACGAGCGGAGCGCGGCGGCCCAAGGGAAGCCCCAGCCCGCCCCGCGGCCTCCCCCCCGGCCCAGGCGAGCAGCCGGGCCCGCCGAGCCCACCTTGGCGCCCCGCCGCCGAGGCCGGCCCGGCCCGCAGCGCGCCGGCTCCGGAAGAGGAAAGCGGTGGGAGGGCGCTGCGGGCGGAAGCAGCGCCCGCCGGGAGAGAGGCAGGGCGGGCGGGCCGCGCTGCCGGGCCTCGCCGTGCCCGGCCCGTAGCCGCCGCGGTATGAGCGGCGGGGGCCCGGGGGCCGGCGGCGGGGCCCGCTCGCGGTCCCGCGGGGGCTGCCTGCGGGCCTACCCGGCGCTGCCGGTGTGGGTGGTGGAGGACCACCAGGACGTGAGTGGCCGGGCCGAGCGGTGGAACGGGGCGTCCCTCGGGTGGTGGTGCATGGGGAGCAGCTTCGGTTCGTTCTTTCGGGAGCACGGGCCTTGCCGCGCTGTAACCGGGGTCTGCCCGCTGCCGGCGGTGCCGTGGGACCGGCGCCCGCCTCCCCAGCCGCGCACAGACCTCACCCCTGCGTTCTCTTTCACCACGGAAACATAAACCGAGTTCAGTGCCCAGGTGACCTGAATTCCCTTCCCGACCCGGTGATTCAAGTTAACAAATGCCATCATCGGATTTTGGCATCTTTTTAACGGTTATGGGTGACTTTTTGGTTCCTTTTCTTCTTTGCCGTAGTTAAAAGGAAACAATACCTACATTACACTGCCCTTAGAATCAGCTAGGCATTAGTGCGGTACTTGGAAACTCAGACCTACACAGTGTCGACCTACGTGTCGGCAGCAAATTGGTAAATGTAATCACGTGCTAACAAGGAGATTGACTGCCACGTGATGAGAAAGGTTAAATTTGGAACTTTGCGGTTTTAGTTAAGTAATTTAAAAGGGGAGTGAAGAAGGAATTGCTTTTGAACTGTTGTTTCTGGTTTCCCATATGGTTTGTTTATACTAGCATAAGCTGAGGCCGTAGTCCTAAGTAAGCAGATTCTTTGCAAACAGACAATTTTAGCGTAATGAAGTTTATTAAAGAAAGTAATGTTCTGAATTTGTAAGTAGCAAAAAGTAACGCAGATCACTTTTGCTAAGACTCACTGAAATATATGATGCTGTGATACCTGATTTTTTGTGGTAACCCAGGATTAGAGTGTCGCTGTGATAGGAATACTGAGATAATTACTATTAATGATTATTCTTTGTTTTATTCTCTATACTTCTATTCTCAATTAGCGCAACAAAATCTATTTATTCTAAACGTGTGCACTGTGTTTTCAGTATATGTGTGTATATGCATCGGTCTGTCTTGCGTAAAACATAAATGGCTTTTCATCCCAAAGTGTAAGAACTTCACAGAAACTTTATATAGTCCTTTGCTGACACTGATGTTCCTGTAAAGCAAGGTGTCACTACATGCATCATGCACTGATTAATAATACAGCTGGTGTAAAGGAAATTTTGTTCTTAATCCAAAGCAGCAGAACTTGCAATGTTAGAGATGTCAATCTCTTGCGTCTTCCCCCATTCTCTCCTAGTCTCACAGTTTGTAGTGACACTTACCTGGGATGAAACTTTAATTGCAAAGCTTGTAGTTTGTTCAGGTAGGCCAGATTACATGCTTTTTCCAAAGACGTAAAAGTCATGGATGAGGGAACCCTTCTTATTTTTAACCTTGTTTTATCTACTATTACAGTAGTATACATATTACTGCATGTGTAGTGGGTAAACTGGGGAACTTGTTCCTAGACAGATGGAATACAGTTCAAATTTCAGCTGTCAGTCATGTTTTACAGCTATGCCCATGTAGTACGCAGGATTTGTCATCTTAATAATTTTTTTGCCAAAAACAGTAGCTCAGTTTCTGTTGTAATGTAGAGATCGAATGGAATTTTTGTTGCCCAGTCCTTTTACAGTCTTCACATTCCTTATATAATAAGGCTGTGATTCACAATCCTTGCTAGATTTGTTCTGGCAGCTAAAGCAGTTACTTTTCCTGTAACTGTGGGACAGACTCCATGTACTCTAGTTTAGTGTAAAAGGTATCATGAATCAGCCATCAGTTTTCTCATTTTACCACCCTACATTATTGCACTTCAGTGATTTACTATGCTATAAATTGATGAGTTGCCTCATCTCCTGTTTTTCACACCTTTCAGTGAAGACCTTCAGCGGGGGTTAAAGTTGGGCAGTTGAGAAAGGTAGTCTGTTTATTGCAGCCACTAAGTCATGTAGGGATTAGGAACTAAGCTCTTTCTTCAAGGGGGATAAGTTTGAAGATAAGCTAAAGTTTAAGTCATGGTAGGGTCAGTTTTCATTCTATATCAGTTAACTTATAAAACACAAGTAATGAAATGTTTTTATCTCCATAGCACCTGTGCATGGTGAGGAAGCTTTTTAGCATGGAGAAGGCAATGCAGGGGCAGTGTTCTGCAGAAGAGGAAAGGCATTCCTGGTGTTCAGTTGTAAATGAAAAAAATCTAGGAATTGAGTTGAATGGTTAGTGAGAAGAGCTACTGCAAACAAGACTTTCTATAAAGAAGGAAAGAGGAAGTAAAGCTGTGATTCTTCAGCAGCTTCTCACATGGAACACTTGGGCTCATAGTGATTAGAGTTCATGAGCTCTCTTGCCACTGGAGTTGTTTTCCCTTTATATTGTCTTCTGTCTCCCCATCCCTCTATTCCAAATTCTAAGGGAGTAAGAGTGGGACTAGTGTTTTTGCTGTTAAAGCTGTTGCATTTTTCAGCCCACTGGTTATAATTGAACTATTTTTATTCATGTTGTTTTAGGTGCTGCCTTTCATCTATCGTGCCATTGGTTCAAAGCATCTTCCTGCCAGTAACATCAGCTTTGTTCATCTTGATTCCCATCCAGACCTTCTTATTCCTGTGAATATGCCTGCAGACACCGTATTTGACAAAGAAGCTCTTTTTAGGTAATTTTGGGCTACTGCATCAGAATACTTTAAGTCTACTTCTTGCTGCCTTTGTTTTACAGTGAATATTGGTATGACTGCATAGGAAGTATGAACAAAAGATCTAAGTCAAGTTCAAGTTGTATCTTCTGTCTGTTCGCTTTTGCTGAAAACTTTATTTTTTGGAATGGAAAAAGTTATGTTTGTGTTTTATGAACGTGGTCAAATGTTTATGTTGCATATCAAGCAATTTAAGATGTATGAATTTCCTTTGTTTAGTTGTTCAGTAGTATATCATGTTACTAGCCCAGGTAGTTCCTCTGGGTAACAGGAGAGCACTCTTGAGTGGATGCTTTGTCTGAAGAGCTGTAGTTTTAAGACAGCCTTTCTCTCTTCACACTGAAGAATTGACTTTGAGATTGAAATAACATATCTTATGTTGACATGGTGAATATGTGAAGCTGAACAAGATTTTCCTATCAAGATCATTAAGACCAATATTTTCCCCCAACTTCTTAGGTAGGTAGGTAGGTAACAAGCCACAGAGTGATCTCTGCTATTGTCTTTCTCTTCCCGTTTTAAAATAAATATTGATTGCTTCAGTATTGTGGTGATTTACAGCAATGACAAGCTGATGCAATTGGTGTGTAAGTATTTGTATCATCCTACCCACAGTCAATATTTTGTTCTCTTTGTTGGATGAGTAAGAAGTTTTATGAGCTATATCATACACCTAAAAAAAAAAAGGGTGTTGATAATGAGGAAAGATGCTAATCTGTAGTTGCTGACTGACTTACTTTAATCACTGAGATTATATTTAAAATGTACTTAGAGCAGTTTACAATAAAATACTCTCATGAGGTCAGTCTGAAGTTATTTAGAATAGTGATGCTCCTTGCACTTTCCTCTGTCTGATGTAGCAAAAGAAAAAGGACAACAAATCCATGTAGTTTATAATCAAAGTGCCATGCTAAAAGTGAAGCTGATTGCACTCTCTAATCCTAACTTTTTAAAATCTACTATAGAGATTTTTGTCTGTCTCGCGAATAAAGATTTCCCTCTTTTTCTTTCTTTGATGATGTGACCCTTACACAGAGTTCTAATTTCAGATGATTTGCATGGGGGCTTTCAAGACGTGGAAGGTGTTTGTGGCGTTCTTGACCATGTTTTACTTACAGGGAAAGTAACAGTGTTTGCTCCTGTCTTTCTCCATACATGACAGTGAATTAAGTATTGAGAACTGGATTATGCCTGCTGTTTACGCTGGCCATATTTCTCAAGTAGTATGGCTTCACCCACCCTGGGCTCAGCAGATCTCAGAAGGAAAACACAATTTTTTGATTGGGAAAGACATATCAACAACAACAATGAGGTAAATTGTCTGCTGTCTTATACTAGTAATATAAAGCTATCTCTACAGCTTTTCATGGGCATTTTTTTTATATTCTTGGATAAAGTTGAAAATTTAATTTGTATGTGTGATTTGCTTAGGACCTAATGTGACTATCTGTGTGAATGCGCACAGTGAAAATTGTGCCTTAATTTTTTTTTTTTTTAATAGGTAATTCTAGCTATTCACATTTCATTTCAGCTACCCAGGTTTTAAATTAGTTCTCATTAAAGTAAAAAAAAAATCTCAGAAAGCAGTCATTTTTAACAGAGGATTTGCGTAACAGAGGGCAGCAATTAGATCCTCCTCAGCCTTCCCTTATCAGGACGAACGAAACAAGCCCAGTTCCCTCAGGTTCCCCTTGTTCATCACCTGCTGCAGACCTCTAATCACCTTAGCAGCCCTCTGTTAGATCTTCAGTTTATTGATGTCTCTCTTGTCCTGGGGGCAGATTATTTCAAATGTGACCTCGCTGGTGCTGAGTAAGGGGAGATATCTCTTCCCTTGACCTTTTGGCTATGCTTTTGCTAATACAATGGAATTTTGTGATTAGTCTTCATCACTGCAGGGGTGTACTGCTCACGCATGCTCATGTTGCTTTCTACTGGGATTACCAGTTCCTGTTCTGCAGGTCCTTGCTTGTCTATGCTGACCCTGTACTGCTGCATGGGATTATTCCGTCCCAGGTGCAGGACCTTGTATTTATCTTAGTTTAACTTAATGAGATTCTTGTAGGCTATTCCTCTAGGCTGTCTAGGTCATTCAGGTCAACCTTGCCTTCTAGTGTATCAGCTACCCCTAGGTTCAGTGCCTCCTGTAAACTTTCTGAGTGCATTGCTGAGGGCATTAATGAAGATGTCAAAACAGTAACAATCCCTGAGGAGCACTACTTACAACTAGCTGCCAGTGAGACTTCAAACCATTGATCACCACCATGGAACTGTTGGTCCAGCCAGTTTTTCACCCACCTTGTACTGCACCCAGTGAGTACATAGCAAGGATTATATACATATGATCATATGGTAATAGTTATTAAATATTTTTAAGCTTCAGGGAAACCTAATTTTTCAACTTTATCAGTAGTGCATCCATTATTTTCTCTTCCAGTTAAAACAGAATTATTGATGGGATATCCTCCTTGCTTTACCGTTCAATCATAGAATGCCAAATTCTAACCTAACTCATAGTACAGTCTAAAAAAAAAGATACAATTAAGTAAATAAGATCACTTTGATAAAACTGACCTGAAATAAAAGGGGAAACTATTATTTAGCAAATGTCACAAAGTTCATAATTACTTTTTGCACAATTCTATTTCATAGTAACATGTTTAAGAAAACTATGTGTTTTAAGACAAACTTTTTTTTACTGTTCTGGATCGAAAGAGAGAGAGGAGTCACATTTGGGCTATGTGGGAAAAAAAATCACTTGCTCTGCTTTGATTCTGTACTGATATTCAGCTGTTTTCAGCTAGTTCCTTTGATAAGTTTCCCTTCAGGGTGAGCTTACACGGTTAAATGCAGTATGAGTGACTGACCCATGAAGTTCAGAGATTTGTGTTCAGTAGAATTATAACAAACCAAAACGGGACAGAAAGTGAAGGGCAGCTTTTATTTTATTTTCTAAATGGAACCTAAATGTACCAATCAGGACAAAGTTTGTCATCCTTATTGTGACAAAACTGGGCATTTAATGCACGTAAAGCTTCCCTCCCCCCCCCCCCCCCCCCCCTTCTTTCTTTTTCTGTGGATGGGAGAAAGCAGTTCAACTTGTATCTCTTTGGTCTTTCTAGTAAAATTTTGGCTTGGTATCAGCCATGATACTGTTTTTCTGGTGTGGGTTTTTTTGTTTGGTTTTTTTGGTTTGGTTTTTTTGATGTTAATCTACTAGTTAAGCACTGAAACAGGTACACAGGCAGGTGGTGAATTCTCCATCCTTTGATAAAGTCAAAACTCAACTGGACGAGGCCCTGGGCAGCCTCATCTAGCTTTGAAGTTAGTTCTGCTTCAATCAGATGATTGACTAGAGACTTCCAGATGTCTCTTCCAATCTTAATCATTCTGTGATTCAAGTTCCGATCAGATCCCCTCATCATTCAGTAGGATGCAGCCCATGACAATTTCGCATTCACCGTATGCACTGCATTGTGATTTTGTGTAGCTTGAATGGACATTTACAAATCAAGTCTCTTGCCAGCATATCAGAATAAATCTTTTGAAGCAAGTTTAACAGAAGACAGCAGAGAAATGCTTTGTTTTACCACCTTAAATAAAATACTAAAGCTCTACAACTCTGAATCTGAGGCCTAAAGTAAACCTCACTAATAAGACAAAAGCTGGTGCTTTCAGTTACATTTAACCATGAGAACTAGCACACATACAGAAATACTTCACGATGGCTGAACAGCTTTCCCACAGATCCTCTGGTCGCCTTAGCAATCTTGAAAACAGCATTTCAAGCTGCCTTTTGAAAACGGTCAGGTACCTTTTCTTCAGGTTCTAGGCTTACAAAAATCATGAAGGAAGAAAGGGAAGGAATCCTCAGAAATATGAACTTCCTAAAACTTTTTGTTGACAACAGGTGGCTGGATAGGCAATAGATACCTTAGTTAGTGTCCCACCAAGGGAAAGGCGGTAGCATGAGCTCATATTGAACCCTGGAGAATTTCTGAGAAAAGACCCTGTGAATGCCCCATCAACAAGATGAAGTTGTTATCCAGGCTGTCATTTTAGCAAGCTCAGGATAATCCAGCCAGAGGACACTGGGGAACTAAGCTTCAAATTTCTGCTGCTTATGGAATTATTTGTCTTTGTGGTTGATTGATGGTTATACCCTGTAATCAAATGAGGCCTTAACACAAGTGAGCAGAAATTCACACTTCTTAAGCTTATTTTTTAATCTGAATTTATGATGCTTAAGGCTTAATGTACTGAAATATGGCTTGAAAATTATATTCTTTAAATTTTCACTGTAAGTGGAGGTTTTGGTGGTGTTGGTTTTGTTTGTTTGGTCGGGTTTTTTTAATTAAGTGGATTCCATTGATATGCAGCTATTCATCCTCAAGTTACTGGCTCTCCCCTACTTAGAATAGGAAATCTATATTGGTGGTAAAAAAAAAAAGTTAAATGCTACCTTTTAATTTATAATATTTTACTAAATCAATATCCATGGATTTCGGGGCACTTCTCAAACACAACTAACAGAATTTTCCTTAAAAATTAGGCAGTCCAAGACAAAATATCCATAGCTTTGCAGTCTTATATGCCATAATATTGACAATATCTTGTTAAATTCTGGATTTGGTCTTTAAAGTGCAGTTCAATGGCAAATTTATCTTAGAAGCACATAATGTAGAATCTTTTTGTTATCCCTTAAAACCGCATGGGCTATCATAAAAAATATAGAGTGAATTTTAATGTATTTATTCAGCAATAAAGAAGTAGAAAAAACTTCAATTTAAAAACCTGCAGATTAAAATAAATATTTTCGTGTACACAGTTTCATTGCTTTTGTTACCCATCAAGCATTTATTCATTCTTCTCAGGATCCCTAAAGTGTGCATGCTTTTTCCTAAGTTCTTTGCAAAGGTATGTATTAACTGTGAGTTATTGTCAATTGTAGGGTTACAGGTACAGATCATTACTTTTTAAGTGATGGTCTTTATGTCCCTGCTGATCAGCTAGAAAACCAGAAGCCCTTAAATTTACACGTCATTCTCATCAATCCTACTGAAGCATCAAACAGCCATGAAGAAAATGGTGAAGTAGCGTCTGCTAAGAGACTGAAGCTAAACACAGATGACACAGCAAGCACCACCTCTGCCTCTTCATCAGTGGCTCCTGGTGACCTTGATCACAGCACCCCAAGTGTGAAGAAAAAGGAAGTACAAAATTCAAGTGCCCTGAACAGGGCAGAAACCTTGTCAGAGTGCTCAGCTTCAAGCTCTCTTGGAAATAGTGAATGCCCAATAAGGGAAGTTGTTAAAGATGTCTGCCAAGTACTGCAGAAAGGGGATGCATATGTTTTAGACATTGATTTAGATTTTTTTTCAGTTAAAAATCCATTCAAAGAAATGTACACACAGGTAAGCATGGCAATAGAGAGGCCTCTTACCATTGACAAAAGAGTACCAGCCCTAGCATTTATGTCTGTGGAGAAACTTTCATCTAAGATAAATTAGCAGATCAGCTGATCATGATTAATGATTCATGGTAGCATTTGAAGGAGAGACATTCTAAGGGAGTGTATGTTCCAGAGAATTACAACAACCTAATAGGGTAGATCCTTGCATTTGAAATTGGTATTGAGTGCACATTCAAGCTCAGAGGTATATGGCTCACTTCTGCTTGTTGCTTGGGACATAAAAGCTATGCTTAGGTTTCCAAAGGTAATGTTGCAAATACCCACAGCAAGATTCATCAGGGAGGGATGACAGACTGTATCAATTTTTACCCCCTATAACATGCTACTGGAAAGCCACAATGGTATCGGGAGACTCTGTCTTTCAAAAGGCATGGTGGTGTTGATTATCCAGCGAGTGGTTACTTGTCCTGATGAGGGGCTGTCACACTTACTTCCTTTGTAAGGATACGTAAGCAGCTGTTGTCTCTGATGCCATGGCTTTGAGCTTAAGACTCTGCCTTGTGTTCCATTTATAACTTGGTTGCACAAGAAAGGTAGCTCACCTGATAGAGTCATGAATAAGTAGATCCTCAAAGGTGCAAAGCAGTTAGCAGCTTTTCTTGATGTGAACAGGATTTTTAGGAACTAACTAATCTGCCCTGAAAATTGGGTGTGGCATTTAGGTTTACAAATTCTTCTGCAATATTGTGATGGGTTTTAGCATTTAAATGTCTCTTCTTGACGCTGTTTTAACTTCAGCCTATGCTGGAGAACATCTGACATCTTTGAGTTTCAGCTAGACTACTGCTTCCTTGTTCACCATAAAGGAGTGAATATAGTATCCCTGACCTTTGTTAGCTTCTGATATTCAGTATTTATGATTGCAGTATCTTCAGACAATGTGCAATGCCAGTTGTTCTGAATCACAGAGAGAAGCATACAGCAAAGGGAAAGCACTGTGAGGGTCTTGCCATATAAGAATAAAATTCAATACACCTCTTAGGGCTTGAAATACATTCTGGATAAAATAACGGAGGAGTTTTGGGGGGGGTTGTTTTGTTTCTTGTGCTTTTTTTTGGTTGGTTTTGTGCTATGATAGGTTCTCAGTTCTAGGAACCGCTTTCAGATGTGTACTCGCACAGAGCAGAGCGCCCAGTGTACCTTTTTTGATATAATGATTTTATTTGCAGTTAATATTTCTTAACTGTTTCTTCTGTTGTAAATTACAATAACTCCATCCGAAAATTTTTCCCAAGTTAACACTTGCAATGTAAGAATCCAAGGAAAAGCTAAAAAGCAAATATAGTTCACCAATCCAGAAGAGTGTTGTCTTACCATCAAAAAAGTCTAAAATCCAAAACATTGCTCTAAAGATGCTTTGTATTTCTGTAAAAATTGAATGGTCTACCCTTCCTTTCTTCCTCTGCTCTAAAAAATCCATGAGTGTTCACCTTTTAATGCTGTTAAGTAAATAGTAAGATCTGTTTATCCTTGATTAATTAAACCTGAATATTATTAAGGAGTAGGGCTGACAAGCCCAAATTGTGAACTTGTTGTCAAACTAGCCTGAGGCCTTTATCTATCCTGTTTTCCTTTACAATCATACTTTCCTGTTGGTTTTGTCTGCCTAAATTTATTATCTCAGTTTTACTGAGCATCTTATTGGACCTTAGTTCAGCAACATGTATGTCTAGTTTCAGAGACTCTTTAACTAACAGACTGTAAATATTTAGCTTTTAAAGCTGTGTTCTTGAAGTCAGGTTTAAAGTTAAGCAACTGCAGAATGTTTGGCTGAGGCCATGAAGTATTGCTTTCTCAAGCCTCACAGCCTCTTCCTCACCTGCATTTATAGAGAGTTGTCTGCAGTACTAGAGTAGAGGAATGATCTTAGTGGTCAAATTCTTTTTCTGAAGGAGGGCTTGGAGGATTTTCTTTCTCATTTGAAGAGACTAATTTTTTGCCTCTTCTATTTTTTTTTTTCCAAAGACAGAATATGAGCTTTTGCAGGAGTTGTACAATTTCAAGAAGCCTCATAGAAATGCAACAGAGGTATGGTATTTCTGTGTGGGATGTATGAGAGAATGATTGTTTTGGTTTACCCAATAAAAATCAGTTACGACAAGAAAGGAACCTATGAAAGGTGCTTAATTAAGTGGTCTCCAATTAAGCTATGCAGCATGCTGAATACTAATTAGCAGCATCTTAGGAGTTCTTTCATATTAGATGTTTTGTTTGAACGTGTGAACTGCATAAATATTTAGCACGAGTGTGAAAATTAATTTCTGTAAACAAGTGGTAATTGACAAGGAAGAAATGAAAACATAGTAAATGATCCGCAATCTTATTCATTTTATGGCTCAACAGGGCTTTGGTTTGGGTATTTTTCTTGTTTGGGGGGGTGGTTTGTGGGGTTTTTTTTTTTTGCTTCCCTCCAGGCTCTCCCCTTCCTTCCCATATTTGCTCTTCTTTGATAGTCAGAGCTGTGCTGAGTGCCTAACTGGTATTTTACCTATTTATTTAGATGTGGAAAGGACAGTTATACCACTGTAATGTACTTTTCGTTGTATGCTTCTGAATCATGGAAATGTAAGTCTGCTGTAGCTGCCAAAACAGTCATTCAGCCCTGAGCCCAAACCATGGAGACAGCCATGTTAATGGTCACTACACCAAGTAATTTCTAATCAAGATCTTGTCTTTGCTTTCATAATCTCATCTGAACACTATTACAGAGAGATTCAACACATACAATTATCACAGATTAAAGAATCCTAATTAATATTATATATTTATTTATATATATTTTTATATATTTATTTATATATATAATATATAAAAATATAATATTAATATTTTTTGTGTATAAAGAAATGGAGATATGGGGAAGGTTGTGAAATTGATTTTCATATTTCTTAGTCAATTGGCAATAAAAAGTTACCTATTTAAAAGGTAGTTAAATGTGAAAGGGGTAAACGCTTGTGATTTAAGTTCCCAATGTGATTTCAAGGCATAAGTTATTTACAAAAGCCAACAAATTTATAGGAGGCAACTGAAATGGTTAGCAGACAGTGTGTAATGGTAGGTATAGAACTGAACAAGGCAAGACCAGATTCATGGATGGTTTTATAGTGAGACAGTCAATTTAAAGGATTTGAAGGTAGAAAACGAGTGAACTTTGTGCTTTTCAAAGTTTCAGAAAATATCCTAGATCTCTAGTCTCTTAAAATTCCTGAGTACAGTTACATTTGTATCATACTACATTATACTATTGTGGTGTTTTAGGGGGTGTTGTTTGGTTTTGGTTTTTAAGTAGCATAGAGGGTGATGGGACGTGTCTTTAAGGTTAGTTACTGGTGATGCTTAGAAAAGTGTCTTATTCATACCCCAGGATAGGATCATAAATCTGTACTTTATGAATGATTGATACCCCCTCAGCTCCTCTTAAAAATTAGTCTAAAGTTGACATCACTGGCCAAAAGAAGCAGCATCTGTTATATGATACAGACAGCAGAATCCTAAGAGGGAATTGTTGTGTTCTTAATTGTTACCTATCTATTCCAAAGTGCTTTTTAATTTCCTTCACACACCACTGCACTAAGCATTTTTAATACCAAATATGCCAAGCATTGTTTTTCTTTTGATACGTTATGTAGGATCTCTTTCTGCAAATGTTTGCATGTACAACTATTCATGTACGTAGCCTCACTCCAAGAAGATTGCCTCTTTATGTGTTCTGAACTTTTTAAGAAGGGGCATAAAGCTTTGCAGGTCAGAGCAATAACTGACATTTTAAATTAATTCCATGTCTTTTCAGGCATGCAGTTGAAAGAAGCTCAAAATCTCAAATTTTGTTTTGTTTTTCTGAAAATCCATTTGACTTAATATGTTATTTTTAAACATAAAAAAATTAAATTTTCCTTTCATTATAAAAATGTAAAGCTTGTACTCATCTGAGCATTTCAGTTCTATAGAAACAAATCTAACAATTGGTCATATACGTTTTCTTAGCTCTCCCCAGTGTATACTGCCGGAATGTAGATGTGGCACTTATTTGTTGTGGGAAAGACAGAGCAAAGAGAGGTGATATTCTGAAGGTATAACAGCTTCTGCAGGCATTCATTCTGATCCTCTTGAAAAAATGTTCTGTAGTAATGAATCAGTTGTTTCTGATTCTCCACTTCCAGTAGATCAACCATTTCAGAATTTAAATCATAGTGTAAGCCATGACATTCCTACCTCTTTTTTTCCTAACATACTTTTGTATGTGCTTATTTAAAGGAGGGCTTGCTGGATTGTGTTGAAAACCGTGTTCATCAGCTAGAAGATCTGGAAGCAGCATTTGCAGATTTGTGTGACAATGATGATGAGGAGACCCTACAGAAGTGGGCTTCGTGTCCTGGGTAGGAAACTTCTAAATGGCTTAAAATGCAAACAGTAGTTTGGGAACTGATTAGCCCAGCACTTTGCTAACAGAAAAGGAGAGAGCCTGGATAGGATCTATGCAAGGCTACCATTTTTCCTTTAGTTCTAGAGGGGGAAGAGTCAGACAGAACAAAAGGAAAGGCCATCCGCTGTCTTCAATGCCATGGTAAGCCTTCCAAGATCAGCCTTGTACAGCTTCATGCAAATTCTATTTTCTGTGGAGGGAGGCACGTTTGGTGACTAAAAATTTAGTGATCTGTGTGAAGCAGAGCTCTCAAAAAAGCAACAAACTACAGATGATATGGAGAAGGACTTTGGTTGTCCCGAAGGTTCTGCTTTTTGTGGAAAAATGGAAGTGAATGAAAAGCTGTACCTGAGCAACAGTGTCCACAAAACATCTCAGCAGCATCTGCTATGCTTTTAAACTAAGTGTTTTCAGCTGAAAAGAAACAGCAAAAGTCTGGGCTTTCCCTTGATAGGAAAATCCCTCATTTTCCCCATCAAATGCAGCAGTTACTGCCAGACCTGTGTAACACTGACCACGAGCATTTCCCATCAAGTTCATACGACTTTGAGGTACAACAGCTTCTCTCCAGGTCTACCCTAAAAGAAGTGCAAAGAGGTCTTGTCAGAGGCAGATATAGGGGCTTTGTAAGAAAGACCTGGTGAAACAGTACAATGGTGCTGATAATTTAAATTTTTCTCAGGTGCAAGATGACACAGAGGGGCAAATTACATTTTCAAATCCTAGGCCATGATAACTTCTACTTCCTTCTTTTTTCTCTCTCCTTTTTTCTTTTTTCTTTTTTTTTTTTTTTTTTTTTTTCAACCTCTTGAGGTAAATATATGTGTTTCCAGCTCTTTATGTAATAACTTCTGGTTTTGTTTTCACTCCAGAATGAAGTCGCTTGTTCAGCTAGTTCACAGTTTGAAAACCAGGATGGAGAGCCCAGATTATGAAATGGTAGGTGACTAGGTAAAAGAGCAGAAAGTAGACAGATTTCAAAAGCATAGCTTCAACAAGGAGGGAAAAGATCATGCTTCATTTCAGACTTGCTTCTTGATTCAAGACTTTGTGAGATTTTCGGGGTTTTGGGGTTTTTTTTATGTCTTATTACTTAGGCCAGCTTTTCTTCGTAAAGCTTCTAAAATTCTACTCTGCTTGTCTATATTTAGGCAATATTAATGTGATCTTTGAGGACTGTGATGTCTCAGGCTGCTTCCTGTGAAGGAAGGTTTCATTTCACCAGGGTTTGTTCATATACTTTATAGAACTTAAGGTAGCTATTTGTAAAAGATCAGACCTGTCATCTTCAAGGTCTGCAGCATACTCTGAATTCATAGGAGAGGTACAGTGTACTGGAGATAATGAAACAATCCATACAACCTCCAGAATTTTATTCTTTTTGTTTAAAGAACAAGTTGGGGAAAAAAAAACAACTCTTAACTGCCTGACGAGGTGTAAGTTACCTACTGGGCTAGGGATGGTATCTTAGAGACTTTTTACCCAGATAAACTTTATCAATAATTCATCAATAGAAATTAAATCCTGTTTAATTTACATGTAGGTCCATCAGGCTGGTCTGACTTGTGATTATATGGAGCTTCCTCACCATGTTAGCACTGAAGAGGAGATCGAAGGGCTCATACAATCCATTAAAGTTCTACTAAAAGATATGCCTAAGCCCACACTTGTGACAGTTGCTCGGTAAGACTTTGTAGGTACTTCTACTTTAAAATGCTCAGACTGTGTTTACAAAGCTAAATAATTCTATCAATACAGCACTGGTTGGCACATGTTAAATTCTGCTTTAAAGTGGAAGCCTTACAGTGTAGTGAAAATTGACAGTTGAAAATGTTGATCATAAGGCAGTGACAGTATCTACACAACTAAGGGAACGTTCTGTGCTGAGGGCTAGTTTTACTGGGCTTTAGAGTAGCTAGCACAGATTTCAAAAGCAGTGAAAACATGATGACTTAATGAGCTTCAGCACAGGCTTTATAAAGCCTGTGATGAGGCCTTGTGTGTGTTGAGATTGATAGCTGTCACTGGGGCTCATAGATGTCTGCTACTTTTATTACTTGTGCTAGTTAGAGCAAAGCTAGCTTGGACAAGCCTGCCTGGGCTGAAATCACACATGCCTTACTCTCTTGCTCTAGGGTTTATGGTACTACAGATAGGATTTCTGTTTTCAGTGAAACTTGTGATAGAAGTGGTTTTCATCTGATAGGCTGAAAGGGATTTATATTCTAGAAAGCTCTAGTAAAGCTTTGCATGGGGTAAAAGTTATACTTCCAGGACTGTACGGGTATTATTTGGGAGAACGGGGTGGACTTTGAGGCCAGGGACCTGGGAGAACCAGGGATCTGCCCTGGGAAAACTTAATTTGAAGACCACAGTGTATCTGTTGACAAATTGTTGTAATTTAATCACTTCAAAAATACTAAGTGTGCCATTAAAGGGCAGGCAACAATAGCAGAAGCTGACATGAAATTGTTTTTGTCAACAAGAAATAGTATGGCTAATACCTACAGTAAAAGAAGGCTGTATTTCCTGTGCCAGCTGCAGGGTCATCATCCACTGTTGGAGAGAAAATAGAGAATCATTTATGTAGATCTTGACACTTCTTGGATTTTTTTATCTGTCAGCTCTGCTTTTTTACTAGTGTCTGTTTGCAGTTCATTAATAGATACTGTACAAAATGTTGTATCACAGGGATTGTGAAGATTTGTTTTTCAAGTTTTCCTACCTATTTTAACTAGTAGCATTTGAATTTTTCAATCTTAACTTTCCATCAGTCCTTTAATTGGATCATTTGCTTGAACTTTGACTGCCAACTTATTCTGTGTCAGAGTCAGGAAGAGAGTAGAATTGGAAGGAAGAATAGGCCACATTCCTAATCTGCTCCAGACTTTCTATTCAACTTCATGCAAACTGTTACCATTGAAAGTAGTGAGGAGAAGCACAGCACTACGCTTTGAAGGAATACTGGGAGGCAGAACTCACCACGGTTTGAAAGTAGCTTCAGCCTAGACACAGAGCATTACAAGAATACAAAATGTGGTGATGGTGGTGATACCTGTACTCTCTCATGCTTTTTTCAATTCCTTGTTACAGATCAAGTTTGGATGACTATTGCCCTTCAGAGCAGGTTGACATCATTCAAGAGAAGGTTCTCAATTTACTAGGTTCGGTGTATGGCACCTTGGATGTGCACTTAGATTACTCAAGCACCTCATCTTCTTTGTGACCTTTCTTGATGTATTGCCCTCTAATGCAGTGAATTAATTTAAATTGCATATTAGCTATGGTTGCAAGGGGAAAAATACCATTGTTTCAGCAGGTGGCACTAGAACCCAAGCTGACCAACAGCTAGTTTTGAGTTGCATTGCTTTCTCCAAATCAGCTGCATCTGAACTGTTACCTGTTTGGCTTTGTTCAGATTAGTTCTGTGATTATTATTTTTACTGTCGTGCTTCATAAAATTAGTGCAAGATAAACTATTTTTTGTCTATAAAATGTATTTTTTCACCTGATTTCTTTTAAGTGGCTGTAAAAAAAAAAATATATATATATATAATTTCTTAAAATAAATGGATTTCTTTAATGTAATTAAACTTGTTTTGATGGAGTTTGGTGAGCAACAAACATGTTCCTGAGTTGCATTGTATCTTTTAAAAAATTATTTCAATAATGCCATCAAGACATTAAGTTTACATAGTGATCTTTCTTAACAGCTGTGGTCGAGATGACCAGGCATCCCTCTATCATTTCTCTAGAGCAGCTTATGGCTTCTGCCCCATCCACAGAATATCATTTATATTTATACTCTGTTGCATTAATAGTCTTATTTTGCCTTAGACTATTTCCTTGGTGACTCAGATAATATCCCTAATGTATGACATTAGCTTGGTATTTTCATTTTTACATATTTTTGAGGACAAAAAGTATGTGTGCATTTGCATGCTTTTATCTGTTGAATCCTGTAAAGAGTTGAATTGATGTTTTCTTCAGAAACAGAGATTTAACTTGACTGAAGTCAGAAGCAAAACCTTCTGCACCAGGTTTTCACTCATTTCAGTATTGCTATTTGGAAAATAACAGTTTTAAAACTATTTCATTTAGAAAGCAATCTGGTTCTAGAGAAAACTGCCACTTCCAGAGGAAAAAAACCCCACAGGATTTATTTGGGAATGAAACTGAAATGGGAAAGAGAAAATACCACCTAGAATATTGTCTTTTATTATGAATAAATTTTGCTTGTAATTTCTTCTGAAATAGTTAAGTTCATTTGTTAACATTAGTATTTGCTCTACAGAGACTGTGCACTCTTACAGTTTTTACTACTTCTGCTGTTGATATAAATTACTATATTATAGATTGAAAATATAGAATAATTTTAAAATCTTTCTTCCAGTAGAATAAATTCCATGACCATGGACCCATTTTCTTCGTGCTTATGCATTCTGTGACAAAGACGTGGCGAGCCTTGGATCCAAGATGCTTAATACTTCATAAATTATAAACACCCATATGCTGCGTACAGAAACAAGTGGACTCAGATGACATACTGCTTGAGTAAAGTTTTTTGTTTTCTTTAAAGTAAGAGATGCTCTTTGCTGGGCTTTGAATGAGGTTGTAGGAAACAAACAAAAAAACCTGTTGGATCAAAGGTGCCAGGGGTACTTCTGCACTGTGGAGAATTATGTTAGCCCCAGAAGCAGAAGTGTGCAGGGTGTGATAGCACAGTTCTGCCTGTCTAACTGATACTCTGCTTCCATGTCTCAAAGCAGAGCACCTGCAGCGCCTCAGCGTGTACCGGGTGCGGCGGCTGTGAGGGGAGAGGCGGGGCTGCCCCGGGCCGGACCCAGCCGGTTCCCGCCGGTTCCCGCCGGCTCCAGCGGCCCCACCGCCGGGCACAGCTGAGCCCCTCAGCCTCGGGGAAAGAAAGCCTGGGGAAGAAAGGGCAAAAGGGCTGAGGGAAACGGGGTGAGAAACAGCCCTGCCAGCCCCGAGGGGAGAGCGGGAGGAGGGCAGGAGGTGCTCCGGGCCCCCCTCCCCGGCAGAGATGGCCCTGCGGCCCCGGGAGAGACCCCCCCCCCCCGCTGGGGCAGGGGTTTCCCTGCAGCCCCGGGGAGAGGACCATACCAGAGGAGGTGGGTATTTCCTGAAGGAACAGCAGACCATGGAGCACCCCACGTTGGATCAGGGGAGAAGTGTGAGGAGTAGCAGCAGGGTGGAGCCCTGTTACCTGTCCATCCCATCAAGGTCCTTGAAGCTGTCCTGAGCGTTTCCTGGGGGCTCAGATATCCAGGGAATGGCCCAGACAGCACAGCCTTGGAGCTATGACTGTCACCAAGGTGACTTCTCCTCACCCTCCCTCAGGTCTGTCCTGCACCTGCTTTTCTCACTGCTGGGATGTGCACAGGCTTTCAGGTCAGCCCAGTCCTAGGGATGCAGCCCTGCCACTGACTCTCTAATTCTCCAGTTGTTTCCAAAGGGAGTAACGGTGGAAATGGGAAGGTCCTTGGCCATACAGGACAATGCAATAAAGCAGACAACCCTCACAGGATAGCTGGAGGGAAGGAACAGAGGGGAAAAGTTAGTGCTGTTGAGCTGGTTGTCTGGTCCGTGTTTCTGACTACAATAGGAAAGAGACCTGTCAGTCCTCTAATGAGCTCTTTGCTTTTGAGTGTGGTGGGTTAACCCCACCATCCAGTCTAGATGATCTAGATTTAGATCTAGATATATAGATATGGACTTTATTTATGATATTGCATCAAATCAGTTTCTTGGCTCAGAATTCCTGATCCGCAGCCTTGTTGCTTGACTGCTGTCCCACAGTGCAGTTCTTGCAGAAATAATACTCTTCTTCAAGAACTTACCTCCTGATAGAAATGCTACAAGGCTACTTAGCCCCTCCAAACACAGGCTTAGAAGGTAAAACTGCATGTAGAACAAGGGAATTCCTTTTTACCCAAGCTGTTTGGGGTACTTTCTTTAAAAGTTGTAAAAGTTGGGGGGGTTTAAAGGAATCAGCCCTAATTACATTGTGAGATTTGACAGGTGTGTGGGCCCATTGCTTTTTACAGTGTGTGATTTACTTGTCCCAAGGAAAGATCCTTACAGAAAAATCACATGCCTTGCAAAGTTTACTGTTAAATCAGTTCCCCCTCTTCTGTGCTTTTCTGAATGAAGGAAGAAGGATGGCTTGACCTCTGTCGAGCACAATGCCATGTCATGTTTTCATTGCGGTATTTCACAACATTTGATCTGTGCTTCAGAACAAACACAAACCCTCACTTCTGTCTCCCCATGAGACAGAAACCCAAAACCCCATCTGCCCATGATGTGTCCTCACCTACTGGGTAGACAGAGTGACAAATTTAGTCTCTGAAGCTGGTTCCTATTCTTTATAGAAAGATGGGCCAGGTGTGAGTCAGAAATAAATCACTGCATAATAAGTTGAGTGGAAAGAACGTTTGCCTCTTTGGAGCAGTTTTTACCAACCACTGGTCCTTTAGTGCAATGGGAAGGAGTGTGGGGAGAAATGTGCCCTGCAGTAGTGTTAGAGATCCAAATTCAATTACACATGTTCAGAAAGGCTAACAAAAATCACAAATCTGCCTCCTAGTTCCACCAGCATACTTGTGATTTTGTCACAAGTCACCTTCATCAATGGCACCTTTACAGAAAAAAGCTAGTTTTAAATGCAATATTAGGCAATAAAGGAAAAGATTACACCAATGTTACCAGTTTTCTCTTACATACTTATGTTGTGTTGGACACAAACATCAGCTAGTCCAGTTTTACTTCAGAACTGCAGATTGTAATGTTGTCTCTTCAGTTAACAGCTTGCTTTTCTTTCATAGCCAAAAGGCATGCACATTACTGAAAACACTTAAAAAGAGAGGAAATCTGTAGTTAAGGTCTGGAAGGAGCTCAAGAAAGGGCAAAGTAAATGCCTTTGAATTATTCTGTTGTAGAATTTTTAAACAAATGGATAAATTTGTGACATTCTTAATAGCCCTCAGACAGTTAAAAAAGCTTTCAAAATGAAGCTATTAGATATTAAAATGACTTCCTGATGGAAAAAGACCTTTAATTTCAATCTTGTTATAAAGTTAACCAAAAGAAGGGCCTTTAGCTGGTCCCCAGCCTATTGAGGGGCACTGGATCAAGCTGGTCCTTCTCAGAAGATCTGACAGGATGAATCTGCTCTCAAGGCAAGAAGGTACTGCAACAGCGGGTACCTCCTGGGATGGTATTAGAGTCCAGGCAGAACAACAAAGTACGCTTCTAGGGCATTTCTACACATACTGTGCAGTCTGTAGCCCTCCCTTCCGCTGCCTTCAGGTCAGAAGTATTAAGGAAGGCCAACAAGGCAAAATTAAGTGTTTCTACATGCCTTTCTTGTCTGAGATTGGATGCTAATTGAATTTGGCTGTACCAAAAAAATCTACCTGAAATTTCTGCCCTTTGTGTCCTTCCTCCTACATAGCCACTAGAAAGATGAAAGTTCATTGCTGACATGTTATAAAAAAATTTACTGCTAGACTTGCCTTTTCAGGGTTCAGATATTTTCCTCGCTGCAGAAACAGCTTCCTGCTTGAATGGAGCATATTCATTTCTCTCTGCAATCGGCAATGCACTAATTTCCACTCTCAGAAGCACCTGTCAGTAGGACAAGATAATTCTTACAGCCATGAAAATTATCCCTCTCTAATAAAGTACGAGTGCAAAGTCTCCGAGTACTTTGAAATTCATACTAGAAAATGATGTACAAACAAATTCATTTTGGAGATGCTAATCTGGGGAGAAAGGATTAAGTCTTCATTTTTTCCCAAAGACAACAGAGGGAAGGGAAACTCAGAGCTCATATCCAGTCTGGAAGTAGGCATCCAGGAAGGCAATCATTGAGAAAGAGGACAGAACTGGTGAGAAGCAGGTGCTACTGAGCACTTTGCTGCCTGCGTTTCTGGCTGAAAAGACTTACTGTGATTCATCTGGAACGGGCTGAATTTATAAACCAGCATCTACTCCTCTGACAGATGCTCTATGCCAAATTAAAGTCTAGCTCAAGCTCCAGTTCAGGTTCATAGTTCCTTGTGTTAGTGGGTTACATCTGGTCTATTTATACCACAGTTTCCCACAGATATGATATAATTTGATGTTTCCTTCACTTACTTTGTCGCTATTTGTCTTTTACGTGGACTGCAACCAGCCACCTTCAGGTGGGGTTGCTTTTTGCTTATATGATTATGCAATAGCCAGCTTGCAGGGCTTTAGAGGAAAGCTTGGAAAGCCAACAAAAGCCTTCCCAGGAACCTGTCTGTCCATAGCATTGATGAAAAACTGCCTGATTCATCACCTATTCAGGCTAGGATGGGTAAAACTGAATTTCAGCCCAAGGGCTTAATTTTTATTATAACATGTTTTGGTGACTTTTAAAGAACCTTTGCTGAGCCTGGCTGTATTTGCTTGTCATGAGGTATCTAGCAACTACATAGCAAGTGGGTTTTACAACATATAATTTACTCGTCAAGAGTAAGTTTTTTACCGAAAAAGCATTCTTATCCAAATTTTATTCTGTCAGACAACAGGCACTCTATCTTCATTGGGTTTTTTTGTCTGGCACAATGCAACATTTTCATCTTGCTTTCACTTGCTGGCTACTTGTAGAAGGTCATACCTGTACTTTATAATATATTTTTTTAAATTTCCACTCTACCTTTCTCTGCAGGTCCCTCCAGATGACCAACAATTAATTTTTTGCCTAACTCCTGTAGCTAGTTTTGCCACAGGCTGACACTTGAAGAACATACATGGGTGAGAAATTCCTCTGACCCACTTTACTGTGAACATATTGAGGCAAACACTTCACCAGCCAGGACCTTTGTCAAAACAAATGCAACAAGTACTCAAAGTAACAGTTTTCTTTATGGGGATGTTTTCAGTGTCCTAGATGCAGCTGTTTTTTTTTCTGTTTCTTGCAAGAGGACGTCAGTGCAATATAAGTTTTTACTTATCCCAATATGAATGGACACTTTTGCATTTAACATTTCACATATTTCATTCAGAAAATAAAAGAAAAAAATAAGGTGCATTGTAAAGAACTTCTTCAGGTTAAAGTAAAAGGTTGTAATTAAATGAACTGGAAGTATGCATTACCTACTTAAGTACTACACCTAAGTAATACAGTTAAAGTATGTGTTTGGTAAAATAAAATTATTAGAAACAAGCTTAAGCCATTTACGGGTTTGTACAGATATGCTATTAAAGAAATTTGATCAGAATAGTGCTTTTAAACACCACCATGAAGGCACCAGGATTATAATTAACTCAGTTTAAATAAAGAATACAGTAACATTTTTTTGCAAGGAATGAGCAGCTGTCAATTTTAAGAGTGGATTTGATTTTAAATAGCACCTATAACAGAGTTGCTAGTACAGGTAGGTATTCACAACTCCATCAACCTCTAAAATTTGAGAGCCTGGGCAAACCCCGGGCACCATAGAGAACAACTCCAGAAATCTCCAGCCTTTACTGCAGAAGCAGCAGTAATAATTAAATTACTGATAAAATTTCCCATGCTCAGCTCTGTGTAAAGCCCCTTGACCAGGGCTTAGGATAACAGGGCAATGACTGGCCACTCGAACACAGTCACCAACGTGTAGACCGCAACCCTCTTGAAATGAACTGGGAGACACACTGGGCCCCCTTGCTGGTCCGGCACATTCAAAGTCACAGGGGGAAAAGCACAACAACGCCGGGCTCACACCAGGGCTGGGGGACACCTGGCAGTCACTCATCCGGGCTGAGACGTTCCACCACGCACTCGGGTCATCCCTGCCTCAGCTGCCCCCAGGCCCCCGGAAACGTCAGCTACACTGGGTTTTAGACGTATCAAGATTTTGATCTTGCCAGGGAAGGCTACCATTCTGTCAGGCGAGATTTCCAGCTTCAGACGAAAAATCCTCAAGATTAACTGCTTGGTGGGCTACACCTCCCGTGGAGGGGCAAAGATTAAAGAGGTAGGGAATGCAAGTTGTGCTCACTGGCAGAAACTCGTCTAAAAGGGGAATAAAGGAGAGGGAACCCTTCTCCGCAGCTTGAGTGATGAGATTTTTAATTTGCCCTTTGCTTTGCTGTGTTTTCTGGAGGGTCTTTGCCATCTGAATGGAATAGCGCACCCCCAATTTGGTTAACACTGCAAAAACAGATTTCTGCATCTTCACTTGCTTCTGCTTTTTGAAATTGTACCATTACTCTTTTGCACTTACTTGACCTTAATCAAGACATTGCCAGGATGACTCTGGGAACAGAACTGAAAACATCATTGAGAAAGTTTTTATGTTAAGTAGTTCTCAAGATGTCTGCATGTCAAGATGGTTGTCTCCCTGGAAACATTAATCTTAGACCTACTATTTGCTCTGAGACTTTCATACCAGTTATACATGATCTTTTGAACACGTAATGATACTCCTTATTCATTGTAATTAGATAAAAGACTTGGATTAATTAGCCTGGAACAGCAGCAGCATATTACAATGAAGTGCAAGTTTGAGAATGTTGTGGAGATTCTCTTACAATTATAATTTAAATTACTGTTTAAAATGACACTTCATTTCCATTTTTATTCTTAAATCCATCAGCACTGATTTTCTTCTATGTCAAGAAATGGAATAAAACTGACATTTTTCAGCACTGCAGTAAAAGATGCTTTTTTCTCTTTGAGATATCGACACAGGAGTCACTTAAGATGACCCTGTTTGCAATACAAGCCTTTTTTTTTTAAGAAGGAAAGCCTTTTAAAACTGCATTTATCCACTACTGCTTTGAAGCACAGAATAGCTAGCCTTGCTTGAATATGATATTTATGTTTTAAAATGTAGTATTTGGTGCAGCCTTATGAACTGGAGATAGGCAATGACTGCATTTGCATCTATGCATGGATGGAGGATTAGGTAACTCAGAAGGAAAGCCACAGAGCCATCCAGAAATGGGCAATAATTTCTTGAACACACAAACTTTATAACAAGTCTTGAAAAGGCAAAGCTTTGGCTTCCTCTGACAGAGAATTAAAGCTGAACTGAATGGAGACTTCAAGCTCAGAAGAGCAGAAGGTAACACGTGTGCTTTCTTTTGCTTTGTGTGGGTACAAAAAGCAAGAATGCTCTAGGAAGTTTGGCTATTTCCTTCTGGCACAAATAGATTACATATGCATAAGAAAACCAGAAGGAATGCAGAAGACTTTCTGAAGAGGAGGACAGTGTAGATCAGCTGGCTTAAGCTACAGTAGCTGGGTATTAGTACTAAACCAGGAGAGGCAATATGAATTCAAATTTCTTAGTGTGCAGCAGTAGTAAGGGAACCAAGTGGTATGTCTTGACTACAAATGTCACCTATTTCATCCATATTATCATCTTCATGTGCAAGAGGACACATTTTGAAAAGCATACTTCTTGAGGCCAGGTCTTATTTTTATGAATGCACACATGCCTCTGGTATCACAAAAGTGAAATTGAATTTTACAATTTTCTGTTGGTTTCAAACAACAGAAGAAAAGCCAGTATATGAGGACATTCCACTCCATCCTGGGCTAGACACAGCTATTAGATTTCTGCCTGAATAAAAAGAAGTCTATTAAAACTCTGGAAAGGCTGGAATCCCAGTTCATGTAGGAGCTCATCACACTTAGCATTCACTTTTTGCTTGAGGAAACCAAAGACCCTAGAAGGAGTCAAAAGTCACCCCAAGGGTCAACAAACATTTAGGGCTCTGCTAGTTTAACCATACTGTAATAGGCAATGATCCTAATGAGACTTGAAAGTGATAGGCTTTGAATTAGCTATTATTAGTTAGAAGAGTGGTCTTAGGGTTGGAGTGAAGGATGTCCAGAAAGAAATTCTAGAAGCTCAGACAGCAAGTCAAGCCTAATCTAGTCCCTGGGTTAGGGACTGCACTGGAAATTATTCCTTGTATTTTAAACCCCTCAAACCTCACTTGCATCTCACACTGGGATGAAATAAACACTTTGCAGCTTCATGCAGCTTAGCATTAGATTCATCACTCACCACTATCCTTTTTGCAGACACTTTCTATGTCATCCAAAAGTGATGTTTGGAAAAGTAAATCATCTTGCTTTGCGGTTTTATGCAGCTCAAAGCCTTTAAACAGCTAACCATCCTCTTGTGACCCTCCAATTCCTGCACCCCCACGAGCTGCAATTGTTTCCTGAACTGAGGAATCCTTCCTGACCGTGGAGATACTTGTTATGGTCACTAGGTGGAGCAATAAATGCATCATTTGAAAGCTGCTCGGAGGGCAGGAAGTAAGCTGGAAGAAACCTGGAACTTTTGCAAGTCTATCCCCTGACTAAACTGTGATCATGAAAAAGCAGTGGGATAATTCCCTCCTGAGTATTTAAGGATTTTCTATTATATTCAAAGCTCATCACTACTTTTTACCATTTTAATAGCTGATGCATGTCCAAAAAAACTTGCAAAGAAATAGGATAGTTCTAAGTAAAATACGAAAACATGAAGAATGCACTGACAAAGTATCATAAGGTACCTAATTTTTAAGGAAAAAAAAAAAACCTTCTAATCTTATGAATATGTTTTTTTTAATAACAGTTGTGACCCAAGCATGGTATAGGTATTTTCCCTGCAATGGTACAGGGCCTACTGTAATGCACTGGATAAAAGCCTTAAGACTGTAAATACTACCATTACAGTACATGGGTGTCTTACTTCAATAAAAGTCCTATTTGTTTCTTATGTACTCATTTATCTGTCTTTAGCTATGTCTGGATGTTTCTTTGTTAAAATCACGGTAGCATATCTCAACTGGAGCACACTGTGTGAGCCAGCACAGACAGGACACAGGTACAACCACTGAACCACAGATGAAATGCAAAGAGTACATTTATTTTTGTTACCTCACCAACCAGGGGATCCCTAAAGCAGCACCCGGGCAGAGGCACACAAGCAGGGATGCAGGCACTGCTGAGCTCAGTCCATGCTAGAGGACCGCCGACCCTGCTGTTTTGCTGCTGTATGTCTAAAAATTCCCTTAACTCTTTTGGGGTGTAAATACATGTGATCTGTACTCCCCCAACCCCTTGTTCCTGCTGCCCCCCCATTTTTATAAGGGGTTGTGCTTCTACCACCTCCCAGCCTTCTAAATCCGACTTAAACTCAACCTTGGAGTCCGAAGATTCACTCTAGATATTTCCATCCCATTCCTTGGGATCCCACAAAAGTTTTGTGGTGAGAGCACAAACTTGAGAAACTGAAACCTTACTTTTTCCATATCTGTCCCTTCATTTATTAGTGATACATGCTACCAACCACTCCACAGTACCTTGCAGCCCATGGCACCACTCTGCTTGAGTAGTGATTACTTCTTGTGTGATCACCTTTGCATCTTATAAAGTCCCGACTTCCCTTTCCAACTCTCTCATTTTACTCCATAATGCTACAACTTCACAATCAAGAGCTCTAAGACTGGTGACTAATAACCGTCCCAATCTACCTGCTACCTTGCGAGAAGACTTTGATACCACTTTCCATGGCAATCCACACATAGCCATTTCAATTGTCTGGGTGGTAACGACCAGCCCATCATCTATTTTAGGCCAGGCTTCTGGCGGAGCCAATGTAGCCAGAAAAGTGGCCATGGGGATCCAGCACTCAGTATTGGGCCATTCCGGAATACGGGGAGTCACCGTCATGGTCTCCCCAGTCCCTGATTTCTTTGCCATTCATGGCATAGCTGTTCCTGGATCCTGCCGACTACACTGAATGTGTGAGTCAGCACAGACAGGACACAGGAACAACCGCAAAACCATGGATGAAATGCAGAGAGTAAATTTAGTTTCATTACCTTGCCAACCAGGGGATCCTCTAGCATGGACCAAGCTCAGTGGTACTTGCATCCCCCCTTGTGTGCTTCTACCTAGGTGCTGCTTTGGGGATCCCCCAGTTGGTGAGGTTAACGAAAATAAATTTACTCTTTGCATTTCGTCTGTGGTTTTGTGGTTGTTCCTGCATCCTGTCTGTGCTGACACACACGTTCACTATGGTTCTGCAGAATTAAAGTAACATCATGAATTGTCTATGTGTTAGCCAAGTTATTTGTGGCTTTCAGGCACAGTTCATGAATGTCAGATTGGTATAATCAGAAATCTATGACTGTGCAATACATTCCAGAAAATGGCAGTCTTACATAATTACAAATACATTAATTTCTACATTATGAGGACATTTGCAAGGTTTTTTTTCTACTTTGGCAAAAAGTAATCAAACAAAACCAGAAACAGGTATCTCTGTTTATTGCTTCTGCTGGATATGACTTATTTATTGGCCAGAAGTACAAATCCTCCATTACATGTGTCTGCGTCAATTTCTCAGCTTATTTCAATATCTACTATGCAGAGCAGGACAACAAAATTGTAATGCATAACACCTCTAATCAGTGCTGGAAGGATGGGACATGAAGGCCCCTTAGAAATAAACTCACCTGGGGATATCGGCATAGCAGTGCCGTATAAGACAGCAGCTCCACATTGTCTCTTGCAGTTAGATGCCCCCACCAGCTCTGCTGCTCCCCTTGGCACCACTGAGGAGTGAGGATGCCCACTTTGGAGGGCATTTACAGATATTCCTCAGCAGCAGAAGTGTGCAGAGATATGCTCTATCTTAATTGTGGCTCAGCTTCCAATACGCACCATCAGCCTGATCATTTTGGTATGAATAGTAAAACTATCACGCATTTGTGTGCAATACAAAATAGGGTCTTAAACCAGTTATACTGAGCAGAGACTGTCTTCCCTGTGCATCACCAGCTCTCCACCCCAGCCACACTGCAGTTTCCCTGCTTGGCACTGTCGAATGAAATGAGCTTTTTCAGGGAAAATGGACAGGGGATGAGTCAGATGGCTGAAGTTACCGTGCCCTCTGTTACCTTTTCTTCCCCTCATTGCAGGCTTTCTGTCTTTGTCTCTGGCAGCTCTGTCCCTTCCCTTTCCCTGATGACTGCACTGTGAGCTGATCTCCCTAGCCACCGACAGAGCTGGACTGTGGGGGTCAAAGAGTCAACTGCATGAGCATTTTCCTTTTGCTGCTGCTGTTGAGGAAGAAAATCACTCTTCAACAAGGTCAGTGTTGGGGGAAGAGACCCATTTCTAGGAGAGCTGGGATAACGGTCCTGTCTTCTTATGCCTCCAGTGGGCAGCACCTGGAAGGGCTCCTCCTGGCCCACCTGATGGCCCCATTAGTGCCACAAACTCTTTGCATGTCCCGTCCACTCTCGGGAGGGTAGGTGAGGGGAAAAACATCAGGTTTTTGCCTTCAGCTTTCAGTGTCTCTTGCAGAAGGAACTCCTCTGTGCCCGCAGTGGCGGTGCAGCTCCCACACCCCAGTGCAGATGGGAAGTCGGGACCCAGCAAACCCAGTCCCAGCTCTTGCCTTGGCACAGACCTCCTCCCTCACCCTCATCAGCTTCAGCTGCAGACCCATGTCGGGACAGAGGCAGTCTGGCTGGGTCCACAGGGGAGTACCGTAACACCCCCACAAAGGCAGATTAATTCCGTACTTTTCTTTCAGTCTGCGGGCCGCTGGCTGCCCTGCTTCTCTGTCACAAGCACAGCTCACGGAGGTGCTGGATCCCTTCGCTGGTGATCATTTCCCTGCAGCCTTACAGGGACTCCTACCTCCCTCCTATCTCAGATAAGGGAACTCTCTTCTGCAAGGAAAAGCTGCTACTTGCCGTATCCCCAAATATTCAAGAAATGGCTCTGGTCTGAATTTTCATCTGGCTCTGTTTTGTGGTTGGTTTTTTGGTTTGGTTTTTTTTTACAGTTTAATTGCAATTCACTTTGGGCATACTTAATTTCAAATAGTGATATTTAGCCCTCTCAAGGAAGGAGCCACCTCACTGGAGAGAGACAAATTATTCTGGTCCTTCCTCACTAAATGCTAGTTACATATTTTCAGCAGTTTCCATAAATGTCCTAATGGTTTTGCACATCTTCTACCACAGGGGACTGCTAGGGAGCTTTCTTATGGGATTGCTTACCTTTAGCAGAATCATTAGCATATAATTTTACTCAAGGCCCTTGGCAAAACAGAGAAAAATAGTATTACATTTGTGTTTGACTTTCACTACATTACAGAATGAGGTCCATTATATGCAAACTTAGGGCTGGAACTCCTAAAAGTTCTCTAAACTCTAAATAGGTCTAACATGTGTCTGTCTCTCACCTGCCCTAAGTGATATTAAATCTTAGATTTATTCAGTGTACAGTGTCAGTCAGTCAAGAAACATCTCCCAGCAACGTTATTAATATGAAGCTGAGCTAATACACTGAAACTCACTATGCTATGTTCTGTTCTAATGTTTATGTTCTCTCTACTCTGCTTGCTGCCCAGCATCTCTTCCAGCCATTCTTGTTATTGCCATAAACATGTTTTGGAAAACACAAATTTAGTAAGACTGCAAGGTGTATGAAAGCCTTGTGGAATGCTCTGCCCCACACAATGTGATCCTTCCCTGCCGCTTGATTTCGCTCAGCTCTGAACGCTAGTGTCCAAGCTAACTCAAATACCCAACTTCAATGCATCAAAGCCTGCCTCGGGGCTTTCTTCTCTTTACTTCAGCTTTATTTATTTCTTCTCTTAAAGGTAGTGCAGGTCACCAGCTACCCAATTCCTGTTAACACTGAATTTCTGCTATCATCTATGTAATTCCAGTTGCCCAAACTCAAATTTCCCTTTCTTCCAGGCAGCTCACTGCTTCTCCGAATCCTTCCCTACCTTGGCTCTAGGCTAGTCCTTAAACTGGGAGCTGGGTGGTCCTCCTCAGTCAGCATACAGGGCTAATTCTTCTCAAAAAGTAACTCTGATGTGCTAAATCTTAGTCCTTCCTCACACTTTGAACATTAAAAAAGAAAGATAATGCTTTTCTTTTCTTCTCTCTCTTTTTTTTTTTTTTTTTTTTTTTTTTTTTTTTTTTTTTTTGTTAAAGTGTGGCATTTTGTAAATTCCTGTAACTAAAACCAGATCTTGGATGGATTCTGTTTTCATGCCTCTAAGTGCTATTTTATTTCAAGTAAATATAGGACTGCTCACAGCTAGTTCATTAAAGTTCCTGAGAAGTGCAAATCAAAAGCTGATGCATTAGTAACTTCCATTTCCCAGATAGACCAAAAGTTTCAATGTAGGCAACAATATCACGTGAGACAGAAATACTTCACTAAGAGCATATTTTGTTTCCTTGTTTATAAATTGCAAGAAGAATAGAAATATGTTTATAAAACATGTATGATGATACACTACAGTTTTCATAGGCTGCTTGACAGCAAAAAAAGAAAATTGGTCAGTCCTTCATTCCCTAGGAAAGAGATACTGTTCTTGGAGGTTCCACAGAATAAATTCTGTGCATTAAAATTCCTGCCTTTGACAAGGTTATGGATGCTGCTCCTTCTTTTGTAACAGGTCACTTCATTTATCATTAGACAGTGCAGAAGAATAGAAGTAGTTCCCTTTTTTTCCTTTGTTTCTCAGATTTCAAGAAGGCAAGCAGTCCCAGGAACAAAACCTCTGCTCCTTCCCCTCCCACCTGCTTATCCTTTATTTTAATCTAGTTCCTTCCCCTTGGTTCTCTCCTCTTTGCTTCTAAGCCTTTAATTCACTTGCTGTTTTCTGACTCTAGACAATAGTAATTCAGGCCTCACACACTCTGAAAAACACCTTTCTTATTAATTTGCCTTTGTGTTAATCAATTACACAGTTTCTTTCATTCAATTCAGGCAAGAGGAGAACGGAAAGCTACTCTTACCGCCTCGGACTTCCAGGCTCTTTCTTTTGCCCTTCCTGGTCCTGGGTTCTGTGTTACAGCAGGAAATGCAGGTGCGCTAGAGCTGCGAGCCCTGTCCAGCATTCAGCCTTAAAAACACATAAGGCACAAGACACCTCTAAGCCTTGAATGCCGTAGTATTAAATATCCTACTTTAGCCACCTCTGATGCCATAGTATTAAATATCTTACTTTAAGTCACAACCCTGTGCACAATCCAGAGTAAGTAACACTAAAATCATCAGACATCTTATTAAAGAGAGAATGGTAAGTTATACAGTTGTGCCGCTTAAGCCCTTTGCCAAAATGTCCTCATAATTAGGTCCAACAGCTGAAAAGGAGGACTGCTCAGTAAACAAAATGCCTGGGACTGGCCCCATGGTGAAGAAACACTTTTAAAGCACTAAATGCTATTGGGGATGACTTCCCACTAATGCGTTTATTTTTGGTGCTGCTTGTGATTCTTCAGTTTTCTGAGGAAACTCTGGTAAATACCTGACACAGGTCAGTAACCTTTTAAAAAGTGACTGGAAAGAGAAGAGAGGCTGCTCACTTAAAAGTGTTTTTAGGAGACATTCCCAAATATAAATGAGCTGTATTATCCCCTTCCTTTGTGTCTTATGTCCTTCCCTACCCTGCAAAAGATGCTCCTTCAATTTCCATTTCTCCCTTTCGTGTTTTGATGTCTAATTTCTGATGTCTAATTTTATAACTTATAGCTGGTAAATATTGGTTGGGTCATTTAAAAAAAAATCCACCTCCTTCTTGATTCACTGGTGTCGTGGTTTAACTCCAGCCAGCAACTAAGCACTACGCAGCTGCTCACTCACTTTCCCCTCACCCAGTGGGATGGGGGAGAGAATCGGCGAAAAAAAAAGTAAAACTCATGGGTTGAAGTAAAGACAGTTTAATAGGACAGAAAGGAAGAAAATAATAATGGTAATAATAATAATAATAATAATAAAATGACAATAATAATAATACTTAAATAATTGGAATATACAAAACAAGTGATGCACAATGCAATTGCTCACCACTTACTGACCAATGCCCAGTTAGTTCCCAAGCAGCGATCCCCCCAGGCCCACTCCCCCCAGTTTATACACTAGATGTGATGTCACATGGTATGGAATATTCCCTTGGCCAGTTTGGGTCAGCTGTCCTGGCTGTGTCCCCTCCCGAATTCTTGTGCCCCTCCAGCCATCTTGCTGGCGGGGCATGAGAAGCTGAAAAATCCTTGACTTCAGACTAAACACTACTTAGCCACAACTGAAAACATCAGTGTGTTATCAACATTCTTCTCATACTGAACCCAAAACATAACACTATACCAGCTACTAAGAAGACAATTAACTCTATCCCAGCCGAAACCAGAACAACTGGAAATAATGAAACTTCAGCATTTTTATCTGTAATTTTACTAGTTTGTAAAAATTTTTCATACTGAATTGGTCAAAATTGCTTATGGTTTTAATGTGTTTGCTTCAATGTGGAGTCTTTGAAATGTTTTTTTTGAGTAACATTAAGGAAATGCATGAATAAAAATAATTTCAGCTGAAAAATGAAAAGTTTTAGTTGAAATAATATCAAAATGTTCCAACTTACATATTTCAGAAGAAAAATACATTTTTCTGATACAAAAAAAAAAAAAAAAATTAGCAGTAGTAAGAAAAACATTGTCAACCAGGATGCTAAAATACTGCCTAAAACTTAACAATTGTGGGTTGGTGATTTATTGTACTTAATTTCTTCTGTGTTTTTCTTCCAGAAGCAGTCCTTGTCATATTTTATGTCTAATGTGAAAGAAAAAAAAGTTCATTTAAAAAAAGCCCACCACAGTAGTCTGCAAGTCACAACAGCTTCCAAGTTTCCTTCCAAGACCTCCCTTTTAGTGATGTCCATAGTTCCACAGGAGTAATCAATAAAATTTATGAAAGGGCTTTAACAGCTGGATTATTTATTGTAAATAATTTATTTACTACATTTAGCTTTCTTCCCTGATAGTAAAAAAGCATGACTTACTTCTGGATTTTACAAATTAGTTTGCTATGTGCAATTGTTTGCTTTTTTGCATGAATGAAAGATAGCTTTCCAGAATGTTCAGGTTTTGCACCAAAAAGTTTATTTATTCCTGATAATATTTATGTATATTTTTCTGAAAGCTTTCTTCTACTGTCTGTGCTCATTTCTTAGCTTTGATGACTTTCAAATCAGGCCAGTACTCATTTGTTCCCACTAGAAAGTTATTTTATTATGTGAATATGACCATCCTATGTTCAGCTTGTTACCTAGGTATAAAAAGAAAGCGATCATTGTATTGATCACACTTTGCAACATGGCATATTAAGAATCACTTAAGACAAGTTACTATGCCATTTAACTTGTAAGTATAGGGCAGGTATGAATAATATGTCATCAATGGCTTTACAGATTTACTTGTAGAACATGTTATATAGAGTTACAAACAGCTTGTTGTTATTAGAAGCTAAATCCTAGAGCTGGAATCTGTACAATACAATCCCTTATATGTACATTAGTGCAGATCTATAACTGTATGCACAATCTGTTATCATAAAGTGTGTAGCACTTCATCTTTTAGACATACATCAATCTTAATCAACCTACACTTTATTCAGCCTTCTCAATCACAGTGAGTATTCCACTGAGTAAAAGAGAAAAGGAAGAAGGAACTATTATTCCATCATTTGTCATGTTTGTTACTGCAGAATTTTTATGTCCCTGATTCTTTGTGTATTTCTGATTGACCAGTGAAAACACAGGAACTAGTAAGCTGTTATAGAAAGGGTGACTATTAATATATTAAGTACCTTTGACATTATCTTAAATATGTTTATTCTCTGAGAGTTCTCCCTGTGGCCAGCAGGATTAATACTGTTTTGATGATATAGGTTTGATTTTCAGAATTATGTATTTCCTAAGGATGGAATAGCATTAGATATGAGCTGTCTGCTGATAAAGGTCAAGTTGTATGTATTGTTTTCAAACAATGATAGCTAGAGAGAGGGAATTTATTTTTTTTTCTTTAAAAATAAGAATGTAACATACAAGGAAAATAATGTATTGTTTGTATTTGCCACATTAGGAAAATTGAGCTTCCAGTTGCAAAACATAAATCTGAGAAGAAATTTATGGACAAAACAATTTTCTATTTTTTTTTTTTTTCCAGAACCAGAGATCATATATAGTCACACACACAAGTAACATGGGTATTTCATAGGGCAGAAAAATATTCCCACCTATGGTTTAGAAGCTTTAATTACTTCATAAGCTGAGGAAGATTTCAGGACAACAAAGGATGCTGGTGCTGATTCTCCAGTCCTGGAAGGAAGGGACAGTGACAGACCTAGTTACTTGCACTCTGTAACAAGCTATCAAGACAAAGGAGCTGAATTAACACTTTAAGTCCTATCCATTCTGAAGGTGGAGGACAGAGAAACAGTTCGGTCTGGAGGAGAGCTGGAGAAGTTCTCAGATATGTGTAGCCTTCTAAAGAAGTGAGACATCTACCACCACAGTGTGGGAGTGAGTGTGACCGTTGTCCTCCATGTTCCCTTTCCCCCAAATAAGTGCTGACTCTGTTGACCTGCTTCAAGCAAACTCTGCGGATGATTGTCAGCCTCACCGTCCCATAAGCTCTGTGTAAAAAGCAAACCAGGAATCGGGAAGAGACTTTACAAATGCTCCCAGCAAGACAGCATCAGGAGCCAACTCTTTATTAGACTCTAGAGAATACACAGACACACAGACACAGACACAGACACAGACACACACACACACAGAGCCCTTCTGGACCTCCCAGTGGTGGAGAGAAGTCCAGTAGCTGCTCAGTCTCTCTGACACAATGGCATCACGCAGAAGACAAAACTGCACAAGGAAAGAAGCCTCCTTAGTTCTGGTCGATCTGAGTCTCTTCGATCTTCACCCAGCCTGCCATGGGCGGGGACTAAAGCTGTCTATCCCAGGGGTCACCCCTTGTGTGTCTAGGGTCAAACACAGCAAATGTGGACACAACCATGAGAAAGAGCGCAGCAGTCAGAGATGAAGAAGAAACTCATGGATCAGCAACCCAGAGGTTTGTTAGGACCAAAGACAGCTCCAGAACATCTGCAGCAGGAAAACACTATTAAAATTAAAGTCAGTCACTCGGAGTGCAATGGATACAGCTGTTCTTGGCACCACAGTTTGCCCAAGATAAGAAACTCCTGTGCAACACTGAGCCTGGGAGAAAGACATACTTTGACTCTGATGACACTCACATGTGAATATACTTTTACTAGTTTCGGAGGTTTTTCTAACAATGGGATAGGGGGATGCTAGGAGGAAATGTGGGCTCTTACACAGTGTTTTCCAGGTAATCTGGAACTGATGAGTTTCACGCTGCTGGAGATTGAGTAGAAATTGCCTGACTGTCCGAGGAGAATCAGGAAAGCGTGCATCATGGGCAATAGCAGCAACAGCTTCAAAGACAAAAACAACTGAATCAGCCCTTTACTGCAGACAATAGTTATTCCATTTTCTATGGGTTAAAGGAACATTATAACAGTTTTGACCCTTTTGAAAGTTAAGCCCTTTTGATACTTTAGAAGGCTTTTTTACTAGAAAATAAAACAGCTGCTAAAGGTTGTCTCACCACCTCATCTTGCAAAGTGAAACCTGGGACCTCAAGACATTTAAAAGGGCTGGACATTAACTCCTATAAAAATTAAGTGATCAGTAATATATGTGTACAGCAGATTTCATTCCTACTAGTCTTTAACTGCACACTGAGACACAAGACTCTGGAGATAATCATAAAAATTATATAGTCTTTTTTTTTTTCCTTTTTTCTCCTGGAGTATTTAATTGCTGTGGTAGCTTATCTTAGGCCTTTACTGACAGGCTTTCCTCTTTCAGTCTTCTGGAAGGTTCTAGATCTGTAAATAAAATTAGTTGCTTTGGTCTTATATAGTCATATACTTCTTCGTTCTTGTGAGAAAATGAAAGGCTTTCATGGGTAGCTTAACACTTCATTTACTTTTACTTGCAGTGCTTAGTGTGCCATTTAGAGATGTCTAGGTACTTGTTAATTCTGATCTTTAAACTACCTGCTGTTAAGGGCAACAGCTGCTTCACCAGAGAGTTGAGACCCTCAGGCTTTTTTCAGTTTTCCCCAACTCAGTATAACTAGTTATAGCTCTCTTTTTAGATTTTTACACTTCATCAAATGTTCTTATATTTCAATTTTAACATTCCCCAGATATAAAGGAGATAGAAAGCGAGTTAAGAATGGTGACAGACCTTTAAAAGGAGATGTCACAAGCACTACTTCTACTGAGGAAATCGTATAATTGCGGAGCCAGGGAGTTCAGAGGGTGAATCGGTAGCTGTAACGAGGCAGAAGTGGCGTTTAGTGGCTGCAGCAGATGGTAGCTGGTGAAGAGGATGTGTGACATGGTGAGAAGGGAAAAGCAGAGGAGGATGAAGAAGCTGTGGGATGGGTCTGAGGAGCTGCCTGAAGTCAGGCTGTGTTGGAGAGTGGTCTGTGATGTGCATATTTATAACGAGTAGGGACTGGGGACCACTGAGTTTATTCTCATTAATCAACTCGGAGGTGGAAGAAGACTGTTGAAACTGAAGAGAGTAACTGGAGGGTGCATTTGGGAAGCATGAGTGGGATTGTGGGGACTAGTGCTTCCTGGAAACCTGGATCTTTCAAAACACTAGTGGTGTTAAGTGAGACATGGAGTTAGCGCTCTGCTTATGAAAGAAAACTACTCTATTGATTAAATTAGCTGCCCAGTCCCAGCTATTTTCTGGATTATATAGGTGAAACTAGGAAGGGCTGCCAAAATAACCTGGAACAGTGCACATTTTTTAATCTCAGTAGCCTTGAGTAAACAGCATTTGTTCACTGAATCCTTTTAGGCTGATATCTCATTTCTTGGGGTGCCCTCATAATGAAAAGGTCACCCAGGGATTTCTCTTATTGCTCAGGATGGGAACTGTGTAATATTGTAATGTATGTAGCCAGGGGCTGCATGCATTATATCCCCCTTTTTTCCCTCAGAATGAGAAAGCATGAAATAAAATGGCAGGAACTTTCACTTAGATAGTGGAATCCTAGAGATGAAGGAGAAATAACTAGAAAAATTGGGAAACTGACTGTTATTGAAGAATACCACTTAATGTGGTGGTCAACTGAAATAAAGGGAGAGGCTGGGGGATGACGGGATTGAGAGCAGCCCTGCAGAGAAGGACTTGGGGGTACCAGTGGGTGAAAAGCCAGGCATGAGCTGGCAATGTGCACTTGCAGCCCAGAAGCCTATCATATCCTGAGCTGCATCAAAAGCAGCGTGACCAGCAGGTCGAGGCAGGGGATTCTGCCCCTCTACTCCGCTCTGGTGAGACCCCACCTGGAGTGCTGCGTTCAGCTCTGGAGTCCTCAGTACAGGAAAGACATGGACCTGTGGGAGCAGGTCCAGAGGAGGGCCACAAAAATGATCAGAAGGATGGAACACCTCCCCTGTGAGGACAGGCTGAGACAGTTGGGGTTGTTCAGCCTGGAGAAGGGGAGGCTGCAGGGACACCTTATTGCGGCCTTTCAATACTTAAAGGGGGCTTATAAAAAGGATGGGGACAGACTTTTTAGTAGGTTACAAAATCTGTGCATTGAGACCTTGTCACTGAGAGCTTCCTAATATTAACTGTATTTAAGTGAGGTCTTACTTCCTGTAATACTCCAGCATTGTTGCTCATAAATTGCTCTGCCTGCTTTTCATGTCCTTAGTCAACAGCATATACTCTTCACTGTTACTGCTCCTTATTAGCTAGGGAATCAGCCAGTATTCCTAAAGTAAGAGAACAGTTCAATAATGCAAAGCTTTTGCATGTGAAATCTCCTGCTTTCTAATGAGGTAAAATGGTACTTGATTGCTGTCTTCTCAGGCAGAAATGCTTTAGCGTATAGGTTACACTAGGATACTACAGACTGGAAGGCCAGTCTGACTCCAGCATCTCACTGCAGGAGCCTTGGGTTCAGGAACAAGGACATCCCGAACACAGGACAGGAAGAATCAAGGTGTTTTGCTGACCTCCAGAAGAGCTGAGGGAGAACTGTAGGTCCTGCAAGCCAACAGTTCTTGGGGGACTAGCTTACTTAGAGCCTAACTCTGATTGCCGATGTCGATTCTCTTGGTTGCCAAAGCCAGCTGGCCTTTACCTGCTGATTCCTTAGCCATACATGGGAAATCCAGGCTGTATGTATCCCCTGATCATCAACACAGTAGATGGAGTCAGCTCTACCCTACCTTTGGGAACAGCTAATAAACAGGTTCTAACTGTACACTTGCTAGGTAGAAGTATGTTTGTTAGACATGAAGAATTAGCAGTTCTTGTGAAGGACTGGAATAAAATGACTGCCACAATTTTAATCAAAATACTTTAATGTTTTTACCTCCTAGAACGGCACTGGCTCAGTTGTGGGCAGGAGGCAACTGTCACCTGTTGAGTTACTAATGCAGGAGTCATTACAAGCACTTTTGTGCATTGTCTTCAGAGGATCCTCAGGGTCCCTTCAGTCCTGCTGCTCTTCTAAAATCATGCAATGGCTAAAACAACATCTAGAGTCTGTTTGGTTCTTGTAAGAGAATAATTCTTGCAAAAAGCAAGCACATTTGATTCTGCTTCCTTCTATAAAAAACAGTGGGAAAGTAGGCTGTCCCTGCCTTCCTCCACCCCTCAGCACAACTGCTGCAACAGCACAATGTTTTCAGCTTGTATCTTTACTTCATCACTTCAGAATGGTGTCCTCCAATAACAATAAAAAAGTGCAGCTAGCATCATCATGGGTCCTATGCTTGGAAGTACTTCAGGCTTTGGAAAACTTCAACATTAACAAACTTCGAGTTTCTCTTGTATGAAGCCCAACGAAGTACTGTCCTATGAGCAGGCATCCTTGACCTGTGAGCTCCTGACTGATCGTATTCCCTTTCTTAGGGGATGTGCTCAGTGAGTCACTGAGAATGAAAAGGGTATAGTGAATGAGAAGTAGTGAATAGTGTTCATGAGCTGGATTTCATAATAAATACAAAGAAAGTTTTAATTAAAATAAAATTCACTTCACATTGATCTATTATGCATATTTTGTGTAATAAAGATACATATTGAAATAATATGTCAGTATAAGTTAAAATAACATTTTATTCTGATACTTCTACATAAGTGCCCATAAAAGGAGGCACAAATACAATTCATTTTTTCACATAGTTACTGAATAATGTTTCCTCCTCATTTTGTACTTGGAATAGTAATTGTTTCTCTGACTAAACATCATTTCTTGCAGACTAACCTATAAATATTTGCCAGAAATGTGCTGAACTGTGTGCTAATGTGCTAAATATATTCACTTCTATGAAGGTAGGTCTGTCTATGCATATACTGTCAAGTGGAAGCATATGCTGCTGCCGCCACTTTTTCTTTGCACATGCATCCTCCTCCCTCCTCCCTAGCTATTGAGAAAGTTGGTCTTCAGCTGGAAAAGAGCCTTCCTTCAGGCTACTTGTCTCTGTAGTTGTGCTTCTTTCTCTTGCAACTCAGCCTTGACAGAGGACCGCAGCTAGGCGTGGAGATGACTGTTTCCTTGCATCTGATTCATGAGCTCCTGAGGTTTTCTTAGACTGAGCAAGCTCTGATGCTGCCTGGAACATCTTGATTCATGCTTTCTATTGGCTGGCCACAGAAATGGGTCTTAGTCACTTTTCCATCTCATGTTTTGCAACCAGAAGTGCCTTATTGGGAGAACTACTTCAGCTTTCACATGAGTAATTAAAAGGCTCAAGGCAGTACATTTTCAAGATGTCACAGGTGTTACATGGTGATAGCAAAATTGCTGAAAGAGTGGGTGACATTTTACTCTGAATGAAGCTACTTCCCTGGGATCTTTACTGCTTTTGAACAGTGAGACTCAAAAGAACGGTCAGAGGGCCTGACTGCTTGAATATTCAGCCTGCAGACTTCATGAACCTGAAAGCAATCAAGTCCTAAGCCTTGTGAAGTGTTGATTGATTCGAACTTCTATCAGAAGACATTAGCAAACCATCTTTATAAAAATTCAGACTTAGGAATTTGTCACCTTGCATAAGAAGAGCTCAACAGAAGTTGTTGACTCCAGCCAGATCCTTCAGAAATGAATAATGAGTTAAAATTTCTCTTTTGCTACTTACTAAGCCTTTAGGATTTCAGCCAGTCCTTTACAGGAAAATGAGTATTTATTCTTCTGTGCCCTGAAACCCTGTGGGGTTGGGAAGTGCTCAGCCTGGAAAATTAGAGGCTCCATAAATGCTTACATCCTCTGCATGAAGTTTAAAGATCTGGGAATGTAAGCCAGGTTCTCTCCAGGTGCATTCCTGGCACAGGACCTGCCCCAAAAATAGTAAAAACAGAATCACAGAATGGCTGAGGTTGGAAGGGACCTCTGGAGGTCGCCTGGTCTGACCCAATTCCTCAAGCAGGGCCAATTAGAACCAGTTGCCCAAGTCCACGTCCAGGCAGCTTTTGAGTATCTCCAAGGATGGAGACTCCGCCACCCCTCTGGGCAACCTGTGCAGTGCTTGGTCACCCTCACACTAAAAAAGTGTTCAGAGAGAACCTCCTGTGTTTCAGTTTGCACCCATTGCCTCTTGTCCTGTCAAAAACACCTCTCTGAGAACGTGGAAGGAGTGCACATAGACTGATACACCGTGTAAAATAACTTGGTTTTTTTCCTTAGCAGGACATAAGCTTTCTTTGGGGAAAAGCCTGATTGCATGCTGTTGCCTGCTAAAGGTTCTTGCTAATATTAGCCTTTAATGGACTGTGCAATGCTCTCTTCAGGGAACATCCCAGGTAAATCCTGTGTCTTACTTCCCTCTGCTGACAGCTGCCCAGGAGGTGGTCCTAAGCTGTGGATGGAAATGCCAGTAAAGTGGCAGGGGTGGGGTTAAGAATATCTATTTCAAAGCAGACACCTCTACAGAATTACAAAGATATATTGCTCTGTCAAGTCTTTACTTACTAGGTCTTACAATCTAGACTTTTTTACTGGGTTTGAAATGTCTTTAATTTCTTGAACATTAAGACAGTGTCTATCCCCCGTTTTCTCATGTTGCTCAAATTTCCCTCTGGATGTGAACAGCAGCATAATACATTCAAGGGAGATTATTTTGAGTGAAACTTCAAGATGTTTTTGGAAAGCATTTTCTCTCATAATGTGGACCAGAGATCTTTAAAAGATCCCAGGAGATGCCTAATTGTTTTAAAGAAATTTGATCTTGTACTAATCCATCCTGGTCCATCTTGTATAAAATGATGAATCTTCGAGAGCTTTAAACCCACCAACACAGACAAGGAAACTCACCAGGAAAGATGGTAGCATTCTTATTTTTTTGAATACATGTAGGTACTGGCTCAGACTTTGTTCAGCTGAAATAGCTCAAGAATTGGGAAAGAACTGTCATGATGTAAAAACATTCTGCTAGGAAACATTTCTCATGGTACCTACTTATTGAGGCAGTTGTCTCCTCAGAAGGTAATGCCTTCAGATATAATTTTAGTATTCCAGGTTAAACAGCTCTTGTTATCTTCATTCACTGCTCAAGAGGTTGTGATCTTAGTTCTTAAGACAATTGAATTATGCTAGAATAAAAGCAGCAAATTGCATTCACATAGGAATACGAAGAGTGTAGTAACTTGAGATTGCACATAGGAACTGAATTGCTCTTTAACATTCATTTCATTTTCATTGTTGTTTTGAAATCCATCTGTACTGAATCTCTCCTGTGGAGACAGGTTGAATGAAACTGGCATTTTGCAATACTACAGTTATGGTACCATCTTATTCTCTTCTCTGAAATAAACCATTCTTCAGGATGAAGATGAAGCTACATTTTTTCCTCACTGATTCTTATTCTGTTTCAAGTAAAAGAAATTTAAAACTATCTTTACATTCTGATTTTCTGAAACAGAAAAGATATGAAAATGCTAGTGTAATCTATAAACTTTATAGAGTAGGATTAGACTTTCACAAGAGAAACAGAAATGCAGGCCTGTATTGCTTGCTTGAAAGGGCACAGCATCCAGTGAGAGGGTATAGCAATTAAATATTAGAATAAAAATTGAGATTTTTTCAGAAGGAGATATGGAAGGGAATAACATTTTAAAGATGTGCTTTTACTCTGTAGAAAGAGAGAGGGAGGAGTGTACTGCAGAGAAAAATGAAAAATGGGCTATTGCCCTTTCTTTCTTTTTGTAAAAGCTGTTGGTGTATGTAAATTGTCAAGCTATTGGCATTAGATTCAACAGTGAACATTGATTTCTCCAAGGCATAAATTAGCATGGCTCTTGTCCTGGACAAAATAGCTTCATAGATTCTGTTCTCTCTCTATATGGTTGTGCATGTTGTCTCAAAATGTGATATGCTTTTTGAGGTTTGGGGCAGGACAGTGAGTAGGAGCAATGTTGTTTAAATCAGAATTCACTACCATGTGGATAGAAGTTGACTCTGGGTATAGTGTGACTAGCTTCAGAGGAAAAGCAGTTAAACATACTGGACCTGGAGGCTATTTCCCAGGCTAGATGCAGCTCCTAAGCACCATGCTTGAGTGTTAAATCCTCAGGGTGGTCCTGATCTGCGTCCTTGCACCTCGAGTGAGGTTGGGGATTTCTGATCTGGCACTTCTTGTTTCATGAAACTAATTCTCAAGGAGTCAGTTACACACAAGTAAAACTCCTCTAAGAACAGGAAAAAAATGAAGCTAAGGAGGGTGAAAACAAGGTCTTTTGAAGTTAGTTCAGTCTCCCCGTGCCCAAGGAAAGTTGTTCAACAGAATCCCTGTTCAGGCTCAGGTCTGCCAGCCTCCCACCTCTCTGGAGGGTTATGATAACTGGCTGCAGTTTCCTTTGGTGAACAAGGTTTTTTTCATTATTTTCCACTTAAGAATTTTTTCTTCAAAATATATCTGTCCTGTGAAATATCCGTGCATATCCGTGAAACACCTGTGATAAATATTATCGTGTTTTAAAAACTAAGCAGTAGCCGTTGCTGTTGAAGATAACATGGTGTATATATACCTGGAATCTGAACATTTCTGTGCACGCCCTTTCCTTAGTGCAAGTATCTTCCTCCCTCAAATCTATGGAGTTTCCCTCTTCAGTATATCTTGTTAATTAAAGTTAATATTCCTTCTTTTATAAGTAAGGAGAAATGATGGAGTGCAGAAAACTCCGTCTCTGCAACTCGACCCCTGAGCTTGGCTGTGAAGATCTCTAGCATACAGTTAAATACAGTGTCATATCACTTCATCTAATTTTATCCTGTGTCAACAAGGAGCTACTCCCTGCTTTGTAGTGGGGTATCTGAGCTGAAACTCCACCCATGGTACCTTTCAGTTTAAAAGCTTCTTTGCAAATGATCATCTCCCTACCTCTACTTCTGGGAATTTCTTTTTTTCTGAGCAATTTGCAGAAAATTTTTCTGCCATGTCTAATGCTACTTACAGTGAAGCATACAGTTCTGCAGAGCAAAAAACTTTCTGTGCTTCAAGCTGCAGCTCAACCTGTGGCTCTTTTCCCCAAGTGCATTTTTTTAAGGTGTGGACTCTGCATGTTAAGATGTCCTCAAGAACATAAAAAATCAAGACAAACAGCCACATGTATACCAACTGCAATATGCAGGATTGAAAACAGTAAGCAATGGATAAAAGTGGTGAAATGATAAAATTGCTGCTATGAAAGTGAAAGGAAATGTAGCCTTGACTGTCTGTAACCATCACTCTTACTATTGCAGCATAATCATTGTTCTCGTTACTGCACAGAACTTAATCTCAAAGGCAGCAATGCAGACAGTACATGCATTGAACTTAGGAATGTAATACATGTGGCATTAAAGGTGGCCTATAACTGGGCTCATTTAAACAATTACTAGGTATGAAATGGATTGTTGTTCTGTCTTAGGTATAATGTTCAATTAATAGAGTTCTATTAACATTTAGGTTGGAGAACAAGACAGGACTCAAAAGTTAATTGACTATTTAGTAGGCTGTTGCATTTGAAGATCTGAAATGAACTTTCCTTCACACTTAATGAGCTAGAGCTTTTTAAGTTGGAAAAATATTTGTTATAGTCCTCCAGCTGTTAACATTATAAATGCCTAGGGACTCCTCTAGTTTAATTTGTTATGCTCTCATTTAAAGTTCACCACAATACATTTTAAATAGTAACATGTGAACCAGGGGGAAAAATTGATCACCTCTTACAGAAGATTCTTCAAAGACTGAACAAAACCATGCTGCAAGCCCTGACAAAGCTATAAAGTGGACATTAAGAGCAGACTATTGTTTACGTTGGGTGACAGGCCTCATGTCAGAGATAAACACCACAGTTTGGGGAAGGTTATTTATGCTCTACAGAACCCATCAAAATAGGAGTCTTCTTGCAATAGAGAACATACCTTTGGGATGCTGCAGTTTTTATTAGGTTGGAAGGGGCAAGGGAAAAAAAAAAGTCAATTTATTTCGGTTATAATTCTCAAATGTGTCCTTACTTCTGTTGCTCTCATAAAATAAAAATATCTGCAAAGTTTCTTTTTTCATTATCTTAACTTAGAAAATGTTGAATCAGGGTTTAAACCTTAGGGTAGCTAAAATAATGTGAAGCAGTTTGGGGAGGTATTGATTGTTGCCACTTAACCTTCAGTTCTTTCCATGCATCAGGAAATGATGTACAAGCACACCTCAAAAGTTCTCTTGCCTAGGAGAGGCATCTGTGACTGAAAGTTATTTCATATTTTTGGCTCTGCATAAAAAGTAGTGGCATAACTACAGAAATGATCAAAGTTGTCAAAACTCTTGTTCATCTCAATTTAAAAAGAGTCTTATGAATTCTCCTTCATAACTAGAAATTACAGAGCAGAATTTCTCAATATCATCAGGGGATTTACTTGATCACAAAGACCATAAAAAATGTATGGCTTTATCTAAATATTAATGTTGTAGTTCAACTTGCATGCTTACGGCAGTTGAGAAAACATCTAAATCTTTAAGGTTCTGTATCTTGTTTTATGCCTACATGTGCTTTTAAGGGAAAGACAAGCATTAGTCATGGTATACATTAAGGAAGAGTGACAGTGTTAATCTCTTGAGTAGAACTCCCAAGCCAAATAAGTCCAGGATTACTATAGGAGTGTTGATCCTATAACTGAGATCTTCTAGATCAAGGACTGCCATTGGTTCCAAAATTGTCATAGCCAAGGAAGGAAAGTAGTCTTCTGTGCACAGATGGAGAAAGTAGGGGGTTAGGCTGCTGCCAGAACAACTTGAGGCTTCAAGGACAAGCAGGTGATACTACTTCCTTATTGCTCCTGTAGCAGAGGGGCTCTGATTATTGAGAAAGTACTGGCTGCTACACTGGGAATATAAGGGAAATCCAGGGCTGGAGAGAGGAAAAGGCATCTGGGCAAGGGACTATATTGTCAGGTGTTGGGCAGTAAGGGTCCAAGTATGTCAAGCTTACAAATTCCCTTCCCAGAGGTCCTTGAGAGAGAGGCTGGGGACAGGGCTGAGAGCTTGCAAGGAGGTGAGGGAGGTTTCTAGATACATAAGCTGGAGATGCTGAGGGAGTGGAGTCAAATTATGAAAGCTGGAGAAGGGAGCATTGGGGTAAAACACGCTTTTGTGTTCAAAGAAAGTCTGTTGGTATCAGCGTGTGCAAGGAGCAGCACAGAGGTGATGTGGGCCGGGCAGCCACGCTTCTGTGAGATTTTTGGGAAGACTGCGATGACATGGAGGAGATTGGGGTAGCCTATTATCTTCAAAAAGCAGCTTCAGAGGAGAAAGCTGTAGACTGTAGTCCTGCTACAGCAACACCACCTCCTCCGGAGAAAGTCATAGGAACATATTGACTAAAAGGATAATCCATGTATTTGCTGTTTCTGTCAATAACACAGTAACACTGTGTATTCATCCGTGGGCCTGATAATGCTGTAAGCTTTCTAACTAACTAAGTTGGTATGTGCAGTGAAGAGACTTCATAACCCCTTTCCTTTGACTGCTGTTAGAACAGCAAAAATGGATGTGATTTTGGGGGGCTGGAGCATGGGTTCTTCAAGACACATTTCAATGCAGAAGGTCAGATATCTAATTTCATTAAACAAGACTTTTAAGTTACGGAGCATCTGTCTTGCAAGATATGCATTCCCTTTAAAATTACTGTGCTATGTAATGCTTTGCTTTAAGTTTTGTAACTTAGCATCATTAATTGCTTTGGAGGGAGTAGAACTCCAGCCTCCAAGTCTGCCTGAGGCTGATTTAATCAAGTGGCACTTCAAAACTCCAGGCAAAAGAAGTGATTCCGTTTCATAGCCAGTGCATTCCCATGAAATGTGCAGGTCATCGTCCAATTGTCATGCAGTACTGTCACTTGATTTGTAGAAGGAGAACCACATATACTCACCAGAAACAAAATTAGCAATAAACCTCAAAAGCAGCTGAGTACCAGCTTGTACTTTTTTTTGCGAGAAGATGGTGGCATAGGTTCGAGAGCCTGTTTTTAGAAAATAATAAATGATTGAGCTACTCATGCATAATGGAACCCCATTTTTCACCCATTGTCCTTGACAGAAAGAGTTCTGTTGCCTTTACTGGGTCGGAGGTCACAAGCCTAAAGCAAGAGATTCTTGTCTATATCAGCACAATTGATTCATTCAGAAGTAAGACTCTATATTATAGTACTTCAGTGTGAAGAGACTGAGACAGGTCATGTCATTGATTTTTTTTTTTTAATGGAGAAGTAATAACTGTAGGTCAATATATTTGGGCAATGGATGAGCTGACTTCTTACTGAAAGAAACTACTTAGGAATAAAAACCTGAGGCGGTTGATGAATAGGCAACCTATTTATTATTTCTGCAGGATAATATGGGCTCCCAGCAGCTGCATTAAATGTTCTGCTCTGTGGTGATTTGTCAGTGCTGTGACAATTGCTTAACTATTTAGGGATCATCAGATGTAATATATATTTCACCATTGTACACAATCTACATAAAAAAAGGAAATTGTGTTATTACAATGCATTGAGCATGTCCAATTTCAGACAAAACAAATTATTCTGAGCATACTTGCTTCCACTTGTAATGTATTTTTACAGCTACCACTGGGTATATACTGGAAGGTATCATTGAGAGAAAATGGAAGAAACTGTTCAGTTCTAACCAAATTCTCACATTTCAAACTGCCTGTTCCAAGAACAGAGGGAAGGCTTGTGAAATGTTGTTGAACTGAAAAAAAAAACCCAAACTTATCTTGCCAAGTTTCCTTAAATAAATAATAAACTGTAAATATATTCAGACATATACTGCTTGGCATAAACCCAAAGAAAACTGCAGCACGGAACAGATACAAGCCAAAACTATGAACAGATGCAGAACATAGCAGAAATCACAACTGATATCTAAAATGCAGATTGTCACAGATAAAATTTAGATAAGTTAGAGATTCTTTTTCAATGTCACATGGTACTTGGAGCTAATAGTATCCCTCATTGGTCTCTGAGAATCTGAAATATTAATGAAAACAAGTGTGCTACAGGTACTGTGGTAGTAGTGTAAATTCTGCAAATCCCATGGCATGTTAGCAGGAAGATGTAACCAGAAGAAATGATTATGATTGTCAAAATGTCATAATGGAGTTTAAAATTTATTGTCTGTAAGTGGAGGTACATCAGGCTTGAAAAGGTAAGGTTTGTTTGGACTGAGAGCTTAACAGCTCGATTACATAATATTTTCAGTATTAAAACATTGTTGCAGCTTTTTCTAAATGTATTCACATGGTAGGCTCTGGTCTGCAAGGGACAAAACCTCACCCCAAAAGATCTGTTCCTCAAGTATCTCAAATTTACTGAGACAGGGGGTCTTAATTGTTGTTTTTAACTTCCTGCCTGAACTCCTGAGATATGTGGCAGTCTGTCAAATGACTAAACAAATGCTACAGTTTGCCTCATGTTGTCACTGGAACATCCAAAAGAACTAGGAATTTCTAGAGCCTCATGGAATGGAGAAAAATCCTATGTTGATACCTCCTTGCTAAACACTTAGGTCTAGTGATCCTTCTGCCTGAGGTGAAACTCCCCTCCAAGGCTGGGGAACAAGAGTACGACTGAGAATTCACCCTATCATCCATTAGACATGGAAAGGTCCATCATCCTGTCCTTTGTATTCACCAGTTTCTGAGCAGAGGTGATAGAAATGAAGCCATACTTGGCTGTTTTCTTGTTTCTCACCAACAGCTTCAAAATAAAGCCTTTAAGACCAATTATTGACATTTTAAAAGTCTTACTGTTACTGTCTTTGGTAACTCGTCCTTCTCTTAAACTGTAGCTGTCCATACCATACTTCTAAAGGTTCAGGGTCGAAACCTGATTGCAAAGGAGTTTTGCAGTGAGGGAGGAGGTTATATCTCTGCACTGCAAGGGTTAACCTCTGAGGGGCTGAAAGGAGAAGATAGCTGTTTCTCATACACCCTGATAACTCTTCACAGGTAGTATCAAGTCCACTTTTGTGTAGGGCTGTGAAAGAAGGACATGTACCTTCTACAACTAGAAGACAGCAGTGCTGCGTGTGTTCATGGTTCTGCACTTTTGAAAAGACTGGGATTTTTCCCGTATGAGAAAGAATCATAAACTTCTGATAAATCAAGGCTAAATAGGGGCATAAGAGCCTAGTGGCTAGACTTGTCTCAAACTGGTATCTGAAGAAAAGCACCATGATATGATTAGACTGAGGCATGAATTGCTGTAAAAGGCATCCTTTGGCAAGTCATCAAAGCTGTTCCTCTGCTTTCTTTGCATTTCTAAGGATGTAGCTGTAATGATGAGGAATGGAGATTCTGAAGGCTCACTTTCCCCCTGCATATTCCTCTTGCAGCTCTGAAAGCTGGCAGTAAAATACTCTCTGTTAACATCTCACTCTTCATCAGTTCCACTAATGAACAGACTGTCTACTTCGCAAATAATGGCCACTTAAGAATCAATTGATTGTGCTTCATAGTGAAGCGTTGTGCTACTGCAAATTCTACCAGCCAGGAGATTTTTGGCAGCTCTAGTCTGCAAGTCTAGATATCTTTGCAGGTCTTTCTTGACAGTTCAGAGCACCTTAGTGAAAAGTAACAAGCTCTTAAGTAGTGTTTAAATGTCACACCTATGTAACAGGAAGATAGAAGCCCAGTGAAGCTGAATATACATCTGTCAGTTTACCACAAGAGATGTCTTCTGTTAAGATTTATCTTTGCTGTTAAGACCCAGCTCAGCTATAGACTACAATATTTCTTAACCACAAATTAACACAATGGGTTCAAATTCAGCTGAACCTGTGTGCTGATACATTTGAATACACCTTCTGTACAGCTGTAAGAACCTATTTTCTTGGTTTTAGTAGAATTAAAATCGGGTTACCATGTTTCATTTTGTGTACAAAATGTACATATCATTGTGTATGATAGGTAGATTTGAAAAAGCTCTTCCAAAATTATTTCATTGACAAAAGATGAATGCATAATAATCCTAACAAATCAATAAATGCTACACAGTTAATGTCCTGTAACTGTGAACCCCCACATCTTCAGTTCAAAAAGAGTTTGTATTAATACATGAAGCTAACCCATACAGAGAAGACAATGCGAAGACCATTAGATTAGTGACCTAGCATACCTAACATCAATTAAAGCACCTGTTAGTGTTGATTCTAATGAAAATATATCTTTGCGTGCTGAAGGATATGATAACAAGGAAAGTGATGAACCCTGTAGTTTAATATTAAATACCACTTTAGTTAAATGCTCAAGTGGCGGCAATAATGCAGAAGATAAGAGTTGGCAAAAGAAGATGAGCAATGGTGTATAGTGCAAACTAGATTAAACTATATTAAAGATTTATGGCTTTCATTAAATATTATTTCTCAAGGATAGAGGCACTCTGTCACGTGGTAACAGGGAAGCCAGTGACTTTCAGGACTCTGCTATAGGCTGTGCATGTGTCAACACCCACTGCACAAATGCTTTCTCTGAGTTCTTCCACTGGATGTACATCTCATAGATTAATCCAGGTAATCTGTATTGTAAACCCACAGATATTAATAAATCAGAAAGTTGTGGTGTTCCTTGTCATTATCAGCTTCTAGCTGTCTGTCTGCTCAGGCTTCAAAGGCACAGACATGTGGATCAGAAAAATATTCTGTAGGAAACCCAGTTGTTTGATAGCTGAAACTGACTTGAACTAAAATCACTTAAAGTCTCCAAATCATAAACCTTTGGCACTCTAAATCACATAGCCATTGGGTATAACATTTGGGCTACTTTATAACTTCACAAATCTGTAAATGTACTCTGGCTTGCCTATACATCCATGCCCCATGTAAGCCTCAGCATTTGAGAAGGTCTGACAACTGTTGATCCAAATGTTTAATCTCAGCCTATTATCTTTTTGGTTTAGAGATAAAACTTATGTACATGTAAATAAACGTAGCTTATAACTGTCTGACACAGCTAGGAATGCTAGGTAGTTGGGTTTTTTTTCATTTTAAAAGATCTTACATTGTTCAAGGAAAGCTTTGTATCAAATCTTTGGGAAACAGAATTTTCATTATTATTCTTTCCTGTATGTTTTTACTTGTGGAGCAGGATGACAGCACAGGGGAGAGGAAAATACTTTCTACTTAAACTTCAAACACCACTCTGAACACTTCGCTATGACAATTTTTTTCAAATGTCTACAATATTTGGGCTAGCCAATTATCTAATGAGTTTCAAAAGAATTGCCTAGCTATGGCTTAAATATGCTGAGCTGAGATACCAAGTATCCCATCCCTCTCAGAATGGATAAGGAATATATCTGGGAATATTTCAAGCCTGTGAAGCAGGTTTTGGCATATCAGGCAAACACAAAGCTTCTCTCACAATGAATAAAAATTAAACTGGATAGTCATAGACCAGTTCTGGAAATGCAGCTGTGTCTGGGAAGGTATAAAACTAGAAAGGCTGTGTTGTGGGGGAAAGAATTAATGTGCAGTAAGATGGACATAACTTTAAAATCCGGGTGTTCAAAGGTAAAAAATGGTATTGGTTCTCCAAGTTAGTGCTACATATTTACCTTGAATAGATGTTCTAGGTGAACCTCAGTAAATTCAGGTTAGGGATTAGTCTAAATAGAGAAATGGAGACCCAGCCTGTAGTTCACCTTTCAGCCTCTGCAAAAGGTGTGTTATCTCTTGGGTGCATTGTAAAGACCTGTTAATAAACAGGAAGCTCTAGAAGCAAAATCTGCCTTTACTAACCATGGATGCTATCAGCTTTGTTACTGTGCATCGGTTCCAACTAATTTTCTTTCTGGCAGTCAAAATTAATCTGGCTGCTGTCAACAAACTGTGGTGATGGTTGTGAACTCTCCCTGAGACCAACATTTGCTGGAGTTTAGTTCTACCAGCTAAATCCTCTTGCCTGCATTAGAGTTTGAATCTGTATATCTGTTCACATGGCAACACAGGTCAGTTCACAAAAGCTAATTATTGCATGTTCAGCAGCTGCAAGGTGTCAATTGTCATTCAGGGCTACGCATGATTTACTCCTTATCACATAGGTCAAAAAGCAGGAGAGGATATTAAAATGAATTCATCAGCAACTGAATTGATAAGTTCTTCCAAAGTGTCACCCAGAAGCTGCAATTAAATCTATTAAATTTTAATCTTGCTGTGAGACTCCTGTCCTTTACATGTTTTTCCTGCATCAAAGACATCACTGGAGTTGTGACAGCCTTCACACAAGTGACTTGCCCAGTGGCTGCTGAGGCTCAGTGCAGACTGCCCAAATGTCTGATGGATTTTGTGGCAACAACTGGCCAACAAAGTTTGCAGCTGAAGTGCCCACATTTCCTAAACTGGCTAGCTTGAAATCATCTCAGCAAGCAGAAATAGAGGCTGCTCTTAAAAAAGGAAGGGTTTTTTTTGCATATGTATGTTTTGGTGTTTGGGGGTTTGTTCTTTTTTTTGTAACAAATTAACAGGCCTTGTTTTGAACGGAATGCAAGCTCTGTATTTTATTTTCCACAGGGATCACAGCTGCACTGCTGGCCACAGACCTAACTGTGAAATGCGAGGCCATAGCTGAAGCATCCTGGTTTTTCACTTTCTGACTGCAGCTTCACCGCAGTGCTGCAGACCTACCGCACATCCCAGGGGGGTGGCAGAACATCCGTAGCAGGACAGGGCCCACTCGTCTCCGTCTGGCGTTGCTCTGGATGCGCACCCTTGTCTCCCACCTGTTACAGGCTGCCAAACGGGTCTAGCTAACACGTCACAAATTGCAGCGCTCGACGACGCCCGCTAAAGAGCTTTTCCAAGCCTGTTTTCTTTAGGTTCTCAGTTAAATATAAAATTGTTCCTCCTCTGTCTCAGTCCCTCGGAGCAGTTGTCGTCTAATGCTCCAGCTCCAGCTGGACGTAAGGCATGGCGTTACGAATTACTCAGCACCATCGCATTTCTTTTCCCTAGCTGGGCTACGCAGGGGGAGCTCCCGCAGGCACTCATCCCGGAGCGAGCGGCAGCGGCGCGGAGGCGGTCGTGCCGTTGTTCGACCTTCCCGAGGCGGGGAAGGGACCTGCCGGCGGCAGCGGGCTCGGCCTGCCCGCCGCCGTGGGACCCGGGCTGCGGCTGCCGGGCGGGAGCTGGGCGTGAGGCCTCGGTGGGGGCCTCCCCTCATGACCGGGACCTGCCCTGGAGCCCCGGCCCTGGTCCTGGCCCGGCCACCGGCCTCCTCGACCGCCCAGCCGCAGGCGTCGGCTGGCCTGGACGTCGCCAGCCCGTGGCCCCCTGGGCCTCTCTTACAGTAAAGGCCAGCCTGAGGGGTGCGTGAGAAGCGGCGCTGAACCCCACCCCGCTGGAAGGGATTTTAAGGAGAAAGAAGCTCTCCTTTTACCTGGTGCCTGCCGCCCTCAGCCGATGGCAGTCTGGTAAATCTTTCTAAGCGAGTCAGCTGGCCTAGCTCACCATCTTTTCTCTTCTCCTGCCTGGGTGATGCTCGCGAGGCCTGCGATACGCGGCTCGTTGTTCCCTGGAGAACACGCTCGGAGGGCTGCGGTCAGCTGCTTTGTTCCCCCACTTTCGCAGAGTGGGAGTGGGGATGAGGGTGTTTTCTCCTTACGTGTCAGAGAGAAACCAGCCAGAATCAGGGGGAAAATGCCATCCTAACTTCTCTCCGTGCCAGCTTGGGGAGTGTGGGGGAGTCTCCTCGGGCACATCTGGGCTGCTGCTCTAACTTCCCATGCGGGAAACACATGAGTTGCTTGACCGGGAAGAGGTGTCTGACACACGAGCTTAGGGCTGTGATTTTTAAATTGGGATGGGAGAACTGCTTCCTGTTGTGTTTCCTTATCAATGATTTCGGTGCATGACCGTTGCCTGTACATGTGAGTTGCCTTTTCAAATGAATTGCGGTCACTGAAGACACACAACTGGACAACTGAAAAAGAAAGAAAATTATTTTCTCAACTACTGGCCAAAGGAGTATGGGAATACTGTGGCTGATGCAAGCTGAAAAAACGGACTGTTTCCCTGCAGTGGAGCAAAAAGGTCACTAATTACACTTCCTAAACAAAGTGCTGTCAGTCACAGTTACAACTTTGCAGCTCTTCCTAAAGTTTCAGACTCAAATTTCCACGTATGATTTGCCCCTTTGACACTATGAGCTTGCTTTTCAGAATGTCCAAACTGCTGGAAAGTAATTGTTCTGCTTTTGAACGGTATCATCCTTGAACTGGCTGGGAACAAAAGCTAATAAACTCTAATAAAACCTATGTTTGCTTCTAGTATTTGGTATCATCAGGTAGCTCAAATGAGAAAACAACCAGAGGATGGCTATTAAACAGCTATGACTTTGCAAGGCAATATTGAGAAATACTCTGAGATTAGATTCTATCTGGTTCACGTTCCACTATGAGAAAAAGATGCCTGCCTGACTAACTTTTTTGTTGCTTTCCTCCTGTAAGTTTTGAAGCTCTCTTAAAAGACTGATTTTTCAAGATCAATGATGAGAAAGTCAAGCATAATTTCCCATAGCAAATAAGTGGAAAACCAATAGGTCATATTTCTGATGTTCCAGTAAGTGTTCTTTGGAAAACCTTGTGGTTTTTTTCCTAAGTCTCCTAAAAAAATTTTGTAAAAGAGCCACCTGAAGAGACAGATCTGTTGGAGCTGTTCCTTAAAGGAGTATTGCATGTTGAGAGTTTGTCATGGTTTAACCCCAGCCAGCAACTAAGCACCACGCAGCCGCTCACTCACTTCCCCCCCCACCCAGTGGGATGGGGGACAAAATTGGGAAAAGAAGTAAAACTCATGGGATGAGATAAGAACGGTTTAATAGAACGGAAAAGAAGAAACTAATAATGATAATGATAACACTAATAAAATGACAACAGCAATAATGAAAGGATTGGAATGTACAAATGATGTCCAGTGCAATTGCTCACCACCCGCCTATCGACACCCAGCTAGTCCCTGAGCGGCGACTCCCCGCCCCCACTTCCCAGTTTATATACTAGATGGGACGTCACACGGTATGGAATACCCCGTTGGCCACTTTGGGTCAGCTGCCCTGGCTGTGTCCCGTGCCAACTTCTTGTGCCCCTCCAGCTTTCTCGCTGGCTGGGCATGAGAAGCTGAAAAATCCTTGACGTTAGTCTAAACACTACTGAGCAACAACTGAAAACATCAGTGTTATCAACATTCTTCTCATACTGAACTCAAAACATAGCACCGTACCAGCTACTAGGAAGACAATTAACTCTATCCCAGCTGAAACCAGGACAGAGTTGACTTTATAAATAGCATTATGGATGCTTGTAATACTTCAGTCTGGCTGAACAAAATAAACCTCTGTGAAGAGATCACAGGTGTGCCCTAATGTTATTTTTGTCATTTGTTGACATGTTCCTTTTGATTTTAAAACTGTGGACATAATTAGGATCACAGCACTATCACAATGACATTGTCTATGAGACAATTCTAGAATTTCCAACTCCTATTACTGGTAAGCCTCCAAGCTTCTGCTATGACATTCTGCTGGTCAGAGCTGCATTAAATTGCATGCTTCTCTTCTTATTCCATCCACTTTTGCTTATTACATCAAATGGCTCTGAAAACTACGATGTTGTCTCTTGGGCCTGAAATGTATTTTGGAGTGCTGCTGCTGGAGGAAAGGTTGGGAAGAAGGAGGAAAGAGGGAAGTAAAGGGGGAGAAATTAAATATATCTTTTTCCTTACTGGAATTTATAATGACTTCACAAGGATTATTTCGCTTTTCTTTATTATTTCCTTTATTAAGCACTTTTATACCGTTGACACAGATTTAACTACAGTAAATGGATATATACTTTTTTTTACATAAGCATACAATTTTAAGTGACCAAATAAATGGAAAGGCAGGGAGAAGGCTTAATCAAAGCTGTAAAAATGAGAAGAGTGTGCGTGTAATGTATTTTTGTTCATTTTTAGGTAGTTATTCTTTGATATGGTTATTATAATTCTAAATTGTGCTGGGAAATTCAATTACTCCTACCTATGATCATGAAAATCCATTAGTAGTATAATGTACCAAGAGCCTTAAAAATTGCTTTTCTGCTTAGCTGTTAATTATGGTTGAAATGAGTTACCTTTGTAATCGTAATGCGCCATCTCAGACTATCCAAGAAGGCAATATATGGTGAACTGAAGTGAGGGGATGGGAGGAGACTGATTCTTTAAATGGACTTCAGCATTTACTAGTAGTTTGTACAGCTACATGTAGAAAACTGTTGACTGGGCAGCCTCTATTAACACTATATAGTTACTACTGTTCATAGAAAAAACTACTATCAAGTACAGGTAATGTGTAGTTATTCTGCAGCCTTTTTTCGATGATTCTGAAGTATTAAAATCTAGAGAAAGAAGATCACTTAATAACAAAAACATGGGTCCCATTTACTGAAACTTTTGGGAAAACAATATCCCTTGTCCTTTATTACCATCATTTGATCTTTACTGGATTGCATATAACAGACTTTTTAAAGGTACAGATGCTTCTGTCAACCAGCCTGGAGTCTTTCGAAATCTTCTTCCCTAGTATTCTGTCTTTTTCAGTTACATTTTAAAAAGAGAGGAATAAGCTGCCATATCATTTTAAAGGGTTTGTACATACCTGTTTCTAACAGTTTTAAACTGAAGATAACTCAGTAACAACCTTTATTTATTCCTATATGCCAGGTCAGGAATAAAATTTTCTTTTTGATGTAATCCTTTTACCAACTAAAGCTAAACTGACCCTACATGGTACTACAAGTCTTACTTTCAGTCTGATTTCTTTACTTATCAAAATGTACCTTTACTAAACTTCTGTATCATATTGAAGACTAGCACATCAGTTTAGACTGTTTACAAAGTATCTTAACTAGCAAATGTAATGGTGAAGGATGTCTTCAGGCTGAATATATCAACATTTTACTCTAAACAAAGACACTCAAAGGACTCTACAGTTGCATTTTCTCAACCATGGCAGCAGAACACCTTACTCCCCTAAGCCCCTTTAGGCATTTGCAGAGACTGAAGGACATGAACAGCAATATGAATAACAATAACTTAATTCACAGCTGATTCCAGTCCCTGCCAATGGGAAGTTGGACATGATAAAGCACTAGCAATTTTCACCCGTTAGTATACTTAGCATTTCATTCTGAATCTCTGTTTGGGGAGGGAAAATGTGCTTGAAATTTTCTAGCATTTGCTCATTTGGCTTGCTACACATGCAACTGTCTGATTCACACTCATACTGCCTGCAAACAGAAGTGGTCATTTAAGTGTACATCTCATCTGTTTGCAAATGTGACCCTTAGCTATGACTTTACTTGCAGGTTAATGCCACACTGATGTTAATGGAAAATGTGTATGCAGCCCAAAGCTGAGCTTTTCAGGCCAAGACAAAATAGCAGCTGTTCATGTTTGGAAGGCTGTCTTTGCAACCAAAACAGACAAGCATTTTTCTCTCTCATACTTAGATATTAAGAAGTGACAATATTTATATAACATCAGGCACTTATAAGTTAAGAGTAACAGAAAAAAGATTGTCAATTCAAATCCAATTCATCCTTATTTATAGTTCTTAAAACAACCTGGTCATATCCTACTTTCAGCAGGACCACAGGCTCGTTGTGCACTTGTTTAGAATATGAAAAAGGGAGTTGCAGTGAAAAAAATCTGTCAGTTGCCGTTCCTATTTGCTGCTTATTTTGGAATCCATCTACAGTAAGGCAAGAAGGAAAAGGCTTTTTTTGGTTAAAGAGGCTACTAAATGCCCCTCTGGAGATTCTCATTCTGCAACAGAGTTCCTATAAGGTTTTGGGAAATTTCCTCAAGAATAAGGTTTTCTTGAATATTCACTAATACCATGTTCCTTATATTCTACAAGCCTAAACTGATCTAACTACATTAATGCTAACCTGAGATTGTCCAGAATTAGGAAGCTTTTGAGCAAATCAAAACCACATTTTGCATAATACAAATGTTCATACTAGTACTGGGAGTATAGTTCCCTAACTGGAAAGCAGTTGCAGTTGATCATAGACTCCACCTACAGTGCATGTTAAATGCATAAAATATGCAAAGAGTCTAACAAATTAGATTTTTCACTGACAGTTATAAAATATCTACGATGTTTTTAATAATTATTATTTTATCCAGTTATTTCTGGATGTTCTATATCAACACTGATGCTCAAGGGGGGACCTCACAGAATATCCTGCTTTCAATACTAAAATCCTATAGCTCACTTATTATCAAAGCTATTCAGCAAAGAACTTGTGGGTGTCCTCCCGGTATAAAGGAACGACCCTGATGTGAGCAATAAGATGTCGGCTGAAATTTTCCACAAATGCTGATATCAGAACATGCTTTAACATCTGATTGTGCATAGCACTGAGGATACCAAGACTTTCTTATTTCAAGATATTATCCACCTCCTGTAACTCAAATTTTGGAACTGCTGCCCCTCCCCTGGAGCAGTTATTAAATTTCTGTGGTGCATTACCTATAAAGTATGATTTATTCTAATTTCCCTTAGCATATTTACCTCCAAGCTTATATCCATTAGACATTAGAAGTCTGTATTTTTCTTAATATTAGTCTCTTTTGTACAGCGGTCTTTTGTAAAAGTACTACTTGAAGCAGAAGATAATAGGAAATAGATCAGAAAGTAAAAGTAACACAAAGACTGCCAAATATTATTTCTATTATGTGCTACTAGGATCTCAACATCTTAAAACCCAACTTCTTTAATAATACATGAAAGTATTTCCTTTTTTTTTTTTTTTCTTTTCCTTTGAATTTAGGTGTGAAGTCTGCTAAATTAAAAACAAAGTTGTGAAAAAAATATATCAGTGGTAAGAAACTTTCACTCCCATTAAATCTTCAAGGATGATATGTTAAAGTATCATGCTGAGTGAGCCCCTTAATCATTAATTTTTTTTCAGAGGGAAACCTTTCCCACTAAGCAACCTTGATTTTTTCCTAGTTTTCTGTTTGGCTGTTATTTTCAAGAAAATGCAAACGTAGACACATTGTGTGCTGGATGTGTTGTGTTATATAACTCATGCTATGTACTTGGACATCCTGACATTTGTTTTGCAAGTATACATAGAACAGAGAGCTTGTTTTTTTGTTAGACATGATTGCATGTACCTCTGTATAAAAGAAAGCTAGGGCTGTTGGCATTGAGGAGACTGAGGAGTGACATAACGACTGTCAAAGAGACAGGTCAAACTGGAAAAATATGTTCTGCATATCCACAAAAGGTAGGAAAGGAGGAATGGGTCTAAACTGTGGCAAGAGAGGCCTGGATTAAATATTTTTCTAACAACAGTGGTATATAGAAACACTGAGATAACTGGCTGGAGAGCTTTTGAAGTTTCCCACAGGGAAACCCTAAGGTGCAAGAAGGCCTCACAGGTTTGAAGTGGCATTGACCTAACTAGTGCTGCAGCAGCAGGAGCAAGGAATGGGCGACAGCTCAAGCATGCGTTTGGCCCTGTGGTTCCAGGTTACGCCAGGGTGGTGTCAGGGAGGAGGTCCGTAAAGTACTGGGATTCCCTCATCTTGCCAGCATGGTCAGGGAGGTTGTATGCTATTTGTGGCAGCCACAACACTGGAATAACCAAGTCAGAGAAGAAGTTACTCGATGTCTGAAGGAGCTACACCCCAAGTATTTTTATCAATAGCCCAGGCTTCTTTCACAAATACCCTAAGCAAAACCTTAGCAGAATTGTGTTCCAAGTGAAAATTGTAGTGAAAATTCCTGTGAAAAGTGTAGTCAGCTCTGTGAAAACCAAAGACAGAAATGCAATTTGAAGACTCATCTTTTCTGTTTGCTAAATGTGTGTTATACCAGCTTTGCTTAAATAAATAAATAAAAACAAACTCCAAGGAAAATTTTTTTGGCTGTTTTGAGCACTGTATTCTTTAAATGTGTAATAGCCTTTTACATGTCTAAATTACCCTCCATACTGTGCAGCTTTTCTAATTTGTTTCTTGTTATTTATATATATATTAACTACAATCTCAGGTTCACTTTCTTTACCCAGCTTGTAAAGCAAAAGAGCATATTGGCTTAAATCTCTAGTCATGGCCAGGTTGAGTGGAGGACCAAGTAGCATTATTGATTATGACTTTGTTGGGCAGAACAAATATTTGCTGCAGAACATTAGCAACTGGAAAAATTAACTTCTGAGATTAACTTCACCATTGCAGTAGCTGTGTGTATGTTACCATGGAATCATACTTGAGAGGGAAAACTCAGCTGCAGAGAGGGAATTAACTCTCTCAATATAGACGGAAATAACTTTTACAATGCTAACCTTCTTCTTATATAAAACTCTTTGCAAGGCTGTAAATCCAGAGCAATAACCATTTCATGATTAGCCCCAGTAGCAGGATAAAGTGGCACTAATACACCAGCTGTCTATAGAATTGAGCTCATTCTATAAAATGGATCCCAGGCAAAGGCTCACATTTAGGCCAAATAGGACAAACCACTCTAACAGAAAAAAGTGCAATGCCAAATCACATAGAAAAAACAACATGAAATGCCAATATAATTGGCAAAGTATTCAGTGCGGAGGTGGGTGGACAGCATACGTATGAGAGGAGGAAAAGGTGCTTTTGTGATTTGATTCCATCTCTTCATGATTTCATCACAAAGCAGTCGGCTTTGATCTTGGAATTCTTTATTTCAGTAGTGTCTTAATGTTCTGGGGACCTAATACTTCAGTTAAATTAAGTTTAAGCTGAAAATGACTAGAGTATTATGTAGCTAAAGGTGCAGAAATACACTTGGCATGTTTTCTTCAAAAACACAGTAAGAGTTAGAGCTTCTAGGTACTTTGAGATAACTCCACTGCCAGTTTAAGGGAACTCTGAAAACGGACCTGTTTCTAAAAGGTTAAGACATACCTTAAATACCACTCCATAAAAATGTTGCTGAAAAAGGCAATTTTGAGTGGTGCTGGTGTATCACATTTCTCATGTGTCATTTAGAAAATCTACTCATATTCACTTATCTTTGGAAGGTGTTGAGTATCTCTCCTCTAGCATTGCTATCTTAGCTGGTAGACCAGACCTTTGCTAATCTTTCAACATGTAATCCATTCTCTAAGCACTTAGTCATGGGGCTTGAAAATAACCCTTACTTATTGGAAACAATTTACCCTTATACAGTGTTCTCCAATACAGTCCTGTTGTTAGGAGGGTGCAGAGGCAGTCTGTTTGTGATTTACCATGTATATTAACCTACAGAATGTGTTGAACATGTTTAAATTCTATTTACTGTTTCAGTGTTGATCTAGCTTCTTGTATTCTCATCTTTTGTCCCCAGTTTCTGGCTGGTGACTGAATTCCCTTTGACTTCAGTGACATGAAGGTTAAAACTGTATGTCAGGGCTGAAATCCAACTAAAAGCTGAAGAATACTTGATTTCCATCAGATAATCCAGAGTACATGTTGTATCAGCTTCTGCTAATGGAAACAGAGCTGTGTTCTGCAGTAAATCCAACCACACAACTTATAAAAAAAAGATTTTTTTTCTCTTGTCTGTCACTTACACTACAATGTGTTTGCTTCCCTGATCTCAAAACAAAACAGAGCTTAAATCACCACAAAGAAGTGTTTAATCACCCTAATATCTTCATCAACAGGAACTGAGCTAGGCAGCCTATTGGCAAAGACAAACGAGTCACAAGCCAAAACTTAAAAAAACTGGAAAAAGGAACTAAAAAAAAAAAAAAAAAAAAATTTCTTTCCCTTTCTATAAAAACCATGAGAGTAAACAGCTGACAAAGTGTTGAGATGTTTGGTAACTCCACAAATATTTTTCTACCTTAATTGTCTCTGTTTTGCTGTTTCACTCCATTGAATTTGAGTCTATTACTAAAGCTCAGTTAAGGGTCTTTGTGGGTCACAGCATTATCTGCTCCCTAGGAATTGAAAATAAACTTTCTAGCTTACTGGTGGCTGGCATAGCTTAATCAAATCACAGGTCATAAAGAGATGTACTGGAGGTCATCTAAAACAACCTCCTGCTCAAAGCCAGGACTACTGCTGACTCTGGGTCAGCTGTGGCTATGTCTAACCAGGTCTTCCAAACCTCCAACAAAGGAGATGTCTCTCACAGTATCCCTGCATAACCTGTTCTTGTGCTGCACAACTCTATTAGTGAAAAAAGTTTTTCCAAATCTGAACCTCTGAAGGAACAATTTGAGACCGCTGCTTCCTGTTGTATCATTTGACACTATCAGGAGTCATTTGGCCCCATAATCTTTGTATCGCTCTTTAAGTAGCTCTAGATGCCCCTTAGTCTCATCTCAGCGAATTTAACCAGTCCACCTCCCTCCACCTCTCCCTACAGGGCACCTGCCCACAGGCTCTGTCCGACATGGTTGTTCTCTGTGGGACCTTTTCCCATTTCTCCACATTCTTTTCCACCTGGGAGGTGCAGGACTGGATGCAGTATCCCAGGGCAGCCTTACCAGTGCTGAACAGAGCAGGGATAATAGCTTTCCTAAGTCTGCTGGCCATCTTTCTCCTAATGCAGCCCAGTGTTTGGTTTACCTAATTTGTAGTGAGAGCTTAATTTAATAAACAGTAGATTGAATAGATTCAGAAGAAATGGGGTATGGAGAACAAGAAAAGAACTCTAAGTAGCTGAGTGAACAATAACTGGGATGTCAGTTTGGGGACAAGAGATGGGTTTGGAAGGAGTGTCAGCTAGATAGAGGAAGAGTGGCATCTGTGGTCAGAAGGTTACAGGGCAGGGAAGGTATAAAACAGAAGTGAGGAAACTGAGGAATTCATTAAGATATGTTATTAGTGCTCCTTCAGTCAAAATTTGTGCAAGGCTGTTATTTAACTTCAAAGACTAATGAAAGTGCAAACAAAAAGAAACTAGATTAGCCAAAGCATTCTTACATCGACAAGTCAGTACAGGAGGTTCAGCTTTTTTACCTGTAGACAAATCACTGGAATAAATGCCTTTAATATTATGCTATTCTGTAAGGCCATTAACTGCATGATAAACTGGTTTTAGGTGGGTCTCCATTTTGATGTCTTCATGTTTGCATTCCACTGTGAAGTGTTTCTGGGCATGATAGTGGAATCAAATTGGAATTAAGTAATGTAAATCTGTAGTAAGAGGGGTATGTCAAAGGCAGACAGCTGAGGTGCTGGTCCAGGAGCGTGTGGTGTCATAGTTGTGGTCCTGGTGACGTCTCTCCAGGTTATGTGTTTCTCATACCAGAGAGTTCTGATACATGTGAAGAAGTGTTTATGATATAAGATCACACATCTGAGTTAGAAATCTCTGCCTTTTTTTCACTTGGTACTGAGAGATTCAATTCTCACTGGTAACGACAGATGAGAAATGACAGTTCTGATAAGGAAACTCTTTGTTTCTTGCAAGCTGAGACTGCAAAGCAAAAGTGAAGCATAATGTGTTGCTTTATGTAAAACTAACATAATATATAAAAAGATCTGTTCCCTCTCTCTTTTTTTCCCTTTTGCATTTCTACCTAACCAAAGATGAAATAAGCAACACATGGACTAATAGCAGTCAGGAAAAGGGGAGGGGGACAAATCTGAACCCTTGAGATTTGGATGTGGGATGATTGTTTATCTATAGTTCCTGTTTTGCATTATGCCTGAGGTTTGTGTCGGGCAGAAAGCCACTCAGGTCAGTGGGAAATTAAGTCTGTGGCATCTCAAAAGCCAGGTCTAGTTGTCTTAATGTGGACATTCAATGTTAAATCACTGAAATTGCACAGGCAAATGGTTATTTTTCTTCACTTTGTTTTTTTAATGACCAAACTACTATTTTTTCACTTGAAAGCTGGTAAGATGACATTTAAAACTGACCACATCAAAACAGAGAAAACAGAAATATGGTACAGTCTTGGGTGCTCTTTTTGCAACTGAAGAAATGATTGTTCTTTTTCTTAGACAACAGAACAAATTAGAGGCAGATTCAAGGCAAAACCTGAGCACCAAAGTATATGGACTCTGTCTTACTATTTCCATAGATGTCACAGGTATTTGTAGGATGCATGTCTTCAGTTTAACAGCACTGAAGGGTTAAGGGTTCTTCTAACAGACAAGCGTAGAAGATGGTCTCTGCATTATAACTACCCATGCACCTATACTCTCTTGACAGATCCATATTTACAGAACTAGTTATCCCATAGGAGAAAAACATTTGAATAGGCAGTCCTTGACACCATGAGTAGCCTGGTCCCACTGAGTGCTGCAACCAGCAAGGGAGCTGCTAACACAAATGTGTTTCCATTTTTGCTTTGTTGTTGTTGTTATTGAACTAGTCTCTTCACCCACCTGAAGCCTCCTGAATATTAATCAGGTGTTTTTGCTTGATAACTCAGTGCGTTGAGCTGTTTGAGCTGGGTATACAGAGCATGATTAATCTCCGTTCACATCTAGCCAAAAGCTGCAGTTAATAGTGACTGTGGCATTGAGTTTCTTCATTCACTTTTACAAAATGTGAATCAAATATCTAGATGTTTCTACCAAATCTCATACTTTGGAGCTAAAGAGTTATCCTATACTGACAACACCTGGAGTCACTCAGTAGAGATGCATTATTTTGCTTCCTCTTGTTGAGATTTTTTTTCTTTTGGTACTGTCTAAGTCTTTGTCATAATCAAGACCTCTGTGTGCAAAATGCCATCCAAATAAACAAAACCCAGTTGAAAATTCATGTGTGGAGACTAAGACAAGACAAGAAATAAACACGTTGAAGAAGGTTACTCAGGAAAAGTGAGACAATAGTAGAAAAGGCGATGGCTTCATCCCCACTTGTGTATGGAAGGGCCACTGCTTCTGAAGGGAATTATGAGGCAGGATTTGAGTGTAGGCAGTGAGGTGGGATCAGAGGCTTAGAGAGCTATTGCTCCTCCATGGGGCCAGTGGAGAGCTCCAAGAGGAAGAAGATTGAAAACGAAGCAGATTTGGTGAAACAACCTTCCTGGTGGAACAGAAGACTGGGTGATTTTTAATCTTTTTCTGTCCAGCAAAACTATGTAGCATTGTATCCACTTAAGTTAGCCTGTGTCTTTGGGCTGTTATATAAAGTATAACAGAGTGTTTATCTAAGTCAGATCTTATGAAGTTCAATAGTTCTTTTTCAATAGAAGAAGAACACATAAGTGGATAGTAATGTATTATTACTGAAAATGAAACAAGGGCGAGGATAAAAATGGATATATAGAAGAATAGGAACAGCAAGGGGGTTTCATCTAAATGGCACAGACTGAGGGTATGTTGTAATGAGTTGTAATTCAGCAGAGGCTTTCTGCAAGTGAAACAGCACTCAATCCTTTAGAGTCTCATATTCTCTTCTTTTCCAGAGAGTAATATGGATGGTAGTGTTCCAGGACGGGATCTCATCTGTACTTTCACAAGGATTATGGTCTGTGTGTAGAGGCATGAAAATACATGTCTGAGCATTGCTGACAAACCACACACCGTATCTAATACTATAAATGTTGTATAAAGTCCAAATTGATTTTGATACCTCCAGTTTTCAGGAGTTTGTGCTAACTAAATTAATTTGAAAGGGAAACTCCTTTTTACCTTGATACAGCTTGCTGAGGAGGCACTGGGGATGAGGTTTGGGTGAAGAAGCAAAGCCTATTAAAAATCATTAAAATGAACAGACTTGATGAGGAACATATTGCTTCTGTGAGCTGATGAGAATTCACTGAGTGGGAAGAAGTCTGTGATAAAGCAGTAGCTAACGTGTTCTTAAATGGGAGATCAGAAGTCTGTCTAGTGGAACAGGCAATCAGCAAAAATCAGCTATTAATCTTTGAAACTCTTCTCACTTGGAGAACAATTTTCCATACGTGAAAATGCTCCTCTACATACCCAGCTGAGGTAGAAGTTAAACCCTTTGCTCGTTACTGTTATAGGGAACACTGTAAGTTTCTCACCTTGCTTCCTAACTGAGAGCTCAATCTGGGGGAGAATTTACTGGGAAGGAGCAGAGTCGGGCAAAGGAGATCCATTCTGTAATGGATCCTGCTGCACAGCAGAGTCCTTTTGCCTTCTGTTTACTCATCAGAGCGCTCTAACAAGAAAAAGATATGTCTCCCTCAGGCTGTAACTGCTTGGGAAAGAAGGTCAGGTTAGTTCAAGACCTGGGATTTGACCAGGGCCAGTTCTCGTTGCAGCTATTCCAGCAGAAAGAGCTGATGTCTCTGCTGCCTGTCAGCAGCCCGTCCCCATGCTTTGTTGCAGCTATGCCTGTGCCCTGCCTTTGCACTGCTGACCCCGACTTTGTCTTGCCCTCTTAACTTCCCAGCCTGCCTTGAGAATTTTCTCATGGCTGCAGCTTCACCCGGCAGTTGCTGGACTGTGACCAACCCTGGGCCCCAGCCATGGAACCAGCCCTGCTTAAGCTTGGCTTACTGGGTTGTGGTGGGGCTGTGCCTCATGGGAGAGGAGAAAGGAGGGTACAGTCCAGCTGGCTTGTGGGCACCTGCTGCCCCACCTGGCCTGTGCCCAGTGGCTCGCACTGACCCCGACACCTACCTCCTAGCAGAGTTGTTTGTGTGAGCCTGTCCTAGGACCCATCTAAGCAAAAGCCAGCAGGGTTGGTTCAAATGGGAGGTCTCTGATGATATGGTTCTTCCTGACTGGGCTAGTTTAGGGGAGTGATGAGTTCAGCCTGTGGGAAGCAATGGTCCCTCAGGTGGGGAAACTGGTAAGCGACTGGTGGCACACTAGAGTCAAAGAAAGATGTCTTCACTGGCACATCCTTGCCAAGAAGAGGATGTATCTATGCCCTTATCCCCAAACTGGCAGAAAGTGTTTTCTCAACTGCTGCCTAACCCAGAGAACCCAAAGCCAGCTGGATGGGGGTGTTCCCCAGGTACCAAAGTCCTTGTAAGCATGTCCAGAGCTGCCCTACTGAGAGTCACTTGATGCTCTCAAGATTTCGTCCTAGGCATACAGGTCCTAGTACAGGTCCTAGGTGTTCCTCTGCATCTCCCCTCCGGACCCCTGCCTAGACATTATTTTTACTGTGTCTAAGATACAAACTAGAATACACAGCTCATAAAATGCAGCTGTGGCCAGTTTCTTTTAAAACCACAGGCACTGATACCTTTGTTAAGCACAACACGGATACTAGAACATTAGGTCAAGGAGTTGAAACTTGCCTGTATCCATTCCTGAACCCCCCAAAAAGTGATATACAAAGACTGGGTAACTGTGGCTCATTGTATTACTTAATTTTTAGTATTAAGACAATGTTACTTTTCTTCTGCTACCTTACTACACCAAATAAGACTTGCTCTTCAATCTTGCAGATCTGAAAGCAGGCTATGTTTCCAGTGTGGTATTGTGAAAGAGTTTCAGAGGCTCTCAAACAGGAATGGACAGAGTGCTTATTCTCACTGATGGAATCAAGACGTGAAGTATGAGAACTGGGTCTATAGCCCCAAAGCGGTGTGTGTGAAGTGACCTGCTCTACAAACATCCTGCAGCAGAGTTTGCGATGTATCATTTACCGGTGCACAGCAAAAATAACTATTTTCATTTAAGCTTCTTTTCACAATAGAGATGCAACAGTCCTCCAGCGAATATTCTGAAAGAAACATGCTGAGAAATTTTATTTTTTCAGGGATGAGACTCATGTGTTACTTTATTTTGAATATTTAATCAAAATAGTCTCTTCCCACCTTATTCCATTTCACTTTCCCTCAAATAATTTGCATTGTTTCTCATTCTGCCACTGACTTTCCAGCCAAGTTTCATAATGAAATTCAAGCCAGAATGAAATATTTCTCCAGATAACTAGCAGGAATTGAAAACAAGTCTGCTTTGTTGCACCAGTACTGCACTCCATCATAGGTGTAACTACTAGGTATAGATATTCTTCAGTAAGTCTAAAGGTAGTAAAGCAATTTCCATTACTAATAATTTTCAACTGTCTGCAGAACTGCATGCAGTTTTGCAGCTATCCCATCACTAACACACAAGCTATCAATAGAGCTACCTCCTTGGACATAAAACATAACAAAGCTATACTGAACAGAAGTCAGTCAGGTTTGTGGAAACTCTGCACATACATAGTTGGAAATTTCCACATTATTAACTCCTACTGTCTTTCATTCTTTGGCATACAATTTATGTAAGAAAAGTACAAACAAATTATTTTTTGTTAATATTCATCATGGGCTGTTTTGAGCTGCTGTATACAAAAGAACACTTAAGAACATATTAGCCTTCTTCATCTTTTTCTAAAGTGTCCTTAATTCTTCAGGTAGTAAACAAGATTATTTTCTTTACACTCCAGTGGATGAGATATTGCTTTGTGATGGCTGGCCAATGTACAAAGGGATAAACAACGTAACAAAGCTTCCCTTCAGCTCATTGGTATAAATGTTGAGTGCATTGCTATAGCAACAACCCAAAATGAAGAATTCACTAGTTCCTCCGACTGGCATCTCTTAAATTACTTGGTGTTTTGGAGAGGAAGGAGATGGATTTGGTTGTTCTTGTTCAGCAGCAGGCTCGAAATAATTAGCCTCTTTGATATGATCCAAGGTGGGCTTGGCCATGTTCGTGCTACCAGACTTCAAACTCAGACACCTGCAAAAGCAATTGAGAGCCCTGTGAGCCACCACCTAACCCCAGAGAACCCTAAGGCCTGTTAAGGCCTGTATTTTGTAAATGCCTAAAGAGACGAAGATTTGCAGCCCTGCAGAAAAGGATGTGGCTTCCCCATTGGCACTGCCCAGGGTGATGGGGCAGCTCTGGGTCATGGAAGTTATTTATGCAACAGCATTGATGCAAACCCACTTTTCCCCCCTGCCTAGTACAGCAGCCCCTCCTGCTTCTGAAGATGCCCCAGCTGCCTTTATGCAGAAATGCTGTGCTGTGGGGTGTTGACCACTGCTCTTTAGGGAGCTCATCTGCCTGGGTCACTGGAAAAATTAAATATTTGGAGTAGTTTGACTGTACTCCTGAACACAATTTTCTTAGTCTAGCATACTCCCTTGGTGTGACATTTGGAGATCTCCATCAAAATGAGAAGAAATTGGAAAACACAAGTGTCTGCTGATTAATCAATCACATCTTTTTCTTCACTTCTATTTAACAAGCCCATCAGCAAGATATTTGTCAGAAGGCATCTAATGTGGAAAGGGGAAAGAGCTGGGTCAGAATTATTAATCTAGAAAAAAATGAGACCTCTCTAGTTCAGAATTAATATTAAATCAGTACTTCTGATTTACTTGTGTCATACCTCTGCTTTTGTATCAGGAACTCAGATGACAGGCTCTTGAACAAATCTTGACTTTGCAGATGCCTTTGCTAGTTGAAGATGTTACCCTCTTTCACCATCCATGACTTCCAGGTGAAATCTAAATCAATAGAGGTAATAGCTAGACCAGAAATTTTGTGTTTCCATCCTCATTAAAGAAAAGAGGTTTTTAAAACCCCATGCAAAAGCTTTTTTAACAGCACCTGATTAATTGTGTTCAAACCCGGACATCGAGTTTTGAAAGAAATATATTCTTCCAGTCTTAATTTAGTGTACAAGCACTGACTCCAAAAGCACGACAGCAGCAGGAAAGCAGAAATCCACGTTTGACTAAACCTTGGAGAGTAGCAGACTGTTAAGTACGAGACTGCTAAGAGTTAAACAAACTGTTGCAAGCATATGTAGTGTGTGCAGTTAATTTGTAAGAAGGCTGTGGCAGCAGGGAGCAAGGTTTTCAATTTCAAAATACGAGGCTCTGTACTTCAGGGGACAGCAGGGCCAGACTCTATTTCCTGTTGCGTTAGTTGCCTAATGTTTAGATCAAATGAGCTACGTCTTAGATCCGAGGTTTCCACACTTTCTCTTGCACTCCTCTGAAATAACAGCAGTTCTTGCACTGGCGGAGACATTGGTGCTTTAACCTCTGTCAGGATTCCACTGGCAGAGAGATAAGAAATGTTATCAGCGTGTTCAGTGATGCTGTGATAGCGAGGTTGCAGCACAGCAGCTAAAGGAAGAGACCAGAAAGTGCTTCATTTGTTGGTTTTTTGTTTTGTTTTTTTTTTTGCAAATGGGAAAAATAAGTTGTTTGAGCAGTTCAAATGCTCTAAAACATACCATTTCTGGGGTAAAACTGAATGAAGGGACCTCAACTTGAAGTGCCAGTTGGTGGAGTATCCTTCATACCTCCTTTGCAGCCCAGTCATTAGGATGGTTCCTACTGAATTCAGTAAAAACCTCAGCCTCTAATTCCTGGTGTTACTTGCCTACACTCCTCACCTGGTGCAATGCATGAGGAAAGTTAGATGCTTCTGGAAAATCTTGCAGTATGAGCAGCAAATCCAATGACCTTTAATGCGTGATAATAAAACATCCCCAAATAAACCTATTAAACATATCCATGTAAACAAAGCTGAAACAGATACTCAGAAAATAAAGATTGTTTTCTATGCAGAATGCTCTTCCTCTCTTTCACACCATAAATATTCTAGAATTGTCTTCTTACCCACTTCTCAGGATCTTTACCAGATCTGGGCTCGGTTTAATAACAGATAATTCATCCCTTCACTGAAGCTCCAGTCAATGTCAGTTTAAAGCAAAAATGGAAACACTTCTTTAAGATTAATAGAATTAGTGGCTTATTTACTTCAAAGTGTTGAGATTAACAAGGGTTGTGAATACATGAGTGGGAAGAAGGATGCTTCCTATTGTCCTCAGCAGCCAACTCACCATACTTAAGAGAGCTGCCTTGCACGCTCAGCCTTTAAGCCATGACAGAAGCAGTTCTGAAATTAATGTTGTTATGGATTTGTGTGGTGTGGTTTTTTTTGGTAGCAGGGGAGGGGCTGCAAGGACGGCTCCTGTGAGAAGCTGCTAGAAGCTTCCCCGGCTCCAAGTCAGACCCGCCGCTGGCCCAGGCCGAGCCCGTCAGCGACGGCGGTAGCGCCTCTGGGAGAACAGATTTCAGAAGGGGAACCCGCAGCGAGTCGGGGGATCGGGACGTGAGAGGAACCCCTCTGCGGATACCGAGGTCCGTGAGGAGGAGGGGATGCCCCCGCCGCCCGCGGTGAGGCGGCAGGCTGTCCCCCCCAGCCCACGGAGGGGAGCGGGGGAGCGGATGCCCACCTGCAGCCCTGGGAGAGAGGAGCCCACGCCGGAGCGGGGGGGGGGATGCCCCCAAGATGGCCGCCGCTCCCTGGGGAAGCCCGCGCTGGAGCAGGCTGGGACTGAAGGACTGCAGCCCGTGGAAAGGACCCACGCTGGAGAAGTTCACGGAGAACTGTCTCCCGTGGGAGGGACCCCACGCCGGAGCAGGGGAAGAGCGAGGAGTCCTCCCCCTGAGGAGGAAGGAGCGGCAGAGACGAGGACTGACCCCAGACCCCATTCCCGTCCCCCTGCGCCGCTGGGGGGAAGGAGGTGGAGAAAACCGGGAGTGGCGTTGAGCCAGGAAGGAAGGGGGGGGCAGGAGGTGTTTTTTACTTCTCACTGTCTTTGGTAGTAAATTAAACTGATTTTGTTTCTTCCCCAAGTTGAGCCTGTCTTTTGCCCACGACCATAAGTGGTGAGTGATCCCTCCCTGTCCTTGTCTCGACCCACAAGCCTGCCTTTATATTTTCTCCTCATCCCACCATGGCCAGGGGGGAGGAGTGAGCGAGTGGCTGCCCGGTGCTTTGTTACCAGCTGGGCTGAAACCATGACAAATGTGTAGGGCCAGCAGCTCAGCTTCTGGAATGACTGACTGATAAGGGCATGTTTGCTGCTTTGTCTGACGTCCTTGACTCATGTTACCCAGTTAGCATTTACATAACTCCTCCTTGCTCCACTAGAACATTGCAGTTTCATTCTAGATTCAGGAGAGCTATTACGACATCCTGGTTGAAGAGAAAAAAGCTGCAGTTCAGTTTTCTATTTGTTTCAATATCTCTCTACAACATAAACGCTATATGCTTTTCTCTCTCCCTAGGCAATCCCCCCGTGTAGGGAGGGGGGAGAAATTGTGTTTTCACTTGACAGCTTCCATGAAGTAATTTTTATTAGGTTATCACATAGGTCAAGATAATACATATATTGTCAGTGTGACTATTTTATCTGCAGTAAGGCTTGATATGCTGTTGTTTATATAGAGAATTTCTCTTGCATTTGTAAGGGCTTTAGAACAAGGACACTCTGATTTTCAGCAGTGTAACTGTAGCATGGGTAGACATTTTCAAGCTAGCTCTAATCTTGCTAACATGAGATAACAGCAAATCTTTCGGTACCTGCTACACAAATCTGCCAGCAACCCCGGCAGCACGCCTTGCTGGCTGGCTTGTGCAGAACTCTGTGCCACCATGATGTAGTACATAAATTCACCGCATAAAGTAACCACCCAAACTTGCTTGTGGGTATGGCTGTTTTTGCTCTCAACAGCACCTTTTAATTGAGGTGAAGATACTCTGTGGGTGGGAGTGGGCACGAAGTGTGCAGTAAGGTGCCCTGGTATCTTCACCAGAGTTTTTTCCAACAACTAAATTCCACACAACTGTTTCACTTACTGTTTTACAGCTTTTGCAGGTTCGTGACTGGTGAAGGAGTCTCACTGGATTACAGAAAATCAGAGGAAACAGTATGTCCTAGCTTCACTGTATATTCAAACTATGGTTACCCAGCTGAAACACTGTCACACTCATTTCTCTTTTGAGAGAGGAGACTGATTTTGTTTCAGATTTGTTTGCTTTTTAAAGACTAATGCGGATGCATAAATTAGGAAGTGGTTTGACAGTATTGGTCCACTTCAGGTCTGAGATGGACTACCAGGGCTACAAAAATCACAAATTTATAACGCTAGTGATAGCTTTTGTATCTTTGCTGTGTGGCTAATATTGGTCATCCTCTTATTTCCAGTAGGTGGGGATTGCATTGCAACAACTGTTGCTTCCTCTTGTCTTTGCCAGATATTTTCTCTCCATGACATTCTGTTTCTCAATGAAAGCAGAGTGGTTTTTTGAAGTGAGCTGGCATTACAGGAAAGACTTTTCTTGGGCAGTTATTTTTCATTTTGAAGAATCTTTCCTTTATATAAAGCAACTGAAATCTTGATACATTGTGTCTGAATTGGCAGTGTTTGTCACAAACACTAAAACTCTTTTCTGTGCTTTTGTATCATCTCAATTACTGCAACACCATCTGCTTTAGCGTTTAAAAAAAAAAAGCTTTTAAAAAGAAAAGAAAGATAATCTTGCTTCATGAATACCTAATTATAACACTTTTGCAAAGATATTTTTCCAGACAGTTACTCAGTACTCTTCAAGATGTCTGAAAATGTTTCTTCAGAACAATAGGGTATAATTTGACTCTGAACTTCCATCTTCTGACTGTAACTGCTTGAGTTATCTCATGCAATAGTTGAAGGCTCTTAAAGACAGTGACAAGCTTTCCAAGTTTTCTACTTCTCTTCATCTTCTGCTAGCACAGGAGAGTTCTGGTGCATATGGAGGGGCTTTTTTGTATCAGCAGTTTCAGTATCCCCAGAACAATAGTCTAAATATTGTTATTCAATGTGCTTTTTGAGACTGCCTGTCTATTTTGGGAAAACCTCATTTTGGTACAATTTCCTTATTGGTATCTCTCCCCATTCTACTTGCATCTTTCAAGTATTTTCAGACATTTACAACAACCTTGAGTCAGTCAGGATTGGACTAAATTTTTAGCTGTGAGATGCTGCTGTGGCCCAAACCTGCACTAGATATAAAGGAAACCCGGGTGAAAAAGGAGGCCTTGAAAGATGTGTTGGACAACTTCTCCCAGATGTTCTCTATTCATATGGGTCAGCATAATTCACCTAAGCAGCCAGCTGTCTCGCAGAAAAGGCATCACATTGCTCTCCTGTAGTTAGGAAAGCTACAGCCCTCAGTAGGTTACATACAAATATACCAACATGTCATATCATCACTCTCTACACAGCTTTAGAGGGTCAGCCAGGACCTGCCCTCATATTTATCACCTCTGTTCTCATAAATAAACTGCTTTTATCAGCTTTTGTTGCTCTTTCCATATTCCTTCTAGTCTGCCAGTAACTCCCTGAGTACAAGCAGCCAAGAATGAAATCCGGAGGCCTACTCAGCCTTGGCAGAGCCCTCTAGAAAGACGCTTCCTTGAATTAAGGGCACTGGGCTTTATTTTTGTACTTCTTGGTCTATTACATCACTGCATCACATTACAAATGTAAGCCTAATTAGTTTCTAACATTGCTTTTATTGCCTGGCTTGACATACGAATATGCTTTCCAGGAATACAGTTAATTGGCACTAATGTTTTACACCATTTTGTCAGCCCTTCTGACTGTCCTAACCTATGCCCACTAGCATTTTGGCTGTCACAGGTAGAAGCACAGCATCTCCAAGCTTAGAAAAGTTCTATTTCTCTAGCATCCTATTAATTAGCTCTGCAGGTTGTTAATAAAAATGTCAAAGAAGGCTATCTATCACAGCAGACTACTCCTGCACTTCACACTATTTAAAGGCAGCTGCCCTCAGTTTCTTAGTCTTTTGGCTAGATTTCTGTCCACATATAGCATTTTTTGCTACAGGAAAATAGCATTTTTGTCCAAACTTATTTGAATTCTCTTTCAAGCTACTCCTTTAAACCTAAGTGTTTGAATTTTTGAGATGTTTGATATTGCCTTTGTTGTTCCTTTAACTTACTAATTTCAATATCAAGGAGCCAGTGGATTGTTTTATGAGTGCTTTCCTTAAAATTAATGAGTTCTATCAAATTCCATCTCAGCATGTTTAACTCACCATAGAGATTCAAAGATTGGAGTTTGACTGTAAAATAACTTTTCTTTGTACATACTCTACCTACATTTTGTATCATCTGCCTCAGCCTTCCATGAAAATACACTGTTCAAAGTAAATAGAGGGTTCTAGAACTGTATGAGGAAATGAAAGACTTATGAAGAGATATATAACACTGAACATACTGTACTTATGGTTGGTTCTTGGCAACTTTCCTTCCAGCATGACATTCTACAAATGTTAGGTGCTTTATCAATATTAACAAAAGATTGCATTTGATTTAGCTGCAGAAGAAAGAGGTGATATTTGACAGACACTGAAGGACAGGGTGTTAGTTAAAAGGGAAAACTAATTTATTGGGATCTTGGTGTAGAGTAACACTCTCATGGGGGAATCAAATCTCCCAAATAGGGTGATCAATCACTGTCCAGTACTGATGGGAACTCCCCTAGCAAGGGTCCTTGTGGCATCGTTCTCGACTAGATCAGGAGGGACTCCCTGAAGTACCTTTCTGCTCAGTTTTGATAATCCAGCTGGCAGTAGCGCTGTATGACCAACCCAGCACATGCATAATTCATCACTGTTGCTCTATCTTAACTACTAAATGCAAAACATCTCAAATATCATACCAATATACAAAAGACTGTTCTGTGTGATCATTTCTGCAGGAACAGTTTACATTGTTTACAAACATCTTATCTATGCACAATCTGATCAACATTTCAACAGAAACCACATGGGGTCTTTGAGATATTCCACACGGGTTGTTAATCAACACATTTAAACACACAAACTGGACTAGGTGCATCAGGACCTGCTAGGGGAACTTCTAGTACTACCTGACATTTCCAGCTGGGAGCTCCAGTAACAGTTGGTCAAATACTCGATTGTGAAGGTTCAGACTGTAACCTCATTTGGAGTCAGTCCATTGCCTCAAGTCAGCCCAGTATTACATCTATGCAGGGAAGTGGCTGGGGAGTCACTGAACCATCCAGGGAATTAAGGGCTGAAGTATATTGGGTCTGCATACAGTCACAGTTGTGATACTCAGCTACATTGCAAATATAACTAAGAAACAAACCTGATTTTCATACTTACTGCATACTTTTAAATTAAGTTCCATAGTTCTTTACACAACATTTAAAACTGAGGGACAGAGCATCTGCTCTGTGATCACAAAAATATGACTGAAACACACTTGGGCTAGCTGAAACTCTAGTAAATGTGGTGCACCTGCTGGGGCTAATTATCCAACTACTCCCCTACTGCTTGAAGAAGTTTTGCAACCACTTCTAAGCTATATGCTGTGATAGGCCAACTGCAGCTGGAAGAGATAATTGTTGTTGTAATAAGAGTCTAGTGAGCATGATAACAATTACACAAATCCATTTCACATGTTAACGTTAGACTCTTAAATATCAAACTTTTCCAGAGATACAAGTAAATACTACAGCCATGGACAGGCCCAGAAGGACTCCAAGTCATTGCATATGGTCAAAATGTCAAATAAACAGTGTTATTGATTTGGGTGGGTGGCTGTGTGTGTCTTCTGTGCCTCAGACATGTAATGTCATTATTTAACCTTTTGAAATGAAAGACACTCTAAGCATAAAATTTGTAAGTCATTTATTCAGAGAAATATGCTGAGGAGAGGAAAAGGCGTAAAAACTTATTGTGTATTTGAACTTGGGAGACAAGTAGCATTGTTAACAGACAGACTCACTATTCTGGAAAATAAGAAAATGTTAGTGGAGAAAGAGAACTAAACAACTGAAGGGTAGCAAAAGAAGGAATTCAAGAAGTTGTAAATGAGTTACTAAGTCTTTTAACTTCGGGTCAGTGACTGTAATCCAGGCTATCTCTGTATTGATAAGAAAGTAATTACTCTCTGACACATCTGAGGGGTCTGTGGTGACATGAATTAAAGATCTGGGCCAAAACCTAACAAAAAACTCTACATGTTATAAAAACCAAATACAATCAATTTAAACAAAAAGCTGAGAATACCCATTAAAATGTGCAAAATTGATTTTATGGAGAGAAAATAATAAATACAGTACATGTCCTGGTCCTGTCAGGAACCCAGGTGTTTCTCTCTCTGTCTGATATAATGACTTCTGTAGATCAAGTGTTTTAGCCTCCCCTCACCCCCCATTAATTCCTGTGACACAGACCCCTACCCAGAAGGACTTATTTCAAAACCTCCAAAAAGGTAACAGGATGAGAAACAACTTCACAGTCATTGATTTCATTGAGTGTGGTTACTTGCCAGATTAGAACTGCCCATTTGACTTAGCACTTTTAATCACCAACACACTAACAGAGAGCCACAGAAACATGACTGGTGATTATGTCCTCTGTACGTCCCACTCCTTTTTGGATTCTTCCCCTTAGTCTTCACAGGTTTTCTTCCAACAAAGGCTCTCCCACCAGACTGTGATTAATAGCACGGAGTCTGGAGGGCATTCATATATACTTTGTGCTTTACTTAAAGATGTCTCTTTCCCCCCCCTACTTTGATAGAAAGATTGAGAAAAATCTGATAGCAAGATAAGCCAGAGTTACAGAAAGTAAAGAACTGTGATATAATCGACTGCATTTTACAATCAGTGATTTAGATCAGTCAATAAATATTTAATGATATTTTTTAGGTCAAAATGATATGGGGCAGGAGAATGAAGGAAAAATGATGCTTTTGATATTTGTTATGTAAAGTACTGCATGATTGTACCTTTACATCAAATGGAAAGAAATTTTCAAAGAAAATGTGTTTCTTTCTCATTTGTCAGGATAGTAATAACACTTTGAAATATTGTACAAAGGTATAAGAAGAACTTCAGGGCTGGATGCATTCATTATTCTTGAAGTATGGGGCAGATTTATTCCTCTTTGTCAAGAAACTAAGTCATAACTACCTGCCTAAAATCTGAAGATAAATTGCCATCCTGGTTCTGCAATGTAAGTTTGGGTTGCAAGTTAAAGAGATTTACTATTATGTAAGTGACAAACAGATCTAAGGTAATCCACCTGTGACAATCTGCTCCCGGGTTTATATCCTATTCACTAGTCTTACTAACCAGTATACCATATACTACAGTTAAAGTCTGTTTGTATGTTTTGGCAGAGCATGTACTTAAGTAGTTGTCTTTAGATCATTTGCAGCAGTACCAGCAACCCAGCAAGGCTGAATCATGAGCCGCTGAAATCACCGAGCTGGAGAGTTGCTAAGCTGACTGAGTGAAATCACACAGGCAGAAAACCTAACAGCCTGCCTCTCGTAATCTTGTTGGAAAGGTGTGTTTTGCGTTGTTTGGTTTGTGGTTTGGTTGCTTTGTTGATTTTTTTTTTTTTTTCCCTAAATTCAAATTAAAGGTCTTTTCATGTGAATCATTGAACCTGAAATTCTTGTAGTTCAGTCCAATTTGAGGGGAACCATTTCAGCTTTCTAAGGTACAGACACCAACAAGTAATAGGAATCCCAAATACATGGCATTGTACCTATGGCACTTGGTAAATATTGTTAGACGAGTGACTGATTAAGAGGAAAATGTAGCTACATAAACCGTAATTTGGCAGGAACCCATCCAATCCCTTAGCAGTTACATTACTGGGGTGTCTCATCCGAGATGAAAGGAAGCAGCTGTTTTCTTGAGGCTGCAGAATTTTGTAGCTTTGCATTAAGAGAACTAAATTGGTGGGAAGTACTCGATTTCAGTTACTTGTCCTAAAGGATATCTTCTAGCCAAAAGAAAAACTAACAAAAAATATCCTAGTAGGCAGAGGAGAAATGAGGAAGAAGGAGAGAGAAAAGGAAGGGGAAAATTATTTTCTAAGCACAGCTTCCCAGGAAGACTAGAAAAGGCTGAAAATGCCATTATACTTAGTGAGTGGGACGGGATTAGAAACTGTGAAGAGTTTCCCATCAACTCCATTGTCCTGTGGGCATGTTTGGGCAATAACTCATTAAAAGCTGGCTCCTTCCAATAAGGAATTGCTTTCTCCTCACTCACAGAGCTATTATTTGCCTTTGCAAAAGATGATGTCACTTATGAACACACCAATATTTTACAATTGAAGATTGTACCCTAAGCTTCAGTCCCCTTGATTAAATACAATTGCCTAGAGCCCATATTTAAGTCATGTGAGGAGAGGAATCTAACTCAAAATGCTTACATATGTGTACACCCACTTGTTAAAGCATCTTAGCTTGTGTATGGGTTTGTCAGGGAATCGATAGATGATTCTACAGAGACCTCACATTTTGTTCTCCAGGCAGATCCCCTGCCCTCCCTTTGCGATCACATTAAGTGCCTGGCATAACCTAGCACAAATGGTTCTGGGGCTCTTCAGATACTCACAGACCACAGTGGAAATCACACTGAATCACCTGGTCCACTTTAAGACAAACTGGAGCACTTCAGAGATGTGCTCTTTCCAGAACTGGAAACACAAAACAGACACTGTGATTCATCAGCCACGTATAGACCACCAGCAGCCAATACTGAAGGAGCCAAAAAAAGTCATTATTCCATCAGAAATCATCATTTAAAACCCCCCAAAACTCCAACACTTTGCAGGAACTGCAAAATCTAAGGAAATCTGAACAGAAAGTAGGGAGAGGAGCAACAGATCCTGGTCTGATGATGCAACCCAGCATGCTTACCTGACTCTCCAATAACCTACCTAGAGAGCAGTAGAGAAACCTGTAGCTCAACAATATCCTTCAGCTCAGCTCATCAGAGTCCACCTAAGACAGTGACTTAAATCTTTTCAGGAGCTGCAGCTGTGGGCTAGGCCACTGCATCTTTTTCCTCAAGCTGAACGTGATTTCTGACATAGCAAAATCTCCTGTGACAGAATCACTTCTCCCTATTCAGTTCTGCGTTCACTCGAGGTGGTATACCTTTTAATGTTTGAGTTCAAAAGAAAGTAGTTTACTAGTTCCAGCTAGGGATAGAAAGCAAATACAGAGAGATCTGTATTTAAATCAAATGAGACTTTAAATAAAAGGTTTCACTCAGTTGTTATGAGTTCAGCATGAATACTTTTTTTCTCCTGAAATTACTGCAGGCTACCACATAAAGAATGCCACTTTAGTGGAAGATTATGGCAGTGGCGTAATTTGCTTCTGATTAGCTACTTACTGTATTTAGTAAAATGAATGCAAGAACATAACCTGAGTCTTCAGGAAACCAGCTAGGAGCAATCTAGCTCTATCAGGACTAATAAAAACACTAGCTATTTCTTGTCTTTCTCTCCCCAGTTCACTTTCTACTTTATAATTAATCAATTTCTTGTTTACTTGTATCTGTAAATTAGAAGCAGTGCACTAAACAGAGGAGGTAAAGAAAGGAATAATCATTCCTAATCTAGCCACAGCTGCATTCAAATTAAAGAACAATCATGCAGATTAGCTCCTCAAGAGACAGATAGAGATTAATGGTTAGGTTTGTAACAGTACGAGGCCATTTATTTACAATGAAAGTTCAGCAGCAGCTTAGAACAGGTGCAAGTTTCAATTTACATCATTGAAATTTTTTGAAGTGGTAAGCTTTTTCTGGTATTGTTGTTTATCTTTTTGTACTTTTCTGTACTTTTCTTAGCTTAAACATGAAAAGACATTATACATCATGTTCTGAAGCTGTTTCTAAATGATCACTGTATCTATTATTTTTCCCCTAGAGGACAGAGAGCACAGAATCAGTGACTTGAGTCTCCTAGGTAGTCCAGGTAATATTAAGAAGCACAACTGTTTTTACTACATCTGCCTTTAAGCTGCCTACACAATGACAAATTGCATCTCAACATTCTGAACAGAAATTAAGATGAAAGATTTCTCTGTGCAGTTTTAAAAGAAAAAATTAACCTGAAGGATCAGGTGCCTATTGATCATTTGCTAGTTGACATTCTAAATTTCATTGTCAATAGTTTCCACCAGCAAGCAAATAGGGAAGGGATGTACTGATTTTTATTCTCATACATATTGTTACAGGTGCTCTATGGTTGCTCCTATCCTGTATAAATGAAATAAGTTTATATGTAAAATGTATTCTCTGTGAAGTCTGACAGATTGTCAATATATGGAGCTTATTTAGTCAATTTTGACCCACTCCAATGATTCTTTCTTAAGTAACTTCTAACAGTCTTTATCCTAGTCTTTTTCACTTCTCATGTCACATTTCAAATTTCATGATACATATTTGCATCTTGGTTTTTGACCTCCCAAATACATTAGGGATAATAGGAGTTGCATCAAGTTCTCAGCACTGAAAAACCAGAGAGGAACAATTTCTAAGAGGCTTGTTCGCCTCTTAATGCAAAAGTGCCATCAATGTTCTGTGAAGTGCAGTCACTAATAACCTTTTTGAACATTTATTCTTTGTCCCTGTGATGGTGCTTTATATGTTCATAGCATTAAGATTCACCTCTGAGCTTCTTCCACTGCGCATTTTCTGTGCCACTGCCGGTTGGTGTTTTTGTAGCAGTGCATGCAAGAATCGGTTCTCAAGTGAATTATGCCTGTCCCTTATTCAAAACTTTATTACTTCCTATCTTAACTACTGTTATTAAGTCCCTTCCCATTACATTGCAAAAAGTCTTCCTTTTGAATTTCAGTGATAGAGGAATGCTCTCACCTAACTGTTCTCTCACTTCACATAAATTGTCCCCATCAAGCCTCAATCACTGTAACTTCCATCTTTTTCTTCCATTTATAGTATTTCCCTCGCAGTTCTGAAATCTCTATGAGAACTTGTCTTGCCCTCGCTTTGCTTCTGAAATGTCATCCCACCAAACCCCCATGGCACTCCACAGCTGAGATGAAACTGTTAAGAGCCAGGAAGAGGGATATTGATTTAAGATTTCAGCAAGGATTCCCTTCAAAGCTCCCATTTAATTTGGAATGGAATGACAGATGTGAGTGGTGTCTGTGGCTGGGATTTGGGAATTTAACTGTATGGAATAAAACTGACTTGGCAAGCTATTTTCTCCCAAGATACTTACTTCAAATGTCCTGGAGGATAACTTTGTCCTCTATCCTATCTTTGGTGTTCATGGTATTCAGTCCTGCTCATTTCTAAATCCCATCCGTAGTGAACTGCACAAGTGCTGTATAATGTTTAAAGAGAAGCAACAACAAAAATCATAATCTTGCTGTTGAGTAGTATCATCTCCTGTCATTGTTTTTGTTGCAAAGTACATCTGCTTAAGAGGGTTTCAATGTCTTCCATATTAATAGCTGTAATAGCTGTCTTACTGGACTGTCCCTCATGAGCAGGCTGTTTACTAAGTTGGCTTCAATTTCATTACAGATGAAATTACAAAGAAGATGTGGTTTAAAGCATACAATAAATCCCAACCAGATAGATCTGGAGAGAGCTATCCTAGTGTTTCTTACGTCCATTCAGAGAAGGTTTCTGTACACTACTGTTTTAAAAATATGCCACCATGATTTTTTTTCTTTAATGTCTTTCCTCTGAGAAGCTGCAGCACCACTTTATTAATATATGAATGGGAAAAAATTATCATATGTGTAATTACATTTATGCCACTTAGGACTTAAGGATTCTGCTAGCTGGAAGGACAGTATGACCATTCACAGCTATTGCGTCCCAAACTCGTATCAGCTCACTGCATCATCTGCACAATATGTTGCTCCATATGCGGACAGGTCCTGAAAACCGTTAAGGCCTATGGATTCATTGGAAACATTTTGCTTGATTTGATTGTGCTCTAAATTGATTCTTAAAGTATTGGCAGGGGTGCCTGTTTTGGGTTTAGGTTTTCTTTCTCATTTCCTTGGCATGAATTTCTATTTCGATTGCTGTCTGTCACTCCTGGTTTTAGATTTTGTATGTAGTTGGGGGCAAATTATTTTTGTTTACAAATAATACTGTAAATCCTCAGATCTCTGAGTCACTTTTGCTTGGGCGTCTGTTTACTGTGCATGGAGTCTTAAAAATAGAATTATACCGACAGCCTATTAGTATCCAACAATTTTCTTATTCATGGCTAATGCTCACAGTAGTGTGTTAGGAGCAGCGTGCCTCAAGGCCAGGCATTTTTGTGCTTACCTCCCTCGGTATCTGCTGTCCAAGGTGTCACCAAGCAGATGAAGATGTGTCAGCCTTTGTTCCTGGGAACAAGCTGATCCTTGGTCTTCCTGAGTTGCCATCCTCTGACCGCCCACTTTCTCGTTAGTTTTTATATCTTTTCATGTGGGTGTTTCACTTCTGAATCCTTGAGTTACTAACTTGTTATTAATTCAGTACACTCACTCCTGTACTCTGTGTTCTTTTCTTCTTTCTCATCTTGCCTGATGTAGTACCCTCTGGGCTCCCTCACTTACAAACTACTAGGGGTAGCCATAGCTCAACAAGTTCTTTTTAGTAAGTCAGGATCAAGGTGATGAGATTGGGTCTCACATAATGTATGTTTGGACATAGGCTACAACATGACAAATAATTTCATATCCGTTTCCAGTGAAGAAGGTAACAAAACATTAAAGAGGAGTAGAAATGAGGGTTGGGAGGTATTTCAACTTGATTGCATGGATATTTGTCAGAACCTAGTATCCTTTGTGGAAATGCATACTTTGTTCTGAAACTATAAATTAATTTCTCTGAATTTTGTAGCAAAGCTACTATTCTAAGGAACAGCTAATTTCTTTTTCACTGTAGAAGTTTGTGGCTTTGAACAGTTTTATTTACCGGGCACCACTGCAGTACTACATGCTTTATGTGCTTAGTAGAAAAGCTAAAAATTGAAAATGTCAGGATCATTGAAAACTTTAAACATGTCCAAATTTACAATTATTGAAATAATTTTCTCTAATGAGGCCTTTTGGACAAGTACTAAGTGTTATTCCTACTGTGTTGTTTCTGATATATGGTGATAACGTAGAATCAGTGTACAGCAGTTTCTCGTATGAGTTTGATGCAACCTTGCTCATGTTAGGTGAATCTTCTTTAATGAACTGAAAGAGGTACAAAACTAGAATTAACAGTGCAACAAACATACATATGAACTCCCAAGGCACTTCTTAATAAAGTGACTTTTAAAAGCAAAGGGTTAAAGAAACAGAAGTCAGCTTTGAAAGGCATTTTCTGTGTATCAAAACAATAAACTCAACACTTTCTCCCAAATTGCAGGCAATTTTCACGAATTCAGATGCCTTTTTGAGTTCTGAGTATGGTAAAAATATGTGATAATTAAAATGAACAGCCAACTGAGGAAATGGTGAACTTTTCAAAGTCTCATTAAGCTCTTAAACCCAATAAATTGGCAAAAAAGCCAATGTAGTAACATATAATCAAATAAGTAATTTTTGTCTAGACAAGTTGTCACAGAAGCACTGCTGCAGAACACTGAATAATGTGCAACAGAAAGTACATTTATGTAGGAATGCATAAAGGTGTTCCAAAAAACATCTGAGCTAGCAATCATACTATATGCTGCTCTGCCCAAGCTGATATACCTTGAATAGTGTTCAGAGATACTCTGTGTCATTATAGATATAAATATTGTAATATACATATAACCAGCTGTAATTGATAAATGTGTAATATGTCAAAAATCTACATCTTGATTTGTATTAAGTTGCATGTATAGACAATGTGGTCTTGTTTTTACTTTTATGGAGGTAGATGGCAAAGCGACTTGTAATTCCAAGGATAACTGTCACCTTTTTAATAGACAAGGACAGTGCTTAATAGCTTAGAATTTAGTAGGGTTTTCTGAAACTAACCAATAGAAAAATCTGCTGAGTGGACTGCCAAGTTCCTGAAGCCTGTCAAAAGTATTTTAGATGAATTCCCATCTCGTTGAATACTGACAGTGCTTGGAATTATAAGATGTTGAATGCTCTTTGCATGCATGAAGTGACTCATCCTCACAACACCATCTATAAGAAAATTCTCTGAACATCCCCACAAGTGCCAGAAGACAAGTAAGAAATGGGTTCTCATACCAAACCACTGTGGACCGAAATTCTTGATTTAACTTCCTCCTATTGTTCCAAGAAGCCCCTATAACCTCACTAGGATGATAAAATGGCACTTAAGTTTAGAACAACTTGTTTGAATATTTTGCCTTTTAAATCACATGCAAATTCCTTTCCAGGAGACTCACCAAGCTCAAAGAGCATTCACACATTCAGCTACACCAACTGCCCTCATGTAATTTCATGCTCTTGCATGCCCTGTGGTGTGCTTTTGTTCTTAGAGAAGAATTTCTGTAAGAGATGCTCAACCTAATTTGGAGTGCTCCTATTTCACATTATGTAAAAAGAATAGTTGTGGAAAGTAAGTGTTCATCATCTCTGTTCCTTTTATTAGAGCTGCTCAAATAATAACACAACAAAAGACGGTGCATCATTTGCCTAGTATGGATGTTTGCATTTATTTACAATGCAACATTTGACTGGTTCTTTATATCTGTAGTACTTCTTGGATGTTCTATTCATTAATCATTCATCTAAGCGCAAGTGCTTCAATAAGGAATGAGATTTCTGTAGATTTTTCAGGGAATACAACTCTCTCTTTTTGCCATTACAAACAAGACCAAAGTGGTATATTTGATGCTCAATTTTGTCAAGAAAAAGGAATTAAAGTTAATATTCCTTGAACCTTCTCTGTAATTACAGGGGTTTTTTTCCATCAAAGGAGAGACAATTTACTGATAAGAAAGTATGTCACTTGAAAAATAGCATGTTTTCTAGTGTAAGGAAATTTCTGATCTTCCTTTTCAGAAGTACAGTCTTCAAAACAGTGAACACACACGTGTGTAAGATTACCTCTTCCAAAAAATGTTCTTGGTGTATGAACTATGGTTCCAGTGAACTTTTCACTCAGTCATACATAATATGTGGAGGAAGCAAGAAAGAGAGAATGGTCTTATACAAATGGAGGAATATGAATGGCATGTTTATCAATTATTTTAGCAAAATGAAAAGTGATTGGCAATGTTACGATATAAAATTGTCTGCTGACACTGAAAAGAGAGTGGAAAGCTTTTTTAATTTTTTGTAATGAGCTTCTCTTTTCCACACGAAATCAGCTATATATTTCTATATTACTGGAAGGCATCCAACAGAGTTTGTTCCTCTTTACTTTAAATACTTCTTACTGCAATGAATTGCAAGAGGTTTTCAAAAGCAGACTAACAGTCATGCCTATGGGATTCCTCTGTCTAGTAGCTTGGCCTTCTGGGGCTCTGACAGGGAATCATGTCTATTTTGTTTTTAATTCAAAACACTGAAATTTATGAAGGAATGGGTTTTAAACTTTCATCTTCAGAAGCAAAAAAGTAACTAATTTCTTTCTGAAAGTGCTAACATGTAAGGTGCTAACATGGTTCTAACATGTAAAGACCTGATTTTTATAGCTTTGGGACTAAAAGTTTTAGCAGAAAGAGGAATGAAGAAGTTCACTGTACAATTGTGAAGAAATGAAACACACTGACTGCACCAACACACTTTAGGGGTGGCCAAACAAGGGACCCTATTTTTGCATATGCAACAGATTTAAAATTGTGCTTAAATTGGTGTATTGGGTTTGTGTGGCAAGGTTTTGGTAGCAGGGGGGCTACAGGGATGGCTTCTGTGAGAAGCTGCTGGAAGCTTCCCCTATGTCTCATAGAGCCAATGCCAGCCAGCTCCAAGAAAAACCCACCACTGACCAAGGCCGAGCCCATCAGCAATGGTGATAGCACCTCTGGGATGATGTATTTAGGAAGGGGAAAAAGTTGCTGCACAACAGAAACTTTAGCCGAGAGAGGAGTGAGAACATGTGAGAGCAACAACCCTGCAGACCCCCAGGTCAGTGCAGAAGGAGGGGAGGAGGTGCTCCAGGCGCCGGAGCAGAGATTCCCCTGCAGCCCGTGGGGAAGACCATGGTGAGGCAGGCTGTCCCCCTGCAGCCCAGGGAGGTCCATGGTGGAGCAGATCTCCACCTGCAGCCTGGGGAGGACCCCACGCTGGAGCAGGGGGATGCCCGAAGGAGGCTGTGACCCCGTGGGAAGCCTGCGCTGGAGCAGGCTCCTGGCAGGACCTGTGGATCTGTGGAGAGAGGAGCCCACGCTGGAGCAGGTTTTCTGGCAGGACTTGTGACCCCATGGGGGACCCACGCTGGAGCAGTCTGTGCCTGAAGGACTGCAGCCCGTGGGAAGGACTCACATTGGAGAAGTTCATGGAGAACTGTCTCCCATGGGAGGGACCCAACGCTGGAGCAGGGGAAGAATGAGGAGTCCTGCCCCTGAGGAGGAAGGAGCGGCAGAGACAACATGTGATGAACTGACCCCAACACCCATTCCCCATCCCCCTGTGCCACTGGCAGGGTAGGAGGTAGAGAAAATTGGGAGTAAGGTTAAGCCCGGGAAGAAGGGAGAGGTGCGGGGAAGGTGTTTTAAGATTTGGTTTTATTTCTCAGTATCCTATTCTGGTTTGATTGGCAATAAATTAAATTAATTTCCCCGACTCGAGCCTGTTTTGCCCGTGATGGTAATTGGTTGTGTGATCTCTCCCTGTCCCTATCTCAACCCACAAGCCTTATGTTACATTTTCTCTCCCCTGTCCAGCTGAGGAGGGGAGTGATAGAGCAGCTTTGGTAGGTGCCTGGCATCCAGCCAAGGTCAACCCACCACAATAGGTTGTTACTAGTCTCCATGAAAGTAGTTGATAATTCTTTTCAGGTAAGATTCAAAGTTAAAACAATAGTATTTGCAATTTGTTTTCTCTATAGTATTTGACTGAGACTCAATAAAACACTCTTGCTGAGAAGTTGTTCTGTCTGTCTAGGCAAACTACCTACAACTTTTAAATTCAGCGTGGGTGGAGTCTGAAATGAACTATTGCCTTGCTTAAATTCTCAAATTTGACTTTAAATTTGTAGAATTTTTCAAAGGCTCCTGGCTTTAGACTGTGTTTTTGGTGGCATTTTCTGAAAATCCTTTATTATGCTTTTTTTGACGCTAGTCATTCAAAACCTCAGGTAATCCAAATTTTTGCTAATTTTCTGAAAATGCAGCTCAAATGTTCTTAAGCGAAAGCTCAATGGGTTGATTATATCTTATGTTAAGCTGAGACCAAATCCTTAGTATGAATAACACAGACTGGTCTAGTTTGTCTGTCTTGGACTATTTAAGTAGAAGCTGATAAGAAAACTTATTCTAATAACCACACGTATGTGTTGTTGGGCCCCCTTAGGGTGCATGGAAGAACCAGGAAGATGGACAATTTTTCTTTTTTCTCTTCTCTCTCTGTGGTGCTTTCAACTCCAAGGCTCTGAGTCAGGCAATGGCACTGATCCCAGAGATACAAAAAGGAAAGAACAAAGATGACTTGATGGACAGATGTCTCAGTGCTGAGGATGCTGCCTGGCTCTGGCTGCAACAGCAGCAAGTCTTCAGTGAACATCTTGGGCTCCAAGTCCAAGCTTAACAGACAGCAAGGACTTACCCTACTGTCGTGGTTTAACCCCAGCCAGCAACTAAACACCACGCAGCCGCTCACTCACTTCCCCCCCGCCCCAGTGGGATGGGGGAGAGAATTGGGAAAAGAAGTAAAACTCGTGGGTTGAGATAAGAACGGTTTAATAGAACAGAAAAGAAGAAACTAATAATGATAACACTAATAAAATGACAACAGCAATAATGAAAGGATTGGAATGTACAAATGATGCGCAGTGCAATTGCTCACCACTCGCCGATCGACATCCAGTTAGTCCCTGAGCGGCGATTCCCCGCCCCCACTCCCCCCAGTTCCTATACTGGATGGGACGTCCCATGGTCTGGAATACCCCCTTGGCCAGTTTGGGTCAGGTGCCCTGGCTGTGTCCTGTGCCAACTTCTTGTGCCCCTCCAGCTTTCTCGCTGGCTGGGCATGAGAAGCTGAAAAATCCTTGACGTTAGTCTAAACACTACTAGCAGCAACTGAAAACATCAGTGTGTTATCAACATTCTTCTCATACTGAACTCAAAACATAGCACCGTACCAGCTACTAGGAAGAAAATTAACTCTATCCCAGCTGAAACCAGGACACCTACCATCCATGTCTAGTGGTAAATTACATTTTGCAATGTAAATGTAAAGTGCTAAAATTTCGAGAACAAAATTTAATTGTGGAACTCAAGTTGCAGATGAAGTGCAGCCCTAGAGAAAGTTTTAAAAATGTCAGTTAAAAATGGTTAGGTTTGTTCCCTCTTCACACCTTTTTCTGCTCAATAGTTGTGTTACTTTCAGCACTCTGGGCTTTGTTGCACAGGCCAAATGAGAAAACATCAGCATTTATTATAGCAATTGCACAGTATTTTTCTGTTCTAGAAAAGTGCAGGCTATTTCAGATGGATGGAGTGAGGAAAAAGCTCTCAACATGGTGGATAATTAGTTGGAATTCAGGAAGGTTGTGGGTTTTTTTTTTTTTTTTTTTAAACCTGAGTCCAAATCTGGACTGAAAGCTTGTGAATTAAGAAATGTGGAGGATTACTGTATTAACAGTGTTTCAAAAAATGAAATGAAGGTAACTTTAGCGCATAGCTTTGACACTGCAATGTAGCTCTGTGCATCTTTATGTAATCCTGTCAAAATCCAGAGGTTCATCTTCAGGCCTGTCCAGTGCTCATTTCATGCTGATACTTCCTTCACAGGACACAACTTTGAATGTCTGTGAACGAAACACAGTTTAAATGGAGCTATGGGATCAAATATTGATTTCTGAGAAAACAGACTTTGAAAGAACGTAGTATATATTAAAAACAACTTGGGCTCAATAATGCTTGAAGGATTCACAATGGAAAAAAATGTGAAGTAATTAAAATGTCTTTCTTTCATGAGGCTACAATCCAAGATGCCTTCTAGCAAAACAAAAGGGCAACCAAAATCAATCTGGTTAAGAAGGGAGACAACGAGTAAACTGAAAAAAAACACCACCACCCCCAAATCTGCATGGCTTTTCAATAATATATAGGAATATGTCTTCAAAGTTAATTATAAGGACTGATTAACTCATTTTCCCAACAGGAAACAGTACTTCAAATTTTCACAAAAAGTATGTAGTGTTCTGCCTACTAATCTCAGTGGTATAAACAGCAGCATATGAGATGCCCGAGACATGAGCTTTGCAGGTCAAGACCAGAGCCATTCAGCCCTGCTAAAACCACACATCTCCTAAACTCCCCAAACAAAGATCTGAATCCTCCACCTCTCCCTGTCCAATAACAAACCCTCAACAGGGAACACACACCGTACTCCCAAGAAGAGAGTTATTTCCGCACAGATATGCGTAGTCCCCTCTCGCTTTCGCTGCCTACGCTACAAAGTGGTCTGATACAAACTGGAAATTACATGGCTGTGCTGATACAGTGCTCTGCCTGAGCTCAGCTTCAAAGCTGAGATTTTCAGCTTGAGCACAGCATAATGCTAATATAGTTGTTCATACAGTTTCCAGCACCGAAGTAGGTCACACTGTTGGGAACATGAATGGAGTGAGCTGTGGGCATGTGATGTATCTTAACTCGGCCATGGTCACCCAGAAGAGTGTGCTAGGGCAGATTACTTACCTTTAAACTAATGAGTCAAGAGCCTGTGTCTTTGGACTTCTCTTTTTTATGAGGTTATTTATCTGCTCTCTGTTCAGAAGTACTCGACTTCAGGTGTTGTCATGTGGTAGGTGCTTTTCACTAATATATTTTTCAGCTCAACACTTGAAATTCTGCGGTGACTGCACTTCATGTGCTTCCCTTGATGCCTTCCCATTGCATTGCTTTTTAATGAGTTTTCAGGTATGGAAGTCCATGAGTAGCCCATTTCTACGAGAAAAGCAATGTGTTTCTCCCATGTTTACTTGTGTACGAAAAGAGGAGAAGTGGGAATAAGCAGTACTGAAGCTTCCTGATTAAAACAGATGAAATAAATGTTTCACCAGTATTTAGGTAGTGCTATCTGGAGGACAGAGGAAGAAGTACATTTGAGAAGGGCTAGCACAGTGCCAGGAAAAAAGTAAGCAAGAACATCAGGAGGAAAATCAAGAAAAGTTAAAGCCTGGCCATAGTGAAAGATGCACTAAATAACATCAGGCCTTTCGCAGGTAAATTAAAGACTGCAGTTGAGCCCAGTTGTGTTGGCTATGAATGCTTACCAAAACCTGGTTAGCTGGTATTTCCACAGCCTTTCCTGGTCACTTCCATACCTGGGGCTGCTGCTGTCTGGTGGTGCCTGGCATTAGCCTGTCAGCAGGGATGGCACAACCCTTTTGTTTAATCTCAGATTTCCATTAAGATGCGACAGCATGAGCTGGTCTGTTCATCTCCTCACCATTGCAGAGTGGTGGCTGCCTCTCCTGCCTTCGTGGCTTTTGTGGTTTCAACTGACTTGCTTCCATTTTTTCTGAAAAGGAATGAAAAAACATGGGACTTGCCTTGACAAACTGTTTAAAGAGCATGCCAGTAGCACTCCTAGCTAGAAACTGAGCAGGCGACGTATCTAGTGCTTCCAGCAGTGAGGTAAGCCAGGCTCCCCAATTCAGCAGGGTCTGTGTTCTGCTCTGTGATTCACTCTGTGGAACACACCAGCAACTTTTGTCCTGTATCTGCTGAAAAAGATGAATCCATTACTTTCATTGTTATACAGCACTATTCAAAGGAATACTTCATTCACTGACAAATGCATACAATAAGGTTTCCAAAATATCTTTGCCTGATTAAATGTGATTAAGAGAACAATAGTTACAATTTATTGTAAAAGATAGAAAGCTTTAGTATATTACAGAGCAAAATGGTGCTTCAGAGCATTTTATAGTCACGGCAACTTGTTTCAGTATTCATAGCTAGTTACTTGCAGTAACAGAATCTCACACAGTGAAATTCTGTCTTATCTATTGTTTCTATTCCAAATTGCAAGTTATCAAAGGCCAGTTGTCCTTTGTGCAAAGTCATAACCAGGTTATCCTTCCATGATGTAAAATCTGTAGGCCTCTTGTGAAAGATGAACATTGCAGAAGATAGATTTTTAGGGCAGATTGTTTTACCTCTATTGTCAATTTGAATAGGACGTTTTTGTCTAAAATAGTAATCTTCTCTTAGCACACAGGGGATGCTTCTGTCTTCAAAGAAGGAATTAATAAATTCCTGCTCTGGAAATGTATGAAATTCCTCTGAAAGAGGGACTACTTGGAGTAATTCCAACATCTTTGCAGAACAGAAACAATGGAAATTTTTCCTGATTAATTTGTTTTATTCCAATTTTGGCTTCATAATTTTAGAACATATCTGCACAGAAAAAATAGGTTGCATATTCCTGACATGTAAAATGACATTTAACACTCGGTATAGGAAGGTCACATTTAAAAACGTCAGCTATTTTTTTTTCTACTTTCAGATTAATTGTGATAGCTGGTGTGACACATTGCAGCTGTCTATGTTATCTGATGTAATCCTGTGCTAGTGAAAACATAGTAACATTCAAGCTGGTGTTGTTTTGTAAAATCATATGTAAGGATATCTAATAATGGCAATAGGCAGTTCTGTCTGCATATATCCATTATTCTCCTTTATGAAATGCCAGGTCTGCACTTATTTTCAAATCTACCTTCCCAGTCTCCTTGCTGCTATGAATGACTATCCGACTATTCTATAGGGGAAAATTGCATTAGTTTACTTCTGGCATCCACTCACTAAATATATTTTAGAAGATCATTGGAATGTGATGGCATTTAAAATTTTGCGTGGAAGCACCTTCCTTCATTCCATGAAGACTTAGGAACATAAGAGATGCCCTGCTGCATCACAGCAGCAGTCCATCTAGCCCAGTAGCCTGCATGAAAGCTCTCCTTTCTCAGTCACAGCCATTAGTTGTGAATTCTTTATTCTGGGTGTGAATGACTTCTCCCAAGATGCACATCCTTACATTTATCTACACTAAAGTGATTGTTGTATAGTTTCTTGCCACCTCTTCACTGCTGAACTCAGCAGGGAAAAGCTCTGCTGTCTCAATGGAGTTACAGTTCCATTTTTAAAATTTAACATGCCAGCAAGTATGTTTAGCTGGGGAAAATGTTAGAAACCGCTTCTCATCAGTGTAAGTAGTTCGGAAAAAATGTTATCCATGGCCATATAAGAAAAAGCCTTGGAATGCCCTTGGACAAATCTTGGTTTGCTTTTGAAATGGAAGCAAAATTGAAGGAAACACTTGGGTAACTGGGAAAATACCACGCCAATTTGTGGCATGTTGATCATAGAGAAAAGCAGACTGCTGAACTTCACAGACCTTTCAAGGTGTGTTTTGAGTTACGTGTTTAGATTGTTGCAACTAATGCCAATCTGTAGTTAACAAACTTAAAACTGAAGACAGTAAGTAAGCTATAGGGACTCAGTATATGCATCCATACTACACATTGAAGCTTACAAATAAGGAAGGGCAAGTCAGGATCTCTGGTTTCACCTCAACAGCAGGAAAGAGGAGCTGGCAAAGAGAGAACTTCACAGTCTCCGCCTAGCCAGTGATGGTCCTGCCAACTGACCTAAGAAGTGATGATCAGCAATGGGTAATCGCTGGGTAATTATGGAACTGACTGTCCAGATCTAATTTGTGTTCTGCTAAGTGATCCCTGTCTTAACATGTGGGCTGTCATCTGATCCCTCTTAAAACTGAAAGGGTCAAATCTAAACTTTCAGCTGGAACGAACAGTACAATCATGTGGATACAAAATAGCAGGTCCCTAAGCCAAAGCTACCTTCTGTTTATGTTACTTCACATGAACTACTGGAATTTATCCTCTTAATTTTTCAGTAAAGCAGCAGTATACATGAACATTTTTACCTGAATGGATGAAACCTGTTTTATTCCCTTGTTTATTTGTACATATGTCTGTGGCAGTCTTAAAGCACCTAGACCAACATATGCAACAGCTAGACACAGGCACCTCAGCACGGCACACTAGTGCGGTATTTAAGTGTGTTCCCTCAGTTGTGTGCTTTTGAAATCCAGAGTGTATATATGTATATTCACGGAACAGTGTAAGCAGTGCCTGGCTTGCTGATATCACAAGCAGCCAGCATTTTTTGGCAGGCTGCATTTACTCCAGCAGTTTACACACACAGGAAAAAAAAAGCAGATGTTCTTTCTTTTTTTGTTTGATTAACCCACATTTCCTTCAAGCAGGCTAGCACTCTGCTTTCCTTCTTCAGTGTGAAATCTTCCTGGGAACAAAAATCCCCCCCTATACTGAAGGTGATGCAAATATGTTGACGCTAAAAGGAACAGAAAGGTTCAAAGAATATGGGAGAATGCAATGTATCATTGCATATGGATAATATATACATGTAGGCATAAACGTGTTTAAGGCTGCAAATCACCACAGGCTTGTCTATACTGAGAAACCGCCCTGTGTAGTATTCATCACAAGGCTTGTTCAACTACTAGGTAGCAGGTGAATAAATAAGACCTAAAAGATTACAGTCAAATCCATTACAGCAATCAGCTGTGAATTTTAATTTGGCTGTACCTTTCTAAAATATTTATTTGTGCACAAGTGTGTGTATGGGTGTAAATAAGCTTTAAGAAAGTTTGATTGCATATTTGTTAGTTGTGACGCACGAAGTGTTTTCACAGTGGGAAACAGTGTATTCTTTCATTACAGTTTTCACCAGCACTCGTTCTTTCTATTTCAGACTTGTTTATTCACTGAATCTTATCTGTCAACAGACAGCCTAGCACATCCTATCATGCGTCTCGAAGTCAGTTACCTGAAATACCCAAAAAGTAAGCAGTCAGAATTAAGGTGGTAAATGCTTCTAAGTAAGAAAGAGCTAAATAAATGATCATGTAGCAATAAGACTTTACTTTGAACAGAATGCTCAAAATTGGCTCTTTCCATGTGTGAAGTTAGAGCTGTTTCTTTAATCATTTTACCCTCAAGGATAAAGAACGTAACTGAGTCTACAAGACAGTCTCTCTCAAGGACATGTAAGGAACCAAACCAGAATTAGACACCCTATCCTTTATTTAACACTTGGGTGAAATCTAAAATACAAGATATGCAATGAACAATAGTTATTAAATTATAGATGCCTGATGTGATGCATAATTCATCAAAAGTATTATGTCCACTAGCATTTCTAAAACACAGGTATGCATCATGGCTACTGAAGCTGAGCCTTTCTCCTTCTTGTCTTTTTTGTCTTAGCTAAAAATGCATTTGAATTATATAGCCAGATCCTGAAAACTTTTGGAAGTAAAATAGTGGGAAAGGAATAAGAACAGCGTGAAAGGAGCAGCTTGCCATAGAGGAGCCAGAGAACCAGTGAAGGTCTTTCTCAGATTTCAGTGCATAACTCCTGGCTGGGCCTTGATGACTACACTTTTGTTTCTATTTACTGTGTATACAGCAAGTTTAAGAAATTATTTCCATGTGATTAAGAAACAGTGGTCTTCATTGCATTTTTTTCCTTTTTCCCCATTCTGTATCAATTCATGCTGTAAGTTAGAGTAATTACGCAGCTGCTTCATAAGATGGATTATTCAAGATAAGGTATAGTTACATTATTCTGTGACTTTTTTATATTTTGGTTTGTGCATATCCAGCATATGAAGAAAAGGGACAATCACATTTTGCTACAACATTTTTCATGAAGATCATCCCTTCTTTAGCTCAATAGATTAATTCTATTTATTTGGCACAGGGTTTTAACACCTTCTCCCAATACAGTGAGCAGCTCTGTTTGCTTCAAGAGGGCTGCTCATGAAGGAGTTCAAGGAGCTGAGCCATTTATTTTACATCCCCATAGCAGACAACTAGAAACAAACTGTTCAGGACTTCCAGGTATGAAGGACTAAATGCTGCAGTGTTTGTCAGCAGAGGTGTCCTCTCTGTGCCATGGGCCATCTCCTCTGAGGTTAACACCGTACAGACCCAAACCCCTAGTAAATAAAGGATTCTGGGGAGACAGGCACAAGGTTTAAACAGGCTATTTTGGGGGCCAGTGGTACTCTCTGCTCAGTCCCCTCACTCAGCTTCATTGAGGAGGATGGGAAGGGAAATGTAGATGAATGTAGTTGCTGGCACCACAGCAAGATCTGCCGGTCCTGACTTAGCGTATGTGAGGAACAGAGCCTTCATGTAAGGTACATAGGCCTGTCACGTCTCTCATAAATACTTATCCTTGTTTGAGATTCGAATACAGTAAACATACTGTTTCAAATGACACCCTCTGTGTTGGTTAACAGACTTACGTGATTCATCTGTGATGATAAATTCACAGTCCTTTGCTTTTGTGTCTACACTGTGCCTCAGCACTAGTATTACAAATACTCCCCAGCTCCCTTCTGGCAGCAGTGATGTTATAAATGGATTTGAACTTCCTGCCCCAGGTCTAAGGAGGGTTTATGAACTAACGGTATTGCTCAGCAGTGACAGCCCTGAACTTCTGTCAAGCCTCAGTGCTACAGCACACTATGAAACCAGCCCAAGAGGACAATCTTACGGTGGGCATTATTTATTTTTTTGATTTTTATGTGCAGGTTTGGTTTTTTTCTTAATACAGGGATAAACTGTCATCTTGCTTGCTTTCAAGTGCTTGTTTTCAAATTATTGTCTCACTTTCTATAAAAGAGAAAAAAAAGAAATAATGAGCCACTTAGCAGTTACGCTTCTTGTCTGTTTTGGAAGTGAAGGCAGAAGAATGTACAAAGCCAAACCAGCTAGTTATCTGTTTGCATTTTGTTTGAACGCTCATGTCTCGTGCTGCTGGTGGTGGTGGAATAGGAGCAGGGAGGGGAGGGGAGTATTTTAAAATTACTATTGACAACATGATCCAGACATGATCCAGCTGGGAGAATGACTCAGAAAGCATCATCCTTATTTCCTTATGCTGAAAGTACATTTGCCGGAGGACAAACCCCCACAAAGTAGATATTACATAAGGTTCAGCCTTTTGATAGAATAAATTAGTTCAAAGAGGCAAGCTGAACTGCTTGCCTTTGTGTGGGAGAGCAGGGATTCCAGACCCCACATTTACCTCCCCAAAGATGCCTGTATACAAGCAACCTCTCTTCTTTCTAAATAGGATAGTGCTGGAAGCTGTTGTTACTCTTTCAGGAATTGCCACATCCTTTGTTTCCTACACAAGGTTTTATGGGTCTGGATTTCTATGGCTATGGAGAACACAGTGGTGCCATGCATGAGCAGTAGGATCTCATTGTGTTTTGTAAGGTAAGAGTGTCTGAGCATCCCACAACAAATGAAAACACTGTTACAATCCTTTCTCATGACCCCTAAACTGGCTACTATGGCAGAGACCGTAGTTTTATCAACTCAGAAGTTCAGGGAGGGTTGCAGACTACAAAGGCATCTTTCACTCTCATTTCTGTAGTAGGCACAAAGAAATGTTACAGGCAAAGCCTTCCTTCTGCTTATGTTTCTGTACCCTTGATTTTCCCAGTCCAAACACTGAAGTGCATGTAGAAGAGAGATGAACAGACAGAAGAACGACAGCTTTGCTAGATGAGTGCACAGAATAAGAAAAAACCTGTATTATTTAAAGTATTCAGCTCACTCAAGAAACAATTGTCTAGGCCCCATGCAATAATTGAATAAATTATGGTCTTCACTTCATAAAATCCATATAGTCAAAATAGGGAGGACTACCAAAACATCAGAGGGAAGTGAAAATTGAATCATTTGCTTAAGAAATTTGTCTAGGCAGGAGCTTTAAGTAGAGTCCGTGTCTCAAAAGCCCTAGTCCTGCTCTTGTAGTGCAAGAAAATTGAGGTTCTGCTCTTGCTGGAGCCCTGGACTCAATTTGCATGTGACCTGTAGGCAAATCTAACAGTCATTTAAAATTTTTATATATTCACTTTTTAAAGATTTGCTACTTTATGTTTGTACATATTTATTCTGAAACTTGAGACTTGCATTGGATTATTCTCTTTTGTGTATCCTCAAGATCAATGAGAGCATAAGTTACTTATAATTTTCAATAAAGAGAAAACACTAATCTCCAGAGTAAGAAAAAGACATTTTTACATTTCAAGAGGAAAAAGAATGCAGCAAAGCCGTGTGGGACTCATTTGATATTGCTTTTTATGGCATCCTCAATGAAAATAGAAAATACTAAAGCATTGAATTACTATCAGGAAACCCTGCATTCTTATATCATCAAATTATTTCTCTTTTGTTTCATCTATCATAATGTGAACTTTATAAAAAGAACAGGCAGTCTTTAAAATTCATATTTATTTAAAATAAATTCATGTGTGACCTTTAGGCAAGGAGGAACTAATTTCTTTTGTTACCTTTTGATAATGTCTGATTTAGTCTGATTCTCTGATAAAAATGAAATTTACTGCAGAGTCATGCATAAAATAGATAACAGAACAGTGGGAACATGCACAAACTGAACAATGCCATCTTCGTAATACTGTTACTTGTAACGTTTCTTTCATGTTTTGATATGCATTAGAAATTTCATAGTCTTCATTACTTTTGTGATTTAAATCAGGAAGGTAAATAATGGAAGGAAACTGGAAACCATTTTAGAAATCATATGTTTCAGCGCCTCACAGAACTGGATAATTTGTTAGAGTTCTCTAGGGTAATCAATAACAGATTATCACTACTTGCCTTTTTCTTGCATGTCTTGGGAATTCCTCGTATAAATCATAATAAATTAATCTTCACACAATAAGAAAGGGACAAAAAGAAAGGGAAAAAAGAAACTTAATCTTATAAAATATCACCCAGTTTTTTTATCTAAGTTCTAGAAGAGGTCTATAAGAAGATTTTAGCTTTTTTTTTTTTTTAATCACTGCCAATTTTTTACAGACCCTTCCCTCATTCTCTGCATTTTCATTGATTAAAAAATTATTCATCATTTTGGGCATAGATCTCCTTTTCTCCAATGACTCAGCAGCCCTACCAGAATGGGCTACGCCTATTTCTCTTTGGACCCTTCAGCAAAAACTACCCTGCAAATAAATAAGCCATCACAATCTTCCTATGTAACCTCTAAAAGCAAGATAAAGCATTTTGTATCACGAATTTTTCTTTCCTTTTTCTTTCTAACAGAACAACTTAAGTTCATGAAACTTTCATTTATTTTTTTTTGTTTTGTTTCGCCTTTAACATTGACTGCTATAAATAGAAGTTTATTAAAGATGCAAGTCTGCACCTTTTTAACCAGCTATTTACAGTCATAATGAGAGCTGGAAAGGAGCATGACCCAAAGGAATTATGGCTGAATATCATCCTCTAAGTGTTCTTTCTGACTGATTTCCCTGGAAGCTTTAACGTATTCCAAGCAATTCACGTGCAAGAAAACTACACTGCACTGTCTTCACAAAAAGAAGTGAGAGGATTGCCTGTGAAATGGCTTAATAAAGATGTAAAATGGAGTTGCCTTGTGTCTGACATAAGTATTCTTAGAATACATTCCCATTTTATGGTTTTGGTTTCTTTTGCCTGTTAAAAGGTCACAAGACCCCATTACAGGGCATGATGAGTCCTTACATGTTCAAGACTAGCCAGTCTCATTGATGTGCAACTACAGAAAGGTTGATTTTAATTATACAGCTGCAAGTTTCTTTGGTTTTGCATTGTCAAAAACGAAATAAAGAGTGAAGCTGCTTTACCTTTAACTGATACATACTTTCCTGTCTGAAATAAGATGAGTTTAGAGTTCTGAGAAAGGATGAGAATTTTTCAAGCAGGTGATTACTCAGTAAATGGTAAAAGTAAGTTAGAAGATTTGTACAAAAGGACCAAATTAGGGACATGGGTGAAGATGAACTGTAATAGTTGAAGTAAAAAATAAAGATTCTGACAACTTTATGAAAAGTACAGCTTTTCATGGTAACTTCTAGTGAACAACATTCATTCTCTTTTCCAGATTATGTGATGACTGGATTAGGTGATGAAGTGGATTTGAAAAATATGTTCAGAAATACTTCTAGGCAAGACTGTGATGACAGTCCAGTCTAATGCAAAGAAAAATTGCAAATCAATACAACTTACATCTTTTTGAAAGTCTGGTTACTGTTGTAGTTGAGAACTTAATGCTATTTACTTTGCTTACATCATCTAACCTGTTTATAAACACAAACCTCATGTAAGGCAGACAAGCAGTGGACCATCTGGGTAAATTGAGTCAGACAGAGAAGAACAAACAACTCTATCCTTAATCAGGGAACAAGAAATAAAACATTTTTCACACACCTCATTTGGCTAATTTCTAAGGCAGTAATGACTGAACTCATCAGAGAGAGATCAGAAGTAAAAACCAAAAAAAAACCATCAGCTTTGAGACAATCATAAGCATCTCTGAACAGCAACAACAGCATGAAGACAGGCCAGATGAAAATATAATTTCCATAAATGTCATGCTCGTCTTGTGACTAGGAAAAGATTTGTTTATAAAAATGCAAATTGACTTTCATGGAAAATGTTACCAAAATAAACCCCCCTTTTTTTTTCTTCCAACCTGGAGGCATCTAGATTCTTTTTTTCTCTTAAAGACAAATAGAGGAGAAAGAGGAAGGCCAACAGAAATCACCCTGTTAACTAATATTTCCTTAATTTTCCTCAAAATTTATTCAACATGTAATTTCACAGGCAATCAGAAAACATAAACCACTGGAATTCATTTCTGTTGGAACATAAAACCCCACTTTTTACTGTGAGAGTGACTGAGCACTGGCACAGGTTTCCCAGAGAGGCTGTGGGGTCTCCATCCTTGGAGATATTCAAAACCTCAACTGGACATGGTCCTGGGCCACCAGCTCTAAGTGGCCTTGCTTGAACAGGGGATTGGACAAGATGACCTCCAGAGGTCCCTTCCCACCTCAACCGTGCTATGATTCTGCAGTTTTTGAAAGAAAAACAAAATTCACATTTCCTGAGATCCTCTTGAGTTACTATGAGTTACTATTTAGGAAGTTAGTAATCTCAGTAAATAGTAATACTAAATCTGGTTTACTCCATGACTTCGATAGAGTCATGCTTTTTTTTATGCTGGAGAATGTATCAGCTCTTGTTCAAAGATGTCAAGTCTGTTTTGAGCCTTTGAAGGGAAAGTAAAAAAGGGAGAGAGATTTATGACTGATAATCATGATTGACCAAAAGGTAAATGGGCCCTCCTTTAAAGCACGGAGTAGTAATGAAGGAAACACAGTAAGCTGAATGCTTAGTAAAAGAATATCGAGGCATATACAAATGAGTATGAGAATTCTTCTAGGAGAAACTGTGTCCTTCAGTTCACTGGTTATTTCAGGAAAGGATATTTTATAATATTATTTTAAAACTGAGCACTCTTGCAACATCTATTTCACAGGAATCGAGTGCTATCACTTAAAAAGAAATATTAAATCATATGGGTGCTATTCTACAGGTCCTTTATTTTAGAAAGTCCTAGGAAATCAAATGAGAAGCAATGTATGTGTCACCGAACTTTTAATGTGCTTTTAGTAGAGACTCTTCCACTAACGTGTAAGACACCCAATGTAAGTTTAACTAACCATGAAAATTACTGTCTGATGTGCTGCTTGTTGAACAGAATGCAAAGGATGCAGACATTGAAACAAACTGAAAGAATACATTTCCCATGGGAATCTTAGGTTTCCTATTTGGATTAATTTTTCTCCTTCCACAGTGAAATCTGTGCCATGGCCATGATAATTTTACACACTACCCACAGATTTAGAAAGCCTAAATTCAGAATTAACAAACAAATGGCGAAGAGTTCTTTGCTAAAAGCGCTCATGAATTTTTAGACTTTTCTGAGATAAGACTGCCTAGGAAAGAATGTTTCTCTCAATTTCAAGCTGCTAGCCTATGCCCTTTTATGCTTAGCCATTATTAAGCAGAGCAAGGTATTTTTCAACACTGATAAACTGAAAGCTTGTCCTTCTAGATGACATCTGAAGATAAAGATTAAACTGTAGTGAAGATAAATTACCTACTCAGTTTCCAGTTTAATTACATTTTGTATTTATAACATTCTGCATTATTCAGGAAAATAACACAGAATGCAGTAATGAAGTAGTACACTTTTTGTTTTACTAATTCCAAGAATGTTCCTGAATAATATTTTTACTTTAAGTCTGATTTATGTGGTTCATGTTTAGCATGCCAAGGTCATTCCTGTATGCTATTTTTGAATTCTAGATATCTGAAGTATGGTGATTTTGCTTATAGTACTTGGATCTTATAATTTATATTCAGCTTATTTGAAGCCACAGTGAACACTGAGATAGTTTAGGAGACATTGCCCCACAGTACCTTGTTTTTTTAAAAATTATTTATGCACTGAAATTTCTGTGAAAAAAAGTATCCCAAACAGGATTCTATAAAACATGATCAAACATGAAGCAGGCAAATTCCTAAATGATGGACGGGTTTTTCCTGAAGTTACTAAAATGTAACAGAAAGGATAAGTTGGCTCACTTGTGCAATATATATAGAGTTTGCCCTATGTTTGTCAGCTGAAGTGAAGTGCTCATGAAGACTGGACTCATGACAGGATCTATACATCAGTGGCTGAAGATACCAAGGATGCTGGAGTACCTCATGAGTTAGATGAGTGTTTCCAATTCAAATTCCAATTATTTCAAAAGTGTTTACATGCCTTTGTGGATCCTTCTGTTACTCGCCTTGTGTTAAAAATAACTTCGGGGAATAACTACTGAACCCTTTGGGGATATTATGGTGCTATGCAATTGTTTGGTTGAGTGCTGTCCACGTGCACTCATATGGAGGAAGGTGAGGCATTAAAAAAGAAAAAAAGGCAACAGCTTCTTTAGTTGATATGGATGGTATGCTGATGGTATTATTCAGTATGTTTCTGAGTTGGTGAATACTTGTTATCTGCAACAGGAATTCCAACATACTGTCCAAATTTTTCATTCATGAACAGCTTAGTGTTTTCAAAGCCATTCAGTGTGTGTTGCTGACAATTCCCCATAAAATTTAATAGTACGGGTACCCCAAAGTTAATTATTAAACTCTTAGTTACTGTTCTTGAGGCTGGGAAAACCTTGATGTTGATGCTCTAGTCTGACCTCTTTGATACCTTTGTGACAGATATTCCACCCAAAAATTCCTTTTGTGAGGCAAATATTTTAATTCCTGAAAAAAAATAATTTCTTTTCAAAAGACACTCAGAAGTGATGCTATGACTCCGTGGTAGATAATTTCCCATATCATTCTGTCAGGACATGTTATTATCCATAACAGTTTACAGCTAGAAGTTTGAGCTTTCTCAGCTTCAGCATTTGGATGGCAGGTCCCAGACGCTTGTTACAGCTTGTCAGCTAACCTCCCACACTGGCTCTGTGACTTATGTCCTTTCTGCACAGTTATATAAATGTCCTCTTACATGACAGTAGTCATACTCTGTGATTCTGTAACCTCTTAACCTTCCTTACTTATAAAGATGATGATGTGAGCTCCTTCAGTGTCTCAGTGAAAGCAAAGCTGGGTTTTTTTTCCAGAGTGGGAGTTAGTTACTCTTGCAGTGGTTTACTGATCCCTCTCTATTTTTCAGGGCTCCCAGACCGCAGCCAGTGTGAGTGGATGCAGTGTGCAGGTAGCTGCCTCGTTCCCATGAAGCGGGTGAGGAACGAGAGAAGAGAACCCACAGCAATGCCAGTGGAATGTCTCTGGCCAGTAGAGAGAAGCTTTCTAAGCCCTTTAATCAGTGTTTCTGGAAGGCTAATGTAATGTCCCTGAAGAGCAAGCTCAAATTTAGGCTGATGAAAGTTACAGCATGTTAAAAAGTACTGGCGATACGTAACTTCAATTTCTTTTTCTCCCTAGAGCTGCAGTGCTGACAGATGCTATGAGGATTTCTTCTCAGTATACTTAAATCAGGAAAAGATTAGAAAACAACAAAAGGACTGCTTAAAAGCAGCACCAGAGCTTGATAAAAAGAACAAAAATATTTTATGAATAATACATTAACTTACTATTATTAGGCAAACAGATGAGAATTATAGGCTAGCCCCACTCCCAGCAAGGTATGAGTTTGACCTCCAAAATTACCATCCCCAAAATCCTGGCATAGCTGCCACCCAGCCCTGAAGATGCCTCAGTTCTTAGCCTAAAAACACCACATGCAGGTGACTGCCATCCCTGGGAACTACACATTTCATTGTGAAGGTTTAAAAGGTTGATATGGCAAAGCTCAACACTATTCCTCAATTCTCTTTTTCTTTTTGTCAAGACCTTAAAGCCAAGCATACAATGTTGGTACCAGAGTAATTCCAGTGAAGTTGGTGGAACTTGGCTGATTTACAGAAGCTGAGGGTCGTTGCAGTATGTCAAATAGGCAACCATCTTGGAGTGACCAAAGCTGCAACTAGAGAGTTTCTTGGGGGAGCATCAGTGGGTTGTTATACAGTCACTGGAAAATATGCAAGTACAGGGCCTCAGACTCTGCAGCATGGGGAGGTGACTTCTTGCATCTGCCTAAATGATCTTAATACCCAGCTAAGGTACTCAGATAAACAGTGGTTAAAACATTTGTCCCAGTGTTCAGGCTACATTATAGTTGGGGTTTTTTTAATGAAAAAGGGAATGGAGTTAAAATAAAGGAGTAAATTTCTTTCACACCTTGAACTCACATCTTAATAACTCTACCTGCAGCTGCTTCCTGAAGTAAAAATAAACTTGCTCTTTAAGATTTTGAATATTGTAGGGTTTTAAGATTATGCTTTTGTTTAGCTCCCTGAATTCTGACTGTAGAAGGAAGAATTGGGCCCACAGGGAGGAGATGCATGAGTTTTGTAGCAAGGGTGCACATTCTTGAATATGTATGTGTTAATACCTGCCAGTAATTTTCTGAATGATCTTCTCTGTCTGCACAGTGGTGATACATAATATTAGTCTTTCCTCTGGAAGGATTTTACAAGTTAACATAATTTACACTGAAGGAAAATCCTCCCCTTTTGACTCTTTTTCTGTACTTTAATTAAATGCAGAAACAGTCTAAAAGCCATGACAGAGTTGTTAGAGAGAATGGGGGTAGCTGTTGAAGTCTATAGAAGCTACGTTTCTTCAAGGCTTTTTCTGTATATTACTTCTGGTGATCCACTGCATTGTATTACAAGCCTCAAGTTCTGAAATGGAACATGCAGCAGCAAGATCCAGCTTTCCTATTTAAATCACTTGTATTTGCTCATCTCTTATCTAATATGTATGCCCTCTTTCATGGACCTGCATAATTATGTTTATATTCAGGTGGCCCAAATTCCACATGCATCCTCAAATCTAGTGTTCTCTGTTGGCTTGAAGGCCTTATCTTTTTTTTTTTTTTTTTTCCCCCACCTAGCTAATGGGTAATATTAGACACAGGAACACAAGCAGAATTTAGGCTCTCTTCATGAGAGCTTTTCTGTACCTAGAGTTTTGGAGTATGCTATTCTACAAATTTTGACAAATGCATATAGATTTTTAACAGATCTGCAGTGGTTCTAATCCATTATGGTAAAAAAAGTGAATGCCTGCTCTGTTTTATATTTGTACCTACCCATTTCAAGTAAAGCAAAACCTCAGCAAGATCACACAATTTGGTTTGGCACATTACAGAGGTTTCAGGTCTTGCAAGTATGCAATAGCAAGAAGCCAGCTCTTAGATCACCCTGGAAATTCTCCCTGTTGTAATTTTCTTACTTGGACTGAACAACTCTGTAGCACTAAGTTAATCTCCCTGACTTTTCACCCCGAAATAGAAAATACCCTTCTGTCTTTTTGCTCACTTTTATTTTCTGGTGATATTACGTATTACTGACAAAGATATTCGGAATAAGGTTTGTGCCTTTTGCAGATCATGAACTTGTTAAGATAGTGGTGCTCATAGCTGCATTGTAAATTTTCATGCTAGAGGTTTGCATAAGTGTAGGTAGAAGTTCTTTAATGGAACAATAGTCATAAATCCAGGACAGATGATTAGTCAGGTTTATTGTATGCATTAATAATATAGAACCATGAGATAACTTTGAAACATTTCTAGAATGTGTTTTGCTTCTGTTTTAGATTCCTGAAAAATTGCATTGTGTGTTTCTTTGCTTGCACCCATGTGGATGAGGAAAGCAAACCTGACTGGGAATCAAATATTTCCGTGCTGCAGTTAGTGCTGTGGGCTATGGCTTATATCTCTAGCTGCCAAGATGCAGCTAGAATGAAAATAACCTTGCATTAGCACTCCAGTTCTATCCAGAGAATACTTTTGCATATTCGCAGGTATGGCTTCAATTACTGCCAGTATGTAGGGCATAACTAATAGATGTTTGTGATTCAGTGACTCTTGTGGTGCCAAACCAATATGCTTTTGGTGGAAACTGGAACATGAGCGGTTCATTTCAGTAGTTACTGGGTGCTGAAACTGGTGAATGTAAAATATTAATGATTCCCTCCTGCTGATTTTCTCTTTTGTTCACTCCTGACAAATGTTTGAATGAGCTATCTTATTCACTCTCTGTTTTAGTATATTTTTGCCTTTGCCAGGGGCAGTATGAAATTGAGTAAATTGAGTTTTCCAAAGGACTGACAGACTCTCCTTCAGTGCATGTATTCCTTGAAGTTACACCATGTTTGTATGACCTCTTCAGATTGCAAGTATCAGTAGCTTTATCTGACTCTGTATCAAAATTGCAATGGAGTTGCTTGCACTACAGTATAGTATTCCATATGAAATACTGAATCCGTTTGCCAGTCTGTGTGTGTGTGTGTGCGCGCGCATGTGCAGGAAGGATGGGGGCAGCTCACCTTGCTTTCCTAGAGCTTACCCCAGAAATATTTAGAATTTCTTTTAAAGAGATTTTAGAGATCATAAAATTTTGACAAATCTTTCATTAACCACAGCAAAAGTAAGAAGGAACTGATTCTGTAATATTATACTTGGCAGAGCAGAGAGGAAGTAAATTGCTTCTGTTAAGGGAGTGAGCATGGTATTTGTGAAATTGTTTGTGTCCAAAAGCATCTAGTTCACATCTGCTAAGCACTCTGAAAATGCTCAGTGTGAACTAAAGGAAAAAACTAGCCTGGCATCACTTTATTGGTATGCTAAATAGCAATTTGGAACTTAAAAAAAAATAATGTTTTTTCTCTTGATGGGAGTAAAGATACCTCTCAGTCTCAAATTCTTACCAGGTGTTTAATGTTCTTAACAGGTAAAATGTTCTCATTAATGAGCATATTTCCTTTATGAAGGAAATAGGGCTTGCTTTCTGCTTTTTCCTTAGGTCAACTTTAACCCCACATGATGTGTTATAAGAACTGCAGGCACACAAAAGTTAAATAACAAGAAATAAATAGTCAAAGGGGGTTTGTGTTAAAACTGAGAGTGTATATTTGGAGTGGAGGTTTTCCTCTTCCTGAGTTCAGTGGAAAAATTACTGTCTGTTTTGTGAGGAAGAGAATCAGGACCCGTATTATTTTGCTGATAAATATTCTAGCTGTGTTGCACTATGTAACTGACTGCCATAAATATGGATTGGAAAGAGGATGGGGATGTCCATCTCTCCCCGTAGTATGTCAACCAATAGGACTACAAAGGTAGCACCTTTCTCTGGTTTACTTAGATGTTTAAAGCTATTAAATCGAGAAACTAGGCCAGCGGGAAATTCCTTACTCATCTTCATGAGGGTGGGTGGAGAGAGGAAAGAAACAACTCATCTCTGCTAATCAACATGGGAAATCTATTGCAGAGGAGCTATCTAACTGCAGAAAAATCTTTTCAACAAAACAAATAAGGCGGCCAGAACTTAACATTCCTCCTGCTTACTTAAAAGCCTTCTTTATCAGAGCCTGCATTTGGAAATGTAGGCATCTGCAGCATGATAGTATCTAGAACAGTTTCTTGTCGGCCGGGGTATGTTAGGAAGGCTAAACATGATATCCAAGGTGATAGGAAGCATCCATTCTTTTGGAGATATAGCAGAGCAGTGAGAGAAGATGTTGCTATGGTCTGGAGGAACAGACTACCAGGAAGCATAACTTTTCTTCCTCTTTCTATTGTAGCACAGTGCTGTCGCCAACACATTTTATCGTTTCTTCCCCTTTGCTTTTACTGCATCATCCTCTGGGGAAATACAGAATTATGTTGGAGAGCAGCCAGCTGGCATTTGACTTTGAAGCAATGCTTATCCATAGCAGGAGCAGAGGAGAAGAAAGAAAAGCTGTAGCAGAGGGTCTATCACCCAGTGGAGACCAACTATACCCTCTTCTCGCTCTGCAACATTATTTGTGCAGTTCTGTCCAGCACTACTCCTTGAACAGTTAGCACTGTACATGGGTACAGCAGTACCCATAAGCAACTAAAATGTCTGTTTGGAAAGAAGCTCTCCAAAGAAAAGATAATTCTTATTTTATCCATGCCAACAGATACATGACTTGTCTTTGTGCATGGCCATCCCTTTTCTATAACTAGTAACGTTTACAAGAAAGCAACTGTCTGCAGTTATTCTTGCTTTGGCTTAATCCTTTTTAGTTGGGTTTCCTATGTCAAGCAGATAGACTTTAGGTAACTGCAAATTGTAAAGAATATAGGTGAAAACAAGAACACAATCGTTTAAATCTGGGACAGAGGAACTTTGAGAAAGCCTGGACAAAAAATGTCTTTTGACATTATTTCAATCTGGAGGAGAGTTTAATGTGCTAAAATTTCACCTGATTTCTTCAAATGGCACACAGTAACTCCCAGAAAAGGCTTCTCTCCTGCTGCCTTCACACATGAAAAAAGAGTCTGGCTGCTGTGACGAATTGATAAGTTATACAAGAACTTATCTCATAACTCCAACTTCAGAACAGAAAAAAAATCCACATTTTTTTCTTGTAGTTAGAGGAAAACTCTGTGCTACGGGAAGTCTCTGGAACGTAGCAGTGTTTGCAAAGAAAACAAATAGCTATACATTTTCAGTGAGACTCATCCAGATCTGTAGCATATGTCAGTCCTATAGTGCAGGGTAAAGTTGCCATTGTAAAAAGTGTCTTTTTTCCTGATATGAGAGCTCCTGACCTACTAAAGGTGCAGAACTCAGTAGTATGCAAATTACTGCTACTAGGGACTGGGCCAACAGCTACAGTTTTGCAGAAACATATTTTCAATTGCTGCCTCTGTGGGACTTGGGAGGAGACATTTGGGAAAATATTCTGAGAATTATTCTCTTTCCGTTGATGTGCAGGAATATATTATATGTGGATGAAAAGTACAAAAGTCAGGACCATGCTTCTGTTTTCCTGGCTGTCTGAAATGAAAGTGCATAGGAAGTGAGTAATTAACCATTTTTGCAAACTACTGTATTTTGCAGCTGCAGAAAGAACTATCCAAATATTTCCAGATTATTTTTTAATGAATGGCCATCGCTTAAGATCATTGTAGATAATTTCTAAACATTATGCAGAGTATTCACCATACAAAAAAAAAAAAAGAAACACAAGCTGCTTAGGCATACCTTTCATATTGTTTTGAATAGTGTAATATAGTGTAATAGCATTAGCAAAATAAGCTCAGCGAACTAAGCATCAGTCATGCAATAGCATAAATCCAAATTCCATTAACCTTACTGACTCATAGTTCAAAAGAGATGCAGACCAGTAGGAGAAAGTCCAAAGGACAGCAATGAGAATGACCAGAGAATGCGACCCATGAGGAAAGACTGAATGAATTAACTAAAGAAGAAAAGCTAATGAGGGTTATAAATCCAGTAGGTAAACATAATACATATTAGGCAGTTGCACAGGGATAAAAACAGTTGTTTTTCATGTCCAGGGTGGGAAACAGTGGCCATAAATTACAGCAGCAAAGATTTAGGAAAACCATTGTGAGAATAACATTCATGCATAACAATAGAGAATCAATCTCTGCCAGCCATCTAAACACAGGTTAGAGAGTTGTCTGTCAGGGACAATATAGATGCACAGAGAGAGCTGAAGATGCCTGAGGGCCCCTTCCTGCCTCGTGGCTCCTCAGGGGAGTAAACTCTGGGTTTATGTGTCTAACCTAGAATAAACTGGTGAAGGGCATCAACACCTCCTATATTAAGGTATCAGAACATAGACAGAACCTTGAGGAAATGACTGATATGCTCATTGTTAATGCCTGTTAAAAAAAAAAAAAAGATAAAGAATACCCAAGGAGTCTGAACATCTTGTTGATACTTCTCTTTCCCCCTCTCTCTCAAGAACCCTGCTGTTGTTAACACTATCTTGGGTCTTGGAAGGAAGGTAGAGTCTGCTCTTTTGCTGCATTACTTTTTTGTCAACCACAAGAGTTAGGAGTGTTTGTCTTCAGCTTCAGACTTCCTGCACCACTCTCACATTCCTACAGAGTCTTTCCTAGGTGGGATAACATGCAGAGAGACCATCCATGGGCAGTACAAAAGTGGCAAGAGCTGCAAGGAGCACCACTCCCATTGATCATCACAGAAAACTTTGCATATTTCTTTCAATGTAGTAGTCACCTATAAATATGTTAAATGGCTAAAGTAATGAAAAGCCATATATTTGTTGTGTTGAGGTGAAGATCAGAATCATCCTGTTTTTCTCGTGCACTGCACACTGCCAGGGTAAGAGATTATTCACACAGGAATAATTATGGAGTTATTTAGTTGAAGAATATCACAAAGCATGTTCTTTACCCAGATCTATAGCACTGCTTATGCTTGGTCATTGGTATCTGTGTCGCTTACTTCTGGTCATCTCTGTGAAAAAAAGAAAACAGGTGGGGGTTTTTTTGTTTGTTTCAATAAATTATGAATCTAGATATCATTTTGTCAGTTCAGTGGTTTGTAGTTTATATCTGCTCCAGTCTATTTCTCTCTGCCATATACAGACTCCATTACCCTGAACAGTAGGATTATCTAGAGCATTTACAAAATCAGCAATCCATCTTCAGCTTACTAAAATCAAGATTTTAATGATCAGCAAACCTTGCAATGTTTACAGTTTAATTTTAGAAGCTGCACTGAACTTACTTTAACTTGAAAATTTCCTCATTAAATTCTCCAGTACTTGGCTTGACTTCCAGGAAATGACCTAAAATTGCTATTTGCATATCCACCATTGCTATTAAGACACAGCTTTTATCAAGTGAGTGCAGCAGAAGAAAAAATGTGATGACTGGAGAAATTTGCTGATTAGAAAGTGGCCAAAGGGAGTTGGGCATTTACACTTTTTTACTGAATGTGGGTCAAGAATAGTTGTTTGCTGCTACTTGCTTTTTAATCCTCTTCTGGCAGTTGCAGAGAAGGAGATGTTCACATTCATATTTTTTTTCAGGGGGATTTGAATTAAATTATCTTTGTTTCAGCTTGGAAAAGTCTGTTAGCCCCCATTTCATTGTTCTGTGGTACTGCTATAAAAGTCTTGTAGCCTGACATTCAAAATCTTGTGCAGCACAGACTTTTCCCCAGACAACAGGGCATGGTTATGCAATGGCTAGTTAGGGTCTAAACACTGGTATTACGTATGTAGTTTAAGCTTATTCACACAGAGGAGGAAGACATGAGAAAAAAAAACTTGCTTCCTAAACCCCTAGCAGGAAGTCATGCAGGAAGAAATTATTATATACTGATGAGGGAGATCAAGAGAGCATCTTGGTGGGGGAGGAGGGCGATTGCAGGAGAAGAACAGTGGAATAGCTAGCTCTAGATCTAGATCTCGGCACAGACAGTCTTCAAGGCAAGCAGCCGTGCTGCTTGCACGATCTGCACCAGAGCACTCTGGTGCGGTGCGCGGGGGGGGTCCTTAACCAGGGAAACCCCAGGGGAGCGGAGAGACCCACCAGGAGCCTGCAGCTTGTATGAAAGCAGTTGGTGATGACACGGTTGAGAGCCTCTGGGTAAGGATGAAGAGGAAAGCAAAGAAAGTGGATCTTGTTGTGGGAGTCTACCATAGATCACCCAACCAGGATGACGACCCTGATGAATCATTCTACAAGGAATTAAGGGATGTCTCTAGAGCAGCTGCCCTTGTTCTTATGGGTGATTTTAACTTCCCAGACATTGACTGGGAATATCATACAGTGGACACAAACAGGTCCAGGAAATTCCTGAAGCATGTTGAAGATAACTACTTGGTGCAGGTACTAAGGGAGCTGACTAGGAAAGGTGCCCTCCTAGATTTGCTGTTTGTAAACAGAGAGGGTCTTGTGGGCAAAGTGGCGATTGGTGGCTGTCTTGGTCACAGTGACTATGAAGTAGTTGAGTTTCAAATCATTGGTGATAGGAAGAAAACTGCCAGCAAAACTTCAACCCTGGATATAAGGAGAGCAGAATTTGGGCTGTAGGAGCTAGTTAGTAAGGTCCCCTGGGAATCTGCTTTTGAAGGTATTGGGCTCCATGAATGCTGATCATTTTTCAAGAGCCATCTCTTAAGAGCACAGGAGCAATTCCAAAGTGTCAGAAGTCAAGGAAGTGGGGCACAAGGCTGGCTTGGATGAGCAGAGATCTTCTTCTAGAACTTAGGTGGAAAAGTGAAGTGTATGGACATTGGAAGCAAGGACAGGTGACAGGGGAGGACTACAGAGATGCTGTTCACCACTGCAGGGAGAAAACTTGTGCAGCCAAAGCTCAATTAGAGTTCAAGCTGGCCAGCACTGTGAAGGACAACAAAAAGGGCTTTTTTAAATATGTTAACAGCAAAAGGAGGATCAGAGATAACATTGGTCTGTTACTTGATGAGGTCGGTCACCTCATAAATAGGGACACAGACAAAGCAGAGACATTTAATGCCACCTTTGCCTCTGTCTTGCCCTTGGGACCTCCAGAGCCCTGTGTTGGAAGACCGTGACTGAGGGAATGATAAACTCCCAGCTGACTCTGAACTTGTTTGAGACTTGCTGCTCCAGCTGGATGCGCACAAGTCTACGGGGCCCAGTGGGATTCATCCCAGGGTACTGAAAGAGCTGGCCGATATCATCACGGGACATCTCTCCAATATTTTCCAACGGTCTTGAGAATCTAGAGAGGTCCCAGTTGACTGGAAATTGGCAAATGTGTAGGTCTTCAAGAAGGGTACAAAGGAAGACCCTGGTAATTACAGTCTCACTCAGTGCCTGGTAAACTATGGAGAAGGTTATTCTGGACTTATTGAAAACCACTTGAGAGTTAATGCAGTCATTGGTCATAGACAGCACAGGTTCATGAGGGGAAAGTCCTGCTTAACTAACTTAATTTCCTTTTACGACAAGGTGACCCGTATAGTTGACCAAGGGAAGCCAGCAGACGTGGGTTTTGGATTTTAGCAAAGCTTTTGATGCTGTCTCTCACAGTATCCTTCTGGACAAAATCTGCAGCATACAGCTAGACAAGTCCACAATACGTTGGGTGAGCAACTAGCCAACAGGTCTGGCTCAAAGAGTTATAGTGAATGGGGTTACATCAGGCTGGTGGCCAGTCACCAGTGGGGTTCTCCAGGGCTCAATTTTAGAGCCAGTGCTCTTTAATGTTTTTATAAATGATCTGGATGCAGGAATCGAATGTACATTAAGTAAGTTTGCCAATGATACTAAGCTAGAAGAAGCTGTGGACTCCCTCGAGGGTAGAGAGACCTTACAGAGAGATCTGGATAGACTAGAGAGCTGGGCAATCACCAACTGTATGAAATCTAACAAAAGCAAGTGCTGGATTCTTCACCTGGGATGGGGTAATCCTGCTTATACATACAAACTGGGGGACAAGAGGCTGGAGAGCAGCCCTGCGGAAAGAGATCTGGGGGTCTGGGTTGGTGGCAAGCTGAATATGAGTCAACAGCGTGCCCTGGCAGCCAAAAGGGCCAACCGTGCCCTGGGGTGCATCAAGCACAGCATAGCTAGCCAGGCAAGGGAGGTGATTGTCCCACTCTACACGGCACTGCTGAGGCCCCCCCTCCAGTACTGTGTGCAGTTTGGGGTGCCTCAATATAAAAAGGACATCAAACTACGGAGTGTGTCCAGAGGAGAGCGACCAAGAGGGTGAAAGGTCTCGAGGGCAAGACTTACAAGGAGCGGCTGAGATCACTTGGTTTGTTCAGCTTGGAGAAGAGAAGGCTGAGGGGTGACCTCATCACAGCCTACAGCTTCCTCAAGGGGGGCAGCGGAGGGGGAGCTGCTGATCTCCTCTCTCTGGTGACCAGCGACAGGACACGAGGAATTGGAATGAAACTGCGTCAGGGGAAGTTCAGGTCAGACATTAGGAAGAGGTTCTTCACTGAGCGGGTGGTTGGTCACTGGAACAGGCTCCCCAGGGAAGTGGTCACGGCACCAAGCCTGTCAGAGTTCAAGGATTGTCTGGACGATGCTCTTAATGGTTTAGTTTTAGGTAGTTCTGCACGGAGCAGGGAGTTGGACTTGATGATTCTTATGGGTCCTTTCCAACTTGAGATATTCTATGATTCTATGATCTAAGGCTGCTTAGTGCAACAGCTCTACATCGATGGTGATCAGTATTTGATATTCAGAGACAGGTCCAAAGAAATCTTGAATTTTCTGGTCATGGATTAATTTCCCCTCAAGCACTTAAAAATCTAGTGACTGTTTTGGTTTTGTTCCTAACCACTTGCCCCAGCCCATGAACAGCTAGGACAATTTGCATGAATGCACCTTCACAGCGATGACTGAATACTGCCAGGCAATGTTTTCTGTGCAACAACTGCATTTGAACTTGATGGCTGACCCTTCATGAGATTATTGTTAATTATCACTTAAGAATCAACTTCTGCTGGAAGCTTTTGTGACATGCAGCCTAGCTCATGGTGTTATACAAAATACCTTTATCAGAGATTCTGTGTTAGCAGTTTTAAAGAAAATCTTGCAGTGGGATATAATCACATAGTCTGCTTTTTAAAGTAAGTCAACCTATAGTAAACAAAAAGAATACCTGAAGTCTACACCTTGTTTGCATGCACTGCCTCTGGCAAAAAGGCATCAGAGGTATTTTTTTCCACATCCTAAGAGGTCATGGTAGGTGCACGCAGAGACGGAAACCATAGGATCCAGATGGAGAAGTAAACTGACTGTGAGGGCAAGGTGATAGCCAAATTCTTCTACAGCTCTTTATTGCTATTGCTAGGGTAATGGGTCCTGTGCTCCAGGGGCTACACACTGCAGATCTGGGGCAGAGAGGTGACAGTTATCTTATTGAGAAAGCCGGCTATGCTAGATTGCACCCTCACACTGGGAGGGAAGGTCCATACTGGCACCTGCTTTCCAGTAAAAGACACAGTCTGACAATAATGGCCATGTTTGACTATTAGAAAATCTTTTTGTTGTGGGGCTAATGCATTTGACTTTTTTTGTCCCCCCCGTCCCCCGCCACCGCCCCATACTCTACATCCATTCCTGGGATGGGAATATGTATTTGTCCGTGGTGGCATTTAGCAGAGAAACACCTTAATCCTGAAAAAAACACTGGTGATTTTGTTCAGGAATGAATTTTGAGACTGAATAGCTCATTATCTAACTCTCTTTCCTGAGCCATAACAAGCTATTCTGTCATTGGAATTCATGTACTTTAAAAACGAAAAAGAGAGCATTCAGTGCATTCAGCATGTGAGTGTACACGCAGCAAAAAACGTGGGATCTCTCTGTTGCTGTATGCACAGCTTGTTGCTTTAGTTGGTGTTACAGATGCCATGCCCTGGTCCATGGGTCTCCTGCCACTGTCTAGTGAAGCACAACCACAGCAGATTAGCTTCCCTCCTTTCAGAGATGCCGTCTGGGTTAGCTGATATGGCCCACTTCATAAATTTCTGCTGAATGCCCCTAGATGTATATTTTGCACACTCAAACATGCAAGTGAAAGAAATACCGACATGCAGGTACATTATACTACTCTTCACCCTTTTTCTTGATCAGCTCAAAGTAATACAATGAATAAGTACAGGGTTTTGATGGTTGTTTTGGCTGAGCAGGAACTTCAGGGCAGAAAACAAGAATCAGGATTTGCCTAAACACTGCAAGTGAAGAAGAAGAAACCTTTTGGTTTTTAATTTCATTTGCTCTTTTAGAATAAAATTGCTAAATTTTAATGTGAAAATTTTGAAGTGGGAAATGAAAATATATTTAAATGCATTTTTTTGCTACAAAATATTTTTGACTGGACAATTTTGGCCAATTTGAGATAACATTTTTCAGTGAATAAAGTATTTTATGGAATAATATTCATCCTTCCTGAATAATTTCATATACTTTTCCATATTATCTGAATTTGCAGTAGAAGAGCTTATAAAGAATGATATTAAATCAGTTCAGGAATAAGTTAAGAAAACTCTTACCTTGAGAGACAGAAGCTAAACTTAACACAAAGCTTCTATTTCATGTGCACAATTCCAGCTTTATGCCAAGAGATTAAATATCATAGAGTGTATTGCTCTGAATTTCTGGTTCGAAAGGAATAATTTGCACATTAGTTGAATTTTGTGTGTTTGTCCCAAACCAGCAATCACACAGTATTTATATAAAGTTAGGCTTTCTCAGTCTTGAATAGTTTCTTGGGACACATAATTTCAGCCCATTTATTCTGTGTTGCTTTGAAGACTGCAATGCTACATCTGGCAAAAGTTTGCCATGTTCACTGTAAATTAATGCTTTTACAAAAAAGGGAATAATGATAGTCTTTTTCACTAAGCATGAATTGAATAGGTGAGGTTTGTCAGCTATTTGGAAAATTGAATAGGAACATACATTTCAGAGTTTACTTTCTCTTTTTTGTTTTGTATGTCCTAGCTTAAATGAAAGATGGCAGTCAAAGGCAGACTTTGGATAATTGATTTGTAACTACTAAAGATAGAATACTAAAGGCAGGTTTTTAATGAATTAGTAAAAATTTTGCCATTAATTTCAAGAGAGCTTCCATAGCTGAGGAATGACTAAATGTTCATACATTTACAATGTATTTGCTGTATACCAGGTGAGCTTTAGCAATATATCCAACAGAAGACACTGCATTTCTAAAAATGACATAGTTAAAGAGTTTCAGAGCATTAATGTTGATAATTAAATACAAATAAACTTTTATACTCTTTTTTTTAATTTACATTTCTTAGAATAAGCTTGCCAAGAGCTTGAGAAGAACTTAGGGAACTGAATTGGTATTTCAGAAAATGAGCTGGTTCAAATGAAGGTATAAAAGTAAAACTTCTAACAGGTTCCACAAAGCATCTCTGCCTGAGCGGTAAACCTAGGCAGTGGCAGACAAAATTATGATCCCTACTGTGTATGAAATAACTTAAGAGGAGAATGTACACTCTTGCACTAATGTAGCAATGGGAGAGTGAGAAATGCTGATGTCTCTATCCAGCCATAAGGTAGTAAGTCTGCTCACCACTTTATTTCATTTCAAAATAGTAAATGAATAAAATTCAGACATGAAAAAGGTAAAGTGTATTTACTGTCTGAATTCAAAGAAGCAGTCTGCACAATAACCCCCACTGAAGATAAGAAACTTACCATACAAATGCAGAAAAGGGGACACGCCCTTAGGCTAGTAAGCATGAAAAGAAATCGATAAAAAGCCCTGAGTTAGACTAGAATATTCATAGGAGTTTGGTAGCTTTCTAAAAGTACATGTCATTTTTTTCAAGAAACTTGTTCCAAAATGTAGCTTATTAATTGTATCGGCCGTTAACATCTGCAGTGTTGGCTTGGAAGCCCTGTTTTGGATAGAAAATGCCATGTGATGGAGCTAATAAAAGACAATACGGAGTTAAGCTGCCTATGAAGTTTGACCTTTTCTTTAAATGGCTTGTCTTTTAGAATTTTGATTCAAGTTGGTCTCTAGTCCTGGGAAGTGCTCTGAATTAATGGTAATAGTGAGAACCGCACCATATTGAGTATTTTGTGAGATCAGGTGCTGTATAAATTTGTAGTTTAGGTGGAGATTGTAGAGGCCAGGCCAGGATTACTTTCCTGTGTAAAAAGCAATCCACTCTGAGATGTCAATTATTCTCTGAGAAGAGATAGATTGTATTTTGCACAGTGTCTAGGACAATGGGGTCCCATGCTCATTTGGTTCCTTCACATAAATATATAAAACACTTGATATCAAATTCAGTGATTAAAAGTAATGGACCACTAATTCTGCAGATACTTGCTCTGCAGACAGCAATAGACTGTTTGGAAATCACCTGCCTTTAAACAAAATTGCCCTTCATGCCACTGAGTTTCTAAGGCATTAGAAAGGTTTCAACTTGCTAGTTTCATTAATTTTGTGCCCCAATGTATGGAAAATTATCTCTGAGGAGGTAGGGCAAATGTAAAGAAAATAGTATCTTTTTTTCAAATGAGAAGAATTTCTGCTATTCAACAGAACTGGCTTTTAAATTGCTTGTTTGCTTAATATAAAATACTTAGATATTTTCATATAGCAAGCACTGGGAGCACATCCTCATATCTGATAGTATAAATAGACCTATAATACTTCATCCTTATTTCTCTTCTGTCCTTTAAATTAATTGGAATGTAATTACATGTCTTCCATGACCCTAGCACAGAAAACTACTCTCTTCTGGATCAGAGTGATTTGAATTATTTTAATGCAAAAATCACTTGCCTGAATTTTAATGACCTTGCTAACTGTCATTTGTGTGGACTTTGTACTCGGTGAGGTGGAAAAGAAGCTGATGGCCCTCACAAAGAGCTTGCTACACTTCATTGCAGAAAATCCTATTCATGCTACTAGTTACCCATATAGACAGATATTGTAAGAGCTATTTTAAAATAAAAGTCTCCTAGGACTTAGCAGTGCTTACTCTTCCCAACAGATGAGAGCCACACACATAACTACACCTGTAAAACTTGAGGGGAAGGTTGTGCCCTTCCCATCAGTAGCTTCTCAGCTGAAGCTAGCGCTGCTTTCCTTCCCTGTCTGATTTTCCTTGATTCTCAAATCCTCTGTGGGTTTGACAGAGGATTTTAGCTGCTCTACCAGCTACAAGAATGTCTCTTTATAATCTAAAGTAAGCAGAGTTACTCCATTTTGTTGAAGAGTTGTCTTAAGGAAACCATGACCTGTTTTAGGTGAGTGTTGCAACTTTCTCTTTCTCACTACTTTTGGCCATGATGTGGAGTTCTGCTTGTAACTGAATTAGTCTGTCACTAAGTATGTGATAATTCATATAGGTTTAGTGACACAAATAATCTAGTTCACTCCTGTAACTGTATTTTACTATTCTCCTCCTGGTTTGATAAGCATTTTTCTAAAATTACAAAGAAAACCTCCTCATAGGCAGAGAAAAAAGTTGCTTGTTTGATTTCTTTCAAAGGAGTTCTGAATTTCATTTATTAAAGAAAGTAGGATGAAACAGCATTTTTTAGGAAAACACATAACATGTGATCTGCATTTACTTAGTGTGTCTGACTGAGCTTGAAGACAATCAGAAAAAACACTCAGAGTTCTTAAAATAAGACACCAAGGAAGTTATATTTAATATTAGCAGCGATAATTGTTGGAAATTTTTGCCTTTCTCAAAAAGAAATCTAGATCAGACAGTTCTCCCCAGGATGTAGTTATCTACCATGTTAATTCTGAGTAAGCTTTTAAAAGCTTCCCAGGGTGATGAAAAATCACTTTGGTTGTTTGGGGTTTTTTTTACAAGTTTTTTCATTTTTCTCTGATGTTCTTTACCTAACTAATTTCTGTAGTCTTTTCATTTTCTTTATTTTGATACTTTTTAGTTATCTGCAGCAATGCACAGTATCTTAAGGTATAGCACTCTGGCTTATCAGCATATATTTGTTCAGGCTAATAGTCCCTGGAGGGATTTTAGCTTGTTTTCTGTTTTCCTTTACTGGAAAGGAAAAGTAACATGCATTTAAATTGTCTTCGTTTCCTTTACATCCCATGTTTACAGTTCTCTCTACCTCGTTCTTGCACATCATTATGTGAGGAAGAAATCTCATCTCTGTTTCTCACACAGTGTCACAGTAAAATCCACTCTGGAGTAGGGGGCTAACTGAATGAGCCTGCCCACAAGCCGTTTGACATCCTAGTTTACATGGCTGTGGAGACTCCCTTTCTCATCAAAGATTCTGCCATAAGGCATGTCAGCATCCTTTGGTACTTTCTTATACCCTGTTCTCCCAGAAAGTATTGGCTCCAGCAAGGAGTGTAGAAATCTTCCTACTGTTCTAATCGCTTCTTCCCTGCTTACAACAGCTGTCTATGAAAAGTCTAAGCAAACTGGATCTCATAGACAAGCAAAGATATCCCTGGGTTTTCCTTTTCATTTTACAGATTTTTTTCCCTATATAACTAGAAGGTCTTCACCTGTTTCCAGTATAAGCTCTTGGATGGCCTAAATTCATTTGTCTCCCTTCCACCTATAAATTCCAAGACCAAAACCAAAGAAAAAAAACCAACAATGCAGTGTTTGTTTGGACACAGCATCCAGTACTGTGGTCATTCCTGTTTAATTCTCAAAGGTTTCAACTGACCCTCTAATCTCTCAATTAAACATTTAGCTTCAAAAAAAATCTTTCTTTTCAGTACAAAGACATTAAATATTACTAATATGTTAAAGGATTTCAGGTGTAACTTGAGGCCTCTGGGGATTTTCTTGGTCACTTCTCAAAGACACTGTACTTTCACCCACAGTTCTCTAGACAAAAGACTGCCTCTGAGCGCTTACCAATCTTTAATTCACTTTCAGGATTTAGACTGGTGCTATCTATTCTGTTGAAGAAAAATCATCTTCTAGCCCAGGTTGATTTCTCAGCCATCCTGCTCTGCACCATGTTATGACAATGTGATTCACATGTTACTCTTCTACCATGGCTACCTTCTCTCCCTCCTGTTCTTTTTCTAACAACTTTAGAATACGGAGTTTTGAACACCATAAACGCAAGAGCTACTCCATTTAATTTATTGCACTGCTCTCATATACCCATTCACCCTTTCCTTTTCATGAAAGTCTGCTAGACAGAAAATTATCAGCCTCTGTCACAGGCAGCCATAAAATCTGCACTCCAGCAGTAGAGAGGAAAAGGATTTATAGTTCATACTTCCTCATCCTGAAAAGAAAAGAAGGGAGACTCTTCCTGAGTTTAATGAAAATGACCCTTCAGTGAGGACTAGAAGTTCTGAGTAATGACCTAACACAGACCATCCCTGCTATTCAAAAAAGGAATTGATTCATGCCCCCGAATTTTCTAAGACGACTTTTTCTGTAAGAACTTTGCAAATAAACTATTTCTGCTTTCCAGTGGGTCAGCTTCACTATCAATACAGTCTTCTAATTCAGACTTTTTAAAGTACCAGAGATCTTCAAAAGAGTACCAGCGATCTTCAAAAGAGTACCAGCAGTTGCAGCAGTTGTCACAAGATGAAATGGGGTATTCTTGTCACCATATGTTGATGACTGATGTAAAGACATTTCCAAGACACCAAATCACTGCAGACGCATTACAGCTCTTCAAAAGTCTAGACATTTTGTATTTTCCCTTTCTGTGCCCAGTTCTTAGAGAAAACAGCGACAATTTTGGATTGCGTGTCAGTGAAGATGTGCTTACCTCAAGACAGCACTCTCAGGTTTGTCCTTTAATCTACAGTCTTATCCTGAGACCGCTGCTGGCCAACTCACTCACTTGTCATATGATTCAGTGCCTCTACTTTATGTCTTATACCAGATTGTGACTCCAGAATTTCTAGTTGTTTTCAAATAATTTCATTCCTATGGAGGAAAACAATTCACAAGGAGGTTAAGCACTCCCTGCTGAACTGGCAGAGTCTATCCAGGATTTGTCTCTGCTAAAAACCAGAGTGCTTTGAGGAGCTATCATAATGGATGGAAGTCATGAAAGTCCACTATGCAGCCACACAACTGGAGGCTACCTCTGTTAACAGAGCTCAAGCTGCTTTGGGCTTTCTTGAGGAGTAGTTCCTACCTCCTGTACATGGAATTACATGGGAGAGCACAGGGCAATACAGAATATGACTGCACCATATGGAACTGACACAGAAGTAAGTGTTTATATATATGTGTGTGTGTCTGTGTGTGTGTATGTGCAGAACATTCAGGAAGGGTTAAAATAACCTGGTTTTCAGTAACTGTATATATGTAAGCCCCTCCAGACAAACATTATGCATCTTGCACTGTGGCTACTAAGCACACAACTCTCTCTCTAAAGGTACTGAAGAAATGATGTCATGGTAACAGCAATAGTCTAGTAATTTGTGAACCTGTCATATGCACAAAATACATAATCAGAGAATTAAGGTATAAGTGAAACAATACACAGAATTTGGTATGCAAGTAAAGGCTGGCATTCTTATAACCATAGAAATTAAACACAAACCAGGTGGATGCAAACATAGGTCCCGTAACTGTAAACCATTAGGAGTGTAAATTTACAAAACTGAGTGGTAGGTTGTTTGGAGTTTTTTGGAATTAATTGACTGTACTTCCTTAATATATTTTTTCTGCATCAAGTTTCTATCAAACTATGGTTTCTGTAGGATTAATGTTCCCTCTTATTTTATCAGACATGTTCAGATCTAACTGCATGTCATTGCCCCCCCACCTGCATCACCAAAGTGTTTTAGCCCCCCAAACTCTGCAAGCATAAGCCTTTAAGGTCATGTGCCATCCAGCACTACAGGATGGCGCACACGCTGGAGACAGGGCCCTGACCACAGCTGCTGGTATCTTCCTTAATTCAGACAATAAAAAATCCTGATTTACGGAGGCTCCTAATCAATGTATTTCAAACCTGATAATCTTTTTGCACGTATAGCACCAGTCACTTTACAGTATGAGTTGAAGAAGCGGCCGTATGACTCTTCTATTGGAATAACAACAATCAACCTCAGAAGTGAGCGGACTGGAAGAGAAAGTTCAAGCTAGTTAGTAACTTTCCATCTCACATTAACTGTAGGTTATACCCCCACTCTGAGGACTTTTCTGAAAAACTGAATTGAAGTGGCTTGACGTCATCCAAAACAGCTGCTTTTTTGTCACAATGCAACCTTGGGCTGTCACTAAATGATGATCTGTCAATTTTTCTGCCTTGGTTCTCTACTACTCATTCCATTATAATGAGACACACCATTTTTCAAGCTTTCATGGTTAGACAGCTGGACTGACTAGATCGTTTTTCTGCTAGAATAAAATGCTACTGCAACTCTCACACAGAAAAACACTGAATATCATTATGGCAGAAAACTGAATATGATAAACTGGAAAAGTTAAGATTGTTCTAAACTTCCTAATATAAAATGATCTCATGATCTAGAGAGAAGCAAGGGTAGTGCTGAAAACTGTTCTGTTCAGAAGTGTATAGGTAGTGAAGAAGAGCATGTAGTTGTTAGAATTATTTCCTTTGCTGTATTTATATACAAAGGTCATGAACAATGGAGAAGGCCAAGTTAACAGCTTATTTTATGGCATAGAACAAACTGAGGAAGTCACAAATTCAGGATTATTGTTTTTTGGTTAGCTGATCCGGATGAATGGTGATGCTTAATTTGTACTTAATCCTTCATGCTGCTGTATGTCTTTTGGAGAGTTATTTGGTGAGGGATATCAACACTAAGGTGATTGTGGAGTCATTTGAACAAAGTGCTTCAGATGAGTCTGAACAAGCACCTAAATCTACAAGCAAGTAAAAGAAAATTTATTATATGGGATGGATGGAATGGTGGTGAAAAGACTAGGACAGGGACACTGATTGCTGCATTGACTGCGAATTAACGATCTCCATAATCACAACAGCAATTGCCTAAAATAGAAATGAGATCAGATTTAAACAGTTAAGTGCTTAAAGCCTTTGCGCTCCTCATACCATTTTAATGGAAAACATTCCACTTCTGCACATTTACAGCACCTTCAAGTAAGTGCAAATGTATCATTTGCCAGCAGAATATACATTTCTGTGCTTTTCAGTGGCCAGATTGGCTAAAGAGTTCTCCTGCTTCTAACAGACATGAGGAAAAGAGGCAAGAAACAGACTCCTGCTCTCAACACTGAAGCTTCTTGACTTAAAAACTGCTTTCACCTCAAGTGAGAAAGGTTAAAAATAAATTCCGAAGATTACAAGGCATTCAGCACTCCAAAATAAAGGGCTAGATGAAAATGTATTAGGCCAGTTTTCCACTGACCAGTGTTTCATTTGCATGTCACAGGTGGGTTGAAAACTGCTCGGACTGATGGTCTCAAAAGGAAGAGATCAATGTACTGAACAGTGGGCAACAGTCCAGCTGATAGCTGGGAACAAATGGAGTACATTGGTGTCTTTACTGGGAATGCTTGTTTCATATCTCCATCACTAACAGGGATATTAATACAGAATGCACAATCCACAAATTTGCAGATTGTAGTAAATTGAGGGGGTGAATGGTGGACATACTAAACAGCAGAGATTTGATCCAGAGAGACATTGGGAGACATGAGTATTGGGCCAACAGAAAATTTATGAAGATGAACAAGAAGTACAAAGCTCCTTGTATGGGGTGGAATAGCCCCATGCATCAGTACGCCACAGGCACTGACTGCCTGAGTAGCAGCTTTGCTGAAAAGGACAGCAAATGGGTTATGTTGAATGTCAACCTGAATATAAGCCAAAAGTGCACTATCATTGCAAATGGGGCAAAGCAGGCACTCAGCTGCATTAGGAGAAGCACAGCTGACAGATTGAAGTAGGTTGTTATCCCCCTCTTCTTGGCATGGGTAAGGCTGTACCTGGAACAGTGTTCAACTTTGGACCCCCGCCATGCAAGAGGGACATGGAGAAACTGAAGATGGTTCATCAAAGGGCTGTCACGATGGGCAGGAACTTGGGTAACATACCCAAACCACAATCTGTGACTGCTGCTTCTTGTTATATTCCCTGGCACTACCAAGAGGCGCTTGGCCCTATAACCTTTGTACCTTCTCTTTCATTAGCTGTTAGATTTGATTCGTCTGTTATTAGATCACCCCTTAGTCTCCTCTTCAACAACCTTTACCAGTCCATCTCCCTCTGCCTCTCCTGTAGTGCATGTAACCTAGCCTTGGGGGATTCAGATTAGGAAAAACTTTTTAACTAGAAAAGCAATGCAGAACAGGAACAGATTATCCAGGGAGGCTGTGGCATCTCCATTCTTGGAAGTTTTCAAGACTTGGCTAGACAAAGCCACAGCTGATCTGATCCAGTATTGGTGGCAATCACATTCAAAGCCGAAGCTGGATGAGATGACTTCCAGAAGTCCAAACCAACCAACATTTCTGTGACTCTGAATAGAAGCTTGACTACACAGTCTATTCTTGATTGACTAAGACCCTTCACTGATTCATTAATTCTACTTTGAACTTGTTTGTACAAGCACAAAGAATAATTATTTATTTGGTCTACAATCACTTTTTTTTTCTGTGAAGTAATATAACACATAGACATCTCAAGTTCTATACTGCAGAACTAGCGATCTTCTACCATGAGGATTTTCTTTGCTATCTGCAACAGATATCACCTCTACTTCATCCAAAACCAGTGCCACTTCTCTGTATTCCTACATATCCTAGGGTAGCATCTGAAGTTTATGAGTCAGGTCTGTACTGACATGTCTCTTCATGACTGTATCAGACTTGCTGGAAAATAAAACAATACATTCAAGGACCAATTTAAAAAAACCTACCAGTCCAAATACAGGAACAAACAAGTGTCTCCATATTGGTCATATGATAATTTACTGGAGCGAGAAAGAATCAAAGAAATGCTTCTTCCAATGACATCTGTGGGTAGGATGGAAAAGTACATTGCATTACTTGAACCATTTTTGGTGAGTCTTTTGAGTGTTAGGTGGAATTTGCCTTTGCTGTAATACAGAGATATGATGCAGGCTAAAATCTCAGAGCAGCTTCCAAAGTTTAATTGCTTGGCTCCTTTTATATTTCAAAATCAGCATGCTAAAATATACTACAGTCTTTTTACTGCGAAGTGGACTTGAGGTTTGGAATGCACTGAAAAATGGGATCTGAGCATATGTATCAAAAACTTCTTTCAATTATGCTTGTGCATGTAAATACAACAGCACCCTGTGCACAGTACTGGCATATTCGCACAACTCTGAGGGACTGATTAAGTGTTAATAATCTGCTGCTTTGGTTTCTTCTTCTACCCACCTTCTCACAACCCCTCCTGTTTCCACTGGCAGCTGTTGAAGTGGTAAATGTCACCTCTGTGCTTGAGCAACATGGACATGGGATTCAAAGAGATCTCAGATGTGTATTTGAGCAAGGAGTACATCTGCTAACTCCCTCTACCTTTCTTTTTCTTCCATAGTGGACCTATAGCGCCTGCTCGTGTCTCTGCCTGTCTTCCTGTATCACTATCAGGATTTTATCTGCTTATTACTGATTCCAGGGAATGCTTTCTTCTTACTTTCCAATGCAACTGTCAGAGGATAATTCAGCTCTTCAAAATGTTGTGAGGTGGAGATGGCTGTAACCCTGTCTGGAGGGTGGGTGTCAGCGAGTAGCTGGAAACAGAGCATAGGACATGGGGCAATTGTGTAGGATGAAGTCTTAAAATGGACCTTTTTAAAAACAGGTCAAAATAATATTTATCATATGATTCCTCATTATGTTAAAAGGGGAGGCTGGTATCAAATCTCTGTTGATGTTTTATTTCTCTTAAGAGCTGGAGCTCATATTAGTATGTCACTGTTACCAGTTTATAGTTTTCTGCAGCCATGGTGCTGTAAAGCTTGTCAGCCACCACTTTTGAAAGAAATATTAGGTCAGCTTTGGGTTTTAAAATTTAAGAAACAGTTTAGGCAATGTATATTAGGCAATACCCCTGTTATCTATGACTAAAAAAATTGAAATATTGACGTATTTTCAGGCATGAGAGAGCTAGGAACCTTTGAACAATTTTAACATTATATGGTTTGTTTTTTAAGTGGGAGCCAGAGGCACGTATCCATCTTCTACCGTAGAAGTACTTAGACGTACATACATCTTCTCTTTTTTAAATAACTGCTCATGTAATTTGTTTTGCCTTCTAGTCAGAGTAGGCTAATGGTACATCACCTCAGTCCTTCAACTGAGTTGCTAAGCTACCATAAGTCTACTGTTTCCAGTCATGTACCCTCATCCCACAAATATGAATGGCTAACACACCAAAACAACCCTGCCCCATGAATGCAGAGCATAAGTGGAAGTCCTTAGGTAAGTGATGGCCGTGGGTGAGAGAGAAGTGTCCTTTCCTTTGTTACAACCAATGTTGCATTTTTATGACCATGTCCAGAGAAAAATCAAGCATGGAGCATTGTCTGGTTAGCTTCTGAGTGAAGAGAGAAAGCAAATGGAAAGATAAATGGGGATGAGAACAGAGATAGTGCAGAGAAAGGGAGGAGCCAGAGGAGGGATAGACAGACAGACAGCTGGAGCAAAAGGGGCAGTATCCTCCGGAGATAGCTTCTCTCTATTCTTGACAGCCTCTCCTGCCCTAGCTCCACCTAAGTAGGTGAAGGGGAGAGATTCCTGTGCCATGGGCACTTCCAGCATGGAGGGGGGTGATGAAGGAAGGGATGCTGAGTGGCTGTTTCCCTGGGATAACTTTAAAATTACACATTTCAGGCTGCAGGTGTAGAAAAATACCTTGTCTGAGGAGATGCTGCTCACCCACGTCAGTCTTTATATACATTTTCTCACTGCTATCACATAGTAGCTATGTCCTTAAGGGTTAGGTATGCCAGTCCTGTCTGTGGCAGGAGTTAGTGTATACTGGCCCAGGGATCAGGAACTAGATAATAAATCTTTTTGAATCCTGGCTTTCATTATGTCTTGATAGGAAAGTAAATCTCACCCTCTCAGCAGCAAGCTATTCTTTCATTGCAAAGATACTGCTGGTGAATGATGTTTTCCAAACTGATAAATGTGGGATTTCCTGTGCCGCAAGTTATTTTGTTTGTCTTGGACATTCATGTTTCAGTTTTATGAAGCAATCTGTCTGGGGAAAGGCTCAGAAATAATTGGCTGAGGCTCTTCTTCTGATATAGGTCTTTATAACCATAGATCTATAGCAAATCCAAACGTGAAAGTAAAATCATGCTTCATCTTGGTGCTGGGGTGTTGAATACAGATAGTTGTGCTTCCACTTGCATGCTGTATATCTGTATCTCTAGAGCTGTTCATTTTAAAAACAACTAATGCATAGAAGATGAAAAAAGTTTGAGGGGTTGAAGAAAATAGAATCTTGCATCAGATACAGGCCCCTCCATAGCCTTCCTGGTAGTTGACTGGAAATGTTCATACAAACAACTTCCTTGCAAACATTACTCTCAGGTGTAGTGACTGACTTTCCTATAGCTTCCATAGCTTTAAGACCCACCTGTACTTTAGGCTTTGTTCAGTATCTTTGTTTTTCTATCCTCAGATGCAATGCTTGAAGAGGAAACAGCAAAAAAACCTTTTGTCCCTGTCTCTTCATATTCAATTGGCATTCTTTTCCTCCTTCTCAAGGGCTTTCCCTGGCAGACTGCACACAAGCTGACTTTCAGCTCATGCCAGCTAAGCACAGGGACATCCCTCCGGATGGACTTTTAGGAGATTTATTGAAGCCTTTGTGTCATTACCATTGTATGAGCCCCATTTCTTAGAGGTTGCAACTTTCTGCCCAACAACCTAATTCCTGATGGCAACAGGGCTTCTGCAATCAACTCTATCAGCTTTTCCTTCCTGGAAATAAGATGATAAAGAAGGCTACTACCTTGGAAAAACTACTTTCTTTAGGACAATTTATTAAGCCATTTGTGACTTTGGCTCCTTGTTCTGTTTTTCGTCCTTATATGGTCTCCATTTCTTAAAAAATATAAAAAGCTTAGAAAGTATAATGCAACCTTGCAACAACACATCTTGCAAATGGACAACTATGGCATAGAAAAGTTAGCAATGCATGGGAGATCTGGGAGAGAGAACCAAGAGGAAATGAGTATTCTCTTGCTTCCTTGTCCTTTTCCTATTTTGCCGCATATACAAGGCAGAGCAACTTTGTACCACAGAAGGGGCAAGAGTAAATCACAGTAAATCACAGTCTGAAAAATAAAAAGCCAGCGGTTCAGCTGCAGGAGTTCTGTCAGATTGCTAGAACAGTTCTGTAAGAGACTGCTAATTAAAAATCAGTATTAAAATACTGTTCAGAGAAGTTAAAGAAGGGAAGCAAATCTCTGGTAGCCCATCTGCTTTCCTGTAGCTACCAGTAGCTCGTGCTGCATCTGAATCTACTGTGCCGTGTGATGTTTCAGAGATGCTCAGAATCAGCAGCCCCTCGAGTTTGTGCGGCTCCTGAGCCCCATTGGCTGGAAGGCAAAGCAGAGGCGGAGAGTGCCCTGAATATTTTTCTCCTCCACACACCATAAAACAGGCAGCCAGCATGCACTGGCTGACAGCGAGACTGGTGCTTGCAGTTTGAAATTAGTTTCTGCTCCGCAGCAGTCACTTGGGCATTTTATGTTTGCCTCTCTTAATGGAAGGGAACAAAAAAGCCTTGCAGCATACCAGTGAACTAAACAGGAACTGACCATAGGGGAGAATCTGATGCAAACTTACAGACCGTTGGGACTCTGTGACATAGATTACCAAGGTAAATGTGATGATGATCAGAAACTGCGTCTGTGAGAGGGTAAACCAGTATTTCTGAGTTTGAAACCTTATTTTGTAACAGCAGTCAAAGTGTTCTGAACTGCTGCCTGCCTCGGTGCTGGCTTATTTTTCTTTTCTTCCCAAGCTGAAAAGCCAATGAAGATTTTCAAAGGAATGCAAAAGGAGCAGGAGTTTTAAAAGCAGGAAGCTGAAAGGGGATCTCCATAAGATGAATTTCACCCAGCACCACGGGACACTCCAGCCTCTCCATTTCTGGAACCACAGCTACAAACTGCACGGAGGTGCCAGCGAGCTCAATGCAAAGGGCCACTCCTCGGGCGGCTGCTACGAGCAACTCTTTGTATCCCCCGAAGTGTTTGTGACTCTGGGCATCATCAGCTTGCTGGAGAACGTCTTGGTCATTGTGGCGATAGCCAAGAACAAGAACCTCCATTCACCCATGTACTTCTTCATCTGTAGCTTGGCAGTGGCTGACATGCTAGTGAGTGTATCTAATGGATCAGAAACTATTGTCATCACGCTGCTAAACAATACAGACACAGATGCACAGAGCTTTACCATAAACATTGACAATGTCATTGACTCAGTGATTTGCAGTTCCTTGCTTGCATCAATTTGCAGTCTTCTCTCAATAGCAGTGGACAGGTACTTTACTATCTTTTATGCCCTCCAGTACCATAATATCATGACGGTGAAGCGCGTAGGGGTCATCATCACATGCATCTGGGCTGCTTGCACAGTCTCAGGCATTTTGTTCATCATTTACTCTGACAGCAGTGTTGTCATCATCTGCCTTATTAGCATGTTCTTTACTATGCTCATTCTCATGGCATCCCTCTATGTCCACATGTTTATGATGGCTCGGATGCATATCAAAAAGATTGCTGTTCTTCCAGGGACTGGCCCTATTCGCCAAGGGGCCAACATGAAAGGGGCCATCACTCTCACCATCCTGATCGGAGTTTTTGTTGTGTGTTGGGCTCCATTTTTCCTGCACCTGATTTTCTACATTTCCTGCCCCTACAACCCTTACTGTGTGTGCTTCATGTCCCACTTTAACTTCTACCTCATCCTCATCATGTGCAATTCCATCATCGATCCACTTATCTATGCATTCCGGAGTCAGGAGCTCAGGAAAACATTCAAGGAGATTATATGCTGCTGTAGCCTGAGAGGGCTTTGTGATTTCCCTGGCAAATATTAAACTGACTGGATACGTTACCGTATACACAACATGCAGCACAGAGTTCCAAGCCTTCAGATTCTCTTTCTCAGCAGAATTTGGTTTAAATCTTTAAGAGTGATTACCTCTTTCTGTCTCCCCTCCCTCTCATCCTTCTAACCCATTCACGTGTAATTCATATTTCTGTATAATGTTTGTGATATCTGCAGTTTGTAATTTATTTGGCTGGAAAGAGAAGTAGCACTTCATACCAGTTTGTAAGTAAGCAAATAAATGTAATGATGAATGTGAAATACTAACAAACATAAGCAGCTGTATGTTCCAACTGCTAACAAAATAAATAACTTGCCTGTCTTACAGTACATATTGGCTGATACTGTCCCTTATTCTGTTGAAGTAATTATAGCTATCCATTATATTACATACAGCTCAAAATAGAGCATATGCTTCTCTACTAGTGGATTAGAGGTTCTCTAGAATTAGAAAGCAGATTTTTCATAAGGATTACTGCAACCAACGAGTTGTATTCATTCATTTTGAACTCTTTTCCTCCTACTCCACAAGCAGCAATTCTGTTCGTTGTTACAGTTATTGCCTACAACAATAAGATTTTTCAAACGCCTGCTACACAGACAATAGAATGCTTGGGTTTTGCAGGGGGCAAGGGGGTTCAAGACGATGATTGCTTTACGTCTGAGAGTACCTTTTTGCAAAGTTGAAATTGCTCCCTGGAGCATCAGTTAGCCCTGTATATATTTGCTAAACTGGCTTCCAGGTAGTCTAGCACCCTCCATTCAGCCATGAAGCAGGCATAGTATTAACATTGACAGTGCCAGCACCAATGTAAAGATTCACTGAGAGATTTACCTGATGAAGAGGGAAGTTCAGTCCGAACGTTCAGTCCTTCCTTGTTCTGAGTTTTTGTGGGGAACAAAGGCTCTGTGCTTCAGAAGAAAATACATCCTTGTTAGAAACAAGCTGCCCTCTATTCTGAAGTGTGCTGTTAGCAGATGGGATCCACTGACAGGATCCTTATGGTGGAGTCAAGGCATGTGTTAATTTGGCCTGAGAACCTCAGACCATACTGTGGAGCATATGAACTTTGTGGGGACAATGCTATCACATGGAAGGGATGCTAGCCGACGAGCCTCTAAACACATACTCTGCATCTGGCAGCCCTGTGTGTTACTGCTGCTTGAAGTCAGTTCACCTTTTCAAGCATCTAACTGATATGTTCTCAGTTTCATGTTAAAATGCCATTCTTTCCCTCCACAGCTTATGATAGGGACCTCAGGTCCCTCATTTTAGCATGTTTGGAGGTGTTTAAAGTATAAATGTGAGTACACAGGTTTCCATGAAGATGTTCCTTAACACCTCAACAATATCAGCATTTATGTAAGGGCATAGAAAAATTAATGTATTTATTACCAGAGAGTATAAAAACATAGTGGAAACAGGTAGAAGACCTGGAAAGTTATCATTTAAAAATTCAAAATTAAATGTAAAGAATAATTTAGGTTTTAATCCTGAATGCCTGATTTTTACCAAGATGAGTAGTGTATTAGTTGGAGGAGCAGTTCTATTAATTTTCTTGGAAACAGCTTGTTCACTCAAGCTGCTTATTCCTTTGTTAAAGACAGACATACAATGAAAAGTTATTCATGAGAGCCCAATGTTTGCCACCTGGGATTCTTCTACAGACAGAAGCTAATCTTTCAGTTGTGGGTAACTCTTCAGGATATCGTAAAATGTGACAACATTTGGTCCTCTGTCAAAGAGTTTGAAGGACTTAAGGTGAGTCTCAGGATCTTTAACTTCAATTTGCTTACACGGAGAGTAAGAAAGTCATTTGACTTTGTGCATCAAAGTCCTCCCGTAGACCAGAAGCAGAGAAATCAGGTCTCCTACACCCTACTCTTGCACTTGGGCCACTCCATCCACCACAGTGCTTGCAACACACCCCTGTTACCTTCTTTCAGCTTTAGTAAATGATATCACCACATGATAATGGTTGCAGTGTGGAAGATTTTGAAATATGTCTACTACATTAACTCTACTTTTCTTCTGGAGGAAACTATAAACATTTCAGTAATACATCCCCACCTGGTTCCACTGGGCAGAGAAAATAAAATGCCAAAGAAGGAGGATTAAAGCTCAAGGGGAGAAAAAAAATGAACGTATTTAAATTACTAGTCATCCAAAAATCCAATGGACTTTATTAAAGGCCTTTCCCTCTCCCAGAAGACATGATGCTAGCTATGCAAAAATGCTCTGGCAATAATGCAAGAAATTGCTGATGACAGTTTGAACAAGACACTTGATCTTTGTTTTGCCTCACTTTCTTTAGCTATTTTAGGACTGTAAATTATGATATTGGGTTCCAGATATTCCCTTTGTAGTCCATGGATGCAGACAGGGTCCAGTGGAAAGTGGCACATGAGCAAGATACTACCTTAGGTGCTCTGAACATTACCTTGCAAGTCTCTCTTTCTCCCCTTTGGCTATACAAGGCCCAGAGATTTAATCTAAACACATCTGAATCCTGAAAAGGCTGTGCTTCTGTAAATTACTTCCTGAACTCCCAGTTGATTCTTAAAACAGTCTCACTTCTTTTTGCAACCCAAAGGGAAGACAAATAATTAATTTGTATCAATGGTTTTCTTGTAGTTTCCAAAAATGGTGTATCTCTTTTGCGCATATTTGGACTAAGACTAGTCAAGACAGTTGTGACCCCATTAAGCTCTAAATTTCATTTAGAAATCTAATTTTTAAAACTAGCTTATTCCAGAGTTTTAGCAACTCTGAGCCTTCTTAGCAGCTCTTCTGTGTTTATTTTATAAAGCTAAATGTATATACATACTTTTTTAAATGGAGTTTTTAATTAAAGAGGACTCGTTCATTTCACGGTATTATCTTTTAGAGTTTAATTTATTGAAATTGCTGGCAAACCTCCTACGTAGAAAATTTTCCTATTCCCAGATACTCTGTTCCTTCCGAGTAGCGGAATCATTTTCTGTTCGCCTATAGCTCTAGCAGCTTTCCAGCAGAGAGCCATAGAAATTAGTGTTGTGAAAGATAAATAAATTCATCTAGCTTGCTGGAGAGTGGAGACAGTGCAGGATTATTTTCCACATTCGATTTGCTGGAGCTTTGTTCTTCTATCTGAAAACCTTCTAAGAAAATGAGATTTTTTTCTTTAAATATCTGGGACCCTAATCACTTTAGCACTTAGCATTTTAGTCATGTTATGTAATCATGGCACGTTCCTCTGTGACGAGGAAATGTTTTGTCTCTACTTTACAGGTATAAGGATTTACATTTTCACTTCTGCTGGAGAAAAGAGACTAATGGATTTGCTCAGCCTCCTAGAAGACAGTCTTTGCTTGAGCTGGGAATTGATGGTAGTGTTCTCCACCCTGTCTCAATAACTGGCTCTAGTATGACACACAAAATTTTTGAAGCAAATGTCTTTCTTCAAAAGGGACATTTCTTTAGCTTTGAAGTAGTTTTTGAACAAAGCAATGGACTCCAAAAAGCACTTAGGAGGCTGTAGTTGGTCTCAGTAGAGTGGATTCTGAATGATGATCCAAGGTCCCCTCTACAACTGAAACATGCTGTCATCTGGAAGCAAGGAGAAATGCACTGATGGACTTACGTGTTATTGAATGTGCAGCCACAACAATGTCTTCAGTTATGCCTTTAATAGATGTGCAGAGTACACATTATTGGTGTAACTCTAGACTTACTTTGTTGCTGTTAAACTGGTCCTATTATACAACGTGTTCATTGGGGGCTCCTTCATTCTCAAGATGAATTCTGGTAAAGAACTTTGGTCCTGATGTTATTTATAATGTACTGTATTGCTTATAGGCTTGAATAAAAATCGCAGTCTCAATCCCACTGGAAGGAGCTCTCAGAAAACATTCCTTTAGGGATTAAATCTTCACTGTTTGTCCAGAAATTACTTCAGATATTAAATTAATATTCTGATCCCTTCAATCATATCTCAAATATCCTAGGATTTTCTCTTTGGATTAAATACTTCTCTCACTTATTAAAAAAAGGAGACTTCACATGTCACAGGAACTGTCGACTGCTACTACAGATACTCACTGACATACAAGCCAGGTGATGAATTGACCTTGCTTGGCTTTTTTTTGTTTCAAATTGTTCTGTTGTCCTAGCTGGTTTTCATATTTTTGCCCACTCTGTTCACAGAAGAAGAGATTTTCAGATTTGTGGATTAAAAATCACCCCCTTCAAATTTGTAATGTAAATGTATTTATCAGTTCTACTTTTACCCATTTGTTCCCTTGCAAACATTGTTCATTTGTTTCAATGGTCCTCCTTCATGTTTGGTATATTTCTGTATTTGTGTATTTCTGGACTGCCATCAATCTGAGTTCTCCAAGTCATCCCCTGCCTGCGTGGTGGGTTTGCCTTTTGCCAACAGCAAAACCCCCACCCAGCTGCTTGCTCACTCCCCCCCTCAGTGGGATGAGGGCAGAAAATAGGAAGAACAGGAACGAGAAAGCTCATGGGTCTGGATGAAGACAAGGGTATCACCAACTACCATCACAGCTGAAACAAGCTTGATTTGGGGATAGTGAACTTTTAATTTATGGCAAATTAAAATAATATTTACTTACTGATTCAGCTAGTGGGAAACAGACAAACACTAAAATGACACCTTTCCCCCCGCCACTTCTTCCTAGCTTCCCCTTCACTCCTCCATCCCCGACTCCTCGACCTCTTCTCCCCCGAGGGGCGCAGGGGGACGGGTGTGTGGGGGCAGCCCCCGGCGGCTCCCCGCTGCTGCTCCTGCCTCCTCCGGCTGTTCCCTGCTCCAGCCTGGGGCCTTCCCCGGGGCTGCAGGGAAACCCCTGCCCCAGCGGGGGGGGGGTCTCTCCCGGGGCCGCAGGGCCATCTCTGCCGGGGAGGGGGGCCCGGAGCACCTCCTGCCCTCCTCCCGCTCTCCCCTCGGGGCTGGCAGGGCTGTTTCTCACCCCGTTTCCCTCAGCCCTTTTGCCCTTTCTTCCCCAGGCTTTCTTTCCCCGAGGCTGAGGGGCTCAGCTGTGCCCGGCGGTGGGGCCGCTGGAGCCGGCGGGAACCGGCTGGGTCCGGCCCGGGGCAGCCCCGCCTCTCCCCTCACAGCCGCCGCCGACCCTGCAGAGCCGCCTGCTCCTGCCGGCGCCCGCACCCCCTACAACATGGTAGGCGACAATATCGTAAGCAGCATTTCAGGTGAAGTCCCATTGCTCTACACATTTTAGTTCAGTTCCACAGAAAACTCCTCACCTAAATTATTTGCCTCTTTCATGTCCACAGCTTTGGAGTGTCTCTTGGTTCTTTTCCTCTGAGATGAACTAATCAACCCAAAATGTTCCCCTCTTGGGCTCTTTCCTGCTGAAGAGCTCTCACTGTAGAGCCTCAAACCCTGTTACTAGCTTCTGAATTAATGACTTCTTTGAAGATTGTACTGTTAAATCCCTCCCCTCCTATTTCCATTATTTCAATCCTCAGAATGATCCACTTTCCCTAACTGATTTTCAGATAGTCCTTTCTGTGGAAATTGCATCCAGCCTTTTACCACCGAGATCTGATCCTGACACATATCTCTTGACACAGCCCTGCGGGACCCACAGATCAGGCAGCAGCTTCTGCTGGCTGTGTAATCATAGAACGGTTTGGGTTGGAAGGTACCTTTAAAGATCATCTAGTTCCAACCCCCCTGCCATGGGCAGGGACACCTTCCACTAGACCAGGTTGCTCACAGCCCCGTCCAACCTGGCCTTGAACACTGCCAGGGATGGGACATCCACAACCTCTCTGGGTAAGCAGGGATCTGTTGTAAATCTTGCATATGTTGTGCCATGCATCAATAAAAAGTTCTTTTTATAGGTTTCCAGGTGGCAAAGAGAAAACTGAAAATCATATAGGTTTGCAATTTGCTGTACTTAACTATTTTTGAAACAAACACATTGTAGCTTATTAGAGCTTTATTCTTTGTAAAAGGCAGTGGTTGAGTAAACAAACAGAAATCCAAATATATTTGGAGCCAGTATCAGCAGAGCATAAACAAAACCCTATTCATGCAATAATCTGCATCAACCATTTTGAAGTACAGAGGAATTAAAACATATTATGAAGATAATGTTTGCTATAAAAATATCTTCTCTTGAGATAACATCTCTGTGTGGATCTGAGATTTCTTTTCATGCTAACACAGGTCATGCAGAGTTCAACACATACCTCTCAAGTACATCATAAAAAAACTCCAGCAAGCTTTCTAGAGTTGTATTCAGTACAGCCTGGAGGCTGATATATTAAAAAAAACAGTCAAACTTGGTTTTCCCCTTGAAAGGGGAGACAAAAGAAGGGGTCTGAATTAAAAAAATGAAAGCAAAATTAAATTGCTACTCTTGAGGTAATCGCTTTCCACACTTTCCCAATTTTAGCTGGGTCAAAGGAGCCTGAATGCTTTCTGGAAAGCAGGAATTGTGCAGATATCTGTCCATAGATTTAACTGCCTAAACCTGCCAAGTTCTGACTGACTAGTGTGGGTTTTGCATTAAAGCATCTTACACTGTATACAATACATTATCACTGATGTTTCTAATTATCTGGATACACATACAGCCACAGTAAAACTGGAAAAAAGCCTGGCTGTGCATGAAGACAAACACAAATAATGCATGTTTGGTAGAAATAAATCTTTACTTGTTATCCTGAAGCTTTTACTGGGGAGATGAGGTGGGTGTCATTGCTTTCTAATGATTATTATCTTCAGCTTCACCCATGGAAATGCAATGCTCGCAAGTAATTCAGCCAGCCTCATTTTCCCCTCTAAGACAAAATGATGCTGGTTTTCAGTAAGAATTGCCTCCAGGCCAAATAGGATGGTATTCCATGCAATATTGAAGTTATCACTGGTATAAACTCATCTTACTTGTGAACTGTGTACCAGTGCACACCAGCATCACTCAGTTTGGGACTATTCATCACCTACCAACTGCCCAAGGCAAAGGATTGGGATAGCAAATCCGTGAGGGGTCAGCTGAAGCAAGAGATGACCCATCATTATTGCTTCCTCTCAGACTTGAAGATCTGCTGGCATATCAAGAATGCAATACCCAACAGCAGGGCGATTCAAGGGAGGTTTAACTATGGATTTTGACTGTAAATTTAGTTCTGGCCTCATGGAGGATCCATATCTGTGAAGCTTCCATCATTCCTGCAGGAAATCCCATATTTCTCACTACCTCAGTGGAACTAGGTGACCCAGGCTGTTCCCTTCCCTGAAAGCAGAAAATAGCATTTGGCTGGCTCAGAAGAATGGGACACTGGTAAAAACTCAGAGGTAAAATCTGAGTAACCTAGTTTGACATCAGTTCAAGTTATTTGCTAAAGATGTTTTCATGCTTTTACAGGCCTTGTTATGGGCCATGTTTCAAATATATCTTTATACCAATAACATCAGAGCTACTGTCCCAGTAAGAATTTGGTCATTAGTAAGATATCTGCACTAAAATGAAAGGAGTATGGAATTTTATACACCATATGCACACCATACGACATGTGTATTTTTAGCCAAATTTTACCTAAGTTTTCAGAAGGCTTTACCTACTTTTGAATACCAGCCCAAAAGAACTTAAAATCTCTGATTTTGGATGCCACAAAGTTAGGATCCTTTGTGTATCCAAATATTCTAAATACTCAAATATCCTTTGGGTATCCAAATATTGTGGTCACTTTATGAAATCTCAGTCACCTCTGCCACATGTGGTGCCTTAGTTGTCAAATACAGAATTATTAATTGCGCACCATCTGATACATTTCCCGCTTGAAGAGTCCCTTGATCTCAGCTATTTTAGCTCTGAAAGAAATGTTGTGATAGGCTGCGTAGAACTGAAATGGTCGTGATGCTTTAGACCACATAAATTGATTGCATGTAGATATTGACAAACAAGACCATGGACACTAATAGGACTAAGAGCTCATTTTTTCCTTCAAATAATTGTAATTTTTTGATTTGTCTGTGGGAGTAAAATCAATGAGGTGAATAAGATGCTGTCTTATTAAATGAAATTTAGTTAGAAAGGGGCTTTTTGAGGCAGGGTGTAGGATTGTTGTTTTAGTTTCAATGAGCCAAACATTGTTTTCTGAAGAAAAAACAATTTCTCGGGCAGAAGAAGTTGCAAACGGGCCATAGAGAAGTGATATGTTTGTACTGTCTTACTATAAAATTAACAGATATAAGTACCTGCTGAATATTGTACTTCAGACCTGGACTTCTACTTTTACATTCTTTTCAAATACTGTGACTAGTGAATTAACCCTTCCCCTAATAAATTAAGGGGGTTGTCCATAAAAAGATGCATGGCAGGGAAAAGATAGAAAAGGAGCAAACTCTTTCTCCCAATGGAAGCAATAAGGGACACTTTATGGAGCTGATTCAAGCAGGATTCAGAAGGTATGATGGAAGCTGGCTGTAGACTCTGGGAAACTTACTGCCAAAGAGAGCTGTGGATGCTAAAAGTGTATATGGTTTCAAGGAAAGACTACCCCAACTGTTGGGAGAGAAATCCAATGAGTGTTACTAACGGCACACATCCACATACAGCTCAGAAAGTCTATGAGCTGTAAATAACTAGAGATCAGAGAAGTATTATGAAGCAGTGTCATACACACTTACTGCCTTCCCTAGCCAGTTTAAGGGCATACTCTTCCTGTTGGTTTCCCAGTTAGAGAAGCATTCTTAACTAAACGAAATGTCACTTCCCATCACCTAAAAAAAAAGAAAAAAAAGAAAAGGGGAGGGGGAGGTGTAAAGACACAGACCTGGGGAAAGCCAAATGATTGTTGGAGATAACAAAGAATGATGAAAAGGTGAGGACTGGAATGGATCAAAAATGTAAGTTATGAGGGACTGGAGACACACACGAGCAGAGTATCCTGACTGTGCCTACCACTCCCCCTTAGGTTTCCTAGTGCAGTTAAGGAAGGTGTCAAATGATGTTTTGGCCAGAGATGTGACTGGGGGAGGGAACAGAAACAGGCTACACCATCACCGGGTCACCTCCATCAGGCTTTTTCCTCTTGTGCTGAGGACAGCTAGCATGGTGAGAAGATTGGCAAGAACGTGGCTTGTGGGGACTTGGATGGACACTGCTTGAGGTAGGATAGCTTCACATTAACCCCATATGGACAATGCTATACCCTGATATAGAACAACAATGGCTGTTCTCAGAAGCTGCTTTCATATAGGAATTCATCTGATGTCCTGATATGGAGCTGCCTGGAAGATGAGGCCAGTGGCCAGTTTGCTTACTTATGTTTTAAGATATGCAGGCAGCATAAAATGCATAAACCAATGTGTGTGTATGTATGTGTGTGTCTCTTTGGTTGATAACCCCCTCCCCAGCTTCTCCTGGAGGAAGCGCTGCTGCCTGGAAATAACCAGATGCCCAAAACATTTCTGTGGGTTTCCCTTGTGGCTGCCTTCACGCCAGTGAGATCCAGACTCATTGCCACTTCTGCTCCTCTCCCTTGACATTGCTGCTTCTGGGGAGAGCTCACTTTTGTCCTGGGCTGCCTGACTACCTTCTGTGCTCTTGCTAGGCCTCCCAAACTAAGTTTATCTCCCTCCTAACTGGGATATACACACATCTCCTCTGTCAAGTTGACTTCTGATCCAAATGAGCTGTCATTTGCCAATAAATAGCTCACAACTGTGGCAGTACTTTTTTACATGCTAGAAATATTAAAGCAGTTAGTGACACTTTCTTTTATGTGTGTTATCACTGGGCATTTGAGTTTGCAGTCACAGAGATACATTAGGAAGAGCTACTGCTCCGAATTTATGTATTCAAACATTGCCAGCATAGCCACCTGTCACTGAATTAATTATATTTGGTGAATGGTTTCAATGGTTCATCAATCATGGAGCTTGATCTTAAACATGGAAGGCTCAGCTCACCTGCTATCTTCATCCATCTTTTGCTTCAACCTCGAGATTGCTATTCAAATGGTGTGATGCTCAAGGGATACAGCTTTAGATGCTCAATGGAAAAGTTTAGTTTATTCCAAACTGAGTTTCATTTTTAACTGTCATTTAGAAGGATGGTCTGAGCTCAGGAAATCCCAAGAAGGGATGCTCAGGGAGATGAGTGCTTCTCTGTGCATCTGGGTATACAAAGAAAAGCAGAGTTTTGAATTTGTCTCCTGAGGTACAGCCTTCCCCTCCCACATGGTATTATGGGTACAGCAGTGTAGCCAGTGAGTGCCTTGCAAGACACTGTGAAAATGTGTCTTCATAAGGCCTCAGCTTTCCTGCAGGCCATAGAAAGAAGACGTAAAACACATTCACAGCCTTTGTTACCTTTCTATGTTGCCCTAAAAATAAGGAACTAACTTTCTTGTGGAAAAATATAATTTATTACAAAATCATTAAGACCATATTTAAGGCAGAAGAGCTCCTCTTGGGCTGTATTTCTTGCCTTCTGACATTTAGTTTCTTAACCTGAATGTTGTACTCGTCATATTTTCTTATCCTCATTCCCCTAAAGAATATCAGTTAAACTTCCTAATTTGCTGTATCTGCTGTCTAAAGCAGGAATTAAAAATGCAGACAGAAAGTATGATGTGTCTTTGGCATCCCTCTGTTCTGTTGCAGTGCCTTTACTGATGACAGAAAAATCTCAGCTGCAAACATTAATTTCCTAATGATGACAACAGGGACAAGAAAAGACTCATTTGTATATGAATTTTCACTCATTTTCTGGTTTATAGGCATAGTACATCTTCTTGTGATTTATAACTTCTTTTTTAACGAAGGACCAGCCTCAAAAAGATTGGATGCAATTTAGGGAAAAAATCAACTAAACTCCAATTCAGCACAATAATATTGCTTATTTAAATCTGACAGCTACTTAGACTCAAAGTGAACTGCTAGCTGTACAGTAAATACATTCATTCTGGTAATACTAAAGAGCTGCACTTCTACAAGATCTCATTACAAAGACAGCATATCTTTTGGCTCACATTCTTAGTTTCTTGGGTGACATCTCCAGACTCTTCCATCATTCAACTTGTGTTGCCCTCTCCAAGCTCTACATCTGTCAGAAAAGGAAAGGTGGCCACCTCCTCAGTAGGTAACACTGGCAACACTGTGTGTTCTTGCTGTGTTTCCTGACTCACAACAGAAAACTTCTCAAGCACAACCCTTGATTCTTGACGCAGCTGTCGATGCTGTTTTATATGCCAAAGACACAGTAATAGTTTATTGAGTTTGCCATTTAGGTCAGGGGTTAATTCCTCTTTCAATTATACCTCTGCAATTCAAATGAAATAATGAGAACTAGCAACATTTTTTAGCAAAGAAACTGATTTTTAAAATCAGTTTGAGAAAGAAAATGTGTGAGGATTCTTTTTTTTTTTTTTCCTCTTTTTTTTTTTTTTTTCCACAGGCCAATAGCCAAAAGATTAGGCTGGTTTTAAAACAATCCTTCCAGAAGAGACCATGCAGTTCCTTCTGAAAATGTGCTCCTTTTGATAATCTTAGCTGGCATCTCTAAGTGACTGAAAGGAACTGCACTTTGGTGATCTAGGCAATGAATGATTTTCACAGCTTCCTATCCCATGAGGTATAATACACAAAGCATTTGTCTCTGAAATTGGGCAGGTTTATCAGCTCCTGAGGGACCTTTCAGTTGTTCTTTCAGGCTATTACTATGCTTCAGAGGTCACATAATGCTTTGACACTACCGGTCCAAATAGCTTAAGATGAGCTTTTGTGCTTCCATTTATTGTTGCTTTATAATAGGAATCACAGACAAAATTTAGTTCCAAAGTGAATTCTAAGATTAAATGGCCTGAAGTTAGTAAGAATTTCAGCTTCTGAAAGGGTTGATACATAAATATGTTAAACAATTAAGGCAGTATGAGCAGAGATACTTTAATCTCTTGTGCTAGCAACAGAGATTCAATTTAAAGGAATTTACTTAGAGTTTCTTGTTAAAAAGTACTGAAGTTCAGCAGGTGCTAACTTTGATAGGTACAGAAAAATAGAACATTAGAAATAAGCAGAAAAGCAGCAACATTTCTAGCTATAGATAGTTTAATGATTGTTTCTAATGAGAACCTGGCTTCTAATTACATGAAAAATGCCCTTCACTGAAATCCGTCCTCAGAATTAATATTAAGAGAAAGATTATGTCACTTGATTCAGGAAGCAGTACCCTTTTTTTTCAGAATGTTATTTGCACTGCTTTTACTGATTGATTCACTTGGCTGTCATTAGCATCCATGTTTTCTTTGTTACTATATCTGCAGCATTTCAGGGTAGAGACCTTACATGCATTTTAGTATAAAACCTTCCCAACATACTCCCAGGTGCTAACCACAAGCATATCAATAGAGCCAGAAGTGGAAAAGTAGGAAATACATTTCAGTTCTCAAGCATGTCCTTTATTTCTTAGATTTTTGGCCAGAAAATCAGTGCAGTTTAGAACTTTTGCTACAACATCCCTATAGAATTGCATTGTTAACTAGAACAAGTCTGCAATAGATTATTTTAAGTATCTTGCATGAATCTTGAATTGTCCCAAAAGCGTCATCAATTTAAATTTGTTCTCATCCATTTTTGGATATTGAAGTCTTTGACAATTTTCAAGCATATATGAGGTTTTTTTGGTTTAATACAAACTTTTCCTCCCTGCCCAGCCCCAGAGGAGTGAGAGCTTTGCAAAACTTTCCTAGCAATACAGCAAATTCCTCAAATGATCCCACAGAATCATAATGACCTCTTTCAAGTGATTTAGCATTCCTTGTGTCCCATTTCGTTGTCTGTAAAACAAAATTTAAAAAAGATTAACTGCTCTGCAAGTCTATTGAGAATTTTATGTTATTTGATTTCATTTAAAGAGGAAATATTTATGTTACACTAGCTCCTAAATCCTGCAACCATATTGGATTCCACTGTACTAAGTGCTTTACAAAGGTGTGATAGATGCCATCTCAAAGACTTTCTAGATTAATAATACCTAGATCATTTGGTGAAAGATTCTACATAAAAGCAAAGTAGTTATTACCATTGCTGAAACAGTGGAAGCTGAATTTCTTTTGTATGTTATGCTATTGCAATCATTTCCCAGGAAATGAAAGTAATTTCTCTGAAAGGCGAGTATCTCCCTCTCACCCCTCCCTCTCCCTGTTTCAGGAATCTCTGGGGCTTTGGGGATGGGAGCAGTTCATTAAAGCATTGGCAGGGAAACCCTAAGAAGACTTCTTTTTTTAATGATAAAAGTCAGAATGTTTCATCTTTTCATACTAATGCATTGTGGAAACTGATGAAAAGGAATATTGCTCTCTGCTTATCTTTAGTTTTTGAGGGGCATTTATGCAACACTTGTAGAGGAGCAGTAGTAGGAATACCAATATATATTTAGAGATTACAAACCTCCTTGTGAAACTCTCTAGTCCGGTTCTGGTCCCTTTGAAGTGGATAGGAAACCTGAGCTGACTTCTGTGAAGTCTGGATTTCACCTCTGACATTTAAATGTCACTGTTGTTCACATATAGTTACTGGGAATACAGAAAGTGCATTATGGAATGGAAATAACCTTTGCACTAAGATTGTTTTTCTGAATTGCAATATTCTTTGATGACATCCCATATTTTTTCCTTTTCTTATTAATGTCAGAGTGACCACTCGAAAGACCCCAAAGGTCCAGGTGCTATTTACACAAATTTCTACATGATCACAAAAATAAGATTCTAAACACTCATCAGAAAGCTCTGCCTTAACCTTCCTTTATCTCTTTTTCTTCACATGATTTATTTTTCCCCAAGAAGTTAGGCTGTATGTTGTTCTTTCCTCAGTAATTGTTCCTCTAAAATTTTCTCCCATTTTCCTGTGCGTCCAACTCAGAGGTTTCCTTACCTGGGAGGAGCTAGGCATGCTTAGCTGGAAAGCATGGTGCGGTGGGCAGGAGGGAAACATTGCAGCTACGGGAATATAAGGCTTAGAAGTGTCATAGGAAGAGATGGCATTTGATACAGTTCAGGTGTGATGGAAAGAGGGGTGGGTTAGGTTTTGTTTGTTTGAATCTTTTTCCTTAAAGGTGCAGAGGGAATAGTGCAAACAGTGTTGCAGCTCAGTAAGGTACAGAAAGTTGCTGGAAATGAGAGTAAGTATGGGGAAAAGTAGGAGGTACTTCACTGCAAGTTCTTTTACTTTAATGTGTCTTGTGTAGCAGACCTCTGCGTTCTCTATGCCAAAAGTTCATTGTTTGAAAGTGTGATAAAGGGAACACTATCTTCAGAGACTGAAAGCTTCCCATAAAAAAAGGGGCAGATAACACCACTTCAAAGCTCTGGCTAGCTGTTCACACAAAGCTGCCCGCCACAGTCTACTTGCAGCTGCATAAGCCCAAGTGAGGGGAGAAATTTTCACAGTTATAGCTGGCTAAATTTTTTATGAATTCTTGGGTTTTAGTTAAAAAATAAATATTTTTCTCTGTCAAATTCTGTAAGTACATTAATGTTGTTCTACTTTCATCGCCTCTTATGATCTAAGGTTTACCTGAAGTTTCTGGAAAAAAGATTTCCAGTGCTTGCCAGAAAAAGAAGGCGTATTTTTCAAAGCAGAGTTTCCTATGAGATTAGAAAACAAAACATTAAGCAATGTTTCAGGATTCAAAGCTGAATCTTCAGACAGCACCAATGAATATGAAGTATCACAAATGCACATCCTTACTGGCCAGTTGGGAGGTTCTTTCAGATAGTTTCAATACGTTCTTATTTCAAACAGGTGAAATGTTAAATTTTGAACACATTTTCTATTAAGGGAATCCTATGTTACATGACATTGCAATATAATTTAGAACCACTTCTAAAAATGTCTGGATTTCTCATGAATAAGCTAATTTCCTGCTTGATTTGAATAAGCTGACTTTACTAGGGTTAATTTATCTCAGTATGTCTTTATTTAAAAAAAAAGTTGCTTTCTTTTGTTACTTATAATACTTCTGAGGTAATAGAAAGTTGATACCAAAGGAAAATAAATGCAATCCATTAGGTTCCCTATATTAGCTTTGTTTATTACTATAACAATATATAAATAAAGGAAATATTTAAAAGTTTTCTAGACTGGGAAAAAACTTTGCAGCGAAAATCTAACAGGTGTTTAAGGCATTGTTCATTGTGCTTTTAATGTGTAAGTACAAAAGAAACGTTTGGTGGAAATAGGTAATCTGTGAGTATGTACAAGAATGAATATTATGTGTAGTAAGGTGTCACTGAAGTGTACTGCAAGAGAAAGGCTTCTCTTCTTTTTCTTATCTTCCCATTGACTGTTTGAATTCTCTTGACTTTGCTGGCTAATTAATGATGATTGCAAGTGTAGCTTCTTAGTCTTGGCCGCGAGGGCAGTGGAAACAACTGCCTACGCAGAGAAGGCATGGTCTGGCTTAACTGTAGTAAAATGGGCTCTAAGATCTACTGCTTTTAAAAGAGAGGTCTACAGTACCACTAAACTTAAGATAAACGTGAACCAGTATGACCCTTTGGCGCAACACTAGGGAACAATAAGCAACTTCTGTTCTAGACAGGATGTAGATTTTGTAAATGTAAGATGTATGTAAATTTTTACTTATTACAAACTGCATAATCTGAGATCTTTAAATTAAAATGAAAATAAGGATTCAAAAGCTTCAAATTATACCCTGAAAATGGATCTAGCTCTCGGTAAGTGAAATACAGTCACAAATATTATCTTGTTCTTATGACAGCAATAAATCTTCTGTGTCAATCCAATTAGGAAAACTCAGGTGTGTTACTAGAGCTTAGGACCACATACCAAAGTCTGTCTCCATGTAACTGGGATGTTTGAGACCTGTTTTGTTTGGGTGCTAATTAATTTTCTAGCTACAGGTTTACTAACTTACTGTAGAGATTTGGCAATTGCTTTTTATTTAGAACAAAATTCACAAACATAGAAACTGGGTATTGTTCATATTGCTTGCACAAAGGAGAAATTAAGATGGAGTAATGACATCTGAAGTGCTTTTGCATGATCTTAAGCATGTTGCAGAAGTTTGTTTTAGTCTTCCTAATCCAAACCCAGAATTTCATTGAAGTCTTTTTAGCTTTTTTTTTGTTTTTCTTTTTGCCTTGCAATCTCATCAGATCCTTCTACCCAGAGCTGATCCTACCTATTATTTTCCTGATCCTCCTCTTTAATCAAAGTTTTCCTGTCTATGACTTCCAAATGTCTTTGTATGTTATCTTTCAAGTGATTCTTGCTACTGGTTCTCAAATGTACAGACTGTCTGACAGGACAGCTGCTCTAAGTTTCATGCATGCTCTCTGAAGCTTCCCTGCATATGAAAATGTGCTGCTTAGTACTCTAAGGAGACTTATGATTTCATTTATTTCTGAAAAGAGAACAGCGTGCAGCAAAGTCATTGGCAATTTGAAGTCTGGGGTGTTAAGCAGAGATCTGGCTGGAGGGGCTGGGAGAGGAAGAGGTGTTTGCAGAAGAAACTCTGAATCATCTGCTGAATATATTGGAAAGCATTTTAAAGATCAAAAGACTATGGGCAATTAATTAATATTGTGATGGGTTGACCCTGGCTGGACGCCAGCTGCCCACCAAAGCTGCTTTATCACTCCCTTCCTCAGCTGGACAGGGGAGAGAAAATATAACAAAAGGCTTGAGGGTCAAGATAAGGACAGGGAGAGATCACTCAACCAATTACCATCACGGGCAAAACAGACTCAAGTCAGGGAAATTAATTTAATTTATTACCAAACAAATCAGAGTAGGATAATGAGAAAATAAAAACTAAATCCTAAAACACCTTCCCCCCCACCTCTCCCTTCTTCCTGGGCTTAACCTTACTCCCAATTTTCTCTACCTCCTCCCACCAAGTGGCACAGGGGGGCGGGGAATGGGGGTTGTGGTCAGTTCATCACACATTGTCTCTGCCATTCCTTCCTCCTCAGGGGCAGGACTCCTCACTTTTCCCCTGCTCCAGCATGGGGTCCCTCCCACGGGAGAAAGTTCTCCACGAACTTCTCCAGCGTAGGTCCTTCCCACAGGCTGCAGTTCTTCACAAACTGCTCCAGCATAGGTCCATTCCATGGGCTGCAGTCCTTCAGGCACAGACTGCTCTAGCATGGGTCCCCCACGGGGTCACAAGTCCTGCCAGAAAACCTCCTCCAGCATGGGCTCCTCTCTCCACAGATCCACAGGTCCTGCCAGGAGCCTGCTCCAGCGCAGGCTTCCCACGGGGTCACAGCCTCCTTCGGGCATCCCCCTGCTCCAGCGTGGGGTCCTCCCTGGGCTGCAGGTGGAGATCTGCTCCACCGTGGACCTCCCTGGGCTGCAGGGGGACAGCCTGCCTCACCATGGTCTTCCCCACGGGCTGCAGGGGAATCTCTGCTCCGGCGCCTGGAGCACCTCCTCCCCCTCCTTCTGCACTGACCTGGGGGTCTGCAGGGTTGTTGCTCTCACATGTTCTCACTCCTCTCTCCAGCTGCAGTTGCACAGTTTTTTTCCCCCTTCTTAAATATGTTATCACAGAGGCGATACCACCATTGCTGATGGGCTCAGACTTGGCCAGCAGTGGGTCCATCTTGGAGCTGGCTGGCATTGGCTCTGTTGGACACAGGGGAAACTTCTAGCAGCTTCTAACAGAAGCCACTCCTGTAGAACCCCTCCACTATCAAAACCTTGCCACGCAAACCCAATACATTCCACCCGTCACCTCTGTGAATCACATGTTTAAGAAATACCATTAAAATCCACTTTCATCACACAATCTTCACAAACTTCACTCACACCAACAAAAAGAATTCCCCACACCAAAATCAAAATAACATCATCACAACACTGAACAAAAGTGGACAATTTACACATAATCCACCACTTGTCCCTTCACCACAATTGCAACAACATATGTTCCCCACAATTATTCTGCTCTTTGCTCTCTAGCAATGTTCAGTCCTTGTTTTGCCCATTACCTCTCCCAATTACTATCCTTATCTCAAACTCCTCATGCCCCATGTTGAGTACCAAAAAGGACTGTGGTGGGTTGACCTTGGCTGGATGCCAGGTGCCCACCAAGATGCTCTATCACTCCCCTCCTCAGCAGGACAGGGGATGGAGAAAATAAGATGGAAGAAAACTCATGGGTCAAGATAAAGAAAGTTTAATAAAGCAAAAACTGTGTGCAGAAGCAAAGGAAAACAAAAGATTTATTCTCTACTTCCCGTCAGCAGGCCATGTCCAGCCACTTCCCAGGAAGTAGGGCTTCAGTACGCGTAGGTTGCTCCAGAAGACAAACTTCGTAGCCTTTATTGCTAAGCAGGCATCACATGGTATGGAATATCCCTTTGGCCAGTTTGGGTCAGCTGTCCTGGCTACATCCCCTCCCAAGCTCTTGCCCAGCCCCAGCCTGCCGGTGAGGGGGAATGTTGGAGAGACAGCCTTGATGCTGTGCGAGCACTGCTCAGCAGTAGCCAAAAACTGGTGTGTTATCAACACCTTTCTAACTACCACTACAAAGCACAGTGCTATGAGGGCTGCTATGGGGAAAATTAACTCCATCTCAGCCAAACCCAACACAAATACCTAGGGAAAGGACTGAGATCAGGGCAAATCTTTTACTAAATGTTTGTCTTTCACTATCTTAATAATTATCTATCTTAAAGGTTTCAAGTAATACTTTGCATTAAAAGCATATCAGTCTGCAGACTTTTTGAGTGTCTGCTTGACTATTTATAATGTTCTTTTAACACAAAAAAGTAAACCAGAGGGCAGTTGCACAGTGTGCAAAGCTAATGACTAACAGTGGAGATTCAGCTAACTTTAGACTTTTAAAAGTTAGGTCTGTAGACTAAATTACTCATCTGTGGTTCCCTCTTTGGCAGAAGAATGAGAGAAAGGTGCCTCTGAAGGCTAACCGATCCCATTTTCAGCTAGACCTCTGCAGATGTTATCTAGAAATCCCTGTCTGACTTCATTATCTAGTCTCAGGCTCCCTCTATAGTCAATTTGCCTGAAAGCTGGGAAGTTCAAGACTCTCTTAGATCCAGTAAACAGAACAGGTATCACCGGCAAGCGGGCATGAGCCATGTGTCACAATGCCCACTGTTTATCTGAATTCAGAACTGGTCATCTGAAATGCAGTCATTCTCTAAAAAAAAAGTCACCCAGAGCTGGGGCCTCCGGCTGTATGATGAAACAAAAATTATAAACTCTGTCAGAAGGTTGACTGAAGGAGCAAGAATTCAGATATACTTATTGCTTTGTCTAGATGGAAGTCTGCATGCTGCTCTGCTCAACCTGCAGGATATTTGGGATGCTTTTTTACATGGCCTGTGTCTCCCAGTGAGCTAAAGAATGTGACTTTTGGGGTTGAGATTTTGCATTAGAGGCCAGGTACCTTAAGTAGGGTGGTACAGGCCTCTACTGTGTTGATCCCCTAAGGGCCTGCTGGAGTCTGAGAGCCAAGGAATTTAATTATCTGCTGAGCAGAGCCTGAGCTTCATCAGCTTTCAAATGAGCAAAATTTAATTGAGAATATTCCATATGCAGTGAAGGAGCAGAAGAATCAGACTAGAAACTCTGTACACAGCAAAGCTTCCCAGACATGATGAGTGGGAGTGAAATGACTCTGGAATTATTGTATTTTTTTTAATTTGTTTTTCATCAGCTTTTGAGTTCAGACACGTATTATGTCATATGAACCAGAAAGTGAGTCTTTTCTGCTTGTATCAGAAATTGTGTGGCCAGCAGGAGCAGGGAAGTGATTGTCCCCCTATACTCGGCACTGGTGAGGCCGCACCTCAAATACTGTGTTCAGTGTTGGGCCCCTCACTACAACACAGGCATTGAGGTGCTGGAGCGTGTCCAAAGAAGAGCAACAAAGCTGGTGAAGCACAATTCCTATGAGGAGTGGCTGAGGGAACTGGGGTTGTTTAGCCTGGAGAAAAGGAGGCTGAGGGGAGACCTTATCGCTCTCTACAGCTACCTGAAAGGAGGTTGTAAAGAGGTGGGTATCAGTCTCTTCTCCCAAGTAACAAGCTATAGAACAAGGCAAAATGGCCTCAAGTTGCACCAGGGGAGGTTTAGGTTGGATATTAGGAAAAACTTCTTCACCCAAAGGGTTGTCAGGCACTGACTGGAACAGGCTGCCCAGGGAAGTGGTGGAGTCACCATCCTTGGAGGTATTTAAAAGAGGTGTAGACATGATGCTTAGGGACATGGTTGAGTGGTGGGCTTGGCAGTGTTAGGTTAACAGTTGGACTTGATGATCTTAAAGGTCTTTTCCAAACTAAATGGCTCTATGATTCTGTGATGTCTTTCTGAACATCATTGCCACTTGGTAAACAAAAGTCTGTGTCACTGAAAACTGTAGTCTTTGTTCCACTACATGTGCTAAAGTCCCCAAAAGAACGTGGGCAAAAAGTCACCCCAGAATATTTTTACCATTTCTCACCATTAACTTAGCTTCCTACAGAATTTGGATAAACACCAAAGAGGCAGCTGGGATTAGTTATTCATTGGTAGAAAAGTAAAAACACTATTTTCTAGACAGGTATTATGTAGTTCATACTTATGCTTTAGACCAGAGGGGAAAAGATAATAAAGAGAGCAGCAGCAAAGCATGATAGTTGAATAGTAGAGTATCTCTGTATTTTGGGAATGGGACAGCGCTGTTTGAAAACTTCAGTCATAATGCACAGGCGCAGAGATGCATATGGGGTTGAAACAGCATGCCTTGACAAAGCTCCATTTGGCACAAAATACAGCAGCTGGTTGGTAGCTACAATCAGATTCCACGGGAAAGTTTTGCACTGGCACCTCTCTGAACACAGAGGTATCGCAAGGTATTTGCTGTGAGACCTCCTGAGACTGACATGAATTACCTCAGAAGGTTGTCCTCCAGCTGTGACCAGGACTTTTGGGGGCATCAAGTCTTACTCCAATAACCTGAGGTAAGGATATGTTCAGTGTAGGAGACAGCAATTTCAGAGGAAGTTTATCTAGACTCCAGAACATATTCCAGTGAAAGATTAAGAGTAATCTTTGAACTAAGTACTTACAGACCTAAACGTAAAATGAAGATAATTTAATTTTCTTGTTTGCTTCTACATTCATGAAAAGAGATCTATAAATTTATCAAGCTACATTTCCTGCTGACTAGAAAGCAAGAAAAACACCCAGAAGCTATTGCAAGTACAGGGTTTTTTTAAGAACATGAGGAGATCTGAAAAGATAATGGTACAGACCATAGGAGAGAAACAACAGGATTGGCAAATGGCTGTGGAGAACTCTGAAGACAAAGGTTGAAAGTACTTTATGGAGACAAATGAGAATCATGAGCACCCTTAACAAATAATTTTTTTTATTTGGATTTTTAGTGGAGGTTTTTTAGCTCTCTTTTACTTAAAATCTTTATATTGAACTATGCATATAGTCCCTGGACTTCCAAACCAGCAAATTTCTTTGAGAGTGGGGACAGAAAAGAGGTTAATTGGAACTTTGCCTTCGGTTTCCATATTGACACTAAGTGTACGCTTGTGCTTCCTGCTTTTCTGGAGTGCTGCAGCTTTTTATTCTAAGCTCATTGATGGTAGTTCCGGCACCATGGTGCATGTCTCTCTTCAACTCAGGTGAGAAGTGACTATTACGTTAAAACCTTTGATGGCTCCACTCTTATATCTGCTTGCTAATGCAATCATTGTCTCTTCTGCATCATCTCTCTCAGACACACACTTACTTTCTGGGAAGTGGGATATTCTGGTAGGTGGGGTGAGAGGGTTTTTCTTATCCCAGGTCTTCCAGGGTCATTCCTGTGCCCCTTGCTAGGGATTTTCCTGTCAGTAGTGCTCCAGGTTTTTGCTCATCCACTGGCCCTTCCTGTATCAGAGCAAGAAGTTTGGTGTTCCTCTCTTTCTATCAGTGGGTGGGTCTCCTTTCTGGTAAAGCTCCCGCTGTGTAAATGGACTTTATGCTAGTATAACACTTATTGTTTCATTGTTTCTTTCAGTATTTTTTTCCTATAAAACTTGCCCACTTGCATGAATGTGGGTAAGAGTGTGTAAGAGTTCAAGAATAAAAAAAGCCAAAAAGAGGTATAGCGTGGTGGCTCCCACAAGTATTTTGTATACTCTGTTACTGCATGTGCCAGCTCTCACTTGTGGGCTGAGATGCGAAATTGCTGTGGGAGAATGAAACATCTTGGCAGAGGTCTAGAGCTTCTCCCTCATCTAGAAGGGGAGCAGGCATGAGATTGAGTCTGATATGTAAAGTCATTATGATTAATAGCTAATATCCTGTGCATTACAGGAAAACAATTTTGTAGCTGTAGATTCAGAAATCAATTTGGGGATGTCATGTTTTAACCCCAACTGGCAACTAAGCACCACGCAGCCGCCCACTCACTTCCCTCCCACCCAGTGGGATGGGAGAGAGAATGGGGAAAAAAAAGTAAAACTCGTGGGTTTAGGTAAACACAGTTTAATAGGACAGAAATGAAGAGAATAATAATGACAATAATAACAATAATAAAATGTCAATAATAACAATAAAAAAATTGGAATATACAAAACAAGTGATGCACAATGCAATTGCTCACCATTCACTGATCGATGCCCAGTTAGTTCCCGAGCAGCAATCCCCTCCCAGGCCAATTCCCACCAGTTTATGTACTGGACGTGACGTCATATGGTATGGAATATTCCTTTGGCCAGTTTGGGTCAGCTGTCCTGACTGTGTCCCCTCCCGAATTCTTGTGCCCCTCCAGCCTTCTCGCTGGCGGGGCATGAGAAGCTGAAAAATCCTTGACTTAGTCTAAACACTACTTAGCAACAACTGAAAACATCAGTGTGTTATCAACATTCTTCTCATACTGAATTCAAGACATAACACTATACCAGCTACTAGGAAGAAAATTAACTCTATCCCAGCTGAAACCAGGACAGGGGATAATTTTGGTCTCTAATTTATCAATAGATCAAGGCTGTAATTCTGTCCCATGCTCTTTTTTGTTTCTGTTGGTAAAAGGGTGGATAATAATTGACCCAGACTGCTTCCCTGAGTATTTCCAAAACACAGTAGAGTCCTTGAAGGGTTGATAAAAGGGCTTTATAGCCAGATTTCTCACACACCTACCAGCACTGCACAGGAGCAGAGAGGAAATGTGATCGGTATGCTCAAGATTTGTTTGGACCATTGAGATTTATTGCTAGGTAGAGCTTCTGAAAATTAGAGCCACCAGGAAGCCTGAGTAGACAAAAATATCAGTGAGCCATAGATTTTCCTTGCAGCATCTCCCTGCTGGATCTCTAAAGTACCTTTCCTATCGAGGCATTCTAGGCCATACTGATCATATTTGTCTTTCCCTTTTTCAGCCCAGTCCAACACCAGGAATGCATCTAGAATAGAAACTGTGAAAACTAAACCCAGAAATACTCAAGGTGAAGTGATGACACATCACAGACAAGGTAAATTAATTCTTCCTGTCAATGTCTCTCCTTAACCTTCTAATGCTTCTGAGGTGATAGCAGGAATTATTAAAATACAAGGTGTCGAAGAAATGTCCTGCTATAAACCACTTGTTGTGGAAGAACCATTGGTCCTGGTCAAAAGTAGTTTTGACACGGTATGGCAATCGGCCTGGATTGCTTTGGTATAATGAGAGGTTAATGTATTTCAAAGTGAATGACACCCTGAGATAGTTTGTAAAGCAAAAGCAGAGAGATTATGATTAAGCTGTTTTCTGTTGCCTTTCTCTGAATGAGGCTTCTTGTTTGGCTGGTCCTGGACACAACAAAAAAGAAGAAAAAATTCTAGAGCTTCTACTTCCCCTGTATTATACTTCTGAGTACATTGTGTCCTTCCAACAATTTTTTTCTTGTAGAGGAAATTGCAGAGCTGTTGCTTTCAAAATCTCTCTTTCCAGCTGATCTCTCTTTCCAGCTGATCTCTCTCTCTCTTTCTCTCATCACTATGTGCTCTCCCAGGGCACTGCTGCTCTGACCCTCCATCCTGACCTGAAGGGCAGCTGTGTGCCCACTGACTGCAAATCACAGGTCTGGACTCTGCCTATAATTCCAGGGCCCCAGCTCTCTCAGCCTTGCCTACCTACAGAGCTCTCCTCACTGTGAGATGTACTGTTTAGTTTCCTTTCTTCAACGTTGTGGTTTAACCCCAGCTGGCAGCTAAGCCCTACACAGCCGCTCACTCATTCCTCCACTGGTGGGAAGGGGGAGAGAATTGGAAGAGTAAAAGTGAGAAAAGTCATGGGTAGAGATAAAGACAGTTTAATAAGTAAAGCAAAAGCTGCACACACAAGCAAAGCAAAAGAGGAATTCATTCACCACTTCCCATGGGCAGGCAGGTGTTCAGCCATCTCCCGGAAAGCAGGGCTCCATCACGCCTAATGGTTACTTGGGAAGACAAATGTCATAACTCCGAACATCCCCCTCCTCCTCCACCAGCTTTATATGCTGAGCATGACGTCATATGGTCTGGAATACCCCTTTGGCCAGTCGGGGTCAGCTGTCCTGGCTGTGTCCCCTCCCAACTTCTTGTGCCCCCCCAGCCTCCTCACTGGTGGGGTGGGGTGAGAAGCAGAAAAGGCACTGACTTTGTGCAAGCACTGCTCAGCAGTAAGGAAAACATCCCTGTGTTATCAACACTGTTTCCAGCACAAATCCAAAACATAGCCCCATACTAGCTACAGTGAAGAAAATTATCCCAGCCAAAACCAGCAAAAGGCCCAATGGCAGGTGTGAAGTGTGGTATCGGGTCTGGGTGTCCATAAAGGACAAAGTGGGAACCAGCAATACAGCAGTGCGTTCCAGTGACTGTGGCCTCCGGCTGTCCTTGAATGTGTTAAATTGATTCGTGTGAGTTGTATGCTGTTGCCTTACGGCTCTTTGATCTCTATAGCATGCATCTGTGTATACATCCTAGCTGCTTGAGCTTTTTAATCGCATACAGCCTGTCTCCCTTTCCAGCAGCTAATCTTCTTGGTGCGATAGGGGCATTTGGAGTGGCACATTTGTTGATATGCATGGCTTATCTTCAGCAAGCAGGTAAACTCCAACCTTTCTTTTGTCTTCATCTTTAGCTAGTAGCTAAAACCACAGTCAGACTTTTCCAGATATCTTAAGGCTAGCCTTGCCCTATTATTAATGTCTTTTTAGACATCTATTTTATTTATTCTTTTAAATAGGAAGGAAAGAATCCCTGCGAGGAACAGGATGCACAATTAAAAGAATGAAAATTATGGATATAGAGACATTACATAGCTTCTCAAATATACATAAGAAACTGGTGTCTTCATACAAGTACACTTGAGATATCAATCAGACTTTCTTTCCTATTAAAGTTAGTGCAATATCCATCAGAAGATTAGATAAGTTTTTGTGATTGTTAAGTGTGCTGTAACCCTACAGGCATAATTTCATGCTAATTTATCTTGCTGTTACCTAATTTCAATTAATGTAGCCAAATTCTGATATATTATTAGGTTTCACAAGACTGCATGCAGAAAAAGAAAGATGAATTAAACCCAAAAATTTTCCTGGCATCACTTTTTCTGCTTGTCAGTTAAAAACATAGCAATTTGTCACCTACACATTTAAATACCTGGTTTTCCCATCAAAATATGTGCTTAGATTTGTGAAGTCTGCTGTTGGGAAGTTCATGTAGGAAGAATCATTAGGGTTGATCAGATGTATGGACTCCAGCCGGAGACAACGAAACGCTCTGACCTACAATAAATTCTGTAAGTATTCTAGTGTAAAAGAATGCTAGGTTTTGATAAATCAATCATTCAAAATAACAATAATTTTAACATGTTATTTCAAAAAAAATGTGTTAAAATGTGAAAATGAGACATATGTGTTTCATGAGAAATTAACCAGTTAAATGCATGCTTAAACTAAAGTATGCATTATTTGTAAAAGCACGGGACTACCTGTGAGTTTAGCATAGGCTTTGGTGGTTTGAATTTATGCCTCTTTGCTCTATTTTGTTCAATCTGCTACTGCATTCTCTCAGAGTAAGCTCTATATTAATAAGTCCAGCTTGGCCTGCCAAACTGAAAACCAGTACAGAAATCTTTTTCTTTAGGTTTTACACAAAAAAGGACTTCTCTTTTTCATTGTAATGACAACTCAAAATGAAGGATATTTACAAAGTATTTATTTTTAGAGGTTTTCTTTTTTAATTTAAAGAGAAAATAAAGTAAATTTTGTAACATCTTAGAAATCAATATAGTCCCCCAAATCACCTGCTTCTTGCAGACCAGTGCAGGGAAGTAACTAAGGTTTTGGGTTTCCTCTCATGCAGTGCGCTGCTGGCAGCCTTGCAGAAGCCAGCACGTCAGGCTGGATGCCTGCGTGCACCACCAGGTACTTTCTGCATGCAGCCTAGCCAAGCTTTTGAATGTGGGTGGATTACTGGGTACTAACATCTCTTTTTTTGAAAAGCCTGAACTTTCTTTGTTTCTTCATCTGATTGTTATATGGTCCCTTGAGCACAGAATCACATGCTGGCATGTCCTAATGGAAGGTCAGGATATAATAGCAATTTCTGGGAAATGTTTTTGTCTGTGACTCTAACAGTGCTGTTTGTGTTTCTCTCTGTTTACTCCAGTGAAAAAGAGCTTAATGCCATCTCATCTGTGTTCCTTCTATGCACTTATGTTGCTTCCATAGAGTTTTATTTCCTATGATACAAACCTGATTTCTTATTGATTGGATTTGATGTTGAGGAAAAATTACTCACAGTGTGTCTTTGTTGCTATTTTGTCAGTCTCCAATAATTTACTTTGAAATAAACAGAGGTGAATAGTTGTTTTCTCCCTCTGCATTAGCAAGCCTATCTAGATATTAAATATATACATATATAAAACCTTTTAACAGCATCTTTTATTCTCCATCATGCCCATTTTATAGGCCTATGATGTCTCATCCTGTTATCAGTAAATAGGATGAACCCAGCTGCTTAATATCCAAAGTAATGGAACAGTACTTTCCCTGTGCAGCACACAGAAAAGGCAAACAAATGCTTTATATTGAGGGTAGTCTTTTTAAAATTTCTTCCTAGGGGACTTTGTGAAGTGGGACTTCGCACACAGACAAGGGGAGAAGAAACCAGGACAGGACCTAGATAGTAAGATGTCCATTCTGCTTTCTGCTGTGCAAACTTTTACCAATCTTTTTGTTGCTCCAGCTATCCTTAGCCCATATGGGGCATCTTACTAAGAGCAGGGAGAGGTGCTGTTGGGAAGGGCATATGTGACTAATGGAGCAAACTGGGAGAAATAACGGGGAGACTATGAAGAAGAAAGTGCAAGTCTTGTCTTCTTTTTGGTTAAGCCACTGTGACTCATTTAATTTGGGACAGGAAAGAGGGAATTAATTTGTATGTCAGACAAGCTTGTGCAAGCTTTGAAAGTTTTTTGGAGAAATTTATCATTACAAAGTCAAGCTGTCATTGGCTTAATTGGGAGAGGCAATTGCGGGATCATGGAATTGAAGGAGGAAAAAAGAATAATTTAAGAAGCTTGCTAGCTACTACCCAAATTTGTGTTTTAAAGTAAGAAATTGAAAGATCAAGCTAGCAGTAAATTAGTGTTACAAACCAAATAGCACCTATGAAAATGTTCTTCATGTCTGCTATTATTGCTGAGGCAGAGAGCAGCTCTAGTGGGAGTTGTGCTGAACTAACGAGCTGCTCTGCAGTCACTCAGTCTGGGCTGCTCCCTGCCTCAGCTGTACGTGACCGTAATGGTGAGCTGTGAGCCTCTGCACAGTGCAGCAATGGGGTTTGAAGGTGTAGTGACCTCCAAATTTCTTCCAGGAACAACTAATAGTCAGTACAAAATAGAGTTTCTTAAGGTATATAAAACCAGAATAATAATCGGGTTGTCATCTCATGCCCTGGGGCTTTCCTTTCCCGGTACGTTCTGGTTGCATTGTTGGTCTCAAGCCTTGATGAGCAAAATGGCTGACTCACTTCTTACTGCCTTCACCTCTTCTTGAACTTTGAGAAGATGATGTCTTATTCTTCTGTCATATGTGCCTGCTTGGCTTAAAAAATACTTCCTGTGGTACACACAAATTGATTCAATACGTATTTTGGCCCATTAGAGTTTGGGTTTTTTTCTATTGTTTATTTACTTAGATTGGTCAGTTCAGGATCCCCCCCCCCCCCCCAACTTCCCACCCCACACAGACATGATAGCATTTTTGGTTAGAAAATACTCAAATCACATTCTGTTTTGATTGTTTCTGGTTTTCACATTTCAGCTCTTTAAATTTCACATTTCTTACTTTATTCAAATGTTCCCAAAAATGTTTCTGTTGCCATGCACAATTTTATGATGAACAACTTGCTTCACTGAACTAAATCACAGTTCCTAACACTCTTTTTGTCATACTAGACCTCTGTAATGAAATAGTGAATCTGAGCTCTGATATTCTTTCAGCCCTCCATCTGTGCTGCTGGAACTGCCAGGAGAGTTCCTGTCACTTGATAAAGCTCAGCATAACAATTTTATACCACTCTTAGTACTTCAACATGTGTTTCTTTCACAGATGAGGTTCAAGTAAAATCAAGAGTGGTCCCATCACTTTCAGTCACCTCATTTCCTTCAGGCAGGCACATACCTTGCTTTGCAGGCTTAACATCTAACAAGAATTTGTGATTCACCTTGTGAACTTGTGACGCTGCGCATGTCTTACAATCATTGTACCTTGATTAGTTTTTACTTCTGACTGAACCAGTTATACTTTGGTTCATGCTAACTGAAACTCCACATAGAGTTTGCACTCTTCTAACAACATTTTCACCTTCATCCTAGATGCCTATTCAAGCATCAAGCTTCAATTCCTAGCAGGTTTTTTTCCTCATCTTTTAGCTGACCCTGGTAAGAAATAAGCAAAAGAAGGGATTGTACATTCTACACAAATGTCATAAAAGTCAACTATATTCAGCTATTTGTGTTGAGAAAACTTTGGTGTAATTTAGCTAATATCTGTACAATTGATTTCCTATCAGAGGCACCTCACTCTGCATCTCTCAGATAAGATTTTGGTGTGAGATAGCCAGGTCTTAGCAGATATGTCTATATTCTGGGAACTGCTACAGCGTGTCATAAATTCAAGGGTATTTTTTCAGGAGAGTCTAACTCCAGGCTTTAAAAAAAAAAAAAAAAAGAAAAAGCCTAATAGCTACCAATAATGTCTAGCTTCTCAGCTTGAACAGACATTGAAGTTTCAGATATTGTATGTTTCTGTAGTAAGCCTTTAAGTGCCAGCTACAGCATATGAAAATAAAGCACATTTCCCTTTGCCATCAGCCCCTGTGAGAGGACATACAAATCCAGCCTTACCCACTCTAGAAACTGTTCTGCTTTTGGAACCACTATCATCCTGTATTTCCTCTCCAAAATGTACATTCTTGTTTCTATTTGTTCTGAATTTGTTTTCCTGGTCTCAGATATTAATTTTGTTGCAGAATGTATTTCCAACAAAATTAGTCTTCCTCGTTCTCTGCTACAGGGATCCTCTGTGAAACACTGGCTGATGCAGCAGTACTTTCCCATGAGTTTTCAACACTATGCTTCAGTTTTAACCTTTGCAGGAGCCTTACAGTCAGCTTACAGAGTGACAGACTCTATCTCCACACCACCATTGTTGCTTTGCCATGTGACATATCACAACTAGAGCACTGATGGACTCCAGCTCATATTAGTTTACTTGGAGAAGAGTTCCCCAAGATTATAAGCATGTTTTGACTGATGCTGTGGTTTCACTACTATCTCTGTACAAAGCTTCAGCTCATTCTGCAGAAGGGTCTCCCTGGAAAGGCCTGTTCATCATGATACCCTGATCTGATTGAATCATCTCTACAGAAGAAAAAGGAGGGGGTTATCCCTGACAGATTTGAGGAACTTCTTTGCAGACTTTAATTGGTTTCTACCCAAGAGTTTATCTCACTACTGTAATAAACTGCAATAGAAATATCATTTTATAAATAAACACAAAGGTTATTGCACAACGCAATTGAACATACCCATAATCAAATCAACTGATTACATTGTAGTGAGCTGGCACTTGGAAATCTGTGATGAAATTCAGAAAGGGTAATCTTAAGTCATTACCCACCTATTTAAATTTAATTTCCATCCTGTGCCAGAGTGACTGAGAAAGTGAATTGAATGTGTGCTGTTCAGTAATCTAGACAATGTCTTACCTCCAAATATCTTCTGTACTAGGGACGGCCAAGCCAGGGAGTTATTTATAAATCAGCACACCTTCTCTCATTCCCTTCCACCCCATAAAGTAGCTTTTAAAATAGAGCATTAAAAAAAAAATTAAAAAAAAAAAAAAAATCCCCCCCCCCCCCCCGCCCCCCTTTTTACTACAGAAGTCCCAGTTAAGGCTAAGTAGATAAGAAAAAAAAATTATGTTTCAGGTGTTTCAGGATCAGGGAAGGGAAACATGGCTTGCCTTGCCAAGTTTCATCATTTTGTTTGTCTTCAGGATGACAAACCTCAAGTGTTTACTTTTTCTTTTCTCCTTCTTTTCCCCCTACAGTAGAAAAGTAGGGCAGATTCCTTGTGGATCCTGAGATCCCAAAGCAGATTTCGTTTTGTTTGCTTATTTTTTAACTGCGTTGTCTTTTAATAGATCCACCAGTTCCCAGTAACTCCCTCTTCATTCTTTAGCCCTAGGAGCATTTTAGTTTTGGGGTTTTGGTTGAATAAATGCCAGAAAGTGACAACCATGTTTCATTGGTTCTGTTTTGCAACTCAGTGCTACTAACCACAGGGTTTGGTTTTCTTGTATGTATGACATGGGATGGTTTATTACAGTCTGGACTTTGGCATTTCCACCAGGTCTTTTTTATCAGGGTACCAGAAATGAAATATCTATGATTCATGCCCACAAACCTGTGGCTGACAGGTGCATGTTGCTGTGTTGGGTCTGTTTCATGCATTTAGAATACATTTGATGTGGCTGATCCCCAAATTAACAGAAACCATGAATAAGACTATATCGCAGGGCGGTTACCACCTTTACCTTCCCTTGCTATTGCTGTGAGCTCTGAGCAGTAAGCCTACCTGTCTACTTCCTTGTTTAGGTTCTGCCTTAGAAATAAGTTAATTTTCTTAGACATGAATTTGGGAGAATTTCTTCAACTCTCTTCCAAATCTCATGAGAAAGTCCTTGTCTTTTGGATGTCCTTTCCAAAATCCTCCATTATTGGGATTTGCTTCGGGTTTTTTTGTTTGTCTTTGGCAGTTCCTCTTCCTTCCAGGTATGCTTTTGGAGGTCTACTTCCTTGTCTCGGTCATTCTAGAAAGACTGTCACAACATGAAAACTGTCTCTGGTTAGCTCCATTTCTGAAGCTACAACTCTTAAGCACAGTCATGTGTGCTGGGTTTTTCTTAAGCAAAGAAAATTTGCTGTTATTTCTGATCAATGGCTGAAAGTAAAATAGACTATGTTGCCAAGCATGGACTTACATGTGAAGTCCAGAGAGATCATGTGCTCTTGTCATCTCTACCTTGTACTTCCTGAAATTCACTCCTGACCTCCTGCCACCGGGGTTGTTGGTACATTTGCCCCATTTCGTGCTTTCTCTGCAGAGTTGACTCCCTTCTTCCCTGTCCTTGCTAGACCTCTTCTCTCAAGATTTCAAACTCTCTCTGGCAAAGCTTCTGTCAGTAGAATTGTTATATCAAGGACTGACCACCCTGGACTCTGGAAGGTGTCTGCCTGTCTAGATCTGCCCTTTATTGTTAAGGGTAAATTATCATTCACCTTTCAGTAGATGAATAGGAACTCTCTCTAATCATCCTGAATTTATTTTGACAGCTAGACCACAAGAGGCCCAGAGGTCCATTTTAAAGTAGGAGAGGGCTAGAGTAAAGTAGGAGAGGGTTAGAATAGAGCAACACAACTTCTGCATTTGGTGTTAGTATATGGAAGGCTTAAAATTGCACAAATGAAGATGTGAGGGTAGTTTTACCAGACTTTTTAATTTTTTTTAGAACTCATGGCACTAGTGATAGTTATCTGGTTAGGATATAGATGTAGTCAGGAAGAATGAAGTCTAAAACATTTTTATACAGAAGCCAAGGGAATAGACAAAAAAATGGAGGAGTCTGCACTACTGGGATGAAGTGTTCAATTCTGTTTTATAGAGACAATATAAATCAGTCATCTTTCAAGCACAGGACATAAATGATATGTGTTGTTCAGGTCAAAAATGGTGAATGTGGCATGTGCTGACACCAAAGAAATACGGTTAATACATGAGAGTACTGAGGTACTGAATGGGAAGCAGTAGACTGGGCTGAGAATTGGCTTATGAAGGCAGAACTCAAATCAGCAGTATAAAACCAGAAGATTGTATGTTTTTGAACTAAACCTCTTTATAAGCTGTGTGGAGCTCAGCCAGAAGCACCTGAGGTGGAAAAGACCTGGGTGTATAGCCTTCATGACACATTGACCAACTAGCACAGACATGAAAAAGCCAGTATAGTCCCAAAATGTGTGAAGTATTTTTAATAGAAGAGGATTACTGACATCATCATAAACAGCTCTGCTGACACCTCATTTGTATATAACTCTTTCATTCAGCTAGGAGAAGGGCTGGTAGAAATGTCAGAGAAACGATGAGCCCATTTTTTAGGGGAAGCTAGGATGCTTTGGCTTAACTGGTATAATGAGGGCTGAGAGGGGATATGATTGTGGTCCGTAAATGAGATTAAATGTCAGGTTTTAACTGAACTGAAGGACAATGTCACCACAGGAACAAATGGCTATAAAGAGGCCATCTATAGATTAAGACTGGAAAAGAGAAGTATCATGGCTTAAACAGTCTGTCTGAGGCAGAAAAAAAAAACCACAAAAAACTACAGTTAACTTCACAGTGTGACTCGCTTAGCTGATGAGAAGATGACATAAAGCAGTGCAAAGATGTTAGAGGATAAATTCAGTGACTCAGGACTCCTTCAGTTCCTGTGCTCGTAAACTTAATGAAAGACATTTTTACCTGATGATAATGGACACTAGACCTAACTCATATTGCTGACAGCTATAAAATTATGACGATATGAGATGTTGCTCCCAGCAGCCTGAACAAAACATAGTGGCTGAAAGCTGACTGAGCAGGTGTAGGTCGTGATTTACCCCGCAGTTCTAGGAAGCAATTACAGCTGATGGGATCTCTGTGACCGATAGCAAGTCCTAGCAGATGGGACCCTGCCATATCCTCAGAGGTCGAGGCAAAGGCACAGCGGCTGCACTGCGTGTCCCTGTGCTCCCAGCGCTGTGTGCAGCCCTTGTCCTCACGTCCCATCCTGCTCTCCTCCAGCCACCTCGCCCACCTGAGAGAGCTGTGCCATGCTGGGGAGGTCCTCTTCAAGCAGCACTTGGGGCTCCCACAATTCTCTCTTCTTCTAGCTATGTTGTCTGACTCTTTTTCTTTTATTTGCTTGGTCTTCTGTCAGTTAGCTATTGTCTCCTAAGTTCCAGGTATTACCTGTCTTTGCTACAGATGTGTGCTCATCCTTCATTGCATTATGCTGCTTTTCAGGAATGACTTTCTGTGCAGAACCGATGTTCTGAGGACTAGAGTCATGGTCTGCTGCTGTGAGTAAAAGTACATATTAACAGTTCCTGTGGGAGGAAACATTTACCTTAATTGTAGAGACTAACCTATGCAATCCTAGCTCTCTTTCCCTTGAGATAACTGACATTTTCTAAGAAATCCTGCCCGTGGTCATAAGCAAAAGTAGTTAGAACACCTGAGACTGACTAGATAGTTAAGAAGAGCCAAGAAATACCACAGAGCATTTCTCATAAGTTATTTCAAAGCCATCATGCTGTTTACAAAATAACCACTAAAATTTGTCTAGAGACTGTGAATGTCACCTCTCTCTCTTATGCTGTCTTTAATTACAGAGTGTTAATGTCTACTTAATTTTACTTTTTCCCTCTGATCAGATCTGTTAATGGAAATATACTGTTGATGGATGCAGTCAACCATATGCATTAAAGTGAACGACAAGATTTGTAAAGACATAAAAGCCTCATCAAAGGTTCTAGAAGAAAAATGCCAAAATCTCAGGTTCCTATCAATGTAAGAATGCACTTGAGATAAATTATCAAATATTTGGGGCAAATAGTCTTCTGACTTATGAAGTCTTGTTGGGTCTTACTAATCGACATTTTTAACCATCTGGTATAACAACTAAAAGGGACACTTGGAGCAATGTACTCTGAGAATATATGGTTAAATTTAGTTTCCACTTAATTCTAAGATAAACTATGAAGATCGAGTTCCTGCTGCAAAGTTAGTGGGATGGTAATGGCAACAGATTATGAAACAGTGAGAACGTACATGATACCATTCATTGCTCACATCCTTTTTTTTTAACTGGGATTCTATTTCAACATGTAGCATTTTTAAAATCTCAAGCTTTCTTTATGCTAGCTGAAATCTCCACAGGAGAAATTCCATCTCCATTTTTGGGCCATGATCTAGAACCCTGAAGAACCCTACAGCTGTGGCTTGAATCCTTTATAGCAAATGTCTCTCAGAAAAATTTAATTCCAGAAAGGTCACTGTGTCAAACTGATCCAGTGTGGTTTAACTGTGGTTTAACATGTTTATTTCCTGATTATTTTTTTTTATGTTATTTATGTCTTTAGCTTCATTAGCATGATCACTCTGTTTAACTCTTGCTTCTATTAAAAGTTTTAATACTGATAGCACTTCAGTATGTGGCTAGGCCATCTTTAGTGCACCTTTTCTGTCTTTATGAAGGTCTGTAAGTCACTTTTATGAAGACGTGTAAAGTTCTTGGATGCTGTCATTTCTTACAGCAGTATTTTTAATTTAGCATATTCCCCACTCTCTAGAACCTCTCATTCCAAGCAATGTCTCAAATGTTGCATTACAGTAGCCTCTCTTTTCTGCCTCTGTCCACTCTAGACACCTCCAGTTGTTAATGCTAACAGTTCTGAGTTGTTCTTTAACCATTTTTCTTCTTGTCATATGGATTTTTCCCAAAGTGCTGAGTTTAATTCTTTCACAACTTCAAAACACTTTCTTTTTTCCTCTGTGACTGCTCCCCCCTCCAAAAAAAAAAAAAAAGTTCTCCTTTTGATCTTGCAAATTTATTTCTCTGGACTCTGGTACTGTTAGAATGAAGCTAAAATTTTCAGTGGAAGGTTTCAGTCACAAAATGCTAATTTGAATACATTATAGTATTCCATAAGAACTACTGATTTGTTAACTTCTGCAAGAAACTATCAGAATATTTTGAAAGCTAGAAATACTGTTTTGGAAAAAAAACATGTCTTGGGGTTTTCTTCCTTAAAGTGGGACTTCAATATTTACCTGAATGTGCCTATCACATTTTGCAATACTAAAATGCAGGTATATCTCTCCTCTTTGAAAGCGTCATAAATCACTTATTTTGTGATTCTTTAGCTTAAAGCAAACCATAACTGTGAAAACTTCCTTCACAAGCCTGAAGCCAGGTTGGTATTTCATCAGGGAATTATCTGAGTATCTTTCATTACCAATGTGTTCAGTAAACAATGCAAGTCATGCCTCATTTGTGTTTTCTCTCTCATCCTTGTTGCTCTAGGAAAGCAATTTACTTACATAAGTGGGTTTGGGTGGATTTGTTTTGGTGTTTTTTTTCATTTTGGGGAAGATTTTTTTTTTGTGACTCACCTTGACTCTGCCATCCTGAAGTTGCAGATAGATGATTTATTATTTCCTCCTATTTTGTGTGTGGGATGTTGATTTCATTATTCCTCATCCACCTTTGGATGTCTGGCCCAGCCTAAAATATCTTCAATTATCATGAGTCTGCAATTCGACTTGGCAGCACCATTTCTTTACAGTGAGTAGAGTTCCCTCCCTAACTTTTAACTTCAGTATTCCCTGCAGGAACCTCACTTCATGGCTTTATTCTGCCTGCAGTGACTAATTGCAATGGCCATAGTCAGTGGCTAACCGCCTTTTTATGTACTTGTGCACTAATATCGTGTCTGCCTTTTCTGCAGACTGAATGTTCCCAGTTTTATCAACCTTTGGTCACATTTGATTCTATCTTCTGCTTTCTCTTTTACTTAGGTGCAAGTGGCACTCAGAATAAATACCCTTTCAAACATGAAGTTTGACCACGCAGCACAGGTGTTGTGGTTTAACCCCAGCCAGCAACTAAGCACCATGCAGCCACTTGCTCACTCCCCCCCCCACACCCAGTGGGATGGGGAGGAGAATCGAAAAAAAGTAGTAAAACTCATGGGCTGAGATAAGAAGTTTCATAACTAAAGTAAAATAACATGTAATAAAATGTAATAATAATAACAATAATAAAATATAATAATAATAGTAATGAAAAGCAATATAACAAAAAGAAGAGAGAGAAATAAAACACAAGAAAAGACAAGTGATGCACAATGCAATTGCTCACCACCCACTGACTGACACCTGAGCAGCAATAGGCCCCTCCTGGCCAAGTCCCCCCAGTTTATATACTGAACATGACGTTCTATGGTATGGACTATCCCTTTGGCTAGTTCAGGTCAGCTGTCCTGGCCATGCTCCCTCCCAGCTTCTTGTACACCTGCTCGCTGGCAGAGCATGGGAGACTGAAAAATCCCTAACTTAGGATAAGTGCTACTTAGGAACAACTAAAACATTAGTGTGTTATCGACATTATTCTCATGCTAAATCCAGAACACACTGTGCCAGCTACTAAGGAGAAAATTAACTCTATACCAGCCAAAACCAGGACAACAGGGTAAAATAATTCCAGTTGCGAGAATTATTTGAATATCTAGAATTTCCACCCCAAAACTATTTTCCGTGTTTTTCAAAGGCTGTTCTTTTTCCTCAAATTGAGATGGAAGAAATTAAAATACTTAATGCATGGGTGGAATGGAAACTTCTAGAAAACATATAGTTCAGAGTGTGAAAAGCTGGCCCTGAAATATCTCATCTGGATTTACTGAAGTAAAAGGAGACTCTTCTTTGTGCCTGGGTTTGTCAGAATGTGCCCTAACTGTCCAAAACCTGTCCTTCATGTCCACACTAGTAAAAGCCGTAATACAAGTGCTTTAGGCTACTTTCCCATTTCTGAATTGTGACTACCAGCCAGACTACATCACTTGCACTGACTACAAATTCTTGGTCACCCTTAATAACACAGTAGTATCTGAAAGGTACAGATATTGCCAGGAAAGACTGTCAAGTTGTAAATAGCTCTGCCTTTACTTCACCGCAGGCAGGACCAGCAATAATAAGCAAGTCCTGCTGGGCAGTGAGCCTTCCTGTCTTGGCTTCTTGACTCAGAGAAAATAGCAAATATATCTGAGCTGGCCCACATCATTAAGGAAAGTGATTCACACAGCAGATCTGGAGGAGAACCAACATTGAAGGGCCTGAGACTTGGATGGGGTGGTGGGGATGTTCCCCCCTGGCTGAGCTTTAGCTCCAGTGGGACGTGTGGCCGTCCCCTCACTGCTTTCCTCTCCTTGTTGGAAAATGTAACTGAGCACCTGTAAAAGTCTTTGTGTGATATATCAAATTTCTTCAGGAGAAAAACTTGGAAGTCTGCCTAGAGAAGGTAGTTTCTAACAGCTAGGATGTTCTCATTTTCATCATTGAGAATGATTCAGGTATCTACATGAATCAGTGGTTAATAAACAATAAAAAAGCTATGTAGATATTCATCTAAAGACAATTTATTTCTTGAGTTTTCATCGTCTTGCTGAAATCAATGTAGCCATGAATGTAAAAAATGACAGATGTTATCGTGTGAACCATAGCTTCATACAACCATATACTTTCATCTAACCTTAGCTAATGAAGACCCTGGTCTGATTTTGAGGTAAATTATTTCAAAATATTTTTATTTTGTTTTTCTTCACAGAGAAAGAAACCCACTAATACTGTGTCATAGGAATTTGTAATCTACAGTATTTTTATGATAAATTTAAAACGCTACTTCTGTCCCCACCCAACCTTTGTTACATCCCCAGTGGGAAAAGTTCAGAGTCAGACAGGCAATAAACCTTCCTTCATAATTTCCACCTGCTGGAGGGCACATTTGGTTTCTTCCAAATAAGAGGATAGGTACTGTTACCAGGTCCATATCACTCTGAGTATTTGTTTTCCATGTTTAAACTTGCAAGAATTTACCAGCTCAAAGTTAACCTGAGTGTGGAACCTAGGAGTTTGGAGTCTGGGGAGACTAATTGCCATTTGACTCATTTGCTTTGCATGAATGGATGGCATGTTTGTATTTTAATACTTACTTGATTACCTGATCTGTCCTTTTGATTCTATAGCTAGACAGTTACCATTAAAGAGCAGGCTGGAGCTAGCTGTAGTTGCAAAAAATCTTGGCATGTTTCTGACAGATGGAAATGGTGTCTGTGTTAGAGGAGGGGTGGTTCCCTCTGAGCTAATTGTTAGTGCCAGGGCACAGGAACCTGCTCGTAGTTCAGTATGTACCACCATAATTGGGCCATACAAGCAGAAATAAAACCAGTGAAGTCTGAGCTGCGTGGGGTTTGGTGCATTTTTTTTCACAGAAAAAGAAACAATAGGACTGACCTCCTGAGTATCTTAGGTTCTAAACTGTAATTTGATTACTCTCGGGCTCAGCACAACAACTTGCTTAACTAAATGCCTTCCTAAAAAGGCATCTCATCTGATGTGAAAACACCAAGAAATGCGAGATTTGCTGCTATCTTTATTACACTGATTAGTCATTTAAGCAAATTAGTCAGTCAGCTTCACTGAAACTTCACTTTAATGGGTGCTATTGAAATCCATTTATTCCTTGTATTTCTTCTACACTAGACTGGAGAACTCTTTAAAATTTTTAGTATTCTAAATTCTTTTGCATTTTGTTACTGTAGAATTAGATAATGAATACTTAAAATTACTCTTTGATTTCTCTGCTAAACTTTAGGAGTACAATCTATTAAGCTTTCTCTGTAAGAGCTCTTTATCACCAGTCAGATCTCTTTATCCGTAATTTCTGCATCTTTCTCAGTTGCTTAGATAGTTAAAAATGGCAGTAAGAAAACACATAACAAGGAAATTGCATTTACACCAAATTTTAAAAGGCTCTTGAAAAGAAATATAGTTAAAACACTAAAAGCATGCTTGTTTTACAATATGCTGTGACATGAATGGTCTAATACAAGGCAAGTAAATCTCAGGCTTCATGAAGATTTTTATCGATATGTTTCTACATTTTTAGGAAATACAATTAGTCTTGCTTCTTATTATGTGTGCTCAGATGTAAGTGGCAAGAATGCACCATTGTGTCCCATTTCCTTATCTCAATCAAAACTAGTTGTCACAAACACTTTGGGAAAATGGTTTGCCAATGTCTTGGTTTTAACAATGCAGAATCCAATGAAAATGGTTTAAAAGTCTGTACTAATCTAGCCATGATATGAAAGTAATAGAGGCTTTTGTAACATTTCTAAAGAAAAGAAATTGGCAACCTGTTCCATTCATATGAAGACGGTAGTGTCTGCTTCATGTCAGGTACAAAATTAAAATGTATCATTTGTCAGACAAATGTTCTAATGAAATATTCCTGAAAGCACAGCTTTATAGAGTTGGAGACCGACAGCTAGAAAGAGAGGTTGACAGCATTGTACGCTCTCTTTCTCCACTGAGTTCCAGTGGAAAGAAGCCAAGCTTGTGGGACGGGAGACCTGGGGTGGGAGTAAAGCCCCTCTGCTGATGAACAAACACCCTTTCAGAGAGAAGCTGGCAGTACAGCTGGCTTCCTGCTGCTCTGCATCTCCTGCGACAAGCTGAAAAATGAGCAAGCTGCATCCTGAGCTGCAGTGCACGTAAGCAAAGCAGCCTGCACCCTGGCAGTGACCTGGAGGGGCAACCCAGTGGTGAAATAAGGTCTGCAGGAAGGAATGAAGCTATCTTGATCATCTGTGACTAATGAAAGTGCATGCCCCCCGCCTCTCTGACCCTTCCAGTCTTTGAAGTTGCAGAGAATACTTGCCAATGCTTAGTGACAGATTTCACTTCATAAACCATGGGAGTTAATTCTGTTGTAAATAATTCTCCATCATATCGGAAAGATGTTGTGAGCATTCGATACCTTATGTGAAAGGCATATCCATTCTCTGCTCTACTTGAGCCTTAAAATGGAATGCTGCACTTCAAACCTGCTGAGTGCTGACATAGTTGCAATCAGATGCCCTTTCTGCTTGAGAAGGAGTGTGGTAGTTTGAGAGCTAACTAGCCTGTGCCACTGAAAATCTAATTATGCTTATGCTTTATCTCGCCAGAGCTGACAGCAGGTTGAAGCCTTTGGCAGAGTGTTTCATTTCCATAACTATCTGTGTGCTGCTGTGTGTTTTCTATACAGCATACACAGTACCTGCTTGTCTGATGACTATAATAAGAGTGGCCAGCCAAGGTGCCTTCACTGTCTTCTGTGATTACTACTGGTGAACTAAACAGCCTCATATATGGCAAGCTCACTTTCTGCTTGTTTGTGCATATAAGTATGCTAGGGGTTTTCTTGCAGCCAGGAAGTAAAATACATAGGGTGAGAAGATAATTTCTCTAGTATACCAGCTGATACAGCAGAAAAAAATGGAAGTGCTTTTGAGTGCAGAAACACACTTAAAATTGTAACTGGATTGAATTAGATGGGATTTATCAGCATTATTTACAAGAAAGGGGCAGACCTAGAGACAGGATGATGTGAAGGGCATTTTTCTGAGAATTCTAGTTGCTCATTCTAGCACACACCACAGTAATGTAAATGGGAAAGTAAGCTCTGTTTACAGCTGAAATACTGCAGGCTGCCATTTGGTATCTCTGGGTTTCCTTAGGCACTGCTCTTGGGGATTGGGGTGCAGCAGGCTGAATTGTCTCAAAATGAGCTGTTTACAATAAAGAGCCAGATAGCCCGAAGAATGTGTGATTTAGTAAATGTTGTCTGTTCTCTCATCAACAGTCTTTGCAGGGTTTAGTCATTTATTTGCTCTGAATCTTACTGTGGGAAGCAAGTGCAACCTGAGAACAGGGTGGAAGCAGGCAGCCTGCAGCACTCCCAGCAACTCAAGTGATTACAGCTTGCTCTACAAGTGTGTGGCAGTGGCAGCCTATTTACACATTTAACAGATTTAGCCTGTTTATAAATTGTCAGGCAATGGCAATTATTGCTGGTTGGTAGCTGAGACCATTCTATGCATCCTTATTTCAGTACTACATTGAAAAACAGCAGTAGATGCTGCCCTGATATAAATGTGGGGAGAGAGATTAATTGAATGTGCCATGAGGCTTGTTATACTTCCGGGGCCTTTCTCTTCCTTTTCAGTAGATTTTTATCTTGCAAACTGCAGAAGGCTGCATGTGATGGATCATCAAGAATAGGTGATCTAGTGCTGCTAAGACTGGCTGACAACATTATAAAGAGAGAGCTTCAACATGTCAACACAGCCTTGATTCTCTGTGGAAGAAAGGAAGACATGATGTCCCACAGCTTTGAGGAGAATCAGCAGGAGGTAAGTAAACTGACATGCAATTCTAGGAAATATCAGAAACCTCAGCTTTTTCTCAGAAAACTATTTTCTGGTTGTCTTGAGGAACTCCATATGTAGCATGGACCGCTTCTCCAGATTTTCACAGCCAGTTGCTGTTGCTGCCACCCAGGCTGCTCTAAGCAGCAAAAGGACCTTGTATAAAGCAGGCAAGTAGGGATGTACGTACTGGGAGTGGAAGCTGGCATCTGCTTTGTCTGCCCTGCTCTCTTCCTATGCACATCAAACTACCTACTACTGCTGCCCATGCTTGTATCGGCTCTCCCTGAGCTGCCATCCTGGCTAACGGGATTGTAAACCACAAGCCCCAGAGAAACCTGTGGAGAGAGGCTTTGAGGGAAGCATTCAGGGAGAAGGTGGCTGCAGCTAGCCAGGGATCCTCCTGTTCCTGCTGCCAGATGAGACTGGGCTGAGACAAGCTGGTGGTCCCAGGTAGGGTGACATCATGACCATGGCTGCAGCAGCTCCCACCAACTTGCTTCTTCCCCCAGGCAGGGACCTGCCTGGATTACTGCCATCAGTTTTATGGTAACCCAGGCTCACGAGGTGCGTATGGTTCAAGAAGGTTGTATCAGGACACCAGACACACTACCTGCCCACCCACCCGCCACGATCCCCTCTCCCCAGCAAACCACCTCTCCCCCACAGAATTGCTAGGAAGAAAGATGAGGAGGTTTGAGTGACAGAGACATCCTCACATGAACTGGTGTCTGTAGCTGGTGATATCAAGCTGCTGATACCAGTTTTGAAGTCTGTGCTGCCTTTTTTCTATGCATGGGTTGTCTGCTCTTCTCTCCTCTTATCCTTGCCTTCCTGTTCTGTTTTTTCCTTTGATATCTCTCCTCTCTTTCTTTTATCCAAACCAGCTTCTGCACCCAGAATAAAAATCACTGGAAAGTTTAATCTGGGGTATTAAGTTTACTTTGCTTGCCTGTTCAGATAAGGCATACAGTTAAAGAATGCTTAGAGCTACTGGAAGGTGCTTAACACAGAGGATTATTTCCAGGTGCCTTGGCTGAGCTGCCCTCAAGTGAGGGGAAACAAAAGTATCTCATTTTACAGCTGTAAAAATTCATATGCCATCCTTAGGCTAGGAACACTCCTGGGGTTACTGGTGTATGAAATCTGTATGCTCTGGCAAGTGAACTGCAGGTGTTGGGAGAAGCAGCAGCAGACATAGCCATCTGTATTTGGGAGCAATCTATTCAGGTAGGGTCTGATGTGCTCTTCCAGCACAAGCTCACAGTGATGTGCTCTCAGAGAAAAATAGCCCCTCTCTGTGCTTTTTCCCTTCTACAAGCAAGCAGGTAGTTTCTTTTTTTTTTTTTTTTTCCCAAGAATAAAATGTGCTCCCTTCCATTTAGGTAAGACACTGATCTCTTCCTTCTATTGCTGACATGGATAAGGGCTGAGGAAACAGTGTGCTATTTCGAAGCAGGCATAGTGAGTCCTTTTCTGTTATAGTTGGTAAAATATGAAATGTTTCAGAAAATCAGACAGCTAATAATAAACCTTAAAACCCTCCTACCTCAACAGAGCCAGTATAAAATGTCACTCAGTTTTGGACTGACTACCTTGTCACTGTGCTACAGCCTTGTCTTACTAAGGCATATCATAAAAAGATTTCAAGTAATGGTAAAGCTCTTGCCATAATCCGTTCTCATGTTTATCTGCCCTCATTGTTGGAAATACTTGTCTTTTACAGTAGCAAGTGTTCTAGCTTCAGCATTGTGGCAATTGTCTTGTGTGCTATATGGGTGCCCTCTGAAGTGCAGTGTGTCTTCTTCTTCTGTACTTAAGACGATAATTCATTTTGTACCTCATTCTTGAAGTCTAGTGATTAAATATGACCTCCCATTTAATTTCATACACACCTGTTGAAAGTTTTCTTTGAGCTATTGGAATTGTCTTTGATCAGAAGCACTATATAATAAATTTCAGGAAGCTGGGAAGACAAGTAACAGATGGAAAAGTTTCCTCAGAACAAAGAAATGTGCTTCAAATTACATCTATAACTGTTTTCATTACCATAGCAATGTAATACCACAGCAAAACTCTCTACAGACTTTGAAAGACATCATCTACTTTCATGCTTTCTCATGGACATTGAAAGACCTATCCACAGTATTTTTCCCTGTCGAATCCCAGAGTGTGGGAGTCAGGGAGAAGGGAAATTCCACTTGTGTGGTATCTTCTGGCGTTTCTTCTTTGTAGGTGTCTCTATTAGCAGCTTAAAACATTTTATCAAAGGTCATAGCTATAAGCATGCTTTGATTTTATTGTACAAGTATAGCTGGCATAAATATGTTAAAATGTACTGAAAAAAAGTAGAAGGAGATAAAACCATGAGAGGAACGGCTTATATCACAGATACAAGTTCCAGAAAACTGGGATATGATTGTAGACTATGTGAAATGCAGTTAGATCAATCAGAAGGTGCTAAAGAAATTCAATGGAAAGTTAAAGTGCTGGCAAGGCCTACCACTTCAAACAAAATAGGATGTCAGACACATCAGTGCAAACCTATTTATTCACCAAAGCTAAGGTCAGAAGACAATGATCAGCTAAAAGGTTAGAGGCAAATTGACAGTCTGGGAGGACTTCTTGAAAAGGGGAGAGAAGGTCGAGCAAGGCTGGCTGTTGTCCCAGCTCGGATGGATAAAGCAGACCTCTATCACTATAGAGTCAAAGACAAGCTGGTGACCTGTTCAGCTCGCTGGCTCTCCAGCACAGGTCAGGATGAGCTCCAGAAGAGTATACTGGTTGGATTGACTTGCTCTCAGAGAATTGTCTGTGGTAAAGTTATGCATCAGTGAAAAGAGGTGGTTATAAACGGAGCCATTTAGGGGCCTACAGTTCTGTCAACAGAAGAACTGCAGGATAACATAGTTCTGCCATGATTCAAAGCCTTTGGCTGAACTTCAGGACGCCTTATAATAGCCTGACCTTTGTTTTCTGGTTTGTCTTAGATGTGAATGCATAGGTGCTAGTGAGTCAGCTTATTACAACAAAAGTATTTGTAAGCTCATAAATGCTAGTGTCAGTGTGTTGAACCGCTCTTCTTCGGAAACAAACTATTACTGAGCTGTCATTTGTGTTCTTCCGTTGTGCTGAAAATTGGTTCTTTGCCTTGATGGACAAACCTCAATTTTCTGATCTTATACCTCATCACTTCAGCTGTCCCCATATAAACTAATAATCAACTAGTTCTCTAGAGCTGAGTCATCTTTCACCTTCCCTTATTCCCAGCAACCAGACATCATTATGACTTTCTGAAGTACACATTTTGGAAATTGCTGTCTTTCTGCCTTCAGTGGTGAACTTTGAGTTGCCAGACATTTTCTTTCCTTTTCCTTTCACCAAGCTGAGCACGCTGTTAGAGCCAATCAAATAATCAATTTTTTAACACTTCAAAATATTTGATTTTAGGTTTAAACATTGCATTTGTACTAATTTAGGCACTATATTTGTATTATGACTGTGCTGGTCCTGAATCCACTGAACTGAATGTCTTGTATTGACTCTTTTTTTTTTTTGAAGTGTGGTTTGCAAAAGATTTCTGTCATCATCGAGGCATGTGTGATGCAAGGGGCCGGACACTCAAACAGGTGTTAAATTTGTGTCCCACGGAGCTTGTGATCTAAATTACCACATTCAGCAGGGGGTACAAATAAATGAGTGTAAAATGCTCTGTGCTTGATGTATGGGCCTCCTGAAAAGTGCAAAAGAGAGTAACCTCTGTTCTTCTCAGATCAAGTTAGGCAGCTGGTAGGCAAGCTCTCTTCCTGTGTCCTTTCAGAAAAGTGTGCAGACAATGGTTGTTGAAGTCCCTCAGTGACTACTGTAGCCAAGTCACATACTTCATCTTTCTTACCGTCAGTCAGTAAGTGCTCTTTGTTGTTCCTTTATATCTACACCAGTACAGAACAGGATATGAAAGTGCCACTTAAAAATGTTTTTGTTCTGTTTTCATCTAGAATTCATCTACCATTTCTTAAAAAAAACAAAACAAACAAAAACCAACCCACAAATTCTAGCATGTCTTCATGGCAAAAATCTCTACCAAGGGAGCAAACCAACATAGCACACTTGTGTGATATTTTGTGATAATTTATCCAGCCAGAATGTTCTCAGCTCTCTTATCACCACACTATGGGCTCTGAAATAAGATCTGTGAGCACTATAGTGCAGAGTCTTTACCTTTCTCTTTTGCACTCATTTATGTGCTGCAAATCTTCAATATCAAAATAGGGTAAGATAAAATTTGTGAAACGTCATGTAAAGGGAGCATAAACTTTCATTACTCCTGGGATGTGAACATCTTTTTTTTTTTTTTTTTTTTTAAAAAAAAAGCTTATGTATGAGACAGAATCTTTTGTTCTTAAACAAAAGAAGTAAATCCATTAATAGTGTGAGGGTTGGATTTTCAGTCTTGTCAGTCTAATGTTCAGATAGCAGCTGTTCCTACCTGACTGTCATAAAGCTAACCAAAAAATAATTAGGAGGGGGAGGAGGGAAGGATATATTTTCAAATGAGTTTTTGACTTGCTAAACTAGTTTTTAGCCTTTGAGATGTAGTAGCTATATATTTCAAATGCTTTTTCACAACAATGTTGTTTGGGCAGGGAGGTGGAGAAGGAAGGGGAACCTATTCCTCCTCCTTCTCTTCCCCTGCCAGAAAAAAAACTTCCAAGAGCTGGAGCTTCTGAAAATTGCACAGGTGCTTGGACTTACAGGGTATTTATTTCTTCTGCTTTTTAAACCATCTTGCACCCACAACAGATAGAAACGGAGGGAAGCCTTTTGTTAGCAGAAGCTGATTGGCTCCCTTTGCACTTCACTGGGATACCGGTGTAGAAGTGGTGTATCAGAAACCTGAGGAAGACAGCATGAAAGTAGTAACTTGCTTATTGAAAGGCTCAAGCTAAAATTAGACTCTCTTGAAAAATTAGGGCAAAATATGTATTGGAGAATATTTTTAATGTGTCCCTTTCAGTCATCCATCTATGAACCTGACTACTTTCCCCTGCCACCCTTCTCTTCTTTGAGGGTGGTATTAATAATATTGACTCCTGCAAGAGAAATGGAAAATGCCAAACTTTGTTCTTTATGCTTCATGGTTAAAAAAAAGACCAATAAAAAGTGTCCATGCTAGGCTGTTACAACAAGAGTTGATCTTATAATTCCCATGATGCTTAAAACTTCCAGCTGGTATCAGGCAGTGAAATGAGTGTTTTGCTTGCAGGCTTATAAAACAGGAATTGGATTGTTATTAAGACCGTGAAGCTGCCATTGACTCATCTTTTACAAGACTGAAAGCGAGTTATGATTTTTTTAATAGTATTTGCAGGTTTTTTAGCAAATGACAGTAAATATCCTGAGTTTCAGCTATAAGACCCAGTAAAAATACATGGACACTGCCTGGTTTCAGAGCTGTACGAAGACTGCTGTTAGATGCTCAGTGCAACAGCACCCTCTACACCCCATGACTTTAAGCGCATCTAAATACATCCCTTGCTCTAATTTGAGCTGCGTCAGGCGACAATATTATTGATACACTTTCTGGGCATCTACTTTATTCTGACCTCAATGGCACACAAAGATTAAAATCAAATTATAAACATAAGAGTAATTAAAGGCATGGAGAAGAGAGTAAAAAGGAGCACGAGTTCACCACCGGGAGCCTGTCACCTTTTTTTTTTTTTTTTTTTTTTTTTTTTAAAAACTAATATCTGGGTAATTCATGCTGACTTCAGTAAAGGACGTGGTATGATGATTTGTGAAAGTTACTAATTTACAGAAGATGGGAAGTAGTATGGCACTTGGACAAAGGCTCAAAGGAGACACAACAGTGGGGTTTGCTGAAATGAAAACAGGATGCTGGAGGACAGTAACTTGAGGAATTAACTGTGTATAGTAGTCATTTGCAAGATAGGGACACAGGAGGCAGACGGGGGAAAGACAAATGTAGTTCTAGGCTATATGAGACATATTTTTTTTCTGCAGAAATAAGGAGTATTAAAGTACTTTGCCCTTGTACAAAACATTGCTAAAGTCTTCTCTGGCACACAGTGTGCCTTTATGATCACTTTTTTTTTTTTCAATAACAGTGCAAAATCAGACTGGAAAAATGAAAGAAAAAGTATAGTGGGAAAAGAGGGAAAAATAGCAAACTTGTTTTCTAAGAGGGGAACAAAGGCATCCTTGTCTCAGTTTTTGATAAGATTATAAAATTTAAATCTTCTTATTTAAATTATCCTACTTACTACAAGTTCTTTGGGAATTTTTTTTTCAGCCAGAGAACATTTTCTTTTGAATTTACTCTGAACTGCTCTGAATAAGAATCTTCAAAATTTACCATTAAGTGAATGTGGGGAGATCAACTTCATTGTTATTGCCTCTTACTGGAGTTAGTGTTTCACTTACTCTGTGGGGTTTTTGGTGGGGAGAGAGAAGAGCAAAACCTCATAACCTTATATGGCTATAAAAAGGGCAGAGAAGACATGGAATATTTCAGCTCACTTTTTTGACCCACTGATTTTGCTTATAGGTAGTAGAATCCTTCAAACAGAGCAGCTGTAGCTGTTGCCAGTGTTTTCTTCTCTAGTGATACCTTTACCATAAGTGGAGTTTTTTATTGAAGGGTAATTATCAAGGCTTCCTCTTCTGTAAAACAATATTCTGTGACCAGTGGTATTCTGAAGTGATCTAGCTCTACAAAAATTAGTTGTCTCTATTTTCATCTTTGTGGACACAACTAAATGAGGTACTAGACTTAAAGTTCTTCTGTTCTAGACTTGATATTTCACTAGTATATGGGCTTGTGTTGGCATAATTTTACTGAAAGGGTAGGGTGTAAGCTGCAGCATTCTAAGGAACTTTTACACTTGAGTATTTGCAGTCATGTCAGAGCTTTTCCCAACTTAATTATTTAAATGTACAAAATTTCTCTATTTAAACTGCATTTTGGTAAACTGCATTTTGGTGATAGTGCTGTGTGTGTGTATGAGGGATGCAGTGGCTGTACCTTTTTTTTTGTTTGCCAGTCTCCAAAAGGGATGTATTTGTTCCTGGATTGAAGTAGCAGAAGCAGTGAGAAAAGTTTTGTCATTTCATTCAGAGCTGGATGTTGATGCTGTCAGTGTCTCCACTGCTGCAGGGTTGCTCCATTCCCAGTGAGGTCACAAATACAGCGGTTTTGAAGATACGGCTATTATTTAGAACTGTTGGCAGACCCTATGGTGAAGGACTTTGGTAATGCAGTATTGTTCGCCTACTCAATATACATAGAGGTGATTATTTCTGAACGCCATCTAATTTTTCTTTTTCAGCTCATTTTGTACACACTATGCGTTTTGAATCCAAGCTTCAAAGTCTTTGCTCATTTTGCTAGTCATGCTCAAGGTCTGATCAGTGTGCTTCCAACTATATCTTTAGTCTCTTTAAGAGCATTTTTAGGGGAAGCTCACAAGGTGGTGCTGTATGGTTTTCCATGTCAGAGTTAGGATAACTACTCCATGACACTTTACATTTCAGAAGACCAGCTTCTGCCTCCAAGGATGTTTTCTGCCTACCTGAGTTTTCCTGATGTTGTTATTAGGGTTTGTTTTGATTTTTCTTTTTCTTGGAGCAGACGCCTCTGGGAATTGTTTGTTGGTATGGATTTATGAGGAAAGGGGTCAACTCTTTGATAACCTCTGAAGTGGTGTATAAGAAAAAATAAATCGGGTTGTGTTTGGGATAAACCCAGAAAACTACACTGATTTCTCTTCTCTAGGTGTGCTCCCAGATACATACTTAGTAAGTGCTTATTAGTGTTAGTCTGAAGGAGGGAAGCATTATATTGAGTAACTACACAGTAGAAAGTTACAATCCAGACAAACAAAAACACCCATAACATTTGGATGGCTTCAGGGCTGAAATTTTATAGGGGGGAAAAAAGTGGACAGATTTTAGCTTGAAGACCTATAAGCCCAATACACTTAAGTAAGGAAGCTCTGATTGCCTAGGAACGAGCAAAAGATTTAATTCCCTGCAACACATTCATATTTTGAGAAATCTTTCCCTTTCATCTCCCCTGACTTACTTTTTAACTGTTTCATTCCATGTGTTTCTCTCCAGTTAATTTCAGTGCACTTAAACTTTTTATCATTTTCTCACCACTGCCCCCATGTCCTCCAGCTCATCTGATTTGTTGTGTGCTAACTGCTTTGAAAGAAGGTAATTCTAGGATTATGAGAGTCAGGCACACATCTTACCCATTAAAAAAGGGAAGAGGCCATACATGCTTTCAGATACAGAGGACATTAAAATACATTTATAGTTAGTATTGTATTAATATAAATATATTATATCTTATGTCATTGTTGTGGTTTAACCCCAGCCAGCAACTAAACACCATGCAGCCGCTCACTCACTCCCCCCCACCCAGTGGGATGGGGGAGAAAATCAGGAAAAGAAGCAAAACCCGTGGGTTGAGATAAGAACGGTTTAATAGAACAGAAAAGAAGAAACTAATAATGATAACACTAATAAGATGACAACAGCAATAATGAAAGGATTGGAACGTACAAATGATGCGCAGTGCAATTGCTCACCACCCTCCTATTGACACCCAGTTAGTCCCTGAGCGGCGATTCCCTGCCCTCACTTCCCAGTTCCTATACTAGATGGGACGTCACATGGTATGGAATACCCCGTTGGCCAGTTTGGGTCAGGTGCCCTGGCTGTGTCCTGTGCCAACTTCTTGTGCCCCTCCAGCTTTCTCGCTGGCTGGGCATGAGAAGCTGAAAAATCCTTGACGTTAGTCTAAACACTACTAGCAGCAACTGAAAACATCAGTGTGTTATCAACATTCTTCTCATACTGAACTCAAAACATAGCACTGTACCAGCTACTAGGAAGACAGTTAACTCTATCCCAGCTGAAACTAGGACAGTCATATTTTACACCTTCATTTTATGAGGTCATGGTTACAGTAGTCAAACAGCACGATAGGGAAACTGCACTTCTTCAAACTCTTCAGAAAAGGAAGTAGTTTCTAAATATACAGATAAGAGGAAGAAGACAAAGGTGTTGAGTGCTCTGTGTTTACTAAAGCAGCAGTGACTGGCAAGTGTCCTTCCAGCCTGGAGATGTGTGGCATGCTCCTTGAGAGTTGTGGATGGAACTTCTGCATTGATAGCTCTGCTTTCCAACAGAATAAACAAAACAATTTGGTTTAAATTGCATCTTCTTTTGGACTGCCTTCTGTGTACAAAATTTGTTTGTTTGTTTGTTTTTCCCCAAGAATACCTAAGGGAGGAAGAACTCCTGATTTTTATCTGTATTTTTCATGAGAACAACAAAACCTCTTCCAGCAACATATGGATTTCTGTGCAGATACCAACACAGTATCAGACCAGATTGGACCCTTATTTGGAACGGATTGCTTAGAAAAAGTTGTGGATGTGTTTGAGGTTGATTATATAAGTAAATGTTCCCATGGATATGGATTTTTTTTTTTTTTTTTTTTTTTTGAAATCAGGGCTATGTTGCTTTCTGAAGGATAGCCTTCACAACTGTGTAATACCTAGGCTTGGGGTGGCATCTTTTACATTCCTAAACACTGTGTCTTGTGGAGATTGAGGTATATGTGTGGGAGACAGGATTATCCCACTTCATGCCCAATCATTCAGAAACTTGCACTCAGCATTTTACGCTGCTTACAGCATCCATGTCCTCCAACAGGCATGCCTGCTCTTAGGAAGAACAACCTATCCAGCAGCACTGGGCACAAATGTGCCTGCAGCACACCTGTATTTCTAACAGGTTCCCCAGCATGGTTACAGTCATGAGGAATGGCTTCACCTGTTGACTGCTGTGCTTCCGTTGCTTGTCTTTAGGAAAAATGCAAACATAGCTCTGAGAAACCTTCCCAGCAAGTTTCAGTTCCAAGAACCCTCTTTTCAAGAATTGGCATGCTCCAAAAATGGAGGGGGGGTAGAAACTTTAGGCTTTAAAAGAGTAATTTTTTTTTAAGTCCTAATTGATTCTAATCATGCTTTTAAATGCATCTCAAAGGCTTTGGTGGAGATCAAAGAGGAGCTACAAAATAGCAACTCATTATGGTCTTGATTTCCAGTTTTCTTTCTCCATTGTGTTTTGGTTTGGGTTTTTTTGTTTGTTTGTTTGCTTGTTTGTTTTTTACCTGCTATATTCTTTCTTGCATAAGGCACTCTGAGGGATTGCCTGAGACACTTGTTCCTTCAGTCTGCCCTAGAGGTACAGGTCAGCAAGTAAAACAGGGAAAGGAATAAAGCAGAGGCAAGACCATGGTAAATCTAGGCAAGACCTAGAGGTACAGGTCAGCAAGTAAAACAGGGAAAGGAATAAAGCAGAGGCAAGACCATGGTAAATCAGCTTGCAGTCTCATCTGGAGACTTTGCAGCTCTATGGCCGATCCTATTTGGGCCACTAGCCAAATAGTTCAGTTTGTCTTGAATTATTAAACAGTGTAATTAAGAAAAGTAAAGAAGTCATCTTTGCTTTGGGCCACAATAAATAACTGTTGATTTAATTTTGTCGCTCAATGAGGATAAAAGGCCCTGGGCTCAATAAAAGTTCAGAGACAGTATCCTTTTAAAAATGAATACTCTGTGCAAAGTATAGGTTATACTTCCAAAATGAAATCCGGAGTGCTTTTTTGGAGTCAATATTACTTAGAGGAGTAGTGCCAGCCTAAAACATTATGTAAACCACTTTTTAAACTGTGCATGAACATGTTGTTGTATTGATTGGATATGTTTTCTTTAAACAACCTTGCAGAGGTATCTTCATGTACTTTCTCTTTGAACACACTTCAGTAAGAAGAATCAATGAAAACACTAGAGCTGTTGACCAAAGATAAAACACATGAGAAACTATTGCAATCAGTTTGTAATGTGGGGGAATAAAAATTAACTTAAGCTTTTAAAAAAGAAATACTAAAAGATAAATGTCTTTTAAAATTACTTTGTCTTTAGAAATTGAGCATGATTGTAACAAAATACATTTTAACCATAAAATGAGTGAAAGTGGTCAAAATATGTAAACAATTTAGTTAATTGTTCTAACTAAGGGTTTATGAAAAAAGTGATATTACTTTTTCATGCTGACTTCTGTTATACTTTTTCTGCTATATTTGTTCTAATATCATTCCCAGAATAGCAGAAAATACTTTCACCCAAAGCACAATCTTTTAAATTTCAATCGTGGTCTTTTAAATAAGAAATCATTTCAGTTTTATTAAAAAAAAAAAAAGCTGAGGAAAATTCATTCACTTTATTTTCCCAATTTTCTAAGAAAATTTAAAAGCAAACAAAACAATAAAACACTTTATTAAAAAAACAGGTTTAAAACACTTATATTTTTACTAATTTTTTAAATTAAAACCATGTTTAAATATTGGAATACTATTGGTTTTATTTTACAACCTCATCTTTTCATTATTCAACTAATTGCTGCCTTGCACAACTTGAAACTCATTATTCTGTGAAGCATGTAGATTGCCTGATTCTTGTTTAGTTTCAAGTGTATTTCAAAGCATATTTTAAGCAAAAGTGTTATGGCTATTGCTGTATTACAGAAAGTTGTTTAACTGCATGACTTAGTGGGATTGAGTGGGGAATATTTCTGGGTGCAACACACATTGTTGCATTTTTACTCTAAGCGGGAAAAGTGTTTCACAATGTTACTTAGGTTTTACTTTTTTTTAAATTACTATAATTGCAAGTATAGCTATATCATCCCAATGATTAGAAAAAAAGATTAAATTATTGTAGTTATAAGAAATTGGGGGCATAGTGACTTATTTAAAATGTTGTATAAATTTTCCTAAATGTCTGAGTACTGTGAGCACCACAGGAAAATGTGCAGTTTTTCCTTGCAGAAATGCTTTATTTATTAGTTTTGTCATGTCTCTGGTTGCATTATTATAAAGCACACTTTTTTTTATTTAGCTTCTGTTAATGTGTGATTAGTGGCTTTGCTTTGTCATTTCCGGCTGCTTGTAGGTATGTGCTGATTGAATTGGCTTAATTCATACACCAAGGAGAAAAATGCTGTACACTGATGTCCAATGTGCATACTATTTGTAAGCAGTACTGGTTTTCTAAATTACTGTGCTAGCAGTGTCACTCTCCAATAGACTTTCTGAAGATGTGCCGCCTCTGTCACACTTAACTCAATTATAGGCCAATCATCGATTGGCATAATTTAAAACTCCAGAAATGTGTGAATCAATAGTTCAGTGCATCAATGAGAGACCAGCTTTGTAGTATTTCCACTTCTCTACATGATCCATAGCATCAGCTAGGGAGCTGATTTTGGGGGGAGTCAGGCTGTGCCCCAGGAACACCGTGGGAATAAAGAAGATGTATCCCTGGGGGAGGAGTGTCCCACGTTGCCCCATCCTCTGCTGCCACCAGCAAGGAGTCAGGACAGCCACTTTCCCTTTGGAGAAGTGGACACAGAATTAATAGGGGGCAGAAAAATCCCTGGGGTGTAAGATTTATCTGTTGAAGCCAGGACTGCTTTTAGTTCCTAGTCTACAAACCGTAATTATTTGACTTAATACTTTTGTCATCCAGTCTTGTTATTACTAACCCACTGGTGCTTTGAAATGTCTGACATGTATTTAGCCCTAGATGTGATCCTCCTGCATTTATAAGGGTTGGGGTTTTCTTTATTTCTTCCATACACACTGCTGTTCTATTGTTCGAATCTGCACCCTGTTTTGTGTCTTGCCTTTTATTGTTCACTTAGCCAACCACTTTTCTACTTTACTCTTTGATTATTTGGGTGTGGAGCTTTGAATTTCTCCCAGATTTTCTCTTCCTCCCTTCCACCTCCCTTCCTCCTACCCCCCCATTTGAAAACCTTTATTTTGTTTCTGGAACATTTCCCAGAGATTATAACAAAAGCTATTTAATTTCTGGGTGAGGCAAATAGTTATCAGCCTACACAGGACTGATCTGTCACACAGATGGGACGAATGCTTGACCTCAGTAGAAAGAGATTAAGAACTGTTCAGCATTCTCTGGAGGCTATTTTGGGTGGCATTGGGGTGTTGATTGTGAGTTGTATGCTATGGGCACCAATAATTATAGCTTGCTTCCTTTTGTTTTCCATATTTCAGCCTTTTACTTGGTGCTTACTGTTTGGTTTGGGCTGGTTTTTAAGTAGCTTGTTGTAATGCAGAAATGAGAGCTCCCCTTCTGTGATTTATTGAAATAGCATTTCCAGTATCAGTTAAAAAATGACTCATGTGTTTTTATCAAGGACATAATTGTGTGAATAGGTTTGATTATCTCATCAAAGCTTGAGGGCCATATTTAAGTAATGAAAGGAACCTTTCTATCATCTGGGGTTTTGCAATCTGCTGTTAATGGCGCAGTTTTCTGGACACTAGCATAAAAGGCAATACAGCAAGATATCTCATATAGGCTTGATCTGTAGACATGAATCATAATTGAACGTGTATATGTGTGTCACTCAGAAGACTTTCTAAAGATTTCAAGTTTTTCTGCATTGCAGATTGCAAATTTCAAGTCAGAGGCTGTTTTCTGCCAGTTGGCTTTGATTATTTAATTATTCTTATCTAGTTGCAGTCCTAGCCCCAGATTAAATACAAAAAACCCAGTAAGGGTTCTAAGAGGCTGTCATTTAAGACAAAGAAAGTAGTATAGTATATAATGTCTGATTGCATCTATTTATTTCTGTGGGCATTGCTCACACAAAATGCGAAATGCAACAAGTGATGGTTTTGTAAGTGTCATGACACCTTCCAAATGAGGCAGTTTAACAGATGAAGCCAACTAACCAGCTGGAAAAGGGATCCCTGTCCTGCAGCTAATTCCAGGTTTGAGGATAAGAACTGAATAGTGCAACATGGAAAGAAAGTGGAAGAGTTTGCCAAGGCTGGCTGTTAAACTGCCTCCACGGAGCCCTGGTGATGGAGAAATTATACGCATGTGAGCCTCACCCCACAATGAAGACAGTATGCTCTCCAGGGGGTTTTAAGCCTTTATCCAGAGCAGAGCTGAGTTTCCCTTGTCCCTAATAATCTGTGCATCAGGCTATCCTAAATTGTGGGGGCATCACCACACAGGGAAACCTGCTGTAGGTCATGTCGCTTGTAACCATGTGCTCTCTAGACATTTCTGTGTATGTGCATGTATGGACATTCATCTTATACACAAATCTTAAATAATCTTTGGCCATAGTTGCATGGTCATTTTAAAGCAACACAAATTCCTGCTGGAGCTGAGGAAGCAGCCTTGCCCATGTCCTGCCTCTGTCCCAAAAAGCAACCTGTTCGTGGTGTTATAACCTCCCTATCAGCAATAGGAACAGAGGGAGCAGTGGGCAGAATTTGGGCAGTAACTTAGATCAAGCATCTGGCATGGCATTTGGCAGAAAGTGTTGGGGCAGTGGTGTAAGGAGAGAAACAGATAGATGCTGTGAGTGTTGCAGGGTAGGTGAAACCACACTTCCCAGCTGGAGAAGCTTGTGGATGGGCATTGGGTTAGGAGGTAAAAAGCAGCCAGTTTACAGTATGGGTACTGTTTGACCTTCTCTGAGGGAGAATTGGAGATCTGGTGAGGCAGAAGCCTGAACTACTGCAGGCATGAAGGAGTCGACTCCTTGGTGCCTAGTGAAAAGACAATGTAGATGCAATTACAATAACTTTTGCAAAACCAGAGAAGATATCTAAGCAAGGATGATCCTCCTCTAGTCAAGTAGGTCAATTTTAGGTCCTTATAGGGCATTGCAGGTAGCTAATCTAAGAAGGAAGATCAAGGGGGAAAATTAACTTTTGTAAAATAACCGTGTTTGACAAAGGTAAAGAGCCAATGTCTTCAAAAGCCCTCTTCAGTTCATTTGTTCTAGCAAATTAAGGAAGGGGGTAAGGACAGAAAAAGGGCATATCTACTAATTTTCAAGCTTTTGGTGGGCTGTATATTTCCAGGGAGTCAGTAATTACCCTCTTACTGTCCTTGATCTATGTAAAGAGGGAACAGGGACAAGCATTTCAGAAGCTGTAAAAGCTGTCTTTCAATTACCCTTGTTGGGAACAAGGAGTGCTCAAAGGAGTTGTTTAAAAGGCAAACGTATTTTTTACAGCTTCCAAAATTGTTGTGACAGGCTTTATTGTGGTCCTTGTCTTCTCTTTTTCTGAGGAAATTGAAAGTGAGTAGCCACTTAGAAAAAAAGTTTTTAGTCCTTCTCCCAGCCTCCCTTCAACGTGTTAAATGGAATGCTAGTTTGTGCCTCAAGAATGATGTCTAATCTGATGAGTGTTTTGAGCTAAGTGCTTTCCTATTAACTCACCAAGCTCCTTCTGTAGAAATGAATTTGGAGGGAAGAAAGCTTCTTGATGTTGTTATGCATTTATCTTTCACACATGCAGGTATGCTACTGATGCATTATTCCAGTAGTAAAAAAGCAGCATCTCTTAAGTCGTGAAGAAAGGGCCTTATGTTGGAAGTGAATGAAAGAGAGGCTTCATCCCACTTTAAAACAGTGTTGTAAGAACAGCATATGCTTCCTTTTATGCCCATTTTCCTTTTTCTTTATCTGTGTGAGAGAGACCAGCCGTGCTAACTTTGCAGTATTCTTGTGCTCAGGGGAATTCAAGACATCTGTTTGCTTGGTGTTTTGCTTGCATGTGTAAAGAAAGGGCTGTGTAGCAGCCAATGCACCGGTGTTACCAGGTGGACTCCTGACTGTGCTGTGACATTTCTAGGTTGGTAAATATACTGGCTGAGAGAAGGGATGTAAATGCAGTGAAAATTAACTTTACAGAGGAAAATGGAGTAAATCTTGTAGGAGGTTCTGGTCTGGTCTCTTGAAGTTTTGTCAAATTCCAAAAGCATTAGTAAGATCCAAAATTATATTGCAAATTCAGAGACAATTAGTTGTGCTCCTGATGACATGACATGTAATTTCAGCTGCTGATAATCTACACAATCATTTAGCCTATAAATTTATGATTGCTAAACTAGCAAGTCAAACATTTTATAATCTAGGCATCAAAAATCTGATACTTAACACTATTAGATCCTTTGCCACAGTTGCTTTAAATTCATGTTAACCATGTTTAAAACTAAAATTTCTATTCATAATCTTAATGCAATATTTCTTGCTGAAAAGTATTTGGCTTTTCACGTACCTTTTTCAAGGAAACAATTAAAAAATAAATGTGAAGTTCAGAAAGACTGGGATTTATTGTAATATAAAATTGATATTAGAGGAAATAACTGAGAGCAAAGTTAATGATAGAAAAGGCCAATGGTTAAAGTTTAGTAAATTTTAATGGTTTTAATTTTAGACAGTCATTAAAGGCAAACATTTCATCTTTAGATTTGTATACCTATTTCCTGTTAAAATTAATGGAAACTAGGTTGAGCTAGCTGAGGGATGAAATTTTAAAAAGAAAAATCTATAAAACCTGCATGTGTAGAATCCATGGGCTTGAAAATGCATGGCCAACTTCTGCCAAACAGCATACTTTTTCACTGCACGTGCAATAGGGAGCATGTAGGGGTTTTTGGTTTTTTGTTTTTTTTTTTTTTTTTTATTCCGTCATATTTTTGAACCTTCTTAAAACATTTCCCTTCCAAGCCAACTCTGGAAGGAAAATTGATAAATCATGCAAAAGGTGCATCTGTAGGCGCATTTGTATGTAGGTGGCAATTGATGCCAACAGATAGCATGAAGTTGAAATAAATAATTGAATGCATATCTGAAGATGTTCACCTCATTTATTTTTGCATAACGATGGAGGACCTCTTTCTTACTGCAGTAAAACAATCAGAAAGAATGCTGCCAACTTGCCGATCAGTTAATGCAAAATATGAGGTTTCAGTTCCACTTCATCAGCTGATGTTTGGAAAATAAGCACAAGCCTAGAATGGGGCATATCAGCAAGACCTACCCCAGCGAATGTTGTTCTAAAGCAGCCTTTCCTAGTGTCCCTGTCACTCAAGCTACATCTAGATCCCAACATTACCTTTTTCAGCCTGTGATTTGATAAGGGAAACTTTATGGAGCTATGTAATTGCTCATAGGGAGGTAGCTAGCACTCTGGTGAAACAAGCCTTGTGGCTTAATTCAGGAATTACCTCAAGGCTCTTAAGTATTGCTACAGTGCTGGCTGGCCCAAGGGATCCCTGCGCTTTAGTCCATACAGAGTTTCATCCACAGTGAAGTGGTACGACTTTTTATGTAGAAAGCTGCTTTTTAGGGAAAACCTAGATTTTTTGATCCTGAACTTGAAATGTTTCTGCTGAAAATCCAAATATCTTACCTTCAAAATATTGTGCCTCTCTGAAACTGTACTTTGCCTTTCTCATCTCCCTCAAGTCCTCTGTAGAACAGGTACTGCTCATAAATACAATTCTCATACTGCAGGCAAGGAAAGATGAGGCAGGAGAGTGATACCTTCTGAGAGCTGGAGTTTAGACAAAGAGCCTGCACATGGAGAGGAGAGGGAGCTTAAACTGAGATATTTCAGGAAAAAAAAAAAAAAAAAAGAAAAGAAATGTTTTGGGTTTTAGGGAAAAGCTTGATTTAAAGTAACATATGTACTTTCTCTGAAACTTCTAGTGGAAAAAAAACCCACTTTTGTAATCATCAATAATCCTCAATTATAATAGAGAAGAGAGCAAGAAAATCAAAACTGCATGTGAGAGTCTGTTTGTTACTATCTTCCATTCAAAAATGCAAGCATACCTAATAAGCATTATGATACTGGTGTACAGATATCTCTGCAAGATAGAAAACAGTTACAGAAGAAACAGGACCTAAAAGCCATGATTTTGTCCATGCATGTGTTAAGTTGCATAGCCAGGGTAGAAGTCTGCAAACTATTCTCCCTTTCCTGCAGTGAGTTCAAAAAAGAAAAAAAAAAAAACTAAGAAGTTAATAACATTTGACAAATCAATGGGAAAGTAAGCAGAACATCTATAAAATATCTAGAAACCAGTGAGATTTAAAAGACAACAGACACTTTCCATTTTTCAGTGAGAAATACGGCTCACTGAAAGAGACTGGGGGGAAAAAATGGAAAGCAAGTGAAACCTTTTTTCAAGTCCCCTCTATTGTTTTCATGAACAAGGAGTGAAACAGAACTAAGTGAATCAATATACTCCTTATTTTGAATATGTGAAATACTAATCATATCCTTAAAAAAGCGGCATATGTTTCTTTTGATAGCACACTGTTTGAGTCTTTGCCTCATTAATATCTAAGATACAAGTCCTTTTTCAAAACAAAAAGTAATTGCTGCAAAAGGTGCTTTTAATAAATTGCTGTGCCTTGTAACTGACACTCTGTTTCTATGGCTTAGTGGTAAATATGCTTCTCTTAATACCCACCTGATAATGGATCTACTGATATCATGGGTATGTTAAAAATCTAGCACGTTAAGAAAGGTATTTCTCTTATATATAAAACTAGGGACTTTACAAAAGTTAGATGATTCATCAGGCCCCTAAAGACTAAAAGAATTTTAAGACTTTCAGGAGGTTTCATCTCTGGTGCTTATATAACCTCTTTATTCTTTAGTATTTTTGTTGTTATACCATCACAAAAGGCCAATCTTACCTAGATAGACCTGTACATGAAGGGAGTTATTTCAGATGCCTCACTCCATTTCCAGCTACTTTATTTGTTTCTCCATGTCTTATTCTGGTTTTTCAGTATGCCACCTGAAGTATGCAGCTTCTCTTGCTCATTAAGGAAGGAGTTGGCACCTAATTCAGGACTGAGGATTGCTTTGGGGGAGTCAGACAAGTAAAAGTGAGGTAATACCATGTGAAGAGTCTCAATCCAAGTGGACATGCTTGAGGTCAGGGGAGCTGGGCTGGTAGAACAGGAAATTGAACAGAGACATTCATAAACATGGGAATATTCTTCTCTGCAGGACTGGATCCCAAAAACTCCTGAACATTTTCAGCTACTGTTGAACACATTGAGAGCAGAAAGCACTCAACGTTTTTAAGTTTCAGCCACAGATGGCACTGTACTTTCAAATATTTGTTTAACATCACACATGAGAAACACCATCTCTCTTAAATCTAAACATAACAAGGTGGGGCAGCTGGGGAAAGAAGGGTGCTAAGAAACCTTTTCTACAGGTGAGAGCTCTGTAAAAACTGACTGGCTCTGACCACAGTAAAAGCAAAATAAAAGTAGATTTCAGCTATCTAGTCAACTACCACCCACGACTTGGAGTGGCTCCCATTAGACCAGGAGGATATAAAATCTGCATGTTGGATATCTGTTCAGACACAGATAAACCTTGCCCCTTTTTCAAAACTGCGTGCACATGGCTCCCACCATTTCCTGCTCTGCACTGTTATCCAGAGAAGCATAGGCATGGACTGCAAGGCAGCTGCAAATAAGACATGTAAGTTTAAAGATGTCATTAAATAACATTTTTGTGGAGTCTACTTAGTACTAAAGACTCTCTAAAAAATTATCACCGTTATTTGTACCCCTCAGAGTCAAGTAGGAAAAATAATGAGGTTTATTATTACTTTTCAAGATTACCTAAACTGTGTGCAGGTAACATGGATTATTTTTGCATTATTTCTATTAGAGTAAAAATGGGTCTCAGTCCCATCCCTTTAAGTTAATAGAAAGAATTGAAACAACTGTTTTGGTCTTAATTATTTTGGGTTTCTGATACAGTGAAATGATATAGAGATGAAAGTAGCAAAAGCAGGTAGGTGATCAAGTTCAGGTGATGGATGTTTTTAATATATTGCTTACTCTGTCTGAAAAAACCACAAGTCATAACTTTCTTAAGCAAAATGTATTTCTGAAAGTCACCTATATATCTGCTAGATTGCTGTTTGAAGCAAAACTCTGAAAATCCAAATAGTGCCCTCGTGTTCACTGATTTTTACTTTCATTTGGATGATAAACTTCAATGCTTATTGTGGACAATTTCAGTTATGCACCCAATCTCTACCTAAAATTCTGCATCTTCATTGCTTTCAAGATTTTGTCTTCAGTGCTTAAGACCGTTAAACCTCTTTTTTTTTTTTTTTTTTAATTGTGAATTTTTCTGAAGAAAAGCCCCAGCTTCATTAAAGACCATGACGTCATATGATGGAGACTGATATAAGAAATATGCCCTGATAGAATTGGTTAATCATTTAATGGAAGAGCTCCCCAGTGGCCACATTGGTGGCCCCCTGGCAAGTTCAGTAATAACTCCCACAAGGTCATTGTAGTTACACTGAAGTAATTTGGAACAGAGAAGGCATTCATAAAATTGGTATGCTCATAGATAATGACTCCACCTTCCTTTGAAGTGTATGGATGCTGCCTAGTTTTAAGTGTCTTAGGTGCTTTGAATAAAGAAAGAGCCTAGAAGCAGTGGACCCCTCAGAAGGCAACTCAGTCACCTGAGTAAGCTAAATTAAGGTTAGACTGTGTAAACTTGTACCCTCTTTTCTCCTCCAGACTTTTTTTAGGAGTACAGATTAGAGGTAAATACTTCAACATCAAAACATTAGTGTTTTGTACAAAGGCCAACTTCTCTTGTGGGCTTAACCCTCTCTCCAAAGGTTGAGTTTACCAAGTAGCGCTGCAAATTTTTCATGGCTAGCAAATGTGTGATCAATTAGAAAGCAGAGGCTGAAAGCACAGGACAGGTGCATTGCACTGGGAGTCAGAGTGAGAAGGAGAGATGACAAAACAAATATATATATGGATCATTTTAAGGAAACAAAAGTGAAACTTAGGCAGTCAGAAAAACTAGATTAGTGTTTAATTTTAAGACTATTTTCACAACTTGCAAGGAATGAAACTCTGAAACATAAATTCATACCCGGACTTTTTTCCCCTGTGTCCACAGGAATCTGGTAATAAACCTTACTTTGCATGGTCAAAGTTATAACTAGAGGCAAATCAGAACAAATTTATTCAAAAAAACTGGAGGACAGATGACAAAATGTCATATATATTTGAGGTAAAAGGTGTTTGCACAGTTGTAACTTCAGCCATATAAAGATTATACTCTTCCTGTGTACATGAAATGTGTGAATAAGTTTATCCTTTTTTCTTTTATCTCTATTAATGCAGTTAACTGTGCCCATAAATCAAGCATTTATGTTAGACTTGTGGCTATTGTCATTTGTGCCTGAAAACAGTACTACAAATCCAAAGTCATAGTTCCAAATCAGGACGTATATGATGTTTATATGCAGTAAAAGTAAACATTCTGCTACTATAAAATACAGGTTTTTAAAGAAGTTTGAATAGTCTCTTTTACAAATTCAGAGAAATTGATATTAAAAGTCTACTTTAAATTTCCAGAAGACAGGACAGTTCCCATGTGTTACTTTTAGTTGCATCTGGGCAGTTGAAATTCTGGCAGCTGCTACAGAAGCTGCTTTGGGCACTGCATGTCTGGTTTTCCAAGGACTGTCAGATTTACCACTGTCTTTATAGGCCAGCACTAACTGCATTCTCAAGTTGCATTTTTTGCTCACATTTTGTTGATTCAGTGAAGGAGGTGCTTGGTTGCTAAGAGCAAAGGAAATAAAACTATCCAGTAAGGGCTGTGGTACCACTGTGACAGAGGAGAAAAAGTAATGCTTGATTCAGTTATTTTTATTACCTTAAAAGCCAAGTGACCTTAACCATGTTCCTTACCTACATCATGAAAACAGAACCTAAAGTTACAACAAATGCAATTATTTGATAGAAGTCCATTTAAATCTATCCTGTCTGTGTAAATCCCAAAACAGCAAAGCTTCTTCCAAAACTATTCTTGTTTTATTGGCTTTCAGAATAGCTGGTCAGCTATTCCTTTGTAAATTTTAAGCATTAGTTTAACCTGGAGGTTAAGCAAAGCCCAGGACTTAGCCTCTGTTTTTACTAAAACTGTTATTTTAATAAGAAGAACAGAAGAATGGCCCACAGGCCAATGGCTGGCTGTCTCAATATCCTATGACTGCCCCTTGTCTGTAGTCTACCCTTGGTAGTGATTGTAATGCAGGAAAACCCTACAGTGATACTTACCCCAGCACAATCCCCCAGTGTCCAGCAACCTGCAGCTTGGTGAATTCTCAAATCACAGGTTGTATTGATGTGTTTAATCTCCCCCCTTCCCTTCTCTCCCTCACAGCTAGGAATCAGATTCAGGACAACATATAGGTAAAGCAGTTGCTCTACCATGCCACAACAATCCTTGTGGTTCAGGCTACTCTGCCTTCCCAGGTGCAGCAACCTCACCTGAGATTTTTGAGATTGATTGGTTGTGGTTTTTTCAAACTGCTTCTTCAAATCTGTCTGTTCCTTTTTGCAGCATCAGTGCTATATGAGACCAAAAAGTTACTTTCGTAGCCAAATAACAAATCCTATCTTCAGTTGGATCAGATGGAGAGCTAATCTCACAGATACGGAAGTTCTTATGTTCATAATAATGTTTTTTCTTATTCTTCTCCCTCCACCTTCTCCCCTATACTGATGGTATTTCTGGAGATGAATACACTAATTCTAAACCTAGAGATGCAATTAAAATACACGTCTGCAGTCTCCAGCAAGAGGGTAAGGAGAGACAGACTTGCACTGAGAGCTTTGGGAATTATTTTTCAAATATCTATGCATCAGATAAGGCTAAATTAAAAAAAACCAACATATAATTTGTGATTACTACATATTAAATGTTACTGAGGACACACCCTCTTTGCCTTTTCTCATGGGAATATCTCACAATGCCTCAATAGCATGCTGTGGAGCTACTCTGGCAGGGTCCTTAAGGACCATCACCACATGTGTGAGAGGAGAAAGTGAAGGACACTGAGCGTGAAGATCCCCTTTCTCCAACTTCTGTCTCTGCATATTATCACTCTTTGCAGTTCTCTCGGTCTCTTTTCATCATTGCTATATCTTCTTCCTCTTCAAAACTTACATAGAAATAAAATTTCCTTTCTTCTCATTAGGCAAAAATCTGAGAGAAGAGTATTTGTTGAGGTTGCTGCCTCAGTCAGAGGCTGAAAACTGCTGATGGTGTGGATTCCTAAAACAGTTGTGCAGAGGATTGAGGGAGACTAGCCAGGCCATGGAAATCTTTTACCGTCGTCCAGCTGTGTCCTTCCTCCTAATTCTCCTGTAAATATGATCAAAGGCATTTTCAGGACCATGCTGAGGAACAAAGGACCATGCTGAAGAAAAAAGGATGTCCACCTTCTGTGCTCTCCACTTCTTCCTGTGAAACCACAGTGGTCACTGTGGCAGCAACCTCTCTGGAGCAGTGTGCGGATTTATGGATAAAGTCTCCCTTTCTTGCTGGGAGACTTGTTCTGTTGTTGCTGCTGGAAGGTGGAGTTGAGGATTAGTATGCTGCTGTGTCCTGGGAATGGCTGCAAAGCAAGCTAATGCTTGCCTTCTCACCCTTCCTCATCTTAGCCGTTGGCAGGTGGCCACTAAGCAAATGACAAGTCCCTCACAAACCAGGTTTGTACTCTGTGGCACTTCTTATGCCAGAAGCAAGAAATACAGCATAATTACAAATGTTGCAAAAACATTCATGTGCTAAGGCCCTGTGTTCTTAACCATGTTTTTCCCTTTCCTCACTCTTGTTATATCCCCATTCCTGTTTGATTGCCTGTGAAATGGATATACAGGGAGAAACTCGGCAGAATATTCATAGTCACTTAAACAGTCTCTGACCAGCCTGGCTGAGCTGATAAAGCTTAATAGTGATTCACATGTTCTCCCCATTTCTGCATAGACTTGTTACCTGCTAAAAATGCTGAAGGCTTCACAAAATGGTTCTTGCTTGAGGTGGCAGAGATTCTCCTGAGTTACATTAAGAGAACCTCTGATGGAGAAAAAGTCCTGGACTTTCACCACCCCCATCAGGAGGAAAATGCCCCCCTTATTCCCTCATTAATGATAATATTATTTGAAACAGTAATGCTTTTGCACTGTTTTTTTGCATTGTTTCCCCCCCCCCCCCTTCATTAAGGCACTGTTTATGACATGTTTGGCTGACTTCCCATGTCCATTTTTTTCCTCTATATCTTCAGCTAACTTGTTTGATGTATTTACAGAGGCATTAAGTAGAGTGCAGTCCTTAACTCAGTACAGTTGAGGAAGTAGCAGAAAGATGTAAAACCATTTGGTTTTGTTCAGGTATTTGAGGACTTATGGAGTTCTGGCTCTAAAGAAAATAGGATGCTTCTGAACATCTGCCAAAATGAGTAACTTCAGCAAACACTTATGTGTCATCCTGATGTAGATATTAAATGTAGTTGATTAATTTAATTTTAATTTTTTTAATGGTGCCTAATGCTTTACAGCCTCCACTATATCTTTTTCTCAGGGATGTCTGTCTTGCCCAACATTACCATGAAACATGCTCTTTCTTGTGTCCCATATTGATTTCCATTTCATTTTAACTAATCGCTTCACAAAAGATAATAGAGACTGTGCTGAGAAAACTATTACACAGAATCTGGTTTTCTTGCCTATCATTTCAGGACATCCTCACTACTTATATCAACTTACTGTATTCCTTTGCAAATACATTGAATTAAAATCTGCTGTTGATGCAGATCAAAACTTCCAATATCTCTGTGCTCTGCCCTGTGAAACTGTAGGTGCAGGACTAATATATGAAGAATTAATATTTTAGGATGTTTGACCAGAACTGGATATTGGCATGCAAGATTTTATTGACTGGGCAGCACTTGTAGACCTATATAGGAAAGAACACAGCAGGTTCAGCAAGGGGTGAATTGACCTCCTGCCATAGCTTTGCCCAAAGAATATCCTAAGAAATCTAAACTACAGTGTGTATGTGACTGGTTCTGCTATATTTATGTGTATCCTAAAAATCTTTGTTTAATGAATTCCCTGTAAAACCCCCACATACATATGGCTATACATATATATATGTGTGTGTGTCTGTGTGTATATAGGTATACATACAATCCCCCCCCCCCCCCCCCAAAAAAAAAAAAAGAAATATTTTTGTCTTTGTAATATTAGTTGCTGGCTTATTCAGAATACTATTTTCAGTATAAGTCTTGTTAGATATTTGCCCTAAACTAATTTTCTTTTTTTTTTTTTAACCTCTATGAAATAATGAATAAGAGGCAGGCTTTTGTCAAAGATATTTTGATAGGTTTCAGGACTGAAAACACAGCTTTTCAGAAGTGGGGAATAGGTAAGAATGGAGCAGGAGTAGCAGACCATTAGCAAATATATTCTACTGGCAGAAAATGAATAGTGCTAAGAGATAGGACAAATACAAAGGAGTAAAAGACCAAAGTATGTTCATGTGAGAAAAGAAATCACAGGGTTAATGAGAAGTACTTCCACAGTTGCTAAGGGAAATGGGAAAGAACTGATGGTTGCAGGCTTAGCTGAGGTACCAACAGGATATTCTGTCCCTCCCAGAAATATCTTAGGTTCTTGGACATGTAACTCAAAGTGGTTTGTAAGATATCGGAGGGGAAGACAATGTATACTTACTTGCCTGTAAGGAAACTTTTTGCATTTGTTTGTTTTGTTTGTTTGAATTATTTTTGGAGGTGCTGGAATAAGGTTTTGTATTCATGGAAGTAGCCAGTGGTTTTCAGGTTTTCATAAACAATGCTCCTACCTCTTTTTCCCAATCAGAATATCATTTTAGCTCTTCAGTATGTGTACAAAATACAAAACTAATTAGAGAACTCTGGGTAATTATAGTATACATGATTCCCTTTGGAAAGGGTAGGTGGAGAAAGAAGTATGCACAGTATGTGTGTGTGTGAACATTTTTATCTTTAAGACTGTGGATATGGTTATTTTTAACTAGTGATGTTACCTTGTCTGATACCCTTTGAAAAGCATTTATGAGGCTTCTCATCTATACTGCATTTCTTGATTAATATCAGACAGGGGCTGTAGACCCAGTCTACTAATTTTATTCCATCATATGTTTTGAACATGTAAGTAGTCCTCCTCTTGAGTTGAACTATTTGTATTTGGATAGGGAACTTTTTTACGAAGGACTGAAAAAGTCTTTCGGTCCCCTCTGACAGGCTATAGTATAATTTGCAGGGAAAAAAAAAAAGGGGGCTGGTGTCATAAAGTGCATAGGCCACTGTTCTTCATTCCTGAAGTCTGCAATTAAACGAAGCATGCATTTGGCTTCGTTGGTGATAGCAAAGCCATTGTTTATAATTAATTTGAGCATCATTCTGACAGTCTGGCATGCAAACATAGCTTATTGCTTATTAGCCTAAATTCCTGTGCTCCAGGCAAACTTGGCCATATGGAAAAAGAATTGCACACATAAGGCCAAAAAGCCACCCAGAATTCTGCCTGAACTTTCAGAGCGTTTTCTTGCTTGCTTTAAAACTCAGCTTCTGATTTTTGTCCTCCAAGGAAAATTCCTATTCCTACTTGTTACTTAACAGCTGAGGCTATTCTGTTTTGGTTTTCAGTTCAGGTGGTGGTGTGATATATTAATCTGGGCTAGTTAGATTATAATTATTTTCTTTGACATTCTAAGCTAAATTTATAGGACTGTCATGTTACAAACTTTGGTTTAACTAGAAAATACCCATATTTCATATGGGTACTTCAATGTCATGTCTAGTAAGTCTGTGTTGAATAAATTTATTATATCAGGTTGGTTGTAGCCGCCTATTTTAAAATAATCGAAAGGCAGAAAGTTTATAGGAAAATTCAATTAAAGGAAAAGCAGAAAACATTCCCTTGGGGTCTAGGACTAGGCAATAATGCATAACTATACCTTATGAGCACCTCTCATAAATCTGTTTTCAGGTAAAAATCTGTATGGCTTTGTAATCTAATAGAGCAGTGTAAACTAAGTAAACTGTTTTCAATTACATGCAAGTCATCAAATAGTGCAGAAATACTGCACTGCTATGTCATTCACTTTTGCCACACACAGTGTGTTGTCATAGAATCATAGAATTGTTTAGGTTGGAAAAGACCTTTAAGATCGAGTCCAACTGTCAACCCAACACCACCATGCCCACTAAACCAAGTCCTGAAGTGCCATGTCTACATGTTTTTTGAACACTTCCAGGGATTGTCACTCCACCACTTCCCTGGGTCGCCTGTTCCAATTAGTCCTGTCCTAGTCCTGTTCCACAACCCTTTCAGTAAAGAAATTTTTCCTAATATCCAATCTAAACTTCCCCTGCTGCAACTTGAGGCCACTTTCTCTTGTTGTATCGCTTGTTACTTGGGAGAAGAGACCAACACCCACCTCACTACAACCCCCTTTCAGGTAGTTGTAGGGAGCGATAAGGTCTCCCCTCAGCCTCCTTTTCTCCAGACTAAACAGCCCCAGTTCCCTCAGCTGCTCCTCACAGAACTTGTGCTCTAGACCCTTCGCCAGCTTGGTTGCCCTTCTCTGGACACGTTCCAGCACCTCAATGTCTGTCTTGTAGTGAGAGGCCCAAAACTGAACACAGGACTCAAGGTGCGGCCTCACCAGTGCCAAGTACAGGGGGACGAGCACCTCCCTGCTCCTGCTGGCCACACTATTTCTGATACAGGCCAGGATGCTGTTGGCCACCTGGGCACACTGCTGGCTCATATTCAGCTGGCTGCCAACCAGCACCCTCAGGTCTTTTTCTGCTGTCCTCTGCATTACAGGTGACAGAAAACAGCCTGCAAGCCTTTCACCAAGCCTACGTAAATAGTTGTTACTGGCTAAGAGTTACGTCTATCTTCAGACTTGTTTGGAGTTGCATAGTGAAGTGGGCTGGTACTGCATGATAATGTTCTTGTACTAAATGGACCTTATTAGGCAGTATTGGTTTCTTGACTGTCTGTCTTACAGGTCAATTTTGGTTAAAGAATTTTTAACTCCTAAAACATGTGTCAGGTAGCTGTCAAACCCCCTCGCTCCATGGAACATAAATTTACAGGACTGTAATTTTACCTTAAATCAGTCCTTGATGCTTTGGGGTTATTATATTCACCCAGCATCACCACAGACGCTGCAAAGTATCTGAAATGTGATGGTGTGTCACAAAGACTGTGCTACACAGTCCAGTGTTAATTTTGAGCAAAAATAACTTGTGCTACACAGTCCAGTGTTAATTTTGAGCAAAAATAACTTGAGGTATGACTCTGAAATGCTGCAACGTTTCAGTCCAGGGAGCTACAGTTCACATCTCACACATAGATTAAATATATTTTTTAGTAAAAAAAACTGATGTGAACTACAGTTTTTAGAAGCAGTGGGTACGATCACAGACTGTATGGTGACCCCTTAACATGTATTTCTATTAGACATGCAGCATCTTTCTCTTCTGCAGAAAGGCAAATACTAGTGCTCTCTGGTGTTGCTAAATCAAAACCTCCATTTGATTATATTTCTCCTGCATAATGAAATACCCTTAAAATAAGCTGTTACTTTTGTGTAAAAAAAAAAAACCAAAAAACAACAAAAACCAACCCCCCCAACAAAAAAAAAAACCAAAAAACAAACAAACAAACCAACCAAAAACCAAAAGCGTATATATGTACATATATGTATCTGGCTCCTCTGTTCACTATCATGAAGCAGATTCTTCTGAAGAAAATGCATGAAATTATTGGATGGATGGAATTTTAAGCAGCTGGCATATTTTTTCCGGGTAAGTAAAGCAAGGTAACTAACCCTGTTTGTAGGTTGTGTCAGCCTGTGAAATCTTCTAGCCCCACTGAATTGAGAGAGACTTTGCACTTAGATCAGCCTCTAGAGGACGATGAGTTTATGAGAGGGCGAAAGAGCTTGCAGTAAGGTAGGCAATAACTTGTGCTTTCATTTTTAATCTAGAAGCAAACAGCAGTGGAACTGTTCTGAAGGTAGGTAACTTTGGTTATATTTTTTTTTAAATACTATTTATAATTTCAACACATAATTTGTGACAATTGAAGGATACTGTAAAAATGTGGCAAAAATACTTTCTCAGCCTAAAAATTCCTAGATAGAAGCATCTCCATATTTGGAGGAACTAGAATTAAATTTTTCTTCAGTTAGATATCAGAAATCAGCCTCAATAAAATGAAATAATAAACTTTTTAAAGGACATTAGCTGCAGGGATTTGGGTGCAAATAATTCCTCCTTCACAATGCTTTGGTGTTCTGCTAAATCATGGGACTTTATGGGTGAAGGAAGAGGAAAAAGATCAAATGGGCCTAGGAAGTACAACTGTATAAATAATTAGGGGAAAAAATATCCTTTCCTTCCCATGTCCCAGACTAAGTTTTCTAGCATTATCAAAACTGAGGAAGTACAGAATGGGCTAAAGAGTAGAAAGGAAATCCTCTGATCCGATGTCAGATGGCAGACTATGCAAGCGGGCAGCATGGGAAGTGTTCGGAGAGTTAGTCTCTTGCCTCTCAGGGAATTCATACATGGTTGGAAGAGCAATGACGGCTCACACTAACTGAGGGTCCTGGCCCAAGATCTCCAAGAATGTGATGTTCAGGTTCTGCAAAGGAATAAACTACTCAAACTCTTACTGTCATTTCCATGCCATTAGGTGAGACCCTATCAAACCTCTGCAGTGTTTTGCTGGCTTGCTACAAGTCTTTCCCTAAGGTTAAAACTAAAGGCATGGCTGCACTTCCATGTGTTGTGCTGTTTGTTTCTGAAGTATCTCACTGCAGTAAGGCTCCATAAACTGCCTGCCTGTGGCACATAATCAGTGAGGAGTGCTGTAATGCCTGTGCCAGAGTACACAGCCTGTGATTTCTGAAAATCCGAAACGTTTTGTAGTGTGCGTGTGGAAAAATATTATTAGTATTCAGGAACCTCCGGTCCTAGATTTGAGCCTGTGGCGCTATGCGCTTCTGAGTCACTTGCATTGTGATGTCTAATGTAAGCATCCACATCCTGCAAGTATTTGAACCTTAGATGATCCTTAAATCGTACAATGGTCTGCATGGGAGAGCATAGTCTGCATAAGAACGTAGTCTAGAAATCACTGTTACCTGAAGGCAGACCCCCTGAACTGAGCCTCTTTTTTTCCTGCTTGCTACTGCAGGGAGGGAGCAATAATATCTTACTGACCTGTATTAGCAAATTAGCCTCAAGGGCACACAGCAATTTTTAATTTTTTTTCTTTTTTTACTTAGCTATTGTAATTTTGACAGTTTCAAAGAGTAGGAAAAAAAATGGTTATTCATCCCAAAACAAAGTATGTCCATTTTCTTTACAAATAAGAATATCAAACAGCCTTTTGTTTGAATTAAACATTTCATTTCAATAAAAAAGAACTGCTAATATTGAATTTGATTTTGGTTTGTTTTGGTTTTTTTTTTTTTTTTACAGTATAAAGACCTAAGGACAGTTCAGAAGTAAAATCATCCTCAGCTGAAAGAACTTGATATAGAATATGAATATCAGAATTAAGTGTAGGAGTGTTCTTTACAGGATTTTTTGCCCTGCTGATAATAAACAACTGCCAAAACTCTCAGATGGTCATCAACCCTGTGGTATCACTAAGTTTGGGGTTTCTTTGTCCTTTTTAATTAAAAAAATAATATATAGCCTTTGTTCTGATTGTTTAGCAAGAGAAACACTCAGTCCTTCATTATAGAGAAGTATGGAGAGTGCAGCTCACCTGTGTCAGTGACAACGATGGGTGAGCATGTGACCAGGCTGCTCCCACTCGTAGCTGTGTGGCACAAAGTACTGGTAATGCACACAGAGGCTGTCTGGGTGACGTTGCTCTGCCCTGCAGCCACGTGCTTGTCTTGCTTCTGCGAGTAACTTTAACAGAGCTGTGATGTGCACTGAAAAGCTTTCTGGGGTTTGATCCCAAGCCAAGGAAGCTGGGTGGATTGTGTGCCAAGTTGAAGGGGCTTGGCGCAGAGCCGTTTGGGCCTGACCTTCGCCAGAGGTTAGGAGCGGAGGGATTTGGGAAAGCAAGCAAGCAATACCCTCTGGCCGTGTAAAAGCTGACGCTAGAGTCTCAACAGCAAGAAGAAACTGAGCGTTTCTTCCCCAAGTGTAAGAATCTGCCTGGTAGGACCAGGGTGCCTCACGCCAGCTGGATGGCCAAGCTGGGGCCAAGGAAGATAAACTTGGGAGTCAGATCTTCCTCTAAGTGCTGTTTTTTATTTTTCTCAACAGTTTTGGCATTGACATGAAATTATGGCTGGTAAAATTTGCAGATGACGTGAACTTAGTAGCATGGTAAATAATAAGGAACATAGGTAGAGCACTATGAATAGTCTTAGAAGTAGAATCTGATACCTGATTTCCTGTATATTTAAAGACTAATCAGAAGAATAAATTACATTATTCTCTTTGGGGTTTTTTTTCCTCTCAATATTTGACACTGGGAAAATGATTCCAGCTGATTTGGAGGCTGAAATACTGAAAATCAAAAGACAGGTTGTTGTTTTCATTCTGATTTTTAATGTTAATGTGGAGTTGAATTTGACAATGCTATCTGAAATCTGGCAGCATTAACTCACATAAAATTGTCATTGATACTGATTGTAAAAGACAGAGCAGGATATATATATATTTCCCTCCCCTCCAGGAAATAATAAAATTGCTGAAAAATCTATTTTTGAAGAGAATGAGAACTGTCTGTTAATTTGTGTCAAGTTCTGGCCTGCTGTTTCAGCCAGTTTTCTCCAAATGGAGGAATATTTGAAATGTTTCGCTTTGATATATTTTTAAAAGAAACATGTTAACTCTGTGTTGGCTCACAGCTAGGGTATTTTAAAAAGTAGCTTAAAATTACTGTGGTACTAGATGCTTAAATATTTCATTTCCGATTGATCTGAAATGGGGGCTATTGTTATTGTTCAATTGTTTTTCACATTGCTGAAACACCTGCATATGTGTTTGGGGGAAGAGCCAAGAAAGCTCAGAAAATGTTCTTCAGCTACATTACCACCACAGCAGGAACAGGACCTACAGCTGCAAAAGCACTTAGGAGCTTGTGGTGTCTTTGGATAGCTTCTGATTAAAAGTAATGGAAGTTTTGTGATGGACAACAATACTTGGGCCATGTTGTGTGATGGATATATAAGATTGTTTCACACATAGAAGCAGTCCTAAAGATAAAGTGCCATTGTATTTTTTTTTTTTCTTATTTTGGAAGACCACCCTTTTTTCCAATTCACCCTGAAATGGAATAGGAATTTAAGAAATGAGAAGAGATGGGATAGTAAAGAAGTATGTTCTTCATTATTAATTATAGAGTTAAGTTCTGCCTGCACTGGTGCAGTATAACAGCACATACCACTTCTAAGATGGTTCTTCTTGCATCAGCTAAGCCAACTCCAAAAATTAAACCACTATCTGTGCAGCATGGAACATTTGAACTCCTGAGCTACTGTCTGTCTTCAGAGTCGTCATTCAGTTTGCCCTCCTATTTCAGGATACTTGGCTTGTAACAATGTAGGGTTGATTTTGCTTCCTAAACAAAATTCTTAGCTCTGGTATAAGTGTGTGAGTGTAGGGGGCAAAGCAGCTAGTTTTGGTTTGGGGGTTTTGCTGCTTTTGTGGAGTGGTATGAATAATTATGGTTTATATCTTTAGCTAATTTTGGTATTGTGTTTACTAAATAGTCTGGATTTTTTTTTTCAAATTTTGAAGTTTATAGGAGTTCTAGTACATTAGCCACTCCTGAAAACTTCTAGATAGATGCTATAAATAGGCTTGCATGCCTCGTATTAGGAAATGATTTTAAGGAGATGTTGGCTGTTGTACATAAAAACAGTTGAATGCTGATGTGCATAGCATTGATTTCTTCCATAGATTGCTCCTTTTTGAGGAGAGTTGTCTGAAAGCCAGAAGTGGGCTCAAAGATCTTGCAAGGTTGTATAAGCCAAGCTTATATTTACTTATGCATTTATAAATTTAAAGATTTAAAATTGAAAGGCAGAATTATTAGGTTTGCATGGTACAGTATCTGATTTGGGATTCTTCTAACAAACCCAGACTTCTTTTTCTAAGCTGTTGCAAATATTTGGAAGGACACTGAATTAAAAGATTTGAGAGGGGTTCTATCAGATCCCAGGGTTAGTTGTTATTCTAAGTATTGTCTCTTTATATAAATCAGAAGAACAGACTACTCCTCTCACCTTTTCATTAAAATACCTGTGGAAGCTGCCATCAAGAGCAAAACTTTCTTGCCAGACTAATGCCTGGCAAACAGAATATACCATAGTAAAAGTTAAATCATCCTTTGTATTGCTAGGTAACTTAGTACAGTATGTGGAGTTCAGTGTGTCTGGGAGTTTTATTTGCAGGAGAAGTCAGCATGCACGAGGGAAAGGTGTAAATTTATAGCATGTTAGTTACTTCTATTTCCTTATGCAAATAGTTCTTCAAATACTCAGCATGGGGTAGCTTTCAAAATGAAGCAACCAGCCTCTCATGGAGATGCTTGGAGCCCACATACAGAATGTACCATTATTTTATAGCCTAGCTAAGTGCTCACTAATTTTCTCATATAGACAAGCTACAGGATAATGTTGACTTGAGTGTATTAATTATCTGTAGAGGTTTATAGTCTTTAACCTTGACATTATATGGCAAATGCACTCAAATCACCTATGAGATACTATTATGAGAAGTTAACAGGGTTGCTTACTTGATGGTTAGGTTTACGAAGGTCTGTGCTGTCATTCTTAGCCACAGGAGAAACGGGAAACATATTGTCTTAGAGGTAAAATTAAATGCCCGAAAAACACATTTGGTAGAATGATCACTTTTAGCATAACATGATGCTTCCTCACATGTTTGATTGGCTGTTAATTTTCATGGGTTTAAGCTGGAAAGATCCTCTTACTGCTTCATTAGGTTTTATTTCTCTTCAGCTGATGGAGCTGTGGCTTTGAGCAAGGAGAGATTTTTAGTCCTGCTTATTTTCTTTTAAACTCCAGTTAGAAAGAAAAAAATGAATTTTCCTAAAGACTTATTTCCACATATATCATTACAATGTAACCATCATATTGTTTTACTAGGATCTTCTACAATGTTGTAACCAGATGTGCACAGGCTAACTGTTCCAGCCAGATAAACAGTACGATACAGCTTTTCCCACAGAGGGCAAGACAATTCAGTGTGGCCGACATCTTGATGTCTTCAAGCTTTGGTTAATGTGGAAAGCAAAGGTAGGAAAGGACTCTAAAAATACAGGTTTATTGTAGAAATTTAACAGATTTCTTTCACTGTTTCAGACTGATAAATATTTGAAAATAAAGCTAAAAGTAAATTTTAAATTGGAATGCAGCAGGAAATATTAAGAAGCACTCTTTTCTAACATGGATGAAACTCATAATAATTGTATGGCTTTGGGGTTCATCTCCCCTCTCCAGAGTAATTTGAATTAAGTGTCCTATTTAAATTAAAACCTGTAGGTTCCCTATCTCCCTAATGGTGAACTAAACATGCTTCTAAACACTCGGCAAGTATCTTTCCTTTAACTGGTCTCTTTAACAGTTAAAGAGATGCTGAAGCAGTTTAAAGTACAAGTCAAACTTGTAAGTGGCAAAGGAAAGGTGAATTGAGTTCAAAACCATAGGTCATGGTATTGAAATCCTGTTTTGGTATGGGACCCTTCAGCAGCTAAAAACCTTCACAGCATTCATCCAGGGTAAACATGCTTTTTAAAGCATGGAGAAGAGGGCAGCTGTATTCACTTCTCAAAATCACTGATATAAGGTGGTGAGGGAGCTAACTAGGGAAGGCACCCCGCTGGACCTGTTGTTTGTGAACAGGGAAGGACTTGGGGGTGATGTGATGGTTGGAGGCCATCTTGGGCACAGCGATCGTGAAATGATAGAGATTTTGATTCTCGGAGGAGTAAGGAGGGGGGTTAGCGGAACTGCTACCTTGGACTTTCGGAGGGCAGACTTTGGCCTGTTCAGGAGCCTGGTTGACAGAGTCCTTTGGGAGGCAGTCCTGAAGGGCAAAGGAGTCCAGGAAGGCTGGACATTCTTCAAGAAGAAAATCTTAAAGGCGCAGGAGCAGGCCATCCCCGTGTGCCAAAAGATGAGCCAGCAGGGAAGAAGACTGGCCTGGCTGACCAGAGAGCTTTGGCTGGGACTCAGGAAAAAAAAAAAAAGAGAGTTTGACCTTTGAAAGAAGGAGCAGGCAACTCAAGGGGATGACAAGGATGCTGTGAAGTTATACAGGGAGAAAATTAGAAGGGCTAAAGCCCAACCAGAACTTAATCTGGCTGCTACTGTAAAAGACAATAAAAGATGTTTCTATAAACACATTAGCAACAACAGGAGGGGTAAGGAGAATCTCCATCCTTTATTGGATGAGGGGGAAAACAGAGTGACAAAGGCTGAGGAAAAGGCTGAGGTACTTAATGCCGCCTTTGCCTCAGTCTTTAATAGTAAGACCAGTTGTTCTCTGAGTATCCAGCCCCCTGAGCTGGAAGACAGGGACAGGGAGCAGAATGAAGCTCCCATAATCCAAGGAGAAATGGTTAGCAACCTGCTACACCACTTAGACACACACAAGTCTATGGGGCTGGATGGGATCCACCCAAGGGTACTGAGGGAGCTGGTGGAAGTGCTCACCAAGCCACTTCCAATCATTTATCAGCAGTCCCGGCTAACCGGGGAGGTCCCAGTTGACTGGAGGTTAGCAAATGTGAATGCCCATCTACAAGGACCAGAAGGAGGATCCAAGGAACTACAGACCTGTCAGTCTGACCTCGGTGCTGAGGAAGGTTATGGAGCAGATCATCCTGAGTGCCACCACATGGCACATACAGAACAACCAGGTGACCAGGTTCAGTCAACATGGGTTTATGAAAGGCAGGTCCTGCTTGACTGAGCCGATCTCCTTCTATGGCAAGATGACCCACTCAGTGGATGAGGGAAAGGCTGTGGAAGTTGTCTACCTGGACTTTATTAAAGCCTTTGACAGTGTTTCCCACAGCATTCTCCTGGAGAAACTGGCTGCTCATGGCTTGGATGGGTGTATTCTTTGCTGGGTAAAAAACTGGCTGGATGGCCAGGCCCAGAGGGTTTTGGTGAATGGAGTTAAATCCAGTTGGTGGCGGGTCACAAGTGGTGTTCCCCAAGGCTTAGTACTGGGGCCAGTTCTGTTTAATATCTTTATCAGTGATCTGGATGAGGGGATCGAGTGCACCCTCAGCAAGTTTGCAGATGACACCAAGTTGGGCAGGAGTATTGATCTGCTGGAGGGTAGGAAGGTCTGCAGAAGGATCTGGCCAGGCTGGATCGATGGGCCCAGGCCAATTGTATGAGGTTCAACAAGGCTAAGTGACAGGTCCTGCACTTGGGTCACAACAACCCCATGAGCGCTACAGGCTTGGGGAAGAGTGGCTGGAAAGTTGCCTGTTGGTGGAAAAGGACCTGGGACTGTTGGTCAACAGCCAGCTGAATATGAGCCAGCAGTGTGCCCAGGTGGCCAAGAAGGCCAATGGCATCCTGGCCTGTATCAGAAATAGAGTGGCCAGCAGGAGCAGGGAGGTGCTTGTCCCCCTGTACTTGGCACTGGTGAGGCCGCACCTTGAGTCCTGTGTTCAGTTTTGGGCCCCTCACTACAAGACAGACATTGAGGTGCTGGAACGTGTCCAGAGAAGGGCAACCAAGCTGGCGAAGGGTCTAGAGCACAAGTTCTATGAGGAGCAGCTGAGGGAACTGGGGTTGTTTAGTCTGGAGAAAAGGAGGCTGAGGGGAGACCTTATCGATCCCTACAACTACCTGAAAGGAGTGTCAGTTTCTTCTCTGAAATAACAAGTAATAGGACAAGGTGAAATGGCCTCAGGTTGCAGCAGGGGAAGTTTACATTGGATATTAGGAAAAATTTCTTCACCCAAAGGGTTGTCAGGCACTGATTGGAACAGGCTGCCCAGGGAAGTGGTTGAGTCACCATCCCTGGAGGTATTTCAAAGACATGTAGACGTGGTGCTTAGGGACATGGTTTAGTAGTGGACTTGGCAGTGTTAGGTTAACGGTTGGACTTGATGATCTCTAAAGGTCCTTTCTAATCTAAACAATTTTATGATTCTAAGTGTTGTAAAGAAAGCTATGCTAATGGAGAGTGCTCTGGAAAGAGACAAACTGCAAATAGCATGTAGACATGTAGGAATAATTAAAATGATCTTTTGTCCATAATCAAAATCAAACTTTCAGGGGCTTAAGAGGAAATGATAACTTATTGCCCATTGTTTATTTTATTGTTTTTTGCTTCTGTATCAATGTCTTACTGAAGAGATGGGATGCATTTCCTGTCATAAGAGTCAACGTGTCACTCAAATGGCTCTTTATGCATTGCTTTTGTCCTTTCCATACTAGAAATGTTTTGGAGGGGAACAGGGGGGAACTAGAGGCAGCAGTGTATGTTCAGTTTCATTGCTGGTCCAGATCTGTAAACAGAGGAGGCACCTATTAACTGCCTAATAAATGAATTCTCTTGGTGACTTTTGCAGTACAATAATATCACTCACATTAATTGACTTGCTGCTGACTGGCACCCTATGACTGTGACAGGTGTGTGAACTTGTAGGTTCTCAGATGAATCTGGACTCTTTTGAATATTAATGCTCTTCAAAACCTATATTGCCATTTCATCCTACATTCCATATAAGATCGTCACACAATTCTATTTTTTTTAGCCTTGTTTTCCAAACACCTCCAGCCCTTACAGCTTAAAACATAATTTATGTTTTATGCCACTTTCTTTGAGAGGGTGTTGCCAGTTTTCCTGTTCCAAATAGTTATGTATAGGTATGGAATTTTAGTTTTATTTAGAATATGGTTGCCACTTCTTTGAGTTAGACAGACAAAATTATGTCCTCTATGAAATAGTGTATGCTGCATAAAAAGCCTGATGTTGTAAACGTAGGATATAAAATGTGCATGCTTACTTTTTTGTACTTTAAGCACAAAAAACCATGACAAGAACTGTTGTGGCAGGTAAAGTAGATCTTAAAATAACAAAAACAACAAAATATGGTTGTTGTCTGATCCTTTTTCTGCCTAGAAAAGACAAGCAATAGTGTTGTATTGTGATCTATAGTGAGATCAAGGTACATTAAAATTCTCGCTTTTATGATTTATGATTCATGAATAGCGGTTGTATGTGTAAGAAAAATCCAGAAATTATTAAGATCTAAGTTCTAAAATCCATAAAACAGCACTGTATTAGCTAAAGGAGCAGGTTTGTATTAATTACTAAATGGGAAATAACACTATCAGTTAAAAGGCAAAAGCAAACAAATGGACACACATCACTGGCAATCGATACTTTATAGGTTGTATTATTTTGATTAAAAACCAATTCTTATTCCAGAAATTGTGTTATTTCATAACAGATTTTTACTTTTATAAAGCTATTGCTGACATATTCTAGACTGGTATATTCTGCACAACACAAAAGTTATCAGGTCAGTGTAACCTATAATTTTCTATCATCATGTTTATCTCTATGTAATGTATAGTAAATATCTATCATTGCTATGACCACTTCTCTAAATGTGTTGATATTCAACAGGGAACTTTAGGCTTTGAGACTCTTCTCAAAAGATTCCTTGAACTTGCTGAGCACCTTTACAAGGAACTGAGTTTAAGAGAGAACTTTGAGCTTGTATTTGATGATGAGGTAAGTATGGATGAATGGAATATCTTTTTGATCTCTGCTCTCTACATGTTGTCTTCTACTTCTCACATACCTAGTGTTCTTTGCTAATGCAACATTGTACATTGGTTTTGTTATTTCTTCTTTGTTTAATTGAAGCAGGCATTTTCCAGATAAGCATCATAGTGTACTGTTGAGAGTCCTTATGGTAAGATTTATTTCTTGAAGAAACAAAGCATTTTTAACCCTTCTTTCTCTTGTTCTGTAAACAATGCTGGTATTGCAGCTAAGGGTATGTCCTGGTTTCAGCTGGGATGGAGTTAATCGTCTTCCTAGTAGCTGGTACAGTGCTGTGTTTTTGAGTTAGGTATGAGAAGAATGTTGATAACACACTGATGTTTCCAGTTGTTGCTAAGTAATGTTTAGTCTGAAGTCAAGGATTTTTCAGCTTCTCATGCCCAGCCAACAAGAAGGCTGGAGGGGCACAAGAAGTTGGGAGGGGACACAGCCAGGACAGCTGACCCAAACTGGCCAATGGGGTATTCCATTCCATGTGATGTCACATCCAGTATAGAAACTGGGGGAAGTGGGGGTGGTGGCATCACCACGCAGGGACTAACTGGGCATCAATTGCCTGGTGGTGAGCAATTGCATTGTCCATCATTTGTATATTCTTTTATTATCCTTTTATTATTACTATTGTCATTTTATTAGTGTTATCATTACCATTATTAGTTTGTTCTTTTCTGTTCTATTAAACCGTTCTTATCTCAACCCACGAGTTTTACTTCTTTTCCTGATTCTTTCCCCCATCCCACTGGGTGCAGGGGAAAAGTGAGTGAGCAGCTGTGTGGTGCTTAGTTGCTGGCTGGGGTTAAACCACAACAGGGTATCAAATCAGATTAGAATTCTTTTTAGTGCTCAGCTGGAAGAACATAATTGACTGGGGACAGGTAAGGTGTTGATCCTGCAAGATGTTGACTAAAACCTATCGTCGTATTCTATCAAAGCAGTAAAAAATCTAATAATTTTGTGGTGTTTTACTAATTTGAAAAGGTTTCCGTGGGAGAGCGGGAAGGTGCAAGGACTATTATGCTGATTAGACTTATTTTTGTAATGTCAAGGTAGCTTGAAAAGGTAAAATAAATTCCTTTTGTGTTTTGACTTTTTTTGTTTCACAACTTATATAGCAATACTTGTTTAAAATATAAAAATTGTGGTTGCTGAAGCAAAATGCTTCCACTTAACCCTAGTAAGTTTTTCTAGTATTTTTATTCTAGGTGAAACTTAGAAATATGGCATTGTTTTTGTTGCTGTTCTCAATAATTTGTTTTTAAAATGGTAGCATTTTAAAATGGCAGCATTGCATGCATAATAGAGGTTGACTGATTTCTGTGTGGCATTGTGCTCTCAGGTCCACTTAATGACAGAACAGCTCAACAGTTTAATATTAAACATCTGCTTTAACGCTCTGCTTTATAAGGACCAGGTTACTCAGCATTTTCCAGGGAAACATTCTAATAGATATGGATTTCCATAGAAAGCAAGCATGACAAGGAGGGTAACAAGTAGTATTAACTTGCAATAATTATCAGGCTTGGTCAGAACAATAGTTCTCTAGATACAGGGTAGAATTCCTGAAAAATGCAACTTGGAGTACAAACCATGCAGTTACTATGTAATATATGTCAAGTCCTCTGACTTCAGCCCAAAGAGCAGGAGAGGTTTCTGTTATGAGTTGGGGTTTCCTAAGAAGAGAAATAAACTTACTCTATTTTTGAAGCCTGAACTCACCAATGTGTGCTTCTGGTACGTCCCACCAAGTACACCAGAATGGGTTAAATTACTTCATTGGGTAGTATTTCTAACATTATGCAGTCTATCCGGAGGTTACTAAGGCACTGAGCAGTAATTCTCAATAGTTTAATCTCTTTTGTTTGCTTGAGTGTAACCAGAATTCAAACATCAATGTTCAACTGATGTGCAAAGAACAGTGTCGGAAGTAGAACTGGACAAATCCAAAGACAAATGAAATAAAACTTCACACATGTTTAGTCCAAAGAAAAATATAAAATATTTTTGGAATTGTTTGTGATAGTGGAGAGGTTTGAATTAATACCACAGGAGTAACACAATTCTGAATGTATGATATGATATACCAACATTAACAAAATAGTGATGTGTTAATACAACTACAGTCCTCTCTGACTTTTGTCCTATGTTGCAGACTGAATGACCCAGCCCTGCTGAGTCTCTACCACTATCTTTATTCCCAGGACTGTCGTGGTTTAACCCCAGCTGGCAACTAAGCCCTATGCAGCCACTCGCTCACCTTCCTCACAGTGGGACAGGGGACAGAATCAGAAGAGTAAAAGTGAGAAAAGTCATGGGTAGAGATAAAGACAGTTTAATAAGTAAAGCAAAAGTTGTGCACACAAGCAAAGCAGAACAAGGAATTCATTCACCGCTTCCCATGGGCAGGCAGGTGTTCAGCCATCTCCAGGAAAGCAGGGCTCCAGCACATGTAACAGTGACTTGGGAAGACAAACGCCATCACTCCAGAAGCCCCCCCTTCCTCCTTCTTCCCCCAGCTTTATCTGCTGAGCATGACATCATACGGTCTGGAATACCCCTTTGGCCAGTTGGGGTCAGCTGTCCCGGCTGTGTCCCCTCCCAACTTCTTGTGCCCCCCCAGCCTCCTCGCGGGTGGGGTGGGGTGAGGAGCAGAAAAGGCACTGACTTTGTGCAAGCACTGCTCAGCAGTAAGGAAAACATCCCTGTGTTATCAACACTGTTTCCAGCACAAATCCAAAACACAGCCCCATACTAGCTACTGTGAAGAAAATTAACTCTACCCCAGCCCAAACCAGCACAGGTGGTCATAATGGTGCCTGAATGAATTTCCCCCCCTGCAGTGGGCTGCAAGTGAGGGACTAAAGGCTATTTACGATCACTTTCTGTGGTGTTTTGGTGGAGTCAGGAGGAGAATGGAAGGAAGTACATATCTTCTGCATTCATGGGATCAGCAGGGGGCTGCAAGAGCAGGCAGAGATGTGGAGGAGGAAGGATTGTACTGGAGTAGGTGATCCCTTACTGCAGTGGGGTAGGATAGCATCCCTATGTCTGTAGTGCCTCTCTTGTTTGTTTAGCCATCACAAAAACTTCTTGGGGTTTGGAACTGCCTGATAAGGAAACAGTAATCTGACTAGTCGTAGAGCTGTAATATTAAAGTATGAGTACTGAAAGCATTAGTCACATCAAATACTCATCAGATAATCCCCAGAATGAAACACTTGTGTTAATCCTTTATCAAATTATTTCAAATCTGGGGGCTTACTGTCTGTCTTTGTTTTGAATTTACTCCCCCCCCCCCCCCATTTCTTCAGACAGAATTCTTTCTGGCTTCAGTAAAGGCCACATGACACTTGACACTATGCAGTCAAAATAATGCATTGTTTTTCTCCTCCTGACAAATTCTTTCTTCTGTTAGACACACCCCTGTGAAACGTTTTGATCTGGGTTGAACAGCATGCTAGCTTATATTGCAAAGCCAGGTATAGAAGGTATGGAGCAGAGGAAGAAAGAAACTTTGGGGTTTGCTTTTTGGTTTGGTTTGGTTTGGTTTTTTTTCCAGAAAGGCTCTTAACCACACTCATTCCCATCTGGTATGCAGATTGCTCCCAAGATCAAAGCACAGATGATAGAAGGAATGACAATGGTTAGCTACCAGCCACAGGGTGACAAAGCCAATTTCTTCAGAATGGTTTTCTCCAACCCAGCTACCAGGAAACCATATGTTGGCTTCCTCCTTGAAGAAATTTAAAGACTTGGCAGAAATTTGTGATAATTAAACTCTTAACTTTGAGGTACCTAAATACAGCAGAAATTTCCTACTTTGTATTAGCCAAACACAGTATTAATTGTTCTAAGGTTGGAAATAAGCTGTCATCATTGGTATGCACTAGAAGCAGCACAGAGGTTTTCACAGTACTCAGCTTATAAATTAATTTTTTTACTACTTTACAAAGCCTGAAATTCATTACATGATGCTTCTTCAACTGAGGGGGTTTTTCACTATTTTGGGTGGGTGAACAAACTTTAATTCTTGTGAACTGGTGTGAACCCTACCTTCTCTTTGGGACTGATATTTACTTTCTTGTTTGATTTAGGTTCAATAGCAGGAACTGAGTGCTATAAAAATAGCATTTCCTCTTTCATCAGTAAAGTGAGTAGAATAGAAAGTCATAGCTTGAGAGACCTTGAATTGCAGCTTTCTTCCTTACAGTCAAGCTGAAATTTTGAAGCTGTGTTTGGCCGTCTGATTGTTTTAGAGTGCTCTTGGTTGCTTTCTGCTGCACTGCATCACATCTTTGTAGGAAATGTTGCTGCAACGCTTAGTTTGAATACTTCAGTTCTACTGTGTTTTGTGATATGCTCAGTCTGTGTTTTGCTCTCATCTGCAATTTATGTCTGCAATACTGGCTGAGTCTTGTAACTTGTCCTGTATGTCTGTGTTCCAGCATAAGAAGACTTAAGACTTCCCGCCATGATTATTCAAATGATGGGTTTTTTCCAGTTGGTCCCTGCTCTATCTACTATGTAGATGAGCAAAGGTATGTCAGTTTAAAGCTACTAAGGGGCAGGGAGGGACTCACTGCACAGGGATTAGAGAGATTACCTTTCTCTCTATGCAGCATTAGAAATGCCTCAGAGCTTCATGTTGAGTTTCATGTCCACTTTTGGATATTTCCTTTCAAGACAGATGTGGACAACCTAGAGGCAAATCAATGAAGGCCTGAGAATAGATGGAAATCTTGAACATATGACTTACCAGAAAACATTGAATTAGAGTTCTTTAGGAAAAAGAAAACTGGAAACAGGCACCATGATGATCTTGAAATAACTAAAAAGCTTCTGCAAAAATGGAGTATATTTCCTTTGTATTCGTAGTGGATAGGACAAAAAATAATAGGCTTATACTTCAGTCAAGGAGGTTTTGGATTCAAAATTAAGAAGCATCTTCCTGATGGTAGGGACAACTGAGTACTAGAACAGGTTAGTTTATAAAGAAACAGAATCATCATTTGCCATTTGAGGTTTTTAAAACCTGATTAGTAAATATTTTCCAGTAACTATGTACTTTGCCCAGGGGCAAGCAAGCACATTAGATGTCATCTTGAGGTTCCTCTAGCCTTATGTTGCATATGCACTTACCAGTATCAAGCAAGGAAAAGAAAAGAGTGACAACATTGCTGGAACTGGAAGGAAGCTTTCCTGACTGCACCATAGTCACCAACAAAGGCCTGGATTTCTGATTGTGTCATAACTCACAGGTCAGAGCACAGAGTTATGCAGACCTAGAAGTAACTTGGAAACAGTATGTAAAAATGAAATGGCCCCCACCCACTGTACATATAAAGTGGTGTGTGATTAGATCAGTTCAGATCAGTGTGTGTATCCTTTAGCAATTACTGGAAGGATTGCTATAAAATATACTATAGAAGGATGTCTTGCAGTTTTCCAATATGCAGACTAATTGACCTAAAATGGGTATTCTCCTTTCTAATTTTTATTAAGTTGTGACAGTGGAGGCAAATTGAATCCAATTCATTGCAGAAGGCCTAAGATTGAATTAGATACTTTCTAAAGGGTTTTTTCTTCCTATTTAAATATTTTCCCATTGCAATGATTTAATGTCTGTAGGGTTTGTAGAACAACTACATAATTTTGCAATATACTAAATTACTCCCTTTTCTCTGAGCCTTGAGCATTTCACATACACATAGACAAAAGTGAATCTAGTAAATGATGAAGCACATCAGAAAAATCACATCTGTATCTGAAATCTTTGTGTATCTCGGTTTCACACTAGTTCACTAAACAAAAAATGTAAAAGCAATGGACTGCAAAGACAAGTTTTCTGCGGTATGTGCTATATGCTGTAACTTTGCTATGGCAAAATAGAAAACGGAGTGGAAAAACTGTCCATGTGAGTGCCAGAAGAGACTACTGCAGCAAGTGGTGATGATTAGCTCCTCATTTTCCCTGCACCATTGAAAAAGAAGAGATGAAGCCTTTTCTGAGAAATTCAGAAACTGTAGCAGCTGGGAGAGTTGCTGTGACTCCTCTTTCAGCTCAAGGACCATTACCAGGTATGGGATTGCTGAATGATTCCCTTCTCTTAACAGGAGGAAGCTTTCAGTTCCAACTCTGTTCCTGTCACTTTTTTACTACCTGCTGGTATGGAGACCTCAATATGTCGTTGTGACTGATACCTCAGGAATGAGGCAATTCCAAAGATTTTTATGTTTCAATTTGCTAAACCTTATGCACATGAATCTTCAAAGAAGTCTTATGAACTAGTGCTATAAATGTGATATATGTTCATTAATTGCCAGATAGCTTTTGGCAGATACACGAGTGTCTGCTTGTCCCACTTGAGAAAACTGTGTATGTCATTCTGTTTCAGGATCAAAATGCTGAAGAACAAAAGACATGATGGTGTTTTAAAAAGATTACTCTAATTCAGTGTCAAATGAATATCCAAAGAAAAGAAACATCAGAATAAGCGTATTGGAACTTGTGGCTGTGCTTACTGTTGTGTTAGGTAGCTTTTGAGTCATGACTAGAAAACTAGCAATAAATTAGATTTCTTACTGGTTTTTATTATGTTTTTCTTGATATGCTTTTGTTCTAAAATGCATATCAATAGGCTTTGTGGTGACTGGCTGCTGACTGATTTGCTCACAGCAAATGTGAAAAATAAAATTATGCGTCCTACAGAGCCTGAAGCAAACTAATTCTAGTCCAGAGAGAACTACCGTCCTCCTCTTCCATGAGTCCTACAGAAATGTGAGACTTGAGTAGGTCACTCTGAGGAGGACATGACAGGAGAGAGGTGGGAGGGCAAGGATATTCTTACCCTAAAGCTGTGACAAAATCTAAAGCAGGCATGACAAGATAGTAAGTGTCAATTTCCTTTCTATCTTCTCATTCTCCCTCCTGCTCAAGAATGAGGACCATGAATGTATTTCAAGAAAATAGATTTACAGGACTACTCATGTTCCCTCTCATAGTTGGACTTATACAGTCAGAATTGGTTCAAGGCTTCTCAGCAGTACAGGCAAAATCAAACTTTGCTGATCCAAGACTGAAAGCAAAATATTGGAGGTTTGGGAGGGATGGGGGGGTGCTTTTCCTCTCTTTAACTGGGCAAAAGTCATTATGGTGACAGGAGCAGTAGCAGGTACAGAAAGGGAAACAGGAACAAGGAAAGTATTGCTAAATTTAGTAGTCCAGAGCAGAACCATATGCAGCTGATGCATAGCTTTAATTTCTTTCTTGGTTTTCCAATTATTTTCCAGAATAACTGTGACACCAGTGCTTTGCTGCCCTTGAGAACCCAGCCTCCTTCAGGTACACTCCCTGTTCATTCCTAGTCTCTCTTCAAAATACGTTCTGCAAAACTTACAACACAAAGAAAGTTAACATTTGTATAGAAGACAGCTATCTGCAGGAGAACTTTCTTTTCTTTCCTCTATTTTTTTCTCTTGCAATATATATTCAAATATTTCTCCTCAAGTTCGTGTTTCAATGCTGCAGGCTCATCTGAGGAGAATGTAGCAGCAGCCGTGTAGGGCAGTCTGTGTATCTCCAATATTGCCCCACTGAAGTGTTGCAAAGCATTGTCATTTCCCATGACATTTGGCAGAAAGATATTGGAGTACAGCTCTATTGTAGAATGATATGGCTGCTGGATTGCTTCATTAAGTCTCCTTGTAAATGTTAAAGTTACTAGGGCTGCCATTGTTTCTTTCTGGACTGATACTTGCCATCCTCTTAAGTAGTAGTACATGCATGATCTGCAGCATGCAGACACAGTTTAAATTACAAAATTTGTATTGTAAGCAAAGAACAGTAGAACTGAATTATAGAAATTAAGGCTAACAGAATTGTGACCTGGAATGACCTGCTTCATCTACTGAGCACTGTTGTAACTATAGTCTTCAAATAAGCTTTCCAAGCTAATTTTAATTTATTCCATCAATACAGTTTCAACTACATCCTTTGGGACATGATAACAGCATGGTATGTTATCACCCCTTAGGTCCTTTTTTTCCTAGTCTTCTTCCTGTGATTGGTACAACTCCTAGTACTACCCCTACCTTCTATTTACTAACCTAGTTGTGCTTTAACAGCAAGAAAGCAAATTCAATTTACTGAAATAGGCATAGGAAACAAACCTTGTGTTTTAACAGCTAATTTAATTTAGATTCTTAATAGGAGATGCCTGAAAGCTCAAGGGGACAGATCACCCAGGGCCTGGAAAAAAACTTACTACATCTCTTACAGGCCTGCAAGCAGTAAATCATTTTTAAACTGGTTTCCAAGTAAAGGTTTGGGTGTCTTCTGCACTGTTAAGTCTATGATTCTCTTAACTTGGATGGATTTCCCAGCAAAAAGCTGTTTCTTGTTAAAGAGGCAAAAAGTCTTTAAGGGGTCATTTCAATTTCTGCAGAACCACTTGCTGGTTAATATGTGCATTTAGAATACAAAGGAAAATACTGTTTGTATGATGTGGGTTAGTGACAGTGATGAAAGACCAGCGGGGTTCTTTTAAAACTGCTGACTCTTTTGTAAAAATGTGCAATGATTTGTGAAAACTGTATCAAGAGGTAATATTAAGCAAAGTCTTTCTAGCAGACTCTCATCTGTCATTCTTAGGCTCCAGTGAAAACCTTGTTTAGTATCTTGCTTTCAATCTAAATATCCACGTGCCTTTTTAAGGATGTTGATGTAGATGGTTCTGGTCCTGCTCTGAAGCCTGCCAGGCTATGCCTCTCTCTCACACTGAAGCCGTTCAAACTGCAGTAGTGAACAGTAAAAGGGAAAGAAGAGAGGCTTTACAGCCCCACGGCAATTTTAAATACAGCTTGCATAGAGAATTGTATGGGCTTTAAATGTCATTTGTATCTTGACCCAGCTTCGTCTCTGTCAGGGTACTATCAGCTTCCCTTTCAGCAGTTTGTAACGTGCCTACGTGGAGAAAGATCCTCTCATTTCACTTACGGCTTTGACACGGTGGTCTCCTGTCAGGCCTCCTCATGGTCTGGGAGGAGGTTGCCATATCGAAGGGTGTTTGTTTTACTGTGCAAAGTGCAGCAACACAGAGGAGATGTAGTGGGAGCCACCCCAAAACCCAGTAACCAATGTCAGACCTGCATGAGCAGGACAGGGGAGACCACTCTTGGAGCAGTAGCTTTAGGGGCTTGAACCTCATCTCGTTCTCCAGCGTATCCGCACTCCTGTTCATGTACCACAGGTGGTGGGCTACTAGCACTGCTGGGGTAGCTCTGCATAGCACAGGTCTTTCTCCAGACCCAAAGAATCTTTCTAGTTGTTAAAATATCTGAGAGGAAATCTAGCTCATTAGTATAACTCCTGACCAACTCAGGTTAGGTCTGCAAAACACTTAAATTTAGCCAGATAAACAGCTAGCACCAAGCCAGAAAGCAACTGGACTTCCTTGGAGGGAAGTTTCCTGCAAAAGTCAATCTGGTCAGGGAGGCGTTGCTGCTATTTATTCTCTTGGATATAACAGCATCCAGTAAATCCAACAGGAATTGAGGTTGCATTGGCCAGAGCAGCTGGCTGTTGAAACAACTACAGTAAAAAGTGACAGGAGAAATGGGGATGTAAAAAGCAAAGTAATAGAGGTAAGTCAGGCTGTTGGTCAGAAGAAAACAGACTCTAAGCAGAGAAATTATTTGGGTAGTTACACAACTGACTAGTCCAGAGGCCAGGCAGAAAAATAACCCTCTTCTGACCACAGCCACATTCTTTAAAACCCTGTCAGTGTGACCCTGTTACTTTGGATCTTTAATAATCTGATTGATAACCATCTGATTATGGCCGTTGGCAGAAGGCTGCAGTGCACATGAGTATGTGCAGACCGCTAATCTAGGCAGACAAAAAAAGGTACCACTGAAGACTGGTGTCAGGCTTCAGTACAGTCATATTCCACCGCACCCGTTCATGATTCCTCCGAAGGATGTGAGAAGTGGGGCCACGTGCCTTACACGTGTATGCTCAGCGTTTGCTTCCATGTAATTTGCAAAGATCGCTGGAGCTGCTGGGAAACAGTAAAGTTTTGCCTGGGAATGCTTGTATGAAGGGAGGTATGAAGTGTATATGAGTGTTTTTTTTAAAAAAAAAAAAAAAAAAAAAAGTGTGTGGAAAGAAAATGTGCCAAGAATGTTTGCAAATTCCAGAAATTTCTTCTAGATGCTTCATTTCTGGTTTAAAAAAACATTTCTTATTTAAAAACTGATTTATTAGTCAATGTTTTTGCCCTTTGGTTAGTCACTGCACATCACGCTGACTGCTAGCATTCAGTCTTTCCTGATTTGCAATGGACTGAAATAATCAAAGGGGTTTTTCTGCTTCTAGACACCTTTCCTTTTGCTTTGGTTTGTTTTTTTAACTGATATTTTTTTCTTTCTGAGTTCAGTGCTCATTTGTATTCTGTCCTTGAAAAGCTTTTTAGTGCTGTTAAGCCCTCCACATACTCTAAGTCTGAGACTCTTCTGAACGATTTTAGTCACCAGTGTTTGGTACCCTGGAATACACAAGACAAAATTAGCCGTTCAAGAAACTACCCAATGAACCCCATCATCATCATAGTGGATTTTATTACTGTACATCATTAAGATGTGAGAGAAGCTGGCAAACCATTACATTATTACTTGAATTAGCATCCAAGTAGATTTCATTTGCTCCTAAATGCCAATTGTAAAACAAAAAGTGGATTCCTTCTTCTCTCTGCCTGTAACTAGGCTCATTAATCTCAGCAGGGTAGGACTAAGGAAGGGCCTGTTCAAAGGAATCATACATGCTGTTAAAAACATGTGAAAGGTTTAGTCTACCCACTGGGAGTCTTAACGTAATTCTTTGTGGCCATTTATGTGAAATGTTACAATGCTACTTTTGAGCGAACTAATTCAGCTCTTCTGTAACACAGTGCATCAAATCCAAAATGGTTTTTTTTTTTCCCAAAAGCTGCATTTTCAGTAATATCATAAATTTACAGTGTGATTTTCTCCTCAGTTAAATTATTCCAACAATAAAATTCTGAACATCTGACTTAAAATGCACATCTCAACTTAAAATTGGAAGTAAATTATTTGCAGAGTACATGCTATGACTGAGATGAATAGAGGCGCTTTTGTGCTCAAACACCAAAAGTAGTCATAAAACTACATTTCAACTCAGATTTCAAAAATGAGTGATAGCTTCGGTTACTTCCACTTTTGGAGGTGTTGGAAGCTTGGGGGCCTTTCTGGCAATAGGATGTAGGAATCCTCGTTGCTGAAGTAATTCTGAAAATCCCACCTATTGTCACTAGTCAAAAAACTAACTAACCAACAAACCACCTTAAAGAAATAGATGTTGAGCATTACTTGAAATTTTAATCTAAGAATACAATTCTTGCTGGTATTGCAGAAGTATTTAACGAACAATTTCCAGTGAGTGGTTTTATTTTGATGGCTTGTTCATCAATAACAGAGTTCGGTGTTTTCACACTGTTGATCTAACCATCTGATAGTAATTAAACTGCTCTACATAGCAGTCTCTAAAATGTTACAATACTACTCTCAGAGGCTGAAACAAGGCAGTTCTGGAATAAAATTATAACTCTGACATAAAACATTAATGGAGGCAGAGTGCTTTTCTCTTGCGTTTCTCATACATTTCCAGAAAGACCTTGGATTACCAAATGAAAATTAAGTTGTTAGTGAGCTTGTTTAACTTTCATTGAGTCTGTTTTAGTAGATGTGTTGTTTAAATAATAATAAAAAAGCAATGTGATTAGATTCCCTAGCATTAAACCTCTTCTTTATTTCATTCTTGCTAGAATTATCTTGAAAAGAAAATATGCGACACTCCGAACTCCCAAGTCTATTTCTGTATGTGCAGATGTCATTTTACTGCCCTTATTTAGCAACCGCTACTTCTGCCAGAGTCCTACCTCATTCAGGGCATGACTGAGCCACTAAAGTGGTGTTTGTGACATCCCTTGTTTCTTCCAGAAACCTCATATTTGAGAGATTATATGTGATACCTTGCATCATGTCTCCATCTACTTTGCAGGACAATGCAGAAGAGCCGAAGAATCCTTCCTTATTCTGGGTCTGCAGTCCCCTTGGCGCACAAGGGAATCGGAGCAAGATCAGTGTCCCTGCCTAGAAAAATGCAATGCAATGGTGAGATAAAACCGAGGCTAACCACCGGCAGACTGTATGATACACCATGTGCTCGTGAGTTTGCCATGAAGTTGCCCACTCCTCCGTCTCCTTACAACGCTCCTGCAGAGGCTGGCTGGGGGGCACAGGGTGTGTTTGGTGTGAGCAAGGGATTGGGGCTGTCCCCGGCGTGGTGCTCATGTTCTGCCTTGGGATGTGGGGAACAGCGTGCCTAAAGCAGAGATGATCTCTGGCATTTTGCTAGAAAAGGGGTACAAGGGGGATCTCTTTAGGCTCTTTGCCTCACCCTGGGCCAGGCTCTTGCTGACGTTTTAGCAATGTAAGCTGAGACTGAGCGCTCTCAGCTCCCATCAGTGCCAGCATGACAAGGCAGGGGCTTGAAGATGTGAAGCCAAGAGGCAGGTTCTTCTGTGCTGAATAGCATGGGCAGACCCAGCCCCAATCTCAGCAGAGAAAAAGTAGCGGTGACACTTTGCATGGAGCTGGAGCTTGGGCCACAGCAGCAAACATTTGTATGGAGAGGGCCTAAGGACCCTTTTAGCATCCGTTGTAGACAGCAAGTATAAAAGAGGTGATAGATGGCTGTTTTGAGATACGCAACTCACTTCTGTGTGCTTTGCATCGGCATATTGAGGCATGGCACTGAGCATGACTTGGTTTACAAAGCTCGGTGCGAGCCCAGGCTGTGGGATTGTCTTTGCTCTATGTGGCTTACAAACAAAATAGGTAGTAAAAAGGGTTGGATGCAAAACCAGCATCAATCTTTGGCTGATCAAGGAGTAAAATCTGGATCCTCTTGGCCTCTAGCTCAGTGCACCAGGAACCAGAGCTCCTTATGCCTCCATGGTCTGATAAAGCTGTAGCTGCTGCGGAACCTGTGGCTCATCGTCCCATGGCACTCACTGACTTGGACAACCTGAGTTCATACTGGAGAATGTACAGGATCTCAGTCCTTCGAGAGGTTCAGTTTTCTCTGCAAGGTGCTTACAGCCATTAACCCCCCCAGTTGACTTTTTTCCCTACAGGTGGGAAGAGGAGGAAAGTTTAATGTCTGTTTTCTAGATTTTTAATTATGGTCTCTATGTCTGTGTGTATCTAATCAGATATCCTCAAATGCTACATGGAAAAGGCCAAGTCAGGACATAAAGGTTAGCAGATAAAGATGGGCTATTGCACAACAAGTCAGACTTAGAAGAAGGTTAACAATATTATTTAAATGTCATCCAAATTAAGAAAGACATAATGATGGCTACAATGTAGTGAAATTTGCGCACTTCTCAACTTTTTAAAAATATACATAATTCATACAGGGAGAGTGAGCCTATTATTTCAATGCTAATAAGATTAAATTTCACAGGACCTCATTCGCCCTAGGTCTAGATACAACTGGATCAAAATATTTGCCCTCAGATGATGCTGGAAAACTGCAGGACAGTAGCGCTGTCCCTCATTCCACCTTCCCTTGTCTTCTGCAGGGCCAGGCTGGGAATCAAAGACTTCGTCTGCATCAGACAATACTGTCAATAGTCTTTAACCCTTGGCCTTCCCGGGAACACGCTGCTGTCCTATTAGTAGATATTAGAATAACAGTTCTTCCCATAGGAAGTTCAGAAGATCTAGAATGCAGTTTCCCTGTCTCATGAGTGTAAGGAGCAGTATATATAAATAGATATTTATTTATATATGTACACATTTGTGTATGTGCATATATACATATACGAATATAAAGAACTAGGAGCAATAACTAACACAACTGGTTATTGTTTTTCTGTATGTTTTAGGTAATTGCATTAGTCTATGAAGGGCTTGAAATTTTCTTTTCTTTGTTCTAAGGCATAAAAATGATCTGCATTTTGAATAAGCTAGAGGAGAAAAAATAGAAAGGTGCAGAAATAAACAATAATAATAATAACATACACACATTCCCCCCCCACATCCACTGCTTTTCCAACTAGGTCCACTACTGAGTATGTGATAGGTGCAGAAACCTTCCTGATAGTTTAAACAAACACATGACAATGAAATATTTTTGGAATGGTATTCATGACAAACTCCCTCTTTTTAAATTATGTCTTAGCATCGCTTGGGTCAGTTGCATGTCCACAACAATGCAAAGGAAATAGGTGGCTGAAAGGGTTCACAGCGTACTCAGCACCAAGATGCTTTTTTCTTTTTTGCATGAATATTCTAGTCCATACAAAATAATCTTTTTTTTTTTTTTTAATGTCTGCATTTTATTTCTGTAACTCTGACTACATCTAGTCCTTGAATGGTTTAAAAATGTATGCTCATGGTCCTGAGATTGCCTGTAACTGCCTGCATCAAAACACAGACAGTTTCCCAGCAGGTAAACAGCTTTTAATTAATGCATTTGAGCAGTGTCTGCTGACAGTTCCTCCTTCGCCATTTAAAGTTATGTGTATTTTATTGGAAAAACACTGTCCTTACTGTTCATTAGTCAACAGTGATTTATGAAGGATGTGAGTGTCTGTGACAAGTACACAGCTCCAGATTACGACTGCCATAAAGTTTGTGCACACTCAGATTCAGGAGTTTTGTGAATTTGGCGGTGCATTTTTCTTACTCTAATCCGTTGGCAAATAAAACGGAGGAGATCAAGCTGCTTTGACGGCGTGTCGTTTGGGGTGATTCCCTACAGGCAGCCGGGCTGGCAGAGAATTGCAGTCCTGGCCAGTTTGTTTCTTTAAAGGGAAAGGCTGGGTGCTGGTGCCAGGGCACGCCTGCACTTCCAGCAAACTCCCACCTGGTGGCAGAGGTAGTTCACGCTAACAAACTTCGTCCGGCTGCGGGTGGGAGAAAACCTGGCAATTTTCAATCTGGAAACGTCCTACGAACTAGCTGTGGGATTGTGAAAAGCGTGCATTGAATACCCTCCTCTCTGTGTCTTCTGGACGCTCCAGCTTCTCCTTGCAGGTACGTAATGCCGATGCTAGCTTTCTCGGGGTAAATTTGGTTTCAAAAATGAAATGTTAGTATTGTTTTCTATACAGCACCAAATTTTCCTTTCTCCTTGTTAAAGTTTTTAAACCTTAGCTGTTTTCTTACAGTTTGCTTTGTTGCTCTGTCAATAATGTCTGCAAGCAACCTGGAAAAGAAATGAGAAAAGAAACTTCTGTAAGTTTCTAGCAGAGAAAAATTTACATCTAATCCTCTAACTGTTGGGATGTAGGGGAGGCATGAATGCATTGAATGTAGTCTCAGAAGACCTCACATCAATAGGAGCCAGCATTGATCCATTTCTTTGCAATGTCGCTGTGTACTGATGCTGTGGCGTGAAGCAAACGTTGCACGTTGCCAATCCTGCATGCAAAGTGTATTTTGTGGGTCTGTCTGCAGCCATCCCTCGATGGTGAAGATCTTAAGGCTTGAGAATATATAAATTAATTTTCTGTATCTTTCTCAGCAGCAGGAAAAGAAGGATTGATGTACAGAAAGAGGAAAAAAAAAGTCACTGAGACGTAAAGCTGGAGCTCTTAAGAGACTTTCTTTTGGACTTTATGATCTTAGACCACAGGCCTGGTTTCCACCAAGGTACCTATGAGGACAGTTTGAGAATAAGTTGTGAAATTTATTACATTGTCTTGTGCTGTACAAAGTGCCAGTAAAAAGAGACTGAAAATTTCTGCATCTCTCCTTGGGATGGGAAATGCCTCATCCTTTTCCTGCATCTCCTCTTCTCACTGTAGTCTTTACCTTAAGGAAATATGCATCGGTCTGTATCTTGCCCAGAAAGATCTCCTTGATCTCTGGTACACTTATGAGGGAAGAAGGTCTGGCCTTGCTGTTGGGTTCTTCTTTACACCTGTGAAGTCACCAAGAGCAGAATCTGGACCAAGTAGGAGTTTTCTATCAGTTTTGTTCTGTCATCCCCACCCCAACTCTCCCTCAAGAGAAAGATGTATTAATGCTCCTACCTCCTTGTTCCTGCTGCTTGGCCCTCCATCAGGAAGGTGAGGCCATGTTTCCATCCACCCTACTGAGCCCACTGCCACACGGGCCCTTTGGAGGGTCATCCTTGTTCCACATGGTGGCAATGATAGAAGGAAAAGACTGAGGAGAATAGGGATAGTGAAAGAGGGGAAAGAAGAAAGATCAAACACTTGAGCAAAAATGAGTACAAAAAAGGCAGAGTACAAAAAAACCCCACCATCAGAATAACACTGTGACACAACAGAGAGGCTAAGGAGAATCTTTATTCTTGCTAGATTTTTGGCATCCTTCATGTGGTTTCATTTCACATGAAATGTTAATGTATGTGCCTAATAATGTGACTTATTGGTGGCTAAGGACCTATTTTTCCTTCCAGGAGAGTATTTTAAGGGTTAAGAACTTGCAAATGTTCTAAACTGCTAATAAAAAAAAAGTTGAATCAATCAAGCTGTTCTGATTTTGAAATATTTTCCCATTGCATTTTTTTTCCAGTATTAATGTGCTGAAATGTCTAGAGAAGAAGTCACAGGACAATAAAATATTTCCTCTTGAAACTGAGATACTGGGACATAAACAGAGGAGGGGTGTGTTTGGTTTTGGTTTTTCTTAAATCCCTCTATAATCTAGAGACTCATTAAAAGTCATCTTTTCCCACCACCAATTCTGTCAATTCTATTAAAAATATTTTGGCAGCAAATACCTGACCAGCTCTACTTAATTAACACCATGAGTCAGTTTAAGATTCCCCTGTATATTTGATGCCCATAGAGCCGTAAAAAGCATGGTTATTTCTGGCAACTCTGAGTGGGATGTGCAGTACCTTCAGAATATCCTGCTCTGCCAAATACCTTTGTACCAAGAGGGAATCGCAACTCACCTGGACTTGTATGCCAGGTTTGGTTTCTTTGGCTGGCAGGCTGATGGGTGATATCTTTTCAGCTGCAACATATGTCTACTTTATAGAGACTTATTAGTATTTGATAAATGTGGAAGTCCCTGGACTCAGATATAGAGAGCAGCTGACAAGAGGGGAAGTGTGTTTTAACAACTGTTGTGATTTAATGAACATTGGGCAGTTGAGCTGCTACTGGATGGGATCAAGCAAACATTTCATATGAAAAGTCACTGTGAACTTCTTGCATTGAGTTAAGAATATCCAGCTGATTGCTCTAGCCTCTTTTTAGTTTCATACTTTATCTTCTCAGAGAATGTCTTTGGAGATAATATGCCCTGTGGAGGTATGCAGGATTAAAGGGGGAGACTGAGGCATTTCCCCACTTTGCCCAACCTAAGGCTCAAGAAAAATCTTACTCCTTAAGCTCTCGTGGGGGCAAGTTTGCCTCCAAAAAGGGGAGTGAAGATACAACCTTGTGACTTTCTGCACTGGACAGCCAGCCATGCCTGCTGTTCTGGGGAAGAACAATACTGTCTTTACTAAAGCAAAACCTGTCTTAATCTAAAGCCTTGAGACACAATTTTTTCCCTTTAACTTATGTACAGTCACACAGGAGGTAATTGCCCTGTTCCTTCCCCAGCTGTGGGAGAAGCTAAACACCAATATTGGTGTTAATACTTCTAACTATTTGAGAGGCACTAAAGTAACACACCGGTTTGCTGAATTAATACCTGGATGGCATAAAATCATTAATTTCACTACTTGTATAAATTATGGTGAGCACAAACTGAAATGCATAAACAGAATACAGTTAAGCAGAGAGCGTTAAAAAAAAAATTAAAAAAAAGGTTAGCACAAAACCTGATGCAACCTGTCTCCTCTAGCCAAAGACCCGTGAGAAGCGATAAACTTCTGGCTGCGCAGCCCAAGGGACTGGCCCCTGCTCCCATGTCAGCTGTCTGCCTGACGCCCAAGAGAAGCTGAGCACACGTCCCAGGCCGTGGGTATTGCCCTGGCACAACTGCTCAAAAAGTCAGAAAAGAAACTCAAAGGAAATAATGCAAAAATTCAATTAGAGCAGAGTCAAGAGGTTTGTCTGATAAGTGTGGAGCAGGTTTCCACCAGCAAAACAACCCATTCAAACCCCATCTCAACCCCGAAGCTCCCTTGCAGAGGTGTGCTGCTAGGAGCATGCTGCAAACATCACCATTTTCCCACTGATGTCTGAGGCAGCATCTCTGCACTAGAATTACAGCTCTCAGTGTATGCCGCTCCATCTTGAGGGAAATTTCAAGGGACAGGTTGTAACAACTCTCGGTAAATTTTAATCCACCTGTTATTATGGAAATTAATTAAGAGATTATGAAAACTGCAGTGTTCAAGAGTGTTAACTTGAATCGTTTCCAGCATGAATCCATGCACAGCCTACCTAACAAAACCAATGGCAATGGAGCTCCATTGTGCCTTATGAAAAAAAAGTACTCAGTATTAAACAGTTGGAAGCTTAAAGAGATGGATAAAGGGAATAATAAATATATAATTGCAATCTCCAGAGTGTCTGCATATACCACTTGAAATGTCTTGAATTACCATTGTGGTGAATTTAGCTATGAGAGTTAAGATAACATTGTTTAGTTTGGAGTCCTTATGACGGAGATGTAGGTAGAATCACCCTACCTATCTATTCACATTTCATGTCATATAATCAGTTGAGAGACCACGCACATTTGAAGAGAAAGCTGGGCTTCAGATATTAAGAAGAGTAAAATAATCTATGATGTAATTCTGCTTACTTAGCCTTAAAAAAAGTCAAGTCATTTTAAAGAGGAAAGTGCTTTTGGATTAAAACTATACATAAATCTCTGCAACTTTTAAAACTTGATTTACAAAGAGTACACAAAGGCAACTTTCTTCTAAGCTGAGGTACCCAAGACCCTGGCTATGTGCCCTAGTGTCGTGGTTTAACTCCAGCCGGCAACTAAGCCCTATGCAGCCACTCGCTCACCTCCCTCACAGTGGGACAGGGGACAGAATCAGAAGAGTAAAAGTGAGAAAAGTTGTGGGTTGAGATAAAGACAGTTTAATAAGTAAAGCAAAAGTTGTGCACGCAAGCAAAGCAAAACAAGGAATTCATTCACCGCTTCCCATGGGCAGGCAGGTGTTCAGCCATCTCCAGGAAAGCAGGGCTCCAGCACAGGTAACAGTGACTTGGGAAGACAAACGCCATCACTCCAGAAGCCCCCCCTTCCTTCTTCTTCCCCCAGCTTTATATACCGAACGTGACATCATACGGTCTGGAATACCCCTTTGGCCAGTCGGGGTCAGCTGTCCCGGCTGTGTCCCCTCCCAAGTTCTTGTGCCCCCCCAGCCTCCTCGCTGGTGGGGTGGGGTGAGGAGCAGAAAAGGCACTGACTTTGTGCAAGCACTGCTCAGCAGTAAGGAAAACATCCCTGTGTTATCAACACTGTTTCCAGCACAAATCCAAAACACAGCCCCATACTAGCTACTGTGAAGAAAATTAAGTCTGTCCCAGCCCAAACCAGCAGACCTAGCTGGGATCTGACCCCACATCTGAATGAGAGCTGAGTGATCTCCAAAATGCCTCCCCCATGGGAAAGAGGGCCAAGTACTTGGGCCAGGAGGGCTCCGGAGTGCTCTGCTGTTAGGTTCCTGATCTAAATGACCGGCAGATCAATAGCCAGCCCTTGTACTGCAACTGACCTTCTTAATACCACTGGGACACCTAAGTATTTTCTGGTGGAAAGTCTACCACTGGGATAAGTTAGTAGAATTTTGCTTTAATCTGATTTTATACTGTATAATGACTGTGCAACATTCAAGGCAGCAGATATACTTATTTAAATGAAATATATGTACCAACTTAACAGTGATTGCCAGGAAGCCAGTGAAACCCACAGATTGGTATTATAGCTCAAAGGTAGTTTGGCCTACTTAAAGAGGAAAATACTTGAAAGGTCTCAACTTTTATTTTGACATCCTCAAAAGGAAATTTGGGAAATGTATGTGAAGAGGCAAAGGAGGGAAAGGAGAGGAAAAGATTATTAAGACACCTAAAAAACTTTATGTACAGTAAAATTAAATGGTTCAATTGATTTGAACTCTCTTCCCATTCAGCAGATGGATGGGAAGGTGGGAGATGTAATTGGTTTAGCTGATAAGAAATCTCCTTTTCTTCAGTGAGTGGGTGGGAAAACTGGTCAGGGAACTAAGACATCTATTATGCTTCTACAGCTTTAGCTATTGTGAATGCTGCCAGTCTACTTGATGGAAATATGGAAATGATGAAGCACGAGGTACTTTGCATGCATATAGATAATGCTATGTTGTAGTCAGGCTTTAACATGTACCTTAAAATATGTACAGTCGCTTCACAAGAGTAAGAAACAGTAAATAATAAAAAGGACCTAAATAAATTTTGAAATTTTAATTCAGGTAACTGTAAAGACAAATAGTTAAGAATTTGTTTAAGTCTCTAAGCATAGACTTAAATTTAACCTTACAGGTTAATGCAAAGAAGCTACAGGTTTTACAACTCTCATGCAATGTAGGTGTTTGCAAAACCTCAGTCATCTTACTGCTTTAGGGGAAATAGTCAGTTACAAAGCAGCAAGGATTAAAGTGTTCGTCTGAAAATAGAAATTACTGCTTCTGCAGGGAAAAGTCTTTTGAGACTACTATGTTCCTTTCAGAAAAAAAGTAAACTATTAATAAACTCAGTTTAAATTTGACCTTTAGTTCCAACGAAAAAGAAAACCAAAAAATGTTTGGAAAATCTGAATTTTCAATTTTAAACTGAGCTTAAAAGTCAAATTCAGCTAAATTTAACACAAATTACAGCAGAAAAAATGTTTTGTCCTGTCAAGTTCAACTTAAGTGATAGTATCCAGGTTTATGGTTGAGTAAAAAAATCAGTCCTTTTTGGAATGAAAGGGGTATCCTGAATAAGTTGCTAGGAATTGCTTTTTAAGACACTGAAAACTCATTTACTGATAGGGCCACTAGGAGGCCAATTAACTTGGTGCAGTGGTTCAATTCAGATGGGAAAAAAAGAAGGTAAAAACTTTAAAATGGAGAGATGTGGGGAGAAGAAAAGTATTAATGAGAAAGAGTTAACGGATATGCTTCTGATTTATTTCACATTCACTATTATTTATGTGTCTCTGACAGTAATTGTACACGGCTATTTTTTTTATTATAGGCATTGTTCTGTGCCTCAGAAAAAGATGACAACTTTCGTACGGTGAAAGAAAAAGTGAATAAAACCAAGAGGGAACATAACGCAAGTGTAAAATGGCCTTGTTCTGTGTAACAAATAGCAGTTTGAGCACATTAATTGCCTGGTTATTGTCAAGTGGTATGTGGCTACCACCTAGATGCAGGCTTATTCAAGTGCATCCACATTTCAAACAGTTGGTTTGAAGGGAGACAAAAATTTTATAGCACCTGCCATTTTCTGTGTGCTTTCATGTGTAGGTATAGAACTGAGATTCTAATTTTGAAAGCCTGGTTCATCTGGGATCATCTAGGAATCTGCAGTTTAGCTATTTACATGCAACCAAACTGCTTATTCTGCATGCAAGGTAATTTTAAATATTTAAAAAAGAACTATGTTACTGTTCTGATATAAACCTAAGCACCTAAGCAGTTTGAGAATTGACAGAAGTTTTTATTCATAACAGGAAAATATGGAAATACTAGGTAGATAATATGTAAAATACCTAGTTCCTGATTATTTGGAATTGCTAACTCAAAAAGAGAAGTAAAACTATTTCTACTATACATATTTATAGCACTGTGTAGTCTTTTATACTCACCCCTGGACCCATACAGTTCTACATATGATCTCAGAAAATTAACTCTTATTTTTACAATGCGTGTATTCTCTAAATGAATGGAAATTTTAGTCATTTCACTCAATAACTGGTTTCATAGTATGTCTGTAATATTAATGCCAGGTATTTCACAAAATACCCGAATAATGTAGGCATTTCTTGCAATGACCATATAGAGCAGTCAAATGGCATAATAGAATACTTGTTGTGCCAGTCCTTGCATCGAGTGATTGAAATGCAATCATTTCACAGAACAGGTTACACATGATAAGATGCATATTTAGCCTCAGTCCTTCGCAGTTGACATCTCAGGGTGCATCCACCACAGTTGATGGTTGCTTAAGGCCAGGCTGCTGAGCCCTGCCTCAGTTTCATAGTCCTATTCGCAGCCTCCCGACATTTTCAAGAGCACGTGGGGAGCGGGGAGCTGCTCCATCTGCATCCTACTCCTACCAGATCAAGTGGTTAGTTTTCAGCTGGGTTAGCTCCCTCACCCAGTTCAGCTGTACAAGTCCGAGCGCCAGGCGGGGAGGGAGGGGATGCAAACAAGGGGAAGGGGAATTGCAGTGTTCAGTTAGGGTCAGGCTGCCAGGAATCTGTGCTTTTGCTTCTATCCAAAGGGGAGCTTCAAACTTCTGAGAAAACAACGCTCGGTCTGGATGAAACGTCCAGGGATGAGTGGATCTTTATGGCTTGGCCACCGGTCTGAAAAAAACAACAGTCTAGATGTTCTGCGCTTTTGTACAAAAAAATTGTCCAAACCGCTTGTCCATGTTTGTTCGCAGTGTAAAGTGCTGAATTTGTCCTTGTGGCAAGCGTATAGGAGGAATAATATCTGGGGCAGGAGAGGATGCTTGCAAAAAAGAAATGTTGCTTTTCTCAAATGGCTTAGGTGTTTTGTTTGTTCATTCAGCATGAAATAGCTAACAAAAGCCACTTACCACTTTATTATTTTCCTCCATCTCTTAATTATATGAAAACATCAGCACTTTATTTAGTCTTTAATTAGCATAATCCAAGTACAAAGTTCAGCCTGGGCAACGACACGAGGATATTGATTATCTGTCCTTTCCACCAGAGTCAAAAATCACTTCTGTGCTGCGTTTATTAATATATGTTCATAGCTATGGCATTGAAATCAATCACTGTGATCGACCTTTATTTTCAGACAGTCAATAGCCATTGACCCATGCAGATAAATTACCGTAGTGAATTTTGCAGTTGCTTGCTCAGACTCTTATATCAATAGTTGACCTACCGAATGCTTATTCTTTTTTTTCTTCCCTTTTGCCTACCAACCATATAAAAAGTGTGCACACGGATTCAAACAAATATATAAATAAGGAGCAGGTCACAAATCACTTTGCTGTTCTCTGCTTGCACAGGGACACATGGTACCTTTCTTATTTCTACCTTTTGGTGTCAGCAAAACACCCATTTTGCTAACCTGAAAGGGAGAGAGCAGGAATAGTGTTTTCAAATAGATGGTACTTCAGATAAGGACTATGTTATCCTGTGGCTACAAAAGATGTCTCTCAGATTTTGTAGATCCCAGTAAAATCTTCCTGAGTGATCATAGACTATAGCCTGGACTGCAACATTTTAGTCTTGCTTTAAATCTAAACATACCAATGTTTAGGTGTGATAATATTAGATTGTTTTCTCTGTCCTACCAAAGACCTAGAGACCTCCTCCAAATATGGGGTCTGAATCTAGTCTTTCCCATAGATTTTGAGAGTTCAGAAACAAAATCTTATTTTGACCCTGTTCTAATAATTTAAATAACTTCTTCTTATTTGAAAAATCAAATAGTTTCTTAGACTGGCTTCCAATTTTCTTCTTTGTTACATAAAAAAAATTAATTTGCCGAGGAAGAAATGAATAGCAAAAATGATACGTCAGTTTGTTTGTGTCCTTTGTGTATTTGATTTTAAAAGGGCATGATTTTTAGGCAGCTTCAAAACTGTTTTCTGTTGTTGTTTCAGGAGACAAAGAGAGAGTCTTAGCAAGAAGGTGGCCTGGTTGTTACCGTGAGGAGCAACATGTAAGTTCAGGGATGCAATTTCAATGCATGTCTTGTGCCATTGAGCTGGAAAATCTCTGAGATTCAGTTTTAGCCTGTTCCCCCTAAAGTTACTGCTTGGAGACAGAATGTGAGTTCAATAGATAAGTATCGTGCTTGTTGTGTCTGATGGGATTATTATTAAATGACATGATTCTATAGAGGGTTTTGTGAGTTATTCACATCTTTTTTTTCAGTTCCACATAAAAGTAATAGATTAAGGCTAAAAGATTCTTCTACCAGAGATGCAAGGCAGACTGTGACTGTTTTGCCCTTCCTTTATACTTATCTATAGTGGCTATATTTACATTAGTGGTTGTTTTTTTTTTAAAAGCATTAGTATAGTTTTGGAGCTAAGCCTCTTTGTCTGGGCCCTGAGGGTACTAATCGGCCTTAATGGCCCTGATGATCCTCACCTGGGCCCCCACCCACCCCTGCACCTGAGCCTAGGAGCCCTATTTCAGCTCAGCCAGGACCCAGCAGTCCTGGCCTAAGCTGTAGCCTGGGTGTGCCTGTCTTTTCTTCCTGGGTGGACCGTGGACCTTGGACTTAACATTGTAGCCCTGTTACCAGTCCTTTCTTCAGCCCTGTCTCCTGCTGCTACTAGCAAAAGGATTTTGAACAAAAAGTTTCTCCAGAGGCAGAGGACTTGGTGGGGGAGTCGGAAGGCTGTTAATTGTGTGACCGCCACTGGATGCGAGAAGACTGATGAGCAATGCTAGGAGCTTGAGGAAGTGAAGGTTGTGCTCCTGGAGACCTCTGGTAACTGTTCTTTGTGTAAGACCCAGTAGGTGTGCCCTGTTATAGAGATCTACAACAGATCTTTAGAAGGAAATGTAGCATCAAGCCCACCAGATGCTTGGACATCCTGGATCCCAGGACCACTCTGTTGAACAGTTTGGAGGACCCTGCATGTGCTCATACCTTTCTAAGGTCTCCATGATGGGAACTGGCAAAAGAACCCTATGCAGATACATCCAGAGACTATCCTCCGACCTCTTCCCTTTCCAACCCAACACTGGGAGCTTCCTGTGGAAATGCCCTACACTGCTGTCCTGGTAGGTGGAATGTTTTTCTTTAAATGTTGTTGTGGGGGAAAGGAAGGATGTGTGTGAGGCTCCTTGTGGCATTAGGGTGTTGGACTCAGAGGAGAGATGATATGTACTGCAGGTCTGTTGACTGTGAGGGCTGTTATACTTTCTAAGGCTATTCTGCTGGGACTCTGAGACAGTTACCATGCAGGAGACCAAACCAAGTAAAAAAATACCCACCCAATTTCCACCCTGTACTCTAACTTAGTCCCGGCCACCATATCAGCTGTATATGCAGCCTTGTCATGGTAGTAGAGCCCTCCTAGGCTTTTCTGCTGCAATTCTACTATATATCCCTTCTCCTTTCTCTGAATGTGGTGGCTAATGAGCTGATGGAGTGGTCATCATGCTCTGCGAAAAGAGTACCGGAGATCCCATCTCTGGCCCTCGAGCAGTAAGAGTGACAAGGTAGTGGGATGCAACACAGGCTGTGGCTGAGAGGGTGGCCTGAACGGTAGGAGTCAGGAGACATGGGGCTGCACAGGACAACAGCCATTTTCTTAAATGCAGATAGGGGCTCCTGAAATTTCATAAGAGGATGGCAAAGTCAGGGCCCTGCCCCAACCAACTGTGGGTGCAAAATTTTGGGATATCTTCCATCCCAAGGACTCCACTCCTGGCTTATCTTCTGGGCACAAAACCTGTGTCTGATGACCACTGCCTCAGCAACAAGGACTCCCAGAGGGTCATGCTATTTGTCCTGTTCCTCTGAGAAAAGGAGGCATTGGACGTCAGGCATTGATTCATTTAAGGTGTCGTGTAATAGTTGCTGCAGCCAGGGGATTAAGGCCACCCCGCTGCCTCTATAGTACCTTGTATTCAACATAGTCCCAACTCAGAGTAAGCAGGTGAGAACGTTTCCCCAATGGAGAGAATATCAACAGTGTTGTGACTCTGAAGCAGCTTTTCTTTATTCTAAATGAGTAAGAGGTAGAGTGGAGGATTTAAAATCCTGTCATCTTTTGTTATATAAAAAAGAAAAGAAAAAATATCTGTAAATCAGGACTGTTTCTACTTCACCTTTGCTGAGATTATCCCTGGAAGTTTGGAAGTTGGATATTCAACAGCTATCTGGAAACCTGCTTGCTTATTTGTGCAAAGAAGCAGGTAAAAATGAGAAAAGGGGAAAAAAAAAAAAAAATCTGAAAATGGAGTTAAGTGTTGATTCAGTTCAGCAATTCTGATAAGAAGACAAAGACTAACAAGGTTAAAGTAGTAATTTTTTGTTATTGCATAAAAACATAATATGATGGTATAGAATCCTGAAGATGAAAAGTAATGTTTCCTTACTGAGGATTGTGTTTGTCAGTGGGACTGTGAAGGAGGATAATTGTACCTGCAGTAATTGAGGCAATGAATAGTAACAAATTGTCTTCCGTTGTTAGGAAATTTTTAATGCTACAACCTACAGTACTTTAGCACTTTGTTTGCAAAATCAATGGAAACTTGTGCAGTGAACTTTAGTAGACCCTGTTATGTCTTTGGGGGATAAAACCTTCTGCTTGTTCCCTTGTTTTCCTTATCTGCAGTCCCCTATCTCTCTCGTCTCCCACAATGTTCAGTGTTCGAGGCAATTATGTCAGAAGTTTAATTCCTTCCACTTTAGAATGAACGTGAACTAACACAATACTTTTGGGGGTTTGTCATGCAAAATATCTTGGTGAATTATTCTTGTTGTGTAATCTACAAGCGATCCATACACCTGTGTAAGTCACAGTTCATGACATACCAATCTATTAAATAAACCATGAAATGCTGTTGTTCTTGTTTGAGTGACTCACGTAGTTAAGTAACCCAGCCTTTTAGAAATTAGCATAATGGAGGCTTTTTCCCCTTTGGCAAAACCCAAGTGAAAATTGTCCTTTCTGAGGGTATTTGTGGTAGGAAATAACCATGTTTGTATGAAGTAAATGTGATATGGTTATGGGCAGAGTACAAGTCACAGTTTATTTTATACTTCAGTCAAATATTTGTGGAGGAAATGGGTCTGCTATTTGCTTAGCCTAGCAGCTAAGGAATCCTGGTAGGATATGAGCAAACACGGCTATCCTTTCAAATGTGCTGTGCCATCTCAAGAGACCACAAGTGATCAGGACCTCGATTTGTGCTTCATCTGAAAGACTGTTTCTAGTAGTTGAGTACATCTGTGTGCAAGATATTGACTCAAAGCAGGTCTGAAAGGCAGAGCAAAAGAGAACCAATTTAGAGGAGAGAGCATTTCCTACAGGTTCACCACTGTGCCAATTGCTTTTGTCTGTACTAGGTTTTCTTTGGAGATTTCCTGTAAAAGAAATAAACAAAATTCATTCTCACCACTAACTTAATATAATTCAAGATGTTTCTATCACAAAGAGTATAAAGTACAGTTGGGTGTTCTAATCATAGTAAGTACTGTATAATTAGTCTTCCAAATGAATGTTTCTACTCATCAGGATGACTAAATAACTTGTTGAGTAAAATTCTTAATTTACATAACTAAAAGCCAATAACAGTTTCATCTCCCTTCATCTGATTATATTCTGGTTTTATATCCACATTTCATTGGCCACCTGCCACTCTCTAAAGGATAGGAGGTAATTAGAACCAGTGATAGTGTACTATTGTTATACTTTTTACAGCACAGATGCAGTTGGGTGCTATTATCATATCTGGTACAATTTTGTGGATAATGTCATTATGTTTCTGCTGCCCATAAATTTAATTGGAAAAGTGAATCAATTGAAAATGCATTTTAATCTCTGCATCATAATACATTTCGCTTAACATAATGGTACTTCAAAGTTCTAACAAAATATGTTACACTGTGTGCAGACAGCAAATCCTCCGTTGCCTCTAACTGTTCTGTATACACATATACTTGCACAGAAATTTTTTCATTGTGGTAAAATAATCTACTGCACAAAATACCATTGAAAGTATACTGAAATAATGAAAACTAGTATTTAATGCTAGTTATTACTCTTCTGACTTCTATATTGCATTTCACATGGATCAAGTGACCATACAGCACTATAATAAATTACTACAAGTAATGAAATTGTTTATGTGTAACTATCTCTTTCAAAAATGACTGACAGTCAACCTTATTTAAGTGTTCTGTTTCACTGTTGTACTGTTGGTTTTGTTGGGGTTTTTTGATTTGTTTTGGTTGCTTTTTTTTTTTTAATTCAGGTACTAGAAAACAAGCATAACAAAGCTTGAAATAAAGCAGATTGTTCTGTAGAGAGAATTGTAAGAGTGTATTAGCAGAGAGATGAAGAAAATAAAGAACTTATTTGAATGACTCTTAATCCCAGGCACAATTTCCTTGATATATTTAACAAAGGGAATCTCTGATGTACCAGAGTCAAATGTTCCATTGGTCCCCTCAGGGCTGAAACTGATCTGCATCCCAGATTCTGCAGTAATGAAAGCTTTTTCAACCAATTCTCTCTGCTTCCTGAAATGGTGTTTTATAATCAATCGCTTAAATAAAGTTTCTGATAATCCCAAATTAACCAAAATGGCTAGCTGGCCCTATCTCTTATTAAATTAGTTGTTAAAAATATTGGAACATCTTAGTTGTATGGGGGCCCTGATAGATTAAACTTTTTTCTAAACTCTGGAGCTGGTTTGTCCTAAAATTTTACTGCTTCTCTGGGTTAAGAGAATCTCATCTCCCTTTTTCCCTAATGAGACTGAAAGGAAGTCTGAAGTTACATGTGGAATTCCTGTCCTTTTTTACTTCCATGATTTTAGATCAGCTCATGGTTTTGTTCCATTAGACAGTAGGATACACTGTAACAATAACTGTCACTAATTAGGACTCTTCACCTTTCCTTTGATTTCTGGATTTGTATTGCTTCTCCTCTCTCTGCACCAGTCTCTAAATTCCATTGTGTTCACTACCAGTGCATACCTTCTAGTTTTAGACTGGCTTTTCACATTTCTTTGTGAAGTGTGGAGGGGATGTCCATACTGTACACCACAGCAGAATGTGGTAGCAATTCCTTCTGGGTGGATTCACTGTTTGTGTCTTCCTCTGCACTTCTCAAAGAGTTAACAAATTACTCTTTGATAATAAAGATTACAAAGTTGGTGTTAGCTGTGCTTTAAAACTTTTTCTACCTTCTTCAACCATTTTGGGGTCCCACAGTGGAGAGTAAAACCACCTTTAAAACCCTAATCCCCTGGGAGAGATGTAGGTCAGCTGTCAGGGTAAAAAATACTGAACATCTAACTATTCCATGTATAGTAAAAGCTGAACTCAGATGAACTCCATCAGAGAACCAGAAGCAGGATTACAATTTCATAATCTCGTTTCTTCAGAAAGCATAGGTATATCTGTTCATACTGGAAGGTGGCAAGGTGATGAAAAATGGAGGCATGAACTTTACACGGAGGTTAAGAAAAGCCACAAGGAGTGGGGTGCAAATTTTTTACTTTAAAAAAAAAAAAATTGTTCTTTATAAATGACAGCAGTGTTTGTCACAAGGCTGGTATGTTATAGGGAAACAGGTATTATATGTCACTTAACCAGGTAGGTTTGCGAGGTCAAATGCCACCACCAGCATTTGCTTTAGGTGTTGCACAAAGCCTATGGAGGATTTGACTTTTTGATAATAGAACTAGCATGCAGGAGGAAACTTGAAGAAAATCTGCCTGGAGTTAGGTTCAGGAAGACATATGGTGGCAGAATGATAAGGGAATGTTGTGGGTGTGGAAAGGAGAGAGAAGTGTACTGCATGTGGAGAACTTGCACAGACGTTGTGCTGCTATTTTAGAACAGGAATACACATCATAAATATTAGCAGCTACTTGAAGCATGTTAGGAAACAGTCATTTGAACTGTGGTAAATTGCTGATGATGACCTGGTCATCCAAGTGACCCCACAAAAAATCCAACCCAAAATACTAATCTGATCTGAGTGGGCTTAACCTGGGAAAGGTGTATTAATAAACAATAACTTGCATTGCTTGAGAATACTTTTCTGCAAGCTTTCCTGTAAACATATTCTGTGACTAACCATGATCTGATGCTGATTTAAATAAAAAGAAAAAAAAAAAAGAAGAAACCAGGAAATGATAATTTGGACTGAGATGATAATGTTTGCCTTAAAGAAAAAAAAGAAAACAAAAAACCCCAAACAAAAAAACCCACTTGATTTTATTGTTCTGGGTGGAATTTCAGCAGGGTGCAATTAGTACCTTTTTACTTGGCTGTACATGGGAGATATTGAACAAGGCTGGAATGGATTTTCCCATCCCTCTTCCACACTGGAGGGAAACTTTACCCATGCAGTTTGTTCACATGTTGATCTGGTTGAACAACTGCCCTAGACACATTCATACCAAGGAATTATTTTTTTCCCTTTATTGTGTGGAAATTTTGTAACTAGTGGAGACTTTTATATTTTGTGCACCTTTCTTTGCTTACCTCATATAAATATACCTAACCAAGTACTATACATCCCCTAAGTTGCTTCTATTAATCACCTGACTTTTCTCTTTGAAGATATCTTAGGACTTGGCATTATGGCTAATCACGTTGATAACTTTTTTCCTACTTTACTTAATTTGTCATTGACTTTATTGTCATTTTTCTTTTCTTTTACTTCACAATCCAGTTTGTCTCATTTTATTCTCCTCCTAGATATATTTTTTCCCATTGTTATCCGTTTTCTTTTTCTTGTTCCATATCAAAACATGTTATACCATCTTGTATCAATGTTGGCTTGTATAACATTCTTTATCAGTGCATGCTCTTCTTTTGGACAGCTAGGCTGATATGTTTTGTCTTAGAGAATTCTGGCATAAAGAAACTTTTCTAATCTCCTCCCATGATTGTAGCTGAAGTACTCCTCTAGGTTTTTTGGTGGGTTGGTTGTTTGGTTGTTTTTTTTTTCCCCTTCCGTAACCACAGTTCATGGCTCTGTAGTTGCTCTTCATTCTTTTAGTATTTAAGTTGTCTTCACTTCCATTTGGTCTTTTTCCAGTTGAACACTTTAGTCCTTTTTTTTCCTTCATCCAGTAATCATGTGTGATCTGCTATTTATCACTCCCACATGTCTAATTAACATGCTCTTTACAGATTTATGCCTCCTTATGGCTGGATTTTCTGCTTCTGTTGTTGTCCGTATGGGTGCATGTGGCTCTCCATACATAGATTTTTGAAGTTTCGGTATGCCATATATTCTTGTTTTGTACCTTCCATTCTTATTTTTGCACATGAATGAGCTTATTTAAAACTAATTAAATGCTAGTGCTTTTTGTATATAACATTAGCCAATTTTTGTATGCAGACTAAGAGTATCAACTGCATGACATTTTCCCTCTGATCCCAAAGGTAGAGTGCAAATCTTCTTTATAACTCACATACCCGGATAGCTGAAGATTTTTATTTTTGCTTTCTATTATGTAGAGAAAGTCCTCGTGTGACACAGAGCTGCTGCAGTGACTTAACCCAAACCTTTTATTCTGCCTTTGGCACAGAGAATGTTTCAAGGAAAGGGCCTTAATCATGATTTTCTTGAGTAACTTGAAATTTCTGCTGGAAATTACTCTTTGGTAACTAACACAACTCAGGGCAGACAGGAACTCCCAAAGGCTTGGCGGTTTTGAGATTGGGAGCTTATAATGACTGTTTAACAGCATAGCCCCCTCTGAATTTTTATGAGTGTACAAATCAAAGATGATATTTTTAGGTGCCTAAATGTTTTGAGCTTCTCATCAACTCACAAAGGAACTTGAGCTTATTAGTAGTGAAATGCCCTCTTGGCTAATAGCAAAAGCAAGTACCTGACTCCTTGAACCACTGCCCCTTTGTTTATTACGGGTTATTAATTGACTTTTTGGGGATTGGCTTTGGTTTGGGTTTTTTTTTTTGGACTCTGGTCCTGGTTTTGGCTGGGATAGAGTTAATTTTCTTTCTAGTAGCTGTTATAGTGTTATGTTTTGGATTTAGTATGGGAAGAATGTTGATAACACACTGATGTTTTCAGTTGTTGCTAAGTAATGTTTAGACTAAGTCAAGGATTTTTCAGCTTCTCATGCCCAGCCAGCAAGAAGGCTGGAGGGGCACAAGAAGTTGGCACAGGACACAGCCAGGACAGCTGACCCAAACTGGCCAATGGGGTATTCCAGACCGTGTGACATCACATCTAGTATAGAAACTGGGGGGAGTTGGCTGGGGGAAGCAGATCACTGCTCAAGCACTGGCTGAGCATCGGTCAGCAGGTGTTGAGCAATTACATTGTGCATCACTTGTCTTTCTTGGGTTATATTTCACTCTTTTTGTTATCTTCCTTTTCATTGCTATTATTATTACACTTTTTATTTCAATCATTAAAATGTTCTTATCTCAACCCATGAGGTTTACTTTTTTTTTCTGATTCTCTTCCCCATCCCTCTGGGGGTGGGGGGAAGGGGTGAGTGAGCGGCTGTGTAGTGCTTAGTTGCTGGCTGGGGTTCAACCATGACAACTCCCCATCCCTGTCGCTTCTAATGTCTTCTTTCTATGAATTAAAGTTCAGCTTTGAAGACGTGGTGAATGGTGACTTGTGACACTCTTTAATGTCATCTTCAGTTCAGTTCAGTGGGAGTTGAGAACACTGGCAAACTTTGTTCTCTGCTATTGTGCTGTTGTGTAGAGACTTCTGTAAGAAGCAATTGCCTTACGCTGATTGCATCAGTGTAGTCCAGATTTCTGGTGTAAACCTGATATATTTAACTTACAAAATATTTAGCCCCCATATGTGACTGTTCTCCTGCATTTGAGAAGCTGGTTTACAAAACCTCATGCTTTCACGGAGAAGCCAGTAGATTGCTATCCAGACATAGTCTTTATCACACCAGGCTGATCTAATTTAACTCTTGTCATCTGTACTTGCTGACACATGGTTTAATTTGGCTTTTTAGGTCCCTATGGTGATCAGTGAGGTTGCCTGTATTTCTCAATGGTTTAAATAGATCATGTGAGGACCTGAAGCAACCCCTCCTATTAAGAAATCAGCTGGAGGGTAGGGAAGAGGGCAGTGGCTCAAAGGAATCACCAGAAAGCTTCTTGAAAATGAAAGCTGCGTGATACTGGTGATAGGTTTCTGCACTAACTTCTGTTTTTGGGTGAATCTGACGACAGAACTTTCACTGGTAAATCTGCTTGTATGACAAGAGCTGACTTTAAACAGGATGTACTACCTGCTTATATCCAAGCTTCCTACCAGCTGACTATCATATTGCACGTGGGCATTGTACCAAATGGCTGTAGCAAACAAGCATGCTATTCTTAATGGTTCTGCTCATTCAAGGGATTTTGCTAAATCAGGGGAAAAAAAAAAAAACCCAAACTGTGGTGACTAACCCTGTTGGTGATATGTCTGTCCTCTGAGGATGAGTTTGAATGGCGCAATTCCAAAAAATACCTAAAAGTTGGCCTCATTCTCTAGAGCTGTTCTGCCAAACAATGTGTCATGCTCTCCTTATCACGTTTGGTGAATGCTTTAAAAAGGTACTGAACCTGCTTATGCTTTCTGAAGACAAGCAGCAATGTTCTTTGCTGTCTCAAGAGGCAATCTGCTGATGCTTTCAACTGTGGTATGAAAATATTTTGTTTGCAAACCTTTGTGTGGTATTAATGAGATCACCTAAGTCCCTCTTAACAGTCTCAGAGAGTACTCCTACTTAAAAGAATTTTGCAACTAGATATGAGTTAGGTAAATAAATTTTTTTTTTAAACTTTTGTAAGTATAATTCAGGGTTAATAACTTAAATTTACCAGTATTGTAAAAGAAAGGGACTTGCCTCTGCCACTCATTTTTCTTTTTACTACTTTTTTGTGTATTTCTGTTGTCCCTGGGCTGTACAAGCAAGCACTGCCCTTTGTTTAGCTTAGACAGCAGAATTAAAACTACAATATGTGGCAATGGAAAGGAGACTGATGATTTTGGTGTGCTCAAGACCTGTTTGTTTTCTGCAGACCAGGAATTGTTATCACTATTTCTGCTATGTAGGCTGGGACTATTTCATAGCTGCCTAAGGGGCTTGGAGAATTGTGTAAAATAAATGACACCTGGGTCTCAGAATCCTTGAGGTGACATGGAAAACTTCAACCTTGGCCCATCTACATCCTAGCTTTCCTAATAAGGAAAACCAGACTTGCAGAATTTCATATTTGACATTAAGACAGAAAGCTTTCCTCCACTGGAATCTGCAGAAGACGCTGAGGTAATGTAGGGCAGTTGTGCAGGGAGAGAAATTGCCTCTTGGAGCAATAGCTGAGTGAATTAACTGCTTTGGAGCTCCTTTTTTTTATCATATAACTAATCTTGTAGGAAAGCAACTGTCCCATGTGAGGTCTGATAGCATGCAAGACAATAGCAAAACTGTCTTCTGCCATGACTACTGAGAAGGAAGCTGTTATTCCTCCTGTTTCCAGATGTTTCAAGATGCTGTTAAGATTTAGGTTAATGTTAAGATAATATTACATAAAGAGAAATTTTTAAAGATAGAACATAAAGATGTTAAAACAAGTGCTTATATTGTATTATTAATAAGCCAAGAGATAAACTGCAGGTTTTTAATTCATTCTTCTAACTTATGCATTCACTTTGATTATAGAGACATAATTAAGATGGCTAATTACAAACCCTGTGTTTCCTAGTAACGTATTCATGCAGTAGTAGCTATGGTGTTTTACAATATCAAGCTCATATGTAAAGCAAATTATCTATTTAGTTGGAATGATATTGCTAGAGCCAAATTAAATTCTCTGATAAGCACAACTATTCATTAGTTGGCTGCACATTCTCTAAAAGCCACTTGTATCTCAGTAACAAAGCTGGAATATTATCCTATCCTAGATACATTTGCTCTCAAAAGCTTAATACACAAGTTTAACTAGATCAGCTGAGACCGTTTTGTTTTTCAATTTCCTAATTAACTTGAATTAAATTGCCACTGACACATCTGTCTTAGAGTTGGTTTCACTGAGCTTCTGACCTGCTGCAAAATCTCTTTCTTAGGCAGGTTAAGGTCTACTTCTGAAATGACAAAAAGGAAAAAGGAGTTTTCAATAGGCAGCTGGGTGAGTTCCCCTTGAATTGATTGGTTTATGCTGTTGAATTTTAAAATGCACTGTTAATAGTATATTAGGAGTGGAACATGCTGGAGAGGTATCTTCAGGTATTTAAATCAAAATAAATAAAATATTGACTAAGCTAAACTCAGTAGCTCACTGAATTAAACTGAAGTGCTATGTTCCAGTTTCAAACAATGCATTTGTAGGGATTTATTCCAGTTTAAATCAATGCTTAAAACTCTCCACTTTCATTGATTTGGTGCAAATTTGTGTACATAGACAAAATCTAAGAGGTGCTGTTACTCTAGTCTGAGACTCGTAGAATGATTTTTACTTTTCCTTGAACACTTTAATTTCCTATGTCATCTTCCAATTTCTTAGTACACTATGTAGTTTTTTTCATGGGCCAGCATCGGGGGAAGGTGGGACAGTAAAGCACTGTTTTTCTGTCCATGGCATAGCAGAAGAGAGATGCTTTTCTCGGTGCTTCTCTTCATAAATCCAAGATAGGATCCTGCACACCTGCACCTGTCCGTGAGAAGGACTTTGGCCTGGCAATTTCAAAACAACTAGAAAAATAATGGAGGACAACTTTCTTCTCATTGTGTCAGTGTTTCATATGAACAATCTGTGCCACCCCCCCATGCAGAATTCCAGGTTGGTAAGAAAGTACAGGAGCTGGGGTATCTCCTGTCAGTCTGAGTAGGAAGCTTTATCCAGAAGACACCAGTTTTCAATGATCCGTCAGTTCATACATATTTGGCTCTTAACAGCTGTAACTTGCCTACGCACTAGGTACTCATTTCCTGTCATTGTACAGTATCTTGCATATATGTCCTGTATTACTGGTCTATTTCATAATGAATTAATGTTCCTGGCTTATGCATTGTGACCCTGTTTATAAATTCTTGGTCATATCAGGTAAGTCTGCTGAATTGAATATTAGTATTACTTTGTTTCAGTGAGAATGACTGTATATGTAAAGTGATTTGAGGCAAAGAACAAGCCTTTAACTTTATTTTGGTTCTGGCTTTGTCTGACTTAAAGATGCATACTATGTACAGTAGTAAAAGCTAGATTGTTTATTTCTTAAAGTTTCAGTGTTATTGTTATCCGTTAATTACAGTATACATGAAGATAAATATAGATCCACTGAATATGGTCCATTTCTGAGACTTAGATCTTAATCTCAAAATTCAGGGCCAAGTAAAAGAAGGATTTCTTTTTTTTTTCAGATTAGGTTCAACTGGTCCAGAATATTCTGTAATAAAGCAATATACTGTAATTGAAAGAAGCTTGCACAGTAATAAGCAGAAAGAACAGAGGCACCCTTCCATAGTGCTTCAGGTTTGTTTGCAATAAATAGCACTGGCTTATAGATATTTTCTTTGAAGTGAAAAAAGGTGTCACTGCTATGATCCTCCAGGAGCCCAGAGCTTTGAGCTAGATTTCCTGCACCTTTTAAAAATTGAGGTTTCTAGTCATTGAGATCAAATATAAACTAGAAAAGAGAACTTCTTAAAAGGTAGAGAAAATACAAAATGAGGTGGAAATAAAATAGGCTTATAAACCTTCTTCCAGTTCTGTGTTCTTTCAGGGTGAGTCCTTTTCTCTAGTGTGACTTTCAACCCAGTAAGTTGGTGGCTTCCTAAATCACAGCAATTGCTATATGATCTAATCTGGGTCCCCAGTAAAAACCTTACTTTCTTTTCCCCTGAGGTCTGGTTCTGCATGCTCACTATTTACATTAGGAGTCTTCTGGCCTCTGCTGGGTGAAGCCTCCCTGCCACCTCTCTCCCATATTATAATATACTGTCCCCTTCTGCCTGCATTCTTTTTTTTTTTTCCTTGAGCAAAAACTTAGAGTATATTATTTAAACCTTTTTAAGATGCAGATGGTCTATTAGATGTCCTTCCTTCTTTACATCCGAACTTTGTCCTGTGGACTAAATGTGCCTGAATTCTGTTGCCAAATAGTGGAGTTCTTATCCCCTATGCCAAGGATCCACCTGCCCTTAAATCCCTTGTTTACTGGCAGTGTGCCAATCAGACCAGAGCTGAATGAACTCCTGATGTGGATGACACCAGGAACACAGATGTTATATGATCAAATGAATCTTTGGGAGTACAAATCATGCTGAGTTTTCTTAATGAAGGTACAACCCTCTAGCATCCTTAGCATCCCATTTTTGTTGATTTATTGTGTGTTGGGTAGGGAATTGTTTGTGAACTAACATAAGACTAGAAAATGCCAGGTCATAAATAGCAGAATCTTATACAGGACTTAATTCGTGGGAAGAATGACCAGAACAGCCCATAGCCAGAACTTTGAGAGCCCTCACCTGAGATCTGGAAGGCCAAGATTAAGGTCTGCTCCAACATGTCCAGTCACAAAGTTCCCATCTGCAAGAAAGCAGTGTGGAAATAAATAACACTGTGTGGTGTTCATCTTCCCTGAAGTCCTTACTAGAACTGTCCTTTAACTTCTCTGTTCTTTTTCCTCCTCCTGACTTATGCACTAGTCTGAAGGTGACAGCAAGGAATAACTATTGTGTGTAGCAGACCACAAGGAGAATGTTTCTACTTGACCATTGTGGGTATCGACATATACTCCAAACATTTTCCAGAGTTGGAGGGAACAGAATAAAAGCCAGTTCTACATTTCCGTGTTTTAGTGCATGGACGTTTCTTTTGCCTCTTGTTTAAAATGAGGAAGGCCAACAGCAACAACTGCTATGCCTGAAAAAAGCAGTTTCCTTAATAATTGTGGAATTCTCCCCGTCTTTCTCTTTTAAAACAGAGTCTTGTAATTAAAATGCAAATCAACGCCATAATGGTATAATAATCTGCAGGTTAGTCTGACCCATAGTACTTAACTGTTGGGGTGGAGGTAGATGTAATAAATGATAAATATTTATAGAGTTGTGCATTCCAATTACAGCAAAATGTCAATTCCATTTCTACTGCAGTAGTTACTGCCAAATGTGGGAATACACATTTTAATCCTCAGGTGTTCGGGGTTTTTTTTGGTGCAATGTGTGGCATGTAAACAGGTATGGTGAGAGATGATGCTCATAAGGAGAAAAGAATGTCTTAAACACCAGCTGTATACATTTTTAAATGACAGATAAGATATACATTGAAAGACAGTTTCACATGGAATGAGATGAGTAAAATCGCAGTGGTAGTTTACTTTTGAGTTCGTTTCTTCCACTATGGATCACACTAGCTAACCACATTTGCAAAAATAGGCTATTTAGCATAGGTGCTCACTTAAATCAAAGTTGCCCAACTGAAGTAAGGCCTGGATCCAGGAAAAAGCATGAATGTCTTGCTCCACTGATTCCAAGGGTCTAAGCCTGAAAGCTGTGTTTCCATATGTTCTGTGTTGGCCCCTGCCCCAATGTGCTGAACAGCTACAATTCTCCTTAATTTTATGGGTATGTTTGATGTTATGGACCCATGCCAGAATGAACAGAGGATGCTTCTATCAGGGATCAAAAGCGTGGTTGCATGTGCTTAAAATTAGGTAGGTAACCTTGAAATTTTTGCCCAGGTTTTTACTAAAGTTAATTTACACAGTAAGATAACATTCCAATTTAACTAGATCTACTTAATGCTTCAGTTAATATCATGCAATGGAGTGTTATTTGCTACAACATTTTCCACATGTCAAGTATTATACATGAATAAGATTTATTAGTAGGTAGTAAACAGTTTCCATCACTGGCTTTGTTAAAGAAAAAATATATTTCCAGTGTGGAGGATAACTTCAAGAAGGACTCAGTTAACAACAACAAAAAAAAAATACATTTGAAATCTGAAAGGTTCAGTTTAGTTTACATTTCCACATGGAACTAGATACTTGCTTCCAAATCTTTGCTTCCACAGAAGATAAGAGATGAAGCATTGTCCCACTGTTTAACTACTGCAGAACTGTTGGGTATGGTCTGGTCAGTCAGCTGAAGCAGAAACCACAAAAGAGGCTGAAGGTGAAGGTGGTCTTTTGATCTGTGGACTAACTCTGCAAGTCCTGTATGTATAGAGACAATAGACCTAGTAAAAGAGGAAAGCAAGCTCTCCCCTTGTGCTAAGGCATGTTAATATCCCAGGGAGCAGTAGAAGAAAGAGGACCTGCCTTGTTAATAGGAGCTTTCCATCCTGCTGTGCTGAGCTCAGATTTCGGATGAGAAAGAAGGAAGATGAAAGGAGATAGTGATCCAATCCAGATGAGGATTTCAGAGAGGTCATATCTCATTAGTGTTGCCACGGTACTTACTAAGTAAGGATACATCTGAAACCTGGTAATGAAATCTGGCCAATTTCTTGGGTACCAGTAAGTTAATGGAAATTCTTTTCTGGTTACAAGTTGATTAGCATTTTGGATTCTTCTACTGTTTACAAGACTTTACCAAATAGTCTGATCAAACAATTTTCAGTGTGACAATTCTCTTTGGTCTGTTTGTTCTGATTGCTGGCTTTTCTTTGCATCCAGTGCTTATTGTTGGTTCAGCTTGAATGTCTGGAACTTCTAAAGCAGAACAATCAGTGGTGGATGATGTGAGTAGCAAATATCCTTGTTCCCATGTGAGCAGGGGCAAAAGTGTTCACATAAAACTTGCCTACAAATAAAACTCTCTTCGCTTTATAAAGTGAACTTTGAAACAGACAGTCAAATATAGAGTTTTAAAAGAGTACACATTTATAGAACACTTCAAATTAACTGGTATTGGGGCTGTCCCAATTTTAGGACTTGGGAGTCTCTTGGGTTGGGTTAAGGATTCTCCAAATGGTGACTCTGAATTTATCTTAGTTGTCCTGTTTACCCACACTTTTAAATCTTACCAATTCTCTCAGGCAAAATCAGAGGCAATTTGCGCTATGATATTCTTTGGGGAAAGGGATGAGATGAAGCTCGTGTTCTGAGAGAATCTGAGCTAAGATGATTAACATGTGAGACAAAGGATCCCTGTGAGTTGTTTCTCTAGTTATGTATTCCTCCTCACAAAACTGCAGTGCACACTATAGAGATTTATATGCTTTTTAATTATTAGTTTCAGTTGTGTATGTGTCCATGTCCCTATGGGTAGCATCTAAAAATATTTTTTAGTTTTTCTACACCTCTGCAATTATTTAATCTGAGAGCACTGTCTTTACTCAATTTATGCCAATGTATGTCAGCTGAGGTTTTGGTCTGTACTACCTCACACTGACTTTAGGAAGGTTAGATTAATTAAATTGAAAAATCACATTGTCCATTAAACTATGTCAAAGACATGAAAACTTGAAACTTCACTTTGTCTTTCTAGATGAAAACCAAATCTTAGCCTATACTTGTTACATAAAAGGTAACTCCAGTTGGTTAATTCTATATCATGCCAATTAAAGGACTCTGCTTTGAAAATTGTATTCAGTTCTTAATTATGCAGTCTGAAAATATAGATGCAGAACCCCTGCTTGTATATTTACACTTTTATGGCAATGTTAACATATTGAAATAATCCAAGCATACAGGCAATGTAGTTGACAATGGTAGGTACAAGGCATTTTTTGTGAAGAGGAAAGAGGGTGTGGGGGTTTTAGGGAGGCTCTCTTTTTCCTTTCTTGGTTAAATAAAGGAGGGGGAAGTAATACAGCCCTCCAGGTTAGGAGTCCCATACACAGAACAAAGGCAGAAGTGAAAGGAAAAGCCTCTGAAGAGTACATGACTATTTCATGCTTGAATCTGTATATTGGTCTGCCTAAATCACTCATTTGGACCTGATGGATCCAATGGGCAGGGAACTATACTAAATGAATGAATAATGGAAAACAGAATTGCCTGGAATATAGATACTAGTACAAACTTAAGATCAGATTATTTCAAGGCTTTTATGGAAGTATGGTGTTTGGTGGATAGTTAAAGGCTATCAGAGGGAAAGTCATCTTATGTTTATCCTACTTCTCACTTTTTTTCTTAAAGTTTCTCTAACAGCCATTGTTGCAGACTAGATAGTGGGCTAGATGGGCTTGTAATCCACATCCCAGGGGCATCACCTGATTGTTTGTGACTATAATATAGATCCTTGTATTGAGAAAGATAGGGGATTTTACAGATCTTTGGTTTTATTTATTTTGAAACTCGATGGAAATATTACTGAAGCCTGTAGGAAGTATCCCTTGACTTTAGTGGGTCTAGCTGTTCCAGTTCTGTGGAATAAACAGCCATTCCAAATTAACCTAACAGTGTTTAGCAAGCAATCAAAGAAAAACAAAACCAAATAAATAAAAAACCAAACAACAATCACCTTCTGTCAGTTCAGTTTCCCTTTTATACTCATGACTTTTGTTCACACATGTTGAGTCATATTTGTTCATAGTCACTTGCAGAGCAGCTCTAGTTTGGAGTTGCTCTTTGCAGTCTTCCAAACCTCCATTGTGATGCCTATTTCCAGCTCAGTGTTGGAAGCGTGCAGTCATTTCAGTTTTCTGACAGTGTTGGGTTAGCTTTTCCATCTCTAGAGCTAATGTGTGGCCCCATATTGGTAGTGAGAGCACCAATGGTATACCAAAGGAAGAATCACCCAGGACTGGAATTATTTCACATAATTTCTTCTCTAATCCTCTGTTAATAACCAGTGTTGTCCAGAGGATACTGAACTAGGGTAGAGATTCAATATGAGTGTGGCAGTTACTGTGTTTTCATTTAAGTACTCGTATAAAGTAAATACATGCAAACTATATGTGCTTTTTTTCGCAAAAGGGAAAAGATATGACAGATTGGTTGAATAGGAGGGCAAAGGGGATTGTTTGCTCTTTTCTCCCTCCCATGTGCTGTGCAGGGCCTGCTCTTGTAAGGCGTAAAACCGACTATGTCCACTTGCCTTTTTAGAAAGAAAGGGGCATGTATTCCGAGGGCAAAACCCTGTATGTTTTTTACCCTTTGGGGGAAGATCAATGCACTTTTCTCAACACTTAAAAACAGTGGGAAGGGAAAGCTTCTTTCCTTACCTCTCTGCTTAGGGCCACGAAAATTTATCCCAAGGCTACACAATGCTGTTTGCTCATGCCTCGTTACACTGCACCAGCCCCTCTGGAGTTGCAGAGTGGTTGGGAACGGCTCCCCACGATGACGTTTAGCTGTGTGAATGCCTCTCGCACCCTGGGAGGGTTCAATGCTGGTGGAAATGCCTTTTCCAAAATACTGAATTCCACAATGAGAACAAATTGATCTCGTTATGATGAATTATCCATTTCTTTTAAAACGGAGAAAGCTCAAGCGCAATTGATTGCAATCAATTGTTTTATTGAACAGTGTAAATAATACCTTGTATCCAAATTAAATACAATTATGGTTGGATTTCTCACTTAAAATTTAGTAACAAAAACAAATTGGGAGGGGGAGAGAAATCCCAGGTTTTGATGTGCATTGCTGCAGCAACAGCTAAACTATATATTGTGACTTTTACTTCTGTAAGAGTGGGACGTGCTTGAACCCCGTTGCAGTTCTCCACGTCTGGCCATCAGCTTTGCCGTGCCAAGTGCTTTCAGGCCAAACGCTCACACCAGCCTCTCCATGAGGCCATACACGTGCAGGGCGACTTCACTGGGACCCCCCTTCTATCTGCCTCACCTTGAGGAGGAGGGGTGGGCTGAGAACCTGCCTTCTGGCCCAGGTGAAACTTCACGTGAAGGAGCTGACCAGTTCTGGCACCATGGAGAAGGGCCTGTTGTGTGCCAAAGCAGGGGAGGGGGCTGTGTAGCACCTCTGTGTAGGTATGTTTGAGAAAGTGGCAGTGGGGACATGCAGAAGGGGCCGTTATGGGGACACGACGGGGGATGCACTCATGGGAGCAGGTACCGCTGAGAGACTGCAGCCTGGGGGTGGCCTGTGCTGGGGCAGAGGAGCAGGGAGGCAAAAGGAGCGGTGGAGGAAAGCAAGAGGCTTGGAGGAGAGGCAGGTGGAAAACGACCCCAAACCTCCCATGCCACCCACTGCCACATCCAAGGGCTGAGAGCAGTGCAGGGCAAAACTGAGGTAGAGTGACACTAGGAGGGTGGGAAGGAGGGGAGCTGGACTTGAACTGAGCTTCAGGAAGGAGGAGGAAAGGTGTTCCCCTAAGCCTTTTTTTAATGGTTTGTTTTCTTTTTTTTCCCCAATGCCTAAATCTGTAAGTAAAAGTTGGTGTTAATTGGCAACGAGTTCAGTAAAATTCCCCGAGCTGGAGACCGTTCAGCCTGCAGCGCTGGCTTCACTTGGGTTCAGAGTGAATCGACTCCCTGCATGCACTGTGACACTCTCAACTGCTTACCTTGCATTCCCATTTACTTTCCCTACATGAAGGACACCTCCCCTGCCTGCTGGCCAAAGCTAGCAGGGGTGAAACTGAGAAGAGTGTGAACACTGGTTGCTCAGTTTGGCAGACTTTAAAGCTCAATAGGTGTATATATATGAGGGCACCCTGGCCAAGTGAGGCTGGAGGATGGCTGTGCCTGTGGTGGCTCTCGCATAGCTGGGTGCCCAAGTGCCCATCCCGGTGGCTGGTCATCTTGGGGAGTTCTCTGAGAGGTACCTGGGATGTTTTGAAAGCCTCCATTTAAACTGGAGACTTTGGAGACCTTGGGAGGTGGTTTCCTGGTTTCAAGAGCAGTGTGTTGCTACTATGAGCCAAGACAATTGAATGGTGGGATCTGGGAGCTGCAGCCTGGCAGGGCGGGTGCAGGAGCCCAGGTCTGTGAAAGTTTGGAGATGGCCACCACTATGTCAGCAGTACAGGTAGGAAGGCTGTCCTGATGCATTCTGATCCTGCAGGCTCTGGGTGCCTAGAAACTTGTGCTTGTTCTTTGAAAAAAGTTAATGGCAGTCATAGCTTCTGCAGAACACTTTAGGCTGAACAAGTTGAACAAGCAGCTGGCGTGTGAACCAGTGAGGCTTTTCTTCTGCATTACGTCACATGTTCTGACGTTAAATTTCAGAGCAATTTTCATCCGTTGAGGGAGTGATACAAGCCTAATCTTAGAATAGACATTTCACGTGAATTGTTAATGGTTGCTAACCAAGCTGTGTAAATTGGTCCTATATCTTTGATTTCTCAAGTAATTTAAACTTTTTCTCTAGCTCCCTAGGAAGAAATCACTCAAGACTAACAAAATGCAGGTACACTTAAAACATAGAAATGCTAAGAAAAAGAATTTTTATACAAATGAAATGCCTGAACTAAAATAAATGAGAATAAACTGTATGCATCTCACTTGCATCCATCTTAATCCCTGTACCTCTGAAACTAAGTTCCAAACCATATGTATCTTTTAACAGAGATCAATTAATAAATCTACAGACATTCAAAACCTACATGAAATATTATTTGAGTAGAGTTCCTCTTGGCTACTCTTTAGTAACCCATCTGGACATCCATTAGCCTGGCTGACTCATGCCTCTGAGGTGTGTGGTATCTCAGCACCAGCTGCCATAGTGCAAAGATGCTATGTCATCATGGAGCAGTGCAAGAATGATGTTAGGTCAGATTGAAGTCTGTAGCTAGGATTTACAAGTAAGATATATGGGGTGCAGAAAAATCTGCAACAGATGGATGAATTTCTAAAATTCCAAAATGTACTGAAACTTCTGGAATACACTGAAGTCAGTCTGTCTTCATGTGATCTTATTAAGGGCTTGAAATTATCAAACTAAGATGAATGTCTCAACTCCCACAGACTTCTGTGGGGCCAATAAGTGCTTACATCTTCCTTGTAAGTTACTGATTTAAGCCAAGGCAGAGAAACAGAGATTGGGATTGGACATAAATTTGGTTATAGAATTTTGTAAGTTGTTTCTGACATTGTCTGACAGGGCAGCCTCTTTTTTAGGATGCTAAATTTTGTGATCAGCGTAGTCCATATTAAAAGGTGAATAAGTAGATTGTCAACTGAGGCATTATCAAAGTGATTTTTATTGGGGGACTTTGATAGTGACTTTAAAGGAGAACATGTTTTCAGTAAACAGCTGGATAGATGTTTAATGCTTGGAAATCAGATGTAGAAATACTGCTGGTAAAATTTGCCCATGTCACATGTTGTGAAGTAGTAAATGACAAATACTCATACAAACCCATCCAGAGCAAGTGGACAAAGGGTCTACTTTGAGCAGCATCAATTTTGACTCTGCCAAATGTAATGCATGCAATTGAGGGAAAGGGAATTACTCAAATGTGAGATTTGGTAACATTTTAGTCTTCATTAAAACTGAAAGACTTTGGGGACATGATGAGATAAATGGGGAAAACCCTACAATAAGAGAGGTCAGTGAGATGCTATTCCAAAACAGGTCAACAAGGATACATCAACAGAAAAACTAAGCGTGCTTTGATGGTAAGAATACTAGTTTGTGTTGGAAAAAAATTGTCTAGAAAGATCTTGATTCTCCATCTCTTGAAGATTCTAAATGTTTCTAGAAGAGAGCCTGTTATTTAAGCAGGAATTTTGGCATAGTCCTGATGTAGAAATAACTGCATAGGGATTTGTGTTACAGAGGATGTCAGTCAAAATATCGACAGTGCTGGATTTGGCCTTCAAATCTATGCAAGCCCCAAATGTTAACTCTCCTAAGGTTTTTTCTTGAAAAGGTATTTGTGTGTGGCAATCAAAAAAAAAAACAAAAAACAAAAAACAAAAAAAAAAAACCAAAAAAACAAAAAAACACCATCAGGTAAAACCAGTAATTCTGCAGAAGTATTAGTCAAGGATTTATAAACTCACTGTCATTCCAAATAGGAATGAAATCTGGAAGCCTGGTCTGGGTCAAGTGAAACAATCAGCTGTTTTCTGTTTGCTTTCTTTTATTTTACAGCTCTTGAATAAAGTAAATTCAAACTAAACTATCTCATTCTGCAAGTGGCAGAACAGTCATCCTGGCTTTTAGAGTTATTTACGAAGTGTCTTCTAAAATAAAATTTCAACAAAGCCAACCTGATTTTTTTTACAGTCTTTGAGATTGTATATTGCCATGACTCATACTTCTGTGAGACTAAATATTCCAGCCAGCTCTACTTGTACTTTTTTTTTTACTTATCCACAACTCTTGAGTCTTGCTCCACATCTTTTTATTTTCTTAAGGAGAAAATGTAACACTAGCATTCTGTTTAATTGCAATTAAACCATATTTTCTTTTTTTCCCCTCTATAAAAAGATCAGTGTGTAACTATACTACTGCTTTCAGTGTTGACTTAGGTTGTCACAATCTGTCCTCATGTTTAAGAAGCAAAATGTTCTGGATTCGGCAATTAAGGGACCAAATTACTTAGAAAGGCAGCACCAGTGAGTGAAGCCCAACCTGCATGTGTGTTTGGATCAAGTCTCCAAGATGAAAATGCTGAGCCACAGGGTAATTTTTTTCCATTCATTACACCGGCTTTATGTTAATGAAAACCCAGTAACATTAATAAATTTCCCCTTAGTTTACACCTGTGTAAATGGAAGATGAGTCAAATTCCAAGCACTTTAAGGAAAAGAATGAAAATCAAATCTTTCTCCGCTATAGGCCCAAATGGAGCTATAAAGAAGGCACCACATGCTGAAGTTTCCATCTGCATCTAATGTGCAAGCTTTCATGTCACCTGCAGACTACTGCATTTGTGGCTGTACTACAGAACCACTGGTTCCCTGAAGTGATTTGTGAAGGCGTGTAGTGTTGCTCAAAAAAGTGCTGTAAGGACCAGGCAGCCCATGCTTTCTTCCCTGGCATTGCTCTCAAGATCTCCTGGAAGGATAGAAGAACATCAGTGGCCAAAAAAAAATAAAAATCTTTTTACAGAGTTTAGATAAGAAATATTCAAAGCACTGCATATGCCTGGCACTATCATGCTTGTACCTACAGATTAGTTAATAAAGCTGATAGACACCCCTCTTTTGTAAGTGTAAAACAGGGGTTTTGATATATGGGTGCATATTTTCCTGTACAGTGGTTGGATGCACCTGCAGGCAGGTTAAGGTTTGTGGCTATGGACAGAAAAAAGTTTTTATTCCTTGTCCACTTTAAAGTCTATGGTTTTCATTGTCAATTACTTAATGAGCAGGAGTACAACATCATGTTTGGAGATACCAAGAGTGGTATGTGGCAGAAGCTAGAAAATTTTCTATATGCAGGAAAACACAGTTCAGAAAGGTAAAAGTAAGGGAGTGATTCAAATCCATGGCAGCACTAATGTGTTCCAATTCTTGTATGTATTGGAAATACATCTGTTAGTTATTTTCACTGTGCTATCACAAAAGTATCACTTTAGCGTCAGAATGAGATCAGATTACACACTCTGTACTCTAGCAGAAGCTTTGCCAAAACTCTTGTGATGCTTAGATTTAGTTATCACAAAAGTGATCAGACGGTTGGAACACCACTCTTATGAAGAAAGGCTCTGAGAGCTGCGGTTGTTCAGCCTGGAGAAGAGACTGCCTTTGGGAGATCTTCTTTTGGCCTTTCAATATACAAAGGGGCTTATGAAAAAGATGAAGAGAGACCTTTACCAAGGCCTGTAGTGAGAGGACAAGAGGCAACAGTTTTAAGTTGAAAGAGGGTAGGTTTAGATTGGACATAAGGAAGAAATTTTTTGTAATGAGGGTGGTGCCACACAGGAGCAGGTTGTGCAAAGAAGTTGTGGATGCCCCATCACTGGAAGTACTCAAGGTCAGGTTGGATGGGGCTTTGAGCAACCTGATCTAGTGAAAGATGTGCCTGCTGTGGCAACGGAAGGTGGAATAGATGATCTTTAAAGGTCCCTCCCAACCCAAACCATTCTATGATTTACACTTATAAAAGCATTTTCCATCTATCTCGGTATTTCCATTTGTAAAAGACTTATTCATGCACTTTGGAATTCTTTCTTCTGAAAATAGTATCAAATCTCATAATCTCTGTAGTGATTTTTTTTCCTGAATTTTGAAAATGCTGGGGGGGGGGGGGGGGGGAGCAAACTCTAATTGGACCCTTTTTCCCCTCTTAAGTACAAACAAAGTGAGAGGAGAAGTCCTTGCCTCTTCAGATTCAAAGGACATTTTGCCTTGACCTCACTGGAAGCAAATTTTACCTTGGGGAGTGGGGGAAATCAACTGACATACAAATAGTGAAGTGTTTGGTTTGCTGGTTACTGTCATTAGGAATACATGAATTTTAATCCACCGTGACACGTATTTGCTACAAAGTTTTGGGCAGCTGTGAAATCAACTAAAAATGTGAACATTAATCAAATGATGTATCTGAATCTTAAGTGTTTTAAAACCTTAACCGCCCAGCCTCAGTTATATCATGAAAGGAAACTATTGATGATTGTTCAGCTTCACTCTTGATCATTCTTTTATTTAAAATAATCAAATTAGGTTGGGAGAAGAGCAAGATCATACAGAGTATTTAAAAAAAAAAAAAAAAAATCTACTCGTGGAGGTTTTGAAACAGTCTTGCAATAAGAGTAGAATTCTGTGGGTTTAGACCCCCAGCATTTACTTGTTTAGCTCCCTTGATTTGCAGAGTTTAAATTGGGCTGGGATCTAGCACAGAAAGTGTCATATGTATGGGATTTCATTTGTTAGTAAATGTCATTTATTTACAAGCAGTTTTTTGTAAATCCTATTGAATTTCCATAATAAATTATTCATCAGAGCTCTATTAAATTCTTTCCTTTTCTCTTTCATAAGAATGCTGGAGACTAGAAGTACCAGAGGGGAATTGGAAGTAGGTGCATCGCATGTGGAGTTTTTTTGTTAGGCTCTGAAGGGAACAGTTAATGGGTAGAAGCGGCACAAAAAAAAGCACAGGCATTTACTGCTCTCTACACGAGAGCTGGCAGTCTACAATATTTTTAGTCTGTCTACAGTATTTTTGCAACCAAAACAAACTACCATATCTTGGTTTTAAGTAAAGGCTTGGAAGTTCATTGTAGCCTCCTAAAGGGCCTGATCTCTTGCAGCTAAGTAAACAGCTCCAGTTTTCCTTCAGTCTTGCTGCTTTTGATAGTGCTTTTGTGTGAAGATGGTGGTTTTTCATTGTGATACAAAACCTCTCTTGTAAATGATGCTCCAGAGCCCATGGCTAACCCTAGGGCATCAGAGCTTATTAGAACACCATGTGCGGTTTAATTAAAACTGAGTGAGAAAATTTAAAATAAAATAAAAAAATCTCTTACCCTGAAATATATTGTGCTAGGCTGCTCATGTCCCTGGAGATGTGTTAAATTAATCTCTACAGAGGTACACAGGGCTGCACAATGCTTTCAATGCCTCACCTGAACAAATGCCTTTCCTGGTGAGTGCTCTCCCCCGGTAATACTGAGACCACAAAAGGGTGGGAGCACTCTGCTTTGTATAGACACAGAAAACTGCACAGCTTCTCGGGGCTCTCGTCAATTTAGCCACTTGCGCTCAAGGCTAGCTCTGATGTACAGCTGTGGTACCTTGGAAAAGAGCTGTGTGAGAGCAGGCTGTGAGACGCCTTTCCCCTAGCCCCCCTCTCTTACGCGGGAGTCGTGGCTACGCTCGCTGCCTTGCCCTTGATCCTTGCCTCGGCTGCTTCGCAGCTGTGCCTGTAGCTGGCCGTGGACTTTGCTGATCCTAACCTGCGCTGACTTGTTGACTTCCTGGCTCGACCTCGGGCTTCTCTCATCCCTGTGGGCTTGCCTCGTGATCTGGACTCTTGGCTGACCCTGCCTAGTGTCACCGACCAGACTCCCTCTGTTGTCTGTGTTGAGCATCCCGCAGTCCTGTGCTCCTTGTCCGTGAGGACGCTGCCCATGCCCACCTTGCTGTCATCCTCAGCCCCCGGCTCGCTTCTCTGTAAAGAGCAGCCCACTCTTGCGGCTCCCTGAAGGAACCAAAGTGTGATTGTGCTTGCTTTTTGATGATGCTCCATTTGTTGCTGACCCCACGTCTAGCCAGAAGGAAGTTATCTGGCCTACTACAGCTCTGGTTTGTTTTTTTCAAATCGCTTCCAAGAAGAAGAAGACAGAGTGAATATGCATTCTGACCTCATGTCTTCTTACACAGGGATTAAGATATGGCTGTGTATATTAGACAAGGCTCATCCTATTCCTGATTAAATATTCATATTAGTAATTACTTGTTCACATTACAATACTTCCTGCATCTCCCAGCTAAGATTAATGCTTCATTCTGCTAGGCAGTACACAAATAAAAACAACCCGCAGGGGAAAAATACACATCAGAGAGGGCAGGCAGGATACTGGGAAGTAAACAGAGCTGGTCAAGGAACAAAATTTTTTGGTGGTTAAAAAAAAAAATAAAAAATAAATCAGGATTTTGGGGAAAGTAAAAACATTCCAATCTTGTCAGAAAAATGGATGCAATTTATTTATTTGGGTAGGAAAACTATTTGAGCGCTCCTGGCTGAAAACCTGCTGCTGAGCATTTGGGAAGGCCCTTCTGTCACTGCCCCAGTTAGCTGCCTAGCTCTCTGAGGTTCGCTGCTGCCCAGATTGCTCAGCTGTTGGGCTGCCTGCCAAGGAAAGCTGCTGAGAGACCCGGCGAGACATGCAGTCCCTGTGCTGGTACCTGGGGAGCTCAAGGTGGCGAGCTAGCGTTTGCTGTTGGAAAACTGCTCTGTTTTAGCAAGCTATGGTAAGTCTGTTACACAAGGCTTTAGGGGAAAGCGACGGTAGAGGCAAAAAGATGACTAAGTGTCAAGGATGGAGATTATCAGAAGCTTTGGCTTCCCCAAGAATTCTTGCCGAAGAGAGGACAGAAGGGCCCTTCCCAGTTGCTGTGCGTGTGTACATCCCACCTGTAAGTGGAGTTAGGGTTATTGTGAGACACAGGTGCATACCAGCCTTCAGTGGGTAGGATGCATGTGTATGGTGGCCAGAAAAAGCCACCTCTGGGTACTGGAGCTGCCACTGCCAGGTAGTAAGTAGAGCTGAGAACACCATCGTGATACAGTTGCCCTCGGTGGTCTATGTGAAGCCTCACTACGGCTCTGCTGCTGTTTCTAAATCGCTGCTGTCTTATTTCCTCCAGACTACAAGTGTCTGAGAATGTGAATTGGGTGTTGTAAATGTAGTGCAGTAACAAATAACAGTTCAGCTTTTACTGGGATACCTGCTCGTGGGGAATACCTAGTGCTGATATTTTGAAGATCAGCAATTTACTCATCACTGATCATGGAATATAGTAACATATGAGGCTACACTGTGCAGGACTGATGATACGTTATGAATATATTTATAATAATTTCTTTTGCTCACCTGCCCCGTGAATATGTGAGGCTTCATGAACAAGCCAGAAGTGAAGCCAACTCTGAGCAAATCCATTAGAGACCCCAAACATATTCAGATCTCACTAAAAGGTGCTGAACCCAGGGAATCCACAGAGAAAACAAGATCCTGTTCAAAAACTGCACAATGTATGCTGAAACTTAACTACTCTTCTTGAGAAGTTACTTTACAGACAGAGCATGAGGGAAGCTATGACTGCATCTTTTTTCCCCGTTTAATCTGTTATGTGCAATTTAGTTTTCAGGTACATATATATATATTTTTTTTTTTTAATTACAAAAGCCTTTCCACATTTCGGGTGTAATTTCCTTCTCATTATGCATGTAGCTGACAGCTCACAGTCATCTCAAATGATCTTTTAATGTAAATGGAAAAACTCCACTGAAGTCAGTGGAGTGCTATCCCTTTACACAGGCCGAACTCTCTTTTGGCAACACTTACTGTTGTTATTATTTGCTTTTCTGATGTGTGAGTGCTGAAAAGAATAGTAATGTAAACAATCTGTATTTATCGTAGGTTCCATTTTTTTATAGTCCTATTCATTACAACAATATCATGTTGTTGTATAATATTTATTCAGAATGGAAGGGATTATGTCATCAAAACTGCCTTTTAAACTATTTGTGTTCTGTACAGATTCTTCCCAGGACTGGGAAATTAACCAGTTGTGAAATCATATTCACAAAAATAAATCAGAGTTTATGGCTTGATGATACAATAAATCTAGCTGAGGGCTTACAATGATCAGTTTAAAACATCCCAAACATCTCAGCCACATGACCCAAAGCATTGAATTGGTGTTAATTCAAATTATTGATTAAAATTAGTTGGGGTTTTTTTTTTTTTTGAGTGGAATGTATAATCTAGCTTTGTATCAGGACAAATACTGCTTGCCTTTCCATAAGTTTCATAAATCTAGACTAAAAATAGAAAGTTGTCCTAAGCCGTATCATGTTTTCATTATTTCAGCAGAATTGCATTCATGTCTGATGCAGATCTAACACCTAGTATACTTAGTCACTAATAATTCGTGATTCAAAACAAGCTAGAAACTTTCTGTGTCCTCCTCTGGATTTTTTTGCCTCCAAACTTTAAGGGCAAGGAGGGATTCACATGAACTCCAGTCTGAATCATTTTTGTCTTTGAATGTCAGCAAAATCGGAACCATTACATTGTTTGCTTACTTTCAAAAGTTGGACTGCTAACAATGGGATTCTTTAAATGTGGTGGTTGTAAGGCTAGATTGCTGGAGACTGAAAAAGCCAAATTATATTGTGTTGCACTGATTTGGGGGGATTAGTGAAACAACTATTAGACTGCTTTTTAGATTAGCCTAGATGAAAACAAACAAGCCCTGGTAAGAGGTCAGTAGAAATTTGAGTGCTTAACTGCTAGGGTTGTTCTGACAGCACCTCCAAAAATTGATAAAACTTTAGTTCTTCAGAAAGGATAGAATTGCCTTCCAGGGACATTTGAATGGATTGGAGCCTTCAGAGAACCAAACTTAAATATAGATCAGAGATGCCTGGAAATTCAGTTTTTTCCTTCCAGTAGAAAAATGTGATGCAACAATAATAAGAGCTATTGGAATAATCAGTGGTGTAAACATTTTCAAGTGTTACTCTGCCAAACTTCTCAAGTGACTTAGTTTTATTGATACCGAAGACACACTGACAGATAAGAACTACCTACAACACATACTTGGGCTTACAACTTGCTTCTGAAATGGATTTTAGTGAGAAAGAGCATATGACAGATCATCTTACAAAACAGCTGAGCACTTAGATTGCTGCTGAGTTAGTGGATAGATGATGTTCAGTTTGTTTCTCATTGTGAGCTGGTTCAAGTCTCTGTTTCCTACAAGAACTACGAGAAGCGCGGAAGTTGAGTTTTGGAGTGAGGGCATTGTCTGTGATCCAGTTAACATGGAGCTGTTTTGCTCAGGGACCTTCCGCGGAGGAGGAGGAAAGACAATTCTGAAGATAAACAGTGGTTACAACATCCGTTCAGGAAGGAGAGCTTGTGGAGCCTGAACCTCTTCAAGCTAATCTGAGCTTGAAAGCCAAGGTGTCCCCCTTACCAGTGCCTAGCACAGGACTCCAGATCCTTGGCAGAGGTGAGCCTCAGCGTGACTTGCTTCAACAACTTCACTTGAGGACCTGGGTCTGTTCTGCATAGGAGAGGGTGCTCTTCATTCGCAGGAGCCAGAAAGCAACTCCAAAAGTGTTTTGAGATTGTCCCAATTAGTTGGCTGGAGTGGTCCTTATACAACCTTCTCAAGGATATCCAGGAAAATCCAGGCAGCTACTTCCTCCTCAATATGCTTTACTTAAAACTAGCCTACTCTCTCACAAATTAAACCTGTACAGAATGGGGCACTCTGTCTTTCCACGTCCCTGCATAATCTAATTCTAAAGCCCATTCAAGATATCTGTTCAAGTAGAAAGCTTTTCAAAGACCAGTGAGATGTGTTAGGGTTCTTTTTCCTCCAAACAACCTGAAGGAATTTTCTAGTGTTTCTCTCACTGACAATTTATGCCTGTATCTCAAAATCTGGCTCTGCAATGAACGATAACTGAGCATTGAAATTGATTTTCAGTTGTATCCCTCTCCCTTTTGCAAATTTTGCTCATTAGAAACTTCAGGCCTACTCTGTACCATAAAATTCATGCTTGAAAACAATCTATGAAATCACTTGTGCAATTCGGTACGTATAAAGGACTGACATTGCTGTTGGAAGATCAGTCAGGAGATAATGCCTGAAAGCACTGTACATTCTTTGGATATGTATGGTCTTTGGGGAAGTGTAGGCTGAGTAGATTGCTCTTGGTTTTAAAGACATAGTGGGGACAGGTAATTTTTTTTTTCCTTCTTCTTTCAGATTTATTTTTTCCTGTTTAAGCACATTCATACATTTAAGACTTTTTTGATCAATTCTAATAGGACATTACCCAAATGGGTACTGTACCAGAAATGGCCATAATTCTAGCTACTTGAGGTGTCAATTGCTAATACTCAGATTGTTGCAAATTAACCTTTTTATTAGTAATTCTACATGCAGTTCTTCACTGTCTGCCAGCGTACCTTAACTCATTTAGGCTTAGCTTTTCCTAGCATGCTTCTGTGTGGGGACTGGCCTATTAAATCTGTAGTCTTACTCCAGTGCCAAACAGACACATTGTTCCAGAAATCTCTCTTCTGTCTGTCATCCGATAAATACTTTCTGCCTCTGTGTTGAGTTTTACTTGGCTTGCGTTGTTTCTCGCCCCACACCCCCTGTGGCATCTGTCTTTTCTAATTCCCTAGGGAGCTAAACTGCAGAAAGACCTTGAGTCAGTTACTTGAGGTCTGTTTGTAGCCATAAGGAGAAAACGTACAGATGGTAGGTGAGTCTGCAGGATTGGGATGTTAGTGCTGTGGCAGTCTTGCACATCTGGAAGTCAGGTGATCTCTTTTCTGTCTCCCTCTCTCGGAGGTTTCTTCCATGACCACCTTCAAATAAGTTGCTTTTGTAGTGTCTTGTCTCTGAAATGAGTGGGAATACTTATCTGCCACGGTAGGAGGTGAGCATGGGGAGGGAATGGTAGAGATACATGGTCAAATAAGCTTTGCTACTATTGTGGTAATACCTGGAAATCCCAGTCAAGCCTGCAACCTCATGCTGGAAGGCATTATACAAATGCTCAGTGAGAGACAGTAAAAAGCTTAAAGTCTAACTGGGGAAAACAAAAATGGAGAATGGAAAGAGGCAGGAAGATTTGAAGGTGATGCTGTAGTATAGGAGGTGTTATTGAGTTAGAAAATGTTATTTATCCCTTAAGATTATTAGTAGATAATGGTATAATGCAAGGGATGGATTTCTCAAAAATACTTTGGTTTAAAACCTATAAAATGAAAATGACTACCTTTTTGAAGAAAAATCTGTCCTTTCTTTTTTAATGGTAACATGGTGCACCATAAAATTGTCATTCCCTTCGAAGTAATAATTGCTAAAGTGTTAATCATTGTTTCTTATCTGAATTACCAAATCTCTGTATGAAAATATTTACAAGTTATTACTGAATAGTTTGAAAACAGGTTAGACTAGGCTGGTTTTCTGATGAGTTCTGTGGGTTTGTTTTTGTAGTAATTATAGGCTGTCTTAATTCAGATTTTGCTATCTGCCAATATGTCCCATTTAATTATAAAATATGCAATTAATGACTAATGGGCTCATGACTACATGAGCTTGGAGATATTGAAATGAGATTTCTCTGTTGGGAAGATACTATATTCTCAACATATGGTCTGAGCTTTGGATTTTGTGATACTGAAAACAGATTATCTCTAAGGTTAACAAAGTGTGAATATTAAGATGTTTGAGGCTGATCTTAAATTACGTACTCTACATGCAAAAAGCTGTACATTTTGTCAGTCACCTAAATAAAGCACAAGTGATAACACAACTACAGGTGTCTCTGTCCCAGCAGAGCTTGTCATTCATATTAGCTAGCTCAGTAAGAATGGATGAGGAAAACCGGGGCAGGGGTTCAGAAATCACTTCTATAAATTAGCATCTGAAGGGTTGAGCCATAATTTTGTTGCCTGCAGCATGCGTTTTGGATGTTGTAATAGATACACTAGAAATACGATGTGAAATCATGAAAGGTTTGTTAGCATGTCTGATCTTGAAAGACAGAAGTTCCTCGTTATACTATGAAAACGTTGGCATTTCAAGGTTTCCTGACCTGCTTGATTGTGTAATGCTCTTTAATACGCTGAGGTCTGGCTTGCATGCCTGTCTTCCCATGCCATGGAAAGCATAGTTTGAGGTGGAAGGGTGTGTTTGAGTGTCATCCCATTGTGGAGTGAGCCTTGGACAGGACAATTCTGTGGCCAGCAGAGCTCAGAGCGGCTCCTGTGTCCCACAGCCGAGTCAGAGCTGTAGTTTCCTGGATGGACTAAGCTGACTTGGAGCCTGTGGCTTTGCAATGAGAGTATAATCTCAATGTGGGAAATTGTATTTCTGCTCCTAGTTTTGCATTTGTGGCCTGTTGGGGGGAAGTATTGGAAAGTTGTCTGCTGCAGTGGTAGTTGGGAAACCTTCTTTTTTTTTAACTTAAAAAAATATGACTGAACCATGGAGTGTGTCTTACTCTTTTCAGTAAGGTTTGAGATTAATTTTGTTGTTAAGCAATGCATGGGCTTCTTTATAGGCACCCTGAGCAGTTTATAAATTTCTGACGCCTCTAGGTAGTAGAATTTAAGGTCTGAAATAACAGGTAGAACGCGAGTAAGCAGTTTCTATGAAACACCTCAGGTACTCTACAATGGTAAAAATAAGGGAATTTGATATAGATGGGGTTTTAATCTTCATAGAAATGGACAGACCCTTACAGATATTATAAATACTATAAGGAATATTTTTATGTACTTATGAACCCTGTAGGAACTTGCCTGATACTTCCTGTATTATAGTGACCCCATTAACATCATGTTTATGCACAAAATGCTGTTAAAACAGACGTACTGATATGTTTTGTCTTATTTCAGCAAATGTAACTTATCTAAGTGAATGCTTCTGGGATGGGCATGTAAGTTTAATCTTTCGATAAGAATTTTGAGAATTGGTGTACTATTCTTGGAACTAGCATTCACTTTGTTGCATGATAAAAATGTGTCAAAATAAGAAATATCGGGGGGGGGCGGAATTAATATCAAGGAGAAAGAAATGTAGCATATGTCTCTGATTTATTTGTCTTCAGGATGATTACTGAAGATGTCAGCCAAGCAAACATGTAGCAGCAATAGTCTGTAGTTTGCACGCTCTTTTTATTTTTCTCCCAGCAGAAACTGTATCTTTAAGGTAATCCTCTTGTGATTAAATCCTATTTCTGTTTCAGGCTCTAGTGAGGTACTTGACTTCCACCAATAAAATATGTTCCTGCGCACCTGCTCATGTCTTTAGGGACCCTGTGAGGTCTATCTGTAGGTGTCTGTTTATGCTACTGGACCTTGGTTAATCACAGGTCACTTCAGTGTTTTGGGAGTTTAACCTTTAATGTCATCTCTCAGCTGCCCTGCCTCTATGGAAGCAATCATAAGATGCCTGCCCAGTGCTTAACCTACCAGTAGATATTCACCAGCAGAGATATTATCCTTTACAGTATCAAATCTGCTTACTACTTCAATCCACTCACTTTCTCTACCAACCCTCTAGTCCTGTAGCATAGGAATGTTTTGGTTTTTTTTTTTTAAAAAGTCTTAATTACCTTTGAAAGAGAAGAAAAAATGCTGCCAGACAAACTTGCCATCATTCATAGATCCCTAAAAAGCAGGATGACTTTAAGGTCTGTGGACTATAAGACTTCTGGAACTGTTCAAAGTAGTTTTGGAACAAAGCTCCTCTAAAACCAAACTAAAACAAAATCCCAACAACAACAACATGAAGAAGCAGAGAAGAAAGCTTAAATAAACGAATACATATGGTCATTATGACAGTGGTGTCTAGCTGAGCTTATCTGGCTTTCATTTATCTTTGAGACTAACCAGATCAGGTTTCAGCAAGTACTGCATGGCTAGTCATTTTGCATGTTGGCAACACCACAGCACACTTTGTCTGTTTTCTAGGCCTGGTTTTTGGTTGTGCTGTGCCTTATGATGTCCACAAGTAAGAACTGGGATAAAGCCATCCGGCTCATACTTACGAGATTGAAACTGCTTATAAAATTGAGTCCCAATCACTGGAAACACACACACACACACACACACAGATGGACATTGCTTGTTCCACTGGAGTTAAATATTTATTTTCTTTTTGTAGTATTCATAACCTTGCCATTTAAATTGACAGGTACTTTTAGCCTTTCCCTGGCTTCAGAGCAATGCTGCCTCTTCCGTTGTTCGCAAATCTGATGAATGTTTAGAAGGATTCTTCATAAAGCTGGCATCTAATTTTCTGAAGACAAATTGTGTTATATTTGCCAGTAGTCTTCCTGCTAATTCCTGCAACCATTTGTACTCAAACAGAAGATTTTTACAGTTACTGTTTTAAAGCTGACTTTGAGTATCTTTTTCCCACCCTACAAAGAGTTTGAGAAGAGCTCGCCTACCCAGAGAAGGAAGAAAAAGCATGGTGTTTGTACTGCCTTGTCTATTGAAATGTATCCATTGCTTCTGGGAATAGGGTCATTAATTCTCCTGGTTTTTTAAGTGTTGATCCATGGAAGTGGTTTGCAGGCAGCAAAAGGAAGGTAGAAAAAAATTAATAATTTAACATAAATCAGTCTCTTTCAGGAGAATCTGAATTCACAATGAATATACAAAGCTGAGGTCAGATAGTTTAGCTTTGATAACAAAAGTCCATTTTTAAATGCTAATTAACCCCCCAAGTGTACGCTTTTTTAAAAAATTGAAATCTCTAATCATTTCACTTTGAAGTTCCATTTTCTATTAAAGAAAAAAAAGGAAACTATGCAGCCTCTTACATTTGTCTGGAAGGGAGCAAACAGCTGATTACAAGAATGAACTCTAAGTGTAAAAGGAAAATTTAATGACATCTCATGAACAATTAAAAAGACCATTTGCATTCTTCTAAGTCTATTGAAAAAAAAAAAAAAGCAAGGAAGGTTTGGCTATAATCGCATGCTGCGAAGGGATAGAAAAGAGAACATTAAATGCTTTTCATGATTCCTCCTGAACCCTTCGATAGCACGACAGGATGCTTATTAGCATGCACATTGCTGTGACCTGGTTTACTACAGCTTTGCATTTAGGCAGGTGTTTAAAACAGGTGTACAAATCTGTGGGGTTTTTTTGGTTTTGTTTTTTTTTTTCTTTCTTAGAACTCTGATAATATGGACAAGTTGTGCAGTTTGTATGTCTGTTCTTTCCATAGGGATTTTCTGGCCCCTTTGATGCAGCAGGTGGTTTTAGAAGATCTTGTTCAAATTGATTTATAAGCCTTTTGAAAGCTAGCAGAAAAGTGAGTTGTTGGTCTCCAAGAAAAAATCTCCTTCCTTTTTCATTGGGAGAATGTGCAGAGCATTTGATGGGTCCCTCAAACTCTGAAATTTATCAAGTATCAGTTGATGCTATGTTGTAGCCCCAGTAACATCTGTGGCATAATTAAGATTCCATATTAATTTTCCTCTTTGCCTGTCCCCATCTGTAAAAACAGTGTTACCTGATGTAGAAGTGGCTTGGAGGGGAAGTAACAGGTCATGCAACCCATCTTATAGCTGTAGAGGCCAAATATACAGCTGTGAACAGCTATGAGTAGCTAAACAAGATATGAATGTGTTGTGCCCTTCAATCATACAATTGAAAAAATACCTAGTATTTCTACAATAATCTCTTAAGTGCCTTTAAGTCTAATCTTGCTGAGTTCTACCACTGATGTCAACCAATGTTGGAGAAAGTAAGGGGGGGGCTCACAGCCCTGGGAGGGTCTTCTGGGAATCTTGTTTTTCCCTGCATGCTCACTCTCACACAGTTCACTGAGCATCTTTCAGTGGCTCTTTTTGGGAGCAATTTGTTTTGCAGAGTCAGACTTTCCCTGTGAGACCACAGCCCTCCACTTTTTAGTCACTTACCAAATAAGCTAACAGAATCAGCTACTGGAAAGATTACAGAAAGACCATGTTATGACAGTTCATAGGGTGTTGACTCTGATCAGATATGATTCAGATTCAGGGTGATTTGGGAGGATAAACTTGTCCTTCTTCATTGCCTCCAGAACAATTTCTATGTATCGCATGGTGAAACCTTTCTTTTTCTTTCTTTTTGCTTCTTTTCTTTAAATAGGAAAATAATTGTTCAAGCTGATAAGCAACCTGTAATTCTTACGCAAGCAAGCTGGGAAGGCACAAGAGCAGCCTTCAAGGGATTAGAAGTGTTGAACTGTGTAACTCTAAATGGTGCTCATCTAATTGTTGCTTTACTTAGCAGGGGAGGAGAAAACTCTAGCAAGTAGTTAGCGGTTATTTTGCTTTCAGAAAGAACACTGTCACAGACATCTTCCTAGAAATGCCACATCAGTTGTTAACAAGTTGTTCTAGGAGAATCTTCTTGATGATTTATGTGCTGCCACACAATTCTTTTCCAGTCACTGTGAAAGTCCTGGATTTCCCTTTTATTTATTTTGAAAGATTGCCTTGAACATGGACAAGAGAGCCAGTTCAGCAGCTCACTTCAAATCCTGGGAGCATAGGAAGTTAATGTACCTCCTGTTCTTCATGTGTCACGTGCATGTGAAACAACAGACAAATAGGTTATTTACTGCCTCAGTTGTAGAGTTGCTAATATCTGACTATTATGCATGGAGTGGGGGGGAGACATTCCTTTTAAACCATATCACAATTTAAATTTAGCACCAAGCATGTCTGAAATGAACAATATTCCCTCTACTTTACAGAGGAAGAAGAGTGTCTGTAGGTAAGGCATTAAATTGGGAGCCAGGGGACTCAGGGTCAGTTCCTGGTTCTCTTGTAGGGTTTTGTGATTTTAAACAAATCACTTTCCTGCCTGACTGTGGTGCTCTGAGATGAAATGGATGCTTGGGTGGGGAGTGGATACTGCATAGGGAGATGGGCGCTGATGAACAGTTTGACAAATTCTCTTCTCTCAGCCTTGTGACATATTTTTACTTGTCAGGAATATAGAAGTTGAAAGTTTTGTATTGAGTAAGAGAGCTAACACCAGCTGCATGCAGCATTGGGTAAGAATACCTGCCATGTGCAGATAGGTGCTTTCTTAGAAGATGAGTTTTGTATGGGGCTGTTCACTGAACAGCTTCTGAGATGTTTCAGGACATTTTAAAGAGTAGGAATAATTCATATCTGGTTCCAGGCCAGGCAAAGACGGTACATTACTGTTAGTGGTGACACTGTATAACTACATAAACCCACTATTATGCATCGGTACCTCTGGTGCTCTTGAAAATATTCACCTTCATACCTGCACTGGGAGAGCACACTCTGTAGCAAAACATAGATGTGTGTCTCATGGACTAGTGGTGACAGCAGTGGACTTGATGTTAGGAAACCTTGGAGGAGGCAGCAAAGCTTAATACTTTTGATTTGGAATGACAAAATCTAATTTTATGTTTTCCTCTCTCTTGCCACATATGATGAGAACTTTCCCTTTTCAGGAATTAAGACTTTTATTGCAGAGGGAAACAAAGGGCTCTCTAGCCAAAATATGTAGTCAGTATAACACATCAACAATAAATAACAAGGAAACCTGTTCCTTGTTTAACCCCTTCGATTCAGTGAAGTGCTCCAGTAAGCACTTGTGGTATAAAAATCATAGATACTAATTTTTTTCCCCTCTTCCCTATACTACATGTGCACTTTTGTCATGTTTTAACCCCCACTGGCAGCTGAGCACCACGCAGCCACTTGCTCACTCCCCCTCCACCCAGTGGGATGGGGGAGAGAATCGGGGGGGAGGGTGGGGGGTGAAGTAAAACTCATGGGTTGAGACAAAGACAGTTTAATAGCACAGAAAGGAAGAAACTAATAATGATAATAAAAACAATATTAAAATGGCAATAATAATAATAATAAAAGAAATGGAACATACAAAACAAGTGATGCACAATGCAATTGCTCACCACTCACTGACCGATGCCCAGTTAGTTCCTGAGCAACGATACCCCCCTCCCCCCAGTTTATATACTGGACATGACGTCACATGGTCTGGAATACCCCTTTGGCCAGTTTGGGTCAGCTGCCCTGGCTGTGTCCCCTCCCGGATTCTTGTGCCCCTCCAGCCTTCTTGCTGGCTGGGCATGAGAAGCTGAAAAATCCTTGACTTAGTACAAACACTACTTAGCCACAACTGAAAACATCAGCGTGTTATCAACATTCTTCTCATACTGAACTCAAAACACAGCACTGTACCAGCTACTAGAAAGAAAATTAACTCTATCCCAGCCAAAACCAGGACAACTTTAAATTTATGCTTCGGGTTGCTTTGTTATATTTCTTGAAGGAGGATTCCTCCTGCTATGTGAATGTCACCTTTTACAAGTGACAGGAAGATTAGGTAAAACGCTGTACAGGTAATTATAACAAGGCTATTGGCAGCCTGTAACACAGTGTAAACGACACAACTAATTTTGCTGTTGAGACATAATGTATATGGCAAGTTTTACCTGTAGCTGTACTTCGTACAAGTTATGCTGTCTCCAGAGGCATGCGGTGCACATCACTTTGACCATGAGTCAGCCATAAACTCAGCAGAGCCCTTCTACACAATGTCATTAGAGTGTGAGGAGGAGCTGCCCTATGACATTCATTTCAATTGCAATTAGTTGTGTCACTTTTTGGAGAGCTTCTCTCATTGCATAGATGTTTTTGTTTAAATTCAGCTCAGATGTTTTGTATCTGAGCCTCTGCTGTGAATTTTCTCTGCTAAAAAAATAAATAATATACTGTATCTCATGGTCTGGAGAGAAGTTTTGACAGTTTTTATGTACTTATCCTTGTGAGATTGATCAGATTCTGGTTATGCATATGTTCAGTGACTCCATCCTGATATGCCCTTGACTTTCTCAGAAGTAATATTGCAGCCATCCTGGTTTGAAAAACAAAGCAACGCCAACAAAGCATAATAATGTGGTGAAAATGTCCACTGTGAGTGCTTTGCTCGCCCTGTTCTGTTCTCCCCCACACAAACTCTTTCAGGGTAATTAATTAACTGTCATAGAAGCAAAGCAGCTAATGAAGCTTCTTCACCAGCCTTGCCCCATTGACTAGTTACTGAAGAGCCAATGAGTAGTGCCAAGGATGAGCTGAATTATGGAGAAGCATACAGTGTGCATCCTTTGTAATGCTGTGAAAGAGGAACCTCTTAAACTTATTTGCTTATGTTAATAGCATCTGGAGCCAAGGAATTGTGCAGTCTACTTTTAATAGCCTGAAGGGCTTTTTTAAATTTTCAAAATGCAGATTATTTATTTAAAAATGTAAGCAGATTACACATCTGAGAAGAACATATTTTAGGGCTTGCTTTAGTTTCTTTCACCTTGAATTGCATGGAAGAAGAATTGTTTCTCTTCTAGCCCAGACAGCATCACCTTGGATGTGCAAAAGGGATCACTGTTTTGTACATTGGGTAGCCATTTATATCTGTGCAAATTGGCTTTAAAATTTTGCTGTTGTAATTGCCCAGTGTTTCATACCTGCTGAAAGGACTGCAACAAGAGAGAGAAGTCAAATGGACAGTGCAGTTGCTTTCAGTTAAATCCAGCCATGCCTTTGAGAGGAGAGACATAGATTTGCTGGGGCCAGTGTTTCTGGAGCAATGGGATAGTTCTTGCTTCCACATCTATACACTAGAGAAAAGAATATTTCTACGTTAGAAGCTGGAAATGCTAAAGGCTAAGGCTACTAAAGACTTCTTGTTGTTTGTTACTTTATTACGCTGTTTGAGGAAAATCTATTGTCTTTCTCTTAATAACCATGACCATATTTTGGCACTCGATTAGACTAGGCGGGGTAATTAATATTACACTGATCCTGTCAGGGTCATCCCCAGTGACTGCTCTTCTGTTCCAAGGATACTCTTAGATAGGATCCTGATGGATCTCCTCCCATCAAACGCTCTGGCCAATGCCTATATGGTGCTGTTAGAAGGGATAATGAAGAGAGATTGCCATGTTGTCTGCATTATACAGCTTAGTGATTTACCTAGTGCGTAATGGAGGTGAGAGCTTGGATGAAGGCTACCTACCGAAATTCAAGCTGATTGATGCTACGTTTACGGACTGGGAGAAAATGGTACAGAGATGTTTATGTCCATACATTTAATTTGAAGTGATATGCCCTATTTTCTATTGTTCAAGCTAATATTCCGCTCCCTGGAGGCCAAGGCAATTAATACTTACCAGCTCCCCTTTCTCATAGGTGAAAGGCTGTGGTCTTTCATGTCAGAGGTGGAGGTCTCCACAGAGATCTGTGACACCTCATTTTAAGAGGGAGAATACACTTTTTAACAAGATGGCAAAGCTACATAACTTAAGTCTAAAGTCCTGTTTAAAATTATTTATTTCCCCTCTGGTAGTTTTGCTTACAGAGGAAAAAACCCATCTACCTGCTAACTATACTGTTCCTTCCTCTCAGATGGTAGAACCATGTTGGTATGTCTCTCTTCCCATGTTCAGCTCTCTGTCTCCATGACACTGTACACATGTGCCATTAGTCTTGGCTATTACATGTGCCTCTCTCCCTCTTAATTCTCCATTTCCAGCCTTTCTAAAAGAAACAGTAGAGTTCCTGTTGGGCCTAAACCCCCACAATATCCTGGACAAGTTTAAAATGACGCGCTCGCTCTCCTTGTCATGACTGAAGTTTTCAAAACATTAGTTACTTCTCTTAGGGATACTGACTCCAACTTCAAGTTTCAACAAAAACCCCAAAACAAGCCAAAGTTGAATCTTAGCCTCATATAGTGAAGATGACTTATTTTCAGTCAACCAGGATACCTAAATTATAACAGAGTGAAAGAATTATGAAGAATTTTTGAAGTAGCTTTTAATGCATCTGTCATTCCTTTCATAACTGAATTACTGAAAGTCTAGCAGTATTTTGTATTTTACTTTCTTTATATGTAATTATAGCATTAGGTCATCCTAGAGTAATTTTTAGAAGAAAATAACTTCTTTTATTAAACTGGAAAGTTCAATTGAACTATTTCAAGTTGTTAAAATAATTGAAGAATTTAAAGATAATTGATATTCCATGAATAAAAGACAGAAAGGTTAAAAATTTAGCCATGCTTTGATTTAGTTAAATGGAGTTAAAATCACAATATGCAATTCAGTTCTTCTTTGTCATTCCTTTCTGTGTTGTGGATGTCCATTTTTTCCTAGATTGAAGTGTAAGACAGCATGCAAGTGGAGAGGAAGAACAAAACCCTGTGTTCAAATCTGAAAGGTCATACTTGCCTTTCATGCATTTCTCCATCATAAGTTTGGTTTTTTGGGGTTTTTTTTGTTGGTTTTTTTTTTTTTTTTAAGAATTAGGTAGCTCTGGACAGGGAAGAATTTCACCTTTAAACTGCATCTGTAACACTCCATAAAATATATAGGTGACAAACCAGTACATGAGAACTGAGACCAAGGAAAACAGATGGCATACTGAAATCCCTATGCCTTGCAAAAAGTAAGTAAAAATTATTCTTGGATGGGCCAAGTCCTTCAGACTTGGTTCTTTTGTCATTTTACGATGTGGGCTGTATGTTTGTCCAGCCTTCAATAAACAAAGGCCTCTTGGGATAGGAAAGGGCTAGACAAAAAAGAAACTCAAGGGCAGAGAGTTGGTTCTAATGGAAAACCAACCAGTGGGGAAAAAGGGACAGCTGAGAGCTCAAAAATTACTTGTAAAAGCACCAGAAAGAGCTATTGATCAGAGCAGCCCAGACAGCACCCTCTTGCCAGAAAACAGCCAGCAAGGGGATTTCTGCTGCCTCAGGGCTGCTTGTGTGACTGAGTTCTACCTTCAACTCCAGCTCGGAGCAAGCTGGCAGTGGCGGTCTTTGTGCTCGTGTTCACCCGTAGGGCAGGTTCACTTCTCTTCCTATCTTGTATTTCTGATCACCAATCATCCAGACTGGGACGCCAGCTACTATGTGTCACAACTTACTGTGAAAGATCACACATCTGAATTTCATTTTGATGTGTCAGGACTCGTTCAGGGACTGAGTCAATGAATTGCAGTTACCTTGCTGTGTAAGCACAGTTAACGTTAAAAAAAACCAAACCAACCAACCAACCAAACCCAAACCAACCCAACAAAAAATATCCCTTGCTGCTCGCTTTTCTAACAGTCAGGCTACTGGGTTTCCAGCAAGAGCACAAAGACATTGTTTCCATTTCAGATGTATAATGATAGATGCAAAGGTTAAATCTGCCTCGCAAAAGTAACAACCATTTTCATGTATACTTTTCTACAGTATACTTTTCTATAGAATCGGGATGAAAGTCTGTCGGGATGTTTGTTTTGAAAATGAATATACTTCTTTTATATGGAAAAAAACCCTGTCAGCCAAGTTGGTATTTTTAGATCATAAAGGTACTAATGACAAAGAAGTTAGAAGGATAAAGAAACACATAATGAGTAACCCAAACTAGAAATCTGAACTACAGCTGTCAAAACAAATAGCAAGAAAACAAAACTGTCTGATTGAGTTCAGCCTTCTACACCGCAAATAATTTCTTGTCGACCTTTTCTCCGTAAGTTGTGGTAAGAGCTAACTTAAATCATCCCTGCTGTCATCAGTCCTGTTTTCAACGCTGCAATTGGAAAGATGTACTACCAGTGATCAATTAGAAGACACTAGTGCTTTTATAGTGCCATGGCCCATGAAACAATAGTGCCATATGAAGACTACCTTGTCCTTCTCAGTGTCCTTGATACCAAAGACAACCCATAAGAGGAACAAAATAGTGAGTAATGTTCTGTACGTGTCTCATTTTCTTTCTCTGTGAATTGAATTAACATAGCCCTGAAAACGGAATGGAAGCAGTTGAAAACGAGTGTGTGCCTTTCTCTGTGACCCACCTAAGTGCACGTAACAAGCTGTAAAAGCTGTTTCAGCCTCTTTTCAGCTGGCTGAAGAGCAGCTTCTAATTAGCAACTTATCTAGTAAATTAAATAAAGTGAATCCTTATAGTATACATTGTAGCAAATGCAGGAGGGAGGGGAAAAAATAATGCTAGAGGTTGCTTCAAGGCATAAACTGTCTGGGTTTAGCAAATAGGTGCTTCTTTTTATTCAGAATATGTTTTTGTCACCACGGTTTTTCAGGGTACCCAGTGTAAAGAGGCCCAGATCCCTCACCGAGGACTCATAGTACAACCCAACACATATTGACCCACTCAACTTTCACGAGAACGCTTCCTGGGGACTTAAGGGAATTGCATAAATTGTCGGTATGATTCATAGCACTTATTAACTAGATGCTTCAAGCGTTGCCCATTGAAGTGGGCATGTTTCAGTCAACAAGTTTACATATCAGGCTCTAGCAAACTATAATTGATCTGGGTCATGCCTGCACATTCACAGATGTGACGGTCTAAAGCAAGATTATTGTAGATGGCATAGGTGATAAACTCTGCAGTTGTCCATGAAAAAAGCAAACTTTTAACAGTATAATTTTAACAAACTGTAACTATTAGGTTGTGGTTTTTTCATGCTATCTGAACAGTTCCATTGTTGGGTTTTTGGTTTGTTTTTGACAGTAAGATTAGAATAACTCATCATACCCATGATGAGTTGTCACAGCTGCTTCACTGAAAAGCTTTAATACATACGTGCTTTTCAGAAGCAAATTTTGCATGCTTATCAAGGCATTCATTTGTTTCTGTCATACTTTGCTTAGGTGCTGCTGAGTTATAGTTTGCTGAAAAGCTCTTTGTTTAGTAGCCTCAGAAAATGAACTTTTCATGTTTTGCCTCCACTGAGCATGCTCCCTCCCCTACTGCTTGCTGGGGATATTGTATCCTCATCCTGTGAGGCCTCAGGCCAAGATTTCAACATGGAGCAGAATTCCCCATGCAGGTGGAAGAACTAGAGTAAACCAGAGTGGTGATTTGGCAAGGTTTTCTAAATAATTTGTGTTTGTACAGTTTGCTTTTACTGCAAGCTTTCTATAGTGGTGCTATTGAAATGACTGTTAAAAATGCTTCTGCCAGTATATGTTCCTGGCCTTTCAAAACATAATTTCAGACTATGGCAGTGTTATCATGCTTGGTTTTAATGAAAACAATTTGATCAACAATAAATCTCGTAAGGAGATCACTGGAAGTGGGAAGGTGGTTTGTCCTACCTTTCAGATGAAAGGGAGAAGAAAGGAATATGGATAGTTGCCAGACAAAACACAGGTGAGACTTTGGAGTCTAGACTGGAACGGTGGTAAGAAAGTGTGGGTAGGCATACAAGGTGCTAAGCTGGAGGAGAAAATTTTGTCAAAGGACTCTTTAGAACAAAACACCAAGCTGAAAGACGGTAGTAAAGAAAATAAATGTTATAGAAGAGAGGACTTGGGTCAAACCAAATGACCTGGATCCACCTTGAGGAGCCTTTCATTTTGCTGAGGAAACTGAAGGGAGAGTCTATATAAGAAATGAATTAAGGGGAATTCTTCCTCTTAAATAAATCTGGGTCTCCCACCTCCACCCATGAATGTCTGACAGAAGGGGAGCTAATTTTAAGCAGTGAGTGAGTTTACCTAATCATCTATAATATCTAGCTTTACCTTTAGGGAGAAACTGACTGGGTGTTCAGAAACTGTGTGTGTTGCCTCTCTTTATGCCTATATGAATCTTTTCTCTCGCATATCTGGAAAAGGTTAAACCGGAAAGCTTATATTTTCAGAAGGGGAAAGGACTTTGGTAATGTGCAAGGGAGAGCCTTAAGAAGCAGGACTGGGTGCTGGGGAAAGCCGTTGGCAGGAGGTTTCATGGACTTGGGAGCAGGTGCTCCAAGGAGCTCATGTGAGCAACCAATGTGCAAAAAGACTCCCAGATTAAAAGGTAATGCGTGGGCTTCCTTTAAATCGCACTTAAACACTCTTGGCTCTATCAAGGGTATCATCTGGATACCCTGTTGCCTCCAGCAAGGATCTGATGACTGGCAGGGAAGATACATAGCCAAATTGCAGTCAAATTCAGTGGGACAACTTTGGAAAGCAGGGAATATAGAGTGGAAGAAAGAAGCTGACTGGAATTCATACTGGTAGGAAGAACAGGGTGAGGGAGATGTTGGGCTCCACAGCCTTGGGAAGGATGTGGGACTGGTTCTGGGCAAAGGCTGTGTGGAAAAGACTGGGGAAGGAAGCTTGAAGAGGGATGGGAAGGAAAAAGCTACATCGCTGGCTGTCACCCTATATAACTAGGAAGAAAACCACAGATTTCACAGTTGTGTACTTGACAAAATGGCTCTGATCTGGAAAAGAGAGGAAAGATGACAAAACCATGTCTATTCTTCCAGAGATTGCTACAGCTGTGGAAATCAACTTTCTCAAAGGGTTGCTCTGCTCAAGTGACAGAGGTATGTGTGGCAGATCTCAGCGTTTTCACCCTGCAGTCCGAGCCATGTAGGAACAGATTAGGGAACGCAGGGTGCAGTTTCTGGCCTTTGACATTTGGTTTGGGTTGCTATTTAAATTTGGGGATATTCTATCAAAAAACTCTTCTGTTTAAGAGTACTTTGAGAAAGCAGTCTATTAGCATTTCCTATTAGTAACATAAGTGTGTACTTTTGACAGTAATCTCAAAGGAATACCATGAAGATAAATTCAGGTTTATGAAGTGCTTGGTTACTATAATGATAAACTTTCTAGAACAGCCTGTGAGTAAATGGATAAAGCCATACATGAAATGTGCTGTATGTTAAACTATCTGTAGGGACACACTTCTTAAATATTCAGATTAAAATACTTAACAGTCCTGTTCATTCAGTGAAAATCATTTGAGAAAACCTGAATACATAAAATTAACATGTCTCTTTTTTTTTATCTTTTCTTTTTTTTTTTTTTCTTCTGGAAGTAAAGGAAATGACATAGTCTGTAATTTGGAAGTAATACATGTGTGTGCTTTCAGCTCTTGCAAGTCACTTTTTTATGTTCTTGCAATAGTGGATGACAATCTGTGGAGTTCAGCCTGCAAGTTTGGCAGAATGAGTTTTCTTTGCATCTAGCTGTTGTTTAAGCTTTTGGTCCAGTGACTTTAAAATGGATGTACCTGGCTGTATGAATCCCATATTCCACTTGAAGTACTCCTTCATTCTAGGGATGCTGTGTCCTCTTAATCATATTAGAAGGTGAAAGGTATAATTCATATTCATCTTAATTAATTTTTTTTAAAAGTCAAAATGAAAATTGTAATATAAAATTGCTTTGTGCTTCCTCCTGTGGCCTCTTGAGGGCAGTAGTCTTTCAGAGCTATAGAAAGTTGAGACTTGCTTAACTTTTCAGTCAAAGCATGCTCCTCATAATAATCATAATTATCCATTGGCAATGCAGAGGGATGCTAGAATTCATTGTGTCATTCAATCAATAAAAATGCTGCACTCAAAATTTTCAAGCCAGTTTGCTCTTAAAAGTGTCACACAAGCATTTCTATTTGTGTTTCATTATGGTATAATCTGTATAACTGGACCATATGTTCAGCTAAAACTAGGCCTTTTTCCGAAATTCTCCCAACTATACTAGCATAAGCAAGATTAGAATAAATCTTTTTGTTTCCTTGGAGATTAGGAGATTTCATAGATCTTAGAACGGTACAAATCTAAGGAAGTCTTTGGTCTTTCAAAATGCTGGATTTATTTTATCTATATTTAGCTCATGAAAGTATATCTTATCTATATTTGCCATAAAAACACCATTTTTGTTAATAGTCTAGTACTCTTGGCAGCCATCTTTAAGGATATGCGGATAGGAAGACCAGGCAATCTTGGATCCCATAATGAGACCTCACTGGTTCTTTGAACCTGAGAATATCTAAACTTTCTAGTCAAGTAGAGACTTGGCCCATTGGATACAAATCTAGTTTGACTTGATTCACAGTCAAAACTGCAGAATTTTGGTTCCAGCAAATTCTGGAAGGAAAAGGAGAGGAAACCCTATTCCACTCCTATCCATACCTTCCCTATTATGTGGTATAATCATTGACTAAAATACTGTTCTTTGGAGCAGGAATTTCAACCACAAACCTTCTTTTCCAGATGACCATCCTAATCATTAGGCTACACTGTCGAGCTCTTCCTTGTACTATCTGTAGCATAAGATGTTACAAATTCTGTTCTGTTTGTTAGAAAATCCTCAGCAGGATGGATTGTGTGCCATCAACATGTATATCCACTAGATGATACAGCCAGTCTAGTGGACCCTGAAAGAAGTATGTGTCTCTGCAGAGGCAGAGAAAGAAATTTATTCCAGGTCCTACTTCTCCCAAAGAAATGTTCTAATCACAAGCTTTTTATGTAAAATAGCTTTTCTTTTCCCTAGAGTTCTTGCTTTCTTTTGTTTTAAAGTGGTGGCAATCACTGTGGTATATGTGACGGCCTGATCCATAAGCCATCTTTTGAGAATGAATCCTGGGTTAAATCTTTCAGAACATCCAGGAACAGGAACATAAAGTTTCTTGAGTCTGATAAAGGATAAAAGCACAAGATGGATAACAAATTTTGCCATGTGTTCAAGGCCAGAGCACTGCCTGCCACAGATGGAAGCACAGATTTAAACACCTGCCTGCAGAACCTGAAAATCAAAATTCAAGATGCCTATGGGGTATGGGACATAAAGTCATCATTTTTAAGCATGATATCTGAATTCTGATTAGTCCTGACTAGAATTTGTTAGTAGATTGAAAACACACTTCCAAGTTTTTTCTAAGTATACTCCATTAGTAGGAGCCAAAATGAAAATCTAGATATTTGATCTGAAGGAGAGCAATTTAAAACATTTTATTCATGCTCAACATGACATTTGCAGCTGCTTTGGGAGAAAATAACAGATTAATAGCAAAACAGTATGAGAAACAGGCCTAATTTCTTGCAATAATTATCAGTTTAATTTTTAAAAGTCAGAAATATTTGGAGCTGGATAAATATTCTTGACTAATGTGCTGCATTATTGGCAAAAACTTTACTATCATCTTTTTTCACATAGAGTCCGCTTTACAATTAAAACAAGACCATGTTTGTCTTTCATAACAACTTGTTTAGAAGCTCTTTAAAATGCAAACAGATTTGATGATCATGCTCTATTATGAGCTACCCACCGCAATTGCACTTCCACTTATCAAAATTATCATGTGACTTCTATTCCTGCAAGAGAAGGGAGATTTACACAAATGCTACATACAGGAATAACTACTTTGGATACTTGCCCTATTTATGCATTACTTGCCCGCTGAGCTGATGAAGACACTTCATTTATTCACACACTAATACAATCTGCTCTGAAGAAGGATGGGATTATCTATCGGTGTTCCCGAGCTGTGTAGTGCTCTGCCCAAGCCTGCTGTGCGTTTCACATCTGATTGGTAACTGGTTTGGATATTTTGCTGCTCTTGACTGTTGACAAGAGCAACCTACGGCCTGCAAGGGCAGCAACGGGAGCCTTGTGATGAGAGCAGCCACCTCCTTCTAGCCTGCTTGTCGGAGCACCGTGTTTCTGATCTGAAGGAGGTTGAGTTCACAGACTTTTAAGGCCAGAAGCTATAACACAACTAGATGTTATGTATAAGGAAGGCAAAGATTTTTCACTCAGCATCAAGCCAGTAAATAGTAGGACCAAAGTGTATCCGTAGCTGTTCACCCACGTTGATTAAAAGGGTTGATGGGGGGGGTAGGTAAATTGTTCCATTGGGTGATAATTCTCTCGCTGCTAATATAAACCACTAGTTTTGGCCACATGTACCGGGTGCAGGTGCCCAGGTGCTGGCCAGGAGGAGTGGCAGAGAGGAGCTCTTTATGGACTGACCATAACCCCCATTCCTCGTCCTCCTGCACTGCGTGGGGGAGAAGAGGTAGAGGAGCTGGGGATGAAGGAGTGAAGCTGAGCCTGGGAAAAGGGGTGGGAGGATGGTGGGAAGGTGTTTTAGTTTTTGTCTTTGTTTGTCACCATCAAAATCTATCTTAATTGGCAATTAATTAATTTTCCCCAGGCCGAGTCTGTTTTGGTAAGGGATGTCCCTGTCTTTGTTTTGGCCCATGAGCTTTTCCATCTCATTATCTCCCCCTGCCCTGTTGAGGAGCGGGAGGGAGGGAGTGAGCAGCGGGGTGGGCATCTAGCAGCTGGCCAGGTTTCACCCACAACAGCACGTCTGCGTTTGTGCAGCATCAGCTCTGACACCCAGTTTCATATGTTCACTCTTAGTGACCACTGATAACTTTGAGCTTTCAGGCATGAGCTTCTGGCAATTTCAGGTAATGCTACTGTTTATCAGTTCACTGTGTGGCATAGTTTAGTAGATTCAGTTGTATTAGTGGCCTTGTAAAAAGTATGCAGTCTTTTATGCATTTCATAGTAACAAATATTGCGCTTATGGTTCCCCCCACTCTGAAAAAGCCAACACTTCACAAGTAAAATGTGAAATTTAGCAATCCATTCCAAATTATGAGCTGCTAGCAGTAGTTAGGGTTGCTGTTTGGAACTATAAATTACCATGCATAGATTGTAGCTAGAAATTTTATTTATTTTTCCCTATAAAGCTTCCTGGTGTGTTTAAACTGTTGTAATCCTTAGAAGTAGAAGAACACGTGGGGTATAAAAGCTGTCGTACTGTAAAATTGAGAGACATGCATAGCCCTCATCAGATACAGGAAAACCAACTTTCTGCTTTTTTTTTTTTCTTTTTTTGTTTGTTTAGGAGAATTGCAGCAGTTATCACTGTCTCCAGCAGTGCTATGTGAACGGTTCAGGAGAAAAAAAAGAGCTAAGCTGCAACTTGCTATCCAAATAGAGATACACTAAAGGGAACGTGATAAGTTCAGACAAAATAAAATAGTTTTACAGGCCCTTAGGAAATGCTAATACGGAAGCAGAGGTACAGAAGCAAAAAACCATAGTTGGTCTGGAGACCAGGGACCAGGCTGAGCCCCCTGAAAGAGCAGCTCATATGATTGAAGTCAGCAAAATCTGAGATATTTGCTTCTGTTCTCAATTTGACTTGACACAAACTCTCTTTAATTGCTGCATTTAAAGGTGAAAGACTTGCCTATGGAAGGGTTTTGTTTTTGTTCCAGTTGTTTCTTTCTTCAAAGTCCTGCTCAGGGTGAGCCAGGCTAGCTCGTGTCTGGCCTGGAACTTCTAGGCTGATTATAATGAGAATCAGGCCCGGGCCTTTCATGTCATTGTGCAGAGGACAAGCCCAGGGTGTGCATTTCAAGAGGTGATGCAGTGCTGTGCAGAAAGTTCAAATGATTTTTTTGTTTCAAGACTTCAATTAAGTAAGACCATTCTTCAGCAGTTTTTATGTCAATCAGCGTATTTGCTCTGTGTGCATACAATCCTCCCGCTGAAAATCTGAGCTTTTTGCCGTACTAGGTACAAGAGAGTCTATTAGATCAAATAGAGGCATCTGCAACAGCATGGGGTTCAACAGTTCTTTATCTGGTTAAAGATACATGCAATAAATAAAATCCTTTTCTCCTGTCATGTTATTTCTGAATTTGGTTTTGATATGTCCAGTAACATGCCTACAAATTTCTGGATAGTGCACTAAGAAAAGAAAGGGCTGAATTAAAGGTAATTCAATATAAATGACAGTGTTCCTCTGCAGGAGCTTCAGTAACAGAGATCAGAAATTTGTATGTGTTAATTTTGTCACCTCTACCTGTGCCAATTGCATGATTTTTCCCTTCTAACTGCACAGAATGTAATCCTTTGGGTTGAACAGTTAAGAGAGGCATAATTGGTGCTTTATTTCTCTACAGTTGTCCAGCTTTCCTCCTCTTTATTCTATTTTTAGGGAGAAGAAACAGGTAATTTGAAAGCAAAATGTGAGCATCATTGCCACAAGTGTCCTCCTTCTGACTGAATGTTTCTGAATTTTTCAGTTGAAGTGCAGCTAACAAGTTCTTTATTTTTCCATGCAACTCTTCTGAATTAGTCTATAGTGCAGAATTTATGGAAATAGAAAATAAAAAACCCCAAAGATTGGCTTTATTTGTTTTTAAAGAGCAAGATTTTCCTCAACTAAACCATAGCATATATTTAATATGACACCCAAGTTAATGGAGCATAGGGAGATGTATGTAGGGACAAACAGACACAGGTATAGCCTGAAAGCATACAAATTCTGTTAAAGTCCTGTAGAGCTATGTCACTGTGAGAGTGGTGGGGAGGGAATCATGACAAACGGGAGCTCGCGGCCTTAATGTAGCTTTTCTTGGCTTCCTACAAAATTTCTTTTATCCCCATTGGAGTTCTGTTTGCAGGTCCTGATGTACTGTTGACCTTACCCTCACAGCTTAAATGCCTAACAAATTTTTTAATCCTTCCTCTAGATTCAATTACAGGAGAGTACTTTTAAAGCACCAAATGAAACAGTACAAAGCACGAGAGAAGGAATTGTCACCCCATCCGGCCATCTAATTTCTTCAGTGGTGCTTCTTATACTGTTTCAGAATAAGCTTGCTTGCTTCAGAAAACAAACCCAAGCATTAGAATGTCTCAGATTGGCATTCCTCTGATCACTGTTCAAGGTTTCGCTAGATTTTTATCTGCCCACCTTTGACAAAAAGTGGCAAGTACTTGTTTTTTGTGTTGTCTGCTGAACTTGATTCAGAACTACAGTAACCGCTTGTAAATTTGAAACAATAACTGAAATGGATGCTACTGTTGTTTGAGTGCTGTTTAGTATGCTCAATCCAGTTCACCCAATTTAAGGCATAGATGAAGATGCAGGCTTTACTGAAGGAATCTACAACCTTGAGGAAATAGGCACATAAAGAATATGGAAGTACCTCAGTTACAGCTGATACAAGATGAAGATCCTAGACAGTGCTGCTAGCTTCAGATCCCTCATCTTTTATTTTTCTTGGGGATCATCATTTAATTGGCTGCACTGTATTAAGAAGGTGAATGAAGGCAGGTGATACCACAAATAATGTTTGTATTGGGAAGTGGTGAGATGTGACAGAAGAAATTAATGGGTGTTAAGAAAGGAAGAAGGTGAAATGGAAGGATAAGGTACATGCTTTTATTTCTGTGGGTTTGCAGCTATTTTTGTTGTTGGGACACCTGGAATAATAGCTCGGACAAATCTGGATATGCCAGCTTCCAGAAAACATCACCAACCTTTGGGTTTTTTCTTATTAACACCTGTTATTCAAAAGGCAGCAGATGCGGAAGCTTGGAGGTCAATGGATGGCTCAGTTTGCTGTTCCTTGAGAATGGACACAGCCAGGGGTTCGCTGAGGGGAATACATACACAGTTCTGGGAAATCTAGGGAAGTAAAGGAGATTGTACAGGAATAGCTGGCATAGAAGAAGGAAAATAAAGATAAAATAGGAGACAAACTAAAGGACGGTGTGTGACAGGTGGCTACTGATAATTAACTGTGGTTTCAGCAGAAAGGGAGAATGGAAACCAAACAAGATACTAAAATGAGAATTAGAAGAGAAACTGTAGGAGGACTTTAAGGGAGAGAGTCAGTTTGGCAAGATGGAGAGTAGCCTGAACAGGCAAGTCAAACCAAATAATGGTCAGTGCTTTTTCCTAATGATTTTGAAGCAAGTACAATTTACTGTCTGATAATAATTCACTTAGCTTTACCTGTCTTATGGTAACATTCAAGACATTTCTTTACCCATAATAGTATGTGGTAAAGGTAAGGTGTGAAAGGAGACTAACCAAGATGCATACTGCTGCTCAGTGATTTGTTTCTTCAATGGTATTGGTTTGTGAGTCAAACTCTATGATTCCTGATATTCATATTATTTGTCTCAGTCGAGATGTAAACATTTCCTCTCAGAGATCTGAAATAATTTTCTCACCAAGCTAATAAGTTTCATTGGAACCAACACAATTTTTTTTTGGCATCCTTGTAAAGAAGTTAGAGAAAATGAAGAATTGTTTGCACTAAATGCAGGGCTGAGGAATGTTGTGTTGTCCCCACCAGCTACACGGGTAAGGAACTCAATCAACATGAGGGAGAGTGAGATGGGTTTTTCAAAATAACTGTCAATGTCTACAGTATGGGCAAATGTACCAGAGGAATTCTCCTGGAATCCTTTTCTAGACAGTGGAAGTAGTTAATACTGTGGCAGGCAAAGTGCACTTGGTCAGTCAGTGAACCTAACTCCGTTGCTAGTTTGGCTGAGATCTCTGCTGACCATAATACCGGTCCTAAACAACAGAGTCAGAGACCAGGTGGGAGGAATCCCACCCACACTGTTGGGTTTTTCTTTTGCTTGGAGGGATTTGAACCCATACTACCTATTTTACAAGTGAGCAGATGAGCCACCTGGCTAGAGAGTGGTCTGGGACAGCTTTCTCGTTCTCCCACCTTGTGTGCAGTCCTTGTACGCACCCAGATGCCACAGCATCACTGTGGGGGTGGGGTGGTGTACAACGGCTCACCGGGGTTCCTGCCTCTTCCTCCTCTCTCTTCTGTCTGTGGCTTCTCCACTTTGGTTATGATGCCTACCTATGAATTTAACAACCCCTCCCAAATACTAAGGAATTTAGGGCTCTGTCTGGAGCATATGAGATGTGAGCTGATGCCTGATGAGATCCCTGATCTCAAGGGTGCTGGATAAAATAGGTTCTTCCACTTCTAGTTCCCAAATTGTTTCCCAGCTGGACAAAGTCCATAAAGTTGATGCTGTCTGTGCTAGCGGACTCCAGAGGATTAGGAGCATGACATGAGAGGCTTGAGGCATAGAAGATAAAGTAAAGGACAGGGACATTAGCTGAAACTGAACATTGATCTAGTGGCGGCTCAGATGAAAGTCTAAAAACCTCTCAGTGACAGAAAAAGGAGAAAAGGTAAGATGCTTTACTTTCCAGAGTCCACAAGGTAAATAATCAATAGCATAATGTTCTGTGGTCAAGCTTTTGCCATGTTCTTTAAGGGAGGATCTAGAAACAGAACTCATACTACTATTGCATTTCCTCATTAGGTCTTCTAAGATGGGACTGTTTGACTTTTTTAATATCTTAGGCCAGTTTGTGCATCTAAGATACTATAAAAGGCTCTTGCCATAAATAATCATCAGGGTTTTGGTATTCTTGCCAAAATGTTTCTGTTTTAATCAGAGCTAAATAGCTTTGGAAAGCTTCAGAACTTGATTAGAAAAGTTTCAAGGTGGGGATGTTTGCTTAAAATATACCAGCTCTTTAAACACTGTTGACTTCTTTACCAGTTATTCCATCTAATTTTTTTTTTCTTCTTTTCTTCTTCCTTTTTTTTTTTTTTTCCATTAGACAATGCCAATTCTGTGAAATCTGAGATTCTACCTAAGGCTGGGAGTGTGGAAGAAGCAATGGGTTCTGATCACAGCTGACCTGCATCTCCTGAGGCTCTATTATCATCCTGAATTAAACAAAAAAGTAAGTGCTCTTAGGAAAATGGAAGGTAAACAATGTTAAATGGAATGTATATCTCTCTAACTCTCCTTGTCTTTACCAACTGGTACGTAAGTTGAAAGAGCATAGTGTCTCCCTCCAGAATGAAAATGATGTTTTTCTAGTCATCTGACTGCAAATCAATGGTGAGTGTTTACAATGAAAGTACAAAAGTTCTCTTAAACAAAATAGATAACCTGATAGTTACGTAAAATGAAGGGTCACAGCAATCTAGTAGTAATTCCTTTTTTAATTTCGAAACCTAAAATAATTGGACACACCTTGCCCTCATTTACACCTGTGCAAATCCTGCTATATTCAGCAAGGCTTTACAAAGATGACAAAACTCATTCCTTGCAGATTAAGAAATGAACACATAATGAGAAAGAAATTGGTTGTCTTCCATTTCCCAAGGTATTAATTTTTCACTGATGAAAATTTTCTGCAAAGTCTTGTACTTTATACCTACCCGGGGTCAGAATCTCGACCACAGGCTGTAGCTATGCTGTTGCAGCCACCGAAGTCCATCTGGTGATGTTTAGATGTTTGGTTTGGTACTAGTTGCTTACTGTCCTGGAAGCTGGGAAACACATCAGTGTCCTCAAAGTGCAGGACGTGTCCAGGGTGGCATTTTGGTTCCCATTCTGTGCTGAAATATGAAGATAACTGGATGCAGGTGCATTGCTCCCAGGAGACTTTGGGAGAGTATTTGAGACTGAGACTGTGAAAACTGGGCATCCTAGACAGTTTCAGCAAGAGGCTGTGAGACTCCTGTTACTTTAATGTACAGCCAGCTGTGACCAGCCAAAAAATAAGGTGGATTTCTTAAGTACACTGAAGCTTTGAGTGGACTGCTGAGCACCTCCCCCAGCTCCAGTGAAGTGAACAGAAATTACAGGTGCTCAGTACCTTATGGATAAGGCCCTACTGGGCAATTTGTGCAGTCACCTATGCCAGTGCAGAATCCCTAAAGGAAATTTAATGCTCTGAATTTGCATTACACTGGTCTAGGGGGCTGATTAACAGTACACAAAAAGGGCAGTGCTTCATATACTGACTTAAGGCACGGGCAGCATCACACACAAAAAAATAAAATAGGCAGCTCATGTGAGCCAGCTGTGATTTTGGAATCACGCAAACAATTAATGTGACTATGTGGCATTTTTTCAAATTGTAATTTCCTCTTCACCATTATTACAGCTGTTGAAAAGGGATGACAGTCTACTACCTTCAAAAAAATGTTCTTTCTAAATAGTAATTGCTTATTTGTATTGAATCCTTAACACTCTGTATTGTATAATTGCTGAAACTTACTGAAAAATTATTGAACATATTTGTGAGCAAATATAATATGACTGTCTTTTGAAGAAAAATGTATCTCACTAATACTACTAATTGCATGTTTATTACAGCTTTGCCTGCCAAGATAATGAGGAAAATTGTACACAGGCTACTCTTAAATTACCTATTGGTGAACAATCTTTTTTTTTTCTGTCGATCATAATTTTGCCCCAAAGTAGGGCACAATCTAGTCTCATTCTTCCATCTACATTGTTTTGCTATCGGTTGAAATTTCAAATATTCCGTGGGAAGGCTTTTTATTTCTTCTGGTGTTTTTTTGCTTTTGTGTTTCGTTATTGACATTTTTCATATATGCTTACAAAAAAAAGCAAAGCAAATACTTTACTGTGAAGAGCAGAATGGCTCATCCACATGCACCATAAACTGACAGCCTCAGTGGAACCAAGTAAATGTTGATGAAATGTCAAACCTGAGATAATGTTAATAATACATTTTTCTATAAATATAGAGCTTAAAAGTAAAACATAATGTACCAGAGTGCTTATTGTCTTCGCTGCACACCTCCATGATGAGAGACTAGCATAACTAACTTCTTATATTTCAATACAAATGAAAGTCCTCAGACAGGTTTTCAGTGGTGGCTTTAACTGCCTTTTGAAGGTCTTTCCTTCCGTACCATGATGATCACTTATGGGTTTTTTTTTCCTTACCATTCATTCATATATTTTGAAAATTTTTTTAATGGAAAATGGGTTATAAGTGGTATTTTTAAAGCAGATTTCATTTGAATGAAATCAGGAAATGGTGGTGCTTTCTTCTGTAATTGATCTACCTCAGACTTGTTCTCCTGTAAGGGTCAGCAGACCTGAAATGCTCTTGTTGTCACAAAAAAGCCCAGTGTATGGCCTGTGCTTCTGGAGCAGAGGCCTTCATTTTGTCTAATGTTTTCTAGCACAATGGGTCTTGGTCTCTGAGCAGGCCTCTGTGGCACTCAAGCAGCCAATAAAGTTGAAAGGAGAGGATTTGAATTGGGAATCTTGCCTCAAAATCATCTATAACCCATTTCTCTCCAAGACATTCAGTCCCTCATATTTTCTGTAGTATTTATCTAAAGTGTATGCAACCAGTACTCTCTTTATCTTCCTAGAGTGCTTTGCAGAGATTATCTAGCAAATGTTTTTCTTATAAATATTTTGGAAAATATATAAATATTTAGAGGAAAATAGCATACTGTTATAATTTACTATAATTTAATATTTATAATGGTGATAATAAAAAGGATGTAAACCTACCTAAGGACAATTTAAAATCCACCAGAATTTTCACCTTCAAATGCCATTGAAATGGATAACATAAATTTGCAAGATTAATTTGATTAAAATGCAGTCATAAGCAGATATTTTTTCAATATTGAGAATTTTATGGGTGGGTTAGAGAGAGAATATTTTAAGCACATTATGTTGTCAAAGCTGCTTAATTAATTTTAGTGGACATCTTTAATAGAAGGTTGTACTTAAAGGTCACTGTTATTACCTTATCGAAAGGTTATTTATCCCTAAGTGTTCGAAACATTGCTGTGTTAGCTACATATATCTCAAATGTTGAGCAATTGCTTTGATTAGCAGTTGCATATTGATAAGTAGTCCCTGAGGTAATTTGATATCCTGGGGGAATGAATGCTCAGAGAAACAGATTAAATCAGATTAGGAAATCATTTACCTGCCAACTGTTAGCACACAGCAGTTTCTGAGGCTGTGATCTGCAGTTAGCTTGGTGTAAATCAGTTTATTAGCTTGTATGAATGTTTAGAGTCTGTTTTACCACTGTTTCTGAATATTTCCTCTAACACTGGTGAATTCTGACAAATGTCTCCTTTTCAAATCCTTTTGCCATATTGGGGTAGTTGGGAAAGAATTAGTAAGGGCCAATTAAAGAACCTGCAACAGATGATGAGGTAAGTGTATACAGAGTACTGTAGTTACAGTTTAAGTACAGTGTATTACTTGACCATATGCACACCGTTTTGCAATATAATAATATTTTTCAAAATTCTTGATCGTTTCCCTTAGAGATCTCTGTAGCAGACAAAGAATGTTACCATACTAACTGATTTTTCAGCATCTGATAGCCTCGTAAAGACAGGGAAAATACTTGGAAAAGTACATAGGTAAGACGAGTATTTGTTCCTAAAATATGAATTTAAAAGCTATGTGGAATTATATACAAGTTCACTTCATATCTTTGATATGGAACAACTTGGCCAGTTATTTTAATACTCATAATAGGAAGACAATTTCATGTCTAACCTAGGCATTATCTAACCTGATTCTTCTGTTTCTCTTAGAGTTACCAATATGATAATTAGTGCAGATTTTTAGTGTTATTACTTTTTTCTGTAGTTCCTAGATTGTGCCAGTCTTCTCCATGGGAGGATTCTATTTAACTCGCGCAAAATGTAGAATTCAAAGATGTTCAACAATCCATTTACAAAACACTGTGTGGGAGGTACAGAAAAACATTTCTTATTCTTTTGAAAATTTACAGGGCTATTATGTGTCTCTAAACTCTTCAGATATTTTGCACCTTTCTCTAAATTATATTTTCGTGCAGCTGATGCACCAAAGTTGTGCCTTAGTAGAAGGGTCCCTTTTTAATGCGCTGATTTTGCAAGTGACTAATTCTTTGAGGAGATGAGAACATGCCACTCTTTTCTCTTGTTGATTGTGCGAAGTCAGAAATTCACAGCAGAGAACTTTGCATTGTTCACAGGATCCAGAGTCCGTTTTATACTCTGAGAGTATAGCTGATGGGCTAGGGGGGTGGGGTTCACATTAAACATTAGAATGAAAGCAAAGGCTTGCAGTTACCCATGCCCTAGCAAAGTCTCCAGAAATTATAAATCAGAATATTCATTACAGCTGGCATCTGACCCCATTGTCTTTTCTGATGAGCAGGTTTTCAGTTCATGTTTCCTTTTAACCTTCTTTAATCTGTAAGAATTTAGATGACTTGTGACTCTATTTTTGGTGTCTGAAAATGAGTCCCGTATCTTTTCTTTTTACCCCTAAGTATGAAGGCTGGAATTCTAAGGGAATTGCGTTGTATTTTCCTGTCTGTAGAAAAGAGTTTGGATTATTGTTAGGTGGGGGGGGGGAACCCAAGCGTGATGAAAAATTAAACTTTTTAAATATATCATAGGAAAAAGGAACATTAAAATGCAACTCAAATACACGGTCCTGAATAGCAAAATAATTTAAGATTAAGTTATTAACTCTGTGAACAAGCTATGAAACAAGCATGTTTGGCAGATTGTGTTGTTCAGGGATGAACCTATCTGAAACAAGGAGACCTTTAAAGGTCTAAGTTCTCACTGTCCTCACCAAACTAGCCCCCACTGTCAGAAGCAGCCTTGTCTACAGAAAATTTATTTTATTTGACCAAATACTGATTTAGACATAGCATTTTCTGGTAAAGTTATGTCAGGAGAGTTCAAATAATGATCTAAGGGCTGCTTTCATTTTGAGATGGGGTTATTTCAGCCCAAAACATAAATCTACTTTGTTTCAGGGATCTTTGGTCTTGAGGTAACCACACTATTTCAGTGTTGTTTGTTTTGTTTAGTTATTTTTTGGAAGCTATCCGGCACTCAGTTTCTTCAATTATTCAACTTTGAGAGCACTATAGTATTTTCTTTCCAACAAGGGAGGAGGACTGTCCTTTCTTCTATCTTGTTTGTTTGGTTTAGGTTTTGGTTTTTTTAATTTGTAAATGACTTTCATACAAAGTAAATGAGTAAATGCAAAGTGTCCTCAGTGATGGCATTTGAATGAGTTGTCATCATGCAGGAACGAGAGCCGGTCAGTGCTCAAATGTAGTCAAGAAAAGCACATAGACTGTGAGAGACCGTTAGTAAAGGAACAGTGAGCAGAACTGAAAACGGTATACAACTATAAATAATGGTGTTTCTCGCATCTTGAACACAATATGGCATTCTTGTTATTCCACCTTGGAAAGGAGCTAATAGAATAAAAAAGGCATAGATAAGGGCAGCAGAGATGATCAGAGGTGTGAGATGAATTGAATAGACTTACACTTCATCATGGAAAAGAGGGGTATGACTAAAGAGGGATATGTTAAGATGTGGTATGTTGAAAGCTGATACGGTGATACGTAAGGAATGGTTATTCACTGACCTTTAATACAAGAGGTTGGGGGTAACAGATGAAGCTATCGGGCTTGAAATGAACAGCTTTAAAAAAAACAAAACAGAACTCAATGTGTGAAGTAGAAAAGTATGAACAACAAGAAAACAAAATGGCTAAATTAATGGTGAATAGAATCATTGGCTGGAATCAAACATGATGGTCTAGTTACAGCTTCAGGTTCCACAGGTCCCTAAACTATTGTAGATTTGACAACATCAAGGTAAAGTGTGCCGGCTCTTTTCTAAACATGTACTAGTGACCATTTTTAGACATAGGTTAATGGACCTTTTGGTCTACCTCAGTGAGAAAGAAACTTCTTATGTTCCTGTAGGTCTTTAAACATTATCCCTTTAGGAATTGCCATCTTGTGGCCTTAAATAAAACCTCATTTACTGCCAGCTGCTGTCCTTCAAGTTGATAATAGAACTGTGATCATAGCCTTCATTACTCTCTGCATTCTTAGCCATAACTCTGATGATTGCCATTTGTCGTTTATCCGAGATTGGACAGGTGGTGGTTGATGTGTACATGTTTCCTTTTCCTCAGACTGACATGCATTTAATTTAGTTCTGGACTTTGTTCAGCTGCTTTGTTTTGCTGAAATGCTCTAGAGGGTGAGCCTACAGCCACAAATCTTTCCAGGTTTGTGTTCAATTTGCAAATCCTATATTTGTAGCAGAAAAAAGCGCGCTCTGTTCTCAGTGGGGGTGTTTGTCAGACCTTTTTTGGCAACAGCAATAAGTAGTTTATGGTCAATTTCATCCAACACTGGCCTCCCATAAATAAAGATGTGAAACCTTTTACACTTGTAGACTAAGGCCAAAGAGGCTTTTTCTTTTTGCACACATCAACACTTATGCATTTCAGACACTAAAAGAAAAAGAAGATATTGGTCTTCAGTTCTGGCTATGCTGCTAAAAGCCTATGCTCTGACATTAACTTCTTCTGTGGACGTGCCCATAGACAATTTACCTCTCTGTTGTACCTTTGGGCTGTCTGAGAAACTTAGAATCTGAGAAACCAAATGAGATCTTAACTCAAGATTGTCTTTTTTGTTGAACCTCGGGCTTAACACACCCTTAATACTGGTTTAGATAGCTAAATGAGATGCTAAGTTACCAAACTGAATTTACACTCAAAGGAATCTCTTCACTGCTTCCTTATAACTGCTCTTATTGGGAAATACGTGTCCAGCACCAGCTTCAAAATAGTGTGCTTTTTTGTTGAGTTATCTTCTCTCACTCTTATATTGCTTCTGTTACAGGCAATTAATTTGTTCTTTGTTTGTTTGTTCTTCTCCCCCTTAGATTTCTTCCTTACTATATTTTGTTCTCCTTTGTTTTCCACACTCTTGCTCCCTGTTTGAGCTACCTAAAATACTTGATATTTTTGCTCCTCCAAATTATAATCTAATCCAGGTAATATCCCTTTATATCATAAAAAATGGATTCCTTTCTAACAAAACTGCTACCAATCACAGTATAAGCTGCAGTACAAGGAAATGAAGTCTCCCACGTAGCTGGAGTGCTTTTGGGTGTTTGGGTGGGGGTTTTTTTCCAGGTCTTTGTAGCTTCGTCAAGTGATGGGCAATAGTTTGTCAGCTGTTTCTCCTAGATGTTCCCATCTCAGTAGCAAGAAGAAAATATCCTATACGCTTCCCCATTTGCTTTGAATGCATATGAGTCCTTGTCCTATACAGTGAAAAGTGAGTGAGCCTTAATTACTCAGTCAGAGAGCAAGTAAGTCGATTAATCTAACCAGTTTCTCTTGAAGAGACCAGTATGGGCATCACAGAATGGAGATGAATAATTTGGTAGGTATCTGAGTTCTCATTTCTCTTAAAAACATCTTTAGACATGTTTCTCATTTTTTTCAGTCCTCTGTCCTTTAGTTCAGTTTATACTTCGCAAGGAACAATAGACAAGAGTTATTTTAAGCCTATATTGGGCACTTTCTACCTCAGTGTATTTTTTTTTCTCCCCCATTTTTGTCCAGTGTATTTCTCTGTAAGTTTAATTCCCTCTGCCTGACCATTCATCCATATGAACATCCAAATATAACCTGGTTACTAAGACATTGAAAGCAGCCTTGTGTCTGCCACAGCTTGTTTTCTGAAGTAATTTCTTGAGAACTCCAGTTTTGATGTCTATTCCTTGGGTCTTTTCTGAATTGTGTTTGATTGCTTGTGTCATCAGATGACTGGAAAGGATCTGGAGAGGTCATTAGCTCATCCTCTCATGCTAAGGCAGAATCAGGTATATCTATGTCAATCCTGATGGATGCTTGTCTGTTTTGCCCTAAAATGTTTCCTAATGATGGAGACTCCATAGCTTCTGCAGGCAGCCTCTTGTACTTTGCCATCCTTACAAAGTCTTCTCTGCAACCTAATCTGAAACTCCCATGGATCGCTTCAAGTCTGTTATTTCTGCTTCTAATGATCACGAACATGAGGAACGTATTATAAAGAAGATGAAGAGAACAATAGCTTTTTAAATATTTTAACAGCACTATTTATCCACTCATTCAGCCCAGCTTTTTTTTCCCCCAATAGACTAAAACCAACACTAGTTTCTTTAACCTGCCATTAAATTCTTACACCTCTGAGTCTTCTTACTCATCTCCTGACCTTTCCAATTAGTTATACCTTTTATTGAAGTATATTTGCAGACACGATACTTTGAGGCCATTCCAAGGTTGGATAAGACTGGAGGGCTATATTCTGTATCTTGCAGGCTGTATGCCTATTAATGCCTCCCAGTATGTGAGGTCTTTACACAATGTTGCAATAGCATGACATTGTTGATGGGTAGGCAGTTTGTGATTTTTATAGTTCTGTTTTAATAATCTTGTTATAATTCTGTTACAATTGATTTTCACTTGCTCCTGTTAAATTGTAATCTCTCTTTACCCTCAAAATGGCACATCTAATTTGCCAGGATCATTTTGAATTCTGCACTCTTCACTGTACACTGTGCCCCTCCCAGCCTCGTGCCACGAATAGTGTTCAATAAGCATATGCTATATTCAGTCATCAAGCTATTATTGAACGTATAGATCAATACTATAGCTAAGGATGAGTCCTGTAATGATACCCTCAATTTTAACATTAAGTTGTTGATAACTACTTTGATTTTCTGACCAACTTTGGAGCTTTGATATATTTCCCGAGACCTTTTTAAGATTTCCTGAGTTCGCCAACAAAAATGACATTCGAGGTAAATCCTTACTAAAGCTAAGATGTATAACAGACCACTTCATCTATCTGCAAAATCTGTTTCTCTGTCAGAGAAGGAAAATAAATTGGTTTGATCTAATTTGTTTATGACATATCCACAGTGTGTCATTAATGTCCCTATTTTTTTATTCCAGGTATTTTTAAATAATGTGTTGTCTGAGTATTTGAATGGAAATTGGAATCAAGCTTGACTCACTCTTTTTTTCTTTTTTAGCTTTTTAAGGATATTTACTGTATTTCCCCTCATCTGGTCTACCTGTACCTCACCCACTCTCCCAGGGATGAACAATGTACTCCACAGGTCATCATTTAATTACATGACAAAGACAAAAAGTACCTGTCTCCTAGGACAACCTGTTCCAGTACTTACTACTCTCATGGTGGAATAGTTTTTGCTGTTGTCCAATTTGAACCTTGCAAGTTGCAACTCATGGCTGTTATCCCTTGTTATGTTGTCTGCCAGTACTGAGTTATTGTTTGTTTATTCAGAGAGTATTTTTCCAGCTAAGAGGATTTTTATGGATGGAGTTTCTCTTCCTGCCTATGTCTCAAGCTTATAAGTAGAATTCTTTTTCTTGGTTTTCACTGGAAAACACATTTTAAGTGAAAAATACCAATAGCCCCCCTCAAATATGAAAAGCCATATATCTACCGATTTGATTTTGTCAATAATACCTATAGCAAGTGTTACATGAACTACCAAAGGCATAAGAAATATGTTTAATATAATGTCATGAGTTTTTGTAAGCTATTAGATTATGAAAGGTGAGCCTGGATTTATTGAGAACTTATTCACAATTTCAGAAGACTGGTTATTTTTTTCTGCAACAGTTTTTCTGTCTTAATTTCTTTTAGCTAGGATATTGATCCAAAGACAACTCAGATATTTTTATTTAAGTTGATTTGGTATTAATTTAATTTTTCACAAAAAGCTCCACAAATTCTGATAAATTGATTTTATGTTCCTGTGCTATGTTTCTAAGTTTACTAGGCAGAACCACCTGATTGTGATGTGAGCCAATTATGTGGGAAGAAACTGGGAGATGAGAAAAATACCCTTCTTCCTTGATCATGACCATACTGGTGCTGCCTGATTCCATCCTGGTATTTTAAAGCATTACAGCCCCGATTCAGTGAAGTGCTTAAAGTCATGTATAACTTTAATCATTTGAGTAATTACAATGATGCTCAACACAAGAGGTGAAATTGAATTCATATCCTGAGAGGTTTGTCTCATTTATACACTATAATTTATTGTATTCAAACAGAACTAAAATATCAACTCAAGAGAAATCAGTGCTTTGCCTACATTCCAGCTTCCCCACACGATCAAATGGAAAGCAAATAAAAATTAGATTTTAAATTTGAATTTTTCAGATGTGCAAAGTTTAGTGCCAAAAGTGTAGTATTTTTTGAAAACCTGAGATGCTGAAACTGGCCTGGTTTTGAATTAAGGAATATTTTTCACAGCTGTATTCATTACAATATGAGCAAGTCTTATTTTATGCAACACTAACTTAGAGATGCCTTCCTAAGGAAAACTGATTACAATATTTGTTTTCCTTTAGATAGTCAGTGTCAATAGTAAGTCATGCATAAAGTTTATTAAGACCTGTTAATTTTCTCTTGTTTTTAAGAGCCATAGATGCATGTATGTGCTATAAATGATTTGTAGAATTTCATGCTGAAAAAAAAAATATAAATAAGTGATACGAAAAATCTGAAAAATACCTAGACCTTCTCAGGAATGCTTTGAGTCTTATGAACTGAGTTTATAGATAAATTATAAATAATGATTATAGGGATTAAACAATTTGTACCTTCTTTCTAGGCTATTTTAGCATTTGTTACACAAGGTTCAGACTTCAGAAGATTTGTGGGCAGAGAGGTGATGCAATAGGTATAGAGAAGCCTGTGCCCCATACATGATGGCATTTCTGTAGCTCCTTTACCTCATACGTCTGAGCTGATTCTGTTTGCGCTATGCAACAGTGCAAGACAGAGAAGAAACGGGCATCTTAAGGGCATGGTATCAAGTTCAAAGATGGTACAAATTCAGGTGATTTTGTCTTCAGATAATCTACTTTTTCATAACTAATTCCTGATTTCAGTGGAAGTAAAAGCAACAGTATTAAGTCCTTAGTGAAAAGGTAGTCTGTCTTTGAATTTTCAGATCCAGCAGTTATGAAAAGTATTGGGTGTGTTATAAAAACAACTTATCTGTCAGTCTTAAACCTCATGTGACTGAAATGTACTTTTCATTGCTGTGGTAGTGGTTATCAACAACAGATTGTATGTGCGCATTATACCAGGAATACAGCTATTTTTTTTTTTCTTTAATGTCCTGGTAATGTAATTTTAAGTGTACATGAGATGGAACTGCAAAAAATGGGATAGTTCTGCAAAAACTGGGACTAATCCAAATCCTCTCTAAAATCCTTTTTTCAGTGACATTGTCCAGAAATTATGTTGTCACATCTTAGATAAATCGAGCAGCAAAACGAAAAATACTTTACCAAAAACCTGTGGGAAAACAATAAAACGAACTTATCAAAATCAAGCTCTTCTAAAATGTAACTGAAAAGCAAAGGTTTCTTTTCTGCCTACAAAATGAAAAGTTTCTGTTGAATTTGCATTTTAAAAAATAACAGTAAAATTGTAACAGGGTTTGTATATCCCCCAGTAAGAAATGAAAATACAGGTACAGATCCTGGGGCTTCCACATAGAAATACACTGCATTTTGAAAAAAATATTTCCTTTGTTATCCTTATGCTGTCAACTTCTGAAGACACTTTGCTATTTCTGTTTCAATGGGAACAGTAGTTCTAATAGGTCGTTAGCAAACATAAGGCTTCTGTCAAGGACTAAGAGGGAGGAAGGGAAAAAGACTACAAATGTAGGTATAGATCTGATCTGTCTACAAAAACTATGATGTCATTTAGATACTTGATGTCTCTGATAGATATTTGATGAAGGAAGGCATGCTAAACAATCAGCTCTAATCAGGAGAATTAAAACCAGACATGTTCCTATACGCTACAGTGGATGAAGGAGAGTCTAAAGGCAATGGGCAAGATCTTCACCTGCAGCAAATCAACATATTTCCGTAACAGATAAGATACAGAAGTATCTCATCAGCAGTTAGGCACAAGTTATTTTCTAAAACTGGAATGGTATTTAGCTAAAATTAACATGGCCTCAACAGCCTATGCTGTATTTAGCACATTGAAGGGCCTGCAAATAGAATAAAATAGGGATAAGTGGTTTCTTCTTCACTAGTATATATGTAGTGAACACATTTGGTGCATGAAAACTCCTTCAATGTTTATATTATATATACATTTTGTATGATATACATACTGTATGTATGTATATTTCAAAGCTTTTTTTCTAATCCCGTTGAGCTGGCGGAGGAGCTTGCCAAGCCACTCTCCATCATTTATCAGCAATCCTGGTCAACGGGGGAGGTCCCAGACAACTGGAGGCTTGCCAAAGTGATGCCCATTTAGAAGAAGGGTCGGAGGGAGGATCCGGGGAACTACAGGTCTGTCAGCCTGACCGCGGTACTGGGGAAGATTATGGAGCGGTTCATCTTGAGTGCGCTCACATGGCATGTGCAGGACAACCAGGGGATCAGGCCCAGCCAGCATGTGTTCATGAAAGACAGGTCCTGCTTGACCTACCTGATCTCCTTCTGTGACCAGGTGACCCACCTAGTGGATGAGGGGAAGGCTGTGGATATTTTCTACCTGGACTTCAGTAAGGCCTTTGACACTGTCTCTCATGGCATACTCCTTGAGAAGCTGGAGGCTCATGGCTTAGACAAGTGTACTCTTCGCTGGGTAAAAAACTGGCTGGATGGAAGAGCCCAGAGGGTTGTGGTGAATGGGGTTAAATTCAGTTGGCGGCAGGTCACAAGTGGTGTTCCCCAGGGGAACCATTGGGGCCATTTCTGTTTAATATCTTTAACAATGATCTGGATGAGGGGATCAAGTGTACCCTCAGTAAGTTTGCAGATGACACCAAGTTGGGCAGGAGTATTGATCTGCTGGAGGGTAGGAAGGCTCTACAGAGGGATCTGGCCAGGCTGGATCGATGGGCCGAGGCCAAATGCATGAGGTTCAACAAGACCAAGTGTCAGGTCCTGCACTTTGGTCACAACAACCCCATGCAGCGCTACAGGCTTGGGGAAGAGCGGCTGGAAAGCTGCCGGGCAGAAAAAGACCTGGGGGTGCTGGTCGACAGCCAGCTGGATATGAGCCAGCAGTGTGCCCAGGGGGCCAAGAAGGCCAACGGCATCCTGGCCTGTATCAGAAATAGTGTGGCCAGCAGGAGCAGGGAGGTGCTCGTCCCCCTGTACTTGGCACTGGTGAGGCCGCACCTTGAGTCCTGTGTTCAGTTTTGGGCCCCTCGCTACAAGACAGACATTGAGGTGCTGGAGCGTGTCCAGAGAAGGGCAACCAAGCTGGTGAGGGGCCTGGAGCACAAGTCTTATGAGGAGCGGCTGAGGGAACTGGGGCTGGTTTAGTCTGGAGAAAAGAAGGCTGAGGGGAGACCTTATCTCTACTCTACCTGAAAGGAGGTTGTAGTGAGGTGGGTGCTGGTCTCTTCTGCCAGGTGGCTGGTGATAGGATGAGATAAAATGGCCTCAAGTTGCAGCAGGGGAGGTTTAGATTGGATATTAGAAAAAACTTTACTGAAAGGGTTGTCAGGCGTTGGAACAGGCTGCCCAGGGAAGTGGTTGAGTCACCATCCCTGGAGGTATTTAAAAAGCACGTAGACAAGGCACTTCAGGACATGGTTTAGTGGGCATGATTGATGGTTGGACTCGATGATCTTGAAGGTCTTTCCAACCTAAATGATTCTATGATTCTACATGGCTGTTGTTGCTTTTTTGGTTGGCAGGATTGGAGGGGAAGAAGAGAAAAGGATAAATGAGAAGAAAAGTGTTTAAAATGCTTATTACCTATTTATATATTTACTCACTGTTGATACCAGCAATCAGCTGGAGAGGCCTTCACTGGGGATAGCTGATATTCCTGGAGGAACTGAAGTCAACAGTAGGTTTTTGATGACTTAGCAATTTAAGTGCCATTTCATGATGCACTTAACCTTGAGTTGTCCACAGGGATGCTGATGAAATTCATTCTAAGTGCTGAATGTTGTAATTATTAAACATTTTTATTACAGCCAAAGCTATTAAGCACTGACTTCACAAATTAGCAGTATTTTGGCCTGTCTTCTGTAGAGGTTGAGGCCAAGAGACTCTCAGACCAAGGATCTTGGAGCAAGCAGCAGCCCAATATATTGTAAGCCCTTTGCCTTCCCTATCCCTGTCGCAACCTCTGCCACGCTGGCATAAAGCCCAGGCTAATGCCCTCTATGGGCTTTTCAGTCTAGTCTTGCTTTCTGCTCTACTAGTAAGACATACTTCATTTATGGAAAACCAGCGTACTGTCTCCAAGTCTGATTTCTTCAATACTACTGGCCTTTAACGTTCAATCAGTTACCCCAATATTGACCCTAATAACTTGCTGGGGTTTAAAACAATTTGTCTTCTGAAAGAGCATCCAGTTTTCATATAGAGTTAAAAATAGGTGGAGAATCCAGGTCTTCTTTTGCTACTTTTTATTATACTCATTTCCCTCCCCCGCCTCCCTATATTTAAATTCAATTTGGTTTTAAGTTCAGCTCTTGACTTTGGCTTTGCCTTTTCCTGCTAGATTAAACAGCTTTGTGCAACCCAGTGTTTTCCCCTATTTATGATTTGTACACTGTAATCAAACTACCTTTCAATCTTCTTTCTGGTAAGCTAAACAGACCGAGATCTTTGTTTCTCAATATAAGGCATTTTCTCCAAACCTAAACTAATTTGTGTGGCTTCTTTTTGCAAGCCCTTCAATTTGTCAACAACTTTTAAGAAATGAGAATGCCAGAGCCACTTGGAGCATTCTTGTATAGGTTTCACAAACGTAATATACAAAGGTAAAATTATTTTCTGGATCCTACTCACTACCCCTTTGTTTTCTAAAAGACCAACAACTTGGAACTGATTTCCATAGTTTTATATAATTACGCTTAGAATGATAGATTTTTATTTATGTAAAATCCTGTTTCAAGGTGATAAAAATTCCATGAGCTCTTATCAAATTCAGCAAACACATTCAGCCAAAAGGAGTAAAATGTGTAAGACTACATATTTCATGTTAAGGGTTTTTTTTTTTTAACAAAATATGTTTTGATTTCTTATTGGAAAACTGATCTAAGTTTTAAAACATGGGAAGAAAGGATTTTTTAAAAAATTTTCAGTTGATCTATTTTTTTCTCTTGATGACACACACATTTGTTGTCCAACACCGGCACAAAACCAAAACAATTTGCAGCTCTTCCAGCCTAAATTAAGTAGGTGAGATGTGGATATAATCTGAAACTAAGCTGCACACAGAGACCTACAGTATTGGAGCAGGTTGGAGTAGAGTAACTTTGTAGCATATTAGAACCATTGATGTTCTTAATGCTTCATAAAAGGACTAAAAAGAAAAATAGCACCAAATTCTTGTTGGAGCACTTGTAAGTGAAATGTGGCTAAAGTATAATATTCAGGTAAATATTCCAACTTTTTGCAAGGACTAAACAGATAAAATACTCTCAAAACACTTTTAAATAAAACATAGCAAAAAAATATTCAGGAAGTAATTCAACTTCTAGATTTGTGGTTATCTGTTCCTCTCTTATGGAGATGAGAGGCTAAAAACCAGCAGGTCAAACCCCTACTTGCATTGACTTTAGTAGGAGGAGATTAAACTTTATAATTATGCTCCTAGGGGTAGGGAATGCAATAGCAGCATTGTTGTTGCAGGCAGTGGAGGAATTAAGAACTTGAATAGAGGAGGTTGAATTTCTTTGCTTTGTCAAGATAGGTACAAGCATTAAACAGGTAATTAGCAGATCAAATTAAGAACTTCAAATTTTACTACAGATCTTTATCTGCCATTCTTGTGATGCTTGTAGCAGAAAATTGTAGGCAAGATGGAGAAAGAAAAAGACACCTTCAAAATCTTGACTTCCCTTCCTACCCTGTTTTCTCTTTACCACCTCATTTCAGCTTGGAGGGATTTTTTCCTTTTCACTATGTGTCACATTGCATGATGGTTAGCTTTCAGGACTAGGACAGGCTTGTAGAGAGGGTAAAAAGTTTTTTATATTAAAAAACATTTACTTAGTTCTGCATATGTCTTTTTCCCTACTGCAAATTTTCACACAAGTGAATGGGCCGCTTGCTTTATTAATCACTTCCAAACGGAGCCAATCCTTTGAAAGGGGTTTTTACCGCCAGGCGACTGCACTGAAGACTATGCTCCTCTGGACCAATGCAAAGCAGGTAAAAAACAGCCACTGATTTTAGATGTCTTAAGATTCGTCTTTTCTAATGCAGCTTGTATGTGCCAGTAGACACCCTGTGACATGCAGCTGTGTGACAGCCTGCAGCAAAATACACTGGATACAGGTGACGCTCTGCTTTCTAGCTCTGAGGAGGGAGTGGACTCGGCAGAGTTGAGGAGTTGTGCAGCTCTCACAGGTAATGAGGAACAGCCAACGGATATGCACTTAGTACTGGTTCAAGGCTATGGGGACTTTCGTCTCTGAGTTTCGATCCCTTTGCTCTTGGGTGTAATGTTCATTTGATTTTCTTGACCGTGCCTTTGAATCCAGTGGCAAAATTTATAAGCCCAGAATCTACAGCTTTCCACTATTTAATTAATACACCAAAATATTCAGTTTATTGAAACAGTTCTAAAATCCCTGGGAAATATTGTCCATCTCCTCCATACTCAATAAAGTATTTCAGAGCATAGATTAAAACTTCCTAAAGAAATATAGCCACTGACCTGGCAATGCAAGCATTCTAGGAAGATCCCCCAAAATGCTGGAACAAATGCAAGGTTCTAGGACATTATAAGATAAGGTCAACAGTATAGATAAAGGTTATTATTTAAGCTTAACAAGCAAATTCAACACTACTTTATGTTAACTGATTAACAGTAATATAATGATGAATTCAGTGGGATGTGTTGTAATATGCTATTTAAAATGAAAATGATCTGGGTCTATTATGAGCTAATTTATTATATTCATAGGGAAACTGCTGTAAAATTAATGTTGTGTCGTGCTCCAGTATTCTCATCAAGGAATATTAGTTTTAATGAACAAAGATAATGAAAAAAAGGGGGGAAAAGCAGGAGAAAATAAAATAATTAAGCCACTGAGTTTTGAAATTCATCACATTTTAGTGTTCTGTGAATGAATAAATAAGCGGTAGAGTTGATTACTGCACTGCTGTATGAGCTGAAGTCACAACAAAAACTAAGACTGAATTAAGAAATCCTGCAAATTCCTCCTGAAGCCTCAGAGAGGCAGCTGCCAGAAAAGGCAGGTTAGCAGAGCTACCTGCATCTGTTGCGTTAAAGGGTAAAGAAGTTTGGCAGAAAATAAACCCCCTTGCATTCCAGCTTGTCCTCAGATACCAGAGGGGCTGGGGGCAGCTAAGCTTAGATTCTGAGTGATGTCCAATTCAGCACTATAATTCTGGTCGCGTCCAATATATTGAACTATTGCGATTACGGATGCGCTAACAGCACACTGTACTTTCAATTTAGTCGCGTTCAATGAACTAGAACAGCCAGACTTAAGGTGTTTGGTCACATTCAATGAACTATTGTGGCTGGATTTTAATGAACAGTATAGTTTATTAAAGCAACAGGAGTACAGGTTCTTTTGGATTGCTGGTGATAAATACACTGTCTGCAAAGCACATGCAAATAATAATACAGTTGACTACAAGCACACTAAATTATGGAAAAACTCTATAGAGATTTCTAAGTTTCCCAGAGAAGCACTCGGTATAACCGAGGGTTCGTATCTCACCTAATAGGCATCCCTATGGGGGGAAGAGAGGTTCAGCTTGTCAACTGATCCCAGAAGTCAGCAATGTCCTCCCGACTTGTCTATGATGGTGTCTTCCCTGACATTCCTCCTTTCTTAAGGTCTTTTATACTATTTTCATATTTTTAGGTGGAGCTTGAGTGACTCTAGTCATACATAACTTTATTAGGATTGGTATAGTATCTGCTTGGTTTACTTTTAAAGGTATATGCTAGAGAAAATTCAGAGTGCACATTCAGTGAGGGGTGGTCGCACCTTGAAGGTGGGTAGCTTTTGGGATGGAGGCGTGTCTTGGTATTATAATGAGATTATAATGAGAAAAGTTCACCCAGAGGACACGATTTAGTGTGTGTCTACTCCAGAACTGGGCACTTACGATATAAATCAGAAGTAAGGCCACAGCATTGACAGAACCCCATTGTTTCACCTCCTTGCTTCAGTGGATTCAATGCAGGGACCTTCCATTCCTGTTCCAGTAGTTCCAGTTCCCATCCCTACGGTGATATCACAGAGCCTGGCAGCGGTGCTTCCACTCTGCTCCACCCTCCGTGTTGTTTCTCTCAGAGTCAGCGTACCAAGCTCCCCTCGTGTTGCTATCATCTAAGGTTGCAAGTTATGTTGCTCAGGGAATTATTATGGAACAGATCTCGTGTATATCCACCTCATTCCACCCTGGAGGTTTACCTTCCCTTAAGAGGGGGACATATCAATAAATCACCTCCAGCAATCATTCCACAGCATCTTCCTGGACTTTGTCCTCCTTGAACTAACTGGTGAGTGATATTTGCCCAGAGGGAGGATCTCAGCTAAGACAGCAGCCTGTGCTGCTGCAAACCAGCCTTCACCATGAAAGTAGGATACTGTAAGTTGTTATGAATCAAATATATAACCGGGTGCAGCCACTCATCTATATAGGTACCGCTTTTAATACACAGGCAGTTATCCAGCATCATCTTGCAGACAAACTGTTAATTTTAGAGGCAGAAGGACCCATCGTTGGGTTTGTCCTTTTGACTTCTGGAGGCGTCTTTGGGTATTCTGGGCCTGAGCAATGTACTCAATATCAGGAAGAAAAACCTGCGGTAGATCAAAGAACAGAAATCCAGCTGTCCAGGTAGGGTCTAAAGGTAACTAGGTTTTCTTTCTTTCCTCACCTAAGAAAAGCACAAAAAGGAAAGCAGCAGAGTAGCCCCATGCAATTCCTATGTTAAGGGGTAATAAATTGTTCCCTTCCTCGCTCCAGCAGAATTTTCTATTGCTAAGCCTGACATATGGAGTGTTGTATGTTGCTGAAAGAGAGCTCAGAGGTAAGAGGATGCTTTCATCCCAAATCAAGGTGTGTGAATGTTGTTAGGTCTAATTATAAACAGACTTTTATCTCATGCTCCAATCAATTAACAGTTGATACTTGGTAGGCTGTAAATGCCATGAAGCAGTGCAGTTGTTAGCTACACTCAGCTACACTTAGTTGTTAGTACACCAAGGGCTGATTTTCCTCAAATGATCCTTTTTGCACAGAGAGGTTCCTTTTCCTGTTGTGCTATGTTATTTCTGCTCTGAAGGAGACATTCAGATCCTTTGCTGATAAAGTGGCATAGCTACCCTGAAGTTAATGGAGCTATGCTGAGCCATATCAGTTGGATATTTGGCCAGTAGGAGATTTGTTATTCCAGACCTCAGTAGAAGAGAAAGATAAACTGAAGAACATCTAGGAAAGGAGTGTTTGAAAAGAATAGTTTTAATAATTTGATTTTACAATTTGCTCTGCGATACCAATCATCATGCTATTTAAAAAAGCAAAAGGTCTCTCTCAAGTAAATCTTTTCTTTTTCCCCTGTAACATTATCTTTGCCTGATCAAATGTGTCTTAAGTCCCTCTGTGAACAAAAGTTGCATACTTTGAAACTCACTTCTTAATGCAAATCAGCTTGCTTGTTTTCAGCTTCATAATCTTTTCCACGGCAACAGCCTATCAGGATGTCACAGATAGAAAATGATGACTTTTGATGAGTAATAAGCAGCAGGGGCAAATGAATCCTTCAGGAAGGAGAGAGAAAAAAATCCTCTTTAGATTAGATCTAACAGAAAGAATTCACCAAGCATGTAATTTAAACCCAGTGATGATATTTGCAAAGTTTATTTGGTCTTAAACTCCCTGCAAGTACTCTCTGTGCATGATGCAGCATAACTTGCTGGTCCACCAGGTCCCCATCAGCACAGCAGCTGACAGAGTTCTGAAATTTGTCCCAAAAGAACATGCAAGTCGGGCGAAATGTTCTTGATGAATGAAACCAATGAAACAAAAGAGAAACATTTTTAATGGGGGAATTAGGTGGAGTTTAATGTCTGTGCACCACGCTGAAGATTTTAACTTGGTAGCGCCTATGTATAGCAAGCTTTTGTCTCTTCTGTCAGAACTGTCTGCCACCTACTGCTTATTCAGAGGGTGTTTTCATAGTTAATAGCAGCATAACTAACAACTAAAGGATATTTCTTGCTGCAGGGTTTTTGCATCTCTGGGAGAATGTTCGAGTGACTTAGAGATTTGTTTTGCTTTTGGTTAGGGCTTATATTTTTTAACAGACTTAATACAGAAATATTGGGGAACTGGAGTCTTCAGCCCTCCCTGAGGCAATGAGTGTTAATGATTAGGCTGGGCTCCCTCCAGCCAGGGGCACTTCAGTGATTTTTAAAATTAATATGTTGCCACTGTTAAAATCTGAGTGTTCATTTGCCTTAGGGATGTGCAGAATGTAGCATGCTCCCAGAGACCCTACCAGCGAGAGAGAGATGTATGTGTTTTTAGCAGGATCCATGCTGGTTTTATGTCTTCGAAGAACTTTGCATACTTGACTGTGGCATTAGTCACAGCAGCCCATAAGAGGCACCAAATAAGCATACAGCTTCAAAAAGAAGCAGAGGAAATATAGAACTTAAATTCAACCTTCCCCTCTTGCACTCCCTGATTATTTCTCGCTGGCAAGGAGCAACCCATGGTTTTTTAAGGAGGTGATCTAGTTCAGTGAAACTTCATACAGGTTACACTTGAGTGGACCCTTATGATGGAAGAAGCATGATCTTTTTTTTCTCCCCCTCACTATTTCAGCTTTTCATGTTGCCTTTCCCACATCTATATTAACCTCAGGAAGAACTGAATCCTCTTTTATTTCCTCTAGCAACCTAAAGCAGCAATGTTGATGACAGTCCCAATTAGTGTCCTTTTGCCTTCAGGAATCATCGTTATCTTTCTCAGGCAGTTAATTCTTCTGTACGTGTTTATGCACCCAGTGGTGTATAGCATGTTACTTCAGGTATCATTTAAAAGCCTTATTCCTTTGATAGCTGCAAATGGAGCAGTCCACAGGTGACGGAGGGCTGGTAGGCGAGGAAGGGAAGAAACGTTGTCTTTGAACATCAGTATGCAGTTTTTGGTGTCACTTGGCAGAGGCTAGAGTGTCTGTGCCTTTCAAAGCAGAAATCTAGCTTGACTTCACTCTGGCATCTCTGCTGGAGTAAGCATGCCATGCTGGACTGCCTGCCGTTTTGACACACTTCACTGTTCACATTTTTTATAACAGTTTCACCTCATGGAGGTTGGGAGAGAGACATTATCCATTTATAAGCTGCTGATTTAAGCACAGTCAGTAGAATATGGTGATACTGGGTGGAAAAGCTAATGCAGTTATGAGTGATGCCTTTGGAGAGTGAGGTGCTTAGGTTGTCAATGTACTGTGAAAACAATATGAAATGATGTGTTTTAGTCGTAATGGCATTGAATAAGGAAGGCTTCAGTAGAAAGGAGTCAAAAATCAGACGTGACTATGCATTGCTGGATGAGTTTTGGAAAAATGGGTAATGCAAAAATAATAATCTCTCCCTGGCTTGCATTTTATACTAAAATACTCCCTAGGATTTCCTTTCCAAATAGCCGCATCATCAAAAGAAGCTGTTGTCCACGGGGTCACGTCCAGCTTCTGTGACCCTTCTTTGCCTAAGTCCTGCGAGACTTGAGCAGCACTGCTCGTGTTCCAACTGAGCTGTCTCCCTCTCCCCTTTGGGTTAAAAAGTTCTGGGGTTGTTAAAACAGCTTCAGGTAGTAGGTCATGGCTTTTGCCTACTGATCAGGGTTACCAGTGGGACTTGGTAGCCTTCTATGAGTATTGGGAGGGGACAGATGGGGAAGCTTTTTAAGAAGCACAGGTGAAGACTGGAGAATCAGTTTGCCCATGGCCTCCACAGAAGTGAGAAGGTGGCAATTTCTGAGCTTATGGAGCTCCTGAATCTGAAAGGAGAACCTGGAGGAGGAAGTGCTCTTTAGTATACGGTTAATGCATTTCTGTCCTCCCTCATATATAGAATAAAACTAATAACAACCCCATCTCTGTGTGGTTTAGGTAACTAAGGAGATTTAATAGAACCTCAAGTCAGAGGCTTATTTTTTTTCTCCTCCATTCTGTGTCCTCCAATCTCTTAATCTGCAGTTTATGCCAAAATTGTGTCAGTTTACACCAGGTGAAGGTTTGACTCTGAAGTAGATCATGGAAACAATCACAGCACAGGCACTCCTGAGAGTCTGTTACCTGTTTTGAGTTTCCCAGAAAATGCCCCCTTTCCCTGGTTGTCCATGTTCAGGTGAAACCAAAGAGGCACATGCTGAGGCCTCTGGGGGAGGCCAATCCAAATTCATCTAAATGTAATGGGAGATTCATCATTAGCTCGGGTGGACACTGGATGAAAGCAATGAGGGCATATGCAAGTTAGCAATGTCGCTTGTGGAAGTGGGCAGGTAAAATCCAGAATGATTACTCAGAAATTAGCCTGGGTTTTAAAATTGGCTTAAGAATAAACATAAATAAGGGTAGCTAGTCACTGCATTTTATTCCTTTTTAGCCATTTTAAGATTTTAACGGCAGACCTGTAAGTGCTAGTAAATTCCATATGGTGTTTGAGCTAGAGCAAAGTCTCCTTTGTTGTATTCTGTAGGATTTTTCTAGTCAGTTACAGAAACAATTGACAGTATATGAAAAAATTGGCAACTTATGTTTTAGTACACAATTTTAGGGACCAGTTCCAATGTATTCACTCCAAATATCCATTTTAACAGAGGGAGATGATACTCAATGCAAGATACTATTTGCATGTATAATGGCCTTGGACATATTGGTTCCAATGCATTTCTATCAATATGAAAGATCAAGATTTGGCTTCAGCCTGAAACATCCAATTCATCTACACAAACAGTAGAATTTAGGCTTGGGGGAAAAGTTGAGAATTTAGCAGTCTGCCTCTGTAGATTGTTATGCTGTAGGTAGTTTGGAAGCAATGATTTGATTTTTTTCTAGCTGCAGAATAATGTAAACAATCAGTTTATGTAATGTAAATAATCAGTTTATGCTCTCCTTTTAATTGCTATTTAAATGTAATTGAAGACCACGGTTCTTTCCCTTAAATCACTCCAGAAGTGGCCTGTATCCTGGGTGTTTCTAGCACTGAGGTAGAGTTAGCAATATCTTCTAAGACTGAAAAAGATGTAGCAAATTTCACTAGTTTGTACACAGCAAGATGAATCATGCATCAGAGCTAGCAAAATTGTTAATATGCAGTGTGTTATTCTTTGTTTATCCAAATAAGAAGAATGACTTGAAATCAGGTAAACAAATTGCTTTTAAATTTTTTTCAGAACGAGTAACATATCATTCTTGTTGCCAAGCATCTCGAAACTTGAAATACATGTTTAGTGAAATTTTGACAATTTAAGAACATCCGGAAGTATAAATAGATGATATAGTTAATACTGCTATCTGTTTTAACTAAACTGCATACTTCAATTATCTTTAAGCTCTAAACTGTATAAAGTTCTGTTTAAGGCAGAGAAACTGTTGGAATGAATACATTTACTTTAAATAGATGCTCAGTAAATGTTAATGAAAACAGTGAAACTTGAAATGAGGCTGGCACAGGCAAGAGTTAATGCACAGAACTGTATTTTTGGATAAATTTTGTTTAAAGAATGCATGGTTTGATTCCTTTCTGTTTATTCTAACATTCAAACCAAGTGAAACTCCAGGGAATTATTAGAGAGACAAATTAAAACAACAGATGGACTTGCAGTTACGTGCATAAGGACATCTTTTCAAAAAGCCTCCTGACAATTTCAGATATTCCAAGTTATTCTATTTAATTTCAAATGAAGAATCTTTCTTTTTCTGCAGAGCTGTCAATCTCAGGAAGCCCGTAAGAAGATGATTTAAAAACATCATGAAATATATTTTTCCACTTGTCTTTTTTGAAGTACATTGACAATCAGCTTATAAAGTAGGTAGAAAAATGCATTCAATTTTTTAACGGATGCAAAACATGAGCATTCAGATCTTTCAAAGTGAGCAGACTGCAATGCTTATACAGAAATTATTTCTTTACAGTCAAGTACATTGACATGGTCTTTGAAGAGAAAATATCAAATTTTCCAGTGGTCTGTCTACTCTTAGAACTAGAAAAAGTTTTTTGGAGAGTGGGCGTTACTCAATCAGATCAAAACTACCTGAATGTCTGTAACCCAGGCAGCTGGTATAGTGTTGGATTTGCACCCCGACTGCAATGTCGAAAGATAATGAAATAATTTGTGAATTGCAGGGAAACAGAACTGTTATTGCTATGCCCTTTGATTGCTTGGCCTTCTGCCACTTGCTTTCAGCTGTCACTATTAATCATGACAGAAGAACAGAGAGGGAAACAAAATCTTTACCAGCTCCTTCTCAGTAACATGACTTAAAGGGATGTACATGCAAGTTTTGAAGCTTTGAGACAGAGCTGTTTAAATACCATGCAGCTTGTACAAAATAGACAAATTAGAACCACAAGTGCCATAGAATAGCTGTGTGTAGCAGGGGAATATGTTTGGCCACCTCAGTGATGGGCACAGTACAAGGATTTAGACAAATAGATGAGCGGTACTAACAGGTCCGTGAAACTGGCAAAGGGCACGTCAAAGCAGGCACAGATCTCCCATATGAACGGGCTGGATGGGAGCTAGTCAGTGTCTGGAAAATATTTTGTTGCAAGAGTCATTGCCCACGCTAAATGTCCCTCTTTGCTAACAAAGCTACGTCGAAGCTGGCCTGCATTGCGCTGCCGTGGACCATGAAGCAGTGCTTTCAGATTTGTCTGGGTGTCTTCCTGCACCTCTGCCCCCAGGTAAATACTAGCACTATACACTGAGGATTTCCTTAATTAGCCCTTTAAACAGGGGTGGGCTTCACACAAAGTACACCCGTTTCTCTCCAATTTACGTATGGATAAATATACATATGCTGACCTTTAGGATCATGAGTAAATCCAGCAAGTGTAACAGTCCGGCTTTCCTGGTTTTTAATAAATTTCTGGGATGGAAGTTCACAACTTTGTAATTGGGGTTACGGCAATGGAAGTTCAGGTAAATTGGGTCTCTGTGAGTATAAAGGAGTTCCGCCTCTTTGAGCCTGCCCAGAACCACACTGAGAAGCTGGTTCTGGTTCATTAAGAAATGCCACTGCTTCCCTAAGAGGTTTCCATGAAGGCAACAGGTCCTGGGGCTACGGAATTACTGGGGCCATGGGAATGGGGGCAGGAAACAATTTTCTTTTCATCTTTTATTTTATCTTATTTTGCAGTAATGCCTTGTATTCAAATGTGAAGTATGAGTTTGAAAAAGGTTATTTATTAATCAAAATTGTCTTATTAAAACTTACTCGGGTCTAAGTTGGCTTTATAAGTATCCCATTTAAAGTGCTACACTTGGTTACTGAAATCATATCTGTTTCCAAGTTTGACTACTTTGTTTTTCAAAGCAAGTAACTTTTTGAGAAACACAATGAAAAATGAAATAAAACAAAATGTAAATAGAGTGTGAACAAAGCTGTATTTTATTGTTAATAGATGCTCCCTCAATTCATGTTTTAAATGCTTTCTCATGAGGTATTAGTACTCTGTAGCAAGAAACCATGCCAATGTCCTTTAAGAATTAAATCTTAAACGAGACTTCAAAAATTACATTACATACCCAAAAGTTGGTTCCATTTACAACAACACTTAATATTTATAGTCACTTTTAATCTAATGGGCTAGAGCTGTTTTATTTTTATTGTAGATTTTCACAGCCTGGTGGTAGTGTAGCTAATTGAGCTTGCGGTGCTAATGCATTGACCCATTCACAAAATGCTTTTCTGAGATTTATAGCCATCACAATGCAGCAAAAATTTGCTGATTTACTTAAGAAGTTTATAGCACAAGAAAATGTGAAATGATTTGATAGGTGCCTATTATTGCTATCTTTACTTATTCCTTCTCAACAGTGAAGTAACTGATCAATGTACTTCTGCCCAGTTGACTTTTACAGTATGAGCTTAGGAAACCTTATGCTGCAAGCAATACTGGTTTACTTTCCACTTTCTATCATAACAAACAAATGTTTTGAGTCTTCTCTTCTTAAATTCCAATGAAACAGCCTTTTAAAATTCAATATTGCATAATGAAATCAACTTTTTAATGCTTTGGTTATACTTGTATAATCTTATGCCATTTTTCCTCTAGACTGATACCGGTATCATTACAGTTTTATTCGGATTACGATTATATTGAAACAGGAAGATTTGAGCCATGTTATGTCTCATTCAGATTTTTTGTTTCTATGACTATGACATTATGTTATTCTTCCATCATTTAATGAAGTTTGTCCTAAGCTAAGACCAAAGCCTGTAATGAATTCACATCAAGTCGTGGTCTTTAAAAATTACTCAATTGAAAGGCTCCTACAGACTTCAGTAGGTGTTTGCATTGGTCCCTTTGTATCAATATGCTTTCAGAATTAGTCTTTGAATTAAATTTGTTTTGAAGTTGATTGCATGCCCATTCCAGCAATGCTGGAAAAAAAACAAAGCTCATTCTCTCATTACAGCTGCTGGAAGTTTTACTATTAATGGGATCATGATTTGACACCTTGAATATGAAGAAATTTTTGCATGCTTTGATTAGAAGAGCTGCACTGCTTGTGTCTTTTAGGTCAAGCAGAGAGCCTTTTAAGTTTGGTTTGGGTTTTTTTGGGTTTTGTTTTTTTTTTTTTTTTTTTTTTAAGTGTGCCAAATAGCAGATATTTCTTGTCTAGCCTCTCCTGTTTGAGAGAACAGCTTGAGCTTTGTGTTCCAGAGAAATTTTATGTCTTACTGAATTAAAATTTTCTTGAGAAATGATTGACGATCTCCAGTTCTAGGTCTCCTCTGACACAAATAACTGATCAGATCTGTAGGTCAAAGAATAAGAGTCCTATCCTGCTGTTCTACCAAAATAATCAGTAAGTTAGCAGGATGTACTGTATAAAGATACCTAGCAAAATTAGTAAAGCTGGAAAACAGGTGTTTCAGGATAAATGCACACAGACGACTGTGCTTGGGAATGAAGAATTCTGAGACTTCGTTTTCAGGCATGGTGAAATTGTAAGTAGTGATTGCAAAGGCACTCTAGAAACCCTTCTTTTTCTTTGTGCTGGACAAACCAAGGAGAAGGATGGAAGTCTAGGACTCTTTGATCACAGGAGCTCAAAAGCTGCCTGTAAACTTTATTCTGGTGGTTGGGTAGAACTACCTCAACAAGAAAGGGTAACATTTGAACAGAAAGTCATAGGCATATCATTACTGGTAAGGAGGGTATCGGACTGTAACGGTATAGGAGGAAATTCTTGAAGGAAAAGAAGCAAGCAGGGCTTATACCCATTCATCAGCCAGAGTCTGAGACTAGAGTTCTTGAAGTTAGAGAACTTCAATTGTGAGGTACCATCAAGAAACACTGGTGAAAGGATCAAAGCTGGATGTGATTTTGAACTTTGTCTTGGGAGGACTGTAAAGTTCAGTAGTTTTAGTAACAGAGTCTAACTTACCACTGAGGAAGAAAAGAAGAGACAAAGTGTCCAGAGCTCTAAGCAAGGCTTTTCTTTGCAGTGTTGCACCATGATAGGCAGCATGATGCAAGCTCAAAGTTTAGTATTGTATAAAGCGAGGACAATGCATAGCAATCCCATTGAAGTCAGTGATCACACAGTACATATAACACAGTACATGTTCTCCAATTCTGTCTCCTCATTAGAGCATTTCAACTATTTTCCAAGGTGTAAAGATGTACAGAATGAATTGCTGATTTATTTTTAAGACCCTAAAGCAGAGTCAACAAAGTACAAAAATAACTGGATTCAAGCACAGACACTGATAGCTTAAAAAGATTGGTTTTGTAGTCCACATAGAATGCTGCAGCTGCTTGTAAAAAGGATGTGAGGAAAATATTTCTAAATAGGTTGAGAACATTTGGGCTCAGTAGATATTTATTTCTATGAAAAATAAAAGTCTGAGAACAAATGCACAGCAACAGAATAGTCTGTATGCTTTTTTTTTTTAAACCATCTTTTGTGTATAATTTCTCCTGTAAAATATGATGGGTCTTTCTCTGTAGAATGATTATGCCATCTAGATAATAGCTAGAGGTCTTTCCTCCTTTTTCTCTCTGCAGGATCCAAACCACTCTGGAGTCTTACATATCAAGACAGTATCACCTTTGTGGCGCCTGAGCGCGAACTGACTAAGTCTCATTATCTTGCCAAGATATACACAATACTGCTGAAAAGTATATAATAACTTGGGAAACCATTAACAAGAAGTTTATGGTAGTCATAGACTCAGACGTTTCTAGGTCAGTGTAAGATTTCTGCTGTCAAGAGTTCCCAAGCCTCTAGATGATGCTGTAAAGAAAGATTCACTCACTGTACTTGAACACAGAGTGAGAGAGAAAGTGAGAGTACTTTAGCCTATTTCTTTGCTAGCTTGGTTCCTTATCTGTTTTCTGAAAGCTGCTGGAAAGCAACAGAGATTTAGCTGCCAGGTCTAAACTGCAGGGGTGGAATTGGCAGTAGTAAAAGCAAAAAGATTCAGCAAATAAAAGATAATATAGATCGTCTCCTGTTGTGCCTGTTTTCAAATTACTGTGTTTAAATGAACTTCTTGTTCTGCAAGCTGTCTTTAGTCTCTCGCTTGCTGGCCTCCAACGACCTTTCTCTGATTTTCTTTTCCCTTTACAGTCTCATGGCATTGCAAACTTTTATCTGCCTTTCTGATACTTTAAATATGGACAAATTCAGTGCATACTTTTAATCCTATGGGAAGTCTGATCTCAATTTCTAGCTGTTTAGGCAATGAAATACAGCGTAAGCTAATGCTTTGTGTAACGGATGACTATATGATTTTTGGCTTGTGAATATAAATATTTGTACACTAAAATTCTCACTCTGCCTCTTCTTCCTCTGCCTGTGTAATTATTAGTGGCAATAAAAATCCAAATCTCTTGTGTTAGAGGGTGGGACCAATGTTAAGATTACATCTCTCATGTCCTTCATTACTTGTATAAGGATTGTGAAAAATTCCTAGTCAGATTCAACGGGACAAATGTGAGTGATTTTATTTTTCTTTTTTTTTTTTTTTGGTAAATAAACTTGTCCTAACATAAACATACCTCATCTAAATTTTGGTGATGTTCCTTGGGATATTTTTGCTAGACCTCTTTATTGACAGACATTATTAAAAAGAAAAAATCCACTAGTAATGTGTGTTTGAAGGGGGAAATGCTGTGGAGTTTTGATTTTCTTTTTTTTGGGGGGGGGGGGGGGGGGGGGGGGCATTACTTCATGAGTTTTGGGATAGTCTCTGAAGCTTTTTCTGATGTCTCTGGAAGCTGTTGAAGATTTGGAAGAGAGGTATGTTTGAAACTCATGTTCATCTTAAACTTGCTGGGCTAAAATAATGGATGAGGAAGAGCGCGCTATCCTTTGTGACCTCACCAGGGCATTTCCCTGGTCAAACAGCTTCAGTGGTCAGAGTAGCATTGACCACAAGAAAGAAAGATGTATCCAAGACTTCTTGGCTGCTTGCTCTTCAGTGACCAGGGAATGCACAGTAGAGCAGGAGCATTGCTTCAGAATGGGAAGCTGTACTAACAAGTCAGAAGAGAAGGCTACAAATGAAGTATGGTGATCTTGAAATTTTACTGCATTGCCTACAGGTAACACCAACAGAAGGATGGCAGCATGAGGGCTGTAGTCTTGAGGAATGCTTGTTAGCAGCGACAGTGAGAGCCTGGTGAGGCAAATTACCCCAGGCTGATTGTTCCTTTGACATGTGGGATTAAATGGAGGTCAGAAGTCTAGAGCAAGTAATTATTGAAAAGTTGCCTCATGTAGAGCAAAGGACTAAGGGTCAGAAGCCTTGCATGTTAGCTTTTTTGTCACCATGTCACCAGTGAGGATTGTTAGAGGGTCCCTACAGCTAAAGTCCCTTTAACTGAGCCTAGAGTTGTAGCAGCACCTGAGGAACTCATAATGTTTAATGTAATTACACTCATAACACTACCAGACTTATGAGAGCTATAAGCCCAGAGAGTACCTTGCCTGAAATGCTTTAACACCCACAGCAAAATAACAACCTGAATTTAGATTTCCCAAGTCCGATGTCTCTACAAAAATCAGTATTTACTCTCTTTTCCACTTCTGGTTAAACTGCTTGTGCCAGGAATTTGAACTCCACCACTTTATGCTTGTGTAGTAATGAGTTCAAAGTCCAGTCTCAACACAAGTGTTTGGAATATGGGTTGTTCAACTTCCCTTCTTTTTTACTAGAGTGAGATGGACCTAATTAAACTGCCCTATTCATCTGACTGTGAACAACTGTGAGAACTCTTATCTTGTGAAGCAATTTGAAGGCCATGGGTGAAAGGCATATTGTGAATGTTAAATGCAATTTTTTTTATTAGAAACGTATACTTCTACTAGCAGAGAACTTTTTGCAAAGTTGAAAGAGAAAGTAAATCTAAGTATGAAAACCTAGGGATGTGTTCCTTCTCATTTTTAATATAAGCAGCCTTGTATGTTTGAGTAGTTTTGAAACCTACTCTGGTTTTTCATCTTTATTTTTAACGATGTTCTTTCCTTCAGGGACATATATATATTATTCCTTTCACCTCCTCTTTCTTAGTGCTAGTGGATCTCACAATGCTTTTCATTCGTTTCTTTTCCTGTCCCAATGTGAAGTGTGCAGGGAGGTGAAGAGAAGCGCGCTTCTTAGGAACTGATAGTTATATAAAGCTACTCTTAAAAACTAGAAGCAATGCAAATCCTGTAATGTCCCAGGAAAGAACTATAGAGGAAGGAATCTCAGTCCTCTGAGTCTATTATTACTGGTCTGTAGCATCATTGTTATTCAGAAGACAAAGAAGAAAAAGATAAAATCTAGAAATTGCATGGGCAATAGTATTCAGGTGAACTTAATAAGATGACTTTGTTTCCTCCTGATACTTAAGTTTTCCATCAGCTATTTATTTTGTTTGTGCCCATTTTTTTTTTCTTCTCTCATGTAATCATGGAATTCTCTGAAGTAATAAGGAACCATTGCAAGTCCTTCAGCTCCTTACACAGTTCTTTCTAAATATCTCCTTTCAATAGACAAAGAGGTTGGTGCCACTTCTGAAATCTGCGAAGGTGGAACAGGTACTAAGTTCATCAGGTAGCCACTGAAGAAACTGAAAAATGAAACTTTTCCTGCATGGTGAAGTGCTTTCCAGAGTGAGAAATGCTGCTGACCAGCTTTTCAGAGGTGTGGCTTCCCGTTGGAGTTAAGAGCTTCTGAAAGCTCCTAATCGGCAATCAACTAGTTATAGTTTGTCTCCTCTGAAAGACCTCTGTGGCTACAGATACCCCAAGAAAGAACAAACAGTATGGCAGAGTGACACAGAGGTAGACTACCTAGCCTTTATTTGCTGTGATATAGCAGAAACCATTTCATAAGTTTCATTAAGGGTTCGTACTAATTATTTCATTCAGACATATTGTACTTAGGGACTTGTGAAAGATACGGTTTCAAAGGGCCAAATACCTGAGGACAAAATACATATGGCTGAACATAGCCAAGCAACCCAGAACTCATTTTGTTTTGCACTAATCTTGGAATTAATTTAAGAAGAAAACTGTTTCTGCCTAACCTGAGGGTACGCTGAATTCACAGTGAAAGTTGCATCCCCAGCCATTAACGGTTGTCGATTTTCATCTACCCTCTGTAGCTGAAAATTCGGTCTTTTCTGTATGGTAGTGAACTCATTTGCAAGTAACCAATTTCCCTCCCTGCTCCCCCCCCACCCCCCACCATGTCTGTTCTCCCCAGTGGTGGGATAAGCATGTCAGCACGCTGTATTCTCTGCAGTTTGTTAAGGAAATCTCTGCTGGCCAAAAGTACCCTGACTCTTTCGTCTCTTGCGTAGTGTGTGTTCTGTTTTATCCAGATACATATACAGTATCCTGGCTGTAACTTGAATTCTTCAAACTGCTCAGCTGGTGCAGCTAAAAAAACATGCAAGTATACAACAGTATTTGTGACAGTTTTGAGTTAAGTAAGAAAACTGTGGAATGTTTTCTATATTTATGTCTCTTTGAAATGTTTCTTTGCTAATTTATGCCACCCACTGGACAGCTTGGCTCTCTGCCATCTTTCCTGTTGCCCCACACAACTATGTTTGTAAGACTGGATGGTGGAAACTAACAATTTAGTGTTTTCAAGTGTTCAAACTTCTCTCAGGGAAATTATATATTTTTGGGCTATTTCTCTGTGCTTTACCGCATGCACAGCATAGAAGTGTTGCTAGAAGGTGAAGTTTTCCATATTTCATAATGTAATTCCATATTTCTTAGCCATTTTTAAGTTTATTAAAAGGAGTGGCCCTGTGTGGCCCTGACACTCTACATGTGCCTATGACTGGCTCTGACAAGAGACAGTGTAGCAGAAATACTAGGGCTTACATCAGTAGGATCAACGGGCTATAATTATTCCTTTGCCTGTCCTCTACACAACCACGGACGAGACATCTTCTGGGCTCAGTCCTGACAGCTGCCAAGTAACCTGGCTCTGGTCCACCAAAACACTTAAGCACGTACTTATCTTGAAACAGTCATGCTGAACTATGTCTTCAAAGAAAGAGTGCATATTTAAGAGCTTTGTTGATTCAGCACCTAAAGAATAGAGCATCTTTCAAGAGAAAGGCCTCTGTTCCCTTATTTCATCTTCTGTCCTTTGTCCTGTCCTCTTAGAGTGCAAGTGCTTGAGGCAGCAATCATTTCTGATCCTCTCTGAGTGTGTGTATAACATTTAGTGTTTGGGGATTTTTATCTGAATTGAAGCCTTTAATTGTCTTCAGTAGTTGTGACTACAGTTCTGTGAGGAGAAAAAGAGAGTCACTCTGCATTTCTTCTTTTTAATAATGCTTGTTATTATTCTTGACTCTTTCTCTTGCTTTCCTTTACTCTTGTTAAGCATTATGTTTTTGTCAGGCTTTCATATTCTAGGCTGCAAGTCAGAAATTCCCATGTGATATGTTACTATACATATTTTTACTTTTTAATTTTTTAAAAAAGTTTCAGTAAGTAAATGTTGCCAAGTGGAAAAAAAGACATTTTCCCCAAGCCACTGAACTTGACTACTAGGAACATGAGTAACAACGAAGTCAGGAAAGCAAGTATCAATGGATCACCTTAGCTGAGCAAGGTAAGAATTTGATCAGTGTCTGTGTGCTCTACAATGTGATAAAATTAGCAAGTGGACAGGGATTTGCAATAAAATTTCTGAGCCAGACACTTCCAAAATCTGACAGAATTTTAATTTGGACCCAAGCTAGACACCTCAAATAACAGTGCTGTAATTCCGGGCTGCTATTGATCAGGAGTGTTCTTAGCACGTTATATGTATGTAATGAAGTAAAAAGGTGAAAATGTAAACAAATACAGAGGTAACAACATCAAGTCAGCAGGCTGTATTACGGGAAGGCTTGGAATATGAGAGATTTTCTGTAAATGCAATTCAGAATGAGCTAGTTTCAAGGTCCTTGTAAGGTCTAGCAAGAGACATATCTTGCAGATGCACAGCCAGAGAAGCAAAGGCAGAGGCAACACATGATTGCTTCCCAGCTTCCAGGAAGTCTAAGGAAGTTAGAGGCTTGCAGAGTTTCCAGAAGTTTTGGGAAGTGCTTGACAGCCTCTTAAGTATTTTCACATGTCATTTTAGGTAGTAAGTTTGTGGCTGTGGTCGATCAAGGGAGGTGGCATGGATCTTTCTCTTGTAATTACTACTCATCATATATTTTCCTCCTGTGAGTTCCTGATGAACCTGGTACAGTTTAAAAGCAAGATATACTTTTATGAGTATATCAGCCTTGAAAATCGTGTGGCGTTTCAGGTCCTGCAAAGCTTGAGACATTGTTTTGAAAGAGTTGTTCTGGTTGAATTTTCTCTACCTATTGACTTAATGATTTGAAAGTGAATGGGGAAAACCATCTAGTGTATTCAGGATAAAGGAGATGCTTGTTTCCTCTTCAAGTCCTTGAAATAATTTTGTATTTTTACACTACAGTACAGTATTTTACTTGCATCCAATTCTCCCTTCACTGTCTTTTATGCCACTGTTTAAATTTACAATGCGAGATACACCGTGTCCTTTTCCTACATTTTTGTAATATCTGCTCGTCTTTTAGGCACACACTCTGTATTTTGGGCCCTGTATCCATTCTCTTTTTCTATCTCATTGTCCTTGGAATACCTTATTTTCCTCCCAGTTTTCCTAAGGCAACCTGCAAACCTCAGGATGCTGAAATTTTAGCTGAGGTTGGTAACAGGCAATGAAGTCAAAGTTATGCAAACTGAGTTTTATGTTGGTGTTCTTATTGTTGTTCAATTACTTGATTGAGATTTTTGGCCTTTCTTCTCATCACTTCAATTCTTACTTTTCTGTACAGACAATAGCTCCTTGGACAGGGTTTGCCCGTGATCACAGAATGTATCTGTGTAACCTTGAGTATAATGGGATGGGACTACAACTGTTCATTTGGTTTCTATCACATAATCTCATTTTACCTGTGTGTACTCGTCCTTGTTCTCCTTCCAAGCTCCAGAGACCGTCCATGTCTTCCTGACATTTGGCCTCTTTCTCACATCTTAACAATGCTTCTTGTATCCTCTCTTCTTTCCACATGAATCCTCCTCCCTCCCCTCATCTCCATCACCTTCAGAAGAGCCCTTCAGTGTTTGTATTGATTATAGTCAGACTGAGTTTGCATAAGATAGTGGTTATCTAGCCAATGTTCAACAGTTCTGTTAGTCTGAATTATCTCTTTTTTCCTTATCAGTCATATATAAATAGTTTTTCTTTAGAGAAATTTAAGAAGCAAACATGTATCTTTCATTTTTTTAAGGACACTCACTTATTTTAGAAGTTATTGTAAAACGAGGAGCAAAAACTCATGTCCTCTTCCCAGAAGTAGTCGCTGATTGTCCTACTTATCCTTTCTTTTCTACTCTTTTTGCTCCTTCTGCATAGAGCAGATCAGTCTGTCTCCATGATGGCAGTCCCTTGTAGTTTATTTCCTGTGTGTACACCAGCTCGTTACAGACACATTTACAATGCATTTGCCACAATGCACTATGGCTACTCGCTTAAGGCAACAAAAATCAAAACAGCCTGCAGACAGATACAAATCTCAGAGGCTAGTGATAACCCAGAGAACCTGTTGCGGAGAAGCAATGTCCCTTGCTACTAAGCTAGAGGTGTGTGCTCTGTCCAGAAGTGAAAATGTAATTGGGATGGGTGTAATGGTCATACTGAATAATAATATGTTCATTTTGGTATGCAGTTAATCCTCTGCTATAAACGGGCATCTTTTTTTATGAAAGTGTTAGCTGGGACAGGTGAGCATCTTTCACTCTTAAAGGCCACTAGATGTGAAGCATTAAAAGGTGTCTATGCTGTCTCTATAATAATGCACAATGGGATAATGAGGCTAGTTCACAATGAATAAAACCTTGCTCTCCACTATATTAAAATGAATGGTTTTATATGTGATAGCCACACAGAGCCTGATGAATAATTGGCAAATCATGTCACCATTCAAGAGAAGGTCATATCTTACTCTTGTGTCTCAGCTATTTTAACTCCAGCTCTGCTGTCATTTAAAAACTTTGATATTCTCAGTGTTGGCAGCTGGATTTGTCCCATTTAATAGTCTTTCCCCTTACAGTCCATCAATGAGATGCAATCCCAGGTGTAACTTCTCATACAGTGACTTCTCCGTGATGTTCAACTGAAGTAAAGAGAGACTGTAACAAGCATAATGCATCTTTTATTTGGAATGGCTGTATCAGCTCAGCATTAAAAATGTTTGGAGTATTTTGGTTTGGGTTTTTTTTTTGTTTTAAATTACTGTAGCAATTATGTGAGTGTATGCTGTATCATCATATCTTCTCTTTTGTCTTTAGCATTAAATTCACTGTGGTGGGTTGACCCTGGCTGGACGCCGGGTGCCCACCAAAGCCGCTCTGTCACTCCTCACCTCCACCCGCCTAGCTGGACAGGGGAGAGAAAACATAACAAAGGGCTCGTGGGTCGAGATAAGGACAGGGAGAGATCACTCACCAGTTACTGTCACGGGCAAAACAGACTCAACTTGGGGAAAATTAACTTAATTTATTACCAATCAACCAGAGTAGGGTAATGAGAAATAAAACCAAATCTCAAAACACCTACCCTCCCTTCTTCCTGGGCACAGCATCACTCCCGGATTCTCTACCTACCCCCCCCAGCGGCGCAGGGGGACGGGAAATTGGGTTACGGTCAGTTCGCCACACATTGTCTCTGCCGCTCCTTCCTCCTCAGGGGCAGGACTCCTCACATGCTTCCCCTGCTCCAGCGTGGGGTCCCTCCCACGGGAGACAGTTCTCCATGAACTTCTCCAACATGGGTCCTTCCCACAGGCTGCAGTTCTTCACGAACTGCTCCAGCGTAGGTCCCTTCCACGGGCTGCAGTCCTTCAGGCACAGCCTGCTCCAGCATGGGTCCCCCGCAGGGTCACAGGTCCTGCCAGGAGCCTGCTCCAGTGTGGGCTTCCCACGGGGTCACAGCCTCCTTCGGGCACCCCCCTGCTCCAGTGTGGGGTCCTCCCCAGGCTGCAGGTGGAGATCTGCTCCACCGTGGACCTCCCTGGGCTGCAGGAGGACAGCCTGCCTCACCATGGTCTTCCCCACGGGAATCTCTGCTCCGGCGCCTGGAGCACCTCCTCCCCCTCATTCTGCACTGACCTGGGGGTCTGCAGGGTTGTTGCTCTCACATGTTCTCACTCCTCTCTCCAGCTGCAGTTGCGCAGGTTTTTTTCCCTTCCTAAATACATCATCCCAGAGGCTCTACCACTGTCACTGATGGGCTCGGCCTTGGCCAGCAGTGGGTCCGTCTTGGAACCGGCTGGCATTGGCTCTGTTGGACGTAGGGGAAGCTTCTAGCAGCTTCTCAGAGAAGCCACCCCTGTAAACACCACCCCCCCCCCCCCCCCTGCAAAAACCTTGCCACACAAACCCAATATATTCACCTTGATTATTTCTCTCTGACATAAAAATAGATGTGGACAAAGATTTCTCTCATATTAATTGGAAAGATTGCTGTAAGCCTTTGTGGCCATTGGGGACTAACTTCCCAGATATTAGAGAACAAATACTGCTAATAGTCTAGTGCCTAGATATATAAATGCCAGATTTTTTTATTTTAAAATAAAACCCAAAACTGAATTGTTGGGTTTTTTTATCAATACTGAGGACAATGTTAGAGAAACTACTATTAGAAAATTTCCAATTTAGAGAGAATTGATTGCAAGCATTAGTTCTGCAGCAGAATAATTAAAAACAGGTCCATAACTAACGGGGGGAAAGGTGGTTTGTTAGTTTAGATGTGGGGGGTTTTTAAAGAAAAGAAATGGAATTCATAGTTGTAACCTTGATTCTGGAGGTTTTAAATTTAGCTTTTGACCCTTTGATTTAGAAATAAAAGTATCTGAAAATACACCTAAGACTGAGTGCATAGAAATGCAAACTACCACATGTCGTTTGGAAGAGAACGTCCCTTGGCACAATCCCTGCCACCTTTTCAAGTTGGAGGACCAGATATCTGATTGCTGAAAAAAAGTAATATATAAAACTACTTTTCCAGTAGTTGGGGTTTTTAATTAACTGATCATTTTAGGAATGGTATCGTTAGAAAGATAGAATAGCCAAGAAAGTATCTATACTTTAGAAAGTAGTTCCACCTTTCCCCACCTGGTACATTTCTCCAGCTTCAATAGGTTTTATAACACACTTTGACAGACCAATTAGTTGGATAGTGAAGTAATTGGAAAATGAAAGAAAAAGTCACAAAGTTTTAGCCAAAGCTAAAGGGATGTTTTTGTTGATGACAATACCAAGCATTTCTGTGCAGGAGATTCCTTCCAATAGTAAGTCCTGTATCTAGTGTATGCTTGTTTAAAGCCAAAAGTAAATTTAAATGAGGCTGGGAACAGGATGGAAGGTAAAGGAATAAAGACACATAACATGTTGTGTAGCTCTGCAGACATACATTTAAACACTACCTCCATCAAGAGAGTGTCGGATGCAAAAGATATAGGTAGAGTTTCATGATTATTTCAATCATAAATGCATGTTTTATGTTGTTCCTACTTATATAGAATCTTAGATTTTGCAAACTGAAAATTTCCATCCCCTTCAACGCGTGCTTTTTCTCCCTCTCTGCCTAAAGATGTTTGCTTTATTCTTTAGTTTAAATTTAAAAAAAATAAGATGTTTCTGAATAAAAGGAGAGAATTATGCACTTTTCTTATTTTTTTTAAATACTCCCTCCTTCCCTTTTCTCTTGAACAGTTCTATTGCTGGGATTAAAAGCTGAAATTTAGAAAGAAGTAAGTCTTGCTCCAAAGAAAAATTATTTTCATTTATTAGAGTTTTGAAGTCTTGAGAGCATACAGCAGACTGTCCTCCTAGCATTCGTGAAGGCCCAATTGTCTACACCATAAAACGTCTTTAGTTCCCCTGGAGACAGTCGCCTTTAGTGTACACTTTGAGAAAAGCAGCCATGGTTATGTACATAATTAACTGTGGTGTCCTGCTCCCTGTGTAATGTAAGAAGGTAAGGAAATCAAATTAAGGCAAACTGTTATCTCTTTGTGAATAGTGCTACTTGTACAGACTGGTGTGTTCTTAGGACAAGGAAATGTTCCCAAACCGGACCGTGAAAAGCTATTCAATATATTTATAGGCATCCAATTCTGAAAGTCTCATTTACCTCTTCATTAAGATTAGGGTCATTAAGGGAGGTAGATACTCACTTTACTCGAGAGCAGAACATCGAACCTCTCCATTTCCTTTATCTGCTGGATGACTCTGAACTATCCAGGATCACTTACAAAATAATTTAGGAAATGTGAGGTTCATTTGAAAACATGTCCTGGGCTATGTGTTTCCTACCAAGGGGGGTGAGCCAGAGGCAGAACACTAGAACTCCTTCATGATGTTTCTGTAAGCTCCAGCGTTAAGGATTATCTGTTTTTAATACTTACCGTGTGGAAAAGAAATGCTGTGGTAGCTATCAGGCAGTCACATGCTGTTAATTTTTTGCTGAAGATGAGTGCAAACTAAGGCACAAAGGAATTAATTGTCTTGCCTGGCATGTTGTCATATGTTTGTGGCAGAACTTTTTGAGAAAAAATATTCTGATTTATGTTTTTAGTAATAAAACCGTACCTATTTTCACAAAACCTCATTGTGTGCTCTGACAATGGCACTTAAATCCCTGATTCTATTATCAGTAAAATAAAATGGGAAATCTCATTATCTACCATAATGGAGTGGTGCATGAAAATTACTTATAGTCTGTTTCTTTTTAAAATATAGTTTTTACAGAAAATTTTCTACAAGCTGGAATAATAGAAGATTAGCGGTGTAACTGGCATACCCCACGTAACTTAAAAGCAGTGTACTGTGGAAACAGTATAGCCTTGCTTGCACTGGATTGCATGTGAATTGATATGTCCTACTGGACTGAAGACAGATCCACATTGAGCCATCTCACGTGACCCTGCACGCAGGGCACAACATATTTTGCAAATGGATTAACCTGCTTGCAAACGATGGAAGTTGTCTTTAGGCCTGCAGTCACACAGAGCAGAAGGACCAGGGGAAGGAAAAGGAAAATCCTGCCTTGTAAAAGATGTGAGACATGGCTCTATGGCTCTGACCTGTTCTAGGAAGAGTATGCAAGTATAGAAACTCTTGATAAGGCAACACAGATTTTCATTGAGGCAAGACCTGCCAAAGCAATATGACAGTGAGTGCTATCATTAGCTCTGAGCAACAATTTCCTAGCCTCTGGTTTTCAATCACTTGCAACTTTTCTGAAATTTGCACCTTCTTGACTGAAACTTCATTCTTCAGCTCTGCCTGAACATAAATACTTTGCTTCTAGCATTTGAGCAGAAAACAGGCATTTCTTTGTAAGTTGGAGAAAACTGGGAAGGAAAATATACTCTGTAATAAAAAGAGGGTGTTTTAAATGAGAGAAATTACTGAATTTTGAAAGCTGACATTTCTTACAGAAATTACCCTTACTGAAGGGAATAGGAAGGAGATTGGTTTTAATTTGGCCAATTTTAGCAGTTAAAAAATGATTTTTGAGAATCTACCATAGACTCTTCTTTTCTCTCCCTGTTCTCTCTTGAAGTGCACAAACCAACAAGGCTGATCTGTAAGTACATGGGAGTACCACAAGTTTTAACTTTGCCACTAAACTACCCAAGTAATGGGGCCACAGCTGAAACAGGGGTTCCTTTGTCCTTGCTTGTCAACCATCTGATGTTGCATTGTTTCAAGACCATACAAATATTCTCCTTAAGAATATGAGAAGAGCTTGTAATTGAACAACCCATGAGCAGTTTGCTTGGATACAGATGTGATTCCAAGCTCACTCCTGTTCCAAGATGTGTACACGTGGAGAAGAGGCTTCGGAGAGTCTCCTCTCCTCATTTGAATTCTCCACTGTGTGGTCTTCATGTTTGGTTACAGCCCATTTATTTTTGGATCATTTCTGTTATTATTTTGGAAACATTTCAATTAGAGCTAAATTTTGAACTGTACTTCCAATATGAGCTCAGTTTTCATCCTGCTGCTAAGCCCAAACCAAATCTGCCTGATCTTTCACCCTTTTTATTTGACAAATAGACTTGCTGCAATGTTCTTCCTTCTACTCATGGCACCTGACTAGTGGCTGTCTGATTTTACCACTTGTGCTACAGTGAAGTAAACTCTTATCAGCTGATGAGAATTTTACCTTTGATCATAATCTTAGCTGGAGTCTGATCAGGTTAAACTATCATTAGTCTATTTTATAACCTTTCTGGACACATTACAGAGTCTTGTCCTAGTACAGCATCCGTTCGGGTGGGGTATGGTGGGGAGGACATGAAGATTACACTGTGATGCTTTGATCATCCATCATAGAGGTCTAGTCAAATTGGATTACTCTTGAATATGTACTGACCCATGCTATGTATAACACAACTTTTAAAAATATTTTTGAGCAGCATTACTAGACTTCTTGAAGAAATAAAGCTATAATAATACCTGGTTTTTTCTCTAAGGACTCTGAGATTCTCTGGGTTCATTTAAATTGGGAGATAATTTTACCTTCAGGCTTTGCAGTGTTAGTGGCCTATCAGTATAGCTATTGCCCAGCCCAGGTTTAATTGACCCTTCAAACCACTGTAGAACAAAATCAGCCTAACTTGAAACCTGTTCTGCTGAGACATTCCTATTGTACTTTTGCTTTGTTGCCTTTGTTGAAATAATCTTTGAAACAGTTAGTGTCTTAGTCCAGCAGGCATTTTCCCTCCAACTCAAGAAAGAAGGGAGGATTTCTGAAGATAATAACAGAATGTAAAGTACGTAGTTAGAAAGATTGTTTTCCTGCTGTCTTGTTCCCATCTCTGAACAGTTTATTCCTCTGGATACTACTTACACCTTGCAGCATAGTTTGAGTGGAATATCCACTGGTAGATGGTTAGGATTAAAATTCTCATTATCTTTATCTTGCAATGTTCCAGTATTTTCAGCTTTTATACCTGTTTAATCTGTTAAATTCTGACTGGTTTTGATCAAGCTGATGGAAAATCAGACTTAGAATATATTTGGATACAATATATGGATTTGGATAGAGAGTGCCTAGATAGCTTTTTCAAAGTTCAGCTAAGTGACTCTTGACCAGGCTTCTTCAGTGACATCCAGAAATGACTTTTGAAAATTGTAGCCATGTAGCCTTAGCACTTCTCTCCATGTTGTTTCATTCTGTCAGTTTGCCAGCATAAGAAGCACAAAAGCTCTACATTTGCAAGTGTATCAAGATGTATGAATCAGCTGGGTAGGTCATGGCTAAAACCAAAGAAAATGTACCTTTTACAGAATAGCTACATAGGTGAAAATGCCCTAATTAAAACACCGTTACTGTTACCCACTTCATAATTTAGAATTGATCAGATGCCCAGTCATTTTTTATTAGTGGACTATCTCCAAAAAGATGATTTTTACAGACTTTCCAGGGTTCCAAGTTATTGATCTGTTGGGTAGTGGATCAAGCCTGGAATATTTCACAGCCTGTCTCAGAAAACCTTGACCATTCGCATTCACTTGTAGTCCACAGAGCTTTCAGGTACAGGAGCTGAGCACAGTGTGCAGGATCCACATCAGGGCCTGCTTTGCGACTCACAGTGTCTTGTGAGATCTGAGCCTCCATAGTTTTCCAGGGGGGCTACAAAAGGCCTTAAAAAAGCAAAGGAAGTCTGCAGCCCCAGTCGCTCTTCCTTGCCCAGCAGTGTATCTGTGATAGCGTGGTTTGGTGTGTATAGGGCAGTAACATGGATAATCTTCTTCAGTGCCTCATCTTGATATTCTGACCCGTTCTTCATAAAAGACGGTATGACACAACCTGATGCTTTATCGTGGTGCCTCTCCCAGGGTGATATCTGCATCTTTGCTCTGTTCTGATCTCCACCTGTGACGGGTGCACTCATCCGCGACACTACCCACCCACAGCTGACTCTGCACCACATTAGTCTGTAGTTAGAAATGCCATGCTTAGAGTGAATTATGTAACTGATAGCAGCATTGCCTTCCCTGGAGAGTATTAAACATCTTACAGCACTTGTAGGGAAGACTAAGTACTAACCCTGCCGCTTAAAAAAATTGTTTGTTAATATCGAGAGCTCTGCGGCCAGCCTGGGCAGAGCACATTTTCGGGAGGTGGGTTGTGATGTGAGTTCAGGGGCAGGGGAGAGGGGAACTGTTCGTGAGCTCTCTCACATGAGTGCATGCATATATATGTGCGTCTAGCTAAATTAACAGATGAAAGGTGTCTCATTCCACATATGAGTTTAAATGCATGGTCTTTCTTTGCACTGTTGTTTCAGTCCCAACCTGTGTGGAGGGTGAAAGGCTGAGCAGAAGTGCTCACCATAATTTGTAATTGCTGTATAGCTGCACCATTGCCATTATCTAGTGCTTTTTTCAGAGAATCTCAAATATTTTTGTACTGTGGAGTGAAATCTCAACATAGTTTTCATCTTGTTCTCCAGTCTTTGACACCATATTCTTTTGTCAGCATTAAAACCCTGGAACACTGTGCTGGGTTTGGTTTTGAAGTGTTTTGTGTCTTTGTGTGAACAGCTGAGCCTGCCTTTGTACGATGTTACCACCGTCATCACGTTCCCAAGGGAGGCTGGTGAAACATCGAGTGATAGCACGGTGTTTATTTTAGCTGATATTGTCATGAAAGTATGTGTGACTGTTAGTCACTTACTCCACTAAAACGTTGGTGAGGAAGGTATTAGAAAATGTATGAGGAAGTTGGAATTTCGTCTTGAGTTTTTGTGAAGATCCTGAAAAGGAGAGCATCTGCTGCCCTGGTCCAGGGGCAGAGCAGAGGTCCTCTGTCCTGCACAGTGCTCCTGTGCTGCTGAGGAGCTTGGGGGGGCAGAGGTCCTGCCTGTTCATAACCCACCTTGTCTCTTTCCTCCATGATCAACGTAATTAATGGGAGAAAATAAACCAAAAGAAACTAAAACACGACCACACCCACAGAAATCCCTCTCTGTACAAAGTCTAGTGGTAAGGTTGAAAAGGTACGGCTGACTTTAGCAAAGGGAAGGTGTCTGGGGAGGATGTACGTTTTGATGCAAATTTCTGCAGGAAACACTGGATGGGATTTTGCATTCATTTTTAAATGGAAATATCTGTAATGGGTACCTAGGGTGGGTTTGTTTTATTTACAAAGTATTTCTTCCTTGGGACAAAAACACAGCTGAAACCTTGGCACAGAATTGTCTTTCTCCAATAATGACAAAGCAGGCCTCTTGTTTCCAAGGGCTCTTGACCCAATCAGATTAGCAAATTAATGTTGTAGCATTCTCAGGGTGACCTTTTCCTGTGAAATTAACCCATTCTGATGAATCATCAGTGCCCACATTTGACAGATGTCAGCAACTGCCAAGAAAGTCACCACTCCGATGATGGAAAGCTGATCATCTAATGAGTGCACTCACCAACCTGTAAAAGGAACAGCCTTCTGTTTGAGGGATGTAATTTCTTCTGGCTGCCTAGGAGTTGTGGGGATTTTCCTTAAAAAGAAAAAGAAGGGGGGAGGGGGAAGAAGCCTAAGAACGTAAGTACTTTTTTTTTTTTAACTGTTTCACCAATGAGGCAAAAAGAAACACTTATTGAGATGTAATACAGCCTGCAATGTGGGTATTGATTTTACATGTGATGCTGAACGTACCATTAAGCGCAGGTGGGTGGTTGAAAAGGATGGTGCTGCCTCTCGAGCCTTCTGACATACCGGTTGCCGGGTCTGCCACTGATCCATAGCCCTACATCCCGCTGCTGTATGTGGCCCTCTCCTATCGATACCAGTACCTTTCGCTCCCTCTTCCCCCCTCACCCACGCCCTCCTCTGCTTCAGCTCTTGCCTCTGTCAGTAAGAAGAGAGTTAATCTAAAAACAACATAGGGAACAGCGTGAACAGCCACCATGAGAGTCACTTAAACAAATGGATTTGTAAAACTCGATTGTTCTAAGCCTGTCCAAGCCAGGACTACAATTTGAATTAAACATAAGGTGACTCCTTTCACTGAATCAATAAGTGAAATAACATAGCTTGCAACCATGTTTTATTTCCCAGACAAAAATGATTCTTAACAGCTTTCTGAAGGCTATGCTTCAGCCACCTGCTGCTAAAGTTGTTTGCTTTTTCCTAGAAAATTTGATCTTCTGTAGCATTAAAACAGACAAGTATGCAGTCAGCATGCTTGTGCATACTTGGGGCTAGATGTTTCGTGGATGTTTGAGAGACATTTTTAATGAACATTATAACTTTCTACAAACTTCCTTTTAGCAAGTATAAATGACAGGGGTGGAGGGTGGAGAGGTGGAACTGTGGGAATTTTTCTCTCATCCTTACTCAACTTTAGCTGGGCTTTGGAGACAAAGCCGATCCTTCCTGTTATTGAGAAATGTCGGTTCTCTCCTTCGCCATAAACCTCTCCTTTGCTTTTCTAATACTAGTTTTCACTGCGAGATCCTGTTCTTTTGCTGTTCTTCCCTAGTGCATGTGCTCTGGTATTTGGGTTGCTGCGGGGACCTTAAAGCATGTATTTTGCAGTGCTTGTTTCCATTTTGCAAATACACTGAAGCACACTGTAATACCAGTTGATTTTTGCAGCTGGCATATGAATGTATTGTAGTTCCCAACAGGAGAGTGATTGAAGTGCAGACACTGAGAACAGCTGTTTACAGTGAAATCCTGTTTCCCGGTTGGCTTTTTCTGAGGACAGTGGAGTCCCCTAGAAAAATAGATAACCTCCGCTTTTACTTTTCTTCAGACTATTCTCCTTCCTAGAGGTATAAACACTGGACAAAGGTTCCACATTCTCTGTTTCCGCAATGTTCTTCCAGCAAAGCTAACTACGATAAAAATCTCCTCTGCTAAGAGCTTTTCTATTTTCTGCTATTGCTTTTATCCTCTCCAGGTCACCAAGTAGTGTGTTACTTCATGCCTTCCCCTTGGTGTCCTACATCAGCAAAATCATTAGGTACCAAGAGAAGTGATAACCTCCAGTATTAGAGATCATTAGAATTTTATGGGATATACTTTCTGTTCCAATCCTCCCACATATTACAGATCACTACTACTTTTTAGTCTATTTTTCTGCACACTCAATCAATACTTAAGTAATTAACAGGTAAATGAGGGAGGAGCGGATTTTCAGATCCTTTATTTTGAAATGCTCTTTCTAACATGCAGGATGAGGAAGAGAAAACTCATATGAATCGGCATACTCATTGAGTGCTAATTTACACCAGATGAGGATCTCGGGTGCTGTATAGTTTCTGATTTTTAAGGTTGTGTCTTAGAGAACCTCTGCAGCTATGCGTTAAAGCTGTTGTATGGACAGCAGGCAAACTGCGTAAATTAACATGTTGTTGTTGTTAAATCTAAACCATTTTTTTCTGTAGAAGCGCTTAAGGGGAAAGAAAACATCCAAAACCTAGTCCAAATTGAGTCTTTATGACACAACAAAAATAAAAAGTAAAAGCCAGACAAACTGAACATGTTTTTTATTGTTATTAAAAAGAATATGGATCTGGACTGACAGCTTGTAAACTAAGATGCAACTTGATCTGATTTCAAATGGCCAAAATATTGTACTATCCTCAAAACAACCCGTGGAGATCATGATGTTTTGTTAAATGATTCAATACTCAGGGGGAATTATATGTCTTCTTAGTAAAAGGAGATTATGCCTCAGAAGAAAGTTTTGTATTTTCCTGTGGTTACCCTTTGAATTAACTGTTAAAAGCAAAAGAAAACAAGCTCTATCTCAGCAGCTGTGCAGAGGCACATGCTCAGGTGATCTAACCATATTTTGCCCTTCATCCTCGCCGCTGTCTTCTCCTTTTTAAGCTGATAACCCAGTCACTCCAACCTTCCCCCCATTTGCTCTTCTAACCCCACATCTCTCTCTCCAACCTTTGATGTGGTTAACTGAGGACTGACTTGGTTATTTTGGAATAGGTGCAGTTTATCAGAGGTACAACTGTTTTCTTTTTAAACAACAGCCTTTCCACAAGCATCCCTTCCACCCTAGCTACTAGTGGTTTAATCAACAATAAGGGCAATAAAACTCCTCTTTATTTACACTGGACTGATGCTTTCTTGAGTGTAATGAGAGAGACTTTGGCAGGTGAAACTTTACAGATAATTTGTAAAAGCCCAATGGACATTTATTACTCCCCTACCATTAATTATATGTGTTTAGAAAATATGTTAATAGAGGTGGATACATGTATACATGTGACTGTAAAAGTAAATGAACAAGACATAAAACAAAACTGACAGAATGATTCAATAGGAAAAGAATAACCAAAGGAAAGAGGGCTGATCATTTATACATAAAAACCCCACATCAATATGATATTTGGGCTGCCCTGGCAGTGAAGTGAGCCAGGAGCTGCTATTACTTCTCGGCAAATGATACTAGGCATCTCTGCTGGTTCCCAAGCCTACAACTCTGTATACAGAGATTAGACAGGAGGTACTTAAGTAACAAGTACCACCAAGTGAGTGAATAACTGTAGAGTATAACCAAGTGCTTAATTTTTGACAGAAAAACAACATCTCCTTAAACAGCATGTCTGTCATTCTACAGATATAAACACTATATTGCATATATATACACTATACTTTCACTCCCTAAATGATGTTTTGCAAGTATTCTTTAGCAGCCCCTAAACCAAATTGTTTATAAATGTGGCAGTGGAAAAGCTGCATCCATTAACTTTATCTGAAAAATAAAAAGAACCCTGCTGTTAGTTACGGAAGTAAAAAATAGCTGACAGTCATTTCTTGGCTCTTGGTGGCTTTAGTGAGCTATTTGCTGTGATAGAGGGGACTATGCAACCACAAAACCCCTGGAAATTAAAAATAACTCCATAAATAGGTAATATAAAATTACCAATATTCAACCAAACAAACATGGATGCATTTAGCTACAGCCAACATGTAACATTGATTCACTCAGAGAACACCTGGGGGAAAAATTCACAATCCTGTGTGCAAAAGGTAGATGCTCACTCAACAGCTACCTAGTTCATTACCTTGGTGCTTGTTCCCTCGAGAAATGTCAATGTCTTTTAGCTGGGTCCAGATGTAATAGATGCCACAAACTTAAGTGTAAAACTCCTGGGTGAAAGTTAGACTTTTCAATGCGATGCTGGTCCAATCTTAATGCATGTGTGTAAATAAATGTACAGAAATTACAGTATTTTAATCTGTGATTTGTTTGTAGTGGACTCTTTCCATTTTTTTGTCCTCTTCCCCCTTTAAGAATTTTTTCTTTGATTTCAACAGAAGCAGGCTCAGGCCCAAATTTGCTGCATTTCTAACTGCTTTGCTTGGGGAATTTGCAATACTATTTCAACACAATTCTTAGGTTTCACCCAAAGGCTTCAGCTGACATGCCTCCCATGCACAGAAATGTACCACTCCCAGGTGGTGATAGGAAGGAGATCAAGGACAGAAGGACTGTAAAGTTGAAATGGCAAGAGAGGGCAAACTGTAGATATTACTGTAGAAAGTAAGGACAGGGTCAAAACCAATACCTAATATAGGAACACTCAGAACTGAAATTCAAATTGGGAGCCAAATGATTCACCTGTGTTTGCTGGGGTGGAGGCAGAGAAGGGGAGGGAAGCACCATGCTGTGAATCAGATATTATATGATTTTATATTTATAAATATATCAGATATAAAATACTAAGTAGGAAGGTCTTACCCTTTAAGGAAGTTTGAAGCTGAACTTGAACACAAGATTTGGTAGATAATCATAATCTTCCTTAGAGCATAGGTCATGTTAACCAAAAGTTAATTTTTCTCTGACTTCTAATATTTTACTGGCTTTGAAGCTATGAAGGATGGGTAGTGGAGATAAGAGAGAGGAAAATCTCTTACTTTTATATCTAATTTAGAGTTAGAATTGGTTGATATTTTTTGTGTGAAACGTTACTTCATTATTGCTTCAAAATTTCCATGGATACCAAAGCAATCCTTCTAAAATAGAGTACACAGCCCAAAGTGACACACGTTTGGGTCTGATTTTAAAGTTGGTTCTACTTTGCAATCCTAAGTCAGACTTTAAACAACAAAACAAATTATGTGTGTCTTGAGCTGCTTCGTGTTAAGGACAGCAGTACAGACTTAACTTGCCTCATGAGGGAGAGAAGAGTGTGTGTGAAAGTTCCTTTTTGGGGTTCTGATGGCAAATGACAAGGTAATGGGCTGCCTGGTCTTTAACAATAACAGACAACATGCTTTCACATTGTGCAATTGTGTGGATTCGGTGAGATGAGTGTCCAGTATTTGTGCTCAAAACTGTGTTCAGTGCTTGTTGTTCAAAGGAAGAGTTAAGACAAAACTAGGACAAAAGGGACAGCTACTCCCTGGAACATCTGTGGGCAGCATGACCAAAGGACACTTTCTGGGAGATACAAGACGGAAAACCAGATCTTCAGCACGAGCGAGAGGTTTTATTTTTTAACTCTTGCATGATAAAGGATTTCTAACATAAAAGTTCAGAGCTATCAAATATCGAAGACTGCTGCAAAGACTGTTGCATTCCCAGCCCTTTCCATCACCAAGACCATGAGCAGAAGGAGAAGGGGATATAATGCAGAATGAGCATAATTGTGAACTGATCTTGTCTGGAAAAGGTAAAGGACTTGTCAGGAGTCCTCCCTTTTTCCTTTTGAACGTTGTTTCAGGCTGTTTCAGACACAAGAGTTCCTGACTGGTTTTGCCCAAACAATAAATTAGAAATGTCAACTGTTCCCTTCATGCCATCCATCAGATCACATCTCTGTGGTTCGGTGCAGGCAGTTGTTAGTTGTGTCCATGCTGACCTTAAGTTAAATAACTTCCAGACCCGTGCTGGCTTGCACTGTGCCAGTTTGGAGCAGAGACAGCACTTGTGTGTGACTCCCTGTACTGCTCTCGGTGGACATACTCTCCAATCTGAATGATACGTCAGATGTCAAAAACACGAAACAAATTGCTGCTCATCAGAGCATGTAGGAATAGCGAGCAGGCACCATCCGAAAGCATGTAAATCATGGAGAGGCACTTAATGCCATATGGCAGAACTTCAGTTGGGTGGGATCCTCTTATATAAGGGAGCAAGACAAGATTTCAAACAACTTGTGTCCTGCATTTGGGCTTCCTTGTTTTTCTGGCATGTGTCCTTTTTGTTGTCCTCAGCCCTCTCCTTCCAAAGAGAATGAAAGCCCCAGTGTGGTGTTGCTGTTGTCTGTTGGCTTTCCAGGAGCCCTTCTTGTCTCAGTTGTATAGATGAGCCAGTCAAAGAGCAAAAATGCCACCACATGATTTTAATGATTGACAAAGGCACTTCAGTAATGAACCCCAAATGCTCAGGTACATGAGCTAATAAAAAAATGCTTGGATGAAATGTGTTCTTACCAAGCACCTGCAGGGCAATATTTGAATGGCAGATCAGTTCATACATATCATATCATCTTCCTGTGGGGTATCCGCAGTCAGGAGAAGGGGCTAAATTCAAGGAATAGTCTGCAGTAAATAATTTGCTCTTCTGTAGAAGCTTTTCTTCTCCATCCTTTTTTCTCCTAGTTTCTGCTCAGCACTTCTGGGCAGGCTGTTTTCCCAGAGGACTTTGTCGGTTGCCATAGGCTGCTGTGGAGGAATAAAGTTCAGTCACAGTCTCCAGTGTAATGTAGAAAGGGAAAGCATTAATTAAAAAAAGAGGCAACCTAATACTTACAGCCCTGTGAACAGACCCCGAGCAGCGCAGAGCTGATTCTTCTGGTTCATTTCTCCTTCATACTTGGGCATTTATGCTGAGTCAGATAGATGAAACTATGCCTAGAGCAACACTTTTTAACTGCCTTTTTTTTTTAATGTGCTGAACACCTGTCCCCTATCTCTCCCACTGCATTTAAAACAGTACAAGTCTCATAATAACATTTCTGTCTCTTTTTCTGAAGAAATGGATTGAAATCTATTGATATTTAACAGCTCTTTAGTGAGAGATGATAATTGGTTAAATAGAGGTACCTTTAGGGTATTTGGTGGCTTTAAAGTAGTACATTTCAGTCTGGTTCTGCTTGCTTTTGTGATAACAGCTTTCAGGCATTAAACCAGCAGGACATGCTCTGACCCAATATAGTGATCCTCATCGTCCATATAGCAAGAAAGTGGCCAACAGTTTATATTCCAAAAGGAAATGCAAGAAACAGAATCATAGACAACTCAGGAACAACTTGTTCATCAGGAAATTCTCTCCTAACATGTGACATTTTAGTGGTTAGGCTATGTCCTGTGGTATCTCCTCATTAGAGATGCTAATGCAATTGCAAAAGGGTCTCATTAGCCATAGAATCATGTATAGCTTAAAAAAAGTCCCAACCAGTTCTTTGCCTCAATTATTTTTTTTTCAGCAATGAGTTCTCCACTTAACAGATCAAATTGCTGCATTGTTTTCAGTTTCACTGTCAGGTTCTTTTGTCTAAGAAAATAAGGTTTACCTGATTTAATTTCTGTAAGCCATTAGTCATCACATATTACTTTGTTACCTTTGTTCTTTTTAAATATGCCATCTTTGTTCTCCTCTTACAAAAGTTTTTTCAAGCCTTTGGTATCCATGTCCCCACTTCTGAAGTACTTCTCAAGAATTTTCTTGACATAGCAGGTCACCACTGTGCACAGAACAGTGGGGTTTCGGTTTATTGTTCATTTTCTCTGATGTCTGGATCATCTTCCAGAATCACCACCATTCATTTAGAAGTCAACAGTGTACACAAGTGTGTCAAATGCTTTGTCACAATTTGTGTTACCTTGTATTTTATGTGTTGTCATGCTCTCGGTTCACCCAGCTTTATTACATCCCGCTGGAGCGCGATACAGCCGCTCTAGTCTTAATTATCAACTCTGTGGCATCTGCGGGTCTTTGCCACCTTGCAACTCATTTTTAGATCTCTCATGGATAACATGAACAAACCTACCTCACTGTGGGGCTTTGGGTCAGCCACTGACAACTTCTGACACGTTTTAATTTGACCATTATTCCTCCTCTTTAATTTCTGTCTCGCAGCCAGTTTCTATCTAATGACGGGACTTTAGCTCTGGTTTTGTGTTTCCCACTGTACCTGTAAGCCATAGAGAGGTATTAATTCCTTTAATGTCTCCCTGTCTGGCAGCTGATATTCTCTTGTCATATTAGCTATGGGTACCAGGCCACCCACAGCTGTTCCTGACTGCTGCAAGGCCTCTTTCCCAAGGCAGATGCTTCCCCCAAATTCCTAGGTCCCTCTAGAAAAATCATGAGCTACACAGAGTCATAAAAAACACTAACAAGAAGCTGCCCTTCCCAGTTAGGGAGGAAGGCTTCCTTCCAGAGCATCCCAAAATCCACTGAAGAAAGCGGCGTTATATGAGGCAGTCTCATCGCTTAAGGGAGTGCAGTAACATTGCAGTAATATCACCACACAAATAGAGATGTCTCACAGATCCAAACTCTCTCTAAATAAGGGCCATTCATAATTCATTGCTGGCTGGTCTAACAGTAGTGGTCATTATGATGAAGCAGTTTGGGGAAAACCAGAATCATAGGAAGCTCTAGCGACTTGATAAATATTAACAAGTTAGTATCACACAGGGCATAAATCATCTTACACACATGTATAAGCTCTAAAACACTGCCTGTGCCTGCCCTTGGACTTAGCGGCACGGGTAGCTGCGCAGGTCTTAAAGTTTACTTCTAATTCAGGCTGACAAGGGTGATGGAAAGCACTCACCAGAGGGCAGAGTCTGGTTCTTGAACTGTACTTATTACTTAGCATACACTTAATTAATACTTAGTGTTCCTTGAATAATAATGAGTTTTTTAACACTTACAAGCACCCACTGCTCAGGAGCTCTCTGGATCAAGGTTGTGCTGTCTTACAGCCAGAGGATTCTTCTTCTTTGTAGAAGCAATTTTTGACCAGTTTTGCTCTCACACTCCATCTCTAGCAAAGCACTGAGGCTGCAAACAGTGCAGAAAACAAGATCTCCAAGATCTCTAACTGGAAATATTGCTTTCTTTCCTTCACCCTTCCCCACTGGAATTAAAAATTAAAAAAAAGATGACATTCATTTCTACTGATGTAAGTATTTGCAAATCCGTATATTTGTGAAACTTTAATTTCAGGCCTAAGTTGACCTGACATGTCTTTTTAAGGAGCTTGCCCAAGGCCACACAGTGGCTCTGTGTCAGCCAGGATTAGACCTCAGGAATTGTTGCCTTTCAGTCCACTAGACCAAGCCTGCCTCTCACGCTGCCATCGGAGGTCTCCAGGCCAGATCAGTCTGATCAGTTTCTACATGGGGTTGATCTTTAAAAACATGCCTGAGAAACCAAAATAATACTTTTCTGTACCAATAGAGGGCATAACCTTTTTTTTCCTTTTTTTTGTGTGATGGAATTAAATCATACCTGTGCCATACACTTTACTAGAAAACCCCTGAGGCACTTAAAGCTGCAGGGCTGCTGGTCCACTGTGTGTACTCATCACTTCATCCTTACATTTGGACAGGATTGCCTTTTGCCATTTGGCCAGCTCCAGAAGTGATGTGGGTAGCATTCACAGTAGCAAGAAATATGCACAGACTCAGGATAAAATATTGTGAAGTAAATTAAAACTTTAACACTGTTTCTTCATTATCATTTCAGGCATCCCTGGACCACAAAACTTACTACTATCCAGAGAAGATGTTCTGTCCTTTTTCCTTGTCTCAAGGGCTGTGCAAACCAGATGGTGCCTGTGTTCCTGGCTATACCATGCTCCTTAAGGAGCAGTGGAAATCTGTTTCCAGCCAGGGTCCAGCTCCAGAATTTAGCTCTTTCCTCTTCATTCCCCACTTACCCCGGCTTCTCCTGTGCTCCAGGACAGGACACGTTGCATATAGCTTGTCAGCCTGCTCCAGGACTCGTTGACTGACTGCCTGGCGTGTCAGGTGCAGTTTGCAAAAGGGGGGTTTTGCAGCTGTGCTGCAGCTGGCAGCCCACCACCCCCTGAAGCCTTATGCCGGCAGGAATACCAATGCCACGCTGCCTTGTGCTGTGCGTCCATCCCAATCCGAGCACAGGCTTCCCTTGCTCTGACATCCAAGGGATGAGGTTTGGGGATCATCCCATGCAGAGAGATTTGGGATGGCGATGGTATGGCAAACAGAGGTTTTTTTGCAGTAGTTGTGGAAACAAATAGCATTTGGAGCATGAGGAGACTTAAGAGAACAGAGGTTTTGAAACCACTGGCTGAAGGTTTGACGCTAATGCGATTAACAAAGCAAGATAGATTATGTAGACTTCTCTGCGTCTGCTGGGAAACTGCTGCTTATTACAGTTTTTCAAGGCACTTGAAAACCCTCACTGTACAGAGCTGGACTAAGTAGAAGACCATTGCAGCTCCTTTTGTGATGTTACAGGAACTTTGCCAGCCTTCAGATTTTCATGATATACACACAGTAGCTGTGGGAGAACTTCTTACCATCTGTAGGTAATAACAGCAATGTCTTGCACTGTTACAGTGCCTTTCATCTGTGGATATCAAAAGGCTTTCTAAACATTAACTAGTTAAGTGACGCTGTTCCCGTGAGATATGCACTTTTAACTTGGGTGGTTTGGGTGGCTTTTATTAATCTAAGAGCTCTGAAAAGGCTGTCAGCTGCCTTGTTCTTACAAGGCAAAGATAATGATAGATGAGAAGATGTGGTGGTTTGGGAGCCTGTGGACTAGGACAGTTTAGGTAGGGAGGAATACTTTAGTGCCATTTTTATACATTTTGACTGTGTTCTTAAAAATCCTTCATTCGCCTAAAATCTGAGTAGCCATGTAAAAGGAGATAAATATGCATCTAGGAATAGCTGAAAGAAATGCTTTTTGTAGGGGAAGGAGTATAAAAAGACTTGATGTTGACTCAAGGTAAAACAAAAACTAACGAAACTAGTCCCACAGCAAACACAAAACCTTTGATGGCCTATGGTGGTGTTCCAGCAAGCACCTGAAAGTTGAAATTACTTTTGGAGATTTTATCATCTTGCTAATAGATTTACTTTTCACTGAAGGAGGGGAAAAAATTCTTTCTGGCAAAAATGTTCTATTCTTAGATGGGTTGATTATTCATAGTTCTATCTGAGAAACTTTGTGAAATCCCTTTGGCCACTTTAAAGGGAATTACCGTTTTCCCACTGCGGGTATGAGTTTGGGTGCTCCTTGTATTCAGGCAGCCAAGTTGTATCCATCCTCTCTCAGGGTCGAGGTGATGAACCCTCTCTCGTTGCAATTCAGCCTTTGCTGAAGCCAGCCTTTCCAGGAGAAGGAAGGAAAGCCATCACCTCCCAAGAGACTGGGCATCTGGCAGAGCCCAGCCCAGGTCACTCTGAAGTGTCCAGTCTGTACAACCAGGAATGTAACCAGGGCTTACACTCCTGTGGCATAGCTTTTTCCTTTGCTGTGATCTGATGAACTGTTGAAGCAAAGCCCATGCGGCTCCAGCATCAGTAGTGTGGTACTGACTTGCTAAGGTGGATATTTGAAATTCTTCAATGCCCTTGTTTTGCAATGAGCTCTACACACGCAAGAGCTCTTCTACCCAAGTAGAAAATATACTTGGCTCTTAGGCCAAGCAAGATGAAGCTCACAGTGGGATTGCAGCCCTGCTGTGTCTCCTTTATGCAGCTGCCAACCACACTGTAATGGAGGTACCGCGCGATTCTGTGCTGAACTTTGGAAAGGCCAGCACCTTTACAAAGGTAGCCCAGAAGAGAAGGCCAGCCACAGTAACCATCTATCCAAGTGTAACTGTCTGTCAAACTCCTTTGCATTCTTTGGTCAGAGTTTTGGGGGCTTTTTTAAGAGAGCACAAGGCCAATAGTGGACATGGTTTAGGATGATATCATCATATTATCGTGTTTAGGAGACAGTGCAAGATCTAGAAGCAAAGAACTGTGAATATGCATAGAGAGCAGTGTTGGAATTCAGTCACACTCAACAGTAAAATATCCTGATATAAAACCAGGTCGCCTTAATTTGAATCAATAGACTTCCTGTACTTTTAAGCATGCAAAGAATAGCATTGACTTCAGTGGGACAGTTAGAATCCTTAATGTTAAGGATGTGTTAGAATCCACGGGAGGAAGGAGACTAAGTATGTATGTGATCACCTTACTTTCCCCATACCAACACTGCTTTAATGCTGAAAGAAAACAGTGGATGCTACCTAGCCACTGTGTGTCCCTAAGGGAGGAGGAGTTACAAGTCCCATCTTAAAAAAAAAAAAGGTAAAAAATAATCCACTGTACATTTACTGTGTGCAGCCATCAGAAGAACAGCTTTAATATCATATGTGGTGGTTTAACCCCAGCCAGCAGCTAAGCACCACGCAGCCGCTCACTCACTGCCCCCCCACCCAGTGGGATGGGGGAGAGAATTGGGAAAAGAAGTAAAACTCATGGGTTGAGATAAGAATGGTTTAATAAAACAGAAAAGAAGAAACTAATATGATAATGATAACACTAATAAAATGACAACAGTAATAATAAAAGGATGGGAATATATAAATGATGCACAATGCAATTGCTCACCACCCACTGATCAATGCCCAGTTAGTCCCCACGTGGCGATCCCCCCTCCCCAGTTCATATACTGGGCATGATGTCACATGGTATGGAATACACCGTTGGCCAGTTTGGGTCAGCTGCCCTGGCTGTGTCCCCTCCCAACTTCTTGTGCCCCTTCAGCCTTCTTGCTGGCTGGGTATCAGAAGCTGAAAAATCCTTGACACTTTAGACTAAACATTACTTAGTAACAACTGAAAACATCAGTGTGTTATCAACATTCTTCTCATACCTAACTCAAAAACATAGCACTCTACCAGCTACTAGGAAGACAATTAACTCCATCCCAGCTGAAACCAGGACACCATAATAAACACCCAATGCCGCAGCTGAAGTGAACATACATCTTAGCAGAAGTGAGTATATAATTATCAGTTCATTGTTTAATTGTTATCATGGCCCAAGGACTCATAGCTTTTCAGAGAAGACATAGGTGCAGTCAAGGTAAATGCAGGATAAAATGCTTGTGTGTTGAGATTTTCTCACATAAACTTTAAAATCAGTGTTAAATGTGTCTTCAGTGAGTAATGTATGGATCTTCCCTTAAAATACTCTGCACCGAATTGGTAGGTGTTTCTGACTGATCCTGCTGGGGCTGGAAACTCTCTTGTGCCCTCTGGCAGTTGTTCATCTCACAATTGCGGATATTAGCATTGACCCACAGACCCTGCTTGAGTGGCCATGATAACTGGGGACTTTCCAGCAAGAGAGGGCTTACACAGAGTCCTAGTGTTGTTTCTCAGGAGCAAGGAAAAGGCTTTAAGGAGTGCTCTTACCCACTTGCTGTGCTCAGCTGGAGTTGTGCCGAGCTGCTCACCATTACTTTGAAAAGAAGAGAGCAGAGGGTGGCCATCAATCTCAGAAGAGCAGAGCCAGACAGCCACCCTCAACAGCTGGTGCCAGCTTCAGAGGAATTCTGGCTAAATTTCTCTTGAACTCTTTCTTTTGTCTCCTTTCCTCCTCATTTTTTTTTTATTAATTACAGTCCTCAATATCCTACTGATGACAAGAAGATGGGGGTAAGGGGAAGAAATGTTTTACATAGAGAGTTGGTTTTCTATTTATTGTTTGTGTATCCAGATACCTTTAACACACATACAGTGCACGTACAGTTCTTGCTGTAACTGCAACTTAGCTCACTTCTCATGAAAATTTATGGACTCTCCAATCTTTAAAGACAATCCCAACAACAACTTTAAATATGCCAGAAACATCACACTCTTGAAGGAGGAGAGAGAGTCACAACAGATTTCTTTAGTGCTACATTGTGCTTCATCCCAAGTGTTGGCTGGCTTTTATTTTTGAATTTAGAAATGGAAGGAAATGCTTATCATTTGAGTATCAGCTGATAAACTAGTGTACTATAGGGCAAGCCAGTCCTATTTCAACACCGTAAACAGTCATTGATGCTTTTGAAGAATTACAAATGTTGGTGGTTGATGAATATTCAGCTTACCCATTTTCTTCTCTGTGAATTTATTTTGGAAGAAAATGGAAGCCATAATGAGAATAAATCAAGTTTTTCTCCACTCAAAACCTTTCTGCAACAATCTTACCCCACTCCGGATGCACAAAGAAGTTGGGAAAGGATTCCGACTTTTATTTTTGCCCATGAACAAGCCTCAGGTGTTGTAAGGCTCCTCAGCATCAGCTTGCGTGAAGTGCTGAGACCATTGCTCAGGCAAGCACTTGCAGGCAGCGCGTGCCCCGCGCAGGGTGCTGCTGCGACAGGATCCGGGCAGCTGAGCCCTGGCCCAGGTAGGATGCACCTCATGGCTGTAGGGGGATAAGGGTAAATGCTGAAGAGGCTGGGAGGATGGGGAATGCAGAGGGATTGCTTTCTCTGCACGAGTGCGGAGGCTGGCAAGCTGGTAGGGGTGGGAGGATATGGGCAAAGCAGTAGGGTCCTAAGACGTGTATATGAGAGGTTCAGGCGTGTGTGCGGCAGGTCCCAGAGCTGCACAAGTTGTCGGAGGTGGTTTGCAGGCCATGTGGGTGTCTGTCAAGTAGTTCATTGCTGCTGTTTGGGGGTGGGAGGTTTAAAAATGTACTTTCAGAGAAAGTAGATTGGAGGTCAAATACTGACATGCCAGTGACCTTCTGGGGGAGCAGCAAGCTTTCCACAGTGGTATCTATGCTGAGCTCTTCTCCCTCTAGATATTAAAAAAAAAGAAAATAAAAGAAAACCTGCCACATACTTACCCACAAGCCATGATTTTGCTTAATGAGAGCACTATTTGCAGTAGAAACTCACTCTCAGCCACCCTTCTAAGTGCTGCCGTCATTTAGTGTAAATGGTTTCATAACAGCTTGGAACAAAAATGATTTCAAGTCAGAGATGTGTCATTCAGAGCAAATCCAGAGAGAAGTCAAGTGACTATCATATGTAAATCACTTTGAATTTAGCTGACTACAGGATATAATTACCTCCATTTATTGTGTTTATGAACATTTCTTTGTGTGAAAGGTGTTTTTTCAGTTTTTAAAATACTTTTGGTGGACACAGATCGAGATAAATTCCAACAGAGTGGAAGAAATACATCCTTGCACCTGTATCTCCACAGCTAATGTCATTAATTGTATTAAGTAGCTCAACATAATTATGCTCTGTATTCCTACAGTCTGTGTTTAGAGCAAATGCTAACAACAAGATAAAGGGACATTAGTAACACAGATAAATTACAGGGAAGACCTTTCTCGCAGCAGTTTCAACCATCACATTTTCAGCCTGTGTTATATCTAATTGTTAAATAAGGAGCACAGTTTTAGATTAGTGACTGAATAGCCTTCTCTAGCTAAGGTTTACCTTAGGAAAGGGAGGAAAAAATAAGTCTGTTTTCTCACTGCCTCAGTGCTTGCTACTCCTTCTGTCTTCACATCCTTGATGCCTAAAGGGTCTATTTCCCGGTGGAGGAAAACTTTTAGTGTTCCTCACTTTTCACCAATGATGTTATTTCAAAGGTTAGAGGAAGAAAGAAGATTTGCATAAAACAACCCTTAAAGAAGTAATGTAGAAAAGTGACTCACTCCCTTCCTCCAGACTCTCTCGCTATATTCAAATCTGAGGAGAACTCACAATGTGTTTTTCTGGCAGTGCAGCACAACACTTTGACGAGAGGGAAACAGTCTGTTGCAAACAAACATTGAGACAATAAAGCATATGAGCATCTGGCTGTTTCATACAGTCGGTTTCAGGGAACTCTTTCTTTCATCAGCCCTAGGGTCTGCAGCTATACCACCCAAGCATTTCCTATAGCACGTTAGAACTGGACAATACTTGCCCTTGGATACATGCTTGACGTTTGAAAACTAGAAATGTTTCCGTTTTTCAAAAGGCTGGTGTGCTGACTTGGTTTGGGTCTGCTCCAGAGGCTCCACATCTACAAGATGAGCTTTTCTTCCTGGGAATACAAAGATGAACTGCCATGGGGTGTAGCAGTCAAAGGTTTTTGTTCTCCTGACAGGAGGACTCTCAGGGTAGGACACCGTGCCAGCTGTACCAAAGCTGTCCATGTGTGTCTACAGCTGCATTGTTCAGAAACTTCAAGTAAACCAACTCTTCCTAATGAACTTTGCTCTTCATCCAGGGCAGTAGTTGTTGGACTCTATGCTTATTTAATCACACAGACAGTCATTAACATTTTAAATATCTCTGTCAACCAGGAACAGCCAAGAAACCCTGATTTCCAGATTGCCTGTGGGTAGCAGAGAAGCAAGCATATTGATGATTGCCATGTTTCTGGATACATTTATCTCGCTTTCCATCAGAGGAAACATGACCAGAAATCTCTTCTGCCAGAATGTGTCCTTACACCTGTCTCTATCCAGAATATGTCTCACTTCACGCACATGGATTACAAATGAACAAACGCTGTGAGGCCTGGTATTTCAGTAAATGAGGGTGAAGAGAAGCGCTGCCATGCTGTGGCGTCCACAGGCTCCGCTTTCCCGGTTCCCGTTTCTATCAGCCAGCGTGAAGGTTATCATCCAGCTCCTGGGGTCTTCATTAATGCCTTCTGCACTGGGCAGCGGGAGGCAGTGAGGAAGTTAAAGAGTAAATGCTGGCTTTTACGTTTTTGCTACAGAAGATGCAGTTTCTTAGGCTGACACCAGCCCTTTGGAGACAAACACGGGCCAGCACAGAGATACAGCCAGACTATTTTTCTCTTTTTTTTTTTTTAAAGTACCATCTACCCGCCTTGAAAAGCCCTTCTTTAGTGCACTGTGTCTACCTAGAGGTATTTTGCAGACAAGCCAGCGGTTCTCAGTGAGAAGGAAAAACAGCACTGTGCTCTTGCTGCCCCGAAGGTCTCGCTTCACAGATTCATAGCAGAGAGAGGGTGTAGGGTTAAGGAGCAGGGAGGAGAGGGGATACAGAGGACAACAGCCTCTGCCCTACCTGCATGAAAAGATCTGGCTGGGACGGCTCCCGCAGGTGTAGCTGCCGTACGACCCTTACCCACGCCGGCCCTCCTCCTCCTCAGTCAGACGTGGCCGGGGACCAGGCTGCAGACGAGGGGTCTGCTTCCTCGCAGGGGTTTCCAGGTGCCCCCATGCTGTGCCCAGATGTCTGCTCATCATGAGACAAGAAGCACAGGCGTTTGGACTGCGAGCCTGACTTCAAGCCCACGTGGTCCACCCCGGCTAAAGGATGCCCCTTCTCCGGTGGGACCTGGTGCAGTGCTCCCGCTCCCTCTGAGTTGTCTCCACTTCCTTGCCGAGCGGGGAAGAGTCCATGGCAGCGCACGCCAAACTTTCCCGCTGAGCTGAGTTCACATCAAGCTCGTACTCAAGATTTCTGCATTCAATTAGCTCTCAAGCAGTATGATTATCACTCGGGCCTTTTCTGACAAATGGCATTAGTTCACAGGAAAATGCTGCTTAAATAATTTGCTTTTTTTCCTGTTGATGGAGAAAGGGGGCTGAGCCATAACTATCATAGCCCAGAAGGAGATGCCTCTCGCATGCTGGTTTCATGAAATATCCCTCGTGGGAGATGAAGGTGGGCTGCACGGGGCTCTGCAGAGTGCAAGGGACTGTCCTGCCCATGAAAGTTTCCCCAAACTGCTGTAAGAAAACATAAAGGTTAGGCTTTTTTCTTCTCACTCACATCTCTGCTGCTATCCATTTTGTTAAGCTTTTGCATTTATGGTCCTAATTAAGTTAACAAGTGAATTGTGCCATTTATTTGGCACACCATATCTCTTTGTCGTCCACATTCTTCAGTAATAAAGTGGCATTATATAATGATTCTATTTTTCAAGCTTTCAGTCTGGATCAAATAACATATGATATCTTTGAAGTAATTTTTACTGCTGTTCTTAAAACATATGAATACGACAGTTTTCTTGACACACTGGAAACCAGCTCCAATTATTTGCTTTGCTTTGCTTTGGCTTAATTTGATAAGAAGTTTACGTATAATTATATCTCTCCCTTTTGTCTGTCATTTTTCCTGGAGCCCAAGCAGAGCATGCTCCTGCACAAAGCAGGCAATGAAAAGAATGGCATCTCTTGAAAGAGATTTTGCCTGTTGCTTAAAAGCACTGTGTGTTTCCAAACAGAAATATTTTAAGGCAGATTGACTGCTCTGAATAGGTTGGAAGCAGACTTTCATAACCTCAATTATAATGCCTTGATAACAACATTTGTGAGATTAGAAATTGAATTAGCTAGGTAGAGATGTATTTGAAAATAAGCAGAAAACATACAATTCCTTCTGGAAGTATGAACTCTAAAGCTGTTCTATTCATTAAAAACCTACTTGTTGCTGCAAGATTTGTTATATGTTGTGTACATAAATCACATCGATGGGAGAAGAGAGAGCTGTGTGTACCATCTGTAGCCAACTCAAAGCTCTTGCAAAGGAATCTTTCACAACTTTCTGTTGGTTACAAACAACATAATATCATATGAAATATAGATGATTTGAAATCTCCTTGCTCAAGAGACCAGAGGCCGTAGGGTTTTCAGCTGGAAGAGTAAAAAGGGAAGAGCAGTATATACACCTTTGCAAAGGATGGCAGCAGGGTCTTGTGCAGACTGTACGTGGAAGGTGTTGTTCAGGTTTTGTTCAACTCTAGCCCATATGATGGGATTAGCAGAGTTTCATTTCCATTATCCATGCTGTGCTTGGCACTTTACAAATGAAAGTTTGTTTCTACCACCAAAGGATTTACATCTAGGTCAAGACTTTACTAGCCATTAAGTGAGCTTGTGTGAATTAGAGCTGGATTTGCTGATGGTAGCTGCAGGTACAGCTAGGTTGTAACAAGGCTGCGCTTGGAAATTTGTAAAAGGAATAGAATTACAAAGCAGCAGATGGGAACAGAATTTCTATCACCAGCATTTGACATCAGTCTCTGGTCCAAATTGGGGCTGGGTGGAAGAAAGCACAACTGCACTGGGGTCAGTCATTTCGACTACATGCCCAGCTGCTTTGCTCTGTTGGAAAAGCCTACAGCAACTAGAACAAGCTAGTGAATCTGACCTGTTACTTTTAAGTGCTTTGCTTAACGCTCTCACTTTGGGGTTTTGTTTGTTCTTTCTTTTTTTTCTTTTTTTTTTCCTTTTTTTTTTCTTTAATGGTGAATAAATCCCATCTGGCTTGTCAGTTTTCATAGCATGTTTCAGCTTTGTAGTATTTGGCATAGACATGAGTGCGTGTGAACATTAAAGAGTCTATTTCTTATCCAAACCCTTCTTTTCTTTTCGTTTCTAATGATAAATACTGCATGGTAGAGCTAGTAATTTTTTGTGGCTCCATTCTGATCAACAGAACAATTGAATTTCTGAATGGGCTCTCCTTCAGATTGAAGCAGTGTTTTCTCATTGGCAACATTAGGAATTGACCTGAAATAAATGAAAAGTTACATTAGATTATTATTCTCATCAGACTTACCTCTAGTGTCTAAGCATTGATTTTACTGCAAAGAGTAAACCTCAATGCCTTCAGCTGATTAATGTCCCGTTCCCAGTTTGCATGCATGGATAGTATCTACCCAAAGGTCAGAATAGAGAAGTGTGGTGAGCTATGTTTGTACCTCTTCCTCAGCTGTGGGTTTGGCAACAAAGAGAAAGAGATGGAGAAAGAAAGCATGTGAAGATTCATGCCCGGGGAAGGGATTAGAAAGGTCATTTTCAGCTCCGTGATGTGTATGTTTCTTTTAATCAGTTGTGATAACAACCAAAGTACATAGCAGCAAAAATAAGGGCTTGTCTACTTCTGCTTATTCAGCATTCACCCAATTTATCTCATCTCAAAAGACTGGTTTTTATTTTGTGATAGGGCTTTCTGGTGCTGTTGTTTTCTGAGGCAGAGAAGGCACGCACATGGCAAGGGCAACCACAGGGACTGATTGCCAGAAGTATGCTGTGGGGCTAGTAGGAATGAGAAAGAAAGATGGGCAAGAAGTGGAAAAACTGAGGTAAATTGACCTTAAGAGTCTGATATTTCTAGCCACTAATTAGTGAAGGAGGTAATTGGGTAGTTGAAACTTAATTTAGTATAATTACGTAAGTCCATATCTTGGAAATGATGGATGCAGAGAGGGCCACCAGTTTTTCAAATTACTTTAAAAGAACGAACCATGAAGCAATTTCTACAATAGCTAGTTGCTCCTGAAAAAAAAAGAAAGAAAAAAAATCCATTAGGAAACTGTTCCACAGATGCTGCTTCTCCACTTCCAGTGTGGAGGACAGTCATTTCCACAGTGCAATGGGTCCTTCTTGCTCCGCAAGGTTTCCCACACTGCCCGTCAACTCATTTCTCAGTGATGCTGTGGTGCTGCTTGGACACGTCGGCGGAACGTGAACGTACGTTGACCTGGCATCCTGGCCCTGCACCACTGCCTTAGACCACCTGAGAATGAGGCACCGTGCGCGAGCAGAAACCCGTGTCCAAGTGGAAGATGATAGCTGAATGCAATTGATGATTGCCTTGGATTGCTTGATTTTAGGAAGCTTTTAGGTGGTTTAAAGCTTAGGTCTAAGTCCTGCAAGCACTTGCATGTGGTGGGCATCACACCAATCATATCACGGGGTCAAGATCACTGCAGTTTTTAAAATGCCCTAGCAGCGTGTTTCCTCTCAGAGGATTTGTACATAAGAATTATGGAGAGAAGAGAGGCTTATACGGTGTTTAAACTACTGGGAGGTCTGTCTAGCGGCTGACTATATTTCAGCTTGTGGGTAATAGGGTATTAAGGCAGCTTGAGAGATCACTTACCTGTGTCCTACAAAAGAAAACTGGAAAGAAAATTGTGAAACTGCTCTTTGTTTGTCCTCAAATGCCGTACAGGAGTCTCCCATCTTTCAAAACACTTACGCAGTCCATGTGTTGCTGGAAATGCGGTGTATTTTGCCTGTGTTTCACACCGGGACCGGTCCAAGGTCCCTGCCCTGCCGACTCCTTGGAACGCCAGGCTGGGCACAGCTCCGAGGCAGCTGGGGACTGCGGCACCGGGGCTGCCGCAGCAGCGGGGCCATGGAGGGGCACGTGCACGCGCGGGAGGAGAGCCATCCTCCCAGAATGTCAGCTGCTGTCTCTGCACCACTCCTTAGGCAGTGGCTGGCATGACAGATCCAGCTTTTTGGACACCTGACCCTACCTCGACATCCCAGATGCAGCCCTTTGTCCTCTTCTCTCCCTTCCTTTCAGCAGCGGAAGCTTATTTTCGGCCTGGTCCCATCTCCTCGTCATCCCTTTGGCAGTGAAGTTGCATTTGCTTACGTTTCTGAGGAGCTTTGAGCCAGCCCTGTCTGATATGCGTGTATTTTGCGTATTTACAGTATCTTGTTACATTCCTTATGAGTAGTGACATCTCCAGGTCTAATGTATCCAGGATCAATAAATACCATTAAAACCTTTATGCACGTTGTAGCTAAGAGATTGGGAGTGTTTGAATAGGTCTCAAGTTAAGTGAGCGTATAAAGTTGACAAGCTTTCATTTTAAACTATGGTTGTGAAGGCCGGATCTCAAAGATGGCTTAGTCACTCATTCATCTGAAACACCTGTACTTTTACTCGGTGACTTATTTTGATTTATTAAAATAGAAAGCATAAGGCATATTGAATTTTCTTGCTTTAGGCTATTAAAAGTCAACCCTTTTATGTTTGCTTAAAAATCTTGAGGGTGTTTTTGATCACTTTCTCTCTATTTTTTTTTAATCAGCAAAATTCTTAAAATGATTCCCACTTCATTTAATTTTCTTTTCTATTTACCTTGAAACAAACTTCAGTTTTTGATAAATGGTGTTTCAATGCCCATTCAGATAGAGTGAGGTTGAAAGCTAATTCTTAAGGAAATTTTTAAAAATGGGCGATTGACAATATTTTAATCTGAAATTTCATTTGGGGAAAAAAAAAAAAAATTGCTTCCAGAACATTTCAAAACTGTGTGGGAGGAAAATGTGAAGGAGAACTGCAAATAATCACTCTCTGCATGTCCATGAAAGTAGCTGATACCCTTGATAACCAAAACAAATATAGTAGGGAGGTTTCTAGCTTACCACGGTCTGTTTTCCATTTACCTGCTTCAGATGTATTTTACCTCTCCCCTCGGCATGTGATGTTGTTACATTTCAACCCAAACCCACTTTCATCTGCAGATATTCTTTCCACTGCAGCAACTACCAACCCATGTACAGAAAAGGTCTCTACCACCATCCCTTCCAGGCTTTGAAAATATTGTATATCATGTAACATTTTCCCTGCGCATCCCCATCCCTCTATATCCACCCAGTCTGCAAGCAATGACACAGGGTTTTTTGCGGTGAGTACTACTCCTTTTTCCCACAAGCAATTCTAGCATCGAAAGTGAAACATATTGGTGTTTGTTGCAAGCCCAGCTACATCCCAGGATGTGGGAGCACTGTCTTGTTCTCCTCACATATCTGCTCCTACTGCCTGTGAGCATCTAATGAAAGAGAATAGTAAGTTCTACCTTGTCCAAAGAGTCCTGCATGGTGTTGTACAAAAGTTAGCACCTGATCATTCCCAAATGAAGGGATATACGAAACATAGTGAAAATATCTTGAGATGTAGAGTTCAGTAGAAACGCTCATTAATGAAGTCTCAAACATATGCCTCTGTCTCAGCATTGTGCATCTTCATCTCAAAGTTCCTCCTCCAGGTTGACATCTGTACCACTTGCATACAACCTCCCATACCTCCAGTGCCTGTTGCAAGAAAAGAAGTTATTCCGCTTTGTTAAAGACACAGCCCACGGTATGATTCATTAATTTATCATTGTAGCAAATACTTGAAGCCACATCGGCTTTATGGCTACCATAAAGTGTCCCACCTAACACAGAACGAGAGCACCTTGCAGTACCTACCTAATATTGAAGTGATAATTGCACCATTGCACTGTTTTATGAGGCAGTAATCCAGTTCCTGAGCAGATAAACTACAAGGCTGAAGGCTGAGTAGTTTATCTTGATGAGGCAACTATATTATTGCCGAGTAAAACAGCATGATGGTACTAGTGCCACTTTTCTGTGCTTGGGGTAGGGATTTTTTTGTTTTATGGGGTAGTTTGTGGGGTTTTTTAAGTCTTTCAATGTGCCTTTACCCAAGTACCAAAACTAAACTAAAACCTCTATGGATCGGGGTTTAATCTCATTGTGTGTTTAAAGTAGCTCTCAAGGAAAAGATACTTGTAGTCAATACAAGCAACGGAAATGTGTTTGAATGTTGTGTGTAGGTAGGCAGCATTAAAGAATCTAACCTGCAAAGCAACGCGCTGCTGGACTGAACTCCTTTTGCTCTGTTTTTGGTTTGCCTAATTGTGGGTTTATGCCAGGTTCTGATTTTAATATTAAAAAGTGAAACAGCACTAGCTAAGGCTCAGCCTGGGATCAGCTGGTGCAGACAGGCACACTGTGACCAGAGAGGTTGCTCACCACTCTGCACGCCGTGGTGAGTACCTGGGGCTGGTACAGCTCGGGGGCATCTGTGGATCAACTGCAGGAGGCAAAACTGACTGTTCTTATTTGGATCCTCCAGTCTGGCAGCACGTGGGGACGGGTATCGATGATTTCTGCCCCTGCGGAGGCCTGGGCAAAGCCCCCACAGGCTGCCTCGCTGCCTCTCACGTCATAGGGGTAAATCTCAGGTCCCCAGTGGTTGCTCATACCTTCCACAGAAACACACGCCTGTGGGCATTTGTGTGCGTATTCCTCTCGCGGGCAATAACCTTGTGCAGTTTTTTGTTTCAGCAGTTGTGGTGGTTGATGACTTGGTCATCTTTCTTAAGCTGCTGGTTTTGTTACATGAAGCTTCCATGCTGAGCTGTACAAAATCAATAAATAACAAGAAGAGGATATTTCATCTCCTTTTCCTGCAAGCCTCCATTCCTCTTGACATACGCAGGGAATGTTGAAAGGCAAAATTATTTCCAAATCAAATGATAAACAGTGCCCTTTGATAAGTTTTGCTTATATAGGAGATTCTGAAGAGAAAACAAAAATGTCTCTCTCTCTTCCTCATAACTTCTTTCCTCAGGCTTAATAGAAAAAGATAAAATGAAAACCATTACAATGGCATTTGCCAATTTGCAGGCAGAATATATTGCAGGTGAATAGGCATTCACCTTCAGAGATAAAACCGAGTCAGAGAGAAAGAGTCCACATTGCCCTTAGAAGGAATGATCGTTCGCATCGCACTGGATGTTTTTTATGCCAGCCGTTTGTCAGTCAAGCAGCAGACATCTTTTTGCTGCACTCTGGCCCCACAGTTCAAACAAAATGATGCCATAATAGAAGAGGCTGTCCAAGTCATAAGAGTTATTAAATGTCTTTCTTTTGCACCTAAACCTCTTTTCTCCACACAGGATAAATGATATGGTTCCTGTAATATTTATAAAAAAAAGGGGGGGGGGGGGAGAAAGTAGCTGTTGTGTATTACTGAGGGAAAATAGGAAATCACGAGAAAAGGACGACCTCGAAGTAAGGGCCACTCTGTGACACGGTTTACACGGAGGTACAAGAGACCAAAATGCTAGATCCTCCTCTTGTTCCTGTGCCACCTGCAGAAATGCTGGATGGCAGCCTGAGGAGGATCGCAGCCTCCGTGGGTCCCCCGTGTCCCCTGCCCTCCCAGAGAGCTGGACAGGGCTGGAGGTGTGTCTGTGTCTGCTTTACGGTCACCTCTGGTAGCAGTGCGGGCACATGCTGGCCCTTGTTCAGGCATCGTTGCAAGGTCTGCAGTCAGACTGAGGTCCGTTGTTTTCTGTGGACCCAAACTCTCAGAAGTGCCTGTTACACCAGGATGCCCAGCTTGAGGTAAGTTAGAAGGGCTGGCTCTCAGAAGGTGCTGAACACATCTTTCCTTTTGCCCTCTTTACCTGCTTCCCTTTGAACAGAGCCCTTTCGAGGCTCTGAAGTCAAGGACCTCCAATCGCTAATCTGTTTTTAAAGACTGTGGTTGGTCTATAGATATTTCTGAAACACCATCCCTCTTATCTCTGGTCTCCAGCTAGAAATGTAATGCAGCACATAATTGCACAAGTGCCTCAGTAATGGTGCAAATTCAAATTAAATCATGGGATATTTCACACTGCGCACATAACTCCTGATGTCTGTTTTACAGGCTGCACAGTTTAGCAGCATGCTTTTTAAGACGTAGCACTTCAGTAGACATTAAATACAAGAAAAATAAATGTATGGTCTTTGCCACAGTACAAGATTTTTTTCCTTCCAGGGATGACATCAATGTATACCAAAACAGTCTATTTAATTCAGTTTAATTCTTCCTGGCAATAATGTCTAAAAAGCAGTACGAGGAAAGCAACCAAAGAAGCCCTTGGCCAGCTAAGTTATATTCGGATTTTTAGAATAAATATTTACTCTCTTGGACTCAAGCAGGAGAAGAGTATTCACCATTCCCTGAGCCCTCCTCTCTACTGGGCTGCCACAGCTCATATCCTCATTCTTTGTGAGGCACACTGAAAAGCTCTTTCTTCACAGGTCCACTAGCATCTCCTGTTTAAAGGCTGAAGACTGCCCCTCAGCCACTGAGCTTTTAAGGATGAGGTGCTCTGCACTGTGTGCAGCATAAATACCGTGTTGCCTGTATTCTAACTCCCATGGGAACAACAATGACCCAAAACCAGACCGTGACCAGCCAGCTCCTGGCATCTAACCACATGGTCAGCTTTGCTCTATTGGCCTCTCACAACTACAGATCACACTACATTCATGTAGCCAAAAAAGTAATGATAAGAAGCAAAAAAATGAGTGTTTATCCTCCATTAACTTTTGCTTTCCCTCTCCTCTAGTTTTCCACACATGAAGGAGGGGGATAAAAGAACGAATTTCCATTGCACCAGCTCGGTCTACAAAACTGCTTTGGCTTAGAGGCAGAATTGTTCTTGATTCAGCCCAAACAGATTTGGGCAATGACAGGTTTGTGTTTCAGAGCACAGGAATGTTCAGGCATCAGCAGACTGGCTATTTGTTTTGGTTTATTTTTTCACATGACATAATCTCCTTCCAAAGAATGCCTACCATCATCTCGGGTGATGCTATTCCTACGTGTGCTGTTCACAGTAGCATTTTCAGCACTGGCATTTCTATGCTAAGGAAAGCTAAAGGCAGCAAGTTCATTACAGAAGCTCGCTTCAGGCTTTTGGCAAGATGTAGTGAGATGCCAGTTGTTCCCAGTCATTTTCTGTGAACAAGAATATACTGGAGCATTCAACCAAGTAGAGCATACTCAACATCATTTCCTTATGGTACATACACCATATTTTGTCACAAGTGCGATGAAAGAGTTCAGTTGATCATGCAATCTCTTATGAGGTTTTTTCCTAGCACCTTCTAAACCAGTGGTTATTCAAAATGCAAGAAACTTTTGAAGGCTGCCTGCTGCATGTGGTACTCTTGTCTTTTTTCCCCCACCTCCCCATTAAAAGATAGAATAAGAGCAAAACTTGAAAGGTATTCAAACCTACATTACCCATCAGAAAAGGCAGATGATGTACAACCATTTTTTTCTTTTCTATATCTCCCAGCTATATTATTTCTTCTAGCATTTCATCTAGTAGGGTCTTGTATGTTGCGACGGTAATGTATTATTATTTTCCAGGCACTTCTTATATGTCATCCAAGTATTTGGAGGGATAATAAAAAATTGGGTATAAGCACTTATGTTTTAACTACTGTAGCCTTGTCATACCTTAGCCCTATTTGGTTTTATCATGAGACACTTACCCACCTGTTTAGCTTTCTTCCTGCTTTCTCTGACCAGAGCTGGGCATCCATCGAGGAAGGGTATGGTCTGCCCTGACCTCCCTAGAGAGCGAATGGCACTAAGCCTTCATCTATTGCTTCCTCAGAAAGGGATGGAAAGGTCAGGAGAAGTTTGATAAAGGTGGGAAAAGTTGGATAACACCTCTTAGGTGTTAGCCCCGCACACTTGCTACACCAAGACATCCAAGTTGTTCCTGTTGCCACTGCTGACATCCCCGTTCTGCTTTCCCCCTCACTTCCAGCACTTCCAGGTTGTTGCTGCTTCTGGATGGGCTCAGATCTGCTTGCAGCCCATCACTGAGCCATGGTACTCATGAAAGGCAACGATGGTCCATCTATACTGTAACTGAAGATATGAGGGCCTCATATTCCAGTACAGCTGAGCAAGGAGTAGTCCAGCTGGCTCCAGCATAAGTGAAACCAGGGCAATCGAGCCCTGTCACAAGCTGACCCCTGGAGTACGTATCACGATTTTCACTGACAGTCTCCGTAGCCAGTGCTCAGGTCTCTGCTGCCCTAGGTATGTTGTCACTGGCATTCAAACCAAATAGACTGACAATAATTTCGACATGACTGCACATGCTGCAATAGCACCTATAACTACTTACACAAAGGAAAAAGAGAGGCTGGTATGTGCACAGTCTAATTTTAGGCACCCAGCTCAAGTAATGGAGATAATTTAGTCTCCCAGTTGAGGCTAATTCCCCTGTGTCACCTATGTAGCCCACAGGGAGAGGTTCCCCTTGAAGGGTGCTTCTGAGCAGGAAGATCTCACAGCCATCAGGCTAGTGTTGCAGCAGATGCACCGTGTTGTCCCACACCAAGGCAGTATGAGTACCTTCCAGTGGCAATGGGCTTCAGAAGAGGAAGGTATCTCCTTTTCCAGCAGCAGGAGCATCTTTGTAGGCCAGCTGGGCACTCTAAGGACTCCACCGGCACATCAGAAATGCAGAAGGTAATTATTGACCTCAAACATCTTTACATAGTAGGTAGAAGCACGAGTCCTTCCACTGCTCCGCTGTTTGTCATTACTGTTTCTGTCCTAAATAAGCCAGTTTGTTTTCCAACAGTTGGTTTTTTAGCCAAGATACCTTTTTTCTTTCCACACAAAGATGGTGCAGGTCTGTAAACACAGCGCTCAGAGGACTGGACTGGTTTTGTGATTTCTGTTTGTTTATTTTTTTCCCTAGAAACTGCATAATTTGTTTTCTTCTGGTGGTGATGTTTATTTTGTCATGCTCTGATGGATGTTGAGATTGCAGCTTTTTACATATTAGCTAATCAAGATGTTTTAGAGGGGTCATCTTGCCCGCCTTCTTTCTGCCAGCGCCATGTTTGTCTGGAGCTGCATTAAAGGATTTCCATTTCAGTGGCCAACTGGCATCTATGAAGTCTGAGTCATGGGTGGGTGGTGATTTAAACTAGGTGAAAGAAGAATATAATACCTGCAGCCTTTGTCCTGCAGCCTCTCCATTAATGAGCGCAAAATTCATGCTCTGGGTTCTGTAAACCTCATTTAGGTGTGTCAGCAAGAGCCAGAACTATATTAAAGGCCTGAAACTGGAAAAATAATTAAGAAGGTGCCATGCCAATTACTTTTCATCTTCAAACTGCTGCTTACATTTCATTCCCAACAAATGCTGAAAGGTCATCAGTGGGTTTTTTTTCTTTTTTTTTATGAACAGGTTATTTAGATTTCTTCTTTGTGTTCTCAGCACTCCGTGGTGTGGTACAGAAAAAGAGCCCAATATACTAAAAGCCAAACAGCTCATTTCTCATACTAAATGGGAGTCAGACAAGGATAGTCCATTTTTCTTTTTAATCACAGGCAGTATTCATAGCACTTCCTCTATTTTCTGTTTTCTTTCTTATTATCATGGATAATGCAATGGAAATGTAATCATTTTTAATCAGGTTTAATTATATACTTTATTCTCATTCTTTATCTCTCCCACTTGCTAAAAAGGTGAGTTTCTGTTTCATTCTGCTTCCTTTGTTGGAGCACTATAAAGCCATCAAATAACAATATGTGGCTTCCAAAGCTAATGTGCCTGCACAGACACAGGCATCCACCCTAGAAGCCCGTTCCTGACTTCGGCTTCCTCGTTTGGGCTCCTCTTGCCATGAGGATTAATGTCAGGTGTGTCCTGAACCACAGTGAGTCCGTGTGTTCCTGTGTGCCCGTGTGCCCTTGGAGTGATACCGCATCACAAATTCTGAAGCATCTCTCACACCGGTAATAGGTATGCCTTGTACCCATCGTATTCATCTCAGGGGTCTGGTGCTTCAAAGAAGATGCCAGGCTAATTCTCATAAATATTCCTCAGTTTATTAATGCTGAAAGGTGTCCCTCTCATCTTTTGCAATTTAAAGTACTGTTCTGAGGAAAAAGAGTTACAGTCTTGGGTTTAAAAAAGTCACATTGTTAAAAATAAAATGTTCTTACTTATGTTACTATGAAAACCTTAGATTGCTTAGATAATTATAAGAAATAATTTAAATTAATTTTGGGGTTTGGGAGGTTTACTTATTTTTCTTTGCTTTATGCTGGCCAATCAAGGTTAATGAATTTACTACATATTATTCTCTTATGATTTCTAGCTCCAGGTTTCATATCCTGGCAGGGTTTGAATCTTAAGTGCTACAGGCAAGGGTGCAGCGTATTTGTTTATTCCCTTTAATCACCACTGTAATAATAATAAAAAAATCTGTACTGAGATATTTATATTTCATGAAGTCTTGTGTTTAAGTTACAAAAAAATACTGAATACTTGGAGGGGCAGGGAGAGCTTTGTCCCCACTCTTTCTTTAAACTGCCCTGCCTGGGCAATCCTCAGCCAAGGTTCAAGGATTCACAGTGCAGGTCCAGTCTCAAATAAAGTCCTCGCTCCTTTTTACATCCTGTTCTGGCTGCTGGTGTGCAGTGCATCACACTCCTTCCCTCTTTTTATAACCTATCGCCATGCCGGTGACCTTTCCTTTTCTTCTCCGGCTTTCTCAGAAGTGAGCCGCAGGCCAAAAAAATGGGGGAGGATGAAAATGGAAACAGAATTGGCACTTACAGTTTCATCCAGCACATTTTTTCTGTTCATAGGGGAAATCTTTATAACCTTGTCCAACATGTCGACATATTTTTAAACAAATGTTGACAGGGGTGGGCAAACTTCAGCAGGAGTGTTTACTCTGGAGCTCATTTCCTTACTCACTAAGACATCTACGGTTATGATATATGCTAAGAAGGCATTTTCCAGGCTGCAGTAAGATTTTAGACAGTCTGATAACTCGGCCATCATTCTCCCAGTCAAATCTGAGGGAAATATGGGTTTGCTCCTAAGGTTGGTCTCTCCAATAGAGACTAGCTGTGGGCAAGGTCATTTAACAGCACAATGGCCATCATTGCTTTACGAGAGAGCAAAGTTATAACAGACAGGGTGGAGTGAGTCACAGCTATCAAAAGGATAACGTAAAATAAAAGCTTTTAAACAGCTGTAGCACCAAGACAGGAAAAAACTTACACCTTGAACTGCTGTAGCACACATCTACTGGACCTGTTACTCACGGACAGAAGGTCCCCCGCATGCTGTGCCAGGTTATTTTCATTAAGACTGAAGAAATCTAATGAATGTAGAGGCAGCGGAGCTTGTTTGTCAGTGACAGAGATGGTCTCGCTTCAGAGTGGGAGTTTCAACAATATGGGCGTGGTATAAGCCAGAGGTGAAACCCTGACTGTTCAAGATTTGAAGGATATGGGATTTTTGCCTTTGACTTCAATGAAGCCAGGATTTCATGCCAGAAAACTAGTGCATCTAATGTTGTAAAATGTATCAGTTGCATAGCCAAAGAATAGATTTAGCTGACGCAGAATTTGTCATATAGCAGTGCTGTAGCATCTGTCACAGTGCCTGAAGATGAGAAAGTACTAGTAACAACAACAGAAATCGAATCTGTGTCCCTTTCATGACAAATGTCACCTGAGTTAGCTATATGTGTGATTTTGACTGAAAATCTGAAACTGGAAATGGATAATGGAGTTGTTTATTCTTTGGCACTTGGTGAAAAGTGCAGAGGTAACTGCTGTACTTTAAATCAACTGTTGATATTTTTTATATGATTAACAAGGATTTTAAGGTTCATGAGGAATGGCTGAGGCTGTTATCCCTGCGTGGCACTATAAAAAGGATTTTATTTTTAATCCTGTGAAGGGCACTGTGAATTGCTTTGGTGGCTTTGACAAAATAACAGCTGTGGTGACTGACGGTTCTCCAGCTGTGTGTGGGGGGGAGTCAACAGTTTTATTGGTTTACTTAAAAAGAAATATGGACTGAACTTCCTACCTTTTCAATGAATGAGGTACCAAAAAGCCTCATGCAGGAAGGTACTAGCACTGGCAAATGTCATGGAAGTTGTTAAAGTGATTAACCTTGTTAGAGCGAGGAACGGAGCTTTCAACGGCTATCACTCTGTCTCTGACACAAAAGTTGCTGAGAACAGAGTTTGGGGATTGGTTTCTTCAAGTTAGAGTGTAAAAGGAGATATTTTGAGAAATGAGAAATATTTTGTCCTCTGAGAATTAAATGTTAATTTTCATGTTGAAGCCTTCTGGAGTCAATAAACTACCGTCAGACTTTATCAGCACAAATTGTGCAGTATTGTTGGTTTGTGTGACTTAGCATTTGCTTATAAAGTAATTCTTACCTCAGGTTTCTTTTTAATGGAAATATTAAAGTTATTGGAATATACAATGGGCAGAAGAGATTGTCTTCTTCCCAGTTATCAGATATATTTCTGCTAGAACAACAGATGAAAAATGAATTATCCATAGAAATTGTTAATGTAATTTGTTTTTTTTTTTTTCTGCAGCAGGGGTAAAATACTAGCCAGCACATTTTTTCATATATCTGCATGAATTGACACATATGAGTCTGGAATACTCATATGTCAGGAATACTGTAGACCTTATGCAGACAAAATTTTTACTGGATACAGCAGTTCTTGCAGTCAGTCCTGAAAGAGTAAAACATGGTGTGATACCGAACACAACATACATGTTTCCAGAGTCTAGCTTACACTATGAAGTTTGAGTAGGCAACCACTTTGGGATATGGAGTTGCATGCTCCAGCTTGGAGCTGGCTGAAATAAGGCATCACTTTTAGCTGTGGGGATGGAGTAACAGTACAGAGAGTTGCATAATCAACCCCTTATCGTCCACCCCCCAAAATTAGTTACATCCTAAAGGTAGAAGGCAAATGGCAGCAAACCTGGTTAATTGGAACTGCTTCCCAAATGTTCCCCCAAAATTAGAGGAGCTTGCTTCAAAAAAACCTTGCTCATTTTCAAGAAAACCAGTAGGTGGAAGACCTTCCTGTGAATTTTAAACTCAATAAAGTGAAGTAAAAAAGCAAAAATAGACTGATTTGTCTCCTTTTATCTCCTAGGTCCCCAGCAACAACTGTCAATGCAGATGTAGATAACATAATAAAGCAGAAAACTACTGAAGTAATCTTGTCACTGGAGTCCTTCCTACTGTGTTGGAAATAAATGTTTCTGTATTTTATTTGTTGCATGTTTTTTTCTGTCAGCATTTTGGAATGCTAACCATCCTTTTAAATGATTAGTTATAATGGGCCATTGTGGGAAGAAATGGGGAAATGAAACCAAGCCAATATCCTTTCATGTTAAGCCAATTTTATGTCAGTGGTCTTGATCTTTTGTCATCTTAAGAGTCTTATTTTGGTTGCAGGCTATCGCAGTATTACAAAAAGATCATTTGGCTTTCCAGTATAGGTAATTTCTGTTCTAAAGGAATTCCCTCTACCTGGAGGAAATGTTGGTATAAATAAGACCAGACAAGTGATTGTGCCTTTCTTGAGAATTACTGGTGCTATAAATTTTAGCTAATCCCAGACTGAAGGAATCAGCACTCTAAAGCTCCAGGCCTTTAAACACATGAATACCTCTATTGAAAGCAGTGGCACTTTGTGCTTAAAGCTAAGTACCTGCATAAGTCTTTACAAGATCAGGCTCTAAGGCAGAAATGTATTACTGTGGTAGCTCAAACACCTAGTTTGGGATCTATAATGCTGGTATTGTTTGACCCTGTTGCCACACTTGGGTTGTCCTATCTGTTCACTGTAAGACCCCCAAGAAGCACAACACAGCTTTCCCATCTTGCCTCTTGACACTATGGAAGAGGGTATGTGTACTATGTTTAAGTCAACCCTTGTTTGCTGCACATGAAAGGGACACCATACTCATCTCCTCTTTAACCTCAAAACAGGTAGCCTTCCTTGTGTTTATCACTGCAAACCATATACTGAAGGGTTGTGGTTGCTCCCTCAATTCCAGAAAGCTGGTACTTTGCCACACCCTTCTGCTAAAGGCAGCAGTTTATAATCACAATCAAGCAACTCACCTGCTTCTATTCTGTATTATTCCTGATGCAGCAGGTGCTAAGACTGACTGAGAGGTACTGTAGACCTACTGGGAGTAGTATTACTTTTGAGGAAAGCAGCAAAACCCAGTGGCCTGGGATTCTTCATGTTTGTGGTAAGTGCTACAAGTCCATTTGGCTTTTGCTTATTTTTTTTAATAATTGACCTTGTCTTTCTTACATTAGTATGTTTTCTGCTCAATGGGGTAGAGCTCTGGAGTTTGGTTTTTTTTTTTTAATGAGTAGTGTCTCCTGTCTTTTAACTAAAAGTATGTGTGGAAGATCTTGTAAAGGAGGAAAAGGGTGGGTAAAGAGTACTAAGAATACTGAAGTCTTCCTGTCTTGAAGAATTGATGAGAGGGCAGAAAGAACATTTTTCTCAGAATATGATATATGTAACACTAATTCTATATCTGTTTCATGGAGGGATACTGCATTTCAGTGGCTGGTCTGCGTATACGATGGAAGACCCCCTAATATTGTTGTTTGAAAGAGATCCTAGCATGTGCCTGATAAGTCTGGGATGCTTTTCTTGCTAGTGGTTCATCTACCAAACCCTCTGGTGTCTCCATATGAATGAGGGACAGGTAGAGGCTGTTTGTTACCTGCAGCATGTGGATACATTAGACTTTCTCCACAAAAATACCCTGCAGTTACTAGCAAAGTGCTGAGTGTAGAACGGTCTCAGTGAGCTACTACAGCCTGGAAGAGGTAGCTGAAGCCGAAACTGATAACCTTTTCTGCTTGATCTCTTGGGAGTATGAACTGAAGAAGCAGCTGGTTGTCTGTTAAGTGACATGTGGAAACTCTCTCTCTCTCTCTCCCTTCCCTCCCCCCCTTTTTTTTAAATGATTCTGAATGTTTTATTCAATCTAATTATGATTTGTGTAACCTAAATAATGTGCTGTTTTAATATTTCTGCAGTTGGTGGTGTTACCTTTAAGTTACCAAGGTATTTCTACCTTAGAATGCTGTGTTTTTAAAGGCATTCATAGATCATCTCTGAGACCTTGGTAGTAGCATCTGCGTTTTTCTGATGAGTGTGAGACTGGCACCCAGGGCTGTCTAATCCTTTCAAAATGCTCCAATTTAGGAGCAAGCAGCAAAAAAACTGGTGGGAAGTCTGGGTGCAGACTGCTGTGTCTGAGGCTGAATGGATTTAATGGGTGGACTGTTTGGTGGATGAGGAATTGGTTGGATGGTGACATGCAGAGAGTAGTGGTCAATGGCTCGATGTCCAGATGGAGATCAGTGACGAGTGGTGTCCCTCAGGGGTCTGTATTGGGACCAGTATCTTCATCAATGACATAGACAGCGGGATCGAGTGCACCCTCAGCAAGTTTGCAGACAACATTAAGCGGTTGACATGCTGGAGGGAAGGGATGCCATCCAGAGGGACCTGGACAAGCTTGAGAAGCGGGCCCATGTGAACCTCATGAGGTTCAACAAGGCCAAGTGCAAGGTCCTGCACCTGGGTCAGGGCAATCCCTGGTATCAATACAGGCTGCGGGATGAAGGGATTGAGAGCAGCCCTGTGGAGAAGGACTTGGGGGTACTGGTGGGTGAAAAGCCCAACGTGAGCCAGCAATGTGAGCTTGCAGCCCAGAAAGCCAATTGTACCCTGGGCCACAACAAAAGAAGCATGACCAGCAGGTCGAGGGAGGGGATTCTGCCCCTCTGCTCTGCTCTGGTGAGACCCCACCTGGAGTGCTGCGTTCAGCACTGGTATCCTCAGCACAGGAAAAACAGGGACCTGTTGGAGTGGGTCCAGAGGAAGGCCACAAAAATGATCAGAGGGATGAAACACCTCTCTTATGAAGAAAGGCTGAGAGAGTTGGGTTTGTTCAGCCTGGAGAAGAGAAGGCTCTGGGGAGAGCTTATTGTGGCTTTTCAATACTTAAAGTAGGCTTATGAGAAAGACGGGGACAGACTTTTTAGTAGGGCCTGTTAGGATAGGAAAAGGGGTAATGGTTTTAAACTAAAAGAGGCTAGATTCAGACTAGATATAAGGAAGACATTTTTAACAATGAGAGTGGTGAAACACTGGCACAGGTTCTCCAGAGAGGTGGTAGATGCTCCATCCCTGGAAACATTCAAGGTCAGGTTGGACGGGGCTCTGAGCAACCTGATCTAGTTGAAGATGTCCCTGCTTGTTGCAGGGGGGGTTGAACTAGATGACCTTTAAAGGTCCCTTCCAACCCAAACCATTCCATGATTCTATGACTTGGAGGGAGAAAACCTTTCTGCAAAGATGAACACAGTCATTGTAGGACTGAGAAGGAAGCTCGGGTAGCGGGCAGGGGCTTTTGGGTAGCAGGGTTTCTTGGAAGCAGTGGCTTGGGGTAGGGGGCCCTGAGGACAAGCTGTAATGGGCAGTTCAACAACTAGCTGTGATTTCAGTTGATGCTTTGACCTGACTAGACTCAGGAGTCTGTGGCACAGTCATGCTGATTGCAGCCTCTCAGCAGAAAAATTGCAAAATAACTAGGGATGTTAGCTGCTTCTAAACACCCAGCCTGAGTCTCATAAGTGGGCTGAAATCTTCCAAAAGTCCTGAGCATTCAAGCTCTGAAAACTGGGATTCAATTTTTAGTATATCAATTTGGCTCTTCAGTTTGTGGTGTGGGTTCCCCCCCACCTTTTTTTTTTTTTTTTTTCTTTCCCTAAAAAAGGAAAAGCTTTTGAAACCTTAGCCTTTAATCTTAGTAACTTCTGAAATATCTTCTATGTGAAGAGAGGAGATAAATTATTATGGACTCATTTGAGGATTTACAGTACTTTAACTGTTTGCTGGCTGACCCACAGCATTTGTCTTGAAATACAGGGGCTGGTGCAGATCTCTTTCACGGAGCAGGTGTCACATTCCTGTCTGGAGCGACCAAACTCTGTGCAGGGTGGGCATATGCTTTGTCTGTGCATTAGAATATCTGGATTTATGACTGCTGATGCCTTCAATCCTTTTGCATGTCCATTTTGTGCAAATACTTGAATTGTTTGACTTACTAGTAGTGCTGTACATAAGAAATTAATTTCAGAACTGGAAGTGCTTTTTTAGGGTGGCTTAAATCAGTATACAACAAAATAATTTGTGGCCTTGCCTCTTACTTGTTACATGTTGTTTTTCCTTAATTTTCACCCTGGCCTTCCTTTCCTTCCCTCCATCCAGTGCCCCCCTGTGCTTACTCAGAGCAAGAGCTCTGTTCAAGTACTGTATTTTAATATTTCTCTCTTCTCTGGGAAAGAAATCAATGATGGGGAAAAGTACAGCAGCAGGGAACTGACCTGGCTGTACTTCAAACCAGTGATGTCCATGATAAGAATCTGTTGAACTGTGTTTTAATCTAGCTAAAGAACATAAGTATAACTGTAAAAATGATAGATTTGTTTAATTATAATGTGTCCCGCTAGACTCAATCTTATCCAGAGTGCTTAGGCAGGATGAAAGCACCTTATGAAGGATGCATACTACAATATCCAAGTGCGTAAATCTTCATATTAATCACTTCCATAATGCAGTGGCAATACATACATGCAAATATTTGGTTAGAATTTTAAATTGTTACAGTAAAACTAGCTCCTGTGAGCAGAATTCCTAAAATCCTAAAGCCTCTAAAATGGAGGTGATGGACACAGAGAAGTGCATGTGCTAGAATAGCTGTTAGTGTATGGGTTGTGTTAATCTTTTGGGACATATAAATCCATCCGTGGTCAATGTCCTGCAACGCTGATGGATGTGGAACTGCTTAACTGCTGCACTTGTCTCTCTACAAATTTCTGCATAAGCAACTGAGATCCTGCTGCTAAAGCAGGCAGTAAGTTTGTGGCAGGATCAGGTTCAGCCCCTTGCTTGGAGTCAGGCAAGGACATCAAGCTGGTGGTTTTGCTTCTATAGCTTTGGTGTAAAAATCCACCTGCAGAGTGAGAAACCTTTCTGACACCCTCGTGGTCCCTTCTGTGGTAGGTTACTCCTTGTTGGAAGCCTGATCCAAAGGAAATGTCTTCTTCACCCTCCTCCCTCCTCAGCAAATCAGTATTTTCTAATGATGGAAGAATTCAGGTGACATCAAGCACCTCTCTGGTGCTGAATCAAAAGCAGCAGTGTTAAAATAGATATTTTGGGTAAATTCTAACATGGTATATGTCATAACTGGGATGGATAAGACACAGATTTCAATGACCTAAATCTCCTGCCTTCATTTATCCAGAAACATAGATATTAATACATAAGGTTGTTGAAAGATGTAAATTCATGTTATTTTGGGGGTGTGGTGCTTTCAGAGGCTATAGAGGAAGGCACAAGGGTTTTCCTATGCAGATTTAGGACTTGCAAACAACCCAGTCTATATGATTCTCACAGCTACAATGGGGCCCAAGGGATATGGTACAATGCTCTTGTTTCTGTGTCTCCAAACAGAGCTGCCAAATGTCTGGAAATCCTAAATGTGATAGCTGTGCAGGCAGTCACCAGTTTGATGGCTGGTCCATGCAGTCAGTGAAGTTGCTGCCTTCAACATGCTGTGGCCTGTGAGGAGGAAGCCTCCATGTTACACTCTGCAGAGGTTATTTTGCTACCCCTTCAGGAAAGGAGCCACATACTTTTTCACGGGATTGTTGGTAGGCGAAGTTAAACCCTGAAGCTGCGACTTGGCGTAACTCTTTCATCTGACAGATAGGAATGCTGCACTGTCAAGTTCACAGTTGTAAATGACACTTCATTGTTGATGGAGGCAAAACTTATATTTCACCTCACCAATTTTCTAGTGTCTCTTGGTGAATGACACCAACATGATCTTCTGAAGATTGAAAAAGTGTTAACAGTTACCACAATGAATTGGGGCTTGTCTGTTTTCTGCGCACTTTACATCGCATCCCTGTGTTTCGCTGTTTCGCTTGGGGTGGCAGGTCTTCCCCCCCCCCCCCCCCCCCCCCAGAATAAAACCTAGGTTGAGTCAATTCAAATTATTGGATTCTGGTTCTGTGGATTCTATTCACATTCTGCATTAAGAACATAACACAACAAAAAAAAGGAAAAAAAAGAAAAAATCAATCTTCACACAAAGGCACTTGTTGCTGGATGCTGTCTTTGCTTCACCCACTTTCCAGCTGTGTGAAAGGAATTAATGAGGCACATATCACAAGCTGATGTTTGTAGTTGTTCAAGGGCTTTTTTCTTTTGCTTAACTCAACTAAATAAGGACCATTAAATCTCTGCTAATTTCTTAATATTAAAACTGCACTTAAAAGTATTTTCTCATTAATCTGCGACAAACCATAAAATGTAATATTTTCACCATGACTATGGTGAAAATGTCCATGAAACTTGTCAGCTTTGTCTTGGGCATATACAGTGTTGTAATAATGGATGTTATGCTCCTAAAATACTTCTGTTTTCTATTTAATTTGCATGCATGAATTATTATACCAATTTTGGTTATCAGTAAATTACTAGGTTTTTTATGGGAGTGACGCACACCGGAGCTGAGGCCCTCTGTATCCTGTGACCTAAAAGTCATTCTGCCAGAGATGCTTAACTGTTTTTGAACCACCTCATTTTTAAGTGTGAATGACCTTTATAAAAGGCGCTGAAATGACAGTGCTGAAGAATGGAGCCCTATTAATCTTTCGAGGCGACTTTAGCATAGGCAAGAGATAGCGAAAGTACAGCAAGCTCGCGTAGCAGTGCGATGGCAGAACGTGCAAACGTATCACTGGCAGAATGTGCAAAAGGCAAATATCAGCTGGGCAGGAGGTTTGGCTGTGGGTTTAGCTAAAAGTGATGTTTTGTGTGAAGTCAAAATACATAAAGTATTTTCCAGACCAGCAGCAGACAGCTCTAACTGGGGGTGCAAGGTTTTGAGTACTGTTCCCAACATACTGATGCATATGGTCCTTAAATCTTTTCTCTTTTTGAGCTCCTGAAATGCTCTGAATTCACTCGTTTCAAGGTAGAAAATCAGATCAACCCACAGATGCCACATCAGTTTGAGTTTTTGGCAGGCAGAGAATTGCATCTCCCTTTCAGGTCTTTGTGGCTTGGATACCATCAACGTGGCAGAAACATTGCTGTTCTGAAGGGGCCATGCTAGCTGGTATCTCCAGTTTGAGATCTGCGTCTCTGGGGGAGAAAGTGCATGGTGTAGGCATCATCAAGCCTAGACTTTGAAGTAATTGGTGGGAAACTGAAAGTGCTAAAAGAAGTTGTCCTTTATCATGAAGATCTCTGGTCACTGGAAAACACAGACATCCGCAAAGAAATTCACAGTGCTGGGCGTGGCGTTCTCGCATCCTGTCTCTTCCCACTATTTAAATGTTTGTTGCACTGAAGTGTACTAAAGTCTGGTGCTTCATGCTGGGGGTTTTTTTGATACCCCTGGAGTCAGCTTGCTAGACTTTGATGGGCTGTAGGAAGCTGCCTGTTTTCTAGCTGAACAATGGAGGTTTAGAAGGATGAAGATCAACCTTGACAGGCAAATGTTTGGATTTGATATCTGACATAGAGAAGTAATCCAAAAAGGGTGGAGAAAATAAGTGCTGAGATAAAACATAACTGAAAAAAGTTACAACAGTGTAGGCTTATAAAGGACAGGTTGACTGAGCTGGAAATTTGAGAAGAAATGTTTTTCTTCCTCCCTCTAGTTCTTGTACCTTCATGACCCAGGAAGTAACAAAGTCCTTTGGTGATAATGCTTTTAGTTTAAAACCTCTGGCCAAAGAAGTTGTATGGATTTAGATTAACTGTAGGGCTCACTAGGGGAAGTGGACTCTGCCTGTTGCCACTAACTTGCATCCAGGCAGGTTTAGCCAGTGCTGACGTTACGTAGGACCTGAGTACCTTTGAAGCACTCCCTTCCAAGAGTCCCTCACTGCTGGCACTTTATACACAGACATACATTTATTTTTCTACAGGTATTTATTTAGATTGGCTTCTACGTAACATTGAGAAGATCATGTAGTCTTTCATACCTACATTTCCTTCCCCTCCCACCCTGTTTTAAAATTACAATTATAATACCATTGCAATGTTATTTATCTAGTGCTTTTTGCACTCCTCAAAAGGAATTTTGATATGTAGAGTACACTTTGCCCGCTTCCAGCTGTTTTTCTGCTGAGTACCAGTGTTGCTATATACTTCTGTTTCATGGGTTAAGAGACCAGCTTTCATTTCTAAAAAGGCAATGCCTTCTGGTTTCATATGTGTGGTGCGTGTAGGTGGGATATACAGTGGAGAACTCTGATGCATGGGGGAAACTTGGACCATTTGGTAATGTTGAAATTGCTGTAAGAAGAGCTCTCATGTTTAGCCTTGTTGTGTTTCCTCCTTCTGTGTTCATTTTCTTGTTTAAATATTTTATTCCACTTCGAGTTGAAACAGCAGGATAGGAAGTACCTTGAGGGAGAAGAAAAAGTATCACTTTGTTTTATGGTTCATTGTTCTGCAGGGGGAACTTGAAAATACAAAGTAGTACACCACCCATGAACTGAAAGCCTACAAAGCTATGTTAGATTTTTGTTGCTTGTTTCCATTTAGAAGGGGAGGTTGAAAATTATTCATTAAACAGAAAGCAGAAGAGAACTATGACAAATGTATGATGTCTTGGGTACTCTCAGAAGTAGATTTGGCATTCTCTGCTGAAGAAGATGATATGTTATTGGACAAGACTAATAAATTTGTCTTAAGCTTTTTTTGACAGTCTTTGGCTCTCTGACAGTATATATGCAATGCTTAACCTGCAGAAGTCATATCTAGTAATGTCCTAGCTGCTCCTTAAAGACTGAAGGAAGAGAACTGGTGCAAGTCTAGGCCAGAATGCATCATCTGTAGTAAGGTGCCTATCTCAAAAAAAAAAAAAAAAAATTGGAAGGTTCTGGTGCTTAATGATTGGAACAGATCCATGGGTGACATGCTTCCCAAATGTTGTGCATTAAAAGTAATGCAAGACCCCCTTCATTTAGGATTAAATATTTCTATATGGTAGGTACTTTTTCTATGGTTCTGACAGTTGTACTTCATCCACTCCTTTGTCTTCTTTGTTTATATAATCAAAGACAATCACTGCTCTAATATATGTTGAAATGTGCTAAAAATCTATTCTTCCCTTTTTTTGCATAATTCTGAGCAAAAATCCATCATCATAAAACTTCAACCAGAAAGCTAAGTGTCAGGTCTTCTAAATTTCCCAGAGGAAAATACATTTATCCTGAACAAATCCTTATTTTTCACATACCTCTTGAATGTATTACACAAATTGAAGATGTACACAAACTCAAACTAGTAAAAAAAAAAAAAAAAAAAAAAAACAAAAAACAAAGAATCCTAACAAACACAAATTTCAATAACCCAGTTATTTCTAAATTTCCTTTGGCTGTGAATTAAAACGACTGTTTTATTTCCTTAAGCCTTGGTTGCAGTGAGATTAAACAACAAATGTTGAATTGAGCTGTAGAGTAGTGCTGGAAGCAGAGTCTCTGTCCTGGGAAACCCTTTCAGGATTTTCAAAAATGTTTTCTTAAGTTCCTCACAGAGAGAGGAGAAATGTTGCTTGTATCTTCTCCTCCTTATCCTTGCCCCCAGCTATACCAATAGCAGGGTAATCAAAGCACATACTTGGAGTGCAGGAAACAACAAGCCATTTAAACAAAGCAGGCCATCCGGATTTTGGTGGCAAATCAACCCCTCTGCTGCCAAACTCCCCCCCGACCCCTAACCTTTTGTCTTATCTCTCCCCCAGGTAGCTTTGTTATTGTCTTAGCAACAGAATCACAGAATCATTGAACATCTCAAGTTGGAAGGGACCCATAAGGATTATCAAGTCCACCTCCCTGCTTCTTGCAGAACTACCTAAAACTAAACCATATGACTAAGAGCATCGTTCAGACACTCCTTGAACTCTGACAGACTTGGTGCCGTGACCACTTCCCTGGGGATCCTGTTCCAGTGACCAACCACCCGCTCAGTGAAGAACCTCTTCCTAATGTCTGACCTGAACTTCCCCGACGCAGTTTCGCTCCAATTCCTCGTGTCCTGTCGCTGGTCACCAGAGAGAGGAGATCAGCAGCTCCCCCTCCGCTGCCCCCCTTGAGGAAGCTGTAGGCTGTGATGAGGTCACCCCTCAGCCTTCTCTTCTCCAAGCTGAACAAACCAAGTGACCTCAGCCGCTCCTTGTAAGTCTTGCCCTCGAGACCTTTCACCCTCTTGGTCGCTCTCGTCTGGACACACTCCATAGTTTGATGTCCTTTTTATATTGAGGCACCCCAAACTGCACACAGTACTGGAGGGGGGGCCTCAGCAGTGCCGTGTAGAGTGGGACAATCACCTCCCTTGCCTGGCTAGCTATGCTGTGCTCGATGCACCCCAGGGCACGGTTGGCCCTTTTGGCTGCCAGGGCACGCTGTTGACTCATATTCAGCTTGCCACCAACCCAGACCCCCAGATCTCTTTCCGTGGGGCTGCTCTCCAGCCTCTTGTCCCCCAATTTGTACGTATAAACAGGATTACCCCATCCCAGGTGAAGAATCCAGCACTTGCTTTTGTTAGATTTCATACAGTTGGTGATTGCCCAGCTCTCTAGTCTATCCAGATCTCTCTGTAAGGTCTCTCTACCCTCGAGGGAGTCCACAGCTGCTTCTAGCTTAGTATCATTGGCAAACTTACTTAATGTGCATTCGATTCCTGCATCCAGATCATCTATAAAAACATTAAAGAGCACTGGCCCTAAAATTGAGCCCTGGAGAACCCCACTGGTGACTGGCCACCAGCCTGATGTAACCCCATTCACTATAACTCTTTGAGCCAGACCCATCAGCCAATTGTTCACCCAATGTATTATGAACTTGTCTAGCTGCATGCTGGACATTTTGTCCAGAAGTATTCTGTGAGAGTATCAAAAGCTTTGCTCAAATCCAAAAAACCCACGTCTACTGGCTTCCCTTGGTCAGCTAGATGAGTGACCTTGTCATAAAAGGAAATTAAGTTAGTTAAGCAGGACTTTCCCCTCATGAGCCCATGCTGGCTATGACCGTTGAAGTTCATTTCTTTTGTATAAACAGAACCTAGTGTTTCATTGAATAGGTTCTGCCTGAGGGTTTTAGACCTGATGCTTTGACTTGAGCACTTAGTTTTGCAGGATAGAGGCAAGGTCTACCTTTAGGGGCACTGAGAAAGGTGCTTATCACAGTTGTTTACCTTTGAAGTCTCTTTGCTTTCTTTTTCTTCTCTATTCAGATGATTAGGCACTTGATAAACAGTTTGGAAGAAATATTTAATCCGGATTTGCCGGTGGATATAAGGAATTAATATCTGGCATGGATGTTCAGCACTTCTGTGGAATTTGTGAAATCAGAGGCTAAGCATTTTTTGTTTAGTTGGGTAACGTAGACACTATTGTGCAGTAATCAAGAAACAAACCTTTTCCTATCAACAGTGTTTACATAGGGGATATTGGTCTGTTTCTTTGTAATGTTCATCAGTCAACGGAGGTCTTAGCTAACTTAATTTTTCATATTTCTTCACACAAGTACATCCATACCTATTTCTCTTTTCCATGTTCCATGAAGTCTCCCATCACTAGAAATAAAATTCTTCCAAGTAATGGTTATCGCAACGTGAGTTAACAAATCTGGTCTGTAGGCACACCCTAGAGTATCATAACCTCAGCTGAGGTTTTGTGGCTCACGATGGCCTGAGGTGTGATGTTTCATTATGGCCAAACATGAAAGTTATGGTTTACTTTAAGACCTTTGTTACTGGGGGCAGTGACTGAATTTGTTCAAAATTAGTCTTCCAGCAGTATTTTCCCCCAAGCTATTTAGCCGTTTGGACTGGTACATGCATTGAGGATATAACGATTGCCATCACTTTTGCAAAATATTATATAAAGGCATATAAACAACTCAGTTTCTTTGGCCTAGTTTTAGGGACTTACTCTGCATGTGTGCGCACTGAAATTAAATAGAATAAAATTTAAAAGTTTGGGGTTGGGTTTTTTTTTTGACAGTGCCTTGGTTGAAGTAGGCAAGAAATTGGGAGCTTTCTAGACAGTCATCAATCAATGACCTAGTAAAATTGTTTTAAGGGTAGAGAGGCTAGGAGAACGTTGTTACGACACCATGTTATAACGGCATGAAGATCTTCCACTTGGACACCTGACTTCTCAAGCTTTTTTTTGCAGGGGGGTCCTAGACAAATCATCTGTTCTATTTTGCATTGAGTAAGTCTGTGAGATCTTGCTAATGTATTGATCCTTAGCTCCAGTCTCATGTTGGACTTTTCTTGCCATCTACATTTCACATTCATTTGGGGGGCAGGAAAAAAAACAAAAAAAAAAAACAAAAAACACACACACACACACACACCCCCCAACAATAAAATAAAACAACTGAAATCATCTTTCTATCAAGGTCACCTAATAAGCCTCCTCAGGCTGTTGCTTCAACAGTGTAGGGACTACCTGTTCTTTCTACAGTTCTTCAGCTGTACGATCAGGCCCGAGACGTACCTGAGCATCTGTAGCATGAAGTTCAGACAATATAGGTTTTCTACTCCAAAACAGACAATTTTACCTCTTTCTAATGAGAAAACACAAACCATTTTTCTCTTTTACTTTCAACCAAAGCATTCCAGTGCCCCTGCTTTCCCCCGTGTTCTATTACTGAAGAGTCGCTGTGATTCATACTTGCCGAGTGCCTGGGTGTGAAATGTGTTCAGCTGATTTGTGTCAATATAAACAATGCTAGGGCCGCATAATAAAATGTGACCCTCACTGTAACCATTTTGTCGGTCCTCGTATAACTGCAGGCCGGGAGAAAACAGATGATATGTATATAGTTCTTTTTTGCCAGCCCAAAACCGGTTTTGTTGTTAACTGCGCAGTGTTAAACAAGAGATCCTAGGGGAGAACTGAGGCATTTATCACAGTATTAAGTGAGGTTACGAATGGGGTGATCTTTAGTATGTATGAATAGAGGGTGTATTGAAGTGGCAGTATGTGAGCAATTTGTTATGTGCATTTGTTGGGGGGGGGAGGTGTCTGTTGCGAACTTGCTTGGGTTTTGATGGCCACAGCTGGTGCTGTGCAGGGTGTCGCCCGTTGCACAGGTTGTCTGCTGTCATGCCCCAGCAGTGAGGAGCTTGGTTGGAGATACATTGTATAGAAGACCCCTCGGCCAATGAGGAGAGTTCGAGAAGTTTCTAGGAGAACTACTGCACCTGCACAACCAGGAGGTGGAGAGTCTTTTGGAAGGATACGCCTAGTATGAATATGTAACTAATGTTAGACTATAAAAGAAGCTGTGTTGTTTTTCACAGTGTGCGTCTCGGTAGAGCAGAGACTCCCGACACACCCAGTGCTGTTTGCTTGCCTTTATTCATTTAATAAATTATAAACTTTGATTGGAATCCTGTTTGGGACTAAATTCATTTATCACATGGGTAAATGGAGCTTTTTAGGGATGCAAACTTTTTTAAGGACTATACTACTGTTCGTCTGCAAGTTGCAAAGATAATGTAATATCCAAAAGTATTAGATTTTCTAATATACAAGCTCCAAAATAACGGAGCATGTCCTTTAAGTCTTTGATGTTTGTGCTACAAAGCCAGTTCTTGGTATGACAAAATAAATGTAACTTAGTCATGCTTTTAATCCAGGAACGCTTCATCGTGTTGAGTGAGAGAGGCTTTAGCAGAAAAAGAGCTGATATGTTCAGTGCTCAGCTGAGCCATTTAATGCATGTTCTCCAAAGTTTGTCAGTATGGATTTACTTGCACTAAAAGCCCCATACACAAATGATCAGGTACAAAATATTAGATGGATGGAAAAAAAACCCGAACCAACCAATATGCAACTTGCAGTTTATTTTTTGCTACAAGAGCTGTCTGGGAAAGATCTGGAATATCAGTCAGGTATAATAGCTGCTCTAGATGGTAGGTGAAAGCACAAATCAGACAGTTTTTTGTTTAAATCCCTTTTACCCCATGCATAACAACCTGAATTATAAAAGCTTCTGTCCTAAATAGAGTAACCATTTTGAAATGAACTGGACTGGGGAGAGGTTGCAAGCAGACATATGCTTCAGGCAACACTTGACAGTGGATGCAAAGTATGCAGATTCGTAGAAGTTCTATCATACAAAAATATGCTTTCCTCACCCCCAAATTCTCTTTCCCCTCTCTTTGGAATTTTCTTCTGCAAAACACAAGAGTTACAAAGCTCTACCCGTACACATACCCATGTGCCCTTAAGGGAGGAGTGCATTTCACTCAGTTACCAGTCACTTTTCAAGATATATCATCTTACCAGCATTAACTCAGAGAAAATCGAAGCTGCAGAAGGTGGCTTTCACAGGAAGATGGGCGAAAGGTGCTCTCCTCTTTGATTACAGAGCTTGCACTCTGAGCTCATAGAGGATGATATCAGGGGGCATCTTGTTCACCAGCCTCAGTCCAAGACCCATGTGCACACTAACTTAGGAGGAAACATAATTAAAGTCATCTCAATGGTGCAGTAGAAGTTAGAATATCCACCACCCTGTGTATTTAACTTCAGTCTGTCCCTTTACAGACAAACAAAGCTGGTTCTGCTGGTGAGGCATCTGACAAGTCTAGGATGGAGACAAACCTCTTGGTGGCCAATAAATCTCACACTCATCACGTGCAATTATGACTCTACCATTGCAAAGGAAGTGATGCTGTTTTCAATTTCTCTTGTGTGTTCCCATAAATAGCAGTGTTTATCATGTTTTTACAAACGGACAGATTCTTGTTTGATATACTATATATTCTGGTCTGTGTGAGCATGTGTGAAAATTGGTGAGCTTGGTTTTTCAGTGAATTACACTGGCTTTCTTTGTATAGAATTGCAACTTAGTGAATCTTTTATTTCCATAAAAGAAACTGAATTCTCCATTACTATACTGTACATGTCCCTCGGATATTGGAAAAATTGAGACATGTCAGTTAAATACAGCAGACAAAATAATATGCACATCAATCAGTGACTGGAAAGAGTGTCCAAAATGTTATTTATTGCAAGTTTTCATCAAATATGCATTATTCTAATGATCGACACATTACAAAGACAGACACTTTGGAGAAAAATGATACGGAAGAAGACTAAAAAAGATTGCAGTCTACTTGGTGGGGAAATGTGGTTTAATTTAAAAATCATATAATTGTTGTGGAAGGAGCCATATAAATCAAATGTGTCAATGTTGACAAGACTTTTATCAGGCATTCTAGTCCTCTATAGTCTCCCAAATATCACCCAATGAGTATATATAATAAAGTCAATTTCCAAGCTGTTGCAGTAAGAATAATGGTATAAGTTTTCCTTTCTCTTTTATTAGTGGGAAAGTTTTTCCCTATTTATTTGAATGACATTGGTATGAATAGGGAAAAGTGCATAAATAGAAAGAAACGATCCACTGTGCCTATAAACTTACATACAGTACACTGCCCTTGGCATAGCCACAGTTCTTAAAGTCGATACAAAAATTCAGTCCAGATTCTTGTCCTCCCTAGTTCAATGATCAACTGAGTGGAAGAGTTGCTGATTTTTTTATTTCTGCCGCCCCCCACCCCGCTACTGGCATGAACAGGTAACAAACAGCTTCCATGGAAAATGACCACAGGTAATAGTGCAAAAAAAACCTCTCAGCATCCCTTCCCACCCCCATGTCCCCATCTCTCACAAGCACACACATGCACACTCTACCCATTGATTCTATTTTTCTCCCCTATTTTTCAGTAAGTTCTATGTGTTAATTAGTAATTGTGCATGTGGCTAGCTCTCGTGTTCAGTTTTTCATAAATGAAGCTTTATGTACACTGCAGTTCTTGTAAAATCCTCACGAATCAATGAGGTTTTAGAAGGAGGAGGCTGTATTTTAAGACTGAGTGTCTCTGTGGGCCAGTTAAGGACCAGTGTCAGTAAGTTTGAAAGGGAAGACAGTAGCTTAAGGAATATTCAGGTACTGCCTAAAAACTGAGTTTACGGAAGAGGAAGGAAGCCTGAGGACTTTATTAGCAGCAGCAGTTTCTAACAACAGGGTGACTTAATTTTACAGAGCAACTTGCCAATAAAATGAACTGGCTTTTTTTTTTTTTTTTTTTTTTTTTTTAAAAAACTAAGAATTGCATTCTAAAGACCCAGACACTACCTTGTAGACAGCATTTTTCAAGAACTGTCACAAAACAAAGCAGTATTATTGGGGAGAAGATGGAGAAGAAAGAAGAGAAACTTGTGGCAAATAGGACTTGCATCAGCGTGACAACCAACTCTTCTTGGAGTTTAACTTTTAAATAGAGGGCTTGTGTGCCAGTTCCCTAAAATTAAAAATGGATCCAGAGGAAATGACTTCCCAGAGAACAAGCCAGCCACTTTGGACAGACTGGACACAAGCCATCCACACAGCTGCCTGTGGCTCCAGCCAATTGCTGGTCTGCATGCTGCTGCGGAGTCCTGTATCTTCCGTAGAGCAGCGAGCATATGGGCCTTTCCACAGCTGACTCAAACACAGGAGGAGGAAAAAGTGGCAGCAAAACGCTGGGGTTTGCTTTGTTTAATTACGGTGGATGGGAGAACTTTAAATGACAGGTAAATATGTTTAAGATGTGTATGAATAAAAGCAAGAGGAGATTTTCCCAGGAAGGTGGGTAAACCTCCTCAGCTCTGTAGCACGGAAACATATTTTGCACGAGGCTGGCTGATTTTATTGAATGAACATTTCAGAATGGCTTCTATTCCTGCCCTCTGAGTAAACTCTAAACCGCATAAACACGCTGCAGCAATCTGTGCCGGGCCAGCAGGAAAAGGTAGCATTCATTTTTCTTCTACTCTTACCCTTCCTGAAGCTGTCCAGAACTAGGAAAACAAAACCCCAGTGATACTTTCGTTGCTGGTCAAAAATAAAGGTTATTGTCGTGGACAGAGAAGGAAGAAGAGCTTTACAAGCCTGGCATGGAGACTATACTGTGCAGCTGTTTCTGGTACACGTTATAAACAGAGCTGCTTACCATAGATCGGTCTAATATTGGTTGAAATTAGTGTGCGATCTTTCCTTTCTCTCCTGTGGTCTGGAGAGAAAGAGTACTGCAAGATCTATGAAAGCTATGATTTATACTGCTGTATGTGCAGGAAGAGGAGGAACTACATAAATGGCAAGAGTATTTGAGTTACCTGCCCTTCTTCCAGGGGAAACAGTTTGAATGGATGATATAATTCCAAAATGTTGCATTATGGATGCGTTTTGAGACATCCATTGCAGCTTGATAAAAACTGTGTTGAAAATATATGTTGCCCTTTAAAGGGGAAAAAAAAAAAGTAAACATGGATGTGTCTTCTTATAATGAAAACTAGTTCCAGATGGGGCTAAGCCCCATTTTTCAATTTTTTTATTACTGTTTAGTTTTAATACTAAAGTTTCTGTAGAAATATGCAGTCATCTCTATTGATCACTAAAACATAAGAGAATGTGTTCTCTATTCTTCTCACAGTAATGCCAAACAACAGAGTTGACTTGCATAATAGTGTTTAAATATAGATTCTTCTAGAGGGGAAGAAAGACAGTAACTGAGTTTTCAGCTGTTTATATTATACCTAGTTCAGGCAGAAACTTGAACATTCAGGCCAATCCTTTTTGTTTTGAATGATGCCTTGAACCCCCACCATCTACTTATAGAATATAGATATTGGTGGGTTTTTTTTTTTTTTTTTCAAAACCTGTTCTTTTTCTTTCTTGTTTTACAAATTTCACCTGTATGGAAAGAATGCAAAGACCGGAGGATTTCTTTTCCCTTTTTTGTCAATGAGCTATTTGCAAACTGTTCTTGTAAAGCCCACATCCTAATCAAAGACGCAACCTACCCCAGATTTCTAGAGATGCAAGCACAGAAGAGTTAATAAGTCAGTGGGGGTAAAATAACAGAATGTTAGATCCACAAATATGATCACAATACTGCAATCTTGTTATAAATGTATTTTTATAATGCGGGAGCTCTGCATTAGCATATGGCATCTACATATTTCTTTAAAATTCCTCATTTCTGCCTCCAAAGCAGACAAATCAGAAAGCAGTTCTTCATAGTCTGGAGTAAGATTATGATCTTTTTATTCAAGTAAGCTTTTCATCTTAAAGTAGAATTAGTGTATGATCCACGTAGAGGATTTTACTCAATGTAAAGGAATTGTAACACATGTAATTCTGTATGTATATGACTAATGAGTTAGGCTTGGTTTGTAATCTAGAAATGAGGTTTGATGCAGGAATCGGTTCTCACTTTACATACGTTTTTCCCCCTATCTCTGCACAATAATCCCAAATGTCTAACACCAGCCTCCTCTCTAGCCCTCTTGGTGTGGTTGTTTAAAAATAGAGAGCCACTGTGACAGCTAGTATTTTTTGTCAGTGGGAGTCCTCCTGTTGACCCCAATAAGTATGGGTTTAGCCATATTTCTCCATGGGCGCAGGGCACACAGCAGCAGGCTAGGTGGGAAATGGCTTCAGGGCAGTCTTGGCATGCACACAGAGGACAGGAGCTTGCGAGGCTGCTGAACTCCGTGTTTCCAGCCTGGCACGTGCAGTTGGAAGAAGAGGTTTGGGCAGGGGGTTTGAGGAGCAGCTGCAAGGTAGCAAAATGGAATAGAGCCAAGGGCTTGAATTTTATATCTACAAGAGCTGCTAGAGCTGAGGGCAAAGTCAGACTGAGGCTTTGTCTTCAGTGCCAGAAAAAAAGAGGGGAAGAAATAGTGTGTACTTTTCCCAAGATAACAAGTTTGTATTAGCTATCCAGCTGTAAAATCCTACACAGACAAGACCTCCATAGTTTCTACCGTGAGTTCAGTGCAAAATTATATACCCTTTCCTTCCAGGTTCATCTTGCTTAGATTATGTCACAGGACAAAAACCTGCCATTGAAAGGACAGGGGGTTTTGCGGTGGGTTTTTTTCCCCTTGAAGGAAGGACACAGTCTCACTACCCCTGAAAGAAGTGCCACAGATGGTTTCCATCTCTTTTTGGGCTGCCAATGTAATAATAAGATCAATTAAGTGGGCAACTTTATCCTCCTGCCTTACTATGCTGTTTTCTGTTCTTCTACTTTCTACTATTTTTTTCCTACCTATAGCTGCTATCAAAATCTTCCTGAATTTCTTTCAACTGAACAACCAATGTAATGTTTTCATTATTTCTTGCTGGCCTGTTTTTCAGCCCTCCCCTTCCTCAAAAAAAAATCTGACTAGTGACCTGTCTAGCAAGAAGTGTCTGTCTTCTTTTGGGGGAAAAAATAAGTGAGATCTACCCTTGCCCAGTCTAGTGGTAAGACAAACATTCATGCACAAACATTATAGCTGTAGACAGAAAAGGCTTTAAAATTGTATGAATACACTGCAGGCTACCTCAGTACAGTGGAAGATGGTCTCTGTAGGGCCTTTTCTAAAACTTCACCTATTCTAAATTTTTGCTTTCTCAAGCCATGGAATTTCCACCATTTTCTCTGGGAAATAACTCCTATCTTAATGGACCCTGCTCCTTTTCCTACTTAAATGTAGCCTTTTTGACTGTATCTCAGTACTATTAATTTACGTCCTTTTCCTGTCTTAATCATTCCCATTTGCTTCCTATTATTGCAATCCAGGAAACACAGAGGTTAAGGAGCTGTGAGCTCATTACAGCATCTTAGTTAATTTGAATTGTGCCCAATTTTCAAATCTTATCTTCTAATTACTGGTGGATGGCTTTAGAAGCAGAAACTCTGATTTCTGGAATAACTGGCACAAGATAGGCTCGGTCTGGGAAGGCTAAAACCTTTGAAAAAGTTATGCTGTAAGCTTCAGTGAAGTGCCCTAAATCCAAACCCACATTAGCAAATTTGGGTCAGAAGTACTCTAAGCATAGTTTATTCATGTTAAGAAATAGATATTAAAATCCTCTGAATTATCCTGGCTGCTTTCTACAAAGGCCCCGAATTCAAAATGCTATTATGGGAGCGTGTGCCAATTCCGTCCTTAATTAACCCATTAAGCCTTGTCCTGCCATCAATGGATTATATAAATATAACCAAGAGCAAACCTACCCTGCTGACAAGAGGAAGTCTTGCTACTATTACTCCACTCGTGTTCTGGTTTGGTGTTTCCACAGCCATTGCTCTCTTCTGGAAGACGAGCACTTCCTATGTTTATGACTTTGGGCTGGATCCTAAAGTAGTGAAAACTGTCATAAAGTCTGCTGATTCCAGTTGAGTTACAACCCTGATTTATAGGCAGCTCTGATTTATAGGCTATTGACCTTTTTGACTGGGAAATTAGGTCCCAAGTGTATCAGTTGAAAAATAGTATTAACAATTCTGTGAAATCAAGACCTGAAATAAAACTTCATCTTCCTAATCTCTTACAGAGAGCAGCATAATTCCAATTAAATGTCTCTGAAGAACTAAGAAATACTGTTTAAGGTTGCAAATGTCGTTTAATTGTGCTTTCTGTTCCTCTGGGAGAATTCCAGCTGAACAAGAGCCTTGTGAGAAAGCTCAAGCAACTGATCACTTTAACCGCATTATAACAAAATTGAGCATCTGAATGTCTCATTTCGTTGCATTGCTTCCCTTACAAATGCTTGTGTTTAAGATGTCAATGCTGCACCTAGACTATAAAGGGAGAGAGTTCTGAGATAAAACAAGAGTTTTAGGAAAGCAAAACAAAAGAGTCATTTATCTCTCAGATTGGGACCATTTGCCATGCTCCTGCTGCTATGAGAAACATTCTTCACACCAGGTCTTCTCATGAGATTATCCACAGGGAGAGGAAAGTGGTTCCCACGGTGCCAAAAAGTCAAAACATCCATCAAGCATCAAAACAACCCTCTCTGAGGCCTGTTGGGATGCCTTTCTTGGGAATCCCATGATGGTGAGAGTGAGGTTGGAGGGGAGGAGAAGGAGATGTGGAAAAGAAATTACTTTTTTCATAGAAAATCTCCTTTCTTGGAAGCATACATATAGAATGCAATATGCCATTCGTCCTAATGTTTACCTTTTTATCATAAAAGAAGCCTGATGCTTGCAGCCAGGAATTTTCAAATCTAAACACTATAGGCAAGCTGCTGAAGCAGCGCTGTGTGAGTAGCCTGCTGCTAGGGCTGCAGCTGCTGGAACTGATGCTTGGAGAACTCTTGAACGTGTGGCACTGTCTTTCTGTGCTTCCCCATGTGCCTGTTCAGCTTTGTGATGGCCAGCTAACTTTAGTATCACAAATCTACTTGTGGGTGTGTAACCTCAGTTACAGCTTTGTCTAAGATTTCATGTTGCCTTGGAAATGTTTAGCTTATGAAAATTGTAAGCGTGTTTCAGCAGGCAAAGTGGATTCCAGCACCTTAGGAGACATTTGACCTACCTCACCAGTTTTGCACTTGTGCTGCTCTTGTAAAAAGGCTGTTGGTAGGGTTATATTTACTATTCAGGTACCCGCAGTTGTACTGGAATTTTTACAGTCATACAAATGAATGAAGATTGAAATCCGTTTTCTTGGTGATCTCCTCTGTAAGCTCACAAGAGCTGAGATATCTTACTTGTTTGCCATAACGCAAAGGTCATGAAAAAAGCTCATGGTCTGTGTAAAGAAGTTGTACTATGTAGAAAAGGCTAATAAGGCCTAAGGGCTTGCTGCTCAGTGTGGAGTTCAGCCACCTGAGGTTTACAACACTGAGCTTAAGATACAAACTCCATATCCTGTACTGCAGCGCGATTGCTTGAATATCCCCCACTTTCATTCTCTTGAAGACTGCTTCTTGTTGCAAATGTGCTGTCATAGCTGGGAGCATTTAACCTTTATTTACTAGTAACAGACCTCACTACTTTGATTTGCATGTATGAATCATTACAGGATGAGCATTGCTCTGCTTGCCGCAAAGATCCCTTAAACCAGGCCTTCAGCTATAGCTGGTGCCAGCTGACTTAACTCCAGCATGAAGCTTCCCTTGAGCCTCATTCACTGAGGAGCTGGCCTCACCTGCTTTCTGCCACAGTAGACTATGGTTATGACTGCAATACCTTGATGAGAGGGAATTCTTTCTTGCTTCCAAATTATGCATCTGTGTTGTAAAAAAAGGTATGTGCCCAAGAGCACTTTTTTATTTTATTCGTGGAGGCTCCACAGAACAGTTATCAGCTGTACATTAAGGAAAAAAGTGATTTCTGCAAACAGTGCAGTGATGACTCTTATCTCCATGTTGTTAGAGAGAGGATTACTAGTGCCAAGATGCACCACTCACCTGTTTTAAATGTGTCTATGAACATGAGGTTCCTTTGTTTTGTATTACTCATTCCAGAAACAGAAATGGGATTACCCAAAAGGGACTTGATGCTCCAATGACTCTATAAAAAATTCCTTTCTCAGCTTGCAACTTCCTTGAAATGGTTGCTTTGCCAAATATTTTACAATCCCGAGTGCTCCACTACAATTTCCTTTGCAGCACGGTGCATTTCCACCCTGCTCAATACTAGAGATCTTATTGCACTACTACTCTATATTTGCGTTGTCTTCTTGTAGCAATGCTGTGTTGACCGTGGGAATCTTGCCGGAGCCCTGAGTGAGCTGAATGGACTTTGTAATATGACTGTGAATATCAATAATGTTAATAATCATGCAGATGCTGGCTTGGTCTCAGGCAGTGCAGAGAGGTGTCCCCACCTGCTTTGTGGAATGATGTTTACTGATTGATGCTTACTTTTGTCTGTGAGACTCAGCTGTTTCGTTGTGCCAGCTATAAAGCTGATGCTTACGCTGTTCTTCTCTTTAAAGAAATGATCATTAACAATACTTAAGATCCATAGCACTCTATTGTAAATGTTGATAGGTCTAGAGGTAATTTTCACTTCCTATTAATGTCAGGCATAAACCTGAGGAGTTCATTAACTGAATTTATGCAGTTTGCTGCTGATGACAAGAAAAATATTAAAGCTTTAGTTAACACCTTTTTTCATGGGTACAGAACAGGCTGAGCTTTTTTTGATTTGCTTATTTGAACTTTCAAGTCACTGCATATATATATATAAAGTTTGCGTGTGTGTATTATGTGGTCTTAATGAATATTAACAATGTTATTTTCTGTATATTTGGATTGACTTTAACTGTGAAAGGCAGAGAAGGCCTTGTTCTGAGTTTTGGCACTAGTTGCCAGATGCTTGTTAGACGAATTGTGAGAAGCTTCAGGTCCCAGTTCTGATACCTCAAGTATTCAAAAGTGCCAAAAGCCAAGCGCCGCACGGAGGGCAGAAGAATCCCCAGCAATACAAGCTGGGTACAGACTGGTTGTGGAGCATCTTTGCACTTCGAGAGCCCAGGTCTGGAGTGCCCTGGCAGCTAATGGCAGCCTGGGCAGCCCCTGCGAGCGCACATCCTGCAGGTCCAGCAAAGGAGTCATTCTCCTTTAGCAGGCACTTGTGAGGCCACAGCTGGAGCACTGTGTCCAGTTGGGGGCCCCTAGATGGGTTTGTTTACCCTTAAAGAGAAAACCACTGGGGAATCTAATTTCCATCTTCTACTACCAGAAGGGTCATCATAGAGAAGACTGAGCCATGCTTCCCTCAGAGGGACACAGCAAAAGGACAAGAAGCAATCCTCAAAAGCTACCGCATTGGAAACTCCAAATGGACAAAATGGGGGGGGGGGGGAATCCTGCTGAAGCTGGTCAAGCATCAAGCATTAGATCAGGCGTCCAGAGAAGTCATGGGATCTCCATCCTTGGAGATCTTCATAACTCAACCGGCAAAGGCCATGGGGAACCTGATCTAGTTTGGAAATTAGCCCTACTTTGAGCAGAGGGTTGGACTAGAGACTTCCATGTGTCCCTTCCAACTTCAATTTTTCTATGATTTTGTTGAGTGTCCAATTTCTAAGCAATTTCTTGGCATTTTCTGGACCTGCACAGAATGATGTACATGGCACTGGGATAAGACCCCTGGATGATGTTATAATTTCATCCCTCACTAGCAGCAGTAGTGATGCACCAGCAACACTAAACTGAAGAAAGATCATAAGAGCAATCTCAGCCCAGGGTAGTCAAGGATTTGTAAAAAAGGGTCTTGTCTTTCAACTACAGGTTTTCTTCTTCCTGCAATGCTGTGTTCTCTGAGCTTGACTTTGAACTTGCTATTCCTAAGGCAATTAACCAGCCTTTTGAGTTGTCCCCATTGTGTACGCCCAGTGTGGAAAGATAAAGGACAATAGCTTGAAATGAAATTTACTGATTTATATTAGCTTGAGGCCTTTTTCTCTGCAAACCTAATGCTGTTAGTAGGTCAAGGAGACAACAAGCAGTTGAAACTAAAGGCCATTTTATGTGGCCTAATCAGAGGATTATATTGGGAGAACACGCACTTGGCATGAAAATAAAACAGCAATTGGAGAATTTTGTCCCCGGAAAATTCCAAGCCTTCCATCTGAACCAATGCATTTTTGCATACATGATTTCCAGTATCATAAACATCTGGCGAATTGAGGCTTGCTCAGAATTCATCAGTATGGAAAATGCAAAGACTATCGCTGGTTTATTAAAAAAAAAAAAAAGTTAAAAATTCTAGAGTGATATTTCATTTGAAGGATTTGGGTGGGGGGGAATGCTCAGTAAATTATTTCTAACCCATTTTGGAAAATAAAATATTTTAATATTTTTTTAATTAAAACTATATTTTTCACTAAAAAATTGCCAGCTTTGATAGTTTTTTCCCTACGTTATTTGGGAGTTTAAAGCATTTTTTAAAATAAATTTTCAATTACATACTGTCTGCAAGCTCTCTCAAGAATACAAATCTTGTGCCATTTAATAAAGCACTAATACAGAATGTATTGAAATAAAATGTTTATTTACCTATAGCATCTGACAACAGAATTCACTTGGGTAAAATTTCAGTGCGATTTATCCCCTGAGCTTCAGTAAATATTGTTGCAGCTGCATGCTTTGGGCCATTGAACAGAAAAGAAGAGAGAGACATTAATTGTATCTTTTAACATGGCCAAGACACACATTTACTAGATTACAGTAATCAAATAGTGTACTACTTTTTTTTTCTTAAAAAAAAAAAAAGGAGGCTGTCTACCAAAAAATGCTTGGGTAGGGCATTGTGCACCAGATATTTTCCTTCTCAAAGACCTTGTCATCCTTTATACCAGTTGTCACACTGTCAGTTCTAAGATTTGACTAATGTGTAAGAAAATGGGGACAATAAGTAGCAGAAATAAATTCTGCACCCAGGTAATGACGTTTGGGGGGAGGGTTTTGGCCACAGATACAGTGAGGATTTCAGAAAGGGATGAATACTAATATGACTACATCTGCTTGTTTACATCCAGAATGTGTAGTTAAAGCAGGACTGATCAGACCTATTTTTCAGGAGCTAGCTGACTCAAACTAGTGGATTTGATGTAGTTTTGTCTTTGGCCATTTCTATAGCCATTTAATTTGGGAAGGTGATATCCCAAAACATTTCTACCTCTTTGAGCTCGCTCTTTGCCTGCTTGTAATTCTTTCCTTTAGTCATGTCCAGCTAAGGTAGTAGTGGCTGGAAGCCAGAGGAACAGATTAAATTACTTGGCATATTGACCAACGTTCAACATCTTTAAATATACAGACATTGTACGTTCTAATAACCTTCTGGCTTTGCCATAGTGCGATCCTAGTTTTTATCATTTGCTAGGCCTTTTCGCTGGTTTTATGTCACTTACTACAACAATGCAGAATTTATATTTAAAAAGTTAAGGAGTCTGGCTAATTCTTTGCTTCTTTCCTCCCTTTCACTTCAAAAGACAATCCTGAAAAAAAAAATAGTTGCTTTCTTCTCTGTGTCTGTGGCATGGTATTTGTGTTTAAAGATAATAGTTTCTGGATCCTCGGCTGGCAGCTGATGGTTAAATCTTCACCAGGGGAGGAACGGCTTGGCTGATGGGACTTTGTAGGTATGCATCATGCAGTGTTATCTGCTGGAGGGAAGGACTTGGGGAGATCAAACACTTTTCAAAGCATGCTTTCTAGAAACGTTTATAGCACTGGGACTTGTGCATATGTTCTTGCAAGGTTATAAAATATAAACTTTATAAGCTTGATTCTGCTGTCATTTATGGCACTGCACCACTGCTGACATCTTGGGGGAAAAACAGGTGCAAGCTGGCATGAATAAGAATAGAATCAGCTCCCATGTCTGTTCCCAAAGCTCTTGCCATTGTATATCTTGAAACTTTCTCAATGAACTAAGCCTCATGTTGTCTATTAGTACGTGCCTTGTCCACTTAAAGCTCAAATTTTCAGGAACTCTTCCTCTGTAAGGCAAAGAGGCACTCACCTGGGCTGGAAACTCTGAATATGAAAGGTGGTATTCAACTCTCCTAACTTTTGCCATCTAAAAGGTAGATGACAAATCATTGAGGCTTTCTCTGTGATGAAAATCATTGAGTGGCTTCCATACAAGGAACTACTTAGTAGCTTAGGATTCTTCAGCCTGGAAAATAGGACAGCTGGTTCAGCCTGAGACAGCTGATTGATGTGAGAGTAAATGTCCATAAAATCGCAGGCTGGGTGAGCACGGTTGATTGCTCAGTATCTTCCAACACACGACCTAGGGGGGCATCAAATGAAAAAACCAAGTGGCTGATTCAAAACAAACAGAAGAAGGTGGCTCTTCACAGCATGTGCGGTTAGCTGGGTAATTCTTTGCCACAGCAGTCGCGGTAGCTAAAAGTCAGCGTGGGTTCAAGAAGAGGATAAGTTTATGGAAGGAGAAATTTTACATATGTGTAAAACTACATTTTTCTCAGGTAATTTGTAGCTGCAAATTGTTGAAGGCTGAAACAGTATTTCAGAGAGTAGCATGTATAGGTTCCTTATTTTTATACTCTGAGTGTTTTCTTTTGGCCAGTATGGCAAATACAGTGGGGCTGGGTGGACCATTGGTCTGATGTTTTATGCCTGTGCTTGTATTCTTGACAGGGCTGTGGCCTGTTGTATTTACTACCAGTCAGATAGGTATGTTATAGTAGTCTCGTTACGAAGACACTGAGTCAGAGCTATCATACTCTTTTTCTCATCAGGTAAAGTAGATGGTGTATGAGCAAACATGCAATTGAACTTTTCTCTCCAGTCCTATTCTAAGATATTTAATCTACTTACTTATAAAAAAAGAAGTATTTGTTCATCCTTTATATACATGCCTGTATGATATAGTAAAGAACAGAATATATTTCCAAGGACTTGATGAGGCCTGATAATAGGAAGTTGATATAAGTGGAATTCAGATCACAAAAGAGGTAAGGGTTGGGGGGGGGGGCATAACTAAACAATTAAATGACTAACTTATAAATATATTGGATCTTCTATTAATTAAATTTTAAAATCAAGAGTGGACATTTTTTAAAAAGATGCACTGCTACTCAACTGGAAGTTAAATATTCGATGTAGGGGTTTTTTGTAATGCAGACTTCCTTGTGTGAGGGCAAAGAGATTCTTTGACTTCTGTCAGACCTTTTTTGGCTTTAAAAATCAATGAAACAAGTACTAAGAGGTAAAATTAATTTCAGTTCTCAGGAAGGAAATAGAGGCACAAGAAGATCAAGTGATGCATCCAAGTTTGTGTTGGGATGGAGACTAGCCTTCCTGACAGTTAACTTAGTGCTTTGATGGCTAGACTAGGTATCCTCTTGTGAAGAGCTTTACAATTCTATAAGTAGCTCTACAATGAAGACTTGACTAAAAAACTTATATTCAGCTCCTCAGAGAATATAAGTAAGCATAACATCCTCAGTACAGATGCACAGATTTATACCAACCAAAGAGCCAGTTTACAAAACCTGTCAAGGACAGTGTGGGGAAAAAAGAAGGCATACTTCTAAATCTTGTAATTGTTTCCTGTGTTAATTTGTAAGAAGGTGATGCACACAAGTAATCTAGCACTAAGCTGAGACAGCATTATCTCAGATTTTGTTAGCTAATCTCCCATCTGTAAAACATGCTTTGTTCGGATTATCTACAGGGTGCACATTTCTCAGTGAATTTGTTTTCTTTGGGTAATGGGAATATATTCAAGGAAATTAATTTGCAAACAGATACAGTCGCTGCCGGATGAATGGATTCTCTCTTGGCACTTGAGGTGTGGTGCTGTTGGTATCTGGACTGCTGGCATGCGCAGGAGTCTTTGGATTGCTTGCCAGAAATTCTCCTGTAATGTTCTCAGGAAACGTATGTGACAACTTTGTAGTCTGGAGAGTAGGTAGGAAACTTCTGCCTGCTACCTCGGAGCTTAACTAGTTTGAGTTAGAGGAGGGGGGAGAAAAAAATCACACAATAGCATGTTTCTTTTAATGCAACTGCAGGCAGTAGCATATGTGTGACTGCCAGCAGTGATTTGTCCCCATCGCGCTTCTCCCATTTCAAGTCTTTCCATGGTCCTGCTGCGGAAATGCACAGTAGAGCTGGTTATGACCCAGTTGTTTTTATTTGACAGCATTGGCTCCAGTATGGGGGGTTTTTTTCATGTTTATACTCTAGGCAAACTGGAGACTGTGCATCCCTCACAGTGTGGGGCTGAACACAAACAGTTGCCAGACATTTTGCTGCCTGAAGGAAGGAGTAAAAAGCCACCTCAGGATCCCAGAGATTCACATAGCTGTGACTTGTGTACAACATCAAAATAAAAATCAGAAGTGAAGTGGAAAAGGGGACAGTCTGTTACAGTTGTAGCAAGTAGGGAAGTAATACAAAGAATGAGATTAAAAAAAAAAAAAAAATCTTAGAAAAATGAAGGATTGGATACATTTATGAGCAGAAAAGTGACTCTAAAAACATGACTTCCTGAAGATCCTTTCTCTTGTTTTTTCAAGCTCTAGCTGTTCTTTTTACTGACTTATCTTTTTGGTTGTTGCTGTACTGGCGGAGAAGAGATTGGGAAGTTCATTCCTATTTTTAGCTCTGTGGAAGTGGTATTCCTGATGCAAAACAAAGAGCATCAGGGCTCTGGCTTCTGTCAGAAGGTTCTTGTTCTTGTTTAGGGCTCGGCTTTACTGAAGACAGGACTGAGAAAAGTTTGTCTCAGAGTAAGGGCCTGATGGCAGACTTGAGGGCAGGATTCCTCTTGCCCAGCTGAGGTGCCTTAAAAAATGTATCTAGGATAAGCTATTTATCCAAGCTCCCTCTGTGGTTGCTTCAGAGAGAAAGGCATCTCCAAAAGGCATTTATTTCCACCTTAAGATAAAGGTCTTGGTTAGCAAGATGACTAATTTCCAGAAAGTACCTATATCTGTCCTCTGGCAAAAATAGGAGGCCTGACAACTAGATTAAGCTAAATTAGTCTAGTTACTAGACTGCTAAGGTTAGGCGAGATGAATCCCACCATTAGCCAGAAGCATAGAGCATAACTCAATTTATAGCTCCCTGGTTTGGGGTTTTTTTTTTTCCTGTTGGGTAGACAGTAGCAAAACTTGTCTAATGAAAGAGTGAAGGCTTCTGAAATAGACGTATGGGTAGTCCTTTAATTTTTGTTTCAGCATCTTTTGTATAAGAGAAAAATAAAGATCTTGGACTCTATTTCTCAGCTGGGTCAGATGCTGAGGTGGTAGATGCCATGGAGAAGTCCCGAGTGGTCGTCATGTTGAGGCGCAGAGGCACCAGGAAGAACTGTCAAGTAAGACAGATTCCACTATGCTAGAGAGCAAAAGCCTGAGGCGGGGAGACCAGCTGGAGACACTATGGAAATCTGGAAAAAACTCTTATTAGAACAGATTCCTCAGAGTCCAAAGATGACAAATCCTCTCTACTAGGAACTAACAGAGCTAGGATATAGCCTAAGTTAAATCTTTTGGGTTTGTATACATATACTTATATAAATATGTTTGTTTCTATAGTTGTCTGAAGGTAAAGAACAAACATTAATCTTAAGGCTTAAGAAAAATTATTTTACCAAAAGACATTTTATTCTGTTTGGTTGGATAAAATGACCTTACCACCTAGTCTGGGGTCAATTTTTGAACTTGTATAAATCAACATACTTCAGTGAAAGTCATTCTTGCGCCTTCCTCCTTCATTTTCACAATTCTTTAGTCTCATACCAGTACTGAAAAAGGTAGAATGACATCTCATGTCCTTGAGAGATTTAAGGCCTTATGTTTAGCTATATCTAAAGAAAAATATATTCCAGGGGACCCAATTACAATATCTTTATCCCTGCAATACAATTAAAGCATGACTCCATTTCTGCCGTGTAGAAGGGACCTAAATTCTGCCTTCAACCATGCTAAAGCCTCTTTATTCAAGGTTATAGCATGGTTTGGGAATATGATTGAGGCTTTTTACACAGTAGAAAGGATTGTCCTTTAACTGTATTCAGGTCATGTTTGAAGCTGCCCACACAACAGAGTCTGTGACCTTCATGGGAGCACACTGGTAGGGTAGAGATCCCCTTTGACAAAACTGTTCTGTAATGTCATGGTTTAATTGCAAGGGTCACTTTGTTTGCCAATAAACTTGAAGGCCGATGGGGAGCCAGTGATGACGTGCTGTATGTGAGGTGACAATGAGTATAGCTCCTTGAACTGAGTCTGTTATAAAGATCTTGCAGCGTAATGTGAGTGATGAGGTTCAGGGACAAGCAAAAAGTTTGTAAATGTGTATCTAATTAACCAGCAGCCAAAAAAGAAAAGTTTGCGTAGTCTGAGCTCCTCTACAGAGGGAATGGATGTGGATTAGACAGTCAGGAGAACTGAAGTCTTTTATCTAGTAAGAGGCAGGCCTGTGCAAGTATGTTCATACTACAGAGTTTGAGGGCAAAACAATACAGATTTTGTGATGTTAAAACCTTTCATGAAGCTATACCAGTTGGGGTTTTATAAATTCTTCAATAGGGTGAAGAATACTTTAAAAGTATGGCAGATAATGAAGGAAGTTTTTGTTCTGACACTTTCTGAACAGTCTCATATTTTAAAAAGCTTTTTCCATGTTTTCCTTCAGTTCCATTAAAAAACTTATAAGTGTGTTTTAAATAGTGTAATATACGAGAGTGAGAGGAATGTATTGCCTCAAAATGAAAAATTTCATTTCACCTGAATACTCCTTAGCTCTTCTATTTGCCCCAAAATTAATTTAAATTGTAAAATTCCCAATCACATGCTTAAGCACATTATTTAAATTAAAGAAACTTTATTTGAATAACCCGCAACTGTATTTACTACAATTAATTAATTAAGTACATAGCCAGCAGCTATAGCTCTCACTTGAAGCATTCCTAGCCATCTTGACTGATCTGTCAGATTTCATACCTAATGCTGTGGGAAGTTTCATCAGTTTCTGTTTTTGAAGAAGAAGTAGAGTTACTTTCCTATAACACCAGTGTCACAGAAAATTGATTAGTTTACTTGAAAATGTGACCTCTCTAGCTTGTTAGTGGATTTCTTAGGAACTTCCCTAGCACAAGCAGCCAAAGATCAGGAGGTATGTTAGGATTGCCTGGGTCTTTCCACTTTGGTGCTGGCACATATATTCATTCACTTTTGTACATCACAGGTACGCACACAAAAATATCATTTAATTGAACAGAAAAGAAAAGGCTAATGCTCTTCAGCCCCTTCCACACAAAACTTATGTCCTGCTGCAACTTTATTCTTAAGCAAAGAATAAACAAAACTAAATGTACAATGCTACATCACTAAGATCATCTTAATGGTATCTGACAACCTGCCAAAAGGCAAGGAAGAGGGACAGGACAACAGACTGCAAAACTGCACAATAACTAGTGCTGATCTGCCAAAAAATATGTTCAGCCCTTCTGGGAAAAGGTTTGGATTAGCACAAAAGTGATGCTGTTGTGCTTTCCATGAGTTGTCTCCAGAGAGTTGGTGGGATTTGCATGTGATGAGAAATAGCCTCAGATTATCCTGCCAGGGAAGGAAAAAGGGATAGAAGGCTTGGCTGAAGTATTGAAAATTAATAAGGTCCCTGTAAAAATTAATCAGTCCTGCCTCTTCATTCTGTCTCCTAACATGAGGAATAAAGTACATTTTACTGAACTGCAGTACTGCAAATATAGGAGGCCAAACAGAGCTGAACAGTATTTAGCTGCATATGTCGGTCACCAAATATCATGATCAGGAAAGCTTGTCATATTAAATAATGGGGAAGGAGTTTCAGTAGAGCAACTTCATGAATTTTATAGTAAATATTTATGCCAGTGCAAGCGGAATTGGTAAGAACAGTAACCCTCAGTGCCAGGCTGAGCAAAGATCAGGGTGTGCTGAACAAAGAAGCCCTCGGCCTGCTTCGTCTCGCCCATGTGGAGTCAGTAGCCCCTGGCTATGGTGGTCACACCAGCCCACTGCTCTGCCTCTGCTCTCCACATGCTCTGCGCTCCCTGCCAGCAGCCAGGAAAGCCTGTGAGGCTGCCCCGATGGTCACAGAGATCTCTGCTTTCCCCAGCTCCCACTTTTCCGTGCTAAAATGTGAAGCAGATAATGGACTTGTGTAGTGGCAGAGCTTTCACTGCAGCTGATGAATATACTCCTGCTCCCAGGAAGGAGAACGCTGAGCGGGGCTGGTTCCTGTCAGAGGTGAACACTACAGAACATTTTTTCAGTATTGCTTTCCTTCAAGAAACATACAGTGATTCTCACATGCTAACTGCTAAACTACATCTTAAAAAAAAAAAAAACAAAACCAAAAAAACCAAAAAAACACTACACACACACAAAAAAAAAAAACAACAAAGAAACAAAAAAAACCCCACCCAACAAACAAATTAAAACTATTAATAATATTTATTTCTTCTCCAGGATGAGACAGGAGGGGGGAAAGGGGGAAGGGATGAAGGGTTGGTGGGTTTTTTTCCTTTAAGGTACTGTGAACAGCAAGGAATGGAGCTATTTACAATCTTAAATGAATGTGCAGCTGTGTACAGTAGTAACTGGTAATAGACAAGAGACTATAAAGGGTGATGGGCTGGGGAAGGTGATGAGGGAAGAGAGCTTGGAGCATTGTGAGTGGAGAGAGGTGTTTTGGGAGCCCTGATGGAAACATTGGAATAAGGAAGAAGAATTGTATTGGAAAGGAGAAAGGTGGAAAGATAATGAGAATTTGGGAAGCAGGAAGGTAGTTAAACCTGCTCAGGGCAGCAAGAAGTAGAACGGAAAGTGAGAAGAGGAAATGAGATTGAAAAGCTTTCACTGATGCATGGCAGGCAGAGCACATAAGAAACTGAAAGGATAAAAATGAGGAAAACAAGATGATTACATGAATTTCTGATAAAGCTGAATGGCGAATATATATATTTCTTATATTTTGCTTATACACGTGTATGTGTATGTGCATGTGTGTGTGTGTGTTAAATGCAATAAGGCATTCCCTGTCTTTGAAATATTTCCTTCGTGGTAAGGGTCCCCCTTCTAGGGCTATAGATCGTGATAAGAAAAGCTATATAGAATAGACACTTCATGGCTGACTCCATCCCTTTACCTCTCCCTGCTATTCAACATCTTTCATTTCTGATGATAGTTTTGGCAGATTTGCATGATCATTATAGCTTCTGGATTTTTCATGTGTGTGCCAGTGCAAACCACTCCATGCTATATAGGGATAACTGGCTCTGACAGCCTCCAGTGAGGGTTTCTTTTCTCTCTCCATATCCTCAGTATGTAAATTAGATCGCTGTTAGATGTCTACAGATGGTGTGCAATTGAGGTAGATTACTTATGGACAAACAGTTCCTCCTTGGAACTATTGTCAACTTTAAGCCCCTTTAAAGAACATAGGGAGTTTGGAGAAAAAAATAGTATCCAAATTCAGGTCACTTTTCATTTTGGTTTTGCCAAGAAAAAAAAAAAAAACAGACAAGAAAATTGTACTGACAAAAACAGTCCTGGTTTGCTCAATCTGTATTGGGTTCTGAAAATAGATGGAGCATTCAGAGCTCTCCCATGCACCAACAGCAGGCAAAGTTCATTCATATCAGATTTTTCTCTCTTCTTCTCCCCTTTGGGCAGTATAATGTAAAAGCCAAGTAAATAGAAATAAAACTTTAAAAAGTCTGCAAAAATCCCCAGCAGTATTTTAGCAACCTTCATATACATCTCAAATCTGAAAATTTCTTTCTAAGCACTAAATGGATATTTGAGTCCTACAACCAACTTGCAATAGAAAAGAAACAACTGTTATGTCCTGGTAAAGGCTGTGACAAAGATGCAGAATCTTCACAAGAAGTCAGTGATATTTTGGGCTATATGATCAACTCTGCTCTTCAGAGTTCAAATGTGAAATGCATACTATCATTAGATCAGAAATCTAGTTGAGATATCCCTGCTCCAGTAACCTTTGAATCATTAGCTGTCTGCTCCACTGTGTCTTCAGACAATACCCCAACTTGATAACCTGGTTTCCCTTACCTTACTTTAGTCTTATTCTTTTTTTTTATATACATAGGCTTATATATTTCTATTTTATATACTTTGTTTAGAAACTTTGGCTACATAGTTTATTCATAAGTAATCACATCTTAACAGAAGAAATCTGAACTGATATGCCAAATGCTTCTTACACAGTCACACCCCAACGTAAATTATTTTATAGGCATAAAATTATGCTAAAGCAATGTTAGCAGCGTAAAGTCACTCACTCAGAATTGAGGGGGTACCAAAAATTATGTTACCCTCAACTTTATTTAGTCTTGTGAATTAACTGCTCTGTGTAGTGATATCCTTTCACAACATTATCACCAAGCGGAGTTTCCATAGGACTCCTGCTCCACTTGCACATAGGCTGCAGTGTGCCCTGGGAACGAGTTGGAACTCCATAGTGGACTTGCCTATTTTCTCCCAGCATCCTTGCTCATTTGTTGTGGGAAATCAGAGGTATGAGCTGAATGAAATAGGGGGCCAAAGAAAGATGAGATAGTCTTGTGATTAAGGAAGCTGAAGGGCCCCTAGAGATTTTAATGTAGTCCCACTTCTACCCAGAGTTCCAGCAAAATATTTGGCAAGTCACCAGAAATATTTGTATCTCTTGGTATGCTTCTCACTCTTTTGGGATGGTGGTGTTTTAAATTTTGGTCCTGGAATCCTATCAGTAGAAGAGCTGCTATCTGGCTAGTAGGAGTTAGCCTGCAGAACACTGCATGCTTCTTACTTTGATCTCGTCGAAACTCATTCTCCCACTTATGGAATACTACTCTGTACTCACAGAAGTGTTGAGAATGATTATTTATGAAACGCTAAAAAAAAAAAAAAACAAAACTATGGCAAAGCTGACATAGGAAAAGGCCTAAAGAATTCATTGTTCAATTAAAATTTGGGTCTCGTTAAGTACAAGTTGCTCGTTCACGATTTTCAAAGCAAAAGTGCGGCATCTGCAGAATCGGTGTTCTCTATGACAAAATATCCATTACTCCAACATTTTTCAATTGTTTCTCAGGGAAAATCTAAACAATATATCCCTTCAGCTTTAAACTGCAAAATGTGGAATGCTGTCTTAAAGGAATTGTAATTTGGGGCTGCATATGGTCCTATGCTAATAAATTAAGCAGTTGCCGGGAATGTTCCCAGACACTAAAATGTTATTGTCAGTATCATAAAATTGTAAAAATATTTCTTGGCATGACTTTGGCCTCGGCCAATCAGCACTTTTCCCAGACAATTACATGGGTCAGGGACCATCCCAAGTACGCAGTCAGCGTGTGGCTATCCTGTTTTGAAGGATAAGAGAGTTTAACAGCATGCTTGTATGCCATTCTGTGTCTGTTGGTCTCAGTTACAGACAGTAAGCTTGGCCCAGTCAGTTTACAAGTATAAATGTACCAATGAGAACCAGGGTCCCAAGCCAGATTACCTATCCAAAAATATCATTCATTTTTTTCTTCTGCCTAAGCACGTTGTTTTGTTATGGATATATGGAGTATCCCATGGAAAATACCACTTATTCAGAGGGTGTGGAACTTGAACATGACTCTCATGACATGGCAAACCACTGCAGGGTAACATGTTTTAATGTAGGTATTTTTTTTTCTGAGGGTTGAGGAAAAAGGGAGGCAAGACCAATTTGTGTAAACAGGTCCCACTGAAACATTTTGCTGCTAGGGCCCTGAAATGATTCATGAGCTGAAAATATTTGAAACTTCTGATTTACAAAGAATAATGATATTTAAATATTTAGTTATGATGTAGGATGGAAAATATTTTTGAAATATCAGCATTTCCTCTTTGTTCTTATTCTCCTGTAAAGAAAGATTTTCTGCACATAAGAGTGCATGAAGTAGGCTGTATCCAGTGTGATTTGGACTCCATAAAGACTTTCCACCCTGCTTTTTTTTCATTTTATAGTTGCGAGGTAAACATTGCGCAGGAGTGGGTAAGGGATGTGCAGCTACCTGTCTGCACACGACAAAGGGCAGTGATGGTCAAGGGTATGGAGATGTTCTGCTGCACACAGCCCCTGGATTGGGGTGTGTAAAATAAATTTTACCCCCTGAGGAAAAATTTATGTTTGTAAAATCTAGTAAGAGGATTGCCCGTGAAACCACAGCCAAAAGAGGAAGTTTTCAGTGACATTTCCCTTAGGAGCAAAATTGCAGAGAAGCCTACCCACTAGTGCAAAGGGAAGAGCGCAGGCAGTGTCCCTGGTTCCCACACAAAGAAATGTTCATTATTCCCACCACCTGTGACATCCATGACAAGGAATATGAGGAATAAGCTTTCATCTTCTTTCTTCCCATGAAGTCCAAAGGACTTCATCTGATTTGCAAGGGGGGGGGAAGCCACATGGCCTCTTGGGAAGCTCTGTTCAGTAACTGTAGTCATTTGTTTGGAAATCTTGCCTTATCTTCACCATTTCTGCGTGCTCAGTTATTCTCATCGCTTGATGAGGGATGCGGCATTCTCACCCTTGCTTTATCTTCTTTCTTGTGACTTCATGTTCTTCCTTAGTTTGCCCTCCAAGAGGAAGCCATCCCTTGAAGCAACCCTTCAAGCTAACTTCCCTTGTTGGTGTCCACCATAACAGCCATCCTCTTCCTCTCTTTGCTCCCTCAGTATTGCTCCCAGCAGCTGTCCTTTCAAGATTGTCTTCCCTTCATATATTCGCTTGGGCAGAATTTTTTCACAGCTGCCACCCATTCCTCAGCCTCACAATCCTTTTCACCCATGCTTTGTGTTGGTCCTCACTGTTCTCATTGCTGGTGGCTATCCTTGGCATTTGTCCTTCCTCCCGCCTTCCTCAGCACTGACCCCTCAGACTGCCCATTACATTTGTAGTTCCCCATGGTCCCCTCCTCCATTGCCAAGGTCATATTCCTCAGCAGACCTTTCCCTGCAAACTGATGCAGTTTTCGAACAAGCTTGCGCAAGCTCTCATCAAGCTCGCCTGTCCTTTCTGGTACCTGATACCATAATCGCAAGATGATGCTGGGCTGCAGCTGGGCATGAGCAGATGCTATCAAAGCACTGTGGGGTCATCTGCCATGACAAAATATGCTGGAGAGAGAAGTTCTTCCTCATTGGACAGGCACCGGCAGCCTCTTCCCTGGTTCGGATATCCCACCCGGTGCAAGTGACAGATGGGACTCACTGAGTGAGGCAACTATTACACGCCCTTTTCTGTCCTTATGTCTTCAGATGCTATGGACAGAAACAAAATAGATTATAAGGTATGACTCAGGCTTTGTTTGCTCTATGCTGTCCAGCCCAGACCTAGAAGTTTGCAAGTGCTATAAAGCATGATAATCTTTCCTTCTTTCTTTTGCTTTCCCTACCCAACTAAGGGACAGACTGTGGGCACTGAGACATTTGCGGGAGGCATTCATGAGTTATTTTTACTCTCAGTCATGTCTTCTATTGGAGACATACCATGGACATATATAGAAATTAGAACCTTTGCCAAAAGAATTTCATTCTTGGGAAAAAGACGCATCTTCCCTCCTGCGTGAATAGGCCTATTAATTTTTCAATTGCTGTTTCTAAGCACATATAATTTAGAATATTTTTTTTTAAAATATCTATTACTTGAAATTAGACTTTATCCTGCCGTTCTGACCAAAAAACCTGTAGATGTCACACACTTGTCCGAAACCCACACAGCTCTCTGACATCTTGTGCTCACTTCTCTGGTTAGGTTGGTACTTCACACATTGCAGTGCAGCATCAGAGCCTGTGCCCGGCCGCGCACCCCAGTGCGCCTGCTGTAACAGGCCAGCCCAACTTCATCTGATCCATCATCTAGCTGAGCTTGGCTCATGAGGCCACACAGCAGGAAGGAGATCTCAGCTGAGGAAGGGTGCCACTGAGGGAGGCCTTACGCTGGAAGACTCCCCCACTGAAGTCAAAGTCCCCAGCTGCTGTCCTGCCAGGTAACTGGACTTGCCAGGCATGTCCCTGGCACACAGGACTGTCTCACAGGTGAAGTATGAAGAACTTTAGAGAGCTGAAGTTAATCATCTCCAGACTGGAGGAAATGCAAGGTGCTGCTGTCTCAGGCCTGAACTACGAAATAAACTTTTTCATTAGCACCAAAAAGAGACTCTGCTCAACGGTATCCCACTGTGACCGCGTGCTGCTACCAGCCAAGTGGTGTGGGCTGAAATCACAATTGGTAGGTCTCCATTAGTAATTTACTGTAGAACATTGTTGTTCATTAAAATGATCCCTTTTGTCCCCGGAGAAATAAAAGATATCTTCCCCCTGGCGTTCCTCAGTTGTTAACTAACATAAGGGAATTCAGGCCTTTGCCAGGGCCAGCCTGAGCTTTTCTCAAAGGCAACATGTAAAAGTTGCCTGATCTAAATGGTGCAAAGTCCTTGGTTTTGGGACAAAGGGCAGTCCTGCACATTAGCAGAGCAGCTGATACAGTCTCTGGTATTTATGTTAAAGAAAAGGAGCTGTCTTATGAATGTGTGTGTAGGATTATAGATATCAGCAACTTATGCTGGTCTATGAATAGTAGAGTATTAATTGCTGTGCTGCTTTTTTCTAGTCTATATCCTGGGGCTTTCATGAGTAAGGCTGTGGAAACAAAAGGTGCCTTCTTACTATCCTAACTGGTATGCTTAGACAGGTTTCCAGGTATCAAAGTCTTCTTGTGTTACTCTCTTTTCATCTTCATATAATGAAGTACACGAGAAGAAAGCTGGTGTGTTAAAAAGCCACCAGCCACCACCCAAACTGAGGTCACTTGGCCATACGCTTAAATCAAGAAGTTCTACAACGAAGTGAAGTTTGCTTGTGCCCCCTTATTTCAGCTCAGTGGTGAGCAGGGACTTTGAGATGATCTTTCATTGCCAGACCACTTGCTGGTTTTCCTGCAGAACCCTGCTTGTCCAAAACAGACAAGGAAAATCCCCCCTGGTCCAGCAGCTCGTGATCTTGTTTCTGGCACCCTAAAGCTGTTTTCAGCATTTCACTTCTCCACTTTGCATTATTTTAATGTAATGCTTTTGCACGTTAGGAAGATTCCCCACCTCTTCTTACAGAGCACTATCACTCCAGGTTTGAGGAACAGCAAGCCCCCCACCCCGAAAAGGTCTTTAAAATGTAACCTTAAGTCTAATTTACTGTTTCTGTCCAAGATCCTGGAAAATTGCACTTCGGCTGTAGTCACACCTCAGTGGGAACGCCAGTTTCAATCCATTTCAGAGAGGGCTTTGGAACCCTTTCGGAGCCCCAAAACTGCTTTGCCAGCTGTTTCCTCCCTGCTGGAAAGCTGTGACCATCTCTCACCCGTAATTCTCTTGGACTCCTCCGCTGCTTTTGACGTGGGGGCTGGGCAACTTCGCTCTGATCGTTTGGTGACTCACGCAGATCTGGTGCTGCTCTTTGCAGATCTGGTGCTGTTCGCGAAGGGAAGGGTTTTGAATGTCAGCCTTCTCCGTCATGTTTTTGTCTAAGAGTTCACGCATTTGGGAATGTCATCACTGTAGTTATTTAAACTCTTTGGGGTGAGCATCTATTCTTGGGCCCCATGCTGTATAATAACTTTAAATATGCTGCTTTGGGGTGTTGTTTTCAATTGCTGCACTTTCTTGTGTCGGTGCTATGTAGCTGCAGCTCAGTAATTCTGCCTCTTACCGACAATGCAACCTCGGTGAGAGACTGTGGCCTGGGATCTCTCTCGGGGGAGACCTTGCAGAGGTCACACACGAATTACAGCCGAGCATCAACAAAACCCAAGTTGCCATTCTGAGTCCCTGTAAATACTCATCGTGATTATATATTATCACCCACTCTATCCTTTCAAAGGACGTGAATGTATTTTCAAGCATTTATCAATTAAGCCTCAAAATATCTCATTGAGATACTGCAAATTAGGTGATAAAGGGATCAATTTACCTAACACTGATATGCACTTACTTCAGAAATCAAATAGCACATCACAGCTACTCAACAATGCATATTTAAATCCCTGAATGATGGACTATAGCCACAAATGAGGAAATTAACTCCTGCACTGCAGCGCCGTCTGGTTCATTTAGCAACAGCCTCAGCCAAGAGTTTTTGTACGTGAACTCTCTGTGGGAGAAAGGACCCACTGAGTACAGGAACCCCCAAGTGTAGGCATGTGAAATGCGTGGGAGACAAAGCCTCAGGCTGTGTAGGAATGTGAAATATATGGGAGAAATAGCTTTATTTCTGCCAGTCTTATCTCTGGTGGATGAGTACACCCCAGATCTACCTGTCAATTGGTTACCTAAAGTCTCCTCTCTGAAAACTGCCTTCCTCTTTCAATGTTAAGACTACAATGATTGAAAAATTGTGCTACCTTAGATTGCATTGTTCCTTCTTTGATTCCTCTAAAATCAGCAGTAAGCTAGATTTCAACTGAAAACTTATAAATAGAAGTATATACAAGATACTGGGAGGTATACATGTATAGTTTATAGAGATATATACACATATGCATACTCCTATACATAATATAAATATAGACACATATACGTATGTACATATATATTTTATGCATTTATATATGAATGATTTGGCATATATTTTGCTCCACAAGGGAGGTACATTTACGTCCTGTACACTGAGTGGAGTACTCAAGTGTTTGAATTTGGCATTGTTGATCTCTTTTCTTGAGGTTGCCAGAAATCAAGGGAAAACGTGGCAAAGAGGGGACAAATGGTTTTGTTTATGGAGCAAGAAGAAAAAACTTGCTGCTTTTAAATTTTAAACTGTCATTGGGGAGGGGAGCAGAGAAAGTACTCTCACTTCAGAAAATGTCAAAATTTAAGAGCCTGGCAGCCAGAGCTAGTAGGATGTTTTCTTTTGCTGCGGTAACAAGGTATTCTAGGGTTCCAGTTTCCCACTGTTTGCAGAAAAAATCTGTAGCAAAACACCTACAGAAGCTGTGAGCTTCAAGAAAAGCTAGACGTGGTCTTCTCAGGACTTTCAAGCTTTGTGCAGAAAGCACAATGACCATACTTTTATGATGCTTCACAGGAGGGCCATCCTACATTTGTAAACCCAAGAAACCCAGGCCTCACAGCAACTGTTTAGACGAGCTGGCAAAAAGTCAGGCAGATTTCTGACAGAAATCCTTTCTGTGACTTATTGGCAGCTCATTAAATGGTATTTCTGAGAGATATTTCTGTTTCAAAGAATTGACAACTTCTGACGCAGGCATGTTTCATTGGAAAATTCCCAACTGCTTTCCCATTTTCTTCTTGACAATTATGATAATATGACAATTTCCTGGTTTAGAGCCCTGATCGTCTTTGCACCAGGGTGAATCAGGAGTAATGTTATTGAAGTCATTGGTTTTACACTAGCAGAAAATTGTTATAGAGGGAAACTGAGGCTCTACTCTCACTTTAGACTCCTGGATGAATGTCTACAAGGTATTCTTTCTATCATTTAGAACTATTGGTAAATATGGTCTTTAAAAAAGCATAATTTAGAAATCAGATTTCATGTTCTGTGACTTTGGAGTCTCATTACAACAATTCTTCCTTGATTCTCTGCTAATTGATCAGTAGGTTCTTGTTTATGCATAGTGCAACTGCTACCATAGATTTTTGGCTAGGTCTAGGCCAGCATACTGCTTTATCTGCATCTTGGTGACAATGCTGCTTCAAAAGTCATTTTAATTGCGTGTCTGCCTAACCATCTTCCTAAGCATCTTCCCAACTTGACTGCATTTATGTTAATACCCTGAATACCAGGAAAAGGAGCTCTATTATTTGTATTTCTTAGGTCAGAGAAGAAAAATATGCTCTTTTTTAGGTGATCCATCGCTCACTGATGCTGATAGCAATCAGGTTATTGACTGCTGAGCAGTGAAGACCTCTTGCTTGTCACTGTCATGGTTCCTTTCTTTTGTATTACTGAAATGCTCAGTGAAGCAGAGACTGGGTCTTCAGCCCAGTGCTTATGCTGTGCACGTGGGGTGTCAAAAGCCAAGGGGTTAGGCTTCTGTGCAGCAGAAAGTGGGGTGGCTTTCCCCTGAGAAGTTCAGATGCAGGCACCTGGAGCAGAGGACTAGAGCATCATAACCCAATGACTTGGGCATTCATCTTGGAGGTCAGTGACTTCAGATCAAACCTCTGGCTTGAACCAGAAAGAACAATGATATTTTTCCCTGGCTCCTAAGTGTATTCATTAGCCACCAAGTTATTGGTTGGTTTTTGAAAAAAAAAAAAAAAAAATTACATCCTTCGTTGACAAGAAGTTCTACGTTCAGTCTGAAAAATCAGTCCTCTCAACACTTAAAAAACCAATAATTTTTTTTAAACTTTAAAAATTATAACATTTAAAAAGAATAAACTTAGAGCTTGCTTTTTTTTTTTTTTTTTAAATCTGAAATTTCCCAGCTGGTTCTGCTCCACTCAAAACACACACATCCGGGAGGGGTAAGGTCTGAACAATCCTCTCCCAAAACCAAAGGTAACACCAGGTTGTCTTGCATTTCTCAGGCTCTGCTATATTTTCTTCTGGGGTAGAAATTTTTTAATTTTTTTCAGCTGTGGGCTAAGTTTTTTTATACCAAACACCAGTCTCAAATGGATAGGCCTATAACTGTTTGGCCACTGTGCAGAACATCATGGTGGAAAAAAATGATGCAGTAAATCCTCCTGGAGATTTTGAAACAAATAGATTTGAAAGGTCCCCTGTTCTCTTGCAGGGTTTAGGTCCAATATAGTGCATTATAGAAGAGCACAGTAGAAGAAATAGGTTGCTTTGGTCCTGTGTGAAAAATCTACCCAGAATGGATATGTGTAATAAGGCTGCTAACAATTTATTCACCATTAAGTCTTTGTATTCCAACTTAAGGTTTCTTATTAACTGATGCCAAGTCCTGGAGATAAGATTTCCCCTCTCCTTTCATTTTTCACTGTGAATACCTGATAATCTGGTGCTTTACAGAAACCTGTCTGGGTCCCCAACCTTGGACAGCTTTTGTGCTCCACTGTCAATTCCTCTGAGTGTTATACCTGTTATGCATGAATGCTGTAATTTTATAGCATGACCTGCAGACAGGAACAGAGGCAACTGGAACCTATTAGACCTTGAACTTCATTTTCTGAGGACCTGCAGCTCCTGTTGAAGTGGTGCGTGTTGGCAATTTCTGAAAATGAGACCCCCCTCCCCCACCTTTTCATAAGAAATTTTGACAAAAGCCTCTGGGGCTGAAGTATTGTTGCAGGAAGGCTGATAGTTAATAAACCTTGTCAACCCTGCCTCATTCTTCTAATCACATCTTACAGTGTGTTTTGGTTTAGTTTTTAATCTCATCCGTTCTCTCCTCTCTCACTCTGCCTGTATTTTTAGCTTTATGACTGAAAGCCCTTGATCGGAAATGCATACACATGCATCACTTGCAGAAAGGTGAAATGTGCTTCTACCACTATTTTTTTAATTTACAGTACATACTACTTTTTTCTTTCCAGGAAAGCTTCACTGTAAAACATTGCCCTGTCTTCACGAGTGGAAAACAAAGCTTATTTGTCATAGACACGCAAATGTTTCCAAAAGCAGATTGTTTCTTTTAATAAGGAACAGACGCACCCAATTTTGTCTAACTGCTGCTCAGGACGCAGCCAGCATGAGTCCTGGGAAGTTGGAGGATTGAGTTCTGTGGTTTAGAAAGTCCACTAGCAGAAATCAATACAGCTGCAATCAATCCAATGACGTTAATTACTATTAGATGTAAATCAGGAGTTCATATTCTCAGTCCCCTTCTTTAAACCCTGGGAAATCTTCCTTATATTAATCAAAGTTAATATAAGAAAGTAACCTGTGTGTCTTTATATACACACTTAGTTGAGATAACAGTTTCACCTGAGTTTTATTAATAAGTCTCATAAATAGAACACTTGCAAAATACAGGGCTGAACTTACAGGCAGCATTGCACATGCAGTAATAGATTCTGTAATTTTAAAATGTGATAAAGAAATACCTGTAGACAACTGATTTAATACAAAATAGTAAGATCTATGAAAGCTAGAGGATTTCTTGATTATGCAATGCATTTATGAGTGTGTCAGATCACTGTCAGTGCTTGAGCTCCAGAACAGCTCAGTGGAGTTCTTTTGCAATGCCTACAAGAAAGGTGTATTTCTTTAGCTTCAGCTGCAGCAGATTTTGTTTTCCACTTTGGTCAGCCTGTGGCAAGCCAGCCGAAATAACAACTACTGCAAATGTCTGCATCATTGACGTTATCTTTGGACATCTATAATCAAACTCATGACTTTAGACAGAATAGTAAATGAGTTTAGCAGTTTAATATAGATGCTGCAAATCTGTACCCTGCTGAGCTGTTTGGTCCTGCCTGAGGGCCCCGAGTCCAGTGAGTGCTCACAGCCACCGTGCTATGGGACAAAACAAGCTTTACTTGCTGCCTTATTCAAGAGCCACCATGCAGTTGGAATAAAAAGGTCACGCTAAAGTGAAAGGGTCAGGCTAAATGCGCATGTAAATTACTCTTTCCCTGAACAACAGGCTTAAGCCAATAAGAAGTTTCCCTACATGTGTGTTCTTTGGTGCCACTAAAAATCAAGCTATTAATCTGTCTCTGAAAAAAACAGCTGTTGATCTTCTACTCAGTTGAATAACTAGTTCATACAGATGTCGAGATGAAAAAGACAAAAATATGAGCGGCAAAGTCAGCACAACTTGGGTGGAAAATATAGGGAGAACCAAGGGCAATTGTGGAAATGTTGCAGAGCGGTTTGCTAGAGCATGAAGCAAAAAAATGGTCTATCTTTTCATATTCACTGTTGAATGTACACAGAGACATTAAAAGATCTGATGGCTGCAATCTGCTCTAACCTTTTATCTCCAAGGAGTGATCTAATAACTCACTCTTGGCTGTACCAGTTATGAGTTATCACTTTGCTCACTCGTGAAGATGAATGTAAATGTCTTTATTGCTCTCAGCCATCCTGCATTCTGTAATTCTCTCTGTGTGTGAATAAATAAGCTATGTTATTAAATTAATAATGAAATTTGGCTTCACTTAAGTTACAGCAGGGGTTGTATTTTTCTTTTTCCCTCTTTTTATTAGTAAATGAGAATTTGTAGCTGCATGAGTGTTAATCATGAACTACTAAGTGCCTACCCGCATCCTGTCTGTATGCTGATGCAAATGAGCTGATAGGAAATTATATATTGTAGATTATAACTTTTTTGAGAAAAGTAAAAGCCTGTATTTCATACAGGAAAGGAAACTAAATCTCGATTGCACTTCTGCAGCAAGTATACAGCAGAGGCTTTTTCCTGTAAAAAATAAAACTGTTAAACCATTAAATATGGGTTTTAGTATAGTACCAGTAAATTCCACAAAAGTGGTCATTACAGCATTTAATGACTGATTTGATGTAACATTAGCACATTAGCACACTCAAGAGTTTGCTTGGGGTCATTAAATAAGTGTGTTATTAGCTGTTGATAATAACCAGTCTTACGTGCATTATTTGATAATATATACCTTGCGTATATCTCATATGCAGCTAAGCATAAAGGCAAGACTCAGTGGAAAACAGATCGCCTAATTCTATCAATTTTTCATACTTCATAAATCGAATTTTAACACTGTAGTGATTCTGGTGCATACTGTAATTAGGAAAGACAATCAGTCTTTCTATATTTAAAACGTGTCTCTGTTCCTGGAGTTTGAAACGGAGGATTATATTCCAAATATATTGCTGGTGAAGAGGTAGTCCTTTCCCCCACGCTAGCACCTTCCCGCTGTCGCCCTCACCCCAAAACACTTCACTGAAGAAGGAAAAATGTAACTGTTTTGACTGTTAGCCAGAAAGTCCTCTCCTTTCAGAGCAAACTCACTTTTTCTGCATCAGGCATGTTGTTCTTGCATAGAAATTAATTCCTGTGCAAGCCCAGCTCTCAGTCGAAGAGGTAACATGAGGCAACACGTCTGAGCACCTCCGTGCAGCCCCGGCGCAGGGAGGGCGAGGGGGCTGAGGCGGGGGGCTCGGGGCGCAGAGAGGCTGCCCGGGGCGGTGGGAAGCTCCCCGAGCGCTCCGCTGGCTTCCACGGCTGCTCCTCACAGCTGAAGTCCCCCGCTTCGTCCCCCGGCTGCTTGGTTTTGGCAGGAGAAAGCCCCTTTCGCCACGTGGGAAGGCTCTTCTGCGCGCACCTGGGGAGGCAGAGGCGAAGGGGAGGCTCCTTTCGAGGGACCTTGTTTTACTCCTGCCTTTTTGAGGAGGAGGCTCCTGTTTTGCAAACTGCTTATACTGGATGAAGCCCGGCTGGTTAATTTCTGCAGTTTTTCCCCAAGGCCATGTTACTGCATAGTTCTCCCACGGGGTTTACTTGCGTGGCTCGTTCCAGTTTCAGAGAGATGACTGATTCTGCTGAAGGTACCGGTGCATAAAATTGGAGTGCCGGGAGGACCAGTGACATCTCTAGGATGAGAATGGACTTTTAAAGTGCTATCAGAATGATTCTTTCACTTAACAGACAACTTTCCGCAATACCTCTGCTCAACTTTTGCACTAATATCAGGCCATGAAGCTTGCAACAAACAGTCTAGCAACAAAGACAAATAAGTTTCAGCTACTGAAGTCTTAATATTACGACAGGTGTAAGAAATAAACATAAACATCTACAGAGTTTATGTATTTACAGTCTAAAGTAGCAAGGCATAATCTGTCTTAAATGCATACACCTTTAAACTGTCCCCATTCAATGCAGTGGCAAAACTTTCTCTGATGTCAGTGGTATAGGATCAGGTCCCGTGTTTTAATACCGCTGCAGCACCTAGCTTGTCTTTAGGATTGTAAAAAATGGCATTTAAGAGTTTTAGCGTAACTTGTCAAGAGAAGAGACTGGCATTCCCAGTGTGCTGTACTCCTCCTGTCGAAAGCGGGTTGTCTCCTTTGCGCTGCATCCTGAGCCAGCTCAAGGTTTTTCGGAGCTGTGGGGAAGATCAGTTTGTGCTGTGAGGTGTGGGGGGAGCTGGAGAGGAGGTTGGGGTTAAGCTGCTGCTCCCAGGAGAAGTAAGGGTGAGGGAATGACAACTGAGAGAGAGCTGGGGCAGGAGTGAGACCTGTTGCTCCCACTGCGAGTGAGGGGAGAATGGGTTTCTGTGAGGAGATGCCCCATGCCCACCAATACCCTTGACTTGACTGTCACAGCAGGACAAGCCTATTTTCCAGCGCAGTGATGACCACTCTCACCAAAGGTGTTTCACTCTTTTGGATAATTGCCTGCTCAGCCCGCTCCGCAAGCTGACCCTGTATCATATCTGCATGGTTTCTGCCAAGACTGCCTTCTTTCCTTTACAGTTGTCACCCCACAGCCAAATGTATCTAGAGCTTTAGGTATTTGGTTGTCATTTTTCTTCCAAAAGCTCTTTGATGCACAGCTGCAGTTACACTGCTCTGCGTGTCAGACTTTCTGAACATGCAGGGAGAGATTAAACAAAGAGTGACCCCATGGAAGAAATGCACCCCTTAACAAGAAACTCAGTGAACAAAGTGGAGCCTACTTTCCCACAGCATCAGATCTCATGGTCAGCTTCCTCCGCATCTAATAAGGCGTGGGTGCCACCTGAAGATGTCTCTTCAATGGAAGGAGCCATTTTTCAATCAAATGTTTCTGCCTTGTTGAATTCCAGTGTTGAATAAAAGGGGAAGTTACCTTGTAACTTTCCCCTCTGTGGGGATGCTGATAGAATCATTCTTCTCCCAGCCACCTGTTTTCATGTAACTTGCAGGAGCTTAATATCTTTGACAGCAGTTTCAACTTGATTTGACAGACCAGTGGTTTCAGAAAGTACTGGGGAGACGGACACAGAGCACACGCTCAGGTGAATGTGTAACCTCTGCTTCCATGGGGAACCAAGCGAAGGAGCACTCCTACAATAACAAGACTATTGTTTACCAAAACAAAAGTATAAGCTCATATAAAGCAGAATGAAACAAACATGCAGAACACCAAGGAAACAAAACCTTTCTCTTCTTCTTACAGAAGTGCTCAGGGTCGGTCTAGCGCTGCACTTTTTTAAGCCAATGAAAGTTTTAGGGCTTGTGAAATAGTTTTAACCAGCACGTTTTTGTTGTTTTTCTAATTTGTTTCTTTATGAAATGTCCATTTTCTTCTTTTCTTTTTTTTAAGGGAAAAGTGAAGACGGTGTCAACAACACATTAACTAATTCAAAATTCAAACTACGTTTTGAGATTCCCCAAATACTGAGGCTTTTTTCAGCAGCCAAAAGCTGAAGGGGAGAGAATTTTTCGGTTTGAAGAATTTTAGAAACTATTACTTTTAATTAAAAAGCAGGAGATTTGAGAGAAAATGAGAGCATTTTCACAAATACATAAAATAACTCCCAGTCAATTCTAACTTTTAAATGTATTTAAATGGGAGCAGAGAGTAAACCTGAGCACATTTTAAAATGGCCCTAAATGCAATTTAGGATTTTCTAGAATGGCCGTATCAGCAAAGCTGGTATGCAGAGCGTAGCAAGTTGATGTTCACAGACCAGGAGTTTGCAGGAGTGTAATGAGGGACGCCCTGCACGGGGGGCATGAAAGAGGCCAATGTTGAGTTTTATGGTACGCCTTTCTAGTTTGATAATACTGAGCAGCTTGTCGCTGTTGCGTACTCAACACTGGGTGCACAAGTCTTCAGCAGTTTTGTTAGTAGGCCATGCTGTTGTACCATTGCTTCAAACATACAAAACGTACTCTGTTGTCTGTCACACTGTTTGACCAAACTGGAAGTTACATAGTTAACGGCCTAAATGCTTAGCTGTGGTCTCCACTTTAACCAGCCACTGTATTTTATCTTTAGTGCACTGTGCTGTGTTAGCAACAGCGTTTCTATTAAGTTAATTTGGGTTTGAGTGGTTTCCGTTCATACTTGTGCAGTCTGGCTAATATCTCCATGAGCTGGTCTTTGATTAATCTTGTCAAATACATCCTACCACCAGTGCATACCAAGTTCTCATAAAGTACTGACATATATTTGTCAGCAGATTCAAGTATTTTCTGTGCACATAGGCAGAATTTGGATCTCCTTGAGGTCATTTCATAATAGGAATGTAAAAAAAGCCCGTAAAGATGAAAACTGCAATTGCATACCGCCTATTAGAAAGAAAAAATAGCTGAAATATATGATGACCTTCAGTATCTAGACTGCAGATTAAGTAAATTTCCCAGCACATGAAAGAAATCATCTCTACTAATAACCAGAATACGGTTCTCCAAAATGTAAACACCACTGCTGGTCTGCTGGGGCAGAGTATAAAACAAAGGAGAGAAAGTAATTATGAGAGTAGTTACCCTTGTTTGTCAAAAATATCATACACTGAACTAGAATACAGTAGGTTGACATGATTGTTTTCTGGACGAGGCTGATGCCCAGCATCGGTGCACGTGGGTTCTCCGTCACAGAAAGAGCAGTGCTGGCTGCAGATCACCAAGTCCATCCAGCTCACTTCTATTCAAAGCCAGATGATGCCAGCACTAGATCGGGTCAGCTGTTGCTTTGTCTAGCTAAGCCTTGCAAAACTCCAGGGGCAGAGATTCAGCAGCCTCTCCTGCTAGCCTCTTCCTCTCCTGCACTACTCTCCTGGTGAAGAAGGTTTTTCTCCTAAACTGTCCTAATCCAACCCTCCCAGCCACAGTCTGTGACTGCCACCTCTTATTATACCATCTGCTGACAATGAGAGAAGTTTGGGTCAGACATCTTTGCTCCTTCTTTTCAAGTACGCACAGGCTCCTACCATATTGCTTCTTACCCTCTTCTTCACCAGACTTCATACCAGCTCCCTCCATCTCTCCTTGTAGGGCACATGCCCATGGCTCCTGCTCATCATGGTAGCTCTCTCAGGACTCTCTCCAATTTCTCCACATCCCTTTCAAGCTGGGAGGCCCAGGACTGGATGCAGCATGCCAGGGCAACCTCACCAATGCTGAGCAGAGGGGGATGAGAGCCTTCCTCAGCCTGCTAGCCACCCTCCTCCTAAAGCAGCCCAGTGTCTGGTTTGCAGTGACAGTACTTCATTGGCTCATGCTCCACTTGACATCCACCGTAACCCCCAAGTCATTGTCTTTGTCCCTTCTCTCTGCTACTAACTTGTTGCTTGCTCTTTTTTGAGTCATTAATTCTATTTGCATGTGCTCCTTACCCATGCTGTTTCAGGGACTCTGTCAATTTGAAGTGAGAGCTCTGTGTAATCTCCAGGAGACTGTCTCACACTGTATGTTTGCACAGCACTCAATACAGTGGGGTCCCATAAGCTTGCTTATATTTATACTTGCTCATAAAATGGAAAGGTTTTATTTTCTATTGCTATTTTAATATACACATTAAATAAACTATAAGTTATCTCCCTATTTTAGGACACCAACAGTAAGAACCATACTGTGAGGGATGAGCATGATAAGAGTGTGAGGAATACAACAGATTCTTGTCCTGTTTTGAATAGACTTGAATCTGTGTAAATGTCCAAAGATTCAGTAATGGTGGAGTCTACTTCATTGACCTGGAAGTCAACTAATCACAGTCTAAGTTTACATTAGTAAAATACTGCCCAGGGCTGTTTCTGAGCACTGGAAAGCAATGATCTGTACTCTTGAGTTGTTAGGACATTTCCTTACATGCTTTTGCCTAGTATCCAATCCTCCCAAACAATTCCCAGCCAAATTTTGGGAGCTGGAATTTACCAGAAGCTATTCCTAACAGGTAATTTGTGGTCACTATGTCTTAGAGACTAAGAGAATTTAGTAGCATAAATCTGTAACATGTCATGTAGCCTAGGCACATTCAGTGCCTAGGCACAATCCTGAGCATGTTTAATTTACTAGTAGACACAGCCATACATGCCTGCCCTGTGGGATTATGTGGAACTCAAGTTCTGTATTCATACAACAGCAGTAATTAAGAAATAAATAACTTTTCTTCCATGACTGAAAAAGGTGAGTAAGGCCCATATTACTTGGAATGAAGCACAGATCAATAAAGTTATGCCAAACAAAATAAAACCTGTTAAGACATAGCAGAAATCATACCACTTACCATAATAAGCTTTATTCCTATCTCCATAATAGTAAAAAAGGATTCCCATGATTTAGAAATAAAGGAAATGTGCTGCTCTTTGCAAAACATATTTTTATGTCAGCTCATCTCTTTCATCAGCCTTTCTTCCTAAAAAAAAAAAAAAAGAAAGAAAAGAAAAAAGAGCCTGTCTGGAAAATTTTGAGCTATTTATGGCCTTTGAGCACCGGACATCTCTCCATCTCACTCACTCCCTGGTTCCCTCCATCCTGCTTCCCCCTTCACCACACCTTGTCCATACCGTTGCTGTCGAGGGCAGACAGCCTCCAAGCTCTCCCTTCTCTTTCCTTCTCTGCACCGACCGTGGCTCCCTGACTGCTTCCGCAACAGCACATTTTGAGTGGCTGAGAAGGGGGTTGCTCCGTCCTCTCTGAAGTCAGATCGTTCAAATTAGGAAGGGACCAACTGTGCATCAAGTGTCACTGTAGCAGTGCTGGGGTTGCAGAGCTCAGCCTCCTGCTGCTGCAGTGACAACAACGAGCTTTTTAGGCTCCATTATAGTTTTCTGTGAGCATATACAGCCATCTACCAAACTACATCACCTCACAGGATTTTCACCTCTCTTTTCTTCTTCTACTTTTTTTTTTCCATTTCTTTCAAATCATTTTTACAAAAATACATAGTAATGTGGATGACATTGACGTTTTTTAAGGGTTTATGACTCAGAAAAAATATCCATAGTCGATGTTTCTTCTCTTGACATAGCTATAAGAAATAGCTCAGCTCCTGAAAGGTGGAGAGGCACCATGTTAGCATCCAAGAAGGAATCACATGTAGATGGGGGGATGTGTGCTGGTGTGGGCAGAGGGGAATTGGAACATGTAGAGCAGGAGGAAGGAAGTGAAAAAGCAGCAGTAAGACACTGTCACAGAGGCAGGTGCACAAATGGAAGAAAACAGCACTCTGAACACAGTCTAGTGACAAAAGTCCAAGAAAAAAAATCTACAGAATTTATTTTGGCTGTGGTGTGACCTGAGAGGAGCTCAGAAGCGTGAACTGTCTCCTGTGGCGTGATTTGCCCCATCACCCTACTCGTGAACAGGGCTCTGAGCAGTTTTTGTAAATCAAAGAGATTGAATCACAGTTACCCAATTCTACAAAACACTTAAGCCAAATTAATACATTCAGTGGAAATTCAGTTAATCTCTGCACTGAACAGCTACAGTTCCCTCTATTCTATTTCCCAACTATAATGAGTCAGTGTAACCCCTGACTAAAATGGAGCACAGGAGATGTAGTCAAGCCAGACACACCAACACATCCAAGAGAATAGGACTGCGTGATTTAGAATTACAATTTGCACAAACCTCTGCGGCAGCTCAGAGAAGCAGAGTTAAGTTGTCACTCCATGCAAAAACCGAGATCCCTAACATATTTAAATGAAAGAAAACTTGCGGAGTTCCTCACTTCCACTTTTAGTCTCTATTTTGACTTTTCATTGTAATTCAGGATGGAAACGGTATCCAAGCATTGGAATGGCCTGCAGAAAGGGCTCATATTCCAGCCTCCCTACTGCCTAGTGTTATCCTACCCGGTGCTAGAGCAGCTGCAGCTTGGGCAATGAGTAGCCCAGAGTGCTAATAACCAAGTCCTTTCCCACTTAACTGAATGTCTAAAAGTGATAATTCAGTGGTTCTGGTTAAATACTTTAAATTACTTTATATTTGCTCTCAAAGAGGCTTTAAAAGAAGATTAATGATGTATTCTGTGTATGCATTATCTTTAGTAAAGATAATGTGGCATGTGTTAGTAGTACCGTTCAGGACTGTTGTCACATTCCAACTTGCTTCAGCGGGTGTTGTCAGAGCTGTGCGAATGTTAGCAGACAGGTTGTCGAGCCAAGAATTTACTTCTAGACTTTATTATTTTTCTTTTCATTCGTGGTTTATCATTTTTGAAAGAGCAGTATTTGCTTCTTCCATCAGTCAAAGTTCTCTTTCTTTTTTTTTTTTTTTTTTTAGTTTCAGGAAGCTTCTTTATTGGACTTTGATGAGATCAGACTTTCTTCAGAGCCCTTAAATTGGTTGTCAAGGTAGTGTCTTATTCAGTAATATGCAAATGCACAACTTCAGTCTTGCTTTCAGTGTGCACGTATATAAATTTTTTTTTCAAGCACCTCTCTAATAATCTAGAAACACCAGCCAGCATAGTTTATCAGAAAAACTGATTAAGTAACCTATCTAGTATACTTCAAGTATTAAAAACTAAGTCACACTCAATCAAAGCCTCTTAGAGGAAGTTACTTCACTCATTTTAGTGCAAAGAAAACCGATCCCATCCATGTCAAGGAAAAAAATGTGTAATATTGTGTTTCAAAATCAGAATAAAAGTGATTTTTTTTTTCTTTTTTTTTCCCCCCGATAGAGCCATGTAAACAGTATTGTAGCTCACCAGCTCACAGTGCAGGGCCCAGAATGGTATTGATGAAGTTAATGGGTTTTCAATAGACCCTCAGAGATTACCCTCTGGAGTTCACTAGGTGAATTACTAAAATTGTATGACTGTCAGCACTTTTGAGCTGAAAGCGCAGTGTATTTAGATGCAGTGTAATAGTTTTAAATAGTACATTATGTATCAATACAATACCAAAATGGAAACAGGAGAAAAAAACCACTAGTGATAATACCCTGTAGGATATACTTTTACATTTCGATCTGAGAGACATCATTTGGCTTTTTGAAAATGCTATAATGTCTTCATTTATGAAGGTTCTCTCTGACAGTAGCAGCTAATCTGCATCTGGGCATAGATGTGGCTGATAGTTTCATAGTTTGCATGAAGTCATGGTGATGATTAGTCAACATAAAGTTTGGCGGTGTTTTGTCTTCTGGGGAGGTTCATGAGAAAGGTACCAATGGGAAAGCCTTAAGCATAAAAAGGAAATATCAAAAAGATATTTTAAGTGGTGTCATGTAGGAGACAACAGACATAGAAAAAAAGCACATTAACAAACACTGGCAATGTTGCATCCACCATTGTTAGCAGTTACAGGAACTGAAAGGCACAAATTAATTAGGTATTGAGTTCTTCCAATTTCCGTTAAGAACAACCATTGATTTTTGCTCTGCTCCTTACTGACAGTAACTTTGTAGAGAAGATAACAAAGGGCTACCACATTTGCCTTCTTTCTGCTCCCGTTCTCAAGAGAGGGTTTAGCCAAATAAATCTGGGGTATATTTGCCTACCATCGTAGCCAAGGCTGTGCTGATTGAACATCTTGGGGGGAGGTGGGGTGAGAACCTCACGCCCCGAGTCTGGGCAAGTAAAGAAGGGAAGAGGCAGACGTAGCACACCTGAGCATCAGTGACAGTGCTTGCTGGAGGGGAAAATTAAGCACTGGTCTGGGAACAAGCTATAATTTTAAGAGCCTGTTCTACGGAGTCTAACTTACTACCTCTAGCATAGACCTGCACACAGCAGGCACAGCACTCATTCTGTACTTTTTCTAGGATGGATGTTCAGTTTTGAAGCTAAGATATTAAAATCTTGCATTGTGTCTTCAGTGAATAGGGAAAGCGTGCTTTTGCACTGAACTAGCTTTCCCACATAAAATCCTGCAAAGGACAATGCAAAAGAGTAGAGATGTAAGTTCGTATTTCATCACTGCTATCTACATGCTATGAGGAGGAAACAATTTAATGTTGGATTACTGCTTTGAGAATGATGGGGGGAATTCTTAGCACTGTAACCCTGTTAAAAGGTGGGGGAAATTACACAAAAAGGAGGGAAAAAGGCGTAGAGGAATTCATATAGTAGATGTTGGTTTTGAGATTAAATTAAATCTGAAATTTCTGATATTTTCAAAAGCAAATATTTTCTAAAATATTTTCTAAAATATTTCTGATTTCTGAAAAATTTCTGATATTTTCTAAAAACATGCACGTATGAGGTTTGAATCTAGACCTGTTGTAAATATTTTGTTTTCGGCCCTCAAAATCTGCCATTCCGCTCTTATACAGCATATTGAATTATATCATTTCTTGTTTATTTTTCTTGATATCTAAATTCTCCTAGAGAAACAATCTTACCATCATATAAAATATGTATCTCAAGCTGGGCTAGATTCTGATGCTCTGCTTCATGCCAGTAAGAGTTCATATGCACTTAGTGCACTAATAAAGACAAAAGACCTCCTAAAATAATAAGGGATTAGAATCCAGCTCAGGGCAAGCCCTTCATCCCTCCTTGCATAAAAGCCACCAACACTCAGTATGTTCCAGCAAAACTCATATGAAACACTATTCTCAAGTCCAGTTCGTTAGCTAGATAATTAAGAGACTGAAAACATAGTTTCTATAGATCTGAGGACACCAGGGACAGCTTGGTTCCCAATATTTTTCTCAACTGGTTTCGATACGTGGGCTTTAATGACTGAATCAATGTGTTGCAGGAAGGGCATCAAGATTTTAAAATATTGCTGTATCATACTTAATTTGCAATGCTTTTCCTTTTCTGTCAGCACAGTTAAGATGACATCGTGCGGTGATTTAGCCAAGAACAAAATGTTTTCAGGCCATTCCCCATGAGTTTTTTTATGTAAGGAATAATAAAAGTTCACTCATCATTTTTTATATATAAATACATCTACTTCATATTGCGTAGAAAGATCTGTAAAGGGCTCTGGCACTCGGATTTCTTCTATTTTTACAAAAGAAAACATATCTATAATTAAGCTTATGTCATAAAGGATTTTCTTATTGAATTTTCCTTTTGACATGATTGATTTCTGTATTGACTCTACGAAATGGAAACCAGTAAGTAGAATCTGACATAAAAGAAATATTTGGGCTCTACAGTCATGTCATTTACTACAATAAGAGCTACACCAGAATACAAATTGCCACCAGCTTCTTCTGCATATGCAAATGCATTTTTTTCCTCAGGGTCATAGTTGCATCCTGTCTGAGAAGGGCAAATAAACACAGCCGGTGATTCACCTGTCGCTGCCGTGGGGGTGGATGGGAGGGAATTTGTACATAATTAGGATAACTGGCACAGAATTTTGGCCTGGAAAACATTAGTGTATAATGTGTCAGAAAAGCTAAAGCCTCCCTCTGCTCTTTCACATGGAATAAACATGAGAATAACCTGCAGGTGAGTGGATTTCTGTGCCAACCTGAAATAAGCGTTGGCTCTGCTCCTGTCTCTATTATTCACTGCTCCAGATGACCAGCGATACTGATGTTGTTGTTCATCTGTGTTGAGCAGCAGTACTACTGTGTGTCAGATGCGCTATAGGTCATAAAATTGCAGTGTGATGGTGGTGATGTTCCAAGTGAATTTTTACCTACTGTATAATTTCATAAAACAATAAACACAAATCTCCTGTGTTCATCCTGTAGCATAGTTAATTTGCAGAGCATCAGGTGAAAAATCACTGCAAGTTGCTCGCCTAATAATAATAACGGTCAGCCAGAATTGCTAATAAATCAGGCTTAGACACTCTAAGACATTCTATCTAGATTATTTATTTTTTCATTACAGGGCTTGATTTTGCAATTTATTATTCCTTTTATTATTTACGTTCTACTGATACCCACGTTTTGGTCTGTTACGGCCCAAACTCAGCAGAAGACGCACATCCCTGCCCCAGGGATCCCACACCAGCTATCACGACCCAGTCCATGCTTCGTTCAGTGGCAAATCCTGCACAGGGATGGCAGCTCCAGGCATCTCCCCCCAGCCTGTTCCCGTGGGCGCCTGGCACGGGGACCACACACGGGTGCAGAGGTCCGGAGGAGCGGGTCCAAACACTGTGCCGTGTCTGGGGGCAGCGAGGCTGCCGCTGGTGGGGCAGGAGTTTGACTCCAAAGGACGCTTCTCTAATAGACGTCTCCTGGCAGAGTGGCGGTGGCTGGGTTCGAATAGGCATTTTTCAGCTGAGAAAATCACGGCAAGATGTGGAGCGAAATGCCAGTCATTTCTGTATCTCTGAATTCATAATGTGCGGAATAAAACGTTAACATGTAACATTTGACTGTTGGAAAAGATGAAAAGAGGCTATTTTCAAATTCCCCAAATGACATGAGTTCTGCAATTAGAAGTAAAGGAACTTCAAAGTCTCCCAAAAATGCTACAATAAGTGTTGTAATGCCTCCAGGGGAGAAAAGCAATAAAGCTGTCATGAGACATGGATCTTGCTTTGCCTTCCATTTTGTTTCTGGGCTGAGCAGTCATCCGTACAGCACGTAAGTGCATATACAGTTACAGCTTGCCTCAGTCTTGGATGTCGTAGGGACCTTCCCTCTCTCTTCCTCTGTCTACTACTATTGGAAATAAAATCGGCAGAGCTGCTTTAACTAACAGCCTGAGGTTTAGAAAGCAAGCTGGGATAGACTGTGGAGGGCATAATCTACAAAATGTCTTTGGAGATTCACTCCCCCAACCCTGATCTGACAGTACTCAAAATCGCTGATTTTCCCAATGTGCTTAAGCTCATGTATTTTTCTGGGCTTTCTGTGCAGATGGAATGAATGGAAATAATTGAGTTGTGAGGAAAGCCTTTCATTTTGGTGCACCAAGAGGCTTGTAATAAGAACATTAGCACACTTATTAAAATGTCTTGTTTGTTCATGCCCCGAGTTTTAGACAGGGGTATTGCATTTTCATTTTTTTAAAAAGAAATCTAAATAAAAAGCTAATAGCCAATTTCTGAGCATGGCTGACTAGATGGGAATTTGCTAACATTAATATATTCTCATTAGAGAAATTTTATCGTGCTCCGGTCAACAGAGAAGACATTTGGCCACAGATAACAGTCAGTTTAAAAGCAGGACCAGCTCCAGCGGCCGAGGTGGCTGTTTCCCACTGCACTGCCAGCAGTTTCTGCTGAGAAACCTGCCTTCGCCAATCCTGGGTGAACCACCGGAGCCAAGAGGCAGCATGTGAGCCACCGTGTCATACCCGCTTTCCTGCCAGAGTTGGGGATGTGACCAGCAGATCCCCAGCCCCGCTGGCTGCTGGTTGTCATTTAGGCACCCCGAGGTGGCTGTGGCCTTCACCAGACCTGTCTGGAGCCTGCCCCGGACCCGTTCCCAAGGAGCAGGAAGACAGAAGGACTCTTTTTCATGGTTTTCTTCTCATCCTCGTGTTACACCGCTGCATGCAGTGGGGTCCTGCCTTAGGATGCCACCCATGTGCAGACCTACCAGTGAACAACAGATTGCAGTGTTCTCATTTGGAGCTTGCAGGCCAACTGCTTTCTACAGCCTTTCTCTTTGTAGATTAATTGTGTGACTGGAATGTCTCCACAGCCACTGCATGAGAAAAACCGAGTTAAAACTCAGTGCCAGCCTGGCTCGTAGCTAAGCAGAGGACCCTACTGCTTATTAATGGGTTTCCACAAGGACTCGACATGTAATGCTGAGCTCCAAGGGACCATGGCACTGCAATCCGGATGATACATTGCAGCCTTGCAACAGGCGGGAGATAATAATTGGGTACACCCTCCCCATGAGGGAGACAGCTGCAAAGATCCAAACCTTGAAGTCACAGCAGCTTTTCCACGGTTAGCAAAGATTATGTAAACCCTGAGCCAAAGCCCCTAACATCTATTTTATTTCGAACAGAAGGCTGAAATCTGAATGGTGAAACATTCAAGATTCAGCAACCATAAATACAGGGATGACATGAACAGTAAAATTAATAGCAGGACCCCATACGAGTGCTGGTACCTTGTAAAATAACAAAACCAACAGTAAAAACTGCTCCATATACATACACATTTCTGATTAAAGCACCTAGAAAAGAAAGAAGAAAGGCAGTCTGGGTTGCCCGAGCCACAGAAAGACATTTTGGCACTTGAATCTCCTCCTTCCAGCTGGGCTGCTGCCGGGGGCTTGGAGATGCTCTCCTTGGCGGAGGGAAGAGGCCCTCAGTGCTTGGGGCATGTGTGCCCCATTTCGGGTCCCCCTTCCCCAACTCTCCTGTAGAGTGGTCCATGCAGCAATCCCTCTACCTGCCTCTGCCGTGGCCTGGCTCAAGGGGAAGGGCTCTGCCGTCTCCTCAGGACGTTCCTTAAGTATCTGTTCAAAGTTAAGTTTGCAAGTAGTTTCTTCATAGACTGGAAACTCTGACAGTTTTGTGTACGAGTAATTACACAATAGCTTTATGCTTTGCATGGCCTCTAAGCACTTCCATAATTAAAATAAATGCATACATATTTTTACTGTAAATGTTGAAAATCTGCAAAGTAAAAATATAAGTGAACCTAATGTACTGCATAAATTTGGAAATATATGCCATCATGTCAAAGTATAAATAAAAGCATCTATGCAAAGTGCAAAGACTATTGGAAATTCTGAGCAATGATGTTCAGATATAGCTGAACAACAGTTTAAATTATATTATTTACAGGAAGTTTTTCCCCTAGCATCAAGACAAGAAATGTAAACCCATCAAGGAAACCATAAATATTTTGGATTTGCATCTAGTAAATCATGACAGAGCTGAAATATTATAACAGTTTCTCAAGTCGGATGATTTACTCTGTTGGGGACAAAATAATATTTCCCGAGTTGTTTATGCTAGGCAGCTGTTTTGGAAAGTCACTGAGAGAGCAAAGGTTATGTTGCTTTTCACTTGCTTTACAGTTGATGAGGAATTTGTTAAAAATGGCCCTCCTTCTGTCTAGTGGCTATATTTAGTACTGGAGTATAAAAACAAAAAGAAAGAGGGAAAATTTAGAGAAGTTCTGCAAACTGCAGGGTGAAGAATTTCCCCAAGATAATCACAGATATCTGCAGAAAACCCTTTCAGATGTTTATTACCCTTTTGTAAGGGGATTGCAATGCTTCTATGCACTGTGCATTTCTGTGTAACACTTCATTTGATATGTCTTAAGTGCCTCAGCTGCCATTATTCAGCAGGCTTCATTTACCTCAGCGGAGCTAAGCCAGTTTACATCAAACAAGGATCTAGCACACAATTCTCAGAGTTGTTTAAGAAATGCATAGCCCTTTTCTGTGGGGTTAGTAGAAGCAAAAAACTTCCCTAAGGATTTAACGTTACGTATTTCTGTTGGCAAACCACCACGTAAGTATTTAAATAACTGTTGGCACAAAACACTAATTAAAAAAAACAAACAATAGCAATTAAAAAAAACCCAGATATACAGGCACAGACATACACACAGCTTCAAAAAAAACAAAATATAAAATATATAAAACCTAGGCATACAGAAACATGGATGAAAAACCCCTCCTCCAAACTGACAGAGTGACTTTATCCTATGATACTAGGAGTATGATGGACATCGGGCTGTAAACAGAAAATGTTCCAGGTGTAGGGAATCTGTGCCCCTCCCTCTCCCAGCTTTTGCTATCAGGGAACTAGCCTCTATCATTTGATACATGGAGTTTTATGGTAGCTCCTTTTCGTCTTTCTATTGCTGGGTTGTGAAAGCTAGCAAGGCAAAAAAAAAAAAAAAAAAGTGCTGATGTTGGTGATGATAACTTATTAAAAAAAAGGAAGCATATTAACATTTCAAACATGTTAAATGAAGGGAAAACAAAGCCACAAAGATCTCTGGGTAAATCCACAGCTGATGTTAAGCAACAGAGTGTTACTGAGGTGCATGACGTCTTCTAGTTCAAAGAGAAATTAATTCAGTGAGGCTCTGTAGTTTTATGTCATGTAGGTCAGACTGGATGAGCACTGTGGTACCCTGTGGTTTTATATATAGACTGTAGAAAGTGGCCAAGCTTATGTCCTTTCTTTAAGTAGCATCATGTATTCCCACCGCTGAAACAGATTCCTGGGCTAAATGGACCATTGATCTGACCAAGATATTCCTTATGTTTTTATAATCTTATCTATAAATCTCCACCAACTGATAGCAGGAGAAGTTCCAGCCTATGCTTATGTTATGAAATATTTATCAATCTGTCTACCTAGACTGTATCCTTCCTCTTGTATTCCACTTCTTCCTTTGCCTACTTTTATTTGTTCTGTTCTTCAGTTAAGTTATAAGTTCCCCAAGGAAGGGCATATCTTCCAAGTGCTTCCTGCAGTGTGACTAATATATTTTTCAGCAATACAAAAAAGAGAGTAATAAAAATATTGCATTCTCCAGGGCCACCTATTTTACTTCCCATATTGCAGAATTTTTTAATTCTGAGTCAGGGAAACCAGTGGTAAAATGTACATGTCAGAAGAAGTAACTACAAGCAGCATAACCATCACAGTTGTGCTAGGGGATGGTTTGGCAGATTGATGCCTTTAGCTCCAACAGGTCGGGGCCTCAAAATTCGCTTTCCTCTCTCGGAGGCAAATTCAGAAGGTGCCTGCCTCTAGTTGATGGAAAACATGATAATCAACAGTTTTTGTTTATATTAAAGTCAATATGGCTTTCAAGTGATCCAAGCCTACTTGGCAGACAGTCTACGTGCAATAGCCAGCTGGAGAAAACTCCAGCCTAGACCACTGACAGAAAACACCCAAAACACTGCAAGTGGATCTCTGTCAATGGCATTACCAGTACTCATATGCCATTAACAGAGGCTAAAGATGTGTAAAATAGAGAAGGAATGGAACAGTTAATTAACAAGGCGGAAGTTATATTTAGTGACCTGTGTAAGCCCTAGATTTTCTGGACTAGAAAAAAAATGAGAATCATTATTAAAAAATTGGAACACTCTTAGAAAGCTTTTCCTGCAAATATCTCAAAACCTGTCTTGCATACGTAGGCAACACTCCGTGAGCAGTGTGTTGCTGGTACGACCCGCACTGCAGGAGCCCGTGTTGCCTCCGAGAACCACCCCGGCAGGGCACTGTGCAACCACAGAGCAACAAGGGGCGGCAGCTCACATCTGCGGGAGCTGCAAGTGTGCCAGGCAACGTGGGGCCCAGGAACTGGGCTGTAAAAGTGGAGCTGACGGAGAAAGTGGTGGCTGCTGAGCGAGCGTCTTGCTCTATCTGAGATACGACACATCCATAAGCACAGTCATTCCCTGCACATGTGTGCCGTACAGGCAATACCATAGCCACAATTTGCCAGTCTTTTGCTTAGACGTGACTTGCAAACTCTAATGATTATCTCAAATTAGGGTTTGGGGTTGGGATCTTCCTGGGTAAGCATGCTGAGTTACAGAAGCTGAAGACTTCCTCCAGGCAAGCCCCAGGGGGGTAGTGTGAGATGTTACCCTCCCGTTTCCCACCCTCCTCCCATGACTCATTACAAGCCTGGTAAAGCAATCAGCAGAAGGCTTGACACCACAGTGTAGCGCAACAGCTCAAAAGACCAAGGTTTTTTTAATGAGGTTTGAGCTGAGAAAGCAGGGAAGGGGTGCAGCTGGCATACCGGTACACATCTGATGTAGCAGGAGGGCAGGAGACTTTAGCAGAGAGAGTCTGGGTAATAACCCTGCAAACCACTCCAGCTCAGTTTGCCAGAGCTCACCTGTCAGAATCCCAGACACCATTTGCTTTCTACGGTGCCTAATATTTGCTGAACCAAGTCAACTATTTGCAGTAGAGTTCTGAGAGCCAGGATTTGCCCGGAGGTTTTAAAAACTGATAATCCAATATTAGATAGGATAAAATTAAATTAGGGAAATACAGTCTCATGCTTCAGGGCATGTGCCAACTTAAAGCCAAAACAGGTAGGTAGGAAGCAAGCTGAGCTGTGAGCACGTTAAGCCATAAATATCATATACCTTCTCCTGAAGCACCTACTACTGGGTGTTGTCTGAGACAGGAGCCTGGACGAGAGACATGAAGTCTGGTCTTATAGCTACTTTTCTCATCATTTTTGGAGTAGTCACATGATGTTAGACTAGATCTTTTTTGCTGTTTCTTGACTTCTTATAGGTTATGTAGAATCGTGTAAACAATTGCACTATACTCTGATAAAAATGCAACATAAGAAATAATCATGTAAGCAATTTCCAGAAAGAGCCATATAGTGATGTGCTGACAAACTACTGTGTATTTGAGTGTTCCCACAGTAAATACAACATTTGGCACTTACAGCTATTGCAATGCTAATCTGTGTCCCGAGGTAATTACAGTAAGCCCAAAAAAGGTGCCGTACAAAACCATTTTGATCCTTATTCATCATGAGTGCCCAAATAGCTTTGTGCGTGAAAGTAGCATGAAGAAAGATGAACAAAGGACTTCCAAATAAGTATGAATGAGGGTCTTTTTATGTCCAGTTTCCTAGTTATTTGGAAGGGCCTTGCCATACAATACAGCACTGGATCTCTCCTACAGTTTCTGCTGTAATAATACAGAAGCTGCATACATCTATATATGAATATCATTCAGGCAATATTCCTTGAATGTAGTGTGGGTTTTGCCCCTTGGTGATACAACACATGAGAAAGAGCTCCACAATTCAAAAACAGCTGAAAGGCTATTTAGCACATATTATCTGTCTTGATTTCTATGGAACACTTATTTCAAACAAAATTAGGGGAATCAATTTCTTTTTCCCTGGAGTAGCTTCTAAAATTATAGGATTTTTTCACAATCTGTACTTTCTCCCTCCACCTCTATTTTTGTTCACCTGTTGAGGTGAACAGATAAGTAAAAATTAAAATGGATCTGGGCTATACTGGTTTTCTACAAACATGACAGTAAAGTAAGTAGTCACCTGAGCAAGTGTCCAAAAACTGTGATATCATCCATGAACTGCAGAAATAGATCTCTTCAAAAGCATATAAGAACCTACATCATATTTTCACAGACACCTAAGAGCTGGAAGAAATACCCAGCTCTACTCCAAGTCAGTTCAGGACTCATATAACTAGGTTAACAAGACACTGGTTCTAAATTTGGTCACTAGGATTGAACTCAACACCATGCTTAAATAGGTGACTTCCAGATGGAAATAGCTCACTTCTGCCATGCCTGAAGAAAACACACAGTTGGTCTGCACCTGCATAAATTTACCCTCTGTCTGAACATTGATGAAATTAATGCTCTAAGTTTACTTGTGATGATAAGAGTACAGATGTTAATTTTGCCTTGCAAGTGCAACCAGTCACTGATTTGGAAAGAAAGAAAGAAATGTAATAAAGTCGTAACTCCCAACCAGCCCCTCCAGGAAACTGTTGCCCACTTAGAGCATCTTAATGCACCAACAGCTGATCTGCCATTTGCCACACAAAGCGGTGGAGATCTCCCCTGGCAGAAACTGCAGTGGGTGCAAAAGGGCAGCTGGAAGTGACACCAGTGGAGGGAGGGAGGGAGGGAACTGCCGATAGGCAAGCTGTAACAAAGGAGGGAGCTTCTACTCCAGCATCAACCCATGTGCTTTAGGAAGGTCCTGCCATCTCCCTTTTTCTTACCTCTTTCATCTCACTTCTTCTATTGTGCTAAACATCTAATAACAGTTTATGCAGTCATTCTCTGAGGGACAGAGTAATGTGGGCAGGGACTGCAAGAAAGAACACCAAGCCTTTAATAAAAAGCTGTAATAAACCAGTTACCAAGTCCTAAATTCAAGTTAACTTTGTACTAGGTACTGGAATTAAAAAAGTAGTCAATTTTTTTTTTTTTCCAAAGTGTTACCCAACTAAGGGAAAAAGAAAAAAAAGAAAAAAAGGCAAGTCTAAAATAAGTTCTCCAGACTCCATTTTTCCCATATAAGAGGAAACAAGCCTATCCAAAAGAGAGTAAGCCCAATTTCTGCTGAACTTCATAACTTTAATAAGCAATCTTCCTTTAAAATCAATACAGAACCAATGTAGCAATATGAGGAGTTTAGTATTACAATATAATATAATAGCTGAAATACTACCATCTGCAGTCTTCCTTGACACCAAAAGTCACGTTTATGAAAGATTTTACTCCCACTCTCCTTTTACCTGATCCACATTTCTCAATTCTGCTTTGAGAGATTTGGCGAAAATGTATTACAAGGAATGCCTAACATCTAGGTTCAGATTAGATGATTTTTATCTCCCAATAAAAAGTGTTAGCTAATAAAACCTGTTCTCACACCCCCCAAGAACTGTGTTCCATTATTCATTTGGAAAAGAAAAAATATTGAATGACTTCATGTCCACATGAAGTAGAAACCCACTTTGTCCAGTGGCAGAATGACTGTCTCCTGAAGACTGAACTCAGTGAAGCAGTTTTTCTATGTTAAGGAAATGTTTTCTCTGTTAAATTTCTACAAAATGTCAAAACGTGACAACATCCATAACTAAAAAGTCCAACAAAATTTGTAAATTAAATTAAAATTATTTGTTCTAATGTTGTGAAATGTTTAGGTTGGTTTTGACCTTTTTGAAGTACTTTATATGTTTGGCTGCCCTTTAACTTAAATTAAGTTAAATTTTAAATTGAGGACATTTTGAACCAAGAAGTAGAATACATCATTAAGGTAATGTTGAAACAGATATTATATTAAATGGCCAATTCACTCATTCATTCACTTACTTGCTTTGGCTCTGAAAAATTGGAAGTGAGTCGACAAACTTTTTCATTGAAAAGCCCCTGTATTGAAAGGCTGTAGATGACGAAACTAATGTATAAATGAGTTTGAAGTTCCAATTCAGATACTGATTGACCTGCTCTTAGTTGTTGACGAACTCTGAAATGTAATGCTTAAGTTTCACATACCTGGTTACATAAAAATCCTAATGCTGGCACTTTACCCCATTATTGGAGAAAAAATTCCAACACGTAGAAGTTTTCTAATTACTCTGTCTTATGTCTCCCACTATGAATCTGTCGTTTTGATCCAATTACAAAAAAAAAAAAAAGTTAAAAAGTTGTAGACATTTACTTTGTTCATTTCACTAAAACCTGTTGAAACTTATGTCTTCACATTAATATTACTGTAAGGTTCTTCCATTGTTCCCATAATCAAGCAGACTCTAAACTCTCTGCAAATATTATCTTATGCTTATTTAGGCATCAGTCCCTTGGCCAGCAGGTCTATTCATATGGCAGAAATACTTTACAAATACTTTACAAATCCTTTGCAGGATTAAGGTCTCAGTCAATAAATAAGTAGTGGCTATGTAGTATAAGTAGTGTCCTAGGTTGTATAGTACTCAGTAAAATGAAGTTGTTGTCCTTTGGGAAGCATCAGAGACTTCCACATATCAATTCATAAAATAAATAGAACACTAAGAAAGTGACCCAAAGAGCACAAAGTAAATTCCAGTACTTTAGAAAGGTAGGATTAGTTTCTTTGGTGAAGCTAACTTCTTTTACTGTGAGAGTCTCATTCAAATACTCAAAATGGAGCTTACATAATTTCATCCTGGGTTTGTTTCTGTCAAAGTCCATACTCCTGATGGACAGTCCAGGAATATTTAAGAACAGTGTTTATTTCTATATGTATGATATTTTCAGCAGTCTTCAGAATGTTTGATCTTATTCTTGTAGTAATCCTTTCCCCATTTAGCCATCCAACATTTCCTTTGTTTCTTTTGCTCCTTCCACATCTTTAGAGTTTGGGGCCTGGCTCATAAAAAGCATTTTGGTAGCTGATTCCCATCAGAGTAATATTTAACTTGTTGATTTCAGCTGAGGAATCTGGCCTTTTTGCCACAGACAGGAAGATAATTAATTATGTGCATTAGCATTTTCTACAGTTTGGACTGGCTGCTGGTTGGGACAGAAAGTTGTTTTTGTTCTCTGACATACTAGGGCATTTCTGAACACTTTGAAAGATGATATTCCTTGTACTTCCAATAGTCAACAATTCGAAGGGTATGTGTGTAATTAATAGTGTCAGAAACAGGGACAGACATATGGTTGATTTTTTCTTCCTATGGAAATCAAAGCTTTAATATTTCATTTCAGAAAGAAGATGCCAGACCAAAGGAATGCCCTCTGCTTGTTGCCTTGATAGTCAGGAGACATGAATAATATTATTGATATGCAAACACAAAGAGCTGGAGGCTTATAACTCTGTTTCTGTGTGATTAAAGACCTGCAGGAGGTACTTGGTGCCAATAGGCACAGGATGTTTATGATATAAGGGAGTCATAAATGAGCCTGCAACAACTTTGGGGCTCAATTTCCCTGCAAGTGCCTCTTTTGTCTTCCCCCCATATGATTCCATCCTTTTGGATCCCTTGCTTCACATACTGTGCCACAGTCAGAGTGTACATTTTAATCACTGAAATTTTTAGTCTCCCATGAGAAATCTTACCTTTTCTTTCTACCAGCAATCCTTCTAAAGAAGAGGAAGTTCTTCCTCTACTCCTGCCTTTCCTTTCCCTAAGATATCAGTGCCATGCAAGTGAGCATGCGTAGGGCAGGCTCAGTCCTACCATCCCTCCCCCTGCTCCCAGAGTGTTCATGAACTTCAAAAGAGCCTGGAAGTGGCAAACTGGGAAGCCTTGGATATTTACATTTTGCTTGGGTGAGGTTTTCCTTCACTCCTCAGCACAGCCACCGATGTAGCCCTGCTGATGTCTCACAGAGCACTGGGTGTGAATCACTCAGATGGCTCCTGAGCTGGTAGCAGCAGCCTGTTGTAGCCTGGGAGCATCCCAGATACCACTGGGTCTTCAATCACACATAATGACTAAAAGTTGCTGCCACGAGGCCAGACTGAGAGAAACCTCAAATGAATTATTTGGCTGCAATTTACAACATATAAATATACCTGTCTATTTTCTGAGCTTAAGAAAAGTAGACTAGCACTTGTGTTCTCTGCAGAAAATAATCAACAAGTAATAATTTGATTAGATAGAGGTGCTGTGATGATAGGAAACAAAAACAGAGTCTCTTTACTTTTCCCTTTGACAGTGTTTTCATTTGTCCTTGCTCCTTTTGCTCTTCTCAAATTGCACAAAATGGTAATAGTAATGCTCATTGGTAAAGTATTTTACGGATTAACAGTGCTGAGTATTGCCCTCATTTAATAAGGGTATAGGCCAGGACATGTCAGCTATGATACAGCACAGTAATTGTGCCACAGTCACCTTTAAACTCCCCTGACTTTAGTCTGCATTATGCTCCTAACCTCAGAAATGTAGTGCAATGACTTTGGAGTCATCCAGTCTCTATTTCTTATAATTCCATTACTCAATGTATAAACAACTGTATCAAATCAGAAATCCTAGTATAGTTGCCCTGCTGGAGTAATTTAACCTTTCTCTTAGACAAGTATATTAAAACATCGGTAAAACTACCCTTGTTCCTATGCCTTTTAACCAGGTCTCTTTTTTCCTCTTTTGATTTTCTTGCTGTGGTAAGGTTGACATCAAAAACCTTCCACTTATGAAGCCCAATTGGAAGTGCTCCATAGGTTATCTTGATAAAGCTGCTGGGTCACTGTTTTGGTCATTTCACTTGTTCCAAGAAGCAAAAGCCTCATAAATCTTTGGTGACATAATCACCATCTTGCAGCATGTGATGGCCACGGGTTGGACCCCACTTAATTGCCTTTGTGCTTCACCATTGGTCGCTGTGGAGGAGATAATGGATTTATTTAAAAAAAATAAAGTAAAAATTCCCAAATTAAAACTTTTAAATTCCATTCCTGCTAGACTGCAAAAGCAGCAACATTCCCTGAGATGAATAGCAGAAGACAGTGTAACAAATTAATACAAATGAAGTCATTCCTGAGTGACTCCATCTGCTTTGGAAATGAGGCTCGGACTTTCCAAAATGTGGCCATGATCCAGGTAATTAGGCCTGACTCCAAATGAAGCCACACAGGTAACTTATAGCTTCATTAACTCTCCTCGGGAAGGCAGGCATCCAAAAACTAACCTTAATAGAGCAGCATATGATCCATTGACAATCTGTTTGATATTAAAAAATGAACTTTGTTTTTACTATGTTACATGAGTATTAGGCCAATAACATATGCAGAGCAAAATGTTAGGGATTGGACATGTTCTTGTATCTTGCGTTACACGCCAGTCACTATATCCAGAGAACTGGGATCGTAATTTTTTGTTTACAAAGTTTAATCAAAATACATTAATAATCTACAAAACCTAAGCAAGGCACATAAGGTGTCTGCAAGTGTCTTTCCTCTGTAATCAACAGGAGGATTATTAGGTAATAACAAATGTTATTCATCTTCATAATGGCTAAATGACAGCCTGCTTAAAAATAACAAATGACTACTCTTCATTGACTATTACAGGGTGAATATGACCTTCACGTACTTTAAGCAAACAAGTCCTCTTTTCAAAGACTTCCCTAGTTCTTTAATTGATAATGATGAGATGCTTTATCTTTGCTGAGAAAAAAAAAAAGCTCTACTTATGCCATTTATTTTAGGCTTGGAGGCATTTTATATAGCCCTCTCTGTCAGAAAAGATGCGGAGATATAATACCGATTTTTTCATCAATAATAAATTAATGCATAATTAAAGTGGTTAGTGAGGTGCATAATGAACTCCTGTGAGATGTTTCCCCTTAATGTTTATCAGTCTTCTGTGTGATTTTTTCTGTTGACGTGGTGCTGCTTTAATGCAACAGAACTGGAGAAAATTGGGCTGAAAGAAACCTCAAGAAGTTGTCTCGCACATCTGTCCATCCCGAGACAAGAACAGCGATGCCTCAGCCACCCCTGGCAGAAGTGTCTCTTATTGCTTCTTGAAAACCTCCAGTGTTGACAATTCCTCTCCCAGGAAAACCAGTTCCAATCCTTGCTGCTAGAAATATTTTCATAACATCTAACTTGAATCTCCCTCGTTGCTATTTAAGCCCAAGTGTCTTGCAGAGTAGGCCCTGGAGTTTCCAGACTGAAGCTCTTCTATAGATTTAATCTTACCTTTTAAGCAAGGTTCTTTGAGCCTGAAAAGAGTAAAGCATGTGCAACAGCTTACATATATCAGTAGTCAGACTGATGAGGATGGAACCCTAAATAAGTGCTGCCTAATAAAGTAAAAACAGTCATTCTCCCTAGCAGAATTTTTGTACAAAGGCTTTCTTTGGCATTTAGGTTGTTTTGTCAATTTAGACTGCTCTGATCCCTCCAAATGATATTTTACAGAAGTTCTGGCATTTTAGAAATACTGACAGCCAGAAAGGTATCTGTGCCTCCTGCTAAAGTAATGCACAGTAGTTATACCTTCTAGTAAGGTAAAATAGGGCACTCTTTTGTGAACACTGGGTATAGACAAAGCAAAAAACAGAGTAACTATTATGCTTGCTTCTGCAATTTGAAAGATGTTGCTGCGTTTGCCAAGTCACAGCCATATTTGACTCATTTGCCATAGAATTTACACCCACAGGATTTGGGATGAGGTGGAATTAACAGCTTTCTCCTACCTCTTGTTTCTCTCACAGTACGATGGGTGTTGCAAATAAAACGTCATTTGCCAGATATACTCAAAGCAGAGAAAAAGTGATAGTAGCATTGGTGGAGATCATTTTACTGATCTTAGACAATCATTTGGAGTGAAGAGTGCTGTGCATTAGAAGGAACCTTTTAATCATGCTCCATAAAAAGCAATCCAATATTGAAACAAGTGCAATATTGGCTTTGCTTAGTCTCATATTAATTATAGCAGAGCATAATGCTCTGTGTTAAAATTTTTGTTGTTCATTTTAAGGAAAAACAGCGATCTGGATCATTCCAACTCGGTCTGGTTTGCTCTAGTGTCTGGCTTTTCCTGCAAATCGGTGTGTAATTATTTATCACTGACTTTTCTTTATTCAGGCACAAAATGCAGGCATTGATTTGTTTTTTTTTTTAACATACTTATTGAATTATCTCCATAAATCAGCTAATAATTGAATAAATACTGTCACAAACACAAGTAAATTGTATCTTTCTCATTTTCCTGGGCCACAAGTATGCCAAAATGCAAACCTGTGTTAGAGATGTGCGCACACACACGCACACATGAATAGAATGTTTCTTATAAATATATACATTAAAAATTTATTCTGATCATCTTCCCTTTTGACAGATATGACAAAAATTAGCTGAAGACCATTCATTAGATGTTATTAGTAACTTTCTGATTATCTGGTTCAAGCTAACTAGGCATGGCAAAGGCAGGCAGATGGTTTGATGTTCTCAGACAACACATGGTCAAAAGCCAACTATTGTTTGCTTTAAAAGGAACATACCAGTTGTGCCTTCAGCCTTCAAGAGGTGATTTATTTAAGTTATCAGCATTGCCTCCTATAACAACAGCACTTTCCTGTTTGTGCCAAATTTGAGAAAATCAGGAGACTGAGGAAGAACAAGGTGAAAGAGTATTACCTGAAAAGATATTCCCTTCTGGGCTTTCTTATTCCAACTCACCCTCCTTCTCTGGAATATTTGCCATCAAATTACTTGTGTTTTCTATATTTCTTGCCTTTGTCATGATTTTATGCCCATTTGTCTTCTATGTGAAATTACAGAATTATCAATGTGTTTTTAATGTGAAAGCTCTGCCTTTCTTGTTAGAATGGTGAATTACAGAGTGGCAGGTAATATTGAACAGGAGCCTGTTTTCCTAACCTTACACCAAGGCAGAATTTCAGTCATTTGTTAAATAAGCTGATAACACTATCAACTTAATGCTAATCACCTCTCCACGTATTATTTATTGGATGCAAGATGACTATAGGACAAAGACTAAAGCAATGTTAGTAACTACAGGGTCACAAGCTGAAGACTAGCTCACCAGACTTCATTTACTGGTTTGTGCAGACGGTACCATATTTTGAAGAGCCCTAACAGAGCCAGGGGTTTGCATTCCTGGTGACCAGCCAGGGTCTGGAGTATGTCCCCCTGTATTTGCTGCTTCTAAGCCCAGGAAAAACAGGTTCTGTCTCAGGTGAGATGTTATTCAGTGAAAGTTACTGGCAGAGTAACCTAATATAGTGTTGATTAGCAACAGAAAATCAGTATTAAGGTTAGAAATGACCGCAGTGTCATGGATAGCCAAAACGTGGGGAGCTCGTGGTCCGTGTATATATGGGCACAGGCGAGGCAGTTTCCTTGGGGCTCTTTCCAGCAGGACTCAGGCAGGTACGGGATGCCTGCGTGACCTTGCCGTGGCTGCAGGTTGAGCAGTGATGCACCCGATGTGCCTAGACAGGGAAGTGAAGAGGCAAGACAGCTTCAGGAAACAAGGGAGCCTTGGCTTCGCCTGCCAGCTCCCCGGGGAGGAGATGTGCAGCACTGGGAGAGCAGTGAGTGGCGTGCATTAACGCCGAAACACAGCGGGTAGGAGCCAGGCAGAAGGAACGCTGCCTCTGTCTCTCTGTGACTCGAGTTTGTTTCTTTTTTGCACAGGGCTGGTGACAGTCACACTTGAGCTCTCAGCAGACAAGTAATTCTGCTCACTGATATTCCCCTCCAGTTTCCTGCCGCAACATTTTTTTCCTGGTGCTTTACAGCCGGCTAGGCAGGGACCAGTTTTCTCTCCAGAAGGAGCTGCATTTTGGTAAAGGATGCAGCATATGTTGTAAGTTGAAATCAATGATGCACTAGGAAGTGAGGAAATGGCACTACATAAATCAGTCAGCTATCGATATTATGCTTGTTGCTTAATAGTGTAATTTTAAAAGAAAGTTGTCTGCAGACATTTACCTTTAGTGTCTAGGTAATTGTTTAAACCAGAAGGTTGTAAGAGGGGGCTTGAGCTTTTCCAAGTTCAGCTGAGTCTTCAGCATTTTTTGCAAGGCTTATAGAGGTAGGCAGGGAAGTATTCGTTCCTTTATTTTAGGAGCTGGGATTCATGCAAGATTTTGTATTAGAGAATGGTGTCTTTCCATATTGTAAATCAGAAGGGTTCAAGTGATTTCTGTGGCTAGATGACAAATCATATTTGGACCCAGTGAGAAAGAAAACATAGGTCCAAGTACAACCAAGTCACAAGAATTTGAGCAAAGTTTGATGAGTACCTTCTATATGAAAAGCCATATGTATACTATTATAATGGAAATATCATCATGAATTGCAGTTCTTAACACAAGTACTTAAATGAGCATAGAAAGCTGATGAAAAGATTCCTAGTCTCATTGAACCAAATCTTGTTGATTATATGTATTCTTGATTCCGTCCTTTGGGAGCATTTCTGAAATGAGCCCTACAGAAACATGTCTGTGTGTTGCTTATCTTCAGTCAACATCTATAAAAGCCATAGATTTTTATCCCCAGAGATACCTGGCATTTTAAAAAAGGAAGAATGCACAGGTTCTTACCAATACCAGTGCATGTGATAAAAATCGCAGGAGTTGGGATTTTGTTTATTAGCAGCCTTCCTAGAGATAATCAGCCCAAGAGAACTATATTACATAGAACCCATTTAAAGACAGATCTATTGAAAAATATTTTTTAAATGAGTGAAAAAGTATTACAATAAATTTCCAATGTACATTCTTCATTACTTACCTCCTGAAGCAGATTTTTAAATGGACCTCTATTAAGCAGGCACAGTAAGGTATGGGAGTAAATGTCTGATTTAAATGTCTGGTTTGTCAACACAGTTCTTGTTTGCATCTACAAATCAGATAGATATCTATTATCCTTATTTATGCCTAGCATTTAAGGGTAATTCAGAAAATGAGGCCCATCTGAAGTTTTCTCTACATTTACATGCCTTGTAGTCTTTCCCATGTCTTTTCATAGACATGGGGCCAGTGCAAGGAGCTAAAATCTAATGTTCTATGATAAAATCAGCCTCAAGAGGCAAGACAAAAGGTAGAGATTATTGTTATATTAGCCCATGCTGACTGGCAGTACAAAATGTCCCACAGATCTTTCAAAAGCTTCCAGACAGGTGGATTTAGGGGTGTTGTCTAAAGATTTTTTTTTTTTTTTAAAGAGTAATTTGGTCTGTCCATTACCTATGAATTGTCTAAGGAGGGGTTATTCACATTGCAGATAGTCTATGCTCCAAGCTCTATGATCCCTAGCTGTCTCCACCCAGCAGGCTAGGTCTGGAAGTAGTATTAGGCAGACTAAGTCGACTAACCTGCTTAAGTCATTGCTAGCCTAAAGACCTCTATCCTCCATGGCAGCAACATCACTGTCCTTTCTTGTTTCTCCTGTTACTTCACTGTATAACTCTGAAACCTCACACTAAAATTGTGGGGGAGGTTGCTTTATCCAAGTTAACACACTCCCATTTTCCCTCCCACATTAGCCTGGATAATGAAGAGTTACCTCCGATACCTTCAGGTGCCACAGAAAAAGCACCAGATGCTGGACACTATTTGGGCAAATCAAAGAATGTTTCCTCCAGGGCAAAGACGAAACACTCCATTGTAACATCTGTACAAAACAACTTGCCTTTTTATTCTGGAAAATAAACCCTATGATATTGAAATAATAGTTACCGGTTTTTTACTTCGATCTCGCAACAGAACAGTAACTTTGCAAGTCCATACTCAAGACCAAGTACACAAAAGCAACATCTTTTCAATTCACTTTGTGCTTCTCTTCCATGGAAACAGCACCATCGATGTCATCCTCCTCTCCTTCCCCCCACCACTGCAAATAGCGTTTTCTGATTTTGTGACCAGAACGTGGCAGTCCTCTATGACCTTCCTCCATCAAGTCTGGGATCTCTGCCCAACATGTAGGAAATGTTGTACTAGAAATACTGTACCGGTTCTGGCTGTACCCAGTCTGTTCAGCCATGTGCACAGAGGAGTAACTACAGAAGAGCACTCAGAGCTTTCTTAGGGCTACTGACAAGAACTGGGTGGACAAAACTCTCTATATGTACATCACACATCAGGGCCATCCCTCATCTTTCAATATGGAGCTTGGGCAAATGGCTTCATCTGATTTCTTAAACAGCCTTGATGGACATATAGCTATGCATGGTTTAGAACTAGACCTGTTTAACCTGCCTATAAAATGTAATCTTTTTTTCTGGAGAGTGACCCAGAAGACCCTAATTAAGATGCTCTAGTCAGATACACAGTCAGTGGAAGCTGTCCTCAGCTCAAGTGAGGCAATGACCTTTGATTCTTGGAGCCAAAGGTCAGTTTTTGCTGATGGCTGTGTAGCCCTTTCTATACAGGAATAAGAAGACTCCTGGTAGCATAGGACAGGTGGCAAAAGAGGATGTAAGGAGGAAGCCCATGACTATGTAAAATTCCAGGGAAGCCAAGGAGGCAGCAAGCAGGGGCAAATGTTTGTGCATATGGAGCTAATGCATGCAATACTGCTAATCCCTGCCAATGCAGGTCTGCACAGAGTTCCACAATGGACCCAAGAGGCAGCTAACGTTGTTTTCTGGCATCTTTTACAAGTTACATAGTAAGGAGAAAAACTGTGGGCAATAGCTGATCTATTGCATCATTATGTGCCACAAGGTTTTGCCTCCTGTCTAGTCAGTGGTGTTATCACACGAGCTCAAGGCAAAACTTAACTAATCCATTTGCATAAGAAAAATTCATCCCAGGGACCCCCCCCGTGAAATACTGGAACAGGTGCTGTGGTATTTCTCATTAAAAATATAAGTAGTTGGGCATTCAGGTACTGTTAAAAATTACCTTTAAATACAACATTCTGAAAGTCAGTAATGGGCTGGGAAAAAAGGCAAAGCTAATTAAATTAAATTGCAGCACTTTTTTTTTCTTAAAGTACTTGTTTAATATTAAATGAGTTATTTAAAAATAACTATGGACAACAAATGGATAAAAAAAGATCAGGTGGACTGAAAATTAAAAATGAAACTTAAATATTCATAGTTTTTCTTCTCAGTGTTAGATTTGGTCAGAAACTTTTTACTGCAGCATTTCCTGTCAGAAAATGGTATTTCATCAGAACAAAACAATCTCTGTGGAATATGTCGATTATGACAAAATGGGGGGGAGGGCCAGTAAATGAATCCTTTTAGTGGTATCAAAACATTCTATTTTGAAGTGTTTCTGAACATTATCAGCATGGTGTTTCTTTTAATTATAATAATTTTATAGTCCAGTTTGAAAGTGAAGATTGGAATAAGACATTCAAGCACTCTAAAATGGGTCTTTCCAGCCTTTCTAAAAGCATTTTTTAAATTTTATTTTATTTCACTTCCTTTGTCTTCAAAATTACATTTTGGAAAATTATGTTACAATTTAGGACAAAAATGTCTCAGCTCATAATTCATAAAGGAGTGAAGTTTCAAATTTCACAGGGCTTTACTTAACATCCATTCATA